>NC_064823.1:54838423-56088423 GCF_024166365.1 Elephas maximus indicus
ATCCAGGGAACTGCGGGTAGCTCAGAATTCCTATGAGGTAGGGCCAGGACACAGGACAACAGGGCCAGAAATACTTTAAACAAGATCATGATCAGATCAGATCTCATAAAAATCCCCCAGGAGGCTGGATGCAAACTAAATTAAGGGAGCAAGGCCAAACAGAAACAGCAGATACCTGGCCTTTGAAGCTGCTGCTTTGATGCAGGTGCTTTGACTCAGGGATATTTTGATCTGGCCTAAAAGTAATTAGAGTTTGAGCTCTCAGAAATTACCAAGTGAAGTGCAAAAACAGCCGTCTCACCTCGTCACGGAGTCTCACCCCATGCCAACTCCTGCATCTGGATGAGGCTCAGGGATTGGGGTAGGAGTTGGGAGTGGGGTCACAAATAAGATACGAATTAGACAATATGTGGCAGACAAGCTACATGCAACCAGGAGCCAAATATTCACTCAGGTCTCTATCTCAGAAAGAGCCATTAATGTGCACTAAGCATGCTGCTCCTTACCTGAGAGCTCCCTTGCATCTTGAAAGAACTGCACCTTGAAATCTCTGGTTACTCCTTGGAGTTACGATTGTAAAAATGATTTACTTTTAGTTAATAAATATTAAGTGCTTTAACTGATATGTATTCTATTTTCTATTGGAAAAATCTCCAGAATGGAAAACTCTGTTTTACGGACTTCTCTATAATGTTCACTTTATTTTGGTGGAGTCCATGTTATACATTGAGAGGGAGCGTAGGGCTATTTTGTTTTAAGTAAAAAACAAATGTTATAGGTGTATTTCACAGGGAAGTCTGGGATGCAGCTGACTTGAGGTGCAGCTGGATCTAAGGGCTTGGGAATGTCATTGTGGCTCTTTGTTTGAGATAGGCTTTCTCTACCTGGCAGGCTAAGTAGTCACTGGCACCCCAACACTCATGTCCTATAAGCTGAGCAGTTTCCCTGCCCCCTTATCTTCTCATCTTTGCTTTAGAGTAATTGTTAAGCTTTTGTTCTCAAATACATGGTTTTTTAGTAGAGCGCTGTACTTCTGGGTAATATCTTTTATTTTGTGTGCCATTCTGTTACTTCGCTAGAAGGTGATCTCAAGGGGATAGTGTTGGTTTGAGCTTTTAAGAGTATTTCAGTCTCAAGGGTCAAATGAGATAATGTATTTGAAAATGTATCATAAAACTTCTATGTACTATTTTATGTTTCAATTTATATGAAGCATCCAGAATAGAGAAATTCAGAGAGACAGAAGCAGATTTGTGGTTGCCAGCTGCTGGGGGAAGGAGGAAGTAGGGAATGGGCTCGATGGTGACAGGGTTTTCTTTTGGGGTGATGAAAATGTTTTAGAACTAGATAGAGGTGGTAACTGCACAACATTGTGAATGCACTAGATGCCAGTGAATTGTACACTTTAAAATGGATAGTTTTATGTTACATGAATCTCTCCCTCAATTAAAAAAGCTCTACGGGTCACCATGAGTCGGAATTAACTCAACGGCAACTAGCAACAACAATAATAAATCTTATGAATACTTTATCATTTACTGCACACATAATTTTATTCCAAATTTGCAGCTGTGGACCTAAAATTCATGGAGATTAACGCGACACCTCTAATAAGAAACAAAGCAAGGATTTGAACCTAGGTTTAATTCTGGAACCTCTGATCTTTTTTCACATGCTACCTCCTTCAAGAAATTCAAGTTGTTAACATAAATATAATTTTTCATGATAATGTATGCTTGTAATTTTTAACCCTGATTTCAAGGGCCACATATAACACTTCAGAGGGATCTCCCCTGGCTACCCCTAGTACCTAGCAAGGAGACAAGGACCCAGGTCTAGGCCTTCTTTTCCCAGAGCTACTGGTTGCACAGATCAATCATGGACCCGAAAATGGGGCACAACAGAAATGTAAAAATGCCTATTACTGCGGTACCAGCTGCTATTGCTCACTGTGCTATTTTAACACTAAACAATTCAGAGTGAAGAAAACCTCCTGTGTTTATTCCTTGTCCATTGTACTCCCATGCCCTGCAAATCAAGGTCATACAACAATGTATTGTTGCGAGTGGCTTTAGACAGTCCTTTTTACTGAGATGATACAATAGAAAGCTGCAACTTGATGACACTAACCAACAAGAACATACTTGTTATCTGTCGGATGAAGTTACCAACTGAAAACATTATCTACCAGGAAAATCTAAAAAAAAAACACTTCAAAGGGAGAGGAAAAGAATGGAATATTTTCCTACTTTCTTGCTAAGAGTAATCTCCCTTCAAAGCTGATTTCTATGTTGGATTTGGGTAATCACAGTTTCTTTACAAGTAGGAAACATTTTCTTGTTGATTTACAGTTTCTCATTCAGCATTTTTCTTGTGAATGGCTCTATGAATTCTGTTAATTAACTGACTCTTGAATAATTCCTCAGTTACTACAGTATAGAAGGTTCTGATTAGAACCTCTATAAATAACAGGGGTAGGTAGGCCAGGCAGGCATATATTTTATACATGCAGCTTCCAAAATGCAAGTAGAAGCCTAAAGTAGCACAAGCTGTGGTCACTGTGCTGGTGTCTGTGGACACCTACTTTCCTTGATTTGTTGCATATTAAGACCTTTGGTCTCCATTTAGCTCAGCACTTAGCTCATAGAGCAGGTGAGAGTCACCCCCATCTATCTCCTGGAGAGGGGACCAAACATAACGGTTCAGAGGGGAGGACAGGGCAGTGTGATGAGTTCAGTGACTTGCCTTTGTTTTCAAAGCTGTTTAAAATTTAGAGTGCAAAATAATTATAGGATCTCTACCATACTCTGACTAGTTAGACAGTAGACCTAATTAGGGTCACTGTGTTCCTTTTCAGTTTTCTTAAAAGATTTTTTTTCTTTCTAGTACATTATATGTGCTCAGTGTAGACAGAATTGCAGAAAACAACAGCAAAAATATAATTTAAAAAACCCCACAAAACCAGAGAACCCCTCTTGTATATGCTTCAGTACACATACACAAGAATGTATTTAATGCCATCATACCTCACGTATAATTTGTAGCCTTAGCAATATATTGAACATTTTGTCACATCAGTAAGCATTCACCTACAGAATGATTTTTAATGACTAGTTTTTTAGTGTTGTAGTCTAATCATTGACACAACTAATCCCTTCTTTTTAGACATTTAGGTTATTTCCAATTTTTCCACTATATTGTGATGTGATAATTATTCTTGTATAAACATTATTTTACAGTTTTCCAATTATTCCTTTACCGTAAATCCAAAGAAGTGAAATTGCTGGGTCAAATGCAGTATATTTTAAGGTTGTTGGTACATTTCACATAACTGCTATCCAGAAAGGTACTGATTGTACTCCCACCAGTTGGATAGAAAAAGGAGTGCCAATTTTCCCATATCCCTGCCATTGACATGTTATTCTTTTTAATACTGGTCAATGTGTTGGGTTAGAAAATGGTGGCTCATTGAGTTACTTTAAAAATTTCTTTTGTTATTATTTTTTAAATGAATATTCTTTTTGTTGTCGTTAGGTGCCGTTGAGTTGGTTCCGATTTATAGTGACACCACGTACAGCAGAAGGAAACACTGCCTGGTCCCGTGCCATCCTTGCAACCGTTGTTAAGCTTGAGCCCATTGTTATAGCCACTGTGTCAATTCCTCTCGTTCAAGGTCTTCTTTTTCGCTGACCCTCTGCTAAGCATGATGTCCTTCTTCAGGAGCTGGTCTCTTCTGATAACATGTCCAAAGTATATGAGATAAAGTCTTGCCATCCTCGCTTCCAATGAGCATTCTGTCTGTACTTCTTCCAAGACAGATTTGTTAACTCTTTTGGAGGTCCATGGTATATTCAATATTTTTTTGCCTATATCATAATTCAAAGGCATCAATTCTTCTTTGGTCTTCCTTATTCATTGTCCAGCCTTCGCGTGTATATGAGGCAATTGAAAACACTACGGCTTGGATCAGGTGCCCCTTTGTCCTCAAAGTGATATCTTTGCTTTTGAACACTTTAAAGAGGTCTTTTGCAGCAGATTTGCCCAAAGCAATGTGCTGTTTGATTTCTTGACTGCTGCTTCCATGGGCATTGATTGTGTATCCAAGTAAAATGAAATCTTTGACAACTTAATGAATAGTGAGGCTAAACATTTTTAAATTTTTAATTCTTTTTCTGAGAACTGGTCTTTTGTGTCATTTTTCTATGGGTGAGTTCCAGCTTATTAATTTGAAAAGACCATTTTTATATTTTAACAATAATAACCATTTTCATATATATTGCAAAGATTTTTCCTTAGTATGTTATTTGTCTTTTATTGTGTGTGTGTGTATGTGTGTGGGGCAAAGTTTTTAACATTTTCATTTTGATCTCTATTAATCTTTACTGTAATAGTTTCTATTTTTGGCATTTTGTTTAGAATGGGTTTTCATATTCAAAGACTACACAATAGTTGCTAGCCAATTCTTGTATGCTTTTATTTTGCACATTTATATCTGTTCCCCACAGGATATAACTGTGGACTAGAAATAAAAGGATGAAGAAGGTAGAAAGTAAAAATGTAGATGACTACTTTCAAGTTTCTAAAAGATGCTGATCTATATTTTCCTCCCAATTTTTCTTTGACATGGTTGGTGTTTAAAATTTGATACCAGTTGCATGATTGCACATAAATTATACATGCATGTTTGAATTCTTCTTCAGTCCTAGTCCTCACTAGCTTTCCTTATAAATAATGTATTATTATGAAAGATCTAGTAGAATCAGTTTGCACTTGATTACAAATGAGTAGTAGATTAAGGCTAGAGGAACCATACTGGATTTTTTCTTTCAACTAAAAACAAAGAGGATGATATCCATTAGGACCAGCACTAAACTACCTGGTAACTGACAAGCTTTATTTTAGTGGCCTTTGGAGCATGTTCTACATTCTCTCTTGATGTAACCTATTCCAATATTTAACAATTTTCATTGTATAAGAATCTCTCATGTGGCAATTTAAGCTCTTTCTTTTTTTTTTACTTATTACTTAATGGTGATTTTTTTTTTCCAGGCTATTGTTCCTTAGACTTTTCCTCCTCAGACTGAATAATCCCATATGCAGATCAAATCAAGAAAATTTCTCTTACTATTTACTTGATTTTCAGGAACACTTGAGCAACAAACTAGTGATACTAATTGAGGACCAAGCACAGACACACACAAGGACATGGACATACAGCTCCCTGCATTTTAAAAAATGTTTAAGATTGGCTCCAAATTTTCCATTTTAATTTTGGCATAATGTCTTTTCCTTTGCTTAAACAAATGTCAACTGTAACAAACTGAATTCACTTTTTCATTTTAATGAAAAATTTGAGCAAAGCCCAAAACGATACCCTCAATGTAGAAGGGGCCTGGGTTTGGCTGAGGGGAGGCAGAGGATTGCAAGATCTCGTTTGCTGTGAAGATAAGTTTCTAAGAGTCACTGAGTTGTCATTGTGCATGGAGCTCTGCCCTGAGCCTGAACTTTGAGAAAGAAGGTTTTTTTCATGGGGGAGAGAAGGCCAAACAAATGACATGTACATACTAATAGATTAAAAAAAAATTGCCATCTAGTTGATTCCAACTCATGGCAGCCCCGTGAGTGGAGAGTAGAACTGTGCTCCACAGGGTTTTCAATGGCTGCAACATTTCAGAAGCAGATTGACAGGCATATCAGTTAACAGTCAAGTGCTTAACCATTTGCTCCACCCAAAAACTTTTGCTAACAGATAAGATGGGTACATAAATAATGAATTACAGCTGTAGAGCTAGGTGCTTTGATGGTAGGGAAGGCAAATGACATGGGGCAGAATGATTTCTGATCTGAATTTGTCATAAAGGCTTATGTCTTAATTACCTAGTGATGCTTAACATAAAAACCACAAACAGGCTTTAAAGAACAGAAATTAATTTTCTTATAATTCTGGAGGCTGAAAGTCCAGATCAGGGTCTCACCTGTATCAATTACTTCTGTGAGCTTCTCTCCTAGTCTCTGATGTTGGCTGGTGATCCCTGGCGTTTCTTAGCTTGGAGACAATCCACAGGTCATTTGTGTATGTTTCTGTGTCTATTCTGGTGTTTTTACAACTCAGAAGTGATTAGGTTTAGTTCCACCCTACAATGGTATGACTTCAACTGATTGATTAGATTAGATTACATTATAGAAGGTAGTCCCTGGGTGGTACAAACCGTTAACACCCTTGGCTGCTAACAAAAAGGTTGAAGGTTTGAGTCAACTCCAGATATGCCTTGGAAGAAAGTCCTGACAATCTACTTCTGAAAAAATCAGCCATTGAAAGCCCTATGGAACACAGTTCTACTCTGTCACACTTAGGGTTGCTATAAGTTGGCATGGGCTTGATGGCAACTGTTTTGTTGTTGTTGTCATTGTTTTAATGGAAGGTAATCTGCTCTACTCAAGGCCAACTGATTTAATCACATGTAACTATTCCATGACAGCAATTAGACTCGTGTTCGGCCAAACAACTGAGAACCAAAGCCGAGCCAAGTTGATGCATAAAATTAACTATCACAGCATAGAGTCTGTAGAACTTTTTGGCTATATTCTAAGCCAAGAGGCCTCAACCAAATAGCTGGGCGCTCAAAGGAAGTCAATCACATTTAGTGTCTCATTTACGCGTGGCCTGGAGGCTTCTCCAGCATCTCTAGGAAACTGTTTCATTCCCCAGGCTCTTCCCCCTCCACACTACCTCTTCACCCAACCTACCTGCCTTCCTAATTCCTGTTAGTGGAAGCTTCGGGTGTGGGACCCAGAGACTCAGTTAGTTGAGCCAGCTCACCTCAGGTGGGTCTTAGGCAGCATGAGATTATGCTGGGGTAATAAAATTTGAGAGTTTAGTAACTTCAGACTTAATGCTCAGTGAAAATTAACTGAGCTACTAAACAGATGTCTGGCTTCCTCTTTCATCCCTAAAGTAAGATTTTGCCTTGAGATTATCTCACCTACCACCCACTCTCCAAGAGGTCGATCTGGAACCAGGACTGATTTGAATCACCTACTTTAAAAGCTCTGCAGATTAGCCGTGCTATCCCCACTTTTTAACTGGTCAAATTCCCAAGATGGCTGTCTTAGTTTGTTACTGCTATTGTAACAACAGCAACAAAAAACCACAAATTCGTGTTTTTAAAGAATAAAAATTTATTGCTTCAGTTCTGAAGGGCACTTCTTTGTCAATAGCTCCAGAAATTCCTTGGCATCCCTTGGCTGGTAGATGGTTCCTCACGTGGTCTCTTCCCCCATGTGTGCGTGTCTGTCTATTCTGCTTTGTTTATAAGACATCACTCAGAAGAGATTAGGTGTGGGACCCACCCTACTCCAGTATGATCTCATTAACATTAAAAAACCCTATTACAAGTGCAGAGGTTAGGACTTCAACATAGCTTTGTTTTGGAACACAAATCAATCCATAATAGTGATCAAACTCCTGAAGTCCAGGGTCTTAGCAAGATGTGTGGGATCCTTGGTAAATGAATATTTTGGCACTCATTCTAACTAGTATTTCAAAAAATACTCTGGAATTTTCATTCGATATTTGCGAGTAATGCCAAATGCTCTGACAGATAGGCAGAGCAGGAGGACATGAGAGGGGGCAGGACTCAGCATCACCTCTACTGACACAGAAATTCTGCTCTGGCTGCACCTCACTAAGGAAAACAAAAGTGCAGTAATTAATTGTACTCATCGTCCTCAGAAGTCAGTTACTTGATCAAATATTTTTATTCAAGTGTACCTCGTAGAGGGTCTAATTCCCCAGCCCAAGTGGCTATACAAAAACTTTATTCCTTCCAACCACATACAGTACTTTTCCTGAGAGGACTTTTGGTAATACAATTTTCTCCTTCTCATTGTATTTCCAGTGTTTTAACACCCCAATCCCTGCAGCAGATTGGGACTCTTGGAAATTGCCCAACTGACCCATGCCATGATCTAATTCTGCACGAGCAGAGCTTCACGCCGGTCACTTATTACCCTATTATTTTTTGAGTTAGCTCAGTGCAAACAGAATGCAACACTAGAATGACTTGCCTCATAATCAATTCAGACCAATTTATAGAATGTTCCAGTCCAGGTTTTGTTCTCAAATTATATCAGACAGGCAGGAAGTGTTTTTATCAGGTAGCTTAGGTTCTGTGGAATTGTTTTCTTTTAGGAAACCATCCCTCATCATAAAGAAGCTGGAGGCCTCAGAAACAGGTCTTTGTTGCTTTAACTTGGGTACTTGGTGTTTTTCCAGCTGCTCTGACCTTTCATGGTGTGAGTGAGTCAGCCGGGAAAGGGAAACGCAGCAGCCCTGGACAGCAAGCCCAGGGATCTTTCTGGGAGGGACCACAGGCTCAGAAAAGGACACAAAAGAGCAATGGGTATCCTATCTTTCTACTTCCCTGCCCACAGGGCCCACTTGATAGGAGTGGCAGCAAAGTAACCACCCAGTCAGCAGGTTTGTTTTTTAATATTTTATTTAATTTTTAGTGGCAATATACACATACATCTATTTACAATCTCTACATGAACAGTTCAGTAACATCGCTTACACACTTCACATTGTATCACCATTCTATCTCTGCCCATATTGTTTCATCACCAATAATTTAGGCTTTCTGCCCCTTAAAATTCTCGCCTGTGCTTTAGATTAACTGTTGACAGTTCACACTCGTATAGAGAATTCTTTATAAGAGCTCTGTGCTCTGGACAAACAGTCTTTCTTAATTGGGCTAAACTATTGTTTAGTTTCAGGATGGTTTCATGGGATAGCTTCAGTTCAAGGTTTAAGGATTATTTCCGGGCACTAGTTTCGGAGGTGCTCTGGCTGCACCTCACTAAGGAAAACAAAAGTGCAGTAATTAATTGTACTCATCAGTAATTAATTGTACCCCCGTCTCAACGGATCCACTAAGCCCCGTTTCCATATGAGTTTGAAGATCTGTTCCATGCTTTTCCTCCTTTTAATTAGGATCCATCTATTGGATCCTTGATTAGAACATTCAGTAATGGTAGCTGGGCACTAACCATTTCTTCTGGTTTCCTGGTAATGGAGGAGGTAGTTTATGGAAGCAATTAAACCTGCAGACCATTTCCTTTTCTGATTCCTGAGTCTCCTTCTTCCTCTGCTGTTCCAGGTGAATAGAGAACAGTTGTTGTGTTTTGGGTGGCCACTTGCAAGCTTTTAAGACCCCAAGCACTACTCATCAAACTAGGAAGTAGAACAGAAACTCTAAAAATGTTAGGCCATTTGCCAGTCAGCAGGTTGTTGAATGGTCTGTAGGGAAATAAGGCCCTGTATCATTAAGGTAGGACTCCCTGGGTGGTGCAGTTAACACACTTGGCTGCTAATCAAAAGATTGGAGGTTTGAGTCCACCCAGATGTTCCTCAGAAGAAAGACCTGGTGATCTACTTCAGAAAGATTGTACTGCTAGATTACGATTGCCTCTTCAGTGCCTCCCTTGCTGTTAATGGACATAATAGCAACTAGTGGACACAAAGTAAAGTATGTGCCTTAGGGGGAGATGATTGCCCTCTGAAAAAACCCAGAATTCTGTTAAACCATCTTAGTGGGATAAAGGAGAAAGGGCTGTTCTCTGACTCCTATAAATCTAGACTGGCCTGAACAGGGGCAATAAATGATGTTCATTGCCTACAGGGGGTCTTCTACTTTTATTATACCCCTTTACCTTTTGTTACCTCTTTCATTGCCCCTTCTCCTACTTGTCTCTGTACATGCCATTTGGCATGTAGACATAGCTGTCCAATTAATATTTAATGCCAGGAGAAAGGAACATAGGTGTTCTCCTCCCAAGATGTGAACTGGGGCATGCTTGGATGCGATCTAACACTGTGGACAGGAGCCTAACTACAGGAAACCTAGGCTGATGATGATGGGTGCTGTTCTACTCACCCTGTCCTGTTTATTCTGTGAGTAACAAATGCCTGTTATTATGCCATTAGAAGTGTCTGGTCTATACTCTGCTCTGAACGGTCTTTCACTAAGAACTTGTGAATATAGTGACATTGCAACCCTATTGAATACAGTTCTACTTTGCAACACATAGGGTCACCGTGAGTCAGAACTGACTCAACAGCAATTGGTTTGATTTGGTATCTTCAAGAGAGGAGTCCCTGGGTGTTACAAACAGTTAACGTTGCTCTTCTGCTAACTGAAAGGTTGGAGTCTCAAGCCTACCCAGAGGCATGTCAGAAGAAAGGCTTGGTGATCTAGTTCCAAAAAATCAGCCACTGAAAACTGTAGGGAGCAAGTTCTACTCTGACACACGTAGGGTCACCATGAGTCGGAGTCGACTCCACGGCAACTTGACTTGTCATCAAGATATGGACTCAATATTTAACTTAACCAGACCTAAGTTTAACTAAAGGGCAGACATCCCCATGATATCTAAGCAGGCCCTTACCCTGGGGGCTGTGTGGACTGTTTTATAGGCTTCACAGTTCAGAATTTTTCAAAAGTGTTTTCAGTAAACAAACACTGCAAGAGAATGTCATAACTATTTAAATAGGGTCAAGAATTCCTGGTGCAGGCAAGTCAGTCAGGGGTTGTAAAGTCGTGATCAGCAGGCTGGTTGGTGATTGGTTTGATTCACATGATGGTTGAGTTTTTTTTTTTTTTCCCTTCAATTTGCAACTCTTGCACAGAGAAATAATAATACACAAAGCAAGGTTTTCAGATTTCAATTGAGGCCCACAACAGTTTACTACACACCACGATGGGGCAGGCCCTTGGATAGGCCCAGTGCTTCAACCACTGAGGCCTGCTATGCCCAAAACCTGTTGCCATTGAGTAGATTCTGACTCAAAGCAACCCTATAGGATAGAGTAGAACTGCCCCATAGTGTTTTCAAGAAGCAGCTGGTGGATTCAGAGCTGCTGACCTTTTGGTTAGCAGCCAAACTCTTAACCACTGTGCCACCAGGGCTTGCCATGCCTGATTGCCTTGGAATAAATTGCAGAACGAAATAGCAAAGGGCCCCACCTTCTGAGTGTTTAAGTATCTCCTCCTGAGTGTAGACACAGGGGCTGAGAGCAAGATTAGGAGAATGCTGTGTTGGCAGCAGATAAAGGGATCAGTGGAGGCTGGAGCAGCTGAGAGCTGGCGGAAATTTACATAAGCCTGCTAGAAGTTGGGGCTCAGAGCCTCAGAAGGGGCAGGAAGAAACCAGACCAAAAGAAAACATCTGTGATGAGTTGTGAGGGCAAGTGAACGGGCAGAGGTTGGAGGCAGGCACCTCCCCACCTACAGAACAATCAAGAGGCTGCTAAAGCAAACCCTTCTCCAGCTGAGATTTCTTTTATTGTCATTCTTCCCTTCCCAGGGCTGCCGAGCCTTTGAAGTCATCCTCAGTGTGAAAAGCTAGGAGGATGTGCACATAAGGGGCCCTTTGAAAAAGCCTTTGGGAAAGTACACAGCCAGGCTAGGCAGGGAACAATTGCAAGGTGACTAGGACAAGGAAGCCAGGAAGGGTCGTGGGTGGGCTGGATGGAGGAGAGACTGGGTGGCTTAAAGAACTTCTGTGTAATGGCCTTTCTAAAGCCACAAGTCTGAAACCCAGTCCCTTCCCGTGGGCCTCCTCTGAGCACTGGGGAATTCACTGTGCGCATGCATCCTACTTCCACCTGGATCTTGTTCCTGTGCTACAAACAAGGGCAGAATAGTTACAGTGGCCCTAATGACTGTACCCAAAACCACAAGGATTCTATTGTTGATCTATGTTCATAAATAAGCAATAATTAATTCAATGTGTAACAAATTGCCTTTACAAACAAAGAAGAAAGGGAAATGGAAAAGAATACAAAATCTGGTGAATAAGGTAAAACCTGTTGCTGTTGAATTGATTCTAACTCATAGCGACCCTATAGGACAGAATAAAACTGCCCCACGTGGTTTCCAAGGAGCACCTGGTAGATTTGAACTGCTGACCTTTTAGTTAGCAGCTGTAGCTCTTAACTACTATGCCTCCAGGGTTTCCAAATAAGGTATAGATAGCAGAATAACAATGTGTTATCCACTGGTCCTCCCCTCAAACATAACCACCAGACTCAGAGATATGGGAATTGCATTTGTTCCATGGTGGACTTTCCAGAAATATAATAGAGATGCAAAGCCAAAGAAAAACAAAACAAAAACAAAAATCCTGGAATTATAGGGTAAGCACTGAGGGCTTCGGTGTAAGACCAGAAAGATCTGGAAAGGTGATGTGAATACACAGAACAAGTATCTCATCTGCCATGGCACCATCTCCAATAAAGAGTTTTCAGCTAGGAGAGGGAGCAGAATTTGCAGTCGAAGTCTGCATCTACCATTACCCATCTATTGGTTTGTCATACTATGGCAGCTAGTGTTATTATGCTGGAAGCTATTCCCCCAGTGTTTCAAAAAGAGCAGGGTCACCCATGGTAGACAGATTTTAGTGGAGCTTCCAAACTAAGATAGACTAGGTAGAAAGGCTCGACAATCTACTTCTGAAAATTAGTCAATGAAAACCTTACGGATCAAAGACGCGGGGCCAAGATGGTAGAGTAGTCAAATGTGTCCTGTGGTCCCCAAAAAAACAAGTGAAGTGATTATATATGACCACCTAGGAGCCCTGAACATCAAAGCCGAAGTTGGGAAATTGGACCAAGTGGCAGGGGGAGGGAAAGATGGTTCAAAAGCAGCAAGGAGTTGTCAGACCTGACCAGGAACCAGCACCCCACAGGCTGAATCTGCTGGTGCGAGTGTGGTGAGACAAGCAGTGGCATTCGGGATGTGTTTTCCACATCGGGATAGAACAAGTGGCAGAAAGTCTGCTCAACCTGCCAGAACAAGCGAGAAGCAGTGCCCAATCAGCAAAAGATAAGTACATGCATCTAATGTACCATGTGGCTCAAAAAATGCCCATTTGGGAAAAACCCCTCTCCAACTTACCTACTCCTTTCCTGCTCTGCACTGGGTCCCAGCCGGCTGTGCCCTCTGAGCCAAAAGTAGTACCCATCACGTGTCCTGAGCCATTCTCCCAGCCTTGGAGAGGGAACAAATTAAAAAACAGGGAAAAAATAATCTTCTGGCTCCTCTAAGCCAGAAACCCAAGGCAGAAACAGCTCCTTTACTTAGGCACTGGCATAAGGGGTCCATGGACGTTGAGTGCCTTTCAACCCTGTGTGGGCCCATTTCAACAGTGTAGGCCCTCATTAGCACATTATAACAGGGTATACACCTGTCAGGCCCATGCCTTGCTCAGCACATGACCCCACACTGCAGCCAGATACCTATGCCTACACCAATCACCCCTGCTCATCTAGGACGGCAGGTGAGAGCCTGAACCCCACACTTGGTGACTGACTGTCTGGACACCTGAGCTGAATCCATATAAGCAATGTGAATGGATGCCTGGACTCACATATAGAGCTAGTAACAGCTCTAACCACCTGGTGACAGGATGTTAGAGCTTCAAAGACACCAATAATCAAACTGGCTCACTTGAGCAGCCTATTTGGGCATATCAAAACAAAACAAAAAGCTAGGACAGAGTAAACAAACATTAAATAAATAAATACATGAACTTATTGATGGCTCGGAGACAACAGTCAATATCAAATCACATAAAGAGGTAGACCATAATGGCTTCAGCAAGCTCCCAAAACAAAGAATCAAGAAACCTTCTGGATGAAGAGAATTTCCTGGGATTACCAGAAGTAGACTACAAAAGATTAATACACAGAACTCTTCAAGGGATCAGGAAGGAGATCAGGAAAACTGAAGAAAAAGCCAAGTAGCACACAGACAAAGGAATAGAGGAACTTAAGAAGATTAGAGAAGAGCATAATGACAAATTTAGTAGGCTGCAAGAATCTATAAAGAGACAGCAAACAGAAATCCAGAAGATTTAACAATAAAATTTCAGAAGTAGACAACTTAATAGAAAGTCATAGGAACAGAATTGAGGCAATGGAAGTCAGAATTAGTGATATTGAAAATAAAGCACTTGCCACCAATATATTCGAGGGAAAATCAGATAACAGAATTTAAAAAAATGAAGAAAACCTAAGAATTATGTGGGACTCTATCAAGAGGAATAACCTATGAGTAATTGGGATACCAGAACAGGGGGGGATAACAAAAAATACAGAGAGAATTGTTTAAGATTTGTTGGCAGAAAACTTCCCTGATATCCTGAAAGATGAGAAGATAGCTATCCAAGATGCTCTTCGAACCCCACACAAGGTGGATCCCAAAAGAAAGTTACCAAGACATATTATAATCAAACTTGCCAAAACCAAAGATAGGGAATTTTTAGAGCCACTAGGGATAAACAAAAAGTCACTTACAAAGAAGTGTCAATAAGACTACTCAGCAGAAACCATGCAGGCAAGAAGGCAATTGGATGACATATATAAAGACTTGAAGGAAAAAAATTGCGAGCCAACAATTACATATCCAACAAAACTGTCTCTCAAATATGATGGCGAAATTAGAACATTTCCAGATAAACAGGAGCTTAGGGAATTTGCAAAAACCAAACCAAAATTACAAGAAATACTAAAGGGAGTCATGTGATTAGAAAATCAATAACATCAGATAACAACCCAAAACTAGAACACAGGACAGAGCAACCAGATATCAACTCAGACAGGGAAATTGCAAAAATAAATCAAAGCTAAAATACTCAAAACAGGGAAACAGAGACATTATTACATAAAAGATGACAACATTAAAACAAAAAAGAGGGGCTAAAAAATGTGGTCATAGATCTTTCATATTGAGAGGCAGTCAAGGTGATATAAAGAAATAAAAGATTGGTTTAAACTTAGAAAAATGGAGGTAAATATTAAGGTAACCACAAAGGAAGATAACAATCATACACATCAAAATTAAAAAAAAAAAAAAAAGACTCAGCAAATACAAAACCAACAACAATTGAAAAAGAGGAAAAGAAAATATATAAAGAACAACTCAGCACAGAAAATTAAATGCAACAGGCAAACTGTTGACAACGCACACAGAAAAAAGATGCCAAAATGACAGCACTAAACTCATACCTATCCATAATTATGCTGAATGTAAATGGACTAAATGCACCAATAAAGAGACAGAGAGTGGCAGAATGGATTAAAAAAACACGATCCATCTATATGGTGCCTACAAGAAACACACCTTAGACTTAAAGACACAAACAAACTAAAACTCAAAGGATGGAAAAAAATACATGAAGCAAACAACAATCAAAAAGAGCAGGACTAGCAATATCAGTTTCTCACAAAACAGATTTTAAGTAAAATCTACTACAAAGGAAAAGGATGGACACTACATAAGCATTAAAGAGTCAATACACCAGGAGGACATAACTATAATAAATATTTATACACCCAACGACAAGACTTCAAAATACATTAAACAAAACAGCATTGAAAAGACATATAGACAGCTCCACAATAATAGTAGGAGACTTCAATATGCCACTTTCATTGAAGGACAGAAGCTCAGTAAAGACACAAAAGATCTAAATGCCACAATCAACCAACTTGACCTCATAGACATATACAGAACACTCCACCCAATGGCAGCCAAGTATACTTTCTTTTCCAACACACATGGAACATTCTCCAGAATAGATCACGTATTAGGCCATAAACCAAGCCTTAACCGATCCAAAACATTGAAATATTACAAAGCATCTTTGCTGACCATAAAGCCATAAAAGTAGAATTCAATAACAGAAAAAACAAGGAAAAAAAAATCAAACACATGGAAACTGAACAATATCTCGGTCAAAAACTACTGGGTTACAGAAGAAATTAAGGATAGAATGAAGAAATTCTTAGAATCCAATTAGAATGAAAACACATCCTACCAGAACCTTTGGGACACAGCAAAAGCAGTGCTCAGAGATCAGTTTATAGCAATAAATGCATATATCCAAAAAGAAGAAAGGGCCAAAATCAAAGAATTAACCCTACAACTTGAACAAATAGAAAAAGAACAGCAAAAGAAGACCTTGGGCATCAGAAGAAAGCAAATAATAAAAATTAGAGCAGAATTAAATGAAATAGAGAATAGAAAAACAATTGAAAAATTAACAAGATCAAAAGCTGGTTCTTTGAAAAGACCAACAAAATCGATCAACCATTGGCCAACTGACAAAAGAAAAACAGGAGGGGAAGCAAATAACGCAAATAAGAAATGAGATTGGCGATATCATAACAGACACAACTGAAATTAAAAGAATCATAACAGAATACTATGAAAAATCGTACTCTAACAAATTTGAAAACCTAGAGGAAATGGACAAATTTCTAGAAACACACTACCAACCTAAACTAACACAAACCAAGCTAGAACAAGTAAGTAAACCTATAACAAAAGAAGCGATAGAAAAGGTAATTTAAAAACTCCCACCAAAAAAAAAAAAAAAGCCCTGGCCCAGACAGCTTCACTGGAGCTTTCTACCAAACATTCACAGAAAAGTTAACACCACTACTACTAAAGGTATTTCAGAGCACAGAAAAGGACAGAATACACCCAAACTCATTCTATGAAGCCAGCATAACCCTGATACCAAAACCAGGTAAGACACCACAAAGAAAATTACAGACCAATATCCCTCATGAACTTAAATGCAAAAATCCTAGCCAATAAAATTCAACAACATATCAAAAAAAATAATTCACCATGACCAAGTGGGATTCATACCAGGTATGCAGGGATGGTTCAGCATTAGAAAAACAATCAATGTAATCCATCACATCAATAAAGCAAAAGTCAAGAACCACATGATCTTATCAATTGATGCAGAAAAGGCATTTGACAAAGTCCAATACCATTCATGATAAAAACTCTCAGCAAAACAGGAATAAAAGGGAAATTTCTCAGTGTAATAAAAGGCATTTATACAAAGCCAACAGCCAACATCATCCTAAATGAAGAAAGTCTGAAAGCATTCCCCCTGAGAACAGGAACCAAACAAGGATGCCCTTTATCACCACTCTTATTCAACATTGTGCTGGAGGTCCTAGCCAGAGCAATTAGGCTAAATAAAGAAAAAGGCACCCAGATAGGTAAGAAAGAATTAAAAGTATCTCTATTTGCAGATGACTTGATCTTATACACAAAAAACCCTAAAGAATCCACAAGAAGACTACTGGAACTAATACTTAAATCTACTAGCAAGTAGAAGAGTTCAGTAAATAATCAGGATACAAGATAAACATACAAAAATCAGTTGGATTCCTCTACACCAACAAAGAGAACGTCAAAGAGAAAAACACCAAATCAATACCATTTACAAGAGCCCCCAAGAGGATAAAATACTTAGGAATAAATCTAACCAGAGATGGAAAAGACATATACAAAGAAAACTACAAGGCACTATTGCAAGAAACCAAAAGACACCTACATAAGTGGAAAAACATACCTTGCTCATGAATAGGAAGACTCAACATTGTGAAATATCTATTCTACTCAGAGATCTACAGATACACTGCAATTCTCATCCAAATTCCAATGGCATTTTTTAATGAGATGGAGAAACAAATCACCAACTTTACATGGAAAGGGAAGAGGCCCCAGATAAGTAAGGAATTGCTGAAAAAGAAGAACAAAGTGGGAGGCCTCACACTACCTAATTTTACCACCTATTATGCCTCCACAGTAGTCAAAACAGACTGGTACTCGTACAACAGATACATGGACCAGTGGAACAGAATTGAGAATCCAGACATAAATTCATACACTTATGAGCAGCTGATATTTGACAAAGACCTAATGTCCACTAAATGGGAAAAAACAGTCTCTTTAACAAATGGTGCTGGCATAATTGGATACTTATCTGCAAAAAAATGAAACATGACCCATACCTCACACCATCCACAAAAACCAACTCAAGACAGATCAAAGAACTAAATATAAAATCTAAAATGATAAAGGTCATGGAAGAAAAAATAAGGACAATGCTAAGAGCCCTAATACATGGCATAAACATATACAAAACACTACTAAAAATGCACAAACACCAGAAGAGAAACTAGATAACTGGGAGCTCCTAAAAATCAAACACTTATGCTCATCCAAAGACTTCATAAAAAGAGTAGAAAGACAGCCCACAGACTGGGAAAAAATCCTTGGCTACAACATATTCAATCATCATCTAATCTCTATTCAATCATCATCTAATCTCTAAAATCTATAAGATACCACAAAACCTCAACAATAAAAAGACGAATAACCCAACTAAAAAATGGGCAAAGGATATGAACAGACACTTCACCAAAGAAGACATTCAGGCAGCTAACTGATATATGAGAAAATTCTCACAATCATTAGCCATTAGAGAAATGCAAATCAAAACTACAATGAGATACCTTCTCACCCCAACAGGGCTAGCATTAACCCAAAAAACACAAAATAGTAAATGTTGGAGAGGTTGTGGAGAGACTGGAACATTTATGCACTGCTGGTGGGAATGTAAAATGGTACAACCACTTTGGGAATCGATCTGGTGCTTCCTGAAAAAACTGGAAATAGAACTACCATACAATCCAGCTCTCCCACTACTTGAAATATATCCTAGAGAAATAAGAGCCGTCACAGGAACAGATAAATGCACACCCATGTTCATTGCAGCACTGTTCAAAACAGCAAAAAGATGGAAACAACCTAGATGCCCATCAGCAGATGAGTGGATAAACAAATTATAGTATATTCACACAATGGAATACCAGACAATGATAAAGAACAATAATGAATCTGTGAAACATCTCATAACATGGAGGAATCTGGAAGGCATTATGCTGAGTGAAATTAGTCAGTCATGAAAGGACAAATATTGTACGAGAGCACCATTATAAGAACTCAAGAAAAGGTTTAAACGCAGAAGAAAACATTCTTTGATGGTTACGAGGGTAGGGAGGGAGAGAGGTATTCACTAACTAGATAGTAGACAAGAGTTATCTTAGGTGAAGGAAAGGGCAATACACAATACAGGGGAAGTCAGCACAACTGGGCTAAACCAAAAGCTAAGACGTTTCCTGAGTACAACCAAACATTTCAAGGAATAGAACAGCAGGGGCAGGGATCTGGGGACCATGGTTTCAGGGGACACCTAGGTCAACTGGCATGACAAATTTTATTAAGAAAACTCTCTGCATTCCACTTTGGTGAATGGCATCTGGGGTCTTAAAAGCCAGCAGGCAGCCCACTAAGATGCATCAATTAGTCCCAACCCACCTAGAGCAAAGAAGAATGAAGAACACTAAAGACACAAGGAAAATATGAGCCCAAGAGACAGAAAGAGCCACATAAACCAGAGACTCCTTCAGCCTGAGACGGGAAGAACTAGATGGTGCCCAGCTACCTCCAATAACCACGCTGACAGGGAACACAACAGAGAGTCCCTGACAGAGCAAGAGAAAAGTGGGGTGCAGACCTCAAATTCTCATAAAAAGATCAAGCTTAATGGTCTGACTGAGACTGAAGGGACCCCAGAGGACATGGTCCCCAGACTCTCTGTTAACCCCAAACTAAAACCATTCCTGAAGCCAACTTTTCAGACAAAGATTAGACTGGACTATAAGATATAAAATGTTGCTGGTGAGGATTTTGCTTCTTAGTTCATCAGACTAAGTGGGCAGCTCCTGTCCAGAGGTGAGAGGAGAAGACAGAGGGGAATAGGAGCTGGTTGAACGGACATGGGAAACACAGGGTGGAGAGGAGGAATGTGCTGTCACATTATAGGGAGAGCAACTAGGGTCACTTAACCATGTGTGTATAAGTTTTTGTATAAGAAACTGACGTGAATTGTAAACTTTCACATAAAGCACAGTTTAAAAAAGAAAGAAAGAAAAACTTATGGATCACAAGATATTGACCATACAGAGTTGGAAAATGAGCCTCTAGGTTGAAAGACGCTACACAATAGCCACAACAATGACTCAAACATACCAACAATCATGAAGGTGGCACAGGACTAGACAATGTTTCATTCTGTTATACACAAGCTTGCCATAAGTTGAAGCCAACTCAATGGCAACAGTAACAACAAAGCTATGGGAGAGAAGCCCTTCAGGCCATGACCTTTTATATTTTATTCCAAACTGAATACCAGGAGAAGGCCAAACTCCCTCCTAGTTTCTAATGACTTCCAAGTGGCCTGGAAGGGGATCAAATTTTTTTTTTTTTTCAGGTAAGGAAATTAACTGAAAGAGAAAGAGAAGGAGCAGATCTACTCCAACATTGCTCCAGTCAATGTGAAAACCAAGAGCAAGAAGGACCCTGTGTTGGTTAAGATTGTGTGTCACCTTGCCTGAGCCATCATTCTCAGTGTTTTGGCAGTTGTATAATGTGATCACTTTACTGTTGAGATTTGATACATGATCACCCCCATGGTGGAATCTGCTGTGAGTAGCTAATCAGTTGAAGGGGAGTTTCCTTGGGCATGTGGCATACATCCAGTGTCGGTGGATATTCAGGCAGGGCTCTAGGGCTTTTGCTCATTTTGGATTCTGCAGCTGGCGCCTGTTCATCTGATCTCCAGTTCTTGGGACTTGAGCTAACAGCTTACCTGTAGTCTTGCCTGCCAATCTTGGGATTCATCGATCTTCACAGCCTGTGAGCAACAGCCCTGCTCTCCAGCCTGCCGATCTTGGCTTTGCCAGCCCCTGTGGCTACACAAATCAGGAGAAGCCTCTTTCACGACCCACGGACTTGGGACGTTACAGCCTCTACAACCACACGAACCATTTCCTTGATATAAATCTCTCTCTCTTTTTTTTATATGTACCCCTTTTATGTGTCTGTCAGCTTGTCATACTGTGGGGGCTTGCATGTTGCTGTGATGCTACAAGCTATGCCACAGGTATTCAGATGCCAGCAGGGACACCCATGGAGGACAGGTTTCAGCTGAGCTTACAGACTAAGACAGATTAGGAAGAAGGACCTGGCAGTCTACTTCTGAAAAGAATTAGCCAGTGAAAACCTTATGAATAGCAGAAGAACATTGGCTGATATAGTGCCAGAAGGTGAGCCTCCCAGATGGGAAGGCACTCAAAAGACAACTAGGGAAGAGCTGCCTCCTCAAAGTATAGTCAACCTTAATGATGTGGATAGAGTCAAGCTATCAGGACCTTCATTTGCTGATGTGGCATGACTCAAAATGAGGAGACACAGGTGCAAGCATCCATTAACAATCGGAACCTGGAATGTATGAAATATGAATCTAGGAAAATTAGAAATCATCAAAAATGAAATAGAACACATAAACATTGATATCATAGGCATTACTGAGCTGAAATGGACTGGTATAGGCCATTTTGATTCAGACAATCATATGGTCTGCTATGTCGGGAATGACAACGTGAAGAGGAATGGTGTTGCATTCATCGTCAAAAAGAACGTTTCAAGATCTATCCTGAAGTGCAACGCTGTCAGTGATAGGATAATATCTATACGCCTGCAAGGAAGACCAGTTAATATGACTATTATTCAAATTTACGCACCAACTACTAAGGCCAAAGATGAAGAAACTAAAGGTTTTTATCAGCTTCTGCAGCCTGAAATTGGTCGAACATGCAATCAGGATGCATTGATAACTACTGGTGATTGGAATGCAAAAGATGGAAAAGGAGGATTGGTAGTTGGAAAATATGGCCTTGGTAATAGAAACAATGCTGGAGCTCATATGATAGAATTTTGCAAGATCAACAACTTCTTCATTGCAAATACCTTCTTTCACCAACATAAATGGCAACTATGCACATGGATCTGTCCAGATGGAAGAGACAGGAATCAAATCAACTACATCTGTGGAAAGAGACTATGGAAAAGCTCAAAATCATCAGTCAGAACAAGGCCGGAGGGATGATTGTGGAACTGACCATCAATTGCTCATATGCAAGTTCAAACTGAAACTGAAGAAAATCAGAGCAAGTCCACAAGAGCCGAAATACAACCTTGAGTGTATCCCGCCTGAATTCAGAGATCATCTCAAGAATAGATTTGACGTGTTGAATACTAATGACCAAAGACCAGATGAATTGTGGAATAACATCACGGACATCATACATGAAGAAAAGAAGGGGTCATTGAAAAGACAGGGAAGGAAGAAAAGACCAAGATGGATGTCAGAA
The DNA here is from genome assembly GCF_024166365.1 of Elephas maximus indicus. Lineage (NCBI taxonomy): Eukaryota > Metazoa > Chordata > Mammalia > Proboscidea > Elephantidae > Elephas > Elephas maximus. The sequence continues at coordinate 54,860,571 of NC_064823.1, forward strand.
GAGACTCTGAAACTTGCTTTCAAACATTGAGCAGCTAAAGCAAAAGGAAGAAATGATAAAGTAAAAGAACTGAACAGAAGATTTCCAACGGGGCTTGAGAAGACAAAATAAAGTATTATAATAAAATGTGCGAAGAGCTGGAGATAGAAAACCAAAAGGGAAGAACATGCTCGGCGTTTCTCAAGCTGAAAGAACAGAAGAAAAAATTCAAGCCTTGAGTTGCATTAGTGAAGGATTCTACGGGGAAAATACTAAAGACGCAGGAAGCATCAAAAGAAGATGGAAGGAATACACAGAGACATTATACCAAAAAGAATTAGTCGATGTTCAACCATTTCAAGAGGCAGCATATGATCAGGAACCAGTGGTGCTGAAGGAAGAAGTCCAAGCTGTACTGAAGGCATTGGTGAAAAACAAGGCTCCAGGAACTGATGGAATATCAACTGAGATGTTTCAACAAATGGATGCAGCACTGGAAGTGCTCACTCATCTATGCCAAGAAATATGGAAGACAGCTTCCTGGCCAACCAACTGGAAGAGGTCCATATTTATGCCTAGTCCCAAGAAAGGTGATATAACCAAATGTGGAAATTATAGAACAATATCATTAATATCACACACAAGCAAAATTTTGCTGAAGATCATTCAAAAGCAGCTGCAGCAGTATATCAACAGGGAACTGCCAGAAATTCAGGCCAGTTTCAGAAGAGGATGTGGAACCAGGGATATCAGTGCTGATGTCAGATGGATCCTGGCTGAAAGCAGAGAATACCAGAAGGATGTTTACCTGTGTTTTATTGACTATGCAAAGGCATTTGACTGTGTGGATCATAACAAATTACGGATAACATTGCAGAGAATGGGAATTCCAGAACACTTAATTGTGCTCATGAGGAACTTTTAGATAGATCAGGAGGCAGTTGTTGGGACAGAACGAGGGGATACTGAGAAGTTTAAAGTCAGGAAAGGTGTGCGTCAGGGTGGTATTATTTCACCATACCTATTCAATCTGTATGCTGAGCAAATAATACAAGAAGCTGGACTATATGAAGAAGAACAGGGCATCAGAATTGAAGGAAGACTCATTAACAACCTGCGTTATGCAGATGATACAACCTTGCTTGCTGAAGGTGGAGAGGACTTGAAGCACTTACTAAAGAAGATCAAAGACCACAGCCTTCCGTATGGATTACATCTCAACATAAAGAAAACAAAAATCCTCACAACTGGTCCAATAAGCCACATCATGATAAACAGAGAAAAGATTGAAGTTGTCAAGTGTTTTATTTTACTTGGATCCACAATCAACAGTCATGCAAGCAGCAGTCAAGAAATCAAAAGACGCATTGCATTGGGCAAATCTGCTGCAAAGGGCCTCTTTAAAGTGTTGAAAAGCAAAGATGTCATCTTGAAGACTAAGATACGCCTGACCCAAACCATGGTATTTTCAATTGCATCATAAGCATGTGAAAGCTGGACAATGGATAAGGAAGACTGAAGAAGAATTGACACCTTTGAATTGTGGCATTGGTGAAGAATATTGAATATACTATGGACTGCCAAAAGAACAGACAAACCTATCTTGAAAGAAGTACAACCAGAATGCTCCTTAAAAGCAGGGATGGCAAGACTGCATCTTATATACTTTGGATGTGTTGTTGGGGGGATCAGATCCTGCTTAGTAAAGTACAGGGTCAGTGGAAAAGAGGAAGACCCTCAACGAGGTGGATTGACACAGTGGCTGCAACAATGGGCTCAAGCATAACAGTGATTGTAAGCATGGCGCAGGACCAGGCAGTGTTTCTTTCTGTTGTGCATAGTGTCACTATGAGTCGGAACCGACTCGAAGGCACCTAACAACAACAATAACGTACGTGAACATTTATTTGCTTTACTGGTTTTGCTTCTCTAGGGAATGCAGCCTAAGACAGACCCCTTCTACCCTATGTCAGTGCTAGGAGGAGGTCACAGCTGCAATCTTGGAGGAATCATCATCCCCAAGGTGCTGAGGAGGAGACAAGTGTGCACCCATATGAAGATTGGTGCTCACCATCCCCAGAGCAAGCACCATGGTTTGTGTGTGCCTGAAAAAAGGCTAGTCCAGCTTACTTTGTGGACTGGGATAAGAGACCAGAAATGGACCTACATCCCTAATGACCCCACTCAGTAATTTGCATAAGCCTTCAGGAGTTTAGAATAGGCACCAGAAAAGGGGGAGGGGAAGGAAAAAAAAGGACACAGAAAGGGGAACTTCTGAACATAAAACTAAATTTCAAGTAAGAGGATACTTAAAAGTTACTGGCCAGGACAGAGAAGACCCAGAAAGTAGCACTTGGAATGTGACAATCAGAATTGGCACAGCTCTAGGAACTAATACCATCTGGGCCCCACGGACAGTGGAGGAAATATTTATGTAAGATATCAAATCCTCCCTGTCAGATAGCTCTAATACAATAGAGACTTGCATAATGAAGCTTTCCACAGCACAGTGTGGAAGGGCATCCCACAGGCATCCCAAAGGGCTTTCATCAGCAAATGATGCTGTCATACTCCATGCTCTGGCTACACCATTTGCAGGGCCTGCCAAATGCCCAACCCCTTCCATCTCCAAGCGCTCCAACTCACTGTTCCTTCCACGTTGTATGTCCACCCCTCCTTCAGAGCTCCTCTTGGCTTCTCTAGGGTGGAAGAAGGGAACCTCCTCCACACTGCCACAGTACCCTATGTTCTCTCCCACCAGCAAAAGAAAAAAAAAATGCGTAATGAAGTATCCTTTACCATAGTGATGAATGTCCATCTCCTTGCTTCTCTACGCAGTCCAATCCATGAATGCGAAGGTACTCACGGATTAGTACTGGATTTGAAATAGTGGCAGGTGAGGACCAAGGATCATGTTGCAAAATGAAACAATTCACTTACCCTTAAATTTGTATGTAAGTTGTTCTAGGTCAATGATTCTCAGTGTGGTCTGGGAAATTTGTAATCCCGGAAACCCTTTCGGGGTATGTGAAGTCTATTTTATTTTATTTAGTTATTACTGTTTTTAAATTTTGTTTATTTTGTTGTTGTTGTTGTTGTGAATATATACAGCAAAATCTACACCAATTCAACAATTTTCTACATGTACCATTTAGTGACAGTGATTATATTCTTCAAGTTGTATAACCATTCTCACCCTCCTTTTCTGAGTTGTTTCTCCCCTTTAACGTAAATTCACTGCCCCCTAAGGTGAAATCTTTCAAGTTGCTGTTGTCAATTTGATCCCGTATAGATAGTTCTTAAAAGAGCAGAATGCTTAAGGCAGACATCTTTTTTTTTTTTTTTTTTTTTTTTTTTACTAGTTAAGCTACTCTATTGTTTGGTTTTAAGTAGACTTTAGGGGATATTTTTGCTTTAAGGTTCAGTAAAGTCTATTTTCTTAATAATATTAAGAGGTTGTAGCAGTCATTGTTCTTCACAGAAACAGAACCTATACAATAGGGGGTGTGTGAGAGAGAGAGAGAGAGGGAGAGGCAGATTTTAAGGAAATGGCTCACATGATTGTTGGCACCGAAAGTCCAAAATCTATAGGGCAGGCTGGTACACTGGCAGGATTTTCAGGTAAGTCTTTAGACAAAATCCTTTCTTCTCTGAAAAACAAGGCCTTCAACATTATTGAGGGTAATATGCTTCACATAAAGTCAACAATTGTAAATGTTAATCATATCTACGTAATAATTTCACAGCAACACCTAGTGTTTGACCAAACAACAGGGCACCAAAGCCTAGCCAAGCTGACACATAAAGTGAACCATCACAGATATCTGCCTTTTTCATTGCCATGCTTTCACAAGTGTACAGTGGAGTTTTCTAGAGGCTGTGCAACACGTAATGTCATTATTACTCTGACAGCTAATGAAATGTGCACTTACGTATTCTTAGGTTTCAAAAATGTCATTTTTAATTCTAACATGTAAGTATTAAAAGATGTAACCCACATAAGCAACAGCTTTATGGAGCAGACTCAGTAATTTTTAATAGTTTAAAGAAGTCCAGAGGCTGAAAAGTTTGAGAACTCCTGGCAGGTATAATACAAATGAAATAATGATACCAAAACTCTATGTTGGCAGCTAATGGATACAGAGCAAAAGAACTGCAAATTGTTTAATTTTTATAAAGTATTTAATAAGATTGAACTAAATTTTCAAAAATACTTTGAATTTTCAAAAGATTTCAAAATTTTAAGAATTCAGCTTTATTTAAATAAATTTGATTTTTAAAATCATTAGGCATTATTTGTATTTGCCTTTTAATATATAATTTAAAATATTTTAGAAGAAAAATAACTTTTGAAAATATAAATAAAAGATAATTTAACTTTTTTGCATTTCTTTTAATATTTTAAATTAAATATGTGCAATTATGGATTCTAGGAAGATGGCTGCATAAACAAACCATCATTCCAACCCTCCCCCAAAAATACAACAGGGAAATAGTGCTTGGCTTTGAGAGACTCTGAATCAGGAAGCAGAGGATAGCAGCGGGGAACTAGAAACAGGCAAGAATCAACATATCAACAACGAGCCACATAGCGTAGGAAAATTTCTTCTCCCACTATCCCTACCCTCCTCAAGACACACAGTCCACTGGCTGATGTGAAGTGGGGAAGAGGACCCAGAAAAGGAGCATGCTTGCTTTTCTGACCACCACAGCCTTTGCCTGTACAAAAAGACAAGACCTCAAGATTCTGCCCTAAAATCAACAAGGCAGACCTCCCCAGGGGTTCATTTGGAGTGTGCTAACCAGGACACTGTCAGTTGGAAATGTACCATGAATTTCTGCAGGAGGTCTGTGCAGTGGAGTCTGCTTCCATTGTAAACACTTTTCTGGCCTCCCTGCGCAGTCAATAGGTCAGGCCTCTGAAACCAACAAGACAGACCTCCCAGAGAGTCAGTTCGAGTGTGTCTCTTCCATTTGGTGGGTGCTGAGGACTGCTGAGGTGGCATAGTGGTTAAGTGCAATGGCTGACAACCAAAAGGTCAGCAGTTAAAATCCACCAGGTGCTTCTTGGAAACTCTATGGGGCAGTTCCACTCTGTCCTATAGGGTCGCTATGAGTCAGAATCGACTTGATGGCAACTTGTTTTTTTTTTTTTTTTTGAGGACTCCTGACTGAGGCTGCTGTGTGCTAAGAAGCAGGAGTCTTGAGTGGAGGCTGTGCTCACAGCCAACAATTTACCGGGGGGGGGACTTCGACAACAAAAAGGCAGACCTCCATGTGGATCTGACCAGAGCATGACACCCTCAACCCCATCCAGTAATTGTTGGTTGCCAGGCTGTTGCAAACTGCTACAGAAGACCTCCAAAGTGGAGTCTGCTCCCATAGTTAGCACTCTACCTGCCACCCTGTGCACCCCATAGCTCTGCCTCTGAAACCAACAGGACAGACCTCCCTAGGGATCAGTTTGGGTCTGTCTACTCTGCCTTCCAGTTGGCACTGATGACTACTGACTGAGGCTTCTGTGGCTAGGAAGAAAGCATCTTAATGGAGGCTATACCCACAGCAAAAATACGATCAGGGGGGCTCTGATCACAACAAGGCAGACCTCCTCAGGGATCCATTTGAGTGTGATAACCCCTCCTTCAACTGGTAACTGTCAGCTGCTGGACTGATATGAACTCCAACAGAAGGTTCCCTACAGTGGAGTCAGCAGGTAGGTCACCTATGTGGAGTCTGCTCCACCAACCACCACAGGGCCACTGGAGCTCTGAAATCAACAAGACAGATCTCTCCAAGGACCTTCTGGGGAGTGCCAGCTCTTCCTTCTCCTGAAACAGTGGAAAGTCTGCCTGTGCTTCCCCTAAATGCCAGCTCAGATATAAGAAGCCCCCACAGAGTAGGGGAAAAAGACTCAGGCAAAACCAGAAGGCAACCTCCAACCCGAAGGGGGCTTTTTGGGTGTGGGCTTTCCAACTAAAAACATGGTTGCAGAAACAGAGACGGGAAAGGAGTAAAAACCAGAAAAAAAAAAACACTACACTCCCTGGTGGACAGGTTGATTAGTACGCAATATCTCACCTGAGTAATGCCGCCTGCCGGCAGACAGACTAATCACTGGGTGTTCTCTGGTGTGTCTGGGAGAGACTGAAAGTTGAAAGCCAAGATCTGGAATTTTCAAATCCTAATTAAACCATATCAGAAGAAGACAGAAGGAATACACAGAGTCATTATAACAAAAAAGAATTAGTTGATGTTCAACCATTTCAAGAGGTAGCATATGATCAGGAACCAGTGGTGCTAAGGAAGGAAGTTCAAGCTGAACTGAAGGCATTGGCAAAGAACAAGGCTCCAGGAATTGATGGAATATCAATTGAGATGTTTCAACAAACGGATGCAGCACTAGAAGTGCTCACTCATCTATGTTAAGAAATATGGAAGACAGCTTCCTGGCCAACCAACTGGAAGAGATCCATATTTATGCCTATTCCCGAGAAAGGTGATACAACCAAATGTGGAAATTATTGAATAATATCATTAACATCATATGCAAGCAAAACTTTGCTGAATATCATTCAAAAGCAGCTGCAGCAGTATATCAACAGGGAACTGCCCGAAATTCAGGCCAGATTCAGAAGAGAACGTGGAACCAGGGATATCATTGCTGATGTCAGATGGATCCTGGCTGAAAGCAGAGAATACCAGAAGGATGTTTACCTGTGTTTTATTGACTATGCAAAGGCATTTGACTGTGTGGATCATAACAAATTACGGATAACATTGCAGAGAATGGGAATTCCAGAACACTTAGTTGTTCCCATGAGGAACCTGTGCATAGATCAAGAAGCAGTTGTTGGGACAGAACAAGGGGATACTGAGTGGTTTAAAGTCAGGAAAGGTGTGCATCAGAGTTGTATCCTTTCATCATACCTATTCAATCTGTATGCTCTGCAAATAATCTGAGAAGCTGGACTATATGAGGAAGAATGGGGCATCAGGATTGAAGGAAGACTCATTAACAACCTGCATTATGCTGATGATACAACCTTTCTTGCTGAAAGTGAAGAGGACTTGAAGCACTTACTGATGAAGATCAAAGACTACAGCCTTCAGTATGGATAACTCCTTAACATTAAAAAAAAAAAAAAAAAATCCTCACAACTAGACCAATAAGCCACATCATGATAAACGGAGAAAAGATTGAAGTTGTCAAGGATTTCATTTTACTTAGATCCACAATCAACACCCACGGAAGCAGTAGTCAAGAAATCAAAAGACACATAACAGTGGGGAAATCTGCTGCAAAGAACCTCTTTAAAGTGTTGAAAAGCAAAGATGTCATCTTGAAGACTAAGGTACACCTGACCCAAACCGTGGTATTTTCAATCACATCATATGCATGTGAAAGCTGGATAATGAATAAGGAAGACCGAAGAAGAGTTGATGCCTTTGGATTGTGGTGTTGGCAAAGAATATTGAATATACCATGGACTGCCAAAAGAACCAACAAATCTATCTCGGAAGAAGCAAGGATGGTGAGACTACATCTTATATACCTTGGACACATTGTCAGGAGAGGTCAGTCCCTGGAGAAGGACATCATGATTAGTAAAGCACAGGGTCAGTGGGAAAGAGGAATACCCTCAACAAGATGGATTGACACAGTGGCTGCAACAGTGAGCTCAAGCATAACAACGATTGTAAGGATGGCGCAGGACCAGGCAGTGTTTCGTTCTGTGGTACATAGGGTGGCTATGAGTCAGAATTGACTTGATGGCACCTAACAACACTGTCTTGCAAGAATCTGTCTTGGAAGAAGTACAACCAGAATGCTCCTTAGAAGCAAGGATGACGAGACTGCGTCTTACATACTTTGGACATGTTATCAGGAGGGATCAGTCCCTGGAGAAAGACGTCATGCTTGGCAGAGTACAGGGCCAGTGGAAAAGAGGAAGACCTTCAACAAGGTGGATTGACACAATGCCTGCAACAATGAGCTCAAGCATAACAACGATTGTGAGGATGGCTCAGGACCGGGCAGTGTTTCGTTCTGTTGTGCATGGGGTCGCTATGAGTCGGAACCAACTCAACGGCACTTAACAACAACAATAATTAAACCAGAGAGGGAGAAGGAGCTATCACAGAGAGACAGAGCAAATGGTAAGCAAAGGCTGAAGGCTCTACCCACCTAAGAGTTTTTTACAGAAAGTAGTATACCAAAACACCAAATAATGGAGAAAACAGAGAGAGTGAACACTCTTGAAATTCCAATGCCCCAACAAAAAAATCAGAAGACACACACACAGAACAGAGACATAATGACTCTTTCAAATAACCATGATAAAAGGGAGTGAAAGCACATCTAGGGATAACCAAATAATGAAAAACAAAACAAAAAAAAGAATAATAACACAATGACATTAAATATAATTAAAGAACTAAAGGAAAAGAGACAAAGCTAAAAGAAATAAGGCAAACAATGCACAAACAAAATGAGGATCTAAAAGAAGAGATATTGCAACTTAAAGGGACAATAACTGAAATGAGAAACACAATAGAAGAACTTACTAATGGATTTAATCAGGCAAAAAAAGAATCAGCAAATTAGAGGATGCAGTATTTAAAATTACAGACACTGAAGAGTAACAAGAACGTAGGCTCAAGAAGACTTGACCACAACTTCATGGAATTATGGGACAATGACAAGAGGCATTATATGTGTCATGTGAATTCCACAAGGAGATGAGGGAGAGCAAAGGACAGAAAGAACATTTGAAGAAATAATGACAGAAAATTCCCTCAATCTAAGGAAGGACATGAATCTACAAATTCAAAAAGCTCAAAGAACTCCAAGCAGGATAAACCCAAAGAGATATACACCAACGTACATCATAGTTAGGCTCTCAAAAAGGAAAGATAATGAGAGAATCCTGAAAGCAGTGAGAAAGAAGCAAACAGTCACATGTAAAGATCTACAATAAGATTAAGGGCCAATTTCTCCTCAGAAAAGTTGGAGGCCAGAAGGCAATAGAATGGTATATTTGAAGTGCTGAAAGGAAGAAAAAAAAAAAAAAGCTGTCAATCAAGAATACTATACCCAGTGAAACTATCCTTCAAGAGCGAGGATGAAATTAAATCATTCCCAGACCAACAGAACCTGAGAGAGTTCATATCTATCAGACTTGTCCCACAAAAAAATACTAATGGGAGTTCTGTAGATGGAAGGGAAAAGCAGAAAGTAATTCAAAGCTATACATAAAAAAAAAAAAAAGCTGCCATTGAGTCGATTCTGACTTATAGCAACCATATATATTTAAAAAGAAAGATCCCTAATAAAGGGAAAAGTATGGACAAGTATGAAGGCTAGTAATAAGGTACTCAAGCTTGATAATTCTAAATGTTTTGTTTTTCATGTTTTTTAAAAACAAACATAAAAAAAGCAAAGAAAATTATATTACAGGGCACATGAAATATAAAGACATAATTAGTGATAACAACAACAAAAGGTGGGGAGAAATGGTATAGATACAGAATTTCTCATATGTTACTGAAGTGAAGTTGGTACCAACTTGCTCTAGAATATTATAAATACTAGCTGTTCAATGTAATATTCATGGTAAGAATATTAAGAAAGAAAACGGCAAGAATACTAAGTAAATATATAAAAAACATACACAAAAGGAAAGGAGAAAGGAACAAAAAGGCTCACTACGATAAGCCAACAAAACAAAAAAACAAGCAGTAGTAAAGGACAAAGACAAAGAAGGCTTCAGACACACAAATAACAAATAACAAAACAGCAGAAATAAGTCACTTCTTATCAGTAATTACAATGAGTGTAAATGGACTAAATCCTCCAATCGAAAGTCATAGAGTGGCAGAATGGATTAAGAAACATGATCCAACTATATGCTGTTTAAAAAAAACACAACTTAAACTCAAGGACACAAATAGGTTGATAGTGAAAGGGAGAAAAAAATATTCTATGCAAATTATAACCAAAAGAGAGCTGGGGTGGCAATCTTAACATCAGACAAACTAGACTTTAAGACAAAATCTTTCAGAACACATAAAGACGGACATTACATAGTGATAATAGTGTCAATTCATCAAGAAGATTTAACAATCATATATGCACCCAACATCAGGATACATAAATATATACAGCAAACACTGATAGAATTGAAGGGACAAATAGTATTACAGTAATAGTTGGAGACTTCAACACACCACTTTCAATATTGGACAGAACATCTAGAAAGAAGATCAACAAGGAAACAGAGGACTTGAATGACATTATAAACCAACTAGATTTAACATATATAGAACATTCCACCCTAGAACAGCACAATATCCATTCCACTGCAGTGCACATGAATCATTCTCCAAGATAGAACACATATTAGGTCACAAAGCAAGCCTTCATAAATTTAAAAAGTTTTGAAATAATGCAAAGTATTTTACCTGACCACAATGTAGTGAAGCTAGAGATCAGTAACAGGAAAAAAAAAAAAAAAACTGGAAAAAACACAAACATACGGAAATTAAACAACACACTATTAACCCCTGGTGGCATAATGGTTAAGCGCTATGGCTGCTAACCAAAGGGTTGGCAGTTCAAGTCCTCCAGGTGCTCCTTGGAAACTCTTTGGGGCAGTTCTACTCTGTCTTATATGGTCGCTATGAGTCAGAATCGACTCGACGGCACTGGGTTTGTTTGTTTTTTTTTTTTTTTGTCTATTAAACTACCAATAGTTCCAGGAAGAAATCACAAATTTCCTAGAGTCAAATGAAAATGAAGTGACAACATACCAAAATTTATGGGATGCAGCAAAGTCAGTACTCAGAAACTTAGAGCAATAAATGCCTACATGCAGTAAGAAGAAAGATCTGAAACCAACAGCCTAACTCAACAATTCCAGGAACCAGAAAGAGAAGAGCAAACTAAGCCTAAACCTACCAGAAGAAGGGAAATAACAAAGATCACAGCATAAATAAATGAAATTGAAAACAGAAAACAATAAAGAGAATCAATAAAATCAGAAGTTGGTTCTTTGAAAGTTCAATAAAATTGACAAGTCTTTAGCTAGACTGACAAAGAAAAAAGAGAAAAGATGTGAATAGCTAAAATAAAAATGAAAGAGGGGACTTTACAACTGACAAGATAGAAATAATGAGAATTACGACAGAATATTATGAACAACTGTATGGTGACAAACTGGATAACCTAGATGAAATAGACAAATTCTTAGAAGCATACGGCCTACCCAAAAAGGCTGAAAAAGAAATAGAAAGTCTCAACAGGTCCATAACAAGTGAAAAGATTGAATCTGTGATCAAAAACTTCCAACAACAATAAAAAAGTCCTAGATGAGATGGCTTCACTGGGAAATTCTACCAAACATTTAGAAAAGAATTAACACCTGAAAATACTGTTTAAACTCTTCCAAAAGATAGAGAAGGAAGGAATACTCTGTAATTCATTCTATGAGGAAACAACCTTGATACCAAAACCAAAGATAGCACAAGGAAAAAAAAAATCTACAGGCCAGTATCTCATATGAATATAGATACAAAAATCCTCAACAAAAGACTAGCGAACAGAATCCAAAAGCATATTAAAAGAGGCATACAACATGACCAAGGAGGATTTAGTCCAGAAATGCAGAGATGAGTCAACATTAGAAAATCAATCAGTGTACTATACCACATCAATAGAACAAGGGAAAAGAACCACATGATCATCTCTATAGATGCAGAAAAAGCATTTGATAAAATCTAACACCCTTTCTTGATGAAAACCCTTAAGAAGATTGGAATAGAAGGGAAATTCCTCAATATGATTCAGGGCCTATATAAAAAGTCAACAGCTAACATTATACTTAATAGAGTAAGACTGGGAACTTTCTCCTTGAAGTAGAAAACAAGACAAAGATGCCCACTCTCACCACTTCTAATCAGTATTCTATTAGAAGTCCTAGCCAGAGCAATAAGACAAGAAAAAGAAATAAAAGGTATTCAGACTGGAAAAGAAGAAGCAAAATTATCTCTATTCATGGATAATATGATCCTATATATAGAAAATCCCAAGGAGTTCACAAGAAAACTTCTAGAACTAATAGAGGAATTTAGCAAAGTTGTAGGATACAAGGTCAACAAACAAAAATCAACTGGTTTTCCATACAGCAGCAATGAGAAATCTGAAAGGAAAATTAGGGAAACAATTCCATTTACAACAGCATGTAGGAGAATAAAATACTTAGGAGTAAATCTAACCAGGGAGGTGAAGGAATTATACAATGAAAACTATAAAACACTGCTAAAAGAGATTAAGGAGGACTTAAATAACTAGAAAGATATCCTATGTTCATGGATTGGAGGACTTAATATTGTTAACATGTCAATATTACCCAAAGTGATCTATAGATTCAATGCAATCCTGATCAAAATTTCAACAGCTTTAGGGATAGAAAAATAAATCCTCAAGTTTATATAGAATGGCAAGAGGTCCTGAATAGCTAAAACAATATTGAAAGAGAAGAACAAAGTAGGAGGACTCACCCTTCCTGATTTTAAAACATACCACATTAAAAAAAAAAAAAAAGAAAGGCCTGGTACTGGTATTATGATAGACACATAGACCAATGGAATAGAATTGAGAGGCCAGAAATAAACCCACACATCTACAATCAACTGGTTTTTGACAAGGGTGCTAAGCCCATTAGATAGGGAAAGAAGAGTCCCTTCAGTAAATGCTGTTGGGAAAACCGGATTTCCACATGCAGAAAAATGAAACAGGATCCATGCCTCACACCATACAAGAAAACAAATTCAAAATGGATTAAGGACCTAAATGTGCAAAGACTGTCAAGCCTACCTTTCGACAATGGATTGTCTAATATAATAACAAAAGCACAAACAGCAAAAGGCAAAATAAATAAATGGAATCTCATAAAAATTAAAAACTTTTGTTCATCAAAAGACTTTACAAAAAAAGTGAAAAGACAAGCTATGGACTGCGAGACTACCTTTGTAAATCATATAGCCAACAATAACCTAATATCCAAAATATATATAAAAGTCAACAACTTAACAAAAAGACAAATAATCATAAAATGGGCAAAGAACTTGAATAGACATTTCACCAAAGACAACATTTGAATGGCCGCCAAACACATGAAAAGATGCTCAGTGTCATTAGCCATCAGAGAGATGCAAATCAAAACAACAATGAGATACTATTTCACTCCCACTAGGATGGCTACCAAAATCCTGGTGGTGAGGAGGTTAAGAGCTATGGCTGCTAACTAAAAGGTCGGCAGTTCAAATCCACCAGGCACTTCTTGGAAACTATATGGGGCAGTTCTACTCTGTCCTATAGGGTCGCTATGAGTAGGAATTGATTCAACAGCTAAGGAGCCCTGGTGGTGCAGTGGTTAAGAGTTCAGGCTGCTAATCAAAATGTCAGCAGTTTGAATCCACCAGTCGCTGCCAGGAAACCCTATGGACAGTTCTACTCTGTCCAATAGGGCCAGAATCTACTCAATGGCAACATGTTTGGTTTCTTTTTTTTTTTTTAGGATGGCTAAGATACTGAGGTGAGGGGCTAAGATAAAAAAACAGAAAACAACAAATGTTACCAAGGATGTGAGGAAATGGGAACCCTTACCAATTGTTGGTGGGAATGCAAATTGGTGCAGCTGTTGTGGAAAAACAGTGTGACAGTTCCAAAAGACTTGAAAGCAGAGACTCAGAAACTTGTACACCAATGTTCGTTATAGCACTGCTAATAATAGCCAAAAGGTGGACACAATCTAATTGCCCTTGTACAGATGAATGGATAAACAAAAAGTGGTATATACATAAAACGAAATACTACTCGGCCAGTAGCAGAAATGAAGTCTTGAAACAGTCTCCGATATGAACAGAGCTGGACTACATTATGCTGAGCGAAATAAGTCATTCATAAGAGGACAAATATGTGACCTTACTTACAGAAGACAAGAAAAGACATATATATACAGGACTAAGTTTATTAGTGATTACCAGAGGTGGGAGGGACAAAGAAGGGGGCGGTGGCATTTAACGGTGGCGGAACTATCACATTGATTAAGTGTAGGGTAGCTACAGTCGATTATTATAATTGCTGTCAATAAATTATACATCTGTAAAAAGTTGAATTGGCAAACATTGTGTGATACATTTACAGCAATGACAAAAAAGTAGCTGCTGAGGCTGCTTATGCACAAACAAAAACCTTATGAAATATGATTTCTTGGTTTGGAGGTCATGGTTTCATGGAACATCCTAGTTAATTGGCTTAATAAAGTGTTCAGTGCTTATGTTCTACCTCCTAGCTCAATGCATAGTGCCTGGGGTCTTAAAAGCTGGCAAGTGGCCATCCAAGACACAACAATTGGCCTGTTTTCACCTGGAGCAACAGAGGAAGAAGAAGAGTCAGGAATAGGAGGAGGAAATGAAATGTGTGGCTATTTGCCTCCATGAACAGTTATCTCTTTTGCCATGAGACTAGAAGAACTGGATGGTACCCAGCTACCATTACTAAACATTTTGATCAAAGATTCCATAGAAGAATTATGACGAAATGCGGGAAAATGCAGAACAGAATTTCAAATTCTCATGGACTCCAGACATCCTGGAGCCATCAAAGTTGGATGCACCCCTAAATCTATTGCCCTGAGAGAGTCTTTAAACCTTAATCTAAAAATATTCCCTGAAGTCTTCTTAAAACCAAACAATACCTTAATTAGTAAAAAATGTCTGCCTTGGAGGATTATACTCACTTAAGAACTGTCTATATGGGATCAAATGACAATAGCAACTGGAAAGATTAAATAGGAACCTTAGGGGGCAGTGAATTTATACAACTCCGAAAAGGAGGGTTAGAATGGTTGCACAACTCAAAGAATATAATCAATGTCACTAAATGGTACATGTAGGAACTGCTAAATTGCCGTACGTTTTGCTGCGTATATTCTCAACAACAAAGTAAATAAAATTATATAATAACAAATATATGCAATTGTGTACACAATAAAATTATATTTTATTTTTAATCCTTCAGGTATTTACTGCAAATAGAACACAAGTTAAGTAAAAATCTTGGTCGACAACAAGATGAGGTAGTCATTATCTGTAGGAATAAGCATAAAGGCAAGAAAAAGAAATTTTACAGGCTAAATGCTCAATGATTTATTAACTATGTGTATTTTTATTTTATTACCCATGCAAATATGGCCAACTTATCATCAGAACACCTATACATGTGTAATAATAATTAAATTCAGTATTTGTTGATATTTTGCCAACTCTCAGATACATATATGAGCATAGCTTTGTACCAGTTTTTCAATTTTATCTTTAAGAGGGTATACTAGTTCAAGTAGGGTGACAGAATATATTTTATTTAACATGTGAGCTGACGATCTCCATTTGTAGTCTCCCCTGGGTCTCAAAGATGTTAAGGATGGGCATGTTAAGGAATGCGTTGCATCCTCTAGAGAAGATATTTTGAAATCCTAACCCCTGAAACTGTGAATGTGACCCTGTTTGTAATTAGGGTCTATGAAGATATTATCAGTTAGGTTAACATGAGGTCATCTGGGAGTAGGTTGGGTCCTAATTCTATACGACCATGTCCTTATGAGTTGGAATGGGTTTTTTTTTTTTTTTTTTGGTGTACTTATAAAAGAGAAGATGCTCAAAGCCACAGAGACAGAAAAAGGATGCCATGTGACACTGCAGCTGTGAGCCAAAGAATGCCTGGGAGAGAGGCATGTAACAGTTTCTCAGCAGTCAGAAGGAATCAGCATGGCTGATAACCTGATTTGGACTTCTAACCACCAGAACTGTGAGACAGTACATTTCTGTCCTTATAAGCCACCCACTGAATGATATTTTGTCACATCAGCCCTGGGAAACTAAGATAGGGCTCATATATTTTCAGCACCTTACTGACCCTCTGAAATAGTTTTTGTATCCCTAAACTAAGCCAAAAGAATTCCCTGGGTGGTGCAAAAGAATTCCTGGGTGGCTCAGCACTCGACTACTAGCTGAAAGGTTAGTGGTTCAAAACCACCCAGAGGCACCTGAGAAGACAGGTCTGGTGATCTACTTTTGAAAGGTCTCAGCCTTGATAACCCTACTCTGCACATACAGACGGGGTCACCATGAGTCAGAATTGACTAGAAGACAACCACCAATAACAACAAACGAAAGCAAAAAAAGAGTTGCTCTTGGGTAGATTCCAACTCATGGCAACCACATGTGTTGCAAACTAGAACTTCACACCATACGTTTTTCAAGGCTGTGACCTTTTGGAAATATGTTGCCAGGCCTTTCTTCCTAGGTGACTCTGTTTAGGTTTGAATCAACATCCTTTGGTTAGTAGTTCAGTGCTTAATTTTTTGTGTCACCTAGGGACCCCGTCCCTAAACTACACATAAGCAAATTGAGGATTAGAGAGCTTGAGACGAAATCAAAGTCATAGAGTTCATCAGTGTTGGGACTTGTATTCTAACGCAGATCTGTTTGACTCATAGCCGATAATGTTTAGCAGTTAGATATAATGTTTAGCAGTTAGATATACATACGGCAAACAAGAGTAGAACCTGGGACACTTCAGAGGGTAAGGTGTAAGTCAAAGATACAGAGAAGGTTTTTTGTTTTTGTTTATTTTTGCACTGCTGTTTTCTAATTATAAATTAATACATGCTTATACTCGACGGCACTGGGTTTTTATTGTTTAAAAATCAAATGAAGAAAATTATAAAGAAAAAACAAATAAGATCACCTGTACTCCCACCGTCCAGAGAAAACTACCTTAAAAATTTGGGGTACGTTTCTTTCCAGTTTTTTCTCTGCTTTTGTATACACACATACACACAAGCATATAGTTTGAAAAATGTGATTGTGTTATATATACTGTTTTATAGCCTGTTTTCCATTTAATATTTTATGGACATTTTTGCATTTGAATTAATAGAGATCTACATAATTACTTGATAAGTGTATAATATTCCATTTTGTAGGTGTGTTATCATTTACTTAACCTATCCCCTATTCATGAACATTTAGGTGGTTTCCAATTTTCACTCTTACAGGCTTTGGGTGCTTTTTTGATTATTAGGAAAAATTGCTGGAGGTAAAATTTTTGGGTCAATGGTAGCATCTTTTAAGACTTTCGATATATTTGCCAAACTGTCTTTTAGAACTACTAACGAATTTGCATTCCCACCAGCTCTGCCTGAGAGTATCTATTTCCTCAAATCTTTACCAGCTCGGAATATTATTTCTGTCTTTAATCTTTGCCAATTTTACAGACCACTGTGATAGCTCATTGGTGGTGGGCGATAGCTCGTGATTATTTTAATATACATTTCTTTGATTACTAGTGAAATTAAATGTATTTTATTATGCCTATTGGCCATTTTTGCTTCTTTTATGAACTGCTTTTTTATAGTCATGTTCTTTGCATATTTTTCAATTGGGATAAATGTCTTTTTTAATTGATTTTTTTATTGTTAAAAATACATACAGCAAAACATACACAGATTCAACAATTTCTACACGTATAGTACAGTGACATTGATTATATTCTTCAAATTTTACTGCCATTCTTGCCCTATTTAAATTGATTTTTAAGAATTTTTTTTTGCCCTAGAGTTCCTTTAAAAAATTTTTTCATGACATGCAAAGTAGTATGCATTTGTTACAAAAAAATTAAAATTAATTTTTATTATTAGATAAAAATCTTAAAAGTTTATATAATATAAAATTATACAAAGGAGAAAGTAAAAATTATAATTCCACCATTTTTTTTAAATGGACAAAGTAAAACATGAATGCCTTTCCTTTCTCCTTCCTACCCCTACCTTATAACTGTCAACACCCTTTTAGACTTAAAACTTATTTGCATATTAAAGATACTAATTTTCCCAGATTGAAATTTTCCTTTCAACTTTATCACTGCCATCATAATCATCATTATGACCATGGAGAACCATCATAGTCATTCCTATCAATTTTTTTTTTTTCTATTATGTTCTCTGGCTTTCCTTAGAAAGGCCAACAACACTCCCAAGGATACATAAATACCCAGCTCTACATTCTTTAGATAATTCTATGGTTTCATTTTTTACACTTAACCCTTATTTCATCCAGAATTTATTCTGGCATATGTTGCAAAGTAGTGATTTATCATTATATTGCTTAAATGGTTATCCATGCCATATATTGAAATGTCTATCCCTTTCAAACTGATTTCAAATGTCACATTCATCATTTAATGATTTCTTTGAAATTTTTTGGACTTTGTATTTTGCCATCAATTTTATACATTTAAAGATCTGGCAAGACAATTATAATTTATTACTCTTGTGTTCAGAAATTTTCTGGCTATTCTTACCTGTTTATTCTTCAGATGAACTTTTTAATTATTTTGCCAACATTCTTTAAAATTTTTATTGGTAATTATGTTAAGTGTATATGTTAACTTGGGAACTAATATGTGTCCTCATCCAGAAACACAGCATTTCTCTCCAATAATTAAAGTCTTTCGTGTTCCTCAATAGAGTACATGTGCACATTTCTTGCTGAATTTATTCCTGGGAGTTTAGTAATTTTTACAATTGAGGTTTTTTTTTGTTTTTCCTATGAAGATATCTAACTAGTTATTGTTGGAAAGACATGGAAAGTTTTTTAAAAGTGTGAGTTCAGGGATATTAGTCAAAGAAAGTGAAATAGAGCCAGAACACTGTAAGAAGAGGTCATAAACACACCATGGACCCATGGCACATCCTGTTATTGAAGAAAGGTGAACAAAAGTTCACTGGAAAAATGAAACTATGTCCTCCTAGTTGGTGGCACAGTGGTTAAGTACTGGGCTGCAAAATGAAAGGTCGGCGGTTTGAACCCAGCCTCTCCACAGGAGATAGTTTTGGCAGTCTGCTTCCGTAAAGATTTACAACCTTGGAAACCCTAAAGAGCAGTTCCACTTCGTCTTACAGGTCTCTATGAGTCGAAATTCAACTTGATAGCAACAGATTTGGTTTCAGTTTTTGGGACCTGCCCATAAACTTCCAGAGAAACATCTTTTGCTGTTTTCTAGATCATAACACAATTTTTTTTTTCTGTTTGGTTATGGCATGTAATTCTTTTCTTTTTTTTTTTAATTGTGCTTTAAGTGAAAGTTTACAAATCAAGTCAGTCTCTCATGCAAGAATTTATATACATTTTACTATATACTCCTAGTTGCTCTTCCCCAATGAAACAGCACACTCCTTCCCCCTACTCTCTCTTTTAGTGTGCGTTCAGTCAGCTTCTGACCCCCTCTGCCCTCTCATCTCCCTTCCAGACAGGAGATGCCAACATAGTCTCATGTGACTACTTGATCCAAGAAGCTCATTCTTCACCAGCATCTTTTTCTATCCCATTGTCCAGTCCAATCCCTGTCTGAAGAGTTGGCGTTGGGAATGGTTCCTGTCTTGGGCTAACAGAAGGTCCGGGTACCATGACAACTAAAGTGCTTCTAGTCTCAGTCAGACTATTAAGTCTGGTCTTTTTACTGGAATTTGGAGTCTGCATCCCATTGCTCTTCTGCTCCCTCAGGGATTCTCTGTTGTGTTCCCTGTCAGGGCAGTCATTGTTTATAGCCGGGCACCATCTAGTTCTTCTGGACTCAGGCTGATGTGGACTCTGGTTTACGTGGCCCTTTCTGTCTCTTGGGCTCATAATTACCTTGTGTCTTTGGTGTTCTTCATTCTCCTTTGCTCCAGGTGGGGTGAGACCAATTGATGCATTTTAGATGGCCGCTTGCTAGCATTTAAGACCTCAGACACCACTCTCCAAAGTGGGAGAACATAATATAATTTGAAAAATGTTTCAGATCTTCTTCAATGCCCCATGTGCATTTTTCAGTAATTCTTTCCTATGCCCATGAGAAAGGACTTGTGATTTCCATATGCTTATCACCATATGGTTTCTCCCCCAGGTTGCTGTTTGTAAAATGTTCCTTAAGGCAAGTTTATTTCTTTTGCCCCACCTATCCTAATAGGTCATACCAAACTTCAGTTATTCTCAAAAGTAACTAAATTAGCAAAGGCAGGCCCATTTTTATTTATCTAATAAGAAAGTGAGAAATATGCATCACATGGTGACTTTTGTGCTATATCATATTTCAGGTTCATATCATTTAAAACTTCTGTAGCTTGAAGATACTACCAATATATTTGAACACAAGCCACAGACCGGAGCAGATATTTAAAACTCACATAATCCAAAAACAGATTATAAGAAGATCTTACATAGCACTTACAGATACCATTAGGACAAAACAACCAACCAACCAGTTAGTTATAAAAATGGGTAGAGGATTTGTTCAGTCAATTCACAGAGAGCATCCCTGAATGGCCAGTAAGTGCATAGAAATATAAAATTCTTCACCAATAATACTGAAAATAAAAACAATGAGATACTGTTTCATACATAACCATATTTATAAAATTAAAATATATATCAATGTTAACCTAATATAGGAGCTCTAATATTCTACTACCAAACCAGACTATACCTGTGGACCTTGCTGGATGGAATACCCAGGATTCAAATCAACTACATCTATGGAAACGGATGATGGAAAAGCTCGATATCATCAGTCAGGATGAGACCAGGACTGACTGCAGAACAGAGCATCAATTGCTCATATGCAGGTTCAAGTTGAAGATGAAGGAAATTAGAACAAGACCATAAAAGCCAAAGCATGACCTTGAGTATACCCCACCTGAATTTAGAGACTATCTCAAGAATAAATTTAACTCAATGAACACTAATGACCAAAGACCAAAAATGTTGTGGAATGACATCAAGGACATCATACATGAAGAAAGCAAGAGGTGATTAAAAAGACAGGAAAGAAAGAAGAGACAAAAATGGATGTCAGAAGAGACTCTGGAACTAGCTCTTAAACATAGAATAGCTAAAACGAAAAGAAGATATGATGAAGTAAAAGATCTAAACAAGATTTCAAAGGGTGGCTCAAGAACACAAAGTAAAATGTTGTAATGAAATGTGCAAAGACCTGGATTTAGACAAACAAAAAGGGAAGGAGAACACACTCGGCATTTCTCAAGCAGAAAGAACTGAAGAAAAAATTCAGGCCTCGAACAGCAATATTGAAAGATTCTATGGGGAGAATATTAAATGATGCAGGAAGCATCAAAAGAAAATGGAAGGAATACACAGAGAGTCACTGTACCAAAAAGAACTGGTCAACATTCAACCACTTCAGGAGGTAGCATATGATCAAGAACCGATGATAAGAAAGCTACACTGCAGGCATTGGTGAAAAACAAGACTCCAGGAATTGACGGAGTATCAACTGCGATGTTTCAACAAACGGATGCAGCGCTGAAAGTGCTCACTCGTCTATGCTAAGAAATTTGGGAGACTGCTGCCTGGCCAACCAACTGGAAAAGATCTATATTTGTGTCCATTCCAAAGAAAGGTGATCCAACAGAATGTGGAATTTAGTGAACAATACCATTAACATCACACACAAGTAAAATTTTGCTGAAGATGGTTAAAAAGCAGTTCCAGCACTACATTGACAAGGAACTGTCAGAAATTCAAACCAGATTCAGAAGAGAATGTGGAACAAGGGATGTCATTGCTGATGTCAGATGGATCTCGGCTGAAAGCAGAGAATACCAGAAAAACATTTACCTATGTTTTACTGACTATGCAAAGGCATTCAATTTTGTGGATCATAGGAAATTATGAATAACATTTCAAAGAATAGGAATTCCAGAATGCTTAATTGTGCTCATACAGAACCTGTGCATAGACCTAGAGGCAGTCATTTGAACAGAACAAGGTGGTTTAAAATCAGGAAATGTGTGCGTCAGGGCTGTATCCTTTCACCATATTTATTCAATATGTACGCTGAGTGAGTAACACGAGAAACTGAACTATATGAAGAACGAGGCACTAGGATTGGAAGAAGATTCATTAACAAACTTCGGTATGCAGGTGACACAACCTTGCTTGCTGAAAGTGAAGAAGACTTGAAGGACTCACTGATGAAGATCAAAGACTACAGCCTTCAGAATGGATTACACCTCAACATAAAGAAAACAGAAATCTTCACAGCTGGACCAATAAGTAACATCATGATAAACAGAGAAAATGTTGAAGTTGTGAAGAATTTCATTTTACTTGGATCCACAATCAACACTCATGGACGCGGCAGTCAAGAAATCAAAGGACATATTGCATTGGGCAAATCCGCTGAAAAAGACCTCTTTAAAGTGTTAAAAGGCAAAGGTGTCACTTTAAGGACTAAGGTACACCTGGCCCAAGCCATGATATTTTCAATCGCCTTATTTGCATGTGAAAACCGGAGTGTGGATAAGGAAGATCAAAGAAGATTTGATGGTCTTGAATTATGGTGTTGGTGAAGAATATTGAATATACCATGCACTGTCAGAAGAATGAACCAACCTGTTTTGGAAGAAGTACGTCCTGAGTACTTCTTAGAAGCAAGGATGGCGAGACTGCCTCATAACTTTGTACATGTTATCAGGAGGGACCAAGCCCCTGGAGAAGGACATCATGCTTGATACAGGGTCAGTAAAAAATAGGAAGACCCTCAAGTAGATGGATTGACACAGTGGCTGCAACAATGGGCTCAAGCATAACGATTTTGAGTATGGCGGTGTTTCGTTCTGTTGTCCATAGGGTCTGTATGAGCCAAAATCCACTCGACAGCACCTAGAAACTAACAACAAATCAAAACCCATTGCTGTCAAGTCGATTCTGACTCTTAGTGACCCTGTAGAACAGAGTAGAACTGCCCTTATAGGGTTTCTAAAGAGCAGCTGTTGGATTTGAAGTGCTGACCTTTTGGTTAGCAGCCGAGCTCTTAACCACTGCACCACCAGGGCTCCAATATTCTACTAATGGTGGTTTGAATTAGTTCAACCAGCTCAGAGAGCAATTTGACAGTCTGTAATAAAGTTTAATATATTCAAACCTCATGTTCCAGCAATTTCAGTTCTAAGTATATTCCCAAGAGAAACTCTTCCACAGGCGATGAAGGAGGCCTGTATAAGGATGTCCATGTAGTATTATTTGTAAAAATAAAAAATTGGAAGCAACTCATATGTATATTAGTTGGAGATAAGCATATATGCATATTCACAACAGAAAACTGAAGGAACAAGATCTAGATGTTGATGAATAAATCTCAAACACATAATAATGTATAAAAATTTCGTAGAATGATTCCTACAATTTGATACCACTTGTGTGAAATTCTAACACACAAAAATCAATTCCATATATTGTTTATGTGTATATACCTCTGTAGTAAAACTCTAAAGACATGAATGAGAAGGATGCATACCAACTTCATGATACCGGTTGACACTAGCAAAAAAAGGAGGCGGTTGTTGAAAAAGAGGCTTCAAATCTACCTTTAAAGTCCTATTTCTTTAAAATAAACTGATCCAAATATGAAAACATAGAAACAATTATTAAATATTGGCAATGAAAACCTGGATACTCATATTGTTATCTGTACTGTCATGGATTGAATTATGTCCCCCCAAAAATGTGTGCATCAAGTTGGCTGGGCGATGATTCCTGGTATTGTATGATTTTCCCATATTTTCTAAATCCTGCCTGTATGATGTTAACGAGGGAGGATGGGTGGCAGTTGTGTTAGTGAGGCAGGACTCAATCTACAAGATTGGATTGTGTCTTGAGGCAACCTTTTTAGAGACATAAAAAAGAGAAGTGAGCAAAGAGACAACAGGATCTCACACCACCAAGAAAGCAGTGCCAGGAGCAGAGTATGTCCTTGGGACCCTAAGTACCTGCGTGGAGAAGCTGTAGTTTGGGGGAAGACTGAGGAGAAGGCCGACAGAGAGAGAGAAAGCCTTGCCCTGGAGCTGGTGCCTGAATTTGGACTTTGAGCCTACTTTACTGTGAAGAAATAAATTTCTCTATGTTAAAGCTATCCGCGTATGGTATTTCTTTTACAGCAGCACTAGATGACTAAGACATGTACTTTTCTATATGTCAAAATACCTCGAATTTTAAAAGTAAGTTAAAAAAAGTAGACTTACTTTTCTAATGGAAAGTTAGCATGACTAGTTCTGTGGTGATTTCATCCTCTGTGACACATAAAATATAGCCTTTCTATTGCTAATGTCTAGAGATACATATATATATATATATATACATATACACACACACACATATATACCAAAAACCAAACCCACTGCCGTCAAGGCGAATCCAACTCATAGCAACCCTATAGGACAGAGTAGAGCTGCCCCATAGAGTTTCCAAGGAGTGC
This sequence comes from Elephas maximus indicus, assembly GCF_024166365.1. NCBI lineage: Eukaryota > Metazoa > Chordata > Mammalia > Proboscidea > Elephantidae > Elephas > Elephas maximus. Next base: position 54,884,926 of record NC_064823.1, read on the forward strand.
CTGGCAGATTCGAACTGCCGACCTTTTGGTTAGCAGCCGTAGCACTTAACCACTACGCCACCAGGTTTCCACACACACACACATACAAACACATACAAACTTATTGAAGCCTAGTTTTTAGACAATGCAAAATCATTTGGCATATAGTCATTTGTAATGACTAGTTGGCATGAGCAATCCCTCAGAGCATGATCATTCTCCTGAACGGACAGAGAAGATTTTCTGAACCAGGGACTTGAAAAGAAGTATCATGACTGCATGAGTGTTTATAATTAATATATATATATATATACACGCATGTATGATCACGCCCTGAGGGATTGCTCATGCCAACTAGTCATTAGAAATGACTATATGCCAAATGATTTTGCATTGTCTAAAAACTAGACTTCAATAGGTTTATGCTATTTTGTATTAGACTTTGAAATCCAGATAGAAAAAGCTAGTCTTACTTAAAAAACTAGTAAAGACCCTTTTATTAAGGCAATATGAATCGCAGAATTCAGATTCTTTTTATGCCTACCTACTTTTAGGAATAAGGAGCCCTGAAGGCACAGTGGTTAAGCACTAGGCTGTTAACTGGAAGGTTGGCCGTTTGAACCCACTAGCTACTCCACAGGAGAAAAATGTGGCAGTTTACTTCCATAAAGATTAGAGTGTTGGGGCAGTTCTACTCTGTCCTGTAAGGACTCAAAGGCAAGAGGTTCAATTTTGGCTTTTAGGAAGCTCAGAGCTAATGTCATGATTAGTTGGATTTATCATCTTATTCTAGGTCCTTACAGGAAGAAATTACTTTCTCATTTTTCCTATGTAATTTTTTATTTTCATTTCTGATTTATTTAACTGCTCATTTGCATATACTTATAAATCTTCTTAGATCCTTTTAGAAGAAAATACATTTTAAAATGATAAACAAAGTGATCGATGGATAGATGAATGGACAGATGGACTGATTTACAAACCTTGTTGTTGTTAGTTGCCATTGAGTTGATTCTGACTCATGGCAACCCCATAATCTTAAGGTTATATTTTCAATTTACCCTGAGAAGTATGACTGGCGAATAGAACCAAATACTTTTCTCAGCTGGTCATCACGTTTGCTTGCCAGTATGAGAGACTACTTAGGAAACACTTTTCATGAAACAGGTTATTCAGTGAGTGCGGAGTAAGTCTTTCCCACTATAATGCTCCCTATATGGCTGCCAGGTACTTTTACCAAAAGACAATGCTAAAAACCTTCAGAGGTTCCATGTACTCTAAAAACCTTGGTGAACTCTCTTTAGGATGCCCAATTGAAGAATTCCTACATAAGTCCAGGAAGTACATGGAACCTCTGAAGGTTTTTAGCGTTGTCTTTTGGCAAAAGTACCTGGCAGGCATATAAGGAGAATTATTCCCAACATGTACTCCCTGCCTCAGCCAAACTGGAAAACAAGTAGTTTTCTGAACACCCTTCATTTCCCCACATTTATCCTTTTTAAATAAACTTCCCTCCTTAGACATATCCCCCACTATAGAAGCCTATTTGTACTTAATCTGAATGCTTCTAAATGATCTCAAATCTCATAAAGTCACTACCATGCTTTCAAAATACATAGGTATAAGCACTCAATATGAATTTAGAAATAGAACTGTCTACCTTTGTGAGACTCTCCAGCAATAAGTCATTAGAAACCTGTAAGTCATAAGAAAGTTATTTAGAAAATTTCTGAACTTAGACATAGAAACATGTGAAGTATGTAAAGAATGTAAACAACCTTTAAATTCACTTTGACTCAGCGTGCTGTGACACAAGAAAACATAATCTCTAAATAGCCTCCCTGATCTCCAAACTTGAAGAAAAGATGAACCATTTGGCCACTCTCTAACCCTGGCGAAAAGGCATAGCACACTGGTCTTTGACATCACTGTGGCCCTTATTGTGTGGAACCAAGGTGACAAGTTCACGTATAAACCCCAAGTTTCTGCTCACTCACTGAGAGAAGTTAGAGATGGAGCTGAGAATCTGACCACCACCCCTGACCTCAGGCCCTTAGCTGCCAGAGACTTCTGCTGAGTTCAAGCCATGCTTAAGCCTTCCTCCAGAGACCTCTCATTAAAGGTAAAAGCCTGAAGCCTAAAGATTTGGACTCTAACCGTTGAACTAACATTGTAATTGTTAATTCTGATTCTCTGGCTCTAAATGAATGTTATTAGGTCTTTCTTGCGTGCTTGGCATGATTACCTTACAATAAACTAAACAAGTTTATGCATAACAAACCTGAGAATTTCTCTATTAGTTTTCTAAGATAAAAATCCTCCCAAACAGTACTTAAATACCCATCTCAAAATGACCTGGCAGTAATATCCGCAAGTCTCCAAATGTTAACTAATTAAATCCTCATACAACTCTATATGGTAAGTAGTAGTATTATCCCCATTTTACAGATGAGAAAAACTGAAGAACAAAGAGGTAAGTAACTTGCTCAAAGGCATACAACTCATGACAGATGAAGCCGAGATAAACACACCCAGTTAGCTGGCTTCAGAATCCATGCTCCTATCAGAGACACTATGTTACCTTTCTATTCCAAAAAGAGTGCCCTGGTTCTTACCCCTTCTGACTGAATGTGAGCACCCCACTCTTTGAACCCCCCCATACGATGCTGTTTTTTATCTCTTATCCTGCCTTATATGAATTAATATGTGCGTATCTACTTACATACATAGTAAGTAAGAGCTCAGGCACTGGAATCAGTGAGACTTGGGTTCAAATTCCAGCTCAGCTATTTGCTAGATATGTGGCCTTAGGCAAATTACTTAGCCTCTCTGAGCCACCCAAACCAAAAACCCATTGCCATGGAGTCGATTCTGACTCATAGCGACCTTATAGGACAGAGTAGAACTGCCCTACAGGGTTTCTAAGGAGTGGCTGATGGATTTGAACTGCCCACCTTTTGGCTAGCAGCCGAGTTCTTAATCACTGCACCACCAAGGCTCCTTTCTCTAAGCCACAGGTTCAGTTCCTCAAATATAAAGTGGAAAGTATCATAACACCTATCTGTGGTAAAAAAAAAAAAAAAAAAATTCTGGCTAATTGTTTACCAATATCTGAGTTCTCTCCTTCTATGGCACTCTAAAAGCTGCATTTCTGAGCCACCCTGGCACTAAGGTGGGATCATGCAACTGAATTCTGGGCAATGGTATATGGGCAGACATGATGTAGTCCACTTCCAGGCGTGTTCCCTAAAACTTTCCACAAGATCTTACACGTTTTCTCTTTCGCTGTTGTTGTGGATTGAATTGTTTCCCCCCAAAATATGCATTGGAATCCTAAACCTTATACCTGTGTATTTAATCCTGTTTGGAAATAGGATTTTCTTTATGTTAAATCAGATGCCACTTGATGATCATCTACAAATCAAGGAACCAAGGAAAGCCTGGGACTAACTACCAGGAAGGAATCAACACAGCCGAGATCCTGATATGGACGTTAAACCTCTAGAACTGTGAGCAAATAAATTTCTATTTTTTCCAACCACCCACTTGTGATATTTCTGTTACAGCAGCGCTAGGTAACTGAGACACCTATTCTTTGACTGAATCCACTGGAAGGCTCCACAGCCCTAGAAAATGGCGGAGCCACTTGGTGGAAAGAGCCTGAGCCCCAGAGTTCTGCTAGGAGCAGAGCATTTCCTGCCCAACTCCACATCCGCCCCCATTAGATTAAGATATGAGTAAGAAATAAAGTTTTATAGTATTAAGCTACCGAGATTTGTGGTTGTTTGCTAATAAAACAGTTAGCCTATATCAGGTCTATTTGATGTTGCTGGAGAAAATCACATAATACCGTGGCTCAGTTCCACTGCACATTCTTATTATCCTTGATTAGGTTTTCAGTATTTCCAGAATCCCTATTACATGTTTCTCTAATCAGCTCATGAGTCCACCATTATAATGATTATTTCAAACCTTCTGCACACTCCTCAAGCAGTTGACCTGCCGTTTACTCTTAGCGGATAACTTCATTTCCTACATCACAGAGGAAATAGAAGCCATAAGGAGGGAATGCTCTGAACCACCACCTACCAAAAGGGGATGTTACCCAGATTCTCCTCTTTCCTTCCTCGAAGGTAAAAGAGCTTCCTTCTTCCCAATCTCTGAATCCTATTTTCTATTATTTTCTCAGAACCATAAACAATGGGTTAACCTTCTTTTGGAGTCCCTGAGTGGTGCCAATGGTTAACGTGCTCAGTTACTAACCAAAAGGTTGGCGGTTTGAGTTTACCGAGAGGTGCCTCAGAAGGTAGTCCTGGTGATCTGCTTCCAAAAAATCAGCCACTGAAAACCGTATTCAGCACAGTTCTACAGATGAGTCAGAGGTGACTCAACAGCAGCTGTGATTTTTCAGCACTCTCTTGCTCTGTCTTCAATCTGCCTTCCGTCTCTAAAACCTTCCTGCCAGTCTTTAACCGGTTCTAATCTCCTCCGTTTTAAAAACTTACGAACAGTTTTCCATTGACCTCACTTTAGCCTCCAGCTTGCCCTGCCATCACGCTCCTCCCTTTCACAGGTAGGCTTTAAAGAGAAGCCCACACACTCTTCTCCACTTCCTCACCTCCCACTGACTACGCCACCCACCCCAGTCTGGTCTCCATCCTTATTATTCTACCCAACAACTCTCTTAGAGTAATCCAATAAGCCCCTTTCAATCTTCGTCTTATTGACCTCTCGGTTGCTTTGGTCTAACTAACCACTTGTTACTCCTGGAAACATTCTACTTCCTGGTCTTATGTGCCGCTACGTTCTTACTTCTTGGCTCCTCCTTCATGGTCTCCTTGATGGATTCATCCTTCTCATCGGGACTCACTTCTCAGACTTCTCTTCACATCCAATACTCTGTTCCTAAATGATCTCATCTGGTTCCTTGGTCTCAATCACCATTTGTATTTGTTTCCTAGGGCTGCTGTAACAAAGTATGACAAAGTGGGTGGCTTTATTCTCTTACAGTTCTGGAAGTCAGAAATATAAATTCAGGGTGTTGGCAGTGCCATACTCTCTTCAAAGGCTCCCAGCTTCTGGCAGTCCTAGGCCTTCCTTGGCTCATGGCATCATAACTCCTCTGTCATCACATGGTGTCTTACCTCTATATCTGTCTGTCTCTATGTCTCTTCTCCTGCTACTGTAACGACACCAGTCATACTGGATTAGGGCCCGCCGTATGACCTCATGTTAACTAATTACATCTTCAAAGATGCTATTTCCAAATAAGGTGACATACTCAGGTACTGGCAGTCAGGATTTGAGCATAACTTTTGGGGGCACACAGTCAACCCTGGGTCACCATAAGTTAGAATTGACTAGAAGGGAACAGGTTTGGGCTTTGTTTTTTTGTTTTTGTTTTTTTGGTATCTACCTCTTTTTTTTTAATTTTTTTTTTTTTTTTACCTTAACAGAGTCCCTGGGTGGTGCAAATGGTTAACACACTAGGCTGTTAACTGAAAGGTCAGAGGTTCGAATTCACCCAGAGGCACCTCAGAAGAAAGGCCGGGTGACCTGCTTCCAAAAAACCAGCCATTAAAAACTCTATGGAGCACAATTATATTCTCATATACATGGGGTCACTATGAATCAAACTGACTCTGTGGCAAGTGGTAACCATTACTCAGCCTTCAGATCAGGCTCCGGTGTGACTTCCTCAGGAGAGCTTCCCTGAGTGTTATAGGTCAGATTGGGATCCTCTGCCTTCGCTCACATAGTTCCCTGTGTGCTTCCTTTATTACGCATACCGCAGTGTGCAATTACATATTGTATGTCCCAAATCACAACTGGTGTACTGCACAGCCTGGTCCCACCACAGAGTCACTCTCAAAGAAACATAATACATCAACTAAAAGTAAGAATTAAGAGTCATTCAATTCTTTATTAGAATCAATTGAAGAAAATCAAGGGAATCCAGTTAATAACACTTCACAGCATCCATTTTGCTGTTATCCTCGCACTCAATCTCACCTCTCAGGACTGCGCCAATGATCTCTCTTGAAGCTAGTATGGGCCATGGGGTCAGACTACCTGGTTTTGAATCCTAACTATACTACTTATTAACTTTGTAATCTGGGGAAGGCTACTTAACTTCTTTATGCCTCAGCTTCCACATCTGTAAAATGGAAAAAAAAAATCAGTACTTCTCACATTCAGTTTTTGGGAGAAGTATAAGAGATAATAGGAGTCACTGGGTGGTGCAAACAATTAAACACTTGGCTGCTAACCTAAAGTTTGGTGGTTTGAGTACACCCAGAAGTGCCTCCGAAGAAAGGCCTGGTGATCTACTTCTGAAAAATTAGCCATCGAAAATCTTACGGAGCACAATCCTACTCTGACACACACGGAGTCGCCATGAGTTGGAATCAACTCAACAGCAACTGGTAAAGAGCTAATACTAGGAAAGTACATTAACAGTTTCTGAACATAAGGTGTTCGATAAAGCTACAAAAAGCAATCATTTAAATATTTTACTCTATTATAAATAATTTTTACCAACTTCTGTTCCTTTTTTTTCCCTCGCACAAATTGCTCATCCTCACTTTTAAAATTTAGTCTCTCTCTACTCATTAACTGGATTTGGCATCACAACAACTCAGGAACCCAGCGGACAGAGAAATTCTCCCTGGAGTGACGTGGAGGAGGGAAAGAGGTGGGAGAAGCTTAGAGGGCAAAAACAGAATTCTCTTTAATAGCTGATAGAGTAGAGAAATTTGAAAATATTTATAATTAACAACTTTCACATTCACCACACTTCTGCGATTGCTTAATAGTAGTGTAGCATCCTCTGTTACACTCTAAGCTCTCGGACGGCAGAATCTGTGTTTATTTGACTCATCACTGAATGCATAGTTCCTGGAACAGAGCAGGTACTCACATATCCAATGAATGAATAAATGAGGGATGTTATGATGATTAAATGAAATCATGTCGATTAAGCACTTGATACAGTGCCTGGTACACAGTCAACACTGAACACGTATTTGTTCTTGGTATTATTATTCTTCTGTCAATATCCATCCTCTTCTCTATAAGAAACCCCTCCTGTGCCAATTTTATACCTAATCCATCTCCAGAACTCATCTCCAGGGACCTTCTTGGGAAGCCTTCCCTGAACACCCTCCTGGATTAGGGGTCCCAGTCAGGTGTTCCCACAGAGCCCTGTGTTTCTCCCTGTCATAGGGCTAGCCAGTAACATGTCTCTCTCCTCACCAGATTGTAAATTGCCAGAAGGTAGGAATCCCTGGGTGGCACAAAATGTTTGTGCTTGACTATTAACTGAAAAGTTGCAGGTTTGAATACACCCAGTTATGCCACAGAAGAAAAGTCCTGACGATCTGTTTCCATAAAGATTACAGTCAAGAAAATCCTGTGGGGCTTAGCTCTACTCTGTAACACATGGGGTTGGCGTGAGTAGGAACTGACTCAGTGGCAAAGGGTTTGGTTTGGTTTTGGTTTTAGGAGTCTGTAGGTGCCACAAAAGGTTAAGTACTCAGCTACTAATAGACAGGCTGGTGGTTCAAATCCACCCAGAGGCACCTTAAAAGGAAGATATGGCAATCTACTTCCTAAAGATCATGGCCATTGAAAACCCTATGGAGCACAGTTCTATTCTCACACACATAGGGTGCCATGAGTCAGAATCAACTCGATGGCAACTAGTTTGGTTTGGTGAGTAACCATGTGGTATTTGACTTGGAGCATCCAAAGCCTGGCACACTGCTTGAAACATAGCAGGTGTTCAATAAACACATAATGGATATTACTCAATCCCAGTTTCTTTTAGATACGTTCGGCATGGTTTCCATTAGTCCCTTTAAGAAATTTGGGAAATACTAGTTTTAGTTGCAAACCATTTCTCAAAGTTGGGTTATTTCAGCATATATCAGTGCATGTTGAATCTTTCTAGCTTCAGAATGAAATATGATATATTCTGAGGACCTTGTTCCCAAGTCTGAGACATCTGGTCTTTTCTATGTACTGACTAAACCTTTACCCTGGCTATTAAGAATTTAAATATAAGAAAACATAAACTTGAAAGGGATTTCCTCCTCTAGTGAGTTGCTTAAACTACCCATAGCTAATGGCTGTTGAGCATATTTTCAAAGCTCTCCAGTGATGGTAATGACAGAGTTTAATCACCTTTGCAGCTGAGTTCTGCCTTAGGTCAAAAAGAGCTCTCTTGTTGCATTTTAATCCAATTTTGTCTGGTTTTCATCTCTATAGAGATGAAGAAAAGCTAGCTAGCATCCTCCTCCAAATAAATTACCCTGTTCTTGAAGAAAATTATTAGATCAGTCCTTGGCCTGCCCTTTTCAAGGAGAAACCAGCTCAACTTCTTTAACCTTTCCTTTTAGGCCTTATCCTCTGTCCTCTTAATGGTTTCTGTTGCTCCTCTTTGGGTCTTTTCCAACTCCTCTATAGTTCTCTAGAAATTCAGAAACCAAAACTTGACTTGACACTAATAAGGGCCTGACCAATGTTAAATATAGAAAAAATTATAGGTTCTCAGCCTTCATGTGTCATACTTGTCAGTATGTGTCAGAGCAGGAGACTCATCAGAGAATCATTCTAAAGCAGGGCTGAAAGAGGATTGATCACTTTAAAAATATTTTTTTCTCCAGAAATAACGCAAAGAGGAAAACAGGAAGTTTTAAAAAATATTTACAGCAATATACTCTTTCAAGCATTCCTTGACTTAGAAATAACTGATATCACACATTGCAAACTGTTTTTAATTTTTTACTAGACCAATTTGCCTAAGGAACTCTTTCAAGCATTGGGTTAGTAATCTAGATTTTATTTCTGTGAGTGCTGGAGAACGATGCTACATTTTGACATGTAAATATATTTTATAAATTAGAGCTTGCATTAATTGTCTCCCAAATGTCTCAACATGAGTGTAAAGCTTGCTATATTTTAAAAACAATAATAGTCTATTTCTAAGATCACTGTGTTTTTCTAATTGATTTTTTTTCTCTTTTCCCTTTCAGATCCTTATTTGTGAACAATTGTTCCCCAGAATAGATTTTCACATCCTTAGTTCCCCAGTCTTACCTGGAGATATTATCCAGTGTAAAGGTGTAGCCAGCAATTGTTGGCACCTGTCTCAATAGAAGGTTGGGATTGAAAGGTGTGCCTGGAGTACCTGTCTACTATTCTCAGTTGCTGAGGATCCGCTTTTGACTCTTTCAGCTCCAAGGTAGATAAGGAAACTGGGTACAGAGGTAACTCAACTCTATCCTGTAAGATTACCGAATTTTGCTACTGATTCTAAAGTCTCCACCTCAATTTCCTTTGATTCTCCCAAGAACTGGCTTCCCTAAGTAGCTCTTTTATCAAAATTTGTTTCTACTCTTTTAAAAAACATTTGTATATTAAGTATTTTGCCAAGTATATTGCAAAAGCTTTGCTTGGGTTCATGAAATAATTTCTTTAGCTGTTTTCTCCCTTAAGTCAGTGAGATTCTATTTAGTTTAGGGCCTCTTTTAAAACCAAACCAAACAAATAAAAAACTCAATAAAAAACAAAACCAGTTGCTGTTGATTCCATTTTTACTTTTTTTAGTTCCTCTAAAAGCAAAGTCCTGTACGAGGACTTGGGTAGGTTTTGTTTTGTTTTTTTGTCAAGTGATGCTAAGGAGCAAGAAGGAAGAAAATGGACGAATCAAACAGGGAAGGATGGAAAGTCAATATAAGGGTGTATTATCAAGGTCGCAGTTACAGACTGTGGGATTCAATTTCACCAGGACCTCTGAGGAGCATACAGAGTTCCTCCAAGAATTTTCCCCTGAAGGACAGGAGGCTGGAGCTTTTGTCCAACAGCACCAGTCTCTCCTCACTTGAGGTTTGCCTACGGGTGGTAAGCCCCTGGCACTTCTGGGCTGACTTGTACACAGGCTGATGTTCTCTGGCAGGTACTGGGAAAGGTTCTGAGACTGAAAATGGAAAGTTACCACAGATGGGTGGCTCCAAACCTTCATAGAACTGTCCACTGCCCCTGCAGCTGAAATTAGAGGTGGGGGAAGGGGCTGTGATATGGAGCACAGACCCCTTACCTTGAGCCTTCTATATCATGAACGTCTATGGTTTATAAAAAGCCCTCAGAACAAGTTGGCCCACTTGATGGGAATACATGCCCCATAATGAGCCTTCTAATGAACAACTAATTACATTGGAAATTGGAATTTGGGGAGCAATGTCTAATCTCTTTGGTGTTAAAAAATTCAGCTTTATTATGAATCCATACCCACACCAGGATACCTTCACCAACAATGCCATGGAAATAAATCTTTGTCTCCTTCCCCGGTGTCAGGATAAGAAGCAAGAATTAGGCAGAAACCAAAGGTGGTGTTCAGAAGAGACTCCTGGGGAAGAACACAAGAGTAAGTGCCACCAAGGAACTCAGTCTGGGACCTAACGAGCTCACAGGGGTTCAGCTTGGAGTCCTGGACCCCTGCTGATTTCACGAATCTGGAGCATCATTTTTATTTGAGAAGGAACATTTTATTCCAGTCACATAATTCTCATTAGAAAAAGTGTTATATTTATAATCAAAGCAAATCAACCAATCAGTGCTAGTGGCTTAGTCTTTGTGTGTAAAAAAAAAGGGGGAGGGGAGGAGTGCCTAAATTTATTTTTAGATAGCATTTCTCAAATCTTTTTGATCATGACCCACAATAAGACATACATTTTAGATGATTCAGTGGACACACATAAATATTTAACTGGCACAAAATTTCCACAAAATAATAATACTCCTTACTATCTGCTATGCGAGTACCCGTGTGGCCCAAATGGTTAAACACACAGCTACTAGCCGAAATGTAGGCAGTTTGAACCCACCCAGAGGTGCTTCAGAAGACTGGCCTGGCAATCTCCTTCCAAAAGGTCACAATCAAAAACCCTATGGTCACAATCAAAAACCCTGCGGTCAACATGAGTTAGAATCAATGGAAGGGCAACTAACAACATGCTATGCACTGATACTTTCTAGTACTTTCTATTCTGTTCTATTTGTTCTATTTAATACTAGCCTAGACTCACTAAATGGCTTATATGACCTACTAATAGGTCACAGGAACCCTGGTGGCACAGTAGTTAAGAGGTCAGCTGCTAAACAAAAGGTCGGCAGTTCTAATCTACCAGCTGCTCCTTGGAAACCCTATGGGGCAGTTCTACTCTGTCCTATAGGGTCACTGTGAGTCAGAATTGACCCCATGGCAACAGACAGTAGGTCACAAACTGCAGTTGGAAAAATCACTGCTCTAGGGCACTATAGCTTTGCACTTACAGCTCCACAACTGATTTGTTTTCTTCATGTCATAAATCAATGTACATATGATTTGTTGCCTACTGTCACCATGGAATTGGTTTCCTTTCCAGTCTTTTTCCTCCAGCCAAGAGAGTGATAGTGTAGAATCTGTGGTTTTGGACACACGTGAAACATTTCTAAATCCTTTGGTACTTCGATTTATAAAGGATAAGCTGTAAAACCCACAGAGGAGGGTCCTAGGTCAGGATGCTTTCATTTGCAAGTAGCAGAAACTCCACTTCAAGCTGTCTTAAATAATACAGAAATACATTATCTCACACAAGGAAGTTCAGAGGTAGGTTTGGATGATTCAGTGGCTTACTGATGTCACCAAGGACAGCGGCTTTTTCGGTTCCTTCACTGCCAGTCTCCATGTGGACGTCATCCTCAGGCTGGAAGCAAGATGGTTCCAGGTGTTCCTGGTATCACTCCCAGGCACAACCACAGTAGAGGAAAAAGACTGTGACTCTCTCTGCTGTTCTTTTATGGAGAAGCTCCCCAGCAGATATCATATCCCATTGGCTATAATGGGGTCACACGCCTATTTTTGAATCAAAAGCTGTCAAAGAGGATGTGATTACGCTTAGAAAATCAGGCTCACTCTTGTACATGAAGTTAGGGTTACTTTCCTCTGAATTTCATAGCTCTATGGGTTTTTTTTTTTTTATGGGGAGAAAGAAACCTTGGTGGCGTAGTGGTTAAGTGCTATGGCTGCTAACCAAGAGATCGGCAGTTCAAATCCGCCAGGCACTCCCTGGAAACACTATGGGGCAGCTCTACTCTGTCCTGTAGGGTCGCTATGAGTCGGAATCGACCCGACGGTGGTGGGTTTGGTTTGTGTATGGGGAGAAAGAGATTCCTGAACAATTAAATAAAAACCCTAAAAGTTAAAGTTATCTTTAATTCCACTTTTTTTCTCATACCCCACATTGAATCTGTCATCAGGTTCTGGTGATTCTACCTTCAAACACGTCCAGAATCAGACCACTTCTCACCGTCTCCATTGCTGCTACTCTAGTCAAAGCCACCATCATCTCCCACCTGGATATTGCCATAGCCTCCAAGTTGGTTTCCCTTCTTCCACTCTTAACACGCTTCTTCGGTCTTTTCTCAACAAAGCAGCAGGAGCAGGCCTGTTGAAACAGTAGATCAGATCATGTCACTCCTCTGATCAAAACTCTCCAATTGCTCCTCAGTTCACCAAGGGCCCACCTTTCAACATTTACATCTCAACAGGTCTGTGCCAGACGCCAGGCAGGGGAGTAGAAAGGGGATGGGAGTAGTTAGGAGACACGCAACAAGCCAATTCATTAAGTAAAATATATAATATGGTAGAAGATTATAAGTGCTATGAGTAAAAATATAGCAGGCCCCTGCCATCAAGTTTCCATGCTAAGTTACTTGACGGGCCTGGTGTAGAGTAGGCACGTGTTATGTTGTTGTTATTGTTAGATGCTGTTGAGTGTGTTCTGACTCACAGCGGCCTATGTACAACAGGATGAAACACTGCCTGGTCCTGTGCCATCCTCACAGTCATTGTTATGCTTGAGCCCATTGTTGCAGCCACTGTGTCAATCCATCTCTTTGAGGGTTTTCCTATTTTTTGATGACCGTCTACCTTACCACACATGATGTTCTCCAGGGACTGATCCCTCCTGATAACTTGTCGAAAGTATGTGAGACGCCACCCTTGCTTCTAAGGACCATTCTGGCTGTACTTCTTCCAAGACAGGTTTGTTTGTTCTTCTGCAGTCTGGTATATTCAATATCCTTCACCAACACCATATTTCAAAGAGATCAATTCTTCTTCAGTCTTCCTTATTCATTGTTCAGCTTTTGAATTCATATGAGGATATTGAACACCATGGCTTGGGTAAGGTGCACATTAGTCTTTAAAATAACATCTTTGCTTTTTAATACTTTAGAGATGTCTTTTGCAGCAGATTTACCTAATGCACTATGTCAGTTGATTTCTTGACTGCCGTTTCCATGGGCATTGATTGTGGATCCAAGTAAAATGAAATCCATTACAACTTCAATATTTTCTCCCTTTATCATGATTTTGCTTATTGGTCCAGTTGTAAGGATTTTTGTTTTCTTTATGTTGAGGTATAATACATACTGGAGGCTGTAGTCCTTGATCTGCACCAGTGCTTCAAGTTCTCTTCACTTTCAGCAAACAAGGCTGTGTCATCTGCATATTGCACTTTGTTAATGAGTCTTCGTGCAATCCTGATGCCACATTCTTCTTCATATAGTCCAGCTTCTTGAATTGTTTGTTCAGCATACAGATTGAATAAGTATGGTGAAAGGATACAACCTTGATGCACACTTTCCTTGACTTTAAACCACACAGTATTCCCTTGTTTTGTTCAAACTCTTGGTCTATGTACATAAGCACAATTAAGTGTTCTGGAATTTTCATTCTTCACAATGTTATCCATAATTTGCTATGATCCACATGGTCAATGATCCACATAGTCTATGTCTTAGGCTGAGTTCTCTAGAGAAGCAAAAGCAGTAAAGTGTGTAAATGTATATAAAGAGAGATTTACATCAAGTAAGTAGCTCATGCTGCTCTGGAGGCTGGAACACCCCAAGTCTGTGGGTCGAGATAGAGGCTCCTCCTGATTCACGTAGCTGAAGGGGCTGGCAAACCCAAGATCTGCAGGTCAGAAAGCAGGGCTCTTCCTCACAGGCTGCAAAGACAGATGAATCCCAAGATTGGCAAACAGGACTGCAGGTAAGCTGCTAGCTCAAGTTCCAAGAACCAGAAGTCAGATGAACAGGGGCCAGCTGCAGGATCCAACTTGAGCAAAAAGCCCATGAGCCTTACCAGAATGTCCACTTATATTTGATGCAGGCTTTGCACCCAAGGAAACTCCCTTTCAACTGATTGGTTTCTCACAGCAGATCCCATCATGGAAGTGATCACAACATCATAATACTGGCAAACTACTGAGAATCATGGCCCAGCCAAGTTGACGTACAACCTTGACCATCACAGTCTACCTCTTGTCAACTTGGCACCTGCACATGTCTCCTTAAGCCATACATAATCTCTGAATAAAGACAATTATAAAGTCATACTTGTACCTAACATGATACAACAAACACACATACAACTGGAAATGCACTAACCCTGTTTACATCTTATATTTTATAAGTGAAGAAAACAAAAATATTTAATGCACACAAAGGGGAAATACTCATAACAATTACAGTCCTCATTTCTGCAATTGGTCACACGGTTGTAACTGGTATTTAAAACTACCTTCTTCCATCACCCTTTCCACATTCCCTTTGTCCTCAGCAAGCACCTCAGCTGGTTGTGGTTCTCTGCCTGGTGGGGTTACCCAAACCTTCATTCCTGAAGGGTCTGGGCCATTAGTAGTCATGTCAGAATTGGGTTACTGTAGTTTTCCATTGACTTTAATCACAGGGCATGGCAGTACTAAGAGACATCCTAACGGATCTCTTGTATTCCAGACATACTCTTCTTAACCTCTGTAATATGAATCTGATTTCCTCTGGTAATCAGGATGAATCACACCAGCCAGTATGGTAACTCCCTTCTTTGCCTGTTGATCCAGGAACATAAGGAGCCCAACGTGGCCAGGTGGCATTCTTACCTTCCAGTTCAATGGAAGCATTGATGTGTCTCCAGGTGGGAGCATTCCTCCCCTTGGAACTAAGACCTATAGACCTTCAGAGCATAAAGTTGCAGGAACAGGAAGCAAAAATTTTGCAAGTCAGTCACTAAGGGTAATAGTGAGTGGTGCCACTCCCATTTCCACCCTTTGATTCCTGGATCCATGAATCCTGGCTATGAGAGTAAGAGCACCATATATTGGATGCTGGTTTAGGGCATATACAGCCTCCTGGAGAACACTGCCCCAACCCTGCAAAGTATTGTCAACTAGCTGATACCATAATTGTGTCTTTAGAAGGCCATTCCATCATTCTATCAAGCCAGCTCTAAATTCATTCCACAATCCATCTGGTCTTAAGTCATTAGAGTTCAACATGCCAAATCCATTCTTGAGGTGGTCTCTAAATTCAAGTGGGATATACTCAAGGTCATACTTTGTCTCTCGTGGACTTGTTCTAATTTTCTTAAACTTCAACTTGCCTATGAGCAATTGATGGTCTGTTACACAGTCCGTCCCTGGCCTTGTTCTGACTGATGATACTGAGGTTTTCCATCATCTTTTTCCACAGAGGTAGTCGATTTGATTCCTCTGTGTATTCCATCCAGTGAGGTCCATGTGTTTAGTCATCATTTATTCTGGTGAAAAAAGGTATTTGCAATGAAGAAGTTGTTTGTCTTGCAAAATTCTATCATGCTATCTCTGGCATCATTTCTATCACCAAGGCCATATTTTCTAACTACCAATTCTTTTTTGTCTCCAACTTTCTCATGCCAATCATGAGTAATTATCAATGCATCCCGATTGCATGTGTGATCAATTTCAAACTGCAGAAGTTGGTAAAAATCTTCAATTTCTTCACCTTTGGTCTTTTTTTTGGTCTTAGTGGTTGGTGCGTAAATTTGAATAAAAGCCGCATTAATTGGTCTTCCTTGTAGGCGCATGGGTATTATCCTATCACTGACAATGTTGTACTTCAGGATAGATCTTGAAATGTTTTTGAATTTCTGGCAGTTCCCTGTCAATTTATTTGCTGCAACTGCTTTTGGATGATCTTCAGCAAAATTTTACTTTGTTTGATATTAATGATACTGTTCGATAATTTCCACATTCTTTTGGATCACCTTTCTTTGCAGTGGGTACAAATATGGATCTCTTCCAGTTGGTTGGCTAGGTGGCTGTCTTCCAGATATCTTGGCATACATGAGTGAGCACCTCCAGCACTGCATCTGTGTGTTGAAATATCTCAGTTGGTAATCCACCAATTCCTGGAGCCTCGTTTTTCGCCAGTGCCTTCAGTGTAGCTTGGACTTCTTCCTTCAGTATCAATGGTTCTTGATCATATGCTTCCTTCTGAAATGGTTGAATGTCAACCAGTTCTTTTTAGTACAGTGACTCTGTGTATTCTTTCCATCTTCTTTTGATGCTTCCAACATCATTTAATCTTTTTCTCATAGACTCTTTCAGTACTGCAACTCAAGGCTTGGATTTTTCTTCCATCCTTTCAGCTTGAGAAATGCCAAGCGTGTTCTTCCCTTTTGGTTTTCTAACTCCAGGTCTTTGCACATTTCATTATAATACTTTGTCTTCTCAAGCAGCCCTTTGAATCTTCTATTCAGCTCTTTGACTTCATCAATTCTTCCATTTGCTTTAGCTACTCTATGTTCAAGAGCAAGTTTCAGAGACTCTTCTGACATCCATTTTGGTCTTTTCTTTCTTTTCTGTCTTTCTAATGACCTCTTCCTTTCTTCATGTATGATGTCCTTGATGTCATTCCACATTTCTGGTCTTTGGTCATTAGTGTTCATTGACTTAAATTTTTTCTTGAGATGGTCTCTAAATTCAGGTGGGATATACTCAAGGTCATGCTTTGGGTCTCATGGACTTGTTCTAATTTTCTTCAACTTCAACATGAACTTGCATATGAGCAATTGATGGTCTGTTCCACAGTTGGCCCCTGGCCTTGTTCTAACTGATGAATTTGACCTTTTCCATCATCTCTTTCCACAGACGTAGTTGATTTGATTCCTATGTTTTCCATCTGGTGAGGCTCACGTGTATAGTCACTGTTTATGTTGTTGAAAAAAGGTATTTGCAATGAAGAAGTCCCTGGTCTTGCAAAATTCTATCATGGGATCTCTGGCATTGTTTCTATCACCATATTTTCCAACTACCAATTCTTTTTTGTCCCCAACTTTTGCATTCCAATCACCAGTAATTATCAATGCAGCTTTATCGCATGTTAGATCAATTTCAGATTGCAGAACTTAATAAAAATTTTTAATTTCTTCATCTTTGACTTCAGCAGTTGGTGTGTAAATATGAATTAATAGTTGTATTAACTAGTATTCCTTGTAGATGTGTGAATATTATCCTACCATTGTAGGTGTGTGGATATTATCCTATCACTTACAGCATTGTACTTCTGGATAGATCTTGAAATGTTCTTTCTGACAATAAATGTAATGTCATTCCTCTTCAATTTGTCATTCCTGATATAGCAGACCATATGACTGTCTAATTCAAAATGGTCAGTACCAGTCCATTTCAGCTCATTAATGCCTAGGCTATTGATATTTATGCATTCTGCTTCATTTTTGACAATTTCCAATTTTCCTAGATTCATACTTCTTATATACCACGTTCCTATTATTAATGAATGTTCACAGCTATTTCTTCTCATTTTAAGTCATGCCACATCAGCAAATGAAGGTCCTGAAAACTTGACTCCATCAACATCATTAAGGTTGTCTCTACTTTGAGGAGGCAGCTCTTCCCCGATTGTATTTTGAGTGCCTTCCAACCTGAGGGGCTCGTCTTCTGGCACTATATCTGACAATATTCTACTATTTGTAAGGTTTTTACCGGCAATTTGTTTCAAAAGTAGGCTGCCAGGGGTCCTTCTTCCTAGTCTTTCTTAGTCTAGAAGTTCTGCTGAAACTTATCCACCATGGGTGACCCTGCTGGTATTTAAAATACCGGTTGCAGAGCTTCCAACATCATAGCAACACACAAGCCACCACAGTATGACAAACTGACAGATGCACTGGGAGCATCTGTTATATTAGTAAAGATTCTTTCATTTTAAAGGAACAAAAACCTAATTCATACCAAATTAGGAAAATCCAAAGACAGGCCTACCCCCAGGCACAGCGGGATTCAGAGGCTCAAACAACATCATCAGGGGCTTGTCTCTTGTCATTTCTCCCTCATGCTTTTCTCTACGTTGGCTTCATTCTCTCATACACTGTCACCAAATGGTGGCAAGATAGACATCATGTGTCACAGATTGAATTGTGTCCTGCAAAAATATGTGTCGACTTGGTTAGGCCATGATTCTCAGTATTGTGGGGTTGCCTTCCATTTTGTGATTTTCCTATGTGTTATAAATCATAATCTCTGCTTGTAGTTAAAGACGATTAGGGTGGGATGTAATACCCTTGCTCAGGTCACATCCCTGACCCAATGTAAAGTGAGTTTCCCTGGGGTGTGGCCTGCACCACCTTTTATTTTACAAGAGATAAAAGGAAAGGGAAGTAAGTAGAGAGTGAGGGACCTCATGCCACCAAGAAAGCAGTGCCAGGAGCAGAGCACATCCTTTGACCCCACGGTTCCTGCACAGAGAAGCTCCTAGTCTGGGGGAAGATTGATGACAAGGACCTTCCTCCAGAGCCAACAGAGAAAGCCTTCCCCTGGAGCTGATGCCCTGAATTTGGACTTCTAGCCTACTAGATTGTGAAAGAATAAACTTGTTGGTTAAAGCCATCCCTTGTGGCTTTATATATGGTGCTGTTATAGCAGCACTAGATGACTAAGACATCATGGCTCCAACCAACATCCTACTATTGTAACAACTGGTGGGAAGAGAGTTTATCCCAAAAGTTCTAGCAACTCAAACTGCATTTTGAAAACTGTAGTTTGTTTTGAAAATTGTGGATAATAATGATAATATCTATTTCACATATCACTGAAAGGAAAATTTGCTTAATATATTTAAAAGCAGCTTGAATAAGATTTGACCAAAACTAGTCACTCAATAAATAGTTACTCATTGCTAATTTGCTTTCAGATATGAGTGAGTTGATTATAGTTACTGCTTTATAAAGCTATCAGGAAATCTACAGCTTTTATCAATGTTAAAATTAGTACTTTGTTATATATTAACCTCCTCTGCGACCGTTTAATGAGAGCAGTTTCTTCAGCTATCTTACAAAATCTTCCATGTAAATTGTGGTTAAAAGATGGATCTGGAATCTGACTACCTGGGTTTAAATCCTGCTTCTGTCAATTAAACTTGCGGTGTCTTATGCAATTGAACTACCTTCTATGGGACTCAGTTTGCTTATTTGTAAATAGGGATAGTGACACCAGCCTCATTGGGTTTGCTGGGAGAACTGAATGAGATGATGCTCATTATTTGCTTAGCACCAGGACGTGTTCAGTACATGGTCACTATGGTTATTACCAGCCCATCTCACAGTGACTATTCAATAAATGCATACTTGGGAGTATACACACATTCTAGACCATCAAGTTTGGTGACCTATGCCTGATCTCTTTGGGCAGCTCTGCTTTCACAGATGTTTTTGTTAACTTGTTCTTTTTAAGAACTTTCCTGGACATAGAGTTCTGCAGAGTTAGCGTTTCAAGACATTTCTTTGGCTTAATAACTGTCCAAAAAGGTGGTATTTTGCTTTAGCAATTCTTACACTAAATTCTGTCCCACATCAAGAATTATCCTCCTGTGTAATTTCCCTCATATATTTTATTTAATTATCTTGTTTCTCAACTAAGGCTGTTTCTAAGGGGCTCTAGGGTAGAGGGAGGGTTAAGTCTACTTGTGACTTCTCTTCCCTAACATTTTGGCTTAAAAGAAATTGTGAGAGGGTAGCCTTGAAAGAATGAAGAAGGTGATGAGATGTTATGTAAGGGCAACGTGTGACCTGTGTGTTCATTGTGTGTGAGAGAGGCTGGTATCACCAGGTAAAAAACCAGCACTGATTTTTTGGCATCCGTGGGTGATATTACCACCTTCTTCTCCATTCACTAGGTTGCTTCTCTTGTCCATTTTGTTTTACTCAATAAATATTTTTTGAGCTCATATTATTTACCAGTCTGTGTGCTAAATGTAGGGAAAAACAGAGGTAGCAAGGCACAGCCTCCACCCTGAAGAAACTTAGAGCTTTTAGAAAGAGGGTCAATGAGTGGATGTGTAAGGGGATTCTAGTGGAATAAACACCTGGATGGGAATGTTGTTTAGGGGTCAGTAAATACAGCTCTGCTTTAGCTAGAGTATGCAGACTACAGAAGGAAAAGCATAACAGAAAAAGTTGGAGAGTAAGAAAGGACTTTACTCTTACATGACCTTATGTGAGTTAGCTCCGACTCATGGCAAAATGTTGCCTGGTCCTGAACCATCTTCATGATTGATGGTGTGCTCAAGTCCATTGTGGTCACTGTGTATTTTAAGTGCCTTGTGATCCAAGGGGCTCATCTTCCAGTACTATATTAGACAATATTCTATTGCAATCCATAGGATTTTCATTGACTAATTTTCAGATGTAGATCACCAGGCCTTTCTTCCTAGTCTGCCTTAGTCTAGAAGTTCCACTGAAATCTGTCCACCATGGGTGACCCTGCTGGTATTTGAAATGCCAGTGGCATAGCTTCCAGCATCATAACAGCACACAAGCCACTACAGTATGACAAACTGACAAACACATGGCGGTTAAGGATTTAGGACTTTCATATTATAGATCCTATCAAAAAGGATATCAAAAACCTTCTATCCAGCGTCCCTGTGTTTAGACTGATAAGGAATTATCCTCATTTGACTAATGAAGGAAATAAGGCTCAGAGATGTTAAGTGACTTTCCCAAGGTCACATAGCTTTCCACAGGGCCTCTTTGGGACTGTAAGCAGCTCAAAAAGCCATACCTTTAGTCTGGCTCTGTTCTAAGAGGGAGGTCAATATGAAATACAATGGGATTTTCAGAACCTAATCGATCAATGCATCTGATAAATAATGACAATTATAAACATTTCAATATTTCTTTTAATATATTTTCACTCAGCTCAAGGCATAATTCTGGAACATTTTTAGATTTCATTCATTCACTAAAGCATCCATTACATAGAAGGCTCAAAGCCAGAGTTCTTCAGTGAAGAATAAACAGTACCTGTTTTTGCTTCTACTTATATGCACTTTAATAGAATCTTGAAATGAGTTCTGCACTTCATCAAGATAATAAAACCACTCCATTTTGACATTGAGCTGTCCATTAACCAACACAAAGTAAGTTTTAATATAAGGAAGAGCAAATTATTATTTACATGTATTTTCCATTGTTTCTGCTTTGCAAAACATGGGGTTGCCATGAGTTGGGGTCAATTTGACAGTTAACTGAAGTGGCAAGAAGATAAACTTCGGAATCTGACTGATAGGGATCCCAGCTCCATCACTTCCTAGCTGTGTAACCTCAGGCAAATTATTTCACCTCTCCACTTCCTCTTTCATAAACAGGTCATGGTACTGGATGTCTCCTAGCATTTTGTGGATATTGTATAAAATAACATATGCAAAGAACTCGGCTACCAACTATCTGTCGTCAGTTTGCCATAGTGTGGTGGAGTGTGTTGTGAGGATGCTGGAAGTATGCCAGTGGCATCTTAAATACCAGCAGGTCACACATGGTGGACAAGTTTCAGTGGCACTTCTAGACTAAGACTAGGAAGGAAGGCCTGGCAATCTATTTCTGAAAATTAGCCAATGAAAACTTATGGATAGCAACAGAACACTGTCCAATATAGTGTTAAAAGACGACACAATAGCCAAAGCAATGGACTCAAGCATAGCAACAATCTGAAGATGATGCAGGATTGGGCAGTATTTTGTTCCGTTATCCACAAAGTTGCTTTGAGTCAGAGCCAACTCAACAGCACCTAACAACAAAGAAGTCATCAATGTTCAGTCACAAAGCAAGCCCTTAATAATTGTTATTTTTTCTTCTTCCCATGGAAAACATGTGGTCCAAGTAATCCCTCCTTATTATAACAGGGTTTCTCTATAATCTCCCCCTTGCAAACAATTACTAAAATGACCAAATTTGACTGTCTGATTTTTTCGGGATACAAATTTTAACTTATTTCACAGAATAATGGTGAACATAGTCTAAACTTCCTGTCTTTTATTTTACTAGTTGGCTACATAACACATAGGCTATAACTCAAAACAATATAGAATCTAATGTTAGATGCTCATTTCATATAGGGTTCTTTTTTAAAAAATTAATGATCAAATCCCCCAATTGGAAGGAACTTCCTAAAAACCATTTGTCGTTGAGTTGATTCTGACTTATGCTAATCTCAAGTGTGTCAGAGTAAGTGTGTTCCATAGGATTTTCACTGGCTAATTTTTTTTTTTTTTTTAACAAATAAGTTTATTTTCCCAGTCTAGGAAGGTAGAAGTTTGAATTCAAGGTGGTAGCTCTAGGGGAAGGCTTTCTCTATCAGCTCTGGAGGAAGGTCCTTGTCTTTTTCCACCTCTTTTCCTTGGTGATTTTCATGTGACTTGGCATCTCTCTTCCCCCATCTCCGCTTCTTTTGCTTCCTTGTTTAATCTCTTCTATTTCTCAAAAGAGATTGGCTTGGCCGCCTGATCTTTGACAAAGGCCCAAAGTCCATTAAATGGAGAAAAGACAGTCTTTTTAGCAAATGGTGCAGGCAAAACTGGATGTCCATCTCCCTAATGATCTTGGAAGCTCCACACCAGACCTGGTGGATTATCTCAGATTTTGTTTATGTGAGAATTAAATTCACTTCTCTCTTGTTTAAACCACTGTTATTTTGGATTTTCTGCCTTCAATTGATGTAGCAACCGTGTGCTCTTCCAAGTCAGCAATAGCTATGCTGGACAAGGGATGGTGTGTGAGGGGTCTGCAGAGAAACAGAACGATTGAAGAGGCTGGAAAGTCCCAAATCCATGGTCAGGCTGCAGGCTTCTCCTGACTCACATAACTGCAGGGCTGGCTGATGAACTCAAGATTGGCAGGTCAAACAGCAGTCCTCTGGTTCACAGGCTGTGGAAGGCAATGATCACTGGCTAATTTTTCAAGAAGTAGATCGCCAGGTCTTCCTTTCAAGGTGCCACTGGGTGGACTTGAACCTCCAACCTTACGGTTAGCAGCCGAGCTTGTTAACTATTTGCATCAGTCAGGAACTCCAAAGGAACTTCTAAGACTCACTGAGCAAACACATACTGAAGGCCCTGGCACTCCATACATTTCTGCTTAGAACACCTATCTTGGAAATATTAGAATTGAGATTTTCAAATTTCTGTTTCTAAATGTGATGTCCTTTAAAGGAAGAACATAAAATTGTTTTATGTAAGGAACATATTACCTGAATAAGTTATGCCCATATGCAGAATGCTTTCCATACAAGAACCACCAGAAACCTGCCAGAAAAGATCACAGAACTTCTAAAATAATAGCAAAACTCTTGAAACAGCAACATTGGTGGCATAAAAAGGGGGGCAGGGAGGGCAAAGAAGGAAATAGAACTTAGAGAACTGGCTCAAACCTCAGCCAAAGGAATTAGGACACAGGAAACTTGATGGTACAATAAGATTTGCCTTTGTTTGATTATTTTTCAAATAAAAGTAAAGGAAATCACAAAGAGTGGGAGAGTTCCTTCTGCCTCCCCAAAGGGAAATAGAAGGAGCCTAGGGAGGCCGTCACATGGCTTTACAAAGAGAAACAAAAATGCTATACAGCCAGTTTTACTGCCACCAAAACAAGAATTCTTTCCAAGTATAGCTAATGATGACCACATTGGGCTAGGACAATTTAACTTCTAATTCCAGAACCAACCCATCAAACGCTTGGTTTTCCTCATTCTGGCTTTTCTGTAACTGCCACAAACTATATTAGTGGTAAATTCTCTTATTTAGGAGGAATAACAGGAGAGTCTCTTCATGGTTTGGTTTTTGGCTCCCCATTTGTGTTGATACATTTAACCAGAGAGAAATCTGCCAAAAGTAATGATATGTTGAGGTTGCAAGTTCCTTGAGGACAAGGACCATCCTTGTGATTTTTTCACATGCTTTAGAGTCCCTCAGTTGTAGATTCAAAAGGAAAGTAGGGAGGGGTTCCCTAGAGGCCTGGTGTAGTCCTCACCCCAAGAACACAGAGTTGTTCCACCAAATGAAGGAGGCAAATTTAGATGCGGAGTCAGAGGAAGGCTCCCTCCTTTACTGAGTATTCCTTACATGCAAATTGCAGAGGGAAAATGGTAATTTTGACCCTTGCAAAGGAACTCCTTTTCTAAATTTTGGTATCCTTGGAGTAGTAATATCCTACATGCATCAAACATTTAGGCTGATTTCCACTGACTTATCTGCCTTGGCCAAGTGTGTGACTGGCTATGGATCTGGGACCACCAGAGTGGCAGACTGGCACATCAAGGATGCCTCTCTCTTCACCACCCCTCAAAAGGTCTATCTTTTGGGCTCTTTCCTTTCCTTCCACATCTTCCTCTTCCTTCTTTTTCTCTTTCTTGTTCTTCTCCTCTCCCTGCTCTTTCACTAAATTCATCATTACCATGTTTCGTTTTTCACATAGGATATATCTTCATAATTGTAGGCTAAGCCATAATCCATTTGTACTTGGGGTGATCTCAACAGGTCAACAGATGAATATTAGTCAAAACGACTGTGAAAAAATAGTTTTTAATGTAATTGTACAACAATTTTGGATGGAAAAAAGAATTAATGATGCTGTAATAATACTATCTAGCATTTTTTTTGAGCACCTAGCATGTGCTAGAGAGACAATGTAATGAGTATTCTCTATAGATCATTTTAAGCAATCCTCACAACAATCTGATAAGGTAGGTACAACTATTCCCATTTCACAGGTGAGGAAACAATGGCTTAAAAAGAGAGGTTAAATAACTTGGCCACGGTTACACAGTTAGTAGGTGATGGAGTCAGGATTCGAACCCAAGAATTTTGATTCTTATACTTGGACTCTTAATTACTATGCTATGCTGCATTACTTCTCTGGGGGGAAAAATCAGCACTATTAGCGTTTTACTCTCCAGAAGTTTTAATACTTTGTGTCCAAAAGTATTGTCATATCAATTTTTTTAAACACCATCTTGTGAGCTTCTAAGAGTCTGAAAAGTTGTCTCAAATCCTTTAATTATGAAAAATCCTTATCTGAGGATGCAATTCCATGAGTCTCATCAGCAAGTTTCTGCGACTTAGCTAGCTTATTTAACTGAACATCTATAGTTTAATACTTTGCTTCAATGTCTTCTAAATGCCCCATAATCTATGATGATCATTAGGAAAGAAGTGGGGGGGGGGAACTCATGACCTTTAAATCACTTTCTTTGTAAC
Organism: Elephas maximus indicus; assembly: GCF_024166365.1. Taxonomy (NCBI): domain Eukaryota; kingdom Metazoa; phylum Chordata; class Mammalia; order Proboscidea; family Elephantidae; genus Elephas; species Elephas maximus. Next base: position 54,910,312 of record NC_064823.1, read on the forward strand.
ATGTGATGAATCAGACTTACAAAGCCCACAGCACGAAAGCTCTCCATGAATGCTAATTCTGTGGAAGCTGTGTGTACCACCCTCTTCAGAAAACAAAACTTCACTTGGATATTCTATTTGTGTCAGATTTTCCAAGTTTAGAACAATGTTCTCGTTCCTTACTGATGTGTGGGCAGAGCCTTACTAAGTCATGAATATCATGACAGTGACATGTCTATCACTAGGAGACCTTAAGCAAGTAGGTTAATTCTTTGATTCTGAGCTTTGGCCCTTTTAAAATTGTGGGTATTTTTGTTTTGTTTTGTTTTCACTTTTAAAATGAAGGCTCCTCCAATCTATTCTACAATCTTTACCCCCTACTTGGTGTCATGGGAAACCCTGGTGGTGTAGAGCTTAAGAGCTACGGCTGCTAGCCAAAATGTTTAGGAGTTCAAATCCACCAGGTGCTCCTTGGAAACTCTATGGGGCAGTTCTATTCTGTCCTATAGGGTCACTATGAGTCGAAATCAACTCGACGGCAACAGGTTTTCTGGTGTCATGGAATCCTTATGGGTTGCATTAATGGATTCTCTTGCCCTCTGACTTCCGGCTGGGTTCAACCAATGGGAGGCACCAGCAAAAGGATGTCAGAGGAAGACATATTTATTTGACCAGCTCCCTTCTTGTTTCCAGTGGGTTGGCAGTAGCCACATTGCTCTACTAAAGGCCATAGCCTTTCCTACAACTACAGCTCCTCAAGTTCCAGGGACCACTCCCTATTTTTGTCCTCTCCTTGCCTACAGTAGTAAAGGCTTCCTGCCTACATTAACCTACCATTATCTTTACTGATAGAGTAGACATGGATTTAAGCAAATGCTAAAGTTTCTTCTAATTCTAAAATAAGTATTATTTGCTTTCCAACATGTCCTAGAAAGGTTTTCTCTTCTAAGAAAGAAGATGGTTGAAATGCTTAGTCAATAGAATGTGCTCTGATAGAAGCCTGCATATATAAATGAGGGGACACTGGACAGGGAGCCAGGAGTACTTTCAATGAATACAATTTTTAATGAATATTCATTTAGTACCTATTCATTCATTCACTGTGCTGGACACTGGGAATACAGCAAGCAGAACTTGCTCTAATGAAGCTTATAATTCTAGTGGGAAGAGCAAATAAAAATAAACAAATGAAATAAAATACAAGTCATAATTAAAGCTTCAAAGGAAGCAAGGAGTTGAGGAAGATAATAACAGGGACCTTCAAAATTCTTGTATATACAGCTCGACAACAAAAAAACAGACAAACCGATTTAAAAATAAGCAAAGGACTTGCACAGATATTTTTCCAAAAAAGATATACTAATGGCCAACAAGCACATGAAAAGATGCTCAACATCATTAGTCATTCCAAACCAAATAACCAAGCCCAGTGCCATCAAGTCGATTCCAACTCATAGCAACCCTATAGGACAGAGTAGAACTGCCCCATAGAGTTTCCAAGGAGCGCCTGGTGGATTCAAACTGCCAGCCCTTTGGTTAGCAGCCGTAGCACTTAACCACTATGCCACCAGGGTTTCCCATTAGTCATTAGGGACAGTCAAATCAAAACCACAATGAGATACCACTGCACACGCCCTAGGATGACTATTATCAGAGAAACAGAAAAAAACAAGCATTGGCCAGGATGTGGAGAAGTTAGAATGCAAAACGGTGCAGCCACTATGCAAAAGTTTGACATTTCCTCAAAAAGTTAAACATAGAATTACCATATGGCTTAGTTATCTAGTGCTGCTATAACAGAAATACCATAAATGAATGGCTTTAACAAACAGAAATTAATTTTCTTACAGTTCAGGAGGCTAAAAGTCCAATTTCAGGGTGCCGGCTCTAGGGGAGGCCTTCCCCTCTCTGTTGCCTCTGGAAAAAAGTCCTTGTTTCTTCTGAGCTTCTACTCCTGCGAGATCTTCATGTGGCTTGGCATCTCCCTTCCCCCATTTCTGTGGCTTTTGCTTGCTTATTTAATTTCTTTTATAATCAAGAGATTGATTTAAGACACATTGTACACTAATCCTGCCTCATTAACATAATAAAGACAACTCATTCTTGAATGGGATTATATAACCACAGGCACAGAGGTTAGGATTTAAAATATGTATTTTTTGGGGACACAATTCAACACATTAACACCATATGACTTACTTTTAGATATATACTCAATGGACTAGAAAGCAAGGATTCAAACAGATACATGTACAGCAATGTTCATTACAGCACTGCTCTCAATAGCCAAAAAGTGGAAACAACCCATGTCCATCAACACAAGAATGGGCAAGAAAAATGTGACATACACATACAGTGAAATATTATTCAGATATAAATTCTGATACACACTATAACACAGATGAACCTTGAAAACAGTATGTTAAGTGAAGTAAGACACAAAAGGATAAACACTGTATGATCTTACTTCTATGAAATATCAGAAGAGGCAAATGAATAGAGACAAAAGTTTATTAGTGGTTTCTTGGGCTGATGGGTCGGGGTGGAGGGAATGGGAGTTATTGCTGAAGGAGTACTGAGCTTCTGTTTGGGTGATGTAAAACTTTGGGAAATGGTTAGTGGTGATGGTTGCATAATATGGTGAATGTAACTAATGTCACTGAATTGTACACTTAAAAATGTGTAAAATGACAAACTTTGGATATATATATATATATACATACACAATACATTTTTTTTTAAAAAACTCTTACGAAGAAGATTTAAGTAGAGACAAGGAAGAGCTGGCTGAATGGCTAAATGGAACAAAAAGAATACAGGAAAGAGCAAGCCTGATGGAGGCAAAGAGCGTGGAAAGGACATGTGGCTAGAAAGACCGTGAGGTGTTCAAGGAACAGAGAAAACCAACAATGTGACTGCAACCAGTGTAGCAGGAGATAAAGATGAAGAAAGGCAGGAGCCTCATTGTTCAGGGTCTTAAAAACCATTGTTTGGATTTGAGATTCTAGTCAATGCTCAGTAGGAAGGCACTGAAGAGTTTTATGTGGGAGAATTGGATGATCTGACCTTTGCACTAAAGGCTGACCTTCTAAGCTTCATATTACTAGGTATCTTCTCAAGAGCCTTTGCAGTTTCAGAGCTGTGGATCAGAGGCTTCCTGGCTCGTAGGGACCATGTTTCTCAATGGTTAAGAACTCATGCTCTGGGGTCAGACATACTTGGATTCAATCCCAGATCTAATACCTACCAGCTGTGTGACTCTGGGTGGGTAAATTAAGTCATCAAAGTCTCAGTTTCTTCATCAGGAAAATAAATTAATGTTACTTTTCTCATAAAACTGCTTAAGGATAAAATGAGAAAGTATATGTGAATCCCTTAACATAGTGCCTAACATACACAAAACTCTAACAAACATTACCTATAATAACTACTGCACTATCTGTTAGTTTGTCATACTGTGGTGGCTTATGTGTTGTTATGATGCTGGAAGCTATGTCACCAGAATTTCAAACACCAGCAGGGTTACCCATGGCAGACAAGTTTCAGTGGTGCTTCCAAACAAAAGCAGACTAAGAAGAAAGACCTGGCAATCTACTTCCAAAAATCAGCAAATGAAAACCTTAAGATTTTAACAGAATATTATCTGATGTACTACTGGAAGATGAGCCCCTAGTTTGGAAGGTACTCAGAATACACAGTGACCACAACAGTGCACTCAATCATACCAATGATCATGAAGATTCCAACTCAAAGTAACCCTCTAGACAGAGTAGAACTGTTCCATAGGGTTTCTAAGGAGCAGCTTGTGGATTCGAACTGCTGACCTTTTAGTTAGCAGCCAGACTCTTAATCACTGCACCACCAGGGCTCCGAAGACTGCACAGGACCAGGAATGCTTCATTCTGTTATACATGGGGTTGCCATGAGTCATAACTGACTCAACGGCAACTAACATCAATTGTAACTACTAAAGCAGGAAGAGATGTTAAAGGCAATGTGGACTGAACAGCATGATTCAGAGGAAACGGATATGTGGATTTCAGATTTGAACAAATCTTATATTCTTTAATTCAACAAACTTCTGTTTAGTGCCTACTGCCTCTGTGGCTGTGTGCTAGGTGAAAAGGATGTAAAGATGAGATCTCTGTCCTTGTTTTCAAGAAGCAACAACACAAACATATCTAATTATAACACGATGTGCGAAGCGCAAAGGGAGATGTATGGATAGAATATTATAAAGGCACAGAGAAGGGACAGCCAACAAAGACTGGGAATGGGGAGTTAAAAAAGGTCCCTGAAGGATGCCCTTTATCACCGCTCTTATTCAACATTGTGCTGGAGGTCCTAGCCAGAGCAATTAGGCTAGACAAAGAAATAAAGGGCATCCGGATCGGCAAGGAGGAAGCAAAATTATCTCTGTTTGCAGATGACATGATCTTATACACAGAAAACCCTAAGGAATCCTCCAGAAAACTACTGAACCTAATAGAAGAGTTTGGCAGAGTCTCAGGTTATAAGATAAACATACAAAAATCACTTGGATTCCTCTATATCAACAAAAAGAACATCGAAGAGGAAATCACCAAATCAACAGCATTCACAGTAGCCACCAAGAAGATAAAATACTTAGGAATAAATCTTACCAAAGATGTAAAAGACCTATACAAAGAAAACTACAAAGTACTACTATAAGAAACTAAAAAGGACCTACTTAAGTGGAAAAACATACCTTGCTCATGGATAGGAAGACTTAACATAGTAAAAATGTCTATTCTACCAAAAGCCATCTATACATACAATGCACTTCTGATCCAAATTCCAATGTCATTTTTTAACATGCTGGAGAAACAAATCACCAACTTCACACGGAAGGGAAAGAAGCCTCGGATAAGCAAAGCACTACTGAAAAAGAAGAAGAAAGTGGGAGGCCTCACTCTACCTGATTTCAGAACCTATTATACAGCCACAGTAGTCAAAACAGCCTGGTATTGGTATAACAACAGGCATATAGACCAATGGAACAGAATTGAGAACCCAGATATAAATCCATCCACATATGAGCAGCTGATATTAGACAAAGGACCAGTGTCAGTTAATTGGGGAAAAGATAGTCTTTTTAACAAATGGTGCTGGCATAACTGGATATCCATTTGCAAAAAAATGAAACAGGACCCATACCTCACACCATGCACAAAAACTAACTCCAAGTGGATCAAAGACCTAAACATAAAGACTAAAACGATAAAGATCATGGAAGAAAAAATAGGGACAACCTTAGGAGCCCTAATTCAAGGCATAAACAGAATATAAAACATTACCAAAAATGACGAAGAGAAACCAGATAACTGGGAGCTCCTAAAAATCAAACACCTATGCTCATCTAAAGACTTCACCAGAAGAGTAAAAAGACCACCTACAGACTGGGAAAGAATTTTCAGCTATGACATCTCCGACCAGTGCCTGATCTCTAAAATCTATATGATTCTGTCAAAACTCAACCACAAAAAGACAAAACAACCCAATCAAGAAGTGGGCAAAGGCTATGAACATGCACTTCACTAAAGAAGATATTCAGGCAGCTAACAGATACATGAGAAAATGCTCTCGATCATTAGCCATTAGAGAAACGCAAATTAAAACTACGATGAGATTCCATCTCACTCCAACAAGGCTGGCATTAATCCAAAAAACACAAAATAATAAATGTTGGAGAGGCTGCGGAGAGACTGGAACTCTTATACACTGCTGGTGGGAAAGTAAAATGGTACAACCACTTTGGAAATCTATCTGGCATTATCTTAAACAGAAATAGAACTACCATACAACCCAGAAATCCCACTCCTCGGAATATACCCTAGAGAAATAAGAGCCTTCACACAAACAGATATATGCACACCCATGTTTATTGCAGCTCTGTTTACAATAGCAAAAAGCTGGAAGCAACCAAGGTGTCCATCAACGGACGAATGGTTAAATAAATTGTGGTATATTCACACAATGGAATACTATGCATCGATAAAGAGCAGTGACGAATCTGTGAAACATTTCATAACATGGAGGAACCTGGAAGGCATTATGCTGAGCGAAATTAGTCAGAGGCAAAAGGACAAATATTGTATAAGACCACTATTATAAGATCTTGAGAAAGAGTATAAACTGAGAAGAACACATACTTTTGTGGTTATGAGGGGGGGAGGGAGGGAGGGTGGGAGAGGGTTTTTTACTGATTAGTTAGTAGATAAGAACTGCTTTAGGTGAAGGGAAGGACAATACTCAATACATGGAAGGTCAGCTCAACTGGACAGGACCAAAAGCAAAGAAGTTTCCGGGATAAAATGAATGCTTCAAAGGTCAGAGGAGCAAGGGCGGGGGTTTGGGGACCATGGTTTAAGGGGGCTTCTAAGTCAATTGGCAAAATAATTCTATTATGAAAACATTCTGCATCCCACTTTGAAATGTGGCGTCTGGGGTCTTAAATGCTAACAAGCGGCCATCTAAGATGCATCAGTTGGTCTCAACCCACCTGGATCAAAGGAGAATGAAGAACACCAAGGTCACATGACAACTAAGAGCCCAAGAGACAGAAAGGGCCACATGAACCAGAGACCTACATCATCCTGAGACCAGAAGAACTAGTTGGTGCCCGGCCACAATCGATGACTGCCCTGACAGGGAGCACAACAGAGAACCCCTGAGGGAGCAGGAGATCAGTGGGATGCAGACCCCAAATTCTCACAAAAAGACCATACTTAATGGTTTGACTGAGACTAGAGGAATCCCGGCGGTCATGGTCCCCAAACCTTCTGTTGGCACAGGACAGGAACCATTCCCAAAGACAACTCATCAGACATGAAAGAGACTGGACAGCGGGTAGGAGAGAGATGCTGATGCAGAGTGAACTAATTATGGCAGGTGGACACTTGAGACTGTGTTGGCATCTCCTGTCTGGAGGGGGGATGGGAGGATAGAGAGAGTTGGAAGCTGGCAAAATTGTCACGAAGGGAGAGACTGGAAGGGCTGACTCATTAGGGGGAGAGCAAGTGGGAGTATGGAGTAAGGTGTATATAAACTTACATGTGACAGTTTGACTTGATTTGTAAATGTTCACTTGAAGCTCAATAAAATTTAATAAAAAAAAAAAAAACTCCCTGAAGCAAGAAATAACCAAGCCAAGTCTTACAGGATGAGCTGAGTGCGGTGAAGGGCATCCAGAAAGAGAGGACTACACAAGCAGAAGCACGGAGACAAAAAGCAGCATAGAGCATATGAGGAGAACAAGATGCAGTTCATGATACGTGAGGGCATTAAATGTTGGGAGAGGTGGTTGAGGAGAACAAGACAAGGGCCAGCTCGTAGAAAGTCTTGCGTAATAGGCTAAAGAACTTAGAATTTACCTATAGGCAATGGTGAACCACTGGAAGACTTCAAGCAGAGGAATGTCCTGTCCAGATTTGAGTTTTAGATAGTTCATTCTGTTGCATATACAGAAAATGGGTGTAACTGGAAAAACAGAGGAAGAAAGGAAAGCAAGTAGGAGGCAATTGCAGTAAACCAGGCAAGGAAAAACAGTGTGAATCTGAGTTAGACATTAGACATAATGATGGAGAAAATGAGTTAGATTAAATATATATATACATATATATATATATTTATTTATGAGACTAAATTGGCAGGGCATGATAAATTATTGGATGTGGAACTGGTAAGGAACAGAGAGAAATCAAGGATGACAACCAGATGTTATTAATTTGGGTGCCTGGTAGACGGCAGATCCAGAAACCAGGAGGAGAGCTGGTGGTGGATGTTATGTTGCAAGGCCTTTAAGATGGAAGTCATCATTTCCCCAGCTTCTCAGAGCAGAGTCCTCTCTGGCCCAAAGGAGCTGGTTTACTCAAGGTTACAGCCCTTTGCCAGGGGCAGCCTGTATTTAAAGGCCAGGCCCCATTTCCTCAGTTCAGGGCAACTCAGAGGAGTCAGTCCAGCACCAGGTGTCCCTGAAGGATTGGCCGAGGAGGCCTCTGTTGTATCTGCAACACAGTTCAACTTCTCCCTGTGTCCAACCCTGCCTTCCCCACTCCCTTACAAGTGTTGTTCCTAAGAGCACTCCCCAATTCACTTCCTGCATACAAATCTCTGTTTCAGAGACTGTTTCTCAGGGGTCCAGAGATGAGTTGAGTTTTATGTGTCTGTAAGACATGCTAAAAAAAAAAAAAAATTTTTTTTTTTTTTTATAAGACATGCAGGTAGAGATATCTAGCAGACTTTTGGGTATTTAAGCCTAAAGCTCCAGGGAGAGCTATGACTTGGAAACAAAATTTGGGAGTTATCCGCACATCATTGGGCATGTTTATAGAGAGCTGGGGAGGGGTAAATAATGAAGTTAAAGTTACAGAGAGAGAACTGATAGAATGAGACCTAGGAGGCAGGAAGAACACAGGCGGGGTTGGGGCTGGGATTTGGGTAGAGATGGGGGAGGAAGAAGGTTGGTGTTGAACTGCAGGAGGGACTCCTCATCTTCTGAGACTGGAGGAAGGTAACGGTAAAGGGATTAGACGCAGAATGGGTAGGTAGGAAAGGACAACTGGGGGCAGTCTTTGTTCGGTGGTAGAATTCTCACCTTCTACAAGGGAGATCTGGATGCTGTGGTGTTAGATTCTGGCCCAATGTACCTCGACCATAGCCACCGCCTATTTGTCAGTGGGTCTTGCATGTTGCTACGATGCTGAACAGGTTTCAGTGGAACTTCCAGACTAAAACAAACTTGGAAGAAAGGACCGCTGATCTACTTCCAAAATCAGCCAGTGAAAACCTTATGGATCATAAAGATCTGATCACATTGTGTATGGAGTCTATCATTCTGGGGCTGCCTCGATGGCAGCTAACAACAACAGGAAAAGAAAATTTTGTGAGATCATCTCTAATCACTTCCATTTGAGAGGAAAGGAGATGTAATTGAACAGAGGTTTTGGAAAGAGAGGTGAAAGTTTAGTGTAATGAAAGGGGGCTGACCAGAGAAAATCAGTGGCATTAGACCATGTAGTGGCATCAGTTGACACAATGGTGTGATATTTTCCCCAGTCTTCAGCTTTATGTCAAAAGATGTTAGTTAAATGAAACAAAATAAGATAAAAATACCTTTGCAACATATGTAGAAATTGTTGAGATGGCACTTTTTTTTCATGTATATTCTCACCACAATAAAGTTAAAAAAAAAAAAAGTCTATGTAACTACTAAAAGAATGACGCAAAGAATATTTAATGACAATGAAAAATACTTAAGATAAACTGTGGCAGGTAGCATTGGTGTCTTCCACCGTTACCCTTGGTGTTCCTCTCTATACCTGAACTCTATGCCTAAGAGACTGCATGCTGTGAGCAACCCGAGGCTCTTGTCTGAGGGGTTTCTTCCGGCCAGAAGGTGATCAGAAGTCCACACCAGATGTCCTAGGGAACCTAATGCCCCTCCTTCCAGTAGCCCTAATCATTACAGACAGGAAGTGGATGCTTTAATCCCTTAGCTTCCTCAGTCTTCTGTGGGGACAATTTTGAGATGTTTTCTACACTGCCTCTAAGAGTTCACCAGCAGAATTCAGCTCCAGTTGCCCACAGTGCCAAATGGATTAATGACATATTCCTATGTGTGGCAATTTTTTTGAAAGGTCACAAATTCAGATGGCAGACAAGATCTACTTTAGGTGAAGGGAAGGACAACACTCAATACAGGGGAGGTCAGCACAACTGGACTAAATCAAAAGCAAAGAAGTTTCCTGAATAAACTGAATGCTTCAAAGGTCAGCAAAGCAGGGGCAGGGGTTTGGGGACCATGGTTTCAGGGAACATCTAAGTCTACTGGCAAAATAAAATCTATTAAGAAAACATTCTGCATCCCGCTTTGATGTGTGGTGTCTGGGGTCTTAAACACTAGCAAGTGGTCATTTAAGATGTATCAATGACTTTCAACCCACCTGGATCAAAGGAGAATGAAGAACACCAAGGACACAAGGTAATCACAAGCCCAAGAGACAGAAGGGGCTACATGAACCAGAGACTACATCATCCTGAGACCAGAAGAACTAGATGGTGCCCGGCTACAACCAATGACTGCCCTGACAGGGAACACAACAAAGAACCCCAGAGGGAGCAGGAGAACAGTGGGACGCAGATCCCAAATTCTCCTAAAAAGACCAGACTTAATGGTCTGACTGAGACTAGAAGGACCCTGGCAGTCACGGTCCCCAAACCTTCTTTTGGCCCAGGACAGGAACCATTCCCAAAACCAACTCATCAGACATGGATTAGACTGGACAATGGGTTGGAGAGAGATGCTGATGAGGAGTGAGCTACTTGTATCAGGTGGACACTTGAGACTATGTTGGAATCTCCTGTCTGGAGGGCAGATGAGAGGGTAGAGGAGCTTAGAAGCTGGCAAAATGGTCACGAAAAGAGAGACCGGAAGGAGGGAGCGGGCTGTCTCATTGGGGGGAGAGTAATTGGGAGTATGTAGTAAGGTGTGTATAAGTTTTTATGTGAGAGACTAACTTTCACTTAAAGCACAATAAAAATTATTTAAAAAAAAAAAAAAAAGGTCACAAATTCTTTTACTTTCTCCCTATTTGGTGGTAGGGTTTATGTCCCCTCTCCTTGAACCGGGGTGGGCTTGTGACTGCTTTGATTAAAAGAGTATGGCAGAAGTAATTTCTGAGGCTGGGCCATAAAAGTCTGGTTTTCTTGGATGCAAATCAAGAAAATCGATGTTCCAGAAGAATAATTATAATATAACTTCAACCCTGAAAAATGCTAGGAAAAACAAAGAAATATATGAAAAAGTTAATTGAGTTGATCTGTCAGTGGGCAGGGTAATGTTGATTTTTATTTTTAATATTATTTTTGTATATCTTCCAAAGGTTATAAAATATGTATGTTATTTCTTTCATCAGGAAAAAAAGCTATTTTATAAAACATGGAAAAATGTGTAATGTATTATGAAAAGATTGTTCTGTTAAAATTAAAATTTAAAAGTTGTCATAGTTAAGAGGTGAAATTTGTTTTCTGAAAATTTTATTTATGTGTGAATGCCTCCTTCTAACTTAATGGACCTACCTACATCCTTTGGACAGAGTGATTTCAGTATTACTTGACCCACACTCACCAATCACAGCAGATTAGGCCAGGAGCTTGATCCTACAAAAAACGATCCATAGTCTGCTCAAAATTCAGTCAGCTTTTCTCTAGAATTTGTTCAGAGCCTCTAGTGCACTCCCCAAAAGCCCTGGTGGCACATCAGTTAAGGGCTCAGCTGCTAATCAAAAGATTGGCGGTTCAAACCCACCCAACAGCTCTGCAGAAGAAAGACCTGGCGATCTGCTTCTGTAAAGATTATAGCCTAGAAAGTTCTATGGGGCAGTTCTACTCTGTCACGTGGGGTTGCTATGAATTGGAATCAACTTGATGGCACCCAACAACAATAACAGTGCACTCCCACATGTTGGTGGGAATTGGACATTGAAGGTCCGGGGGCAATGGTAGTTCAATGGTAGAATAAACACCTTCCCAGCTAATGCACCTTGTGCACAACCACCACCTGTCTGTCAGTGGAGGCTTGCATGTTGCTATGATGCTGAACAAGTTTCAGCAGAGCTTCCAGACTAAGACAGACTAGGAAGAAGGACTTCTGATCTACTTCCGAAATCAGCCAATGAAAACCCTGTGGGACACAATGGTCCAATCTGCATTAGATCATGGACTGGCACAGGATCAGGCAACCATTCTCTATGGTGCCCATGGGATTGCCATGAGTGGGGTCAACTCAACAGCACCCAACAGTAACAATAGTCAGGGTCAGAATTGACTCATCTAGAGCTGACATCATGTGCAAGTTGAAGTTGTATAGAGGAACAGAAGCCGTGAGAAATACAGAAATACAGGAAGCTGATCTTCTGTGGGGAGAATGGGGCAAAAACAAAGGCAGCAATGGTAATGAAAAGCTGTGTGTGTGTGTGTGTGCGTGCAGGGAGAGAGCCGGAAAGGAAGATGACTCCATTTTTCAAGAGGCTTGACTGTACTTCCCACACCACACTTTCCTGAGATTCTCTCATATCTCTTCATAGTCCTTCTTTACTTGACCTTATTTGAGTAATTTCTATTCTTTGTAACCAGTAGAATCTGATCTGAACAAGACCAAAGAACTAAAATAATACTAACACTGCTATTACTACTAACACTGCTTATTTAGCAAAAAAAAGAAAACAAACCCAAACCCATTACCATCAAGTCAATTCTGACTCACAGTGACCCTATAGGACAGAGTAGAACTGCCCCATAGAGTTTCCAAGGAGTGCCTGCTGGATTCCAACTGCTGACTTTTGGTTAGCAGCTGTAACTCTTAACCACTACGTCACCAGGGTTTCCTGCTTAACAACAAGGAAGTATTATTCATATCTCCATTTTACATACGAGGCCGTTGAGGCATAAAAATTTCAAGAAGGTCTGTTGCCCTGGGGCTGGCCAGAAGCAGAGCAGGATTCATGAGTGGGCAGCTTGGCTGCAGGGCCCGAGCGCCAACCTCTGTGACATTCCATCCCACATTGCTGTGGCTCTGCACACTCTGGTTTGGGAACCTGTGACGTGGCTCTCCACTGATGGCTCGTTACGGGTGCTGCAGAGGTAAAGTGTCATGACTCTCAAAACCGTATGGCCAGTTGGAGGCTGCCTTAAAGTCTGACCCGTGAACTCAGTCTGAACCAGCCTTTGCACTCTCCCCACCGCACTTAAACTCTTCAACAGTGTTTATTCATTTTCTACCTATGATACGAGTGGCAAACACAAGATTACTCAAGAATATTAAGAATAAGAGGGAACTAAAGAAAAAAGAACCTGTTGCTGTCAAGTAAATTCCAACTCATAGTGATCCTATAGGACAGAGTAGAACTGCTGTATAGGGTTTCCAAGGAGCGGCTGGTGAATTCGAACTGCTGATCTTTTGGTTAGCAGACAAGTCCTTAACCACTATGCCACTAGGGCTCCAAGAGAGAACTACAAACCGTCAAATAACCTAGGCTGACAAAAAGGCAGGGAAAAGCTAAGTGTGGGATATGGCTATTGTGTGCATGATGCAATCACCAGTTTAAGCCTCAGACAGGCGAAGGGGAATTTAAAGTCCCCAGTTTAATGGCACTAGGTGGGATGTGTCAGTGCTTTCACTAATATTCTGTCTTGTAACCCTTTCAACAACCCTGTGAAAAGCATATTATTAAACTCTTATTTTTTTTTTTTAAGGAGCCCTAAAAAAAAAAAATTTTTTTTTTTTTTTTTTTTTTTACGTAGTAGGGTAACAGTTAAGCTCTTGGCTGCTAACCAAAGTTAGCAGTTCAAACCCTCCCTGAAGCTCCGTGGGAGAAAGACCTGGCAATCTGCTTTCATAAAGGTTAAAGCCAAGAAAACCCTACGGGCTAGTTCTACTCTGTCACACGGGGTCGTTATAAGTCAGAATCAACTCGACAGCACACAGCAAAAACAAACGCATTTTAAAATGAGGAAAAAGAGTCTCAGAGAGAGTAAGTGATTTGCCAAAGAACACACACCAATAATGGCAGAGCTGAGATTCTAAATTGGGTTTAGTTTCCGTTTCAGGAGTCTGCCTCTTCAGTCTGATCTAGTCTACATTTGATTTTTCTCTACCTCTTAACCCTCAAATTAATGGCATTGTGAGCTGGGGCACAAATCTTACCCTAACAGTACTAAAATTTAGGTAGTTCATATGTTTTAGTGTGAATATCAAACTGCCTTGCTCACAAACATACAAGGCTAGCTATGATCAGTTTCTTAGAAGTCCCTGGGTGGCACAAACGGTTAAGCACTGTACTATTAGCTAAAAGATTGGTGGTTCAAACCCACCCAGAGGAACGTTGAAAGTAAGGCCCTGGGATCTGCTTCTGAAAGGTCACAACCTTGAAAAAACCTTATGAAGCAGTTCTATTCTGCACATGTGGGGTCGTCATGAGTCAGAATTGCCTCAACGGCAGCTAATAACAATGACAAGATCAGTTTCTTATAGACACATCTTCCCTAAACTTAATTGCTACCAATTTTTAAATGTATAAACTGAGAGCCACAACTAACCAAATCAGATGTTAACAGAGTTTTTATACTCATTACTAGCCTGAGAGACCCTTCATTAAGTTCTGCTTGCTATACACACACACAAACCCCCTAAAAAAGGACATACTAGGTAAAAAAAGATTGATAAATTCATATCCAATAGTGCTTATTCTATACCTGGTTAGAATTGTTCATTTTTTTCCATGGTATCCATAACACTTTCTCTGGGAGCTAAGTTTTTTTTTGCAAGTAATAGAAACAGAATGTCAAAAACATGTAACATTAAAAGGTGAGGATGGAAATTTTCCTCCAAGATTTATAATAAGGCGGTGGGCAATCCACGTAAATAATGAACCCAGCATTTTTATAGACTGAAATGAGGTCAGTCATTTGAAAAAGATGTATCATTTCATACTTCAGCAGCTCTCTCTGGGCCTTTGAAAAGGCAGCGCACGGCCAAGCGTTAACGCTTGTACAGCACTGCTTATCTTTTAATCTCGCCTGAAAGTCAGCCCTGAAAGCAGTGCATTTACCAGGGGACATCAGGGCTCACGAATGATCAGGAAAAGAAGAGAACCTGCTGACATGAATGTTCAGGGAAAAAAGAGACTTTCTGACTTTATTTTTGCAAACAGTGACACTGAAGGGAAAAGGTAGGCCAGGGGAATGACTGGGAGGGGAGTTTCCAGCCCCTTGGAATACGGTTTCCATACTCCCATAGCCACAATCTGTTTGAAGACCGAAGAACTTCTGAAGTTCCGTGACATCCACAGCCAGCCCAAGCCACATAAGTAGAGTTTTAAGAGCCACGTTTTTGTCTTGAGAATCATGGCCCTCACACTTCGCCTCTGGGCAGGCCTCAGGGGCATTTAAGATTGCTCTCTAGGACCCTAACAATACTGAACAGTCTCTGGGGAATAAGAAATTATGCGGCGTAAGCATGGAATAGTGGAAACAGCATGAATTTTGTTCCAGAGGAAGTCCCTAGGTGGTGCAAAGAGTTAACAATCTCGACTGCTAACAGAAAGGTTGGAGATTCATGTCCACTCAAGATGTGCCTCAAAAGAAAGGCCTGGAGATCTACTTCCAAAAAATCAGCTATTGAAAACCCTATGGAGCACAGTCCTACTCTTAGACGGATGGCCGTGAGTTGGAATTGACATGATGGCAACTGTCTTACTGGTTTAGCTCCAGAGAGGGTGTGATTTAATAATAACTTTGATATGGTGGTGAGCAAGCAGGGAAGGGCATTTCGTTCAGGCCAAGGGATCAGTGTGGGCAAAGGCACTGAGGTATAACATGGAGCGGCACATTTGGTGTTTTGAGTGATGGGAGCATGTGGTTTCAGGCAGTGGTGAGGAGGCATGTAGGGGAGATGCAGCTGGAGTGAGAAGCGGGCTTGATTATGGAGGGCCTTGGAGGTCAAGCCAAGAAGTGTGAATTTTATCCCGGAGACAGTTTAGAAAGAGCACTCTGGCAGCAGTGTGGAGCCATGAATTGGAGGAAATAGAGACAGGAAGCTGAGAGAGGAATTAGGAGACTGTTGCCAAAGTCCAAGCATGACAACATGAGGGCTTGAAATGTGATAAGGGACAGTGTGGAGTGAAGAAGGGGGAATGAGAACTAAAAGTATAACCATATTATACATTATATGTTACATATTATAGGTTATATGTTATAACTGGATGGAATGGGGGATGACTCTAGGTTCTGATGGAGTGGTTGAATGGATGGTAGATTACTCCACAGTATAGAGCAGGGTTTCAGGTACCTATGGGTAGACGGGACAATCACAATCCAGAGGGAATGTTTACCTTCCAAAGGGTGCAGCTGTCCTCAGCTTCAACTGATCACTAATGGTTACTATATTGGTTATCTATTACTGTGTAACAGTTTGCTCCAAAATTTACTACCTTAAAACAACAAGCATTTGTTTTCTCATGGTTTTTGTAGGTCAGGAATCCAGGCATGGATCCTCTGACCCAGCATCTCTCGGAAGACTATAATCAGGGTGTCAGCTGTGTCTGTGGTCTCGTCTTGAGGTGCAAATGGAGGAAGATCCACTTCTAAAGTTACTCAGTGGCTGGTGGCAAGCAACAGGCCCTTGTTGGCTGCTGGTCAGAGACATCAGTCCCTTGCCATGTGGGTCTGTCCTTAGGGCAGCTACAACATGGCAGCTGGCTTCCCTCCAGAACATGTGAAGGAGAGAGAGAGAGAGAACAAGATGAAAGTCAATCTTTTTGTAACCTAATCTTAGAAATGACTTCCTATCACTGTTGCTGTATTCTATTCAACGGAAGTGAGTCACTAGGTCTGCTCGCCCTCAAGGGGAGCAGACTTCACAAAGACACACATATCAGGAAGTAAGGATCACTGGGGACCATCTGAGAGGCTGCACTACACTATTTTTCTTCTGGGGATACTGCCCAGAGTTCTGCTGCTGCTGTCATTGTTGTCGGGTGCCATTGAGTCAATTCTAACTTATAACGACACCACGTAACGGTAGAGCTGCCCATAGGGTTTTCTTGGCTGTAATCTTTATGGAAGCATGTCACCAGGTCTTTCTCCTGTGGAGTCACTGGGTGAGTTTGAACCACCAATTTTTCGGTTAGCAACTGAGTGCTTAACTGTTGTGCCACCAGGGTTCCTTAGTGTTCTGCTAGTGTTTTTTCAATGAAAGCTAGAAATCCAAAATTTAATGTAAAATTTCCCAATTTTTAAATACTGGCCTTTAAGCCAAAAAAATTTTTAATGGTATCAGACAAATAAAACATATTTCTCACGCATGACCCTTGGGGCACCATTATGAAACCTCCTGTACAGAGACCACAATAGGAGCAGCCCAGGAGGGAAGAGGAGCAGAGGTTAGGTTGTTCCCCTTATCCTTTTATTTCAGAAAAGGGGGGAAACCAAGTCACTGTAAAAATGGTGGGAGCTTGAGAAGTACAAATGCCTATCATTTGCTGCACATAACTGTACTCATATAAATTCTACAGTCATATCGGTAAAAAAATGACTTGTTTTCATTAAAGGCAAGCCTTTGATCCTTGATCTGACTGCGGCACATCTATATAAAATGAGCCACTTTGACATCCAACAGCTCTGATCTCAATTGGACAGGTGGTTTCCCACACACTAATGGAACAGAGACAACTGAGCATTATTAGCTAGGAGAGACCGTTCTCACACACAGGAAAACAGCCTTTTCCTTTGAAAAAACATGATAAAGAACAGAAAATGACTGACAGAATCAGAGCTTTCCAAATGTCAGAAGAGCTGTTTCAGCTACACTCTGGCCTCTGTTAGGGAAGATTAGGGTAGTTTTTAGGCAAGTATTGAACATACCTTAGCATGAGCTGACTCAGGGAGGAATTTGCTGATTAAAAAAAAAAAAAAAGCCTACTTTTAGAGAGTGCCAAAGAGCTAAGATGCAGCTTGGACTTTTTATATTTAAATAGAGCAAATACCTCCGTGAAGCCTAATTTATACACATTTGAAGAAAAATTTAATAAGCAGGAAAACTTCTTAGTGTAAAAACCTTCCTTGCTCCTTCATTCAACAAGTACTTAAGCTGTACACAATGTGCCAGACACAGGGCATACTGTGAGGAAAGACAGCTGAGGTCACATTGCCCTAGCACTTTGCAGACTAGAAGCCAAGACAGATGTTAATCTAGTAACAATAATAAACTATCTAATAGTGTGTTAGGGACCCTGGTGGCACAGTGGTTAAGTGCTTGGCTGATAACCAAGAGGTGAGGTTCGAATCCACCAGCCATTCTGCAGGAGAAAGATGTGGCAGTATGCTTTCATAAGGATTTACATCCTTGGAAACCCTAGGGGGCAGCTCTATTGTGTACTATAGAGTCACTTGGAGCTGCAATCTACTCAATGGCAGTGAGTTTTGTTTTGTTTTTTTAATGTTGTGTTGGAGGAAATAGAGGTGGTATGGGAGCTTTAGAGTCCTTGGTTGGTATAAATGGTTAACGCACTGAGCTGCTAATCGAAAGGCTAGAGGTTTGAGTCCTCTCAGAGGCACTGTGGAAGAAAGGCCTGGCAATCTACTTCTGAAAAATCAGTCACAGTTGACATGATGGCAGTATTTTTTTAAATGGGAACCTCACTCCAAGGTGACCTGACTCAGGTCAGTGACTTGGGAAAGGCCCCCAGAGAACCAAAAGTTGAATAAAAGTTGGCGATTTAAGGCAGTGGAATGGGGGAGTCTTTGAACTGTTTATTATTTGAGGTAACGTAAGAAATATGTATCACATATTTCACATCCAGCATTGTATTTTCCCTTTACCATCCAAATCATAATGTTGTTTTTGAGTCGATTCTGGCTCATAGCGACCCTATAGAACAGAGCAGAACTGCCCCATAATGTTTCCAAGGAGCAACTGGTGGATTTGAACTGTCAACCTTTTGGTTAGCAGCCAAGCTCTTAACCACTACGCCACCAGGGCTCCAATCATTATAAACCAAAAAAAACCAAACCCAGTGCCGTCAAGTCGATTCCGACTCATAGTGACCCTATAGAACAGAGTGGAACTGCCCCATAGAGTTTCCAAGGAGCACCTGGCAGATTCAAACTGCCGACCCTTTGGTTAGCAGCCGTAGCACTTAACCACTACACCACCAGGGTTTCCCCAATCATTACAGTACATGTAAAAAAAAAAGTCAGTTCACATTTGTAGTAGAACCATAAAATAGAGGATAAGAATTTCTCTGAATATTAATAATACTGGGCTATTTTTTCCCAAAGATAAATCCTATATTTTCATTTCACTTCTTTTTGTTACATAGAAGAAGCTATTTGAAATCAAAAGATGAGAGCCCAAGGCAGGTGAGGATGTGGAAAAAATTGGAACCCTCCTGCCTGCTGGTGCAACGTAAAATGGCGTAGCTGCTGTGGAAAACAGCATGGCAGTTTCTCAAATGCTTAAACATAGAGTTACCATATGACCAAACAATTCTACTGTTAGGTATATGCCCAAGAGAAATGAAAACATATGTCCACACAAAAACTTGTACAGGAATGTTTACAGCAGCATTGTTCATAAGACCGCAAAAGTGGTAACTACCCAAATGTCCATCAGCTGATGAATGGTTTAACAAAATGTGGTATATTTATTAGCCCAAGGACCAAAAAGGGCCACATAAACCAGAGACTCCAACAGCCTGAGACCAGAAGAACTAGATGGTGCCCAGCTACCACCAATGACCACTCTGATAGGGAACATAACAGAGAGTCCCTGATGGAGCAGGAAAAAAGTAGGGAGCAGAAATCAAATTCTAGTAAAAAGACCAGACTTAATGGTCTGACTGAGACTGGAGAAACCCCAGAAGACATGACCCCTGGACTGTCTGTTAATCCAGAACTAAAACCATTCCTGAAGCCAACTCTTCAGACAAAGATTAGACTGGGCTGAGACATAAAATAATACTCGTGAATAGTGTAATACCTGAGACTAAATGGCAGCTCCTGTCCAGAGGCGAGATGAGAAGGCAGAAAGGAACAGGAGCTGGTTGAAGGTACACAGGAAATCCAGGGTAGAAAGGAGCGTGCTGACATATTAGCATAGCAACCAGAGTCACATAACAATGTGTGTATAAATTTTTGTATGAGAACCTAACTTGATCTGTAAACTTTCACTTAAAGCACAATAAAAAAAGAAAAATGTGGTATATTAATACAAGGAAATATTATTCAGCCATGAAAAGGAATGAACTATTGACATATGCCACAGTATGAAGACCCTTGAAAACATTATGCTAAGTAAAAGAAGCCAGGCACAAAAAACCACATATATGATTCCATTTATATGAAATGTCTAGAACAGGCAAATCTGTAGAGACATAGGAGTCCCCAGGTAGTGAAAATGGTTAACACACTAAAAAAAAAAAAAAAAAAAAAAGGTTAACACACTAGGCTGCTAAAAAAAGGTTGGGTGTTCAACTCCACCCAGAGGTGCCTCAGAAGAAACCCTGGCAATCTACTTTCAAAAAACCAGTCATTGAACACTCTACTGTAGCACAGTTCTATTCTGACACACATGGGATTGTCATGAGTGGGAATCGATTGGATGGCAACTGATTTTTTATACAGACATAAAGTAGATTAGTAGTTGCTTATGGCTGAGAGAAGAATGTGAGGGGTAAGGGTAATAGCTAAAGGGCACAGGGTTTCTTATGGAAGTGATGAAAATGTTCTAAAATTGATTGTGATGATGGTTGTACATGTCTATGAATATACTAAAAACCATTAAATTGTTCCCTTTAAATGGATGATTTTATGGTATGTAAATAATATCTCAATACCTGTTGCCATCAAGTCAATTCCGACTAATAGCAATCCTATAGGACAGAGTAGAACCGCCCCGTAGAGTTTCCAAGGAGTGGCTGGTGGATTCGAACTGCCGACCTTTTGGTTGGCAGCTGAATCCTTAACCACTACACCACCAGGGCTCCAATACCTCAATAAAGCTGTTTTTAAAAAAACTACACATGACAGGTACACCTGGTTCTTCTCTGCAGGGTGTTGGGTCCAGTCAACATTGAATGGATATGGCACTTGGGTCATGAAGCTAGAGCAGGGGACTGCCCTTGCCTGTTAAGTCCCTTTGGCCTTTGCCTTCTTTCTTTCTATTCATTTTCCTTCTTCCTTTATGTTGTTTGCTTCCTTCGCATTGGCCGCAGGTTATGGAGGCCCCATGCGCAACAGAACAACATGCTTCCCAGTCCTGCATCATCCCCATCATAGGGTTCAGATCAGACCATCATGATTCAGAGGGTTTTCATTGGCCGATTTTTGAAAGTAGATCACCTGGCCTTTCTTCCTGGTCTATCTTGTCTAGAAGCTCCACTGAACCCGTTCAGCATCATAGCAAAACATAAGCCTCCAGTAACAGATGAGTGGTGGCTGCACTTGAAGAACATTTGCTGGGAATTGAACCATGGAAGGCTAGACTTTCATCACTAAACCACCACTGTCTTCTCTTCCTCAGTAAACACCAGAAATATTCAAGTGTATTTTTTTTTTTTCTTTTCATATCTCTAACTAGCCTCTGGTAATGTATTAGAAATGCAATATCTTTGACTTGGTTTGGAATTTTGAAGGCTTGATCTCCTATAGTGTAAGCTAAGACCCTCATTTTCACATTTCTGCCACTCTTATTAAACATCCCCGTGTATTTACATTTTCTCCTTTTTCCCATGGCTTTATCCTTGTTACTTCTCCATTAATCTATGGGTTTCAGCTTCCTGGAGTGGCTGATAACTCATCAGCCAGCCACAATTACATTAGCTCTTCTCTCCTGGGAACCCGAGAAAGGACTAAGGTTAGACATGACTGAGCCAATGATCCCAACTAAGTCGGTGACAGTAAACATTTTAGATTTTTGAAAAGCTGTTAGGTGAAAATTAAAATTGGTGCTTATACATAGACATGATCTCTAAGAGTCTTAAGTAATAAAAAAATTAAAATTTTACAAAGCCATACAATTATTTAGCCGGCTGCAGTTCTATGTTGTTGGTCCAGGCTATTTTGTCTCCCATTTAATACAATAAAAATAAAATCTTTGCATCTGGCTTATTCAGGAATTTTGGCAAGTAACTGCAAGTTAGAGGATCCCAATGTCACGAATGTTTGGTTTTTTAATGTATCCCATCTGCGGCCACAGATTTACCTTTCTAATGTAATACGTAACTTAATATTAAATTGTTTGCATTCTGTAAACACACAGGAGATTGGTGGTGGGAAGTCAGCCAAGAGTAAACTAGGAGTCCATGGGAAAATCTACTTAGTTTCAAAAATTTGTTTGAGCTAATTTGCAAAGCGAGTAACCCACATGTGTATTATTGAGGGTTAGCTATGTAATCCCCAAAGAGCAAAACACCAGTTAATGATCCCTACTGAGAGGGAAAGATCTACTGTTTCTATGTTGCAGGGATTTTACATACATTATCTCAAATTCTTACAATAAACTTTCAAAAAAAAAAACTTACAAGGTTGGTATTATTATTCACATTTTCTAGATGATGAAACTAAGGCCCAGAGAACCTGGGTGATGTGCCCAAGGCCAAATAGGTATTGATGATGAAGCCAAGACTTGATAAACCTGGTTTTATCTATGACGCAAAATTGTCTTCTTGGTTCATTCATTCATTTGTTCAGTCATTACTGAGGTATACAAAGAGCTGCCTTGATTGTGGGACATATCTATATTGGTAATAATTAAAACAATTCAAAGGAAAGGCAAGTTAGAGATCAGTGTTTTGATGATAAACAGTTTTAATGGCAAAGCATAAAAGGAAGGGATTCCTTAGCAGAAACCAACATCTGTGTAAAAACCAATAAATACTTTTCTAAGATCAAGGACCTTCAGTCAACAGGTGACAGTCTGCCAGAAGATCTCAGCTGGGACTCCAACTCATTTGTGACTGTGACATCTCTTTTCTCCAAGGATGGGAGTTGCTTTAGATGTTAGTCTAAAAATAGAATGATTTTTCTTTGATATGGAAAGTTTAAAAGAACTTTGTTAGACTGGAATTTACTTGCCTACTAGTTGAATAATAGCAAACAGGGGAAAAGAATTCTGGGTTGACTGTAAACTGTAGACCCCACCCAAATTGCAAATATTTGTGCAAAATCAGGAAAGTAAAAAAATGGCAAAGTAGCACTGAAGGGAAGTGGACCGCCCTGGAATCTGGAAATGGACCTTGATGACCTTTTGTGTTGTATAATCAGGTGTTTAAATCAAGCCAAGACAAATAATAACCAAAGTAGCAGTATTTTATCTCTGGGCCATATGTGCAGGCTAGATAGCCGTTCATTTCACAGCATGCAGTCCTCAGAGTTCTTTCTAAGAGGAGAGGTCTCACCAACGCTCTTTATTATTATCTTCATTACGAATTTTTAAGAAGAAAATTCACCCCCATTCACCCCACTCTTATACCACTATCTCAGAAAACCTCTTTCTCTGGAGGGTTAAGAATGACAAACATCTATTTCATAAAAATTCCCTTGCAGTAGAGTGGGAAGGAGCCAGGAAAGCTGCTGACCCTCATGCTCTGTGTTGTAGGCTAGGGAGCTGTGGTAGACAGAATAAAGAGATCCTCCAAAGAGATCCACATTCTCATCCCCAACCTGTGAATATGTTTTCTTACATGACAAAAGAGACTGCATGTGTGACTGAATTAAGGACCTTCAGAGGGGGAGGTTACTCCGGATTATTTGGTTGGGCCCAATCTATCTATCACATGAGAACTTAACCATGGAGACCCATTTCCAAGAATGGTCAGAAAGAGATGTGAGGATGAAAGAAGGGTCAGAGAGATGATACATTGCTCACCTTGAAGGTGGAGGAAGGGGGCCGGGAGCAAGGAATGCAGGCAGCCTCTGGAAGCTAGAAAAGACAAAAAGACAGAATCTCCTCTAGAGCCTCTAGAAAGGATACAGCCCTGGCGATGCCTTGATTTTAGTCCAGTGAGACCCATGTCAGACACAGACTTCTGAACTACAAAACTGTAAGAAAATAAATTTTGGTTTTAAACCACAAAGTCTGTGGTAACTTGTTACAGCAGCAGTAGAAAACAAATACAGAAAAAACAGAGTAAGGGAGTTAAAGAGAACCTGATCCCTTTTGCTGGCATATTCTTCCACCAACTTTCTCCCTAGTTAAGCTAGGAGTGGAACACTTCTTGTTTAGGAAAAACATCTAAATAATTTCAAAGTTCTCAGACTGAGGTCAGAGCCTGCTAACGTCTTTGTTACTTTTATTGTCCTATTAGATTATTTCTGTTTTTATACTCGCAAAGAAATGGATTTCATGTTAATGTCTTTGAAATTTATTTTTTTGCCTTTACTCTATCTGAAGACCTACAGTGCAGTTTAATTATTAATCAAAAGCACACTCCTTTTAATATAAGAAAATTTACTCTATAGCCAATGGCTATTTTTACCTCATTACTGATGGATTCAGTTGAACCAAAGAAGAAGAAACCAAACAGCATTCAGTGGGTCCCCAAACTAATTTTATCGTTATTACCATTATGACTAATACAAAACTTGGGCATTTTTCAATTTATTATCCCTACTGATAATAACAAACCTTGTACACTTCCTGTTTAAAAACATTTGGTCTGAGGTCCACATGAAAATAAGGTACATGGTAATAACTCAAATTAACTTTCAGTAGTTAGGTCTTTGTATTATACTCCTTTCTGGATTGAACAAAATTAAATTCTCTGACTCACCCTGATTGAATGAATCAGGCTGACATTATCTTGCCTTTGAAGTTCAATCCTTTATGTCAGAAACAGGAGGGACGGAGAAAATGCTTATATTCTGCATTCCTAGCCTATTATTTCTGTCCATACTACCACTTCCCAAGTCTTCTAACCATTCCTCTCTCATTAACTCACTCTCTTTCCACCTCATCACAACCTACCTTTGGCCCAGAAAGACTATCTAAACTTTATTCCCTCCTTACCCAAACCCAGTTGCTATAGAGTCAATTTGATTTGATCCGCCAAACTTTTGGTTAGTAGTTGAGTGCTTAACCATTTGCACCACCTAACCTGTTGCCGTCAAGTTGATGCAGAATGGCCCTAAAGGATAGAGTACAACTGCCCCATAGGCTTTCCAAGGAGGGCGTGGTGGATTTGAACTGCCGACCTTTTGGTTAGCCACTACACCAGCAGGGTTTCCAAAGGGACTCCTTATTCCCTACTGCCAAAGTCTAAATAATAAAAAATTAAATATATAAAGAACTTAACTGTGATGAAGCTTTAGATCATTCATTTAGCACCGTGAGAGGCAATTTACCACGAAGTTAATGGACCTTAAGTCTCAAGGTCCCTCTCGTGCGTGAAACTTAAGCATCAAGACCCCTCCAAGCCCTGGGAAAGACCATGACATGTCCATATGGTTACAGATTTTTGTAAAATTTGCAAAAGTAAAATACTTCACTTGCAATTGGTTAGCACCATTATCTCTTTCCACTTTGACTCCCTGTCTATCACATTGCAGTCAGTAGGTACTACATTGGACATGAGCATTTTAGGGATCTGTCTAAGGGAAGGGCAAGTTGAAAGTACATTGAGTTCAGTTTAGTGGAGGTTCACAGTCACTTCCTTAAGCAGTTAAACTATTACGGGCAAGCCTGGTATAGAAATTGCTCTTGACAACAGCCAAAAAAAAAAGAGTAGCTGCTGAGGCAAACAAATATCTCATGGGATTTGTTCTCAGTCTGGAGGTTTAGAGTCATGGTTTCATGGGGACATCACAGTTAATTAGCCTAATAACATGTTTAGTGCTTCTATTCTACTTCTAGTTCATTGCATAGTGAGTCTTAAAAGCTTGTAAGCAGCCATCTAAGGCACAATAATTAGTCTCTATTTGCCTGGAGCAACAGAGAAAGAAGGAGAGCCAGGAATAGGAGAAGGATATGGAATGTGTGGCTAATTGCTTCCCTGAACAATAACCTCCTCTGCCATGAGACCAGAAGACTAGGTGGTGGCCGTCTACCATTACTCAATGTTTTGATCAAAGATTCTATAGAAGAATCCTGATCAAAGGGGGAAAACAAAGAAAATAATTTCAAACTCTCGTGGACTCCAGACTTCTTGGGGGCTGGATGAACCTTTGAAACTATTGCTCTAAGATAATCTTTAAACTTTAAACCAAAAATATCCCCTGAAGTCTTCTTAAAACCAAGCAATAGTTTAGATTAACTAGTAAAAAATGTCTGCCTTGAGCCTTATGTTGTTTTAAGATCTATCTATATGGGAACAAACTGACAACAGAAACTTGAAAGATTAGATAGGAACCTTAAGGGGCAGCGAGTTTATATTAATGTTGGAGGAACAACTCAGAAAGGAAGACTGAGAATGGTTGCACAACTCAAAGAATGTAATCAATGTCACCGAATTGTACATGTAGAAACTTGAATTGGTGTGTGTTTTTGATGTATATATTCTCAACAACAAAAGATAAAATAAACTATTAAAAAAGAAAGAAATTGCTTTTGATACTCTTCTTGCCCTTGAGCTAACTTACCAGGCATTGAGACATGCATGACCAGGGTCAGAGATTATATCGGATAAGAACAGGTCCTATAGCATCTAGCACTGTAAGTATGTGGACTGTAGAGGGAACAAGGTTGCAACGTTTGGAGTCAGAAGTAAAACTGTGGGAAATTCCTCTAAGTATCAAATAAGTGAAATTTTAAGCAGATGATTTGGTTCTCATCAATGCCTCATCAAAACAGAAATTCTTTCCTGTTAGAAATATACTTGATAATGCAGCATGTATAATTATGAACCCATAATACATTTTTATGAAAATCATTTAAAAATAGATTTTATTCAAATTCCCATGTGTCTAGTGTACAATCCTGTGGCAGCAAATACATCTATTGTGAAGTTATATGTTTTAAACATCTTATCTATCTTAGATATCTAGTGCCGCTATAACAGTATACCACAAGGGGGTAGCTTTAACAAACAGAAATTTATTTTCTCACAGTTCAGGAGGCTAAAAGTCCAAATTCAGGGTGCTTGCTCATAGGAAAGGCTTTCCCTCTCTCTTGGCTCTGGAGGAAGGTTCTTGTCTCTTCTGTGCTTTTGCTTCTGGGCAATCTCCATGTGGCTTGGTATCTCCCTTCCTCCATCTCTGCTTCTTTCACTTGCTTGTTTACTCTTTTATATCTCAAAAGAGAGTGACTCAAGATACACCCTACACTAATCCTGTCTCATTAACATAACAAAGACTACCCGTTCCCACATGGGATTATAACCACAGGCATAGAGGTCAGGATTACTACACATATTTTGGGGGAACAAAACTCAAACCATAACACTATCTATCAATAATAAAACACAAACAAGGAACAACTATACTGAAAAAAGGAACACAATTTTTTCTTTCTATAGAAAGCGACGTAGAAAATTGGTGTCACATGAAGAGGTGATAAATGAATATGAAGCCAAAAATGTAAGAAAATAGTATTATAGAGGGGTGTCAGATAGTTAAAAAAACAAAAAAAAAATATTATATATTTCTAGATTTAGGATTGTTTGTAGTATTTATTGGAGTTCCTGGGTGACACAAAATGTTGAGTGTTCAGCTACTAACTGAAAGGTTGGCCATTTGAATCCACCTAGTGGCACCTCAGACAAAAGGCCTGGGGTTCTGCTTCCAAAAGCTCACAATCTTGAAGACCCTGTGGACTACAGTTCTACTTTGACACACATGGGGTTGCCATGAATCGAAATTGACTAGATGGCAATAGGTTTGGGTTTGGTAGTATTTATCATCTTTCTAAAATTTGTAATTTGTTTTTCATTTTTTATTCAAAATTAATATTTACAATTATACCTAATTTTGTATTTCTAGCACAAAAATAGATGAATAATTAATAATAATAATAGATTAAATAAGCCGCA
Source organism: Elephas maximus indicus (assembly GCF_024166365.1). Lineage (NCBI taxonomy): Eukaryota > Metazoa > Chordata > Mammalia > Proboscidea > Elephantidae > Elephas > Elephas maximus. The sequence continues at coordinate 54,937,833 of NC_064823.1, forward strand.
CAAAACCTAGATCCATTCCTGTATCCTCTTATACTCGTTGATTTCACAAATTTGACAATCTATGGTAGAGGCCTTTATTGTCCAATGAAGGCCTTAGGTTTGTTTTATTGTCTTTTATGTCCAACACCCCTGGAAAAATAAGAGAAAACAAACTAAACATTGTGATAATTCTGAGAGTGAGGTTTAGATCCTGAATACAAGCATCAAACAAATATTAATAAACTATGTGGTCTTGGACAAGTCTCCTCTCCTCTTTGAAACTCAGGTTCCTCATAGGTAAAAAGGTTCATATACCTGAAATCTTTTTGAGGGCAAGAAATGTGTACTATACTTCATGATACTCTCTCATAATTGAAATATTTAGTAGACTCTAAAAAATAAAAAACAACTTGGCAAGCGAAAGCATTGCAGAAACTCTCCCCTATCACTGCACCCCCAGAGAGGTTGGCCCTGGGTTCTGATGGTCTGAGAAACAGATTTGTGTTGCTCAGCATTCATGAGGATGACTTGAAATGCCACATTCCAGGAAAGAAAAAAAAAAGGTAGCTGTCTTAGGCTGGGTCCTCTAGAGAAGCAAAACCTGTAAAGCGTATAAATACATATATAGAGAGATTTATATCAAGAAAACAGCTCACGTGATTGTAGAGGCTGGAACTTCCCAAGTCCGTGGATCAGGATAGAGGCTTCTCCTGATTCACGTAGCTTCAGGGGCTGGCAAATCCAAGATTGGCAGGTCAGAGAGCAGGGCTCTTGCTCACAGGCTGTGAAGATCAATGAATCCCAAGACTGGCACATAAGCTACTATCTTAAGTCCCAAGAACTGGAGATCAGACAAATAGGAGCCAGCTGCAGGATCCAGTGCAGGCAAAAGCCAGAATGTCTGCTTATATTTGAGTGCAGGCCACACGCCCAGGGAAACTCCCTTTCAACTGATTGGCTACTCACAGCAGATCTCATCACCAGGGTGATCACATATAAACACCAAGAATCATGGCCCAGCCAAGTTAACACACAATTTTAACCACCACAATGGCAATTTGATCATTTTCTGCTTTTTCAAAACTAACAGAAGTATGCAGCTGCTGGTGCTGAATTTATATACAGGTGTTGCAGTTTTGAGATTTGCATTTCAAATATATTTTTAAAATTTCACCTGTTTTTCACAATTCCAACACACCTATTTTATATTACCTTCCATTCTTTATGTAGAAGAGAACTTTAGATAATACAGTTCTACAATGCTATACTTTTTCACTAAACATTTCAATTTGTCAGTAAATATATAAGCTCACACCATGTGCCAAACATAGGGTAATGAAAAATGAACAAGATACAGTCCTCGTTTTAGTTCAGGAGACAAACAGGAGATTACCACATAGCGTGATAAATGCTAGGACAGGACAGAGTACTAAGGCCAATGGGAGCTATGAGAAGGGCAGAAAAACAACAGTTAAACATGGGTTGAGGGGTCAGATATTTCTGGATTCCTGCCCTGGTTCTGTAATTTATTAGCTGTGCGACAGTGAACAGGTTATGAAACTCTCTAAGCCTGAGTTTCTGCATCTGCAAAATGCATACACCCATTGCCATAGAGTTGATTTTGACTCATAGCGACCCTATAGGACAGAGTAGAACTGCACCATAGGGTTTCCAAGGAGCGGCTGGTAGATTTGAATTGCCAACCTTTTGGTTAGCAGCCAAGTTTTTAACCACTGTGCCACCAGGGATCCATAAAATAGATATAGTAATAATTAAATAAGATGATACATTTTAAAGATTTATCATCTCATCTAGCTTAATAAAGCAACCAATAAGCACTTAAAATGGTATATATATAGTTTTCAGATATGAGGACTAAGGATAACTTTTTGGGAAAAAAAGTGATAACTAAATTGACATTTGGAAAAAATGAATTGGCATTAGTCAGGTGAAGGCGAGAGGGATGAAATGGAAAGTTTTTTTCAGGCAGTGGGAACAGGAAAACAAAAGATAAAAAAGTTATTAAACAAAAACTTTTTAATGTTTTTATAGAAACATAGACTTCATCTTAAAAAATTTAATGAAATTTAAAAAAATTATTTCTTAGAGTGGTTTTAGGTTTACAGAAAAATTGAGCAGAAAGTACAGAGTTCCTATATAACCCCTTCCCTCCACATAGTTTACCCTAATATTAACATATTGCATTAGTATGATACATTTGTTACAACTGACAAACCAATACTGATACATTATTACTAACTAAAGTCCATCGTTTACGTAAGAGTTCACTTTTCCTGTTGTACACTCCTAATATGGGTTTTGAAGAATACATAATGTCATGTGTCCACCATTACGGTATCATACAGAATAGTTTCATACCCCTAAAAAATGCCCTTCCCTGAACCCCTGGAAACCCCCGAACTTTTTACTGTCTCTATATGGTTGGAATTGACTCAATGGCAATGGGGTTTTATAGTTTTGCCTTTTCCAGAATGTCATGCAGTTGGAATCATACAACATGCAGCTGTTTAAGACTGGTTTCCTTTACTTAGCAATACGCCTTGAAGATTCCTCCATGTCTTTTTGTGGTTTGATTGTTCATTTCTTTTTCTCACTGAATAATATACCATTGTGTTGATATACCATGGTTTGTTTATCTATTTACCCATTGAAGTATATCTTGGTTGCTTACAACTTCTGGCAGTTATGAATAAAGTTGCTATAAATATTCATATGTATGTTTCTGTGTGAACATCAGTTTTCATCTCATTTGGGTAAATACCAAGGAGCGTGGTTGTTGAATTGTATGATAAAGCCATGTGTAGCTTTGTATGAATTGCCAGGCTGTCTTCCAAAGTGGCTGTACCATTTTGCATTCCCATTAGCAATTAATGAGAGTTCCTTACCAACATGTGGTGTTTTGGATTTTAGTCATTCCAATAAGTGTATAGTGTTATCTCATTGTTGTTTTAATTTGTAATTCTCTACTAGTATATCATGCTGAACTTCTTTTCATATGTTTACTTGCCATTGGTATATCTTCATTGGTGAGGTGTCTGTTCAAGTCTTTTGCCCATTTCTTAAGTGAGTTCTTATCTTACTGCTGAGTTTTATGAGTTCTTTGCATATTTTGGATCATAGGTTTCATTTCTCTCACTTTTATGACTATATAATATCCTCTTATATTGATATGCTATAGCACAGTGTTTCTTAAAGTGTGGTTCATTGCAAATTAGTTAAATTAGTTAAAATACAAATTACTGCATCATACCCTAGACTTACTAAATCATAAACTCTGGAAATGTGTATTAGATTTCTTGGAGTGCCATAACAAAACAGCACAAATTGGGCAGTTTATTTATTGAAATAAGCTGACATTTATTGTTTCATAGTTCTTTTTTAAAAATATTTCTCCCAGCAATTTTTTTTTTTTTTAAATCAAGGCTTCACGTGTGTACAATTTTCACACAATTAAAATCATTGTGTGGACTTGGGATAGATGAGGCCATGGTTAGTGTAGACAGATAGTCCTGTAGACTAGTTTCTTCTTTGAGTCTGGATTTTCTTCTTTCTCTTTTACTCCAGATGAGTAGAGACCAATAGTTGCATCTTAAATGGCTGCTCACAAACTTTTAAGACTCCAGATGCTACTTACCAAACTAGGATGCAGAACATAAACTTTATGGACTATGTTGTGCCAATTGACCAAGTTGTCCCATAAGACTATGATCCTAAGCCTTCAAACCCATTCAACCAATCCTGCTAAAACAAATCCCATTGCTGACGAGCCAATTCCAGCCCATAGCGACTCTACAGGACAGAGTAGCACTGCCCCATAGGGCTTCCGAGGCAATAAATCTTTACAGAAGCAGGCTGCCACATCTTTCTCCCATAGAGTGGCTGGTGGTTCAAACGGCAGACCTTTTGGTTAGAAGTCAAGAACTTAACCACTGTATTACCAGGCCTTCTTATAATCTTGCTAGGTATTTGGTTATGTCTGGGAAGGATCCATGACTGTGCCCCTATGTGCTTTATTATATATATGAATATATATACAGCACACACAAACATGTATATGCATATGCCTATGGATTCGACTGTGTGGATTGTAACAAATTATGGATAATATTGAGAAGAATGGGAAGTTTAGAACACCTAATTGTGCTCATGAGGAAACTGTACATGATCAAGAGGCGGTTGTTCGAAGAGAACAAAAGGAATACTGCATGGTTTAAAGTCAGGAAAGGTGTGTGTCAGGGTTGTATCCTTTCACCATATTTGTTCAATCTGTATGCTGAGTAAATAATCTGAGAAGCTGGGCTATATGAAGAAGAACAGGGCATCAGGATTGGAGTAAGACTCATTAACAACCTGTGTTATGCAGATGACATAATCTTGCTTGCTTAAAGTGAAGAGGACTTGAAGCACTTACTGACGAATACCAAAGACTACAGCCTTCAGTATGGATTGCACCTCAACATAAAGAAAACAAAAATCGTCATAACTGGAAAAATAAGCAACAGCATGATAAATAGTGAAAAGATTGAACTTGCCAAAGATTTCATTTCACTTGGATTCACAATCAGCACCCATGGAAGCAGCAGACAGGAAATCAAAAGATGCATTGCACTGGGCATATCTGCTACAAAAGACATCTTTTAACATGTTAAAAAGCAAAGATGTCACTTTGAGGACTAAGGTGCACCTGACCCAAGCCATTGTGTTTTCAATTATCTCATATGCATATGAAAGCTGGACAGTGAATAAGGAAGACCAAAGAAGAATTGACACCTTTGAGTTGTGGTGTTGGCAAAGAATATTGAATATATACTGTAGACTGCCAAAAGGACGATCGAATCTGGTAAGACCTCATGTTAATTTAACCAATAACATCTTCAAAGATCCTATTTTCTAACAAGGTCACATTCACAAGTAGGAGGGTTAGGATTTCAACATACATTTTAGGGGGACACAGTTCAATCCATAACAGGATGGGACTCAACAATCTTGGTTTAGCAAGCCCTCCATGTGATTGTGTTTCACACTGAAGCTTAAGAAGCAACCTATTCAACATCCTTTTGACACACATCTGATTTTAGGTGCAGCTATTATGGGCAATATCTATGCATGCTGACAGCATCCCAACTCAAAGTCCTCCTGTGTCTCTTCTTCTTGGGCTCAGGACTTTGGTCGGATGGTCTAGAAGTGTAGGGGAATTAGTGCCCTTGGGGGTAACCCTCAATCAATGTGGGATGGAAGTTGGTGGATGAATGTCCTACTCTCCTATCTTTTGGAGGAAAACTTTTGAGGTGCATGCTACGTGATCTCTCAGATGATTCCCATTGAGATCGAGCCCTAGGTTCCCACAGTGGTAACCAGCTCGATAAGTCCCCTCTATTAACTAATTCCCCTTCCCTAATCACTCACCTCTTTTTCTTACTCTTACTTCCTGGGACGACCTCCTCAAAAAACTCTGTAGTGAAGTTTTTTCTCAATCTGCCTTTTGGGGTGAACCCAAATTAAGCAATATGCCTTAATTTTTTGTACCTTTTTTTCATCATAAAGGCAAGCAGTGGTAATACTATGCTGATGATAATACAGTAAAGTGCAGTAAAGTGGTTACTCGTATATGTTGTTGTTGGGAATGTTAATTAGACAGAGTAGAACTTCCCCATAGAGTTTGCAAGGAGTGGCTGGTGGATTCAAACTGCTGACATTTTGGCTAGCAGCTGAGCTATTAAATACTGTGCCATCAGGGCTCCAATTAGAACATTACAAATGTAGAATTTAAGTTCACACTAGAATGTAAACTCCATGAGGTCAGAGACTTTGTATTGTTCTCCACTATATCCCCAGCCACAAAAACATAGCTTACAGAAACTCAACACATACTTGTTTTGAATGAATAAATTATCTCGAAATGCCTATATTAAAACTGCAATGGTTGAAAAACCCAGACACAAATAAATTTTGCTAAGTACCAGAATCTTGACTAAATAGATGGGAAGGGTTCACCCAGCCTGAGTATCTAAAAGATCGATTTAATTTTTTATAAAAATAATAAGTTTTGTTGAATATAATGGAATTCATACAATAAAACAAAACTAGAATAATACTTAAGTCAACTGTATAGAAAAAATATATACATATATTGTATGTACCAAAGCAAAAACAAACCCATTGCCACCAAGCTGATTCCGACTCATAGCAACCCTATGCGGCAGAGTAAACTGCCTCATAGGGATTCCAAGAAGCGACTGGCGGATTCCAGCTGCTGACTTTCGGTTAGCAGCCAAGGTCTTAGCCACTGCATCGCCAGGGCTCCATTGTATGTAAACCACAAATCATTAAGTTTCCAGTTCTTCCCCACCAAGGAACTCTGGTGGCACAGTGGTCAAGAACTTGGCTGCTAACCAAAAGTCAGCGGTTCGAATCCACCAGCTGCTCCTTGGAAACCCTATGAGGCAGCTCTACTCTGCCCTGTTGACTCACTAGAAGTTGGAATCAACTCAACAGCAACGGGTTTGGGTTTAAGGAATTGGTAAAAATTCTTACTCTAGCTAAATCTTTTTCACCTTTCCCAAATTTCATTGAATATTTCAAGCCTCATAGAAACCCAAGGAAGAATTCTCTTGTCCTCTGAGTTGTATTAGGTTCTCCTGTCATTCACACTCACAGATTTCAAAACTTTTTTTTGTAGCACTTTTCACATTTGTACTTAAATAATATTTGCACTGTTGTTTTAATACCTAGCTTTGCCACATTTTGTGAAAGCAGACCTTTGTCTTTTTCACTAAGATAACCCTCAATACTTGCTTTGTTGATGTTGTGTGCCGTAGAGAAGTTTCTGACTCATAGCAACCCTATATGACAGAGTAGGGTTTCCTAGGCTGTAATCTTTATGGGATCACATCATCAGGTCTTTTCTCCCACAGAAGCCACTAGTGGGTTTGAGCTGCCCACCTTTCTGTTAGCAGCTGAGTGCTTAAACATTGTACTACCAGAGCTCTAGAATACTTACTTAAACTCAAAAAACCAAACCCATTGCCATCCAGTTGATTCCAACTCACAGTGACTCATAGGACAAGTAGAACTGCCCCACTGAGTTTCCAAGGAGCAGGGGATTGGTGGATTTGAACTGCTGACCTTTTGGTTAGAAGCCTGAGCTCTTAACCACTGCTCCACCAAGGCTCTGAATACTTGCTTAGTGCCTAGTGTATATTTGCTGCTTAATAAATATTTGCTGAATTAACTAATATATTAATAAAAGATTGACTGAATGAATGCAATGAATTGTGACTCAGTGAACAGTCTCCCTTATAGTCTGGTCAAGATTACTGTACTTTGGGCTTCACCTGAATGCTGCGGATGATCTTCCTTGTCGTAATACTCTTGTCCTCTGCCAATATATGCCAGAATGCCATTTTCTTTTTTTGTAGCCCTTATTTCTCTGCAGGAATCCTATTTTTGCTTTCCAGGTTGCTCAGAATAATAGTCTTTATCAAGGAGATTTTGTTTCCTTTCAATAAGCTCTGCAAAAATACCCACTACTGCTTATTTGTTATCAGAGGAAGCCTTCCTTTCTACTTGCTTTCTATAGTTTTCTAGCCCTCTAATCTCGGTTTTCTGTGTTCCCTGGCAGTGGCCTCTATGTTATACCCTCAGTGTGTGTTTGGAAGCTAAATTCCTCTCCTCTTGGTGGGCAGAGCAACTTACTGATTGAGGTCACAGATACAAAGTGATCCCCACTGGGCAGAAACATGTACACTGTGTAACTTCCTTTGCAACATTATGAAGAATCTTTTCTGGCTGCAACAAGGAAGCCTGTTTTCTAATTTAACCATTTCAGGGCCACTGTATCTCCATAAAATTAATATTCGTTACATTTGGAAGCTATTATAAATAGTTGTATATTGATTTAAATAAAAGCTTTCCCCATATAAGGATTTATTTCTTTAAGGTAGTCTAGAAGTGGAGATGTTGTGTCATCCATTGCGTATGAACATTTGGTTTTTAAGAATCTCAATAACAAATTGCTTGTCTAAATTTATACCATCAGGACAGAAGAGGGCCCTTCTTATTGAGTCCTTATCAAGTCTGTACATTATGATTTTTTAAAGCTTATCTTAGGAAATAGTAATAGTATAGGTTAAAAAAAAAAGATCTTTTTTTGTGATATTTCTTTGATTACGGCTAAGAACCAAAAAGTTTTCATATCTCAGTTGACTAGCTGAATATTTTCTTTTGAGAAATACTGTCTTTTTGTGAATATTCCACTGCCCATTATTGATTGGGGCCCTACTGGTGTTTTAGTTCTCCCAGAGGCATCTTGAAAGAAAGGCCTGGTGATCTACTTCCAAAAAACCAGCCACTGAAAACCCTGTGGAGCACAGTTCTGCTCTGACACACGTGGGATTGGCAAGAGTCTGAGTCAGCTCTGTGGCAACTGGTTATAAACTGGTTTTCCTACCAGTTTGCATGAGCATTTTATGTACAACAGATGTTAACTTTGATGTTTTATCAAAAATATCTTCCCACTCTTCAAGAGATCAGGAAGGGGATCAGGCAAAACACAGAACAAGCCAAGGAACACACAGACATAGCATTAGAGGAACGTAAGAAGATTAGAGAAAAGCATAATGACAAATTTAATAGGCTGCAAGAATCCATAGAGAGACAGCAAACAGAAATTCAGAAGATTAACAATATTTCAGAATTAGACAACTCACTAAAAAGTCATAGGAGCAAAATTGAGGAAATGGAAGTCAGAATTAGTGAGATTGAAGATGAAGCACTTGACACCAACATATATGAGGAGAAATCAGATAAAAGAATTTTTTTTTTTTTAAATGAAGAAATCCTAAGAAGTATGCGGGAGTCTATTAAGAGAGATAGCCTACGACTGCTTGGAGTACCAGAACAGCAGGGGATAACAGATACACAGAGATAATTGTTGAAGATCTTTTGGCAGAAAGCTTCCCTGATATCGTGAAAGATGGGAGGATATCTATCCAAGATGCTCATCTAACACCACACAGGGTAGATCCTAAAAGAAAGTCTCCAAGACATATTATAATCAAACTTGCCAAAAACCAAAGATAACGAGAGAATTTTAAGAGTGTCTAGGGATAAAGAAAAGTCACCTACAAAGGAAAGTCGGTAAGACTAAACTTGGACTACTCAGCAGAAACCATGCAGGCAAGAAGGCAATGGGATGACATATATAAAGCCCTGAAGGAAAAAAATTGCCAGCCAAGAATTACATATCCAGCAAAACTGCCTCTCAAATATGAAGGCAAAATTAGGATATTTCCAGATAAACAGAAGTTTATGGAATTTGCAAAAACCAAACCAAAATTACAGGAAATACTAAAGGGAGTTGTCTGGTTAGAAAATCAATAAAATCAGATAATAATCCGAGACACAGGACAGAGCAACCAGATATCAACCCAGATATGGAAATCACAAAAATAAATAAAAGCTAAGATGCTCAAAGCAGGGAAACAGATGTCATTATGTAAAAGATGACAACATTAAATCAAAAAAGAGGGACTGAGAAATGTGGTCGTAGATCTTTCATAAGGAGAGGAAGTCAAGGCGATATAAAGAAATAAAAGTTTGATTTAAACTTAGAAAAGCAGGGGTAAATATTAAGGTAACCACAAAGTAAACTAACGATCGTACACATCAAAATTAAAAACAAGAAAAATATAAAGACTCAGCAAATACGAAAGCAACAACCATGAAAAAGAGGAAAAGAAAATACATAAAGAAAAATAACTCAGCACAGAAAATTAAGAGAAACTGTAAACAACACCCACAAAAAAAGACATCAGAATGACAGCACTAAACTCATAAAAAAAAAAAACTCATACCTATCCATAATTATGCTGAATGTAGATGGACTATATGCACCAATAAAGAGAGAGAGAGAGGCAGAATGGATAAAAAAAAAAACAAAACACGAACCATCTATATGCTGCCTACAAGAAACACACCTTAGACTTAAAGACGCAAACAAACTAAAGTTCAAAAGATGGAAAAAAATATATCAAGCAAACAACAATCAAAAAAGAGCAGGAGGGCAGACAGGGGCCAAGATGGCGGACTAGGTAGACCCTACCTCGGATCCCTCTTACAACAAAGACTCGGAAAAACAAGTGAATCGATCACATACATAACAATCTACAAACCCTGAACAACAAACACAGATTTAGAGACGGAGAACGAACAAATACGGGGAAGCAGCGACTGTTTTTGGAGCCTGGAGCCAGCGTCCCAGTCAGGTAACCTTGGCGCCGGGCTTAGGTCTGGGCCCAGGGGAGCTGAACACAAAATCTTGTGACGGCAAAAACAAGGGGCACAGCCCTACCCCCCTGAACTGACCCCGGGAGGGGGCCCAGCCGGTCTGCGCGGGCGGCGTGGTGACGCGGCTGGTGGGAGAAGTCTCCGGGAGGCAGTGACTGGGTTTGGAGCCGGGAGTGCAGTGTCCCAGCCGGGGAACCTTGGCGATGGGCTTTTGACTGGGTGCTGTCACGGCCCAAGCACAGGGCGCAGCCCTACTCCCCTGAACTAACCCCGGGAGGGGGCCCAGCCGGTCCGTGGAGGTGGCGCGGCAACGCGGCTGGCAGGACAAGAAGTCCCCAGGAGGCAGTGACTGGTTTTGGAGCTGGGAGTGCAGAGTCCCAGCAGGGGAACCTTGACGCTGGGCTTTGGACTGGCAGAGGAGGATCTGACCAAGGCTTCAGCGGGCCAGACCCCTGCGGGCAATCTCCTCACAGCCAGCACACATAGGTGACACGCCCCTAGGGAATCTCAGATAAAATAGTCATTCCAAGCAAGATAAGCAACTTTGGCTATATTCCGGGGTGCTACTCTCCTGTTTCTCTGAACCCTCCCCCACCCTTCCCAGGCAGCTTCATTAACATTGGAATTTCCTGAGCCAGAGGGAGAACAGCTCCAGCTCCGCAGCGGCTTTCCTTCCCCCCCCTTTTTTTTTTGGTCTTTTCCTAACCCATTCTTCCGGCCTGAGAGAAGGAACCACAAAAAACCCAGGGACCAAAAATCCATCCCTAATTGGACTAAAAACACAGAACCAGCTACAGCCAAGCATATATGATCCAAATCTCGGACTTTCATCCTCACAGGGAACAAGGTGGCGGTTATAATCCAAAGGCAGTTCTGATAGGGATCTGACTGCATTTTTTTTTTAAGCAGATTTTCTGGAAAAACAAGTTTCCCAGGTCTGATATCTCTGCTTATTCAACAGAGCCCTAACTGACCCACAACAAGGAACTGAGGGTTGAAGCTCCCCCCAGACCACCTAGCCTCTTGCCTTAGGGGTCTAAGGAGGGTGACACCTGCCAATCAGTAGAGGTACTTGCATTGGGGGCCTAAGGTACAGCTGCAGTGCCCTCCCACCAAGGTGCTATAGGAATAGAGACACACCTACCTCACTGACACTTGGGGGAAGCCTGTCAGCATCCTGCCCCCCCAGAGGGTGAACCCCAGCTGCTAATAGAATCTGGTGCACACAACTATCACCACTACTTCTCGAGGTGGATAGGTGTTAGGGTGCAGCACACACTTGATGACACAAAATCAGCTTCTACTCAAGAATAGTGAATAGACTCAGGCATATATATCTGGCAACAGCCCAAACCAGCTGGTAATAGGTCATAAGTAAGTCAAGGGCTACAACAAACAAGACAGCACAAACTAGTAGCCCATCCACATATATTGAAAGAAAACAAAACAAGATAAGACTCAGTGAGCAATTATAGAATAAACCACTACTATATCTTCTTTTTTTTTTTTTATATCTTAGTGATGGCTCGGAGACAGCAGTCGATATCAAACCACATAAAAAAGCAGGACCATGACAGCTTCTACAACCCCCCAAACAAAAGAATCAAAATCTTTCCCAAATGAAGATACAATCCTGGAATTATCAGGTACAGAATATAAAAAATTAATTTACAGAATGCTTCAAGACATCAGGGATGACCTCAGAAACGAAATAAGGCAAACTGCAGAGAAAACCAAGGAACACACTGATAAAACAGTTGAAGAACTCAAAAAGATTATTCAAGAACATAGTGCAAAAATTAATAAGTTGCAAGAATCCATAGAGAGAAAGCGTGTAGAAATCCAAAAGATTAACAATAAAATTACAGAATTAGACAATGCAATAGGAAGTCAGAGGAGCAGACTAGAGCAATTAGAATGCAGACTGGGACATCTGGAGGACCAGGGAATTAACACCAACATAGCTGAAAAAAAATCAGATAAAAGAATTAAAAAAAATGAAGAAACCCTAAGAATCATGTGGGACTCTATCAGGAAGGATAACTTGCGTGTGATTGGAGTCCTAGAACAGGGAGGGAGGACAGAAAACACAGAGAAAACAGCTGAAGATCTCCTGACAGAAAACTTCCCTGACATCATGAAAGACGAAAGGATATCTATCCAAGATGCTCATCGAACCCCATTTAAGATTGATCCAAAAAGAAAAACACCAAGACATATTATCATCAAACTTGCCCAAACCAAAGATAAACAGAAAATTTTAAAAGCAGCCAGGGATAAAAGAAAGCTCCCCTTCAAGGGAGAATCAATAAGAAGTTCAGACTACTCAGCAGAAACTATGCAGTCAAGAAGGCAATGGGATGACATATACAGAGCACTGAAGGAGAAAAACTGCCAGCCAAGGATCATATATCCAGCAAAACTCTCTCTGAAATATGAATGCGAAATTAAGATATTTACAGATAAACACAAGCTTAGAGAATTTGCAAAAACCAAACCAAAGCTACAAGAAATACTAAAGGAAATTGTTTGGTCAGAAAACCAATAATATCAGATATCAGCACAACACAAGGTCACAGAACAGAACATCCTGATATCAACTCAAATAGGGAAATCACAAAAACAAATTAAGATTAATTAAAAAGAAAAATGCTCATAACAGGGAATCATTGAAGTCAATATGTAAAAGATCTCAATAATCAAAAAGAGGTACTAAATACAGGTGGCATAGAACTGCCATATGGAGAGTGATACAAGGCAATATAGGACAATACAAGTTAGGTTTTTACTTAGAAAAATAGGGGTAAATATTAAGGTAACCACAAAGAGGTATAACAACTCCATAACTCAAGATAAAAGCCAAGAAAAACCTAACGACTCAACAAACATAAAGTGAAACACTATGAAAATGAGGATCTCACAATTCACTAAGAAAAAGTCTCAGCACCAAAAAGTAAGTGGAAAAATGAAATTGTCAACAACACACATAAAAAGGCATCAAAATGACAACACTAAACACTTATTTATCTATACTTATGCTGAATGTAAATGGACTAAATGCACCAATAAAGAGACAGAGTCTCAGACTGGATAAAGAAACACGATCCGTCTATATGCTGCCTACGAGAGACACACCTTAGACTTAGAGACACAAACAAACTAAAACTCAAAGGATGGAAAAAAATATATCAAGCAAACAATAAGCAAAAAAGAAGAGGGGTAGCAATATTAATTTCTGACAAAATAGACTTTAGACTTAAATCCACCACAAAGGATAAAGAAGGACACTACATAATGATAAAAGGGACAATTGATCAGGAAGACATAACCATATTAAATATTTATGCACCCAATGACAGGGTTGCAAGATACATAAATCAAATTTTAACAAAACTGAAAAGTGAGATAGACACCTCCACAATTATAGTAGAAGACTTCAACACACCACTTTCGGAGAAGGACAGGACAACTAGTAAGAAGCTCAATAGAGACACGGAAGACCTAATTACAACAATCAACCAACTTGACCTCATTGACTTATACAGAACTCTCCACCCAACTGCTCCAAAATATACTTTTTTTTCTAGCGCGCATGGAACATTCTCTAGAATAGACCACATATTAGGTCATAAAACAAACCTTTGCAGAGTCCAAAACATCGAAATATTACAAAGCATCTTCTCAGACCACAAAGCCGTAAAAGTGGAAATCAATAACAGAAAAATTAGGGAAAAGAAATCAAATACTTGGAAAATGAACAATACCCTCCTGAAAAAAGACTGGGTTATAGAAGACATTAAGGAGGGAATAAGGAAATTCATAGAATGCAACGAGAATGAAAATACTTCCTATCAAAACCTCTGGGACACAGCAAAAGCAGTGCTCAGAGGCCAATTTATATTGATAAATGCACACATACAAAAAGAAGAAAGAGCCAAAATCAGAGAACTGTCCCTACAACTTGAACAAATAGAAAGTGAGCAACAAAAGAATCCATCAGGCACCAGAAGAAAACAAATAATAAAAATCAGAGCTGAACTAAATGAATTAGAGAACAGAAAAAGATTGAAAGAATTAACAAAGCGAAAAGCTGGTTCTTTGAAAAAATTAACAAAATTGATAAACCATTGGCTAGACTGACTAAAGAAATACAGGAAAGGAAACAAATAACCCGAATAAGAAACGAGAAGGGCCACATCACAATAGAACCAAATGAAATTAAAAGAATCATATCAGATTATTATGAAAAATTGTACTCTAACAAATTTGCAAACCTAGAAGAAATGGATGAATTCCTGGAAAAACACTACCTACCTAAACTAACACATTCAGAAGTAGAACAACTAAATAGACCCATAACAAAAAAAGAGATTGAAATGGTAATCAAAAAACTCCCAACAAAAAAAAGCCCTGGCCCGGACGGCTTCACTGCAGAGTTCTACCAAACTTTCAGAGAAGAGTTAACACCATTACTACTAAAGGTACTTCAAAGCATAGAAAATGACGGAATACTACCCAACTCATTCTTTGAAGCCACCATCTCCCTGATACCAAAACCAGGTAAAGACATTACAAAAAAAGAAAATTATAGACCTATATCCCTCATGAACATAGATGCAAAAATCCTCAACAAAATTCTAGCCAATAGAATTCAACAACCTATCAAAAAAAAAATTCACCACGACCAAGTGGGATTTATACCAGGTATGCAAGGCTGGTTTAATATTAGAAAAACCATTAATGTAATCCACCAAATAAATAAAACAAAAGACAAAAACCACACGATCTTATCAATGGATGCAGAAAAGGCATTTGACAAAGTCCAACACCCATTTATGATAAAAACTCTCACCAAAATAGGAATTGAAGGAAAATTCCTCAACATAATAAAGGGCATCTATGCAAAGCCAACAGCCAATATCACTCTGAATGGCGAGAGCCTGAAAGCATTTCCCTTGAGAACGGGAACCAGACAAGGATGCCCTTTATCACCGCTGGTATTCAACATTGTGCTAGAAGTCCTAGCCAGAGCAATTAGGCTAGACAAAGAAATAAAGGGCATCCGGATTGGCAAAGATGAAGTAAAATTATCTCTATTTGCAGATGACATGATCTTATACACAGAAAACCCCAACGAATCCACCAGAAAACTACTGAAACTAATAGAAGAGTTTGGCAGAGTCTCAGGTTATAAGATGAACATACAAAAATCACTTGGATTCCTCTACACCAACAGAAAGAACATCGAAGAGGAAATAACCAAATCAATACCATTCACAGTAGCCCCCAAGAAGATAAAATACTTAGGAATAAATCTTACCAAGGATGTAAAAGACCTATACAAAGAAAACTACAAAGCTCTACTACAAGAAATTAAAAAGGACATACTTAAGTGGAAAAACATACCTTGCTCATGGATAGGAAGACTTAACATAGCAAAGACTTAACATAGCAAAGGAGAATGAAGAACACCAAGGTCACACGACAACTAAGAGCCCAAGAGACAGAAAGGGCCACATGAACCAGAGACCTACATCATCCTGAGACCAGAAGAACTAGTTGGTGCCCGGCCACAATCGATGACTACCCTGACAGGGAGCACAACAGAGAATCCCTGAGGGAGCAGGAGATCAGTGGGATGCAGACCCCAAATTCGCATAGAAAGACCATATAAAATGGTCTGACTGAGACTAGAGGAATCCCGGTGGTCATGGTCCCCAAACCTTCTGTTGGCACAGGACAGGAACCATCCCCGAAGACAACTCATCAGACATGAAAGGGACTGGACAGGAGAGAGATGCTGTTGAAAAAAAAAAAGGGTGAGCTAATTTTATCAGGTGTACACTTGAGACTGTGTTGGCATCTCCTGTCTGGAGGGGGGATGGGAGGATAGAGAGAGTTGGAAGCTGGCAAAATTGTCACGAAAGGAGAGACTGGAAGGGCTGACTCATTGGGGGAGAGCAAGTGGGAGTACGGAGTAAGGTGTATATAAACTTATATGTGACAGTCTGACTTGATTTGTAAACGTTCATTTGAAGCTCAATAAAAGTTAATTTAAAAAAAAGGAAAAAAAATTAGTGGCAGAGAGTGAAATTTATTTGCTTTTTTCACTTTCACATATACAGAATAATGGGAAAAACATTGTTTACTAAAATTGCTTTGGGTATTTTCTTTATTATAAATTCATACTTTAGATCTAAATTTATTCGTAGTATTTGTAATTAAATTCGGAGTTACAATTATAGCATTGTCATTTTTTTCTTCTCTGAATAATGGATATACAATTTTAAAGAGTAAATCATCACTAATTAGATAGTACATAAGTTTTATTTTAGGTGAAGGGAAAGAGAGCACACAATACAGGAGAGGTCAACACAAATTGACTAAACCAAAAGCAAAGAAGTTTCCTGAATAAACTGAATGCTTCAAAGGCCAGTGAAGCAGGGGTGAGGGTTTGGGAACCATGGCTTCAGGGGACATCTATGTCAGCTGGCATAATAAAATCTATTAAGAAAACATTCTGCATGCCACTTTGGAGAGTGGTGTCTGGGGTCTTAAACACTAACAAGTGGCCATCTAAGATGCATCAATTGGTCTCAACCCACCTGGAACAAGGAAGAATGAAGAACACCAAAGACACAAGGTAACTATGAGCCTAAGAGACAGAAAGGACCACATAAACCAGAGACTACATCAGCCTGAGACCAGAAGAACTAGATGGTACCCAGCCACAACCGATGATGGCCCTGACAGGCAACACAACAGAGAACTCCTGAGGGAGCAGGGGAGCAGTGGGATGCAGACCCCAAGTTCTCATAAAAAGACCAGACTTAATGGTTAGACTGGGACTAGAAGGACCCCGGAGGTCATGGTCCCCAGACCTTCTGTTACCCCAAGACGGGAACCGTTCCTGGGGCCAAATCTTCAAACGGGTTGGACTGGATTATGGGATGGAAAATGAGACTGGTGAAGAATGGGCTTCTTGGATTAAGTAGACACATGAGACTATGTTGGCATCTCCTGTCTAGAGGGGAGATGAGAGGGCAGAGGGGGCCAGAAGCTGCCCAAATGGACATGAGGAGAGAAAGTGGAGGGAAGGAATGTTCTGTCTCATTAGGGGGAGAGCAATTAGGAGTGTATAGCAAGGTATGTATAAATTTTTGTATGAGACGCTGACTTGATTTATAAACTTTCAGTTAAAGCACAATAAAAATTAAAAAAGAAAGTAAAAAAAAAAAGAGCAGGAGTAGCAATATCGGTTTCTCACAAAATAGACTTTAAAGTCAAATCTACCACAAAGCATAAGGAAGGACACTATATAATGATTAAAGGGTCAATACACCAGGAGGACATAACTATAATAAATATTTACTCACCCAATGACAGGGCTCCAAAATGCATAAAACAAACTCTAACAGCATTGAAAAGCGAGATATACAGCTCCACAATAATAGTAGGAGACTCAACACTCCACTTTCAGTGAAGGACAGAACATCCAGAAAGAAGCTCATTGAAGACACAGAAGATCTAAAAACCACAATCAACCAACTTGACCTCATAGACATATACAGAA
Source organism: Elephas maximus indicus (assembly GCF_024166365.1). Classification (NCBI taxonomy): domain Eukaryota; kingdom Metazoa; phylum Chordata; class Mammalia; order Proboscidea; family Elephantidae; genus Elephas; species Elephas maximus. Next base: position 54,955,693 of record NC_064823.1, read on the forward strand.
CACTCCACCCAATGGCAGCCAAGTATACTTTCTTTTCCAATACATATGGAACATTCATCAGTATAGATCACATATTAGGCCACAAACCAAGCCTTAACAGAATCCAAAACATCAAAATATTATAAAGTATCTTTTCAGACTGTAAAGCTATAAAAGTAGAAATCAATAATGGAAAACAAAAATCAAACACATGGAAACTGAACAACACCTTGCTCAAAAACTACTGGGTTATAGAAGAAATTAAGGACAGAATAAAGAAATTCAGAGAATCAAATGGGAATGAAAATACTTCCTACCAGAACCTTTGGGAGACAGCAAAAGCACTGCTCAGAGGTCAATTTATAGTAATAAATGCACACATCCAAAAAGAAGAAAGGGCCAAAATCAAAGAATTAACCCTACAACTCGAACAAATAGAAAGAGAACAGCAAAAGGAGCCCTCAGGCACCAGAAGAAAGCACATAATAAAAATTAGAGCTGAATTAAATGAAATAGAGAACAGAAAAACAATTGAAAGCATCAACAAGACCAAAAGCTGGCTCTTTGAAAAGATCAACAAAATTGATAAACCACTGGCCAAACTGACAAAAGAAAAACAGGAGAGGAAGCAAATAACCTTAACAAGAAATGAGATAGGTGATATCACAACAGACCCAACTGAAATTAAAAGAACCACAGGAAAATACTATGAAAAATTGTACTCTAACAAATTTGAAAACCTAGGGGAAATGGACAAATTCCTAGAAACACACTACCTACCTAAACTAACACAAACAGATATAGAACAACTAAATAAACCTATAACAAGCAATTGAAAAGGTAATTTAAAAACTCCCCAAAAAATAAGCCCCGGCCCTGAAGCCTTCACTGGAGAATTCTACCAAGCTTTCAGAGAAGAGTTAACACCCCTAATATTAAATGTATTTTAGAGCATAGGAAAGGATGGAATGTACTCTCAAACTCATTCTATGAAGCCAGCATAACCCTGATAACGAAAACCAGGTAAAGACGCCAAAAAAAAAAAAAAAAGAAAATTACAGACCAATATCCCTCATGAACTCGGATGCAAAAATCCTCAAGAAAATTCTAGCCGAAAGAATTCAACAACATCTCAAAAAAATAATTCACCATAATCAAGTGGGATTCATACCAGGTATGCAGGGATGGTTCAACATTAGAAAAACAATCAATGTAATCCATCACATAAATAAAACAAAAGACAAGAACTACATGATCTTATCAATTCATGCAGAAAAGGCATTTGACAAAGTCTAACACCCATTCATGACAAAATCTCTTAGCAAAATAGGAATAGAGGGGGAACTTCTTCAACATAATAAAGGACATTTTATACAAAGCTAACAGCCAACATCATCCTAAGTGGAGAAAGTCTGAAAGCATTCCACCTGAGAACCGAATCCAGGCAAGTATGCCCTTTATCATCACTCTTATTTAGCATTGTGCTGGAGGTCCTGCCAGAGCAATTACGCTAGAAAAAGAAATAAAGGTCATCCAAATTGGTAAGGAAGAAGTAAAAGTATCTCTATTTGCAGGACGATCTTATACACAAAAAACCCTAAAGAATCTGCAAGAAAACTGCTGGAACTAATAGAAGAGTTCAGCAAATATGAGGATACAAGATAAACATACAAAAATCAGTTGGATTCTTCTACACCAACAAAGAGAATGTTGAAGAGGAGTTCACCAAATCAATACCATTTACAATAGCACCCCAAAAGATAAAATACTTAGGAATAAATCTAACCAGAGATGCGAAAGACCTATACAAAGAAAACTACAATACTCTACTGCAAGAAACCAAAAGAGACATACATAAGCTGGAAAAAAATACCTTGCTCATGAATAGGAAGACTTAACATTGTGAAAATATCTATTCTACCCAAAGCAATCTATAGATGCAATGCAATACTGATCCAAATTCCAATGGCATTTTTTAATGAGATGGAAAAACAAATCACCAACTTCAGATGGAAAGGAAAGTGGCCCCGGATAAGTAAAACATTACTGAAACAGAAGAACAAAGTGGGAAGCCTCACACTACCTGACGTTAGAAACTATTATATCTCCACAGTAGTCAAAACAGCCTGGTACTCATACAACAATGGATATATAGACCAATAGAACAGAATTGAGAATCCAGATGTATATTCATCCACCTACGAGCAGCTGATATTTGACAAAGGCCCAAAGTCCATGAAACAGGGAAAAGATTGTCTCTTTAACAAATGGTGCTGGCATAACTGGATATCCAACCGCAAAAAAAATGAAAGAAGGCCCATACCTCACACCATGCACAAAAACTAACTCAAAGTGGATCAAAGACCTAGATATAAAATTTTAAATGATAAACATCATGGAAGAAAAAATAGGGAGCCCTAATACATGGCATAAACAGTACACAAAACATTACTAACAGCGCATAAACACCAGAAGAGAAACAAGATAACTGGGAGCTCCTAAAAACAAACACTTAAGCTCATTCAAAGACTTCACCAAAAGAGTACAAAGACAACCTACAGAGTGGGAAAAAATTTTTGGCTATGACAAATCTGATCAGCATCTAATCTCTGAAATCTGGAATATATTGCAAAACCTCAACAACAAAAAGAGAAATAACCCTATTAAAAAATGGGCAATGGATATGCACAGGCACTTTACCAAAGAAGACATTCAGGTAGCTAACAGATACTTCAGGAAATGCGCGGGATCATTAGCCATTAGAGAAATGCAGATCAAAACTGCAATGAGATACCATCTCACCTCAACAAGGCTGGCATTAATCCAAAAAACATAAAATAATAAATGCTAGAGAGGTCGTGGAGAGGCTTGAACACTTACACACTGTTGGTGGGAAATGTAAAATGGTACAACCACTTTGGAAATTGATTTCGCGCTTCCTTAAAAAGCTAGAAATAGACCTACCATACGATCCAGCAATCCCACTCCTTGGAATATATCCTGGAGAAATAAGAGCTCTCACACGAATAGATATATGTACACTGATGTTCACTGCGGCACTGTTTACAATAGCAAAAAGATGGAAGCAACCCAGGTGCCTATCAACGAATGAATGGATAAACAAATTATGGTATATTCCACACAATGGAATACTACACAATGATAAAGAACAATAATGAATCTGTGAAACATCTATAACGTGGAGGAATCTGGAAGGCATTATGCTGTGTGAAAATTAGTTCATTGAAAAAGGACAAATATTGTATGCGATCACTATTATAAGAACTCAAGAAAAAGTTTAAACACAGAAGAAAACATTCTTTGATGGTTAAGAGGGTGGCGGGGAGGGAGGGGGTATTCACTAATTACATAGTAAAAAAAAACAAAAAAATTACATAGTAACAGGAATTATTTTAGGTGAAGTGAAGGACAACACACAATGTAGGGGAAGTCAGCACAACTGGACTAAACAAAAAGCTAAAAAGTTTCCTGAAAGAACCAAACACTTGGAGGGACAGAGTAGCAGGGTCTGGGGTCTGGGACCATGATTTCAAGGGATATTTGGTAGATTGTCATAACAAAGTATATTAAGAAAACATCGTGCATTCCACTTTGGTGAGTGGCGGGCGTCTAGGGTCTTAAAAGCTAGCAAGTGGCCATCTAAGATGCATCACTTGGTCTCAAGCCACCTGGAGCAAAGGTGAATGAACAACACTAAAGACACAAGTTAAATATGAGCCCAAGAAACAGAAAGGGCCACATGAATGAGAGACTCCATCAGCCTGAGACCAGAAGAACTAGACAGTGACCGGCTGACAGGGAACACAACAGAGAATCCCTGATGGTGCAGGAGAAAAGTGGGATACAGACCTCAAATTCTCAGAAAAAGACCCAGCTTAATGGTCTGACTGAGACTGAAGGGACTCCAGAGGTCATGACCCCCTGCATCTCTGTTAGCCCCAAATTAAAACCATTCCTGAAGCCAACTCTTCAGACAAAGATTAGACTGGACTATGTTACACAATATTACTGGTGAGGAGTGTGCTTCTTAGTTCAAGTAGATACATGAGACTAAATAGGAAGCTTCTGCCCAGAGGCAATATAAGGCAGAGGGGGACAGAGGTTGGTTGAATGGACATGGGAAATACAGGGTGGAGAGAAGTATGCTGTCACATTTTAGGGAGAGCAACTAGGGTCATATAACAATGTGTGTATAAGTTTTTGTATGAGAAACTGACTTGAATTGTAAACTTTCACTTAAAGCATAATAAGAAGAAAAAAACTCCCCATTTTAATGTTTATCTTATAGCTGTTTGTATATATAATTTTTTATTTTTATATATTCAAAGTTGCTGGTCTTTTGCTTTGTATTTCCTTCTTCTTTCTAAGCTTAGGAAAATATACCCCTTTGTATAAGTTTTATAAATAGATGCTCATATAAATAGATGCTCAGCAAAAGTAGGAAAGTTGAAGCCAAGCAGACATTCTCATTCCTGGTTTTATTTTTTTTTTTATGGATCATAAAACAAAGTGAAATGGCTGGAAAAGCACTATCCTCTCATCTACAGAGTCAGAGTCCCAGAGGTGGAGCCCAGACCCCTGTATTATTTAAAAGCTCCACAGGTAATTTGGTTGGGCAGTGAAAGTTGAGAACTACTGGGTAAGGCGTTTGCTGTGAGAAGGGAAGGACGAAACAGTGATACAGCACTCTTTCCTAGCTTGAAAGAGAGATGTGCCACCTGTGCTTCTCTTTAAGTTTCCTCTTTCACATCCTTCAAATGCCCCTTCATTTCGCAGATTCTTTCAGTGTTTAAAAGGAACCATCTCACTCCAGCAATCATGACACTGATCAAAAAAAAGCAGAAAACAAATGCTGGTGACGTTGTGGGGAGACTGGAGCTATCTGCTGACAGGGTTGTAAAATGGTATAACCACTATAGAAAATGGTATGGTACTTCCTTAAAAAGCTAGAAATAGGAATACCATATGATCCAGCAATCCCACTCCTAGCCATATATCCTAGAAAAATAAGAGCCATTACACAAATAGACATTTGCATACCCACATTCATTGCAGCATTATTCACAATAGCAAAAAATGGAAACAGCCTGAGTTCCCACCAACAGATGAATGGGTAAACAAAATATGGTACTTACATACAATGGAATACTACACAATGATAAAAAATAATAATGAATCCATGAAATGTCTCACAACATGGGTGAATTCGGAGGACATTATGCTGAGTGAAACAAAACAATAGCAAAAGAACAAATATTATATGAGACCACTACTATAAATAGTCAAGAAAAGGTTTACACACAGAAAGAAACATTTTTTTGTGGTTACCAGGAATGGGAGGGCAAGGGAGGGAAAATCCCTATCTAGAGAACAGACATTTGCTAACTTTGGAGAAGGGAAAGGCAGTACACAATATGGGGGAAGTCAGCACAACATAGCCAAGGCAAGGAAAGATATTGAAAGGTACACAAGAATAATAGGCAATGAGGATAAATACTATAACATACACAATCCTGCAACAACAGTAACAAACAATAATTTATGAATGGATACATAGGTGGATATGTATGCTGAATAGTTGTGGAAGGGAGTATGGGAGTGCACCCACGTGCGTATAAAGGTTTGGCTGTGGATATTTCTACATACATTTTTTTTTATTCATATGTGCTGCATGTATATTCATGTATATAATAGACAGAGGGCACAGTCATGGAAACAATCCAGACATAACAAAATACCGAGAGGGACTGAGTTACTGGGCTTGAAGGCTGGGGACCATACTCCCGGGGGGACGTCTAGGTCAAATGGCATAACATAGTTCACAAAGAAAACATTCTACATCCTACTTTGATGAGTAGCGACTAGGGTCTGAAAAGCTTGTAAGTGGCCATGTAAGATAAAACTATTGGTCTCTTTCTGACTGGAGCAAAGGTGAATGAAAAAAACCAAAGACTCAAGGAAACAATTAGTCCAAAGGACTAATGGACCACAGGAAACACAGCCTCTACCAGCTTGAGACCAGAAAAACTAGATGGTGCTGGGTATGACTACCAACTGCTCTGACCAGGATCACAATAGAAGGTCCCGGCTATAGTGGGGGAAAAAGTGTCAAACAAAATGCAAATTCATTTTTAAAAAGACCAGTATTAACAGCCTGAGAGAGACTGGATGAACCCCCAAGGCTATAGCCCTTAGACACTCTTCTAACTTGGAACTGAAGCCATTCCTAGAAATCACCTTTCAGCTAAATAATAGGCAGGCCTATGCTCCTTAGAACAATCATCCACATGAGACCAAAAGGACAACATATGCCCAAAAGCAAAGATGAGAAGGCAGGAAGGGGCAGGAAAACCAGATGAATGGAAGTGGGGAACTCCAGGTGGTGATTGGGAGAGCACTGACATATTGTGGGAAGTGCAACCTATAAACATGCAACAATTTGTATATAAACTATTCAATGGGAAACTAATCTGCTCTGTAAACCTTCACCTAAAGTACAATTAAAAAAAATTTTTTTTTAAAGGAGACCTGGTTGCACAATGTTTAAGCATTCGGCTGCTAACCAAAAGGTCATCTGTTCGAACTCACCAGCAGCTCTGAGGGAGAAAAGACCTGACAACCTGCTCCTGTAAAGATTACAGCCTAGGAAGCCCTATGGGGCAGCTCTACTCTGTCTTATAGGTTCAAATTTGTCTGTCCTATGAGTCAGAATCAACTTGACAACACAGCAACAACATCAATATTTTATTACTACTATAACTGAGAACCTTCTGTTTGCTTTAGCAGGCATTGATCTCCTCTTACCAATAAATGTTAAAAAATCAGAGGTTGTCAGAACTGGAAGGAAATAATTGTCTTTGTCCAGGGATTTGCAAACTTTCTTTAGCACTGGGTACCTTTTGGAAAATGAAACCTTATATGAAACCTCAATGTGTAAACAGAGAAAAGTGCAACCATCCTGAGAGAACCACAGCCTGGAACTTACTTACCTACCCCTTGTCCCAGATAGGGATCCTCTAGGTGGTGCAAACGGTTATCACACTCAGCTACTAACCAAAAGGTTGGAGGTTAAGGTCCATCCAGAGGCACCTCAGAAGAAAGGCCTGGCAATTGAAAGACCTATGGAGCACAATTCTATTCTGACACACATGGGGTCGCCATGAGTTGGAGTCAACTTGAGAGCAACTGGCTGGTGCCCCAAACAGGGACTTTGGAGAGTTTTCTTAGGTCCTAAGACATCTAACACACAGGTTCAGTTCAACTTCCTCCCAAGTTAAAGTAAGGTTTAAAAAAAAAAAAAAAAAGGTTTAGTTAGGTTAAAATCTCCTAAGTCTTTATAGAGTTTTCCTTCCTTCACAGGGTGTTGTCTCCTCCTCTACCAGTCTTACACCTCCCTTAAATAATAGCTTTCCATTCCAACAGAGAAGGGCGCAAAGGGAATCAAATTACCCACAGCAGCTTCGGTGCGAGGTTAAGTGAGGGAAGAGGCTGCAACTCCCGACTGCCCTGAACTATGTGGGTTATCTACAGGGATCTCATTTATCTGTGCTGCTCCAGTTTCAGCTCTCTCTGGTAATTCTGAGTGGCCTGTAAAATTGTTACCTGGCCAGCTCAGGGAGATAAAAAGTGTTGTTAGTTTTAAAGGGAAAGTTTCAGTGATTGAAATTTTATCAGCAGAATGGAAGCGGAAAAACTTTTTTCTTATACATATCTGAGGAAAAAGTAATGAGACCTAAGGAATTGTAATTGAAAATGACAATTGTTAAATGTCTTCCAGGTTTTGTTTTTTTATGTGACTATCAGAGGAGGCTGCGTTGAGGCATATTTGCCATACCATAAACGTTTGGCATCTAATATACTTCCTGATTATCCCAAAGCCAGTTCCTGACTGCAAACCAACTCCTCGGGAGTGTTTGTCACAATGGAAGGAGCCACAGCTTCTAAAGGGCTGAGATAAATTTCCGACCTGACAAAAGTTAACTTGGAATTCTTAAACCTTTTTAAATTTATTCAGAAACTTGAAGGATTCTTCCCAAAGAATTTCATCTAGAAGGTTTAAGTGCTTTACTCATTCTTGCTATTTAGCTGTACAATCTGCCTTTGCTGAGTTGAGCTGCTAATATTTGGCTGTATTATCACAGTTCTAGATGAAATCATGTTTGGTAAAGTAGATGGTGAAAGAAAACAAGGGAAATCTTTAATGAGATGGATTGACATAAGAGCCACAACAATGGACTCAAACACACCAAATGATCATGAGCACACCTGGACAACATCAGCTCACCATGAGTCGGAGCTGATTTGACAGCAACTAACAACATGGAATCATAAAAAGCCAGTCCATTTCCCTATTACTATGTAGAAACATGTCAAGTCATAGAAGACTGAATTTATTTCCTTTATGAGGAGACTCAGAGCAAACTTTTCCTTTTCTTAATGCCGGATGATTCTGCAGACTACTATTCAAATTACAACTTATTGTTCAGGCCTCAACAACAGGATGGTTGTTGGTATTTTTAAATTACTTCCCAGCATACTGCAAGAATACTTATTTCTGACATTTTTGCAAGTTTTCATCATCAGTGGTGTAGGGAAGGACCTGGTCTTTGAGTCCATGGGATAGACCAGTCTATTCATTTTTAATTTATGGTAAGTCAGTAGCAAAACTGCCAGAATAGAATCATTTCCTCAACTGTGACAACCTCGTGTGGATGAGTAAAACTCTCAATACCCCTTTTTTTATAGTTTCCCAACATGTAGGTGCTTATGTTAGCACCTAGTTGAATCTCACAGCTGAACTGACCCATTCACACAGTAGTACTGAAAAATAAAATTTGAAGTTCAACAAATGAACAATTCAGCTCACATATTCAGTCTTTAATATCGGAAAGTCCTATTTAACAGAAGTTTGAATTTCCCCAGTTGTTTACATTTTAACCTCTGCATCTTTTTCCTTCTGATTTATACCATCAGCCAAAGCAATACACGACGTACTTATTTCCAGATTGCAGCCATTGCTCCAAACTCCTCTTCCTCCCTCTCTCCTCTACTTTTGGCCACTCCTGTTCCTTCTCCATCTTCTAGGATCCCAGGTACTGTGGCTTGTCACTTAGCCCTGTGTGGTGAGAAGAGGCTCAACTAGGCTATGCATATTGTCCCAGTGACCATGGCTAAAGGTATAGAATCATGATAGTGAAAAACATGCCTTGGATTTACATAGACTTTCCCAGTGTACAAATTACATTTATCTTCATTATCCCAGTAGGCAACTAGATTTGAATCCATGCAGGGCCAATGTCCCCAGCAGGGGATCATTTTGAAGAGTGCTTGAACTCAGTATTTTCCAAAGTTCCCTGGTGAAAAGAATTACCTGGGCACTTGTTAAAATTTCAGATTTCTGGACCCCAGACTAGACCTAGTAAATACGAATGTCTAGGGAAAGGGCCTGGGAATCTGTATTTATATCAACTACCCTAGATGATTCTTATCAACATACAAGTCTAGAAAATACTACTCTAGCAAGCCTCCGACTGTTCTCATAGGCTTAGCACCTGTAGCCCTGGGAGGACCCAGGGACTGAAGTGCTGGGTGGTTTCATGGTGCCAGAGGAGCATGAACAGTAGAGTGCAAGGAGAAACTGGATGCTAGAGATTCCACCCAGGCTACGTGCTTGGTCCTAGAGAGCTACTCCAGGTGGTGGTGAATCCTGAGGTCCCGCAAAGTTCACAGGAAGGCACAGTGTGTCTCCTAGTAACAGGAGTTCCCTTTTATTTGTCAGACCTGGATTTGTAGTCTAAGCTTGCTTGTGGTTTGCGTGTATTCTGGGAGGAATCTCAGAACCGTTGCCTGGAGCATTAGTGTAACACTACACAGAGTTGTTTCTTTACCTCACAGAGAATCTCTCCTTCTCTGGATGGAGTCTCGGAGGGAAGAAGAGTGTGATGGACCAGCGGGCAGCAGAAGGGCTGTAGATGTTGAAGCTATAGAAGTGGCAACTTGGAAATTTGCACATTTCTGGGATCATATAAGGCAGCAGGGCACTAGGGTTCAAAATATAGTACTTACTTTAATCCTAATTCAACATACTGAGAGAGAATAGTTCTTGTTCTGTACCTCAAATTTGAGTTGCCCATGGTGATATTAGGTATTCACAGAGCGAATGTGAACATAAAATTTTAGATCTTCAGAAATCTTAGAGTTTTTTTTTTAGAGGATAAATGATTATCAAATTGAAATAAAACTGACATTAGCTTTTAGTTATAAATCATTACTGTGTATTTGATGCCTAATAACTTAATTATGTCACTGTGGAATTGATGAATTTGAGGAAACATGGAAAATTACATTGGTGATGGCTGTGAACCTAGTGACGTGAAGATGCTGGTTTTATGTATGTTAATTTGATTCATATGCAAGTCAAAACATGTATATTTTTAATCAGCAGATGGTTTAATATGCTTTCCACACTTGTAAAAACTGAAAAGTACCACGAGCTATTTTTTGCCTTGTCATTCATTCTGTCAACAGTATTTATTGTGAACCCAGTGAGTGTGGTACTTTTAGGTATCAGGCAGCTACAAATGCAGTAGAAAATATGTCCGTCTTACAGAGGAAGATAGGATAAACTTAAATACAGACTTTTCTCACTTTATGCTTTGAGAAGTGGTTCTCTAAGATTGTGTGTGTCATTTAAAATTTTATGACTCAGTGCATTTCCTATACATGTATTGGAAATTCAGAGCTGCTTTATTACCATTTACTTCCATTGTTATTTTCCACTGAAGTTGTATATTAATTAATTCATTTACTCAGTAAAAAATATTATGCACCCAACATGAGTGGGATACGCTACAAAGAAAAACCAGGTCCTTACCTTTAAAGAATTTACAGTCTACTAGAAAAGGTAAAGGTAGTTGAGCTATTGAAATGAAAACTTGAGCCATCAGATAGTCTGGTCAGTAGCTATGCTCTCACCACCACATCCCCAACTCACCTTAAATGTGTTGGATTCTTGTCAGAGACACAAGAAGGGCCAGGGCCTAGAAGAAAAGAGAAGGCATGTACTAAAGATGCCTCCCAGGTTCCTAAGCAGCTTCTCCTGAAGCATCTAGATACCTCCTTCCAGAGTGTCTCTGCTCTCAAAAGCCTTTGCTAGGTTGCTGACGATCAATTAACAAATAATTAAACATACTAAGGAAACTTCCAGAGTCCCTGGGTGGTGTAAACGGCCAAAAGATCTGTGGTTTGAACTCTGCTTACAAGGGTCACCATGAGTCTAAATTGACTTGCTGGTAACTAACAATGGGAAGCTCCCTGTTTAAAAGAACTCTTGGCTATATCCCTCTGTAAAATAGGATTCTTTTACATTCAAATAGTATCATTTTATTTTTACTATCCGTCAGATTTTCCAAAGCAAGGACACATGCAAAACTCATATCTAGAATGTGTACGTTAGACAATATTTAATTTTGATCATATTATCGTTTCTATATTCTGAACTATTCCTCAGTTTGTCATTCATTTAAGTGATTTTAATACTTATTCTTTCAGGGTTTCCACTTAACTCAAAGAAATTATTCAGATATAGGTCATTCAGTCTTGATTACTTTAACAAGTTTTTGTTCCTAATAATTGCATCTTAATTCTACTTACGACAGAGAAGGAAAAAAGAGAACTGGAAGAGGCAAGGTTTTTTACTCCTATCACAATTGTATCACAAATTGTAGCACTTAATTCATTCTCACCCACGCCTGTCTTCTGTTTGTATATTTCTTCCAGTTACAATTTTAGGGGAGGAGCCATGAACACATGTGCTTGCTTTAACAGGAGATGTGTTCAATAAATATTTGTTGTTGAATTAACTGATTATGCATAACAAAACATAAGCAGATACCTGATGATTCTGCTAATATTTATTCCCTGGTTCTGGTCATTAAGTTCAATGTACCACCACTTATAGTTCCGTTGGAAAGGGATGTATCACAGAAGCAAAGATTTTAGAGGGTAAAAGAAACGAAATTGTGAAAGATGGAATTACTTGATACGATCAACATGCCTAGTGTTAAATGTGGGCAGATTTCATAAGGGGTTGAATTATGCTTAACTCTGTAAAATAATTTTACTTGATGATGGATGGAAGGGTGGGGTTTGTGGGGTAGTGGCTGACATTTTGAAATTGTTTGAAAGTGAGAGTTAGGTAGTGTCTTAGTCATCTAGTGCTGCCATAACAGAAATACCACAAGTGGATGGTTTTAACAAGGAGAAATTTATTTTCTCACAGTCTAGTAGATTACAAGATTACAAGTACAGCTCCAGGGGAAGGCTTTCTCTCTCTTGTTGGCTCTGGAGGAAGGTCCTTGCCCTCAATCTTCCCCTGGCTGAGGAGCTTCTCAGGCACAGGGACCCCGTGTCCAAAGGAAGCGCTAGGCTCCTGGTGCTGCTTTCTTGGTGGTATGAGGTCCCTAACTCTGTGCTTTCTTCCCTTTCTTTTTTATCCCTTGAGAGAAAAAGGTGGTGCAGGCCACACCCCAGGGAAATTCCCTTTACATTGGATCAGGGATGTGGCCTGAGTAAGGGTGGTGTTACAATCCACCCTAATCCTCTTAAACATAAAATTACAATCACAAAATGGAAGAAACCCACAGAATACTGGGAATCCTGGCCTCACCAAATTGATAACACACATTTTTGAGGGACATAATTCAATCCATGACAGGTAGGAATACATGTGAGCATGCAAGCACGTTTGCCTTAAAAGAGTGGAAGCAAAGGCTCACATGCAGGGGAAAAGGAAGACACTAGAGGGCTAGAGATATAGGGCAATGTGGTTAGACTCTTGACTGATAACCACAGCCTGGAAATTGAGACCGACATTGCCTCCACCCTGATCGAAAATTTTTCTGAACTTTCGGCCACTGGTGAATGGAAGATATGACAGGTTTAAGTTTTTTCTCAGCAGATCGAGATCAATCTTATATAAAATTTAGTAATGAGGAAAACATACCAAAACATTGACCATAGTCTTATCTGGGAATGTTATTATAGATAATTCAGTAAAAACATTTTCTGTATTTTCTAAATGTTGTACGATGAAAATAACTTTCTTTAGAAATTAGAAAAAAAAGTTAACATTTTACTATGAAAAGTACAGTTTTAAAGGTTCACATAGTATTGATTAGGAATTTTTTTGGCTTAACTCCATAGAAAGGAGCTTTGATCAATTAAGCAGAAAGGAAATTCACTGTTAAGAGAGGGGTAGTTGATGGGATCAGAGGGCAGCTGAAGAACCAGGAGGTTCTGCCTGCAAAGGGCTGCCTCAGGCTCGTCCAGGGGCTGGAATAAATGAATTCCTGCTGGTTTCTAGCCTTTACTCACTCTGCCCAAACTCACATTTCAAAGAGGGAGCTTCTGATTGGCTGAGCTTGTGCCATGTAAGCTTGTGCCGTGTAAGCTTGTGCCCCATAGTTAGGTGAGGCCCAAGGCCTACCAAAATATTCCAAAGCAGGAGAAAATGGAGGCGCTTTTACCAAAAGGAAGTGGAATGGCAGAATTAAAAAAAAAAAAAAAAATCGATGACTGCTCTGTGGTATTTTGTGAAACATAGAATACATTTTATTGCACAGGCAGTTATAACTGTTTTTTAAAAGTGAAACTACTGCCTTATACTTTTTCCATCGTGTTTACTAGTAGACAGATATGCTATTTTTTTTATGTTCTTCGCCAGGGACCTGAATACTGGTCTTCTTTAACGGCTATGTGTAGGCATGGGATGACAGGCAGATAGAGAGTGTGGTACTGATACTGGGGAGAGGGAGATCAATGTTTTTTTTAGAGAAATATAACATTTAGTTTACTTATTTTCCAACTAAGGAGCAGAAGGCACACTACTGAACTCATTAAATATTACACAAATGCACTTTCATTTTATATCGTGGCTAACTAGAAAAATAAAAATTTTAAGTTGGCCTCATTTCACAAAAGACTTGAGGTGGGATGATGGTGAAGAGCTGTTTTAATAAAAGTTTTATTGATTTGCAATTTTGAGATACTCACTTCAAAGTACCTAAAGTCAGAATGGAAGCGGATAGAAGGATTCTTCTAAAAATCGCATAAACCTCAAGGACGGGGGTACTCTTGAAGAAATCCAGAAGTAGAAAGCCTTTAGTGGGGCCGGAAGCCTTTCAGAGCACAAAATGCACAACCATTTGTGGGAACCCAGGCTGTCGGAGACAGAAACTGTTTCTCTCCATTTAGGTTTCCTTCCTCTTTCTGCAGAGGGTGAGAGTGAGTTTTGGCTTCCTCCTGAATGCGCAGGCCCCCCAGCTCTCATATAAACATCACCTCCATTTCACCCACACGCAGATTCCTTTATTACTGAATCTCAGTTCAGAGACACACTCTCAGGTTGTCCTAGCCTGGATTTATCAACCACCCTGTGGTTGATAAAGTCTGAGAGAAAGGGGGAGGCGTGAGCTGGTCAAACACCCCAAAATATTTCTCCTGTATTGCTTATGAGAAACAGGAACAGCTGGGGAAGAGAGAAAGGGAAAACAAACAAAGGGTGGTAGTGAGAGAAACATGGAAACACTGATGGCGAAGAAAGAATCAACAAAGGGGGGCAGGAAACCTCAAAAGGAGAGTGTTTAAGTTAGAATACTTGCAGCTGTACGAAATGGAAAACCCTTCTCAAAGCGACTTAACCAAAAAAGTGATCTCATAGGGCAAGAAGTCCTGAGATAGGGCAAGCTTCGAGACTAGTTAAGTCAGCCATGCAACAATGTCATGAAGGCCCAGATCCTTTTCATCTTTTCGCTCTGCCATGGTATGGTCTCTATCGGCAGGTGGTAGAGGATCCAGGCATCACATCTGTCTTAGTTACCTAGTGTTGCCCTAATAAAAATATCACAAATGGGTGGTGCTAAGGAACAGACATTTATTGTCCTACAGTTTTGGAGGCTAGAAGTCCAAATTAGGGCATTGGCTCTAGGGGACTGTTCTTTCTTGTTGGTAGCTCTGGGTGTTCCTCAGCATTCCTTGGCTTGTAGATGGTTCCTCACATGGTCTCCTCCCCTGTATGAGTGCCTGTGTCTATTCTGCTCTTTTCGTAAGACATCACTCAGAAGGGACTAGGTTTAACACCCACCCTACTCTGATACGAACTGATTAACATTAAAAAAAAGAAAGCCCCTACTTCCAAACAGGATTAGGATTTCAGCATAACTTTTTGGGGGATACAATTCAATCTATAACAATATCTAAATACCACAAAGTCCAAGGGCAAAAAGAGACCAACTCTGGTGTGTACGAAACTCCCAGCAGATTCTCATGTCTCATTGGCCAGAATTGCGTCACATGCCCATTCTTGAACCAAGCACTCATAAGAGGAATGGGAATGCCAGATGATTTAGGAGGTCAGGACTCAATCTCTGGAGCCTGGCCGAGGCCAGTCTTTCCAAAGTATATGGCTGTTAAGAGAGAGAGTACTGGAACACCATCAGGGTTCAGAGAGGAAAGAGGGCATGGGGGCAGGTAGGTAACCAACAGTGCTGGCTACAGAGAAATGGAAAAGAAAAAATACAGGAGTACAGGAGCAGAGAAACACTGAAAAAAGAGACAGAGAGAGGAGAGAGACCAACGGTGAAACAGTGATAGAGACAGACAAGCTCGTTAAATTGTGAGTCTTAGGTTAAAATTCTGTTGTCATACCTTGCTGTTCATCTAGGCAACTATTACAAGAACATGCTTTATCTGTTTTCACTGTCATTTGAAAGGCTGATTAACTTTTCAATAATTAAACTTATTAACCATTTTTCAACCTCAGGATTATAAAGAAAATGGCCATAGGAGTCTCCAGAGAGAAAATGACTCTTTCCATTCTCCTTAAAATAGACCAGAATTTATTGACTCTTGAGAGTTGTTGTGAAATAAATATAATGATTACTTAGTTACTTGTTTATGTCTTTATTTATGATTTTATCTCTCCTTAATTGTAAAAGCAAAATAACCACATTAAAAAAAAAAAAGGAATATAGAAACATGAAAACAAAATCATCCATGATCTCATGTAACAACTGTTAGTATTTGGCAAGAATAAACTCCTAATTTTTTTCATGTATTTGCATATAATTTGGTAGAGTGCCTTATATTTTTAAACAGATATATCATGTACATGGTACAAATTCCAAAAACAAAGGTTATATTAAAGAAAAAAATTAGGTCTCCTGTTCAATATCCCTTAGTCCTTCATTTTGCAACCCCCACCCTGCCACCTCAAGCTACTGTTAGAAGTTTCTTTCATTTTCTTCCACAGACAATCTACCCATTAACAAGAATGTGTATATAAAAATCTTCAATTCTCCTTTGCCAACACACATTATTTTTCACAAAAATAGTAGCCAACTGTACAGTTTTACACCTTGCTTTTTTTATTTAACAATATCGTTAGGTGCCATTGAGTTGGATCTGATGCATAGCAACTCTATGTACAACAGAATGAAACACTGCCTGGTCCTGCGCCATCCTCACAATCGTTATGCTTAAGCCCATTGTTGCAGCCACTGTGGCAATCCATCTCATCGAGGGTCTTCCTCTTTCTAGATGACCCTCCACTTTACCAAGCATGATGTCTTTCTGCAGAGACTGATCCCTCCTGACGACATATCCAAAGTATGTGAGATGAATTCTCACCATCCTCTCTTCCAAGGAGCACTCTGGCTACACCTCTTCCAAGACAGATCTGTTTGTTCTTTTGGCAGTGCATGGTATATTTGGTATTCTTCGCCAACACCACAATTCAAAGACATTGAATCTTCTTTGATCTTCCTTATTCATTGTCCAGCTTTCACATGCATAGGAAGCAATTGAAAACACCAGGGCTTGGGTCAGGCATACCTTAATCTTCAAGGTGACACCTTTGCTTTTTAACACTTTAAAGAGGTCTTTTAAAGCAGATTTGCCCAGTGCAGGGTGTTGATTTCTTGACTGATGCTTCCATAGGTGTTGATTGTGGATCTAAGTAAAATGAAATCCTTGATAACTTCAATACTTTCTCCATTCATCACGATGTTGCTTATTGGTCCAGTTGTGAGGATTTTTGTTTTCTTTTATGTTGAGGTGTAATCCATACTGAAGGCTGTGGTCTTTGCTCTTCATCAGTAAGTGCTTCCAGTCCTCTTCACTTTCAGCAAGCAAGGTTGTGTCATCTGCATAATGCAAGTTGTTAATGAGTCTTCCTCCAATTCTGATGTCACATTCTTCTTTACATAGTCAGCATTGAAGATTATTTGCTCAGCATACAGATTGAGTAAGTATGGTGAAAGGATACAACATTGACACACACCTTTCCTGATTTTAAACCACTCAGTAGCGCCTTCCTCTGTTTGAAGGACTGCCTCTTGGTCTATGTACAGGTTCCGCATGAGCACAGTTAGGTTCTGGAATTCTCATTCTTAGCAATGTTATCCATAATTTGTTTTGATCCACACAGTTGAATGCCATTGCATAGTCAATAAAACACAGGTAAACATCTTTCTGATATTCTCTGCTTTCAGCCAACATCCAGCTGACATCAGCAACAATACTCCTTATTCCATGTCCTCTTCTGAATCCAGGTTCAAATTTCTGGCAGTTCCCTGTTGATGTACTGCTGCAACTGCTTTTGAATGGTCCTCAGCAAAATTTTACTTGCGTGTGACATTAGCGATACTGTTCGATAATTTCTGCATTTGGTTGGATCACCTTTCTTTGGAATGGGCATAAATATGGATCTCTTCCAGTCAGCTGGCCAGGCAGCTGTCTTCCAAATTTCTTGGCACAGATGAGTGAGCAGTTCCTGCACCGCATCTGTTTGCTGAAACATCTCAATTGGCATTCCGTCAATTCCTGGAGCCTGTTTTTCGCCAATGCTTTACATGCAGCTTGGACTTCTTCCTTCAGTACCATTGATTCCCGCTCATATGCTACCTCCTGAAATTTCGACCATTGACCAATTCTTTTTGGTAGAGTGACTCTTTGTATTCCTTCCATCTTCTTTAGAAGCTTCCTGGGTTGTTCAATATTTTCCCCATAGAATCCTTCGCTATTACAACTCGAGGCTTGAGTATTTCTTCAGTTCTTTCAGCTTGAGAAATGCCAAGCGTGTTCTTCCTTTTTGGTTTTCTAACTCCCAGTCTCTGCACATTTCATTATAATAGAGCTGTCCTTTGAAATCTTCTATTCAGCCCTCTGACTCATCATTTCTTTCTTTCATTTTAGCTACTCTACATTCAAGAGCAACTTTCAGAGTCTCTTCTGACATCCATTTTAGTCTTTTTTTTCTTTCCTGTCTCTTTAACGACCTTTTACTTTCTTCATGTATGATGTCCTTGATGTCATTCCATAACTCATCTGATCCTTGGTGATTAGTGTTCAATGAGTCAAGTCTATTCTTGAGATGGTCACTAAATTCAGGTGGGACATATTCAAGGTCATACTTTAGCCATTGTGGACTTGTTTCAATTTTCTTCAGCTTCAACTTGAACTTGCTTATGAGCAATTGATGGTCCATTCCAAAGTCAGACCCTGGCCTTGTTCTGACTGATAATATTGAGCTTCTCCATCTTCTCTTTCCACAGATGTAGTCAATTTGATTCCTGTGTATTCCATCAGACAAGTTACATGTGCATAGCCATTTATGTTGTTGAAAAAAGGTATTTTCAATGAATAGGGCATTGGTCTTGCAAAATTCTATCATGCAATCTCCTGTGTCATTTCTATTACCAAAGCCATATTTTCCAACTACTGATCACGTCTTTGTTTCCAACTTTCGCGTTCCAATCACCAGTAATTATTAATGCATCTTGGTTTCATGTTTGATCAATTTTAGACTGCAGAAGTTGGTAAAAGTCTTCAGTTTCTTAATCTTTGGCATTAGTGGTTGGTGTTTAAATTTGAAGAGTCATATTAACTGGTCTTCCTTGTAGACATAGGGATACTATCCTATTACTGACAGCACTGTACTTCAGGATAGATCTTGAAATGTTCTTTTTGACAGTAAATGTGATGTTGTTCCTCTTCAATTTGTCATTCCCAGCATTTTAGACTATGATTGGTCTGTCAGTTTGTCATACTGTGGTGGTTTGTGTGTTGCTGTGATGCTGGAAGCTATGCCACTCGTATTTCAAATACCAGCAGGATCGCCCATGGTAGACAGGTTTCAGCAGAGCTTCCGGACTAAGACAGACTAGGAAGAAGGACTTGACAATTTACTTCTTAAAAAACTGCCCATGAGCGGCGGAGCCAAGATGGCGGACTAGGCAGACTCTACCTCGGATCCCTCTTACAACAAAGACACGGAAAAACAAGTGAATCGATCACATACATAACAATCTACGAACCCTGAACAACAAACACAGATTTAGAGACGGAGAACGAACTAATACGGGGAAGCAGCGATTGTTTCCAGAGCCTGGAGCCAGCGTACCAGTCAGGTACGGCACAAGCACAGAGAGCTGCTCCACCCCCCTGAACTAACCCCGGGAGGGGGACCAGCCGGTTATACGGGCGGCGTGGGACGCAGCCGGTAGGAGAAGTCCCCTGGAGGCAGTGACTGGTCTTGGAGCAGAAAGAGCAGCGTCCGAGCCGGGGAACCGTCCTGCAGGGATTTGGACTGGACGCAGGTATGGCATAAACACGGAGAGTTGCTCCACCCCCCTGAACTAACCCCGGGAAGGGGACCAGCCGGGTCGCGCGGGCAGCGTGGGACGCAGCCGGTAGGAGAAGTCCCCGGGAGGCAGCGACTGGTATTGGAGCGGGGAGAACAGCGTCCCAGCCGGGACACTCGGTTACGGCACAAGCACGGGGAGCTGCTCCACCCATCTGAACTAACCCCGGGAGGAGGCCCAACTGGTTCTCGGGAGGGGCACGGCCACGCGGCTGGAGGGACACGAAGTCCCCGGGAGGCAGCGACTGATTTTGGAGTCGAGAGTGCACCGTCCCAGTAGGGGAGCCTTGGCGCTGGGCGTGGGGCTGGAAGCGGGGGATCTGACCGTGACTCCAGCGGGCCAGACCCCCCGGGGGCAATCTCCACACAGCCAGCACACATAGGCGACGCGCCTGCGGGAATCTCAGATATAATAGTCATTCCAAGCAAGACAAGCAACTCTGGCTATATTCTGAGGTGCTACTCTCCTATCTCTCTGTTCCCTCCCCCACCCTCCCCAGGCGGCTTCATTAACATCTGAATAGCCTGAGCCAGAGGGAGAACTCTGATAGGGATCTGACTGCATTTTTTTTTTAGCGGATTTTCTGGAAAAACTAGTTTCCCAGTGATGGCTCGGAGACAACAATCCATATCAAACCACTTAAAGAAGCAGACCATGACAGCTTCTCCAACCCCCCCAAACAAAAGAATCAAAATCTTCCCCAAATGAAGATACAATCTTGGAATTATCAGATACAGAATATAAAAAACTAATTTACAGAATGCTAAATGAAATTAGGATAACTGCAGAAAAAGCCAAGGAACACACTGATAAAACTGTTGAAGAACTCAAAAAGATTATTCAAGAACATACTGGAAAAATTAATAAGTTGCAAGAATCCATAGAGAGACAACATGTAGAAATCCAAAAGATTAACAATAAAATAACAGAATTAGACAACACACTAGGAAGTCAGAGGAGCAGACTAGAGCAATTAGAATGCAGACTGGGACATCTGGAGGACCAGGGAATCAACACCAACATAGCTGAAAAAAAATCAGATAAAAGAATGAAAAAAAATGAAGAAACCCTAAGAATTATGTGGGACTCTATCAAGAAGGATAACCTGCGGGTGATTGGAGTCCCAGAACAGGGAGGGGGGACAGAAAACACAGAGAAAATAGTTGAAGAACTCCTGACAGAAAACTTCCCTGACATCATGAAAGATGAAAGGATATCTATCCAAGATGCTCATCGAACCCCATTTAAGATTGATACAAAAAGAAAAACACCAAGACATATTATCATCAAACTCACCAAAACCAAAGATAAACAGAAAATTTTAAAAGCAGCCAGGGAGAAAAGAAAGGTTTCCTTCAAGGGAGAATCAATAAGAATATGTTCTGACTACTCAGCAGAAACTATGCAGGCGAGAAGGGAATGGGACGGCATATACAGAGCACTGAAGGAGAAAAACTGCCAGCCAAGGATCATATATCCAGCAAAACTCTCTCTGAAATATGAAGGCGAAATTAAGATATTTACAGACAAACACAAGTTTAGAGAATTTGCAAAAACCAAACCAAAGCTACAAGAAATACTAAAGGATATTGTTTGGTCAGAGAACCAATAATATCAGATATCAGCACAACACAAGGTCACAAAACAGAACGTCCTGATATCAACTCAAATAGGGAAATCACAAAAACAAACAAATTAAGATTAATTAAAAAAAAAAAATACACATAACAGGGAACCATGGAAGTCAATAGGTAAAAGATCACAATAATCAAAAAGAGGGACTAAATACAGGAGGCATTGAACTGCCATATGGAGAGTGATACAAGGCGATATAGAACAATACAAGTTAGGTTTTTACTTAGAAAAATAGGGGTAAATAATAAGGTAACCACAAAAAGGTATAACAACTCTATAACTCAAGATAAAAACCAAGAAAAACGTAACGACTCAACTAACTTAAAGTCAAGCACTATGAAAATGAGGATCTCACAATTTACGAAGAAAAACGCCTCAGCACAAAAAGTATGTGGAAAAATGAAATTGTCAACAACACACATAAAAAGGCATCAAAATGACAGCACTAAAAACTTATTTATCTATAATTACCCTGAATGTAAATGGACTAAATGCACGAATAAAGAGACAGAGAGTCACAGACTGGATAAAGAAACACGATCCATCTATATGCTGCCTACAAGAGACACACCTTAGACTTAGAGACACAAACAAACTAAAACTCAAAGGATGGAAAAAAGTATATCAAGCAAACAATAAGCAAAAAAGAAGAGGAGTAGCAATATTAATTTCTGACAAAATAAACTTTAGACTTAAATCCACCACAAAGGATAAAGAAGGACACTAAATAATGATAAAAGGGACAATTGATCAGGAAGACATAACCATATTAAATATTTATGCACCCAATGACAGGGCTGCAAGATACATAAATCAAATTTTAACAGAATTGAAAAGCGAGATAGATGCCTCCACAATTATAGTAGGAGACTTCAACACACCACTTTCGGAGAAGGACAGGACATCCAGTAAGAAGCTCAACAGAGACATGGAAGACATAATTACAACAATCAACCAACTTGACCTCATTGACTTATACAGAACTCTCCACCCAAGTGCTGCAAAATATACTTTTTTTTCTAGCGCACATGGAACATTCTCTAGAATAGACCACATATTAGGTCATAAAACAAACCTTTGCAGAGTCCAAAACATCGAAATATTACAAAGCATCTTCTCAGACCACAAGGCAATAAAACTAGAGATCAATAACAGAAGAACGAGGGAAAAGAAATCAAATACTTGGAAAATGAACAATACCCTCCTGAAAAAAGACTGGGTTATAGAAGACATCAAGGAGGGAATAAGGAAATTCTTAGAAAGCAACGAGAATGAAAATACTTCCTATCAAAACCTCTGGGACACAGCAAAAGCAGTGCTCAGAGGCCAATTTAGATCGATAAATGCACACATACAAAAAGAAGAAAGAGCCAAAATCAGAGAACTGTCCCTACAACTTGAACAAATAGAAAGTGAGCAACAAAAGAATCCATCAGGCACCAGAAGAAAACAAATAATAAAAATCAGAGCTGAACTAAATGAATTAGAGAACAGAAAAAGATTGAAAGAATTAACAAAGCGAAAAGCTGGTTCTTTGAAAAAATTAACAAAATTGATAAACCATTGGCTAGACTGACTAAAGAAATACAGGAAAGGAAACAAATAACCCGAATAAGAAATGAGAAGGACCACATCACAACAGAACCAAATGAAATTAAAAGAATCATTTCAGATTATTATGAAAAATTGTACTCTAACAAATTTGCAAACCTAGAAGAAATGGATGAATTCCTGGAAAAACACTACCTACCTAAACTAACACATTCAGAAGTAGAACAACTAAATAGACCCATAACAAAAAAAGAGATTGAAACGGTAATCAAAAAACTCCCAACAAAAAAAAGCCCTGGCCCGGACGGCTTCACTGCAGAGTTCTACCAAACTTTCAGAGAAGAGTTAACACCACTACTACTAAAGGTATTCCAAAGCATAGAAAATGACGGAATACTACCCAACTCATTCTATGAAGCCACCATCTCCCTGATACCAAAACCAGGTAAAGACATTACAAAAAAAGAAAATTATAGACCTATATCCCTCATGAACATTGATGCAAAAATCCTCAACAAAATTCTAGCCAATAGAATCCAACAACACATCAAAAAAAATAATTCACCCTGATCAAGTGGGATTTATACCAGGTATGCAAGGCTGGTTTAATATCAGAAAAACCATTAATGTAATCCATCACATAAATAAGACAAAAGACAAAAACCACATGATCTTATCAATTGATTCGGAAAAGGCATTTGACAAAGTCCAACACCCATTCATGATAAAAACTCTCACCAAAATAGGAATTGAAGGAAAATTCCTCAACATAATAAAGGGCATCTATGCAAAGCCAACAGCCAATATCACTCTAAATGGAGAGAACCTGAAAGCATTTCCCTTGAGAACGGGAACCAGACAAGGATGCCCTTTATCACCGCCCTTATTCAACATCGTGTGAAGAAGTCTTAGCCAGGGCAATTAGGCTAGACAAAGAAATAAAAGGTATCCGCATTGGCAAGGAAGAAGTAAAGTTATCACTATTTGCAGATGACATGATTATATACACAGAAAACCCTAAGGAATCCTCCAGAAAACTACTGAAACTAATAGTAGAGTTTGGCAGAGTCTCAGGTTATAAAATAAACATACAAAAATCACTTGGATTCCTCTACATCAACAAAAAGAACACCGAAGAGGAAATAACCAAATCAATACCATTCACAGTAGCCCCCAAGAAGATAGGAATAAATCTTACCAAGGATGTAAAAGACCTATACAAAGAAAACTACAAAGCTCTACTACAAGAAATTCAAAAGGACATACTTAAGTGGAAAAACATACCCTGGTCATGGATAGGAAGACTTAACATAGTAAAAATGTCTATCCTACCAAAAGCCATCTATACATTTAACGCACTTCCGATCCAAATTCCAATGTCATATTTTAAGGGGATAGAGAAACAAATCACCAATTTCATATGGAAGGGAAAGAAGCCCCGGATAAGCAAAGCACTACTGAAAAAGAAGAAGAAAGTGGGAGGCCTCACCTTACCCGACTTCAGAACCTATTATACAGCCACAGTAGTCAAAACAGCCTGGTATTGGTACAACAACAGACACATAGACCAATGGAACAGAATTGAGAACCCAGATATAGATCCATCCACGTATGAGCAGCTGATATTTGACAAAGGACCAGTGTCAATTAACTGGGGAAAAGATAGCCTTTTTAACAAATGGTGCTGGCATAACTGGATATCCATTTGCAAAAAAATGAAACAGGACCCATACCTCACACCATGCACAAAAACTAACTCCAAGTGGATCAAAGACCTAAACATAAAGACTAAAACGATAAAGATCATGGCAGAAAAAATTGGGACAACCCTAGGAGCCCTAATACAAGGCATAAACAGAATACAAAACATTACCAAAAATGATGAAGAGAAACCCGATAACTGGGAGCTCCTAAAAATCAAAC
Organism: Elephas maximus indicus; assembly: GCF_024166365.1. Lineage (NCBI taxonomy): Eukaryota > Metazoa > Chordata > Mammalia > Proboscidea > Elephantidae > Elephas > Elephas maximus. The sequence goes on from NC_064823.1 coordinate 54,980,502, forward strand.
ACCTATGCTCATCTAAAGACTTCACCAAAAGAGTAAAAAGACCACCTACAGACTGGGAAAGAATTTTCAGCTATGACATCTGCGACCAGCGCCTGATCTCTAAAATCTACATGGTTCTGTCAAAACTCAACCACAAAAAGACAAACAACCCAATCAAGAAGTGGGCAAAGGATATGAACACACATTTCACTAAAGAAGATATTCAGGCAGCCAACAGATACATGAGAAAATGCTCTCGATCATTAGCCATTAGAGAAATGCAAATTAAAACTACGATGAGATTCCATCTCACACCAGCAAGGCTGGCATTAATCCAAAAAACACAAAATAATAAATGTTGGAGAGGCTGCGGAGAGATTGGAACTCTCATACACTGCTGGTGGGAATGTAAAATGGTACAACCACTTTGGAAATCTATCTGGCGTTATCTTAAACAGTTAGAAATAGAACTACCATACAACCCAGAAATCCCACTCTTGGGAATATACACTAGAGATACAAGAGCCTTCATACAAACAGATATATGCACACCCATGTTTACTGCAGCTCTGTTTACAATAGCAAAAAGTTGGAAGCAACCAAGGTGTCCATCAATGGATGAATGGGTAAATAAATTGTGGTATATTCACACAATGGAATACTACGCATCGATAAAGAACAGTGACGAATCTGTGAAACATTTCATAACATGGAGGAACCTGGAAGGCATTATGCTGAGCGAAATGAGTCAGAGGCAAAAGGACAAATATTGTATAAGACCACTATTATAAGATCTTGAGAAATAGGAAACCTGAGAAGAACACATACTTTTGTGGTTACGAGGAGGGGAGGGAGGGAGGGTGGGAGAGGGTTTTTATTGATTAATCAGTAGATAAGAACTGCTTTAGGTGAAGGGAAAGACAACACTCAATACATGGAGGGTCAGCTCAATTGGACTGGACCAAAAGCAAAGAAGTTTCTGGGATAAAATGAATGCTTCAAAGGTCAGCGGAGCAAGCGCGGGGGTCTGGGGAACATGGTTTGCGGGGACTTCTAAGTCAATTGGCAAAATAATTCTATTATGAAATCATTCTGCATCCCACATTGAAATGTGGCGTCTGGGGTCTTAAATGCTAACAAGCAGCCATCTAAGATGCAGCAATTGGTCTCAACCCACCTGGAGCAAAGGAAAATGAAGAACACCAAGGCCACACGACAACTAAGAGCCCAAGAGACAGAAAGGGCCACATGAACCAGAGACCTACATCATCCTGAGACCAGAAGAACTAGTTGGTGCCCAGCCACAATCGATGACTGCCCTGACAGGGAGCACAGCAGAGGACCCCTGAGGGAGCAGGAGATCAGTGGGATACAGACCCCAAATTCTCATAAAAAGACCAAACTTAATGGTCTGACTGAGACTGGAGGAATCCCGGCGGCCATGCTTCCCAGACCTTCTGTTGACACAGGACAGGAACCATCCCCGAAGACAACTCATCAGACATGAAAGGGACTGGTCAGCGGGTGGGAGAGAGACGCTGATGAAGAGTGAGCTAATTATATCAGGTGGACACTTGAGATTGTGTTGGCAACTCTTGTCTGGAGGGGGGATGGGAGGATAGAGAGAGAGGGAAGCTGGCAAAATTGTCAAGAAAGGAGAGACTGAAAGGGCTGACTGAAGAGGGGGAGAGCAAGTGGGAGTAGGGAGTGAGATGTATGTAAACTTATATGTGACAGACTGATTGGATTTGTAAACGTTCACTTGAAGCTTAATAAAAGTTATTAAAAAAAAAAAACTGCCCATGAACAAAATAATACTATTATGAAAACATTCTGCATCTTACTTTGAAATGTGGCATCTGGGGTCTTAAATGCTAACATGCGGCCATCTAAGATGCATCAATTGGTCTCAAGCCACCTGGAGCAAAGGCGAACGAAGAACACCAAGGTCACACGATAACTATGAGCCCAAGAGACGGAAAGGGCCACATGAACCGGAGACTTACATCATCCTGAGACCAGAAGAACTAGATGGTGCCCAGCCACAACCGGTGACTGCCCTGACAGGGAGCACAACAGAGAACCTCTGAGGGAGCAGGAGATCAGTGGGATGCAGACCCCAAATTCTCATAAAAAGACCAGACTTAATGGCCTGAGACTAGAGGAATCCCGGCGGTCATGGTCCCCAAACCTTCTCTTGGCCCAGGACAGGAACCATTCCCGAAGACAACTCATCAGACATGGAAGGGACTGGACAATGGGTTGGAGAGAGATGCTGATGAAGAGTGAGCTACTTGTATCAGGTGGACACTTGAGACTGTGTTGGCATCTCCTGTCTGGAGGGGAGATAGGAGGGTAGAGAGGGTTAGAAACTGGCAAGATTGTCGTGAAAGGAGAGACTGGAAGGGCTGACTCATTAGGGGGAGAGTAAGTGGAAGTATGGAGTAAGGTGTATATAAGCTTATATGTGACAGACTGACTTGATTTGTAAACATTCACTTAAAGCTCAATAAAAATTATTAAAAAAAAAAAAACTGCCCATAAAAACCTAATGAATAGCAGGGGAACATTGTGTGATATACTGCAGGGAAGATGAGCCCCTCAGGTTGGAAAGCACTGAAAATACAGCTGCAGAAGAGTTGCCTCCTCAAAGTAGAGTCAACCTTAATGACATGGATGAAATAAAGCTTTCCAGACCTTGATTTGCTCATGTGGTGGCATGACTCAAGATAAGAACGGCTGCAAAAATCCATTAATAATTGGAATGTGAAATGTACAAAATATAAATCTAGGAAAACTGGAAGATGTTGAAAATGAAATAGTATGCTTGAAGATAGATATTCTAGGGATTAACGAGCTGAAATGTACTAACCAAAAATCCAATGCTGTCGAATCAATTCCAACTCATAGCTACCCTACAGGGAGTAGAACTGCTCCATAGGGTTTCCAGGGAGCTGTTAGTGGATTCAAACTGCCAACCTCTTGGTTAGCAGCCACAAGAGCTCCTGAAATGGCCTGGTATTGGCCATTTTGAATTGGATAATTCCATATACAGTGCTGATAAATTTAGCATCATAAGGTATTTAGTTTACATACTCTTTATAATCATTATCCTCGATGGCTGCAAAAGATTTTAAGTAGATGAGTCATCCATTCCTTTAATAAATATTTATCAAACATCCCCCACATCTGCAGGGTGCTGGTGATTCTAAGATTAAAAGGAGACGAACCACACCCTTGAGGGAGTCACAGCAGAGTGGAGAAGAGAGACAGGTAAACAAGTAATTACAGGTAGTCTCTAAGTGCCAAAATAGAAGAATGTAGGAGGTGTTGAAGGAACAAAGGAGGGAGTCTTGAAGAAGCGGATCAAAGTCTTGAACGAGAGGTAAGAAGATTTAGCTCTCAGACAAGGGGCAAGCAGAGCACTTCAGCCTTCTAGCACATGGAATGACATGTGCAAAGGTGGAGAAATGTGAAGGAACATTGTGGTCCAGGTGGCTACAAGGAGTTGAGTTTAGCCCTGGCTCTTTAAGTTGTGTCCAAGTCTTCAATATAAATAATGCTATGATGTACAACTTGCAGTATATAACTTTTTCCACATTTTGGAGTATTTCTTTGGCTAGATTCCCAGAAATGGGATTGCTGAGTCAAAATATAGGAGCACTCTGACCTGATACATACAGCCAAAATGCTTTCCAAATGGACCGTATCATTTCCTAAGGACCTCAGGAATATATGAGGAAACCAGTGCTCATATCTTTATATCTGCCTCATTAATTTGTTTTAATGTCTATTTCTTTGATTACTAGTAAGGTTAATCCCCCTCCACCCCTTTTTTGTTACTATTTTGATTTCTTCTTATGTGGCTTGCTTCTGTTTTCACCCAAATCATTGAGATTTAAAATTTTACTTTCATTATGAGTTCTACTTATAACACAGATATTCAGACTTTGTCATGTTCACTGCCAATACTTTTTTCTGGTTTACCTTTCCTTTTTCAAAAAAATGTTTGACCCGTAAAAGTTTTAGAATATTTGCCAATTACATCCATTGATCATTTCCTTCTGCTGCTTCTGAGGAGAAATTCCATTGATTTTTATTTCCAAGATAAATCATGTTTAGGAGCCAACTAAGCCATCAATTGGATCTAATTTCTAGTCCTTTTCTGAAATGTGTCATAACAGCTTAAGGCAGACCTTTGTTCTGACTTATTCAGTATTCCTGCAGCAATCGTTCTATTTATTTATAGAAAGAATTACAAGATAGCACTAATAGGCTTAGGTAAATCTTGCCAGGGCTTTCCTGTTCTTAGGGAAATCTGCTGCTGGAAAAAGACTTTACCTTTGAAGCCTACCAGACTGGTGATGGTGCATTTTGGGTGGGTGGAGGGCACTTCTGTGAGAGAGTAATTTTGTCCAAAGCGCTGAAGTCACCGTTAGCTACAGTCATAACTTCTGTGGTACTGAATGGGTGATTTCAATACGTCCTCAACCCTGCTGAAGGCCGGGCCTATCTCAAAGTGTTGTTTATTGCAGGAAAAAGTAACCTCTGGCCTCTTTAAAGCTGGAGACTGAAAGCTGTCAACTAGCTAGTCAGTTTTTGAGAAAAGTGAAAAGTTGCTCATTAGGGAAATCCTACGCCAGTGGTTCTCAAACTCCAGTGTACTTAAGTATCACCTGGTGATCTTTCTAAACATGCAGATTTCTGTTCCCCAGTACCAGGATACACAGGGTGTTGCTGGAAACTTTTCCTGATCTCATCTCTTTCTAGCTTTTCGAAAACTTAAAAAAAATTCCCATAGATGTTTATACACAGTTTTGGGTGGTTCTTCCTTCTCCTTCCACGAACACTGGTTCCTGCTTTGCTAACACCTGTGAAAGTGCTCTAGGCGGCGGGCAGATTGTACAACTAGTTGGCACACCTTCTCGGGTAGGGTTCTAAAACAGCTTGCAGCCTTGAGTTCTCTCTTTCCCCAGAGGTGAACAGCTTAATGGTGTGTGATTTATAGGCTCAATTCGGTTTCCCAAGAAGACCATTCTGGAACTCCTTCTGGACTCCTTCTCTGAGTGAGTTAGGAATCAGTCAAGTTCCTTCCGCAATACCTCCTCCAGAAAGGGGTTTGCAGCCCTAGGTTTGTGTCGTTGCAAATAGGCCCCAAGGAGAGGATCGTATCTTGCGTCTGGCCTCCTTTGGGTCATCTTTCCTTTTTTGGCCCCACTTCTTGCGTCTGGCCTCCTTTGGGTCATCTTTCCTTTTTTGGCCCCACTTCTAGATTGAAGCTCGAATTCCCCGCGGGGGGCGGGGGGGGGGAGGAGCGGTTAGACCCACACAGGAACTTTGAAGGCTTTACTGAGCATGTTATCTTTCCTCCGTCCCCTCTTCCGATTCCCCGTGTCTCTTTTCTCCCCTCTCCCTAGCCCCTACTCTTATCCCAACAAAGTCCACGAACACTTTCCTCTTCGGCTCAGTAGTACAGCATTTTCTCTTAAAACATAACCCAAAGGTGGAGCAAGAGGTGTGAGCGTGGTTATACCCGGAAGGGGGTTTTATCCAGAGGCGGAGGCTCAGCGTGGGTGCCCACTCACCTAGCCCTGTCGCCCCGAGAGACCCTCTCCCCCGCGTCCCTCCAGAAACCATCTGCTCCTGCGGGTGGCAGAAAGTGACCCGCCGCTCATCAATCCCGGTCACTCCTCCAGGCTGCTCCCAATCGACAAGCTCCCCAGGCGCCTTTCCTTCTCCCTTCCTCCAGCCTTCCTCTCCCACCTACCCCGCTGCAGCGAAAGGGGTCCTCGGTGCTTCGGGGTGGCCGGAGAAGGGGCGGGGAGAAACGGCGCGGGAGGAGCGAGGAGGCGGTGGCGACTACGTGTGCCAAACCCCCGGCGCTCCCGAGCCTGTGCGCGCGCGCACCTCGCCGAGGCTCCGGCGGCGGGCGGAGGAGCTGCGGGAGGGGCCTCAGGCGGAGAAGGCGGAGCCGGCAGAGGAGCAGCCGGGCGGGCTGCGGGCGGAGCGAGCGGCGTGCGGAGTGAGGGGTGGGAGGGCGCGCGAGCGAGAGAGCGAGCAGCGTCTCTGCCAGCATCTGCCGCGGCCGCGTTTGCCCGAAGCGCAGGGACAGACCGACTGACCGCCTGGCGGACGGACGCGAGCGCTCGCTTTGTGCTTGGGGCCAGCTTCGGCGAGGCTCGGCGCTTGCAGTGCGCGGCTTCTCTGCCGGCTTGCGGCTGTTCGGCTCCGGCGGCCTCAGCGCGAGGGGCTGGAGGTGCGGGAGCCGCTCTCCGCAGGTCGGTCCCCCGCGCGGCTGAACCCGGGCCGCCTCCGCCGCGGCCCCGAGCGGCGTCCGCGAGTCCCCGCTCCCCGCCGGGCCGCTCCGAGCAACGGTGCTCCGGGGCTCCAAACTCGGGCTGCCGGGGCAAGTGTCTTCATGAACCCAGAGGATGTCCGGGAAGCACTACAAGGGTCCTGAAGTCAGTTGTTGCATCAAATATTTCATATTTGGCTTCAATGTCATATTTTGGGTAAGTTGGAGCGCCTCTGGGATTTCAACTATTGTAGCTGATGGGTTCGCGATGATTTCCCCACGTTGCTCACTGCCTTTACTTTTCGCAGCCCCTCAGGCGCTCGCCGGAGCGAGGGAGAGGCATTTGCCTTCCGCCTTGCCAGCTTGCGCGTTGGAGAGATAAACATTTAATCCTTTCTAGGAATGAGAAGAGGTAAAAAGAAAATCTCAGGCGGAAAGGTGGCACTCAGGCCTTAGGGTGTCTTTTTGAGGGGCGAATTGCAGGAATGTAAATGAAAGAAAGAGCCCAGCAGTTTGAGAAATGAGCAACCACACGAATGCTCCCCGTGGGATATGGATGTTGGGCAGAGTGTGGTGTCATAATAGGGAAGGCTAATCGGGCAGAGCCCACCCTGAGGTCCACCTTATAACAAGGATCTGATTGGAGGAAGGCTTGGTTCCGTGTTGCCGCGGCTATTCTGTGCCATGCTCAGCGTGTATCTTCTTGCAGCATCTAGGGCTTTGTGTAGGATGCAGATGCGGTGGTATAGGGTTCTGTAAGGTGCACGTAAATAACACTTCCTGCACGCTCTTCGCGTTCAGCTGGAAAGCTCTGTTTTGCATAATGGGCTGGCCAGTGGGCGTGTAGGGTGAAGGGATTTATGTCTATATATATCCTTGTCAGAATAATAACAAGTCACCATCAACATATGTTTCACTGTGTTCGTGCCTCACGTCCTCCTTTTCTGAGTGACACAGAGCAGATCGTTTTTGGAAAATCCTGGAGAAATGCAAAGGAGGTGTGCGAGATACGCTTTTATCAGGGATCCGGGAGAGCAAATGCTTGAACACGAGATTCAAACCATGCTCCGCTGGCACTACAATGTATTGGGCACGTATTGTAATTAGCCTGGGACGCCTACTCTTTTGTTTTGGTTCTTTCTCTTGGTCTTGCAAACATGTTCAGCAGCCAGACAAAGAGTTCACCAGGACCAGAGGAAACGTGGGTTCAGAGACCATATTATTTTTCCTTCTCATCCCATTCCATCTTCTTCACTGGGCACCCCCTGCCCATGGAAAGTAAAGATGGTGGCTGTCTAGGAGGTTCTCCAAGTTGCTGTTCAGTGTAGGTTCAGTGTGAGATAAACAGTGATCCAACTGCAGGACCAGTAATAAGCCAGGGCAGTCAGAACGCAGGGTTATTTATTTTAATTCTCCTTTTAATTTTGGCCATTTACTCTAAATGTATTTATCTGTAAGACTAGTTGTCAAGGCAGCTCTTTACATTTTTCTCTTTCTGCTTCACATTTACCAGGCTATTTTTACTTTTTCCCATTTTCTAGGAGTGTCTTGTGTTGGTCACGTGTATTTTGCAAAAGTAAGTGGCAGGGATTGGAGAGTACTTTCTGTGTTATCATGCCATCTGTCCTCAGGAGTGATAAACATAATGAGGGGGTACACCTGAATAAATACCATATCCAGTCACTCACAGACAGTTCTTTGCCAGTGATTGTACTTGATTCCTATCAGTGGTCACCCATCCTCCCCACAATCAAGCAGTACTACAAATATAGGAGGAAAAAATTATCTTCTTTCTTTTCCCCCTGCTGGAAAAGTTTAAAAGAGGTGGGTTGTCACATTTCTGAGTGAGGTATTTTGATTTCCTTGGAATTTGAAACTTCATGTCTTTCAGAGGCAGGGACCATTGAATTTGGACTGGCCCTTGTTGTGATAGTGAGTCTAGACCTTTTGATTCTACTTGAACGCATCCAAAAGTTGCACATTTCAGTTACAGGGACAAAAAGCACCTAGGGGGCCTCTCTGGAGTTTCATAGCAGGGGATGGAAAGGAAATAAAGGGTTGTAGGCCTGTTTCCCTGACAGTTTGGTATAATTTTGTAGAGTGCACAGAGACAAATTTAGCTCTTTCTGGGGATAAAGTTGCAGCAAAACCCCTGGAATTGGGGAGAGCTTCAAAGAATTGAGGCGTACTTGCATAGAGAGTTCCAGAATAGAGCCACATCTTGTTTGATTTTAGAGGTCTTCATCTCCGGGAGGAGTTTTATGGGAAGCCTGAGAGCAGACTTCACTGTAGAAGTAAACCAGCTGCCCCAAGCAGAATTGTTAAGTAGATGCCTTTCTTATAGGGCCCTTCTCTTACCCTGGAGTACCTGAGTGGTGCAGACCAAAAGATTGGAGGTTCAAGTTCACCCAGAGGTGCCTAGAAAGAAATGCCTGGCCGTCTACTTTTGAAAAATCAACCATCGAAAACCCTGTGGAACACATTTGTACCCTGACATGAATGGAGTCACCATGAGTTGGAATCGTCTTGATGGCAGCTGATTCTCTTACCTTGCTTTCTAAATATTCTCCCCTCTCCTTTCTATGCCCAAAGGCTTTCTCTCAGATACCCCCTCACACCTTTCCTTTTCTGCGCTATGTTCCAAAAGTACCACTTATTTAAATCTCCCAGTTTATCAGTACCATAGTCTCTAGTGAAGAGCAACAGGAATCAATAACCATGCTATTTGACTAAAGTAATTCAGACTAAGATATTTATGACAGAAGAACTGGGGTCAATAACTCGGCAGCCTGCTTCTGCAAAGTTGCAAATCTCTACTCTCCACGGAGTCACCAGCCTAAATGTGGCTATCAGAAAGAACAGACTCAATGCGATTCCTATAAAATTATGAAGAAGGTATTTATAACAGAGAGCCTGGTTTCCTAACCTTACGTTTTCACACTGTGAAACACTAGAATAAATTGAAGGCCTTTGGAATTACAGTTCTGGTAAAACAAATTTGCATGTATGTAGCACCAGCACTGAAATCTTTGTTCTGCTGTGAACAGGCATTTTGACCTCTGCAAGTCCATTAACTGCTCTGGGCCTCAGTTTCTTCCCTGTTAAAATGAAGGAGTTGGACAAACTGTAAGGTTCTTTCTGTTTCTGATATAGACTGGCTCTATTCAGTTCCATGCAAGACGTGGTCACTAATATGTAGTAGAAATAGCATATATAGGAACACTTGTTAAAGATTTTCTGTCTTACTGACACTTGTCTGAAAACTAATTTTCTTATCTTCATTTCTTCCTTAAAGATCCTTTCATTTAAAGACATATTTTTCACCAGTTTTCTTCTTGGCTTATTCCGTTATTGGTGTAGTATGCATGCTTTTCTGTTCCCACCGTGAATATCAAGTGGAGTTCTGTGAGTCATTAAATATATTTTTATTAGAGTTACAGTTTCATGTGTAAAATTTCAATCTTTTTATAAACAGTTGTAGTGATACCCTGAGTAACAAAGTCAACATCTTGTGCAGATTCCTTTCTCATTAGTTATCACAGGGTGGTGGGGAAAATCTTGTTTTCCCTATTTCATATTGGAAGAACTCAAGACAGAAGGGAATTGATTTTACTAAGGGTGTCACCATACTTGGATATTTCTTGGGAAAACTCAAGCTTTTGGGGGTGGGGTGGGGGAAGAGAGAGTTTGTTTTAAAATCACTTCTTTACGGTAATGAAACCCTACATCCTATCACCCATCATTAATAGATTTTTTTCTCTGAACCCTTTTGGATTCTGGCTGACTCTTAATTGCTCTGTGTTCCTAGGCAAGTTAATTGATCTGAATATTCTGGTTATCTCTTGGTACATAAAGGAGCTCTGGTGGCACAGTGGTTCAAGTGCTCGGCTGCTAACCAAAAGGTTGGCGGTTCCAACCCACCAGCTGCACCACTGAAGAAAAAACCTGGCGAGCTGCTCCCGTAAAGATTTACAGCCTAGGAAACCCTAAGAGGCAGTTCTACTCTGTGCTATGGTATGGGATCACTAGGAGTTGGAACCAACTCAACGACACATGACAGCAACAACATTGCTGCATAACAAACAACCCCAAAACTTAGTGGTTTGAAACAAGACTTTATTATTGTATCTCATAGCTCTGTGATTTGACCGTGTTCAGCTGCTTCATGGGTTGCTTCGGATCGCTCATGCAGTTACAGTGAAAAGTGGCTGGGGCTGGAGTTATCTGAAGGCTCATCGAGGCTGGATATCCAAGGTGGTTTCCTGACGTGACAGGCAGCTGATGCTGGATGAGCACTAGGCCGGGGCTGTTGACTGGAATACCACACCTGGCTTCCTCCTGTCTCTGAGACGGAAGAGGAAGCTTCCAGCCAGCTAAAGCTGTACCTGGAGTTGGTACAGTGTCACTTGCACCCATTCCATTGGTAAATCACTCTTGGAGCCTACTTAGTTTTAGGAATGTGTAGGAATATACTCCATCTCTTGGCAGGGAACTGTCAAGGTCACATTGCAGAAGGTGATTTGGGTTGTGGCCACCTTTGGAAAATAATAGCCCACTTCACAGAGCTTCCTTTCTTGGATATAAAAGATCACATTATCTAATGGAGTTATAATTTTAGGGATTCAACCAGATAATGTATTATCCAGGACAGTGCCCTAATATTTACCAAATGGTAAATATCATTATTGTTATTGTCTCCAGATTTAATAGTAGTTCCACGCTGAGCAACAGAAACTTTAGAACACCGTAGCCTGGTACTTTGGCATTCTTTTTGTTGGTAGCTGCCATCAAGTTGGCCTCTGACTCATGATGACCCCATGCACAGTGGAAGGAAGTGTTGCCTGAGTTGTTGTGGATCGGACTTGGTAATTTATCAAATTTTCATTGGCTAATTTTCAGAAGTAGATTGCTAGGTCTTTCTTGCTGGTCTTCCATAGTCTAGGAGCCTCACAGAATAGTGTTCAACATCGCAGCAACATGCAAGCCTCCACTGACAGATGGGTGGTGGCTGCATATGAAGTACTTTGGCAGGGAATTGAACCCAGGTTTCCCAGATGGAAGGTGAGAATTCTACCACTGAACCACCAGTGCCTCATTAGCATCATTAATATTAGGTAATGATACCCTCAGAGGAGTTCCTGGGTAGGGCAAACGGTTAATGCTCTTAGTTGCTAACCGAAAGGCTGGAGGTTCAAATCTACCCAGAGGCATCTCGGAAGGAAGGCCTAGTCATCTACTTCCGAAAAGTCAGAATTTGAAAACCCTATGGAGCTCAGTTCTATACTGATACCTAGGGGATCACCATGATTTGGAATCAACTTCACAGCAACCGGTCGTGGTAATGATACTCTTAAGATCTGCCAGAGGAGCCCTACTGGTGCAATAGGTAAGCGCTTGCTGTTCAAATCCACCAGCAGGTCTGTGAAAGAAAAGACCTGGTGATCCACTTCTGTAAAGACTACAGCCTAGGAAATCCTATGGGGGCAGTTCTCTCTCCTATAGGGTTGCTATGAGCTGGAATCCACTCGACAGCAGTGGGTTTGCTTTGGTTTTTGGGTTATTAGGAAAAAAATCATGGTATCAGTGAAAGCCTTGGGAAAATCAAGCTCTTTTCTTCTCTTTGCTGTACAAGGATTAGAACAGCATGAATACTTGAGGGCAAATTTCTCTTTTGATGTATGTGCAAATATTACATTGTGTCTTTAAGTAGAGGTCTATCCAGGGTTGATAGAAGAATGTTGAATCTAATTTGTTTCCACAGGGCTTAAATTCCAAGAGGAGGGAAATTTAGGGAATCTTTGGGGGGCATCAAGTGGGAAGCCTTCTCTTATGAGTCCCTATAAATTGCAAGATGTTCTGGAATGATGATACATCAGCATTTTATAAGTCATAATTTTTGTTTTAATTTGCTAGACATCTGTTAGCTTCGATGGCAACCATATGGGAGTTTAAATTGCCTTTTGAATTACACGGAGATGGTAGGAAGAAAGCTGAATATGGTTATGAAAGTGTCATATGGGAAAAGTGTAAGGAAGGTATACAGACCTCAGTGGGGAAAGTAATTGAATACTGACTTGCTTGGTCTGTCTGCTCACTCATGGGTCAGTGAAAAGACACTGAAGCATTCTCACTTGATGATATGCTCTGGAGATTGAAATGAAGCTGAGGGGAAGAGTTGGAAAACCAAATAATGTTCCACCCACCATAAAATTGCCAAGGCAAGCTCATTTAGATGCATCACTCTACCTGAATATGTCTACAGTAGTAGTTAGCCCCTACCTGGCAAAAGGTGAAAACAACCTGCGTTTTTAACAGTGCCTTTACAATTATAATGCCTTTCTTCTAGCATCTCAAAACATTTTACAAGCGTATTGTATCTTTGTGACAGATGAAGAAAATGAAGTGTTATGTCAAGGTTCATTTTTGGAGTGTTGTCTCTTTCAAACTATTGCCCTAGCTTCTTGGTTTGAAACTTATTTTAGAAGATGCTAGTTATTCTGAAATGAAACATCAAGTAAGTCATTTGCATCTGTTCATAATTGAAAAGTGATAAAGTTTTTGCATATGCCTCAATTAACACCACCCACAGGCACAAGAAAAGCTAGGGTGAAAATGTTCTTAAAGGATATGATCGAATAATAAACTATCATGTAGTCCATTGAAAAGTCATAAATGAAAATTGGAGTATTAGAGACAGAGTTCTTGAGTCACAGGCTTCACCATGTAACACTGATGATTGTCTTCAGACTTCTAAATTCTCATACTTTGCTGGATTATAAGGGTCCCAAGTATGGGACTTTCTCTTAGTCATCTTTATAAGCCCGTGTCTAGCTCATAGTCTAAAACATGATAGATGTTTAATAAATGTTTGTTGGATGATCGAATTACAGAATCACTGGAAGGTGCATAGAGTCACCTGCTGTAACCTCCTAGTAAGTGAAACACTTTCCTCTGTACTGTCCTTCCAGTCTTTCGGAGAATGGATCTGGGTTTGGACCATTCTCATCATCAAAGAGCTTCATCTATACTCATCCTAGATGTAACCTGTTTTCCTGAAACTTCTATCCTTCTAATATACTGTTTGATTTTTAATTTTAATTTTGAAACAGTGTCAGGTGTACATAGAAATTGCAAGTAGTGTTTTTTTTTTTTTTTTAGCGATTTGAGAATAAGTTGCCAGCATGATGCCTATTACTTAAACACTTCAGTGTGTATTCCCTGCAAACTAAGATATTCTAGGTAACCATGGTCCAACTATCAAAGCCAAGAAATCACAATTGATACATTTTTTTTTTAATGCTTAGACCTCATTCAGATTTCCCGGTTGTTCCAATAATGACTTTAAAGGAAAAGAATCCAGCTTAGAACCACACATTTTTTAAAAAATAGTTTTTATTGTTCTTTAAGTGAAAGTTTACAAATCAAGTCAGTCTCTCACGTATAAACTTATGTACACCTTACTACATACCCTCATTTACTCTCCCCCTAATAAGCCAGCCCGCTCCCTCCTTCCAGTTTTTCCTTTCGTTTTGCCAGTTTCTCACTCTCTCTACCCTCCCATCTCCCCTCTAGACAGGAGATGCCAACACAGTCTCAAGTGTCCACCTGATACAAGTAGCTCACGCCTCATCAGCATCTCTCTGCAACCCATTGTCCAGTCCAACGCATGTCTGATGAGTTGTCTTTGGGAATGGTTCCTGTCCTGGGCCAACAGAAGGTTTGGGGACCGTGACCACCGGGATTCTTCTAGTCTCAGTCAGACCGTTAAGTCTGGTCTTTTTATGAGAATTTGGGGTCTGCATCCCACTGTTCTCCTGCTCCCTCAGGGGTTCTCTGTTGTGTTCCCTGTCAGGGCAGTCATCGGTTGTGGCCGAGCACCATCTAGTTCTTCTGGTTTCAGGATGTAAGTCTCTGGTTCATGTAGCCCTTTCCGTCTCTTGGGCTCATAATTATCTTGTGACCTTGGTCTTCTTCATTCTCCTTTGATCCAGGTGGGTTGAGACCAATTGATGCATCTTAGATGGCTGCTTGTTAGCATTTAAGACCCCAGACGCCACACTTCAAAGTGGGATGCAGAATGTTTTCTTAATAGAATTTATTTTGCCAGTTGACTTAGATGTCCCCTGAAGCCATAGTCCCCAAACCTCCGCCCTTGCTCCGCTGACCTTTGAAGCATTCAGTTTATTCAGGAAACTTCTTTGCTTTTGGTCCAGCCCGGTTGAGCTGACCTTCCGTGTATTGAGTGTTGTCCTTCCCTTCACCTAAAGTAGTTCTTATCTACTATCTAATCAGGAAATAACCCTCTCCCACCCTCCCTCCCCCGTCTCATAACTATAAAAGAATGCCACATATTGTTTTTAGTTTGTCTTTTAAGTCTCTTTCAGTTCTTCACTGTCATGATCTTGACACTTCTGAAGATAATAAGCGAGTTATTTTATTGTCCCTCAATTTGGGTTTGTCTGACATTTCGTCCTGCTTGAATTCAGATTGTGCATCTTTGGCAGGAATATCACAGAAATGGTGCTGTATTCTCGTTGCATCTTATCAGAGGGCACTGATTTCTCTCTGTCCTGTTACTGGTGATGGTCACTTGATTAGGGCGCTGCTGGCTAAGCTTCTCTACCATTAAGTTACCTTTTCCTTTTCGTAATTTATAAATATTTTGTGGCAAGGTACTTTGAAACTATATAAATAGCTCATTCCTTATTAAAATTTCAGTCTACCAGTTAACTTTTTTATATGAGTAAGAACTTGTGGTTTCCTGTTTTATTTGATATATTTTAACCTTTTGCTCTTACTACTTATTTTGATGCTCCTATTGGTCCCAGGTTTGGCCAGTGGCAGTCCTTTCATGCTGGTTCCTGGGTCCTTTTGACTCCCATCATTCTTTGAGCCCTTCCTTGTTTTCTGCCACAACAAGGTGCTCCAAGCTCATCTTGTAATTTACCTACACTATCTTTTTTTTCTCTTCTTCTGTCTTTTGTATCAGCCAATTATCCAAGGAGCCCTGGTTCCTTTGAGTGGAAAATGGTGCTTAGAAGCCAAGATCTGGATGCTAGATGTGCTCATTGCTATTGGGGTGTCACTGCTCCTGGGTTTTCTTGTTGGACAGAACTCTGGAATATGTGTATGTATATATACGTATATACACACATTTATTTATGTATTTATTCATATATATAAAACTATGAGTTCATAGTAATATCTCAGATTCCTGTCTTACACCACAGGGTTTATTCTAGTTTTTTTCCCTTTTCATGTTTATAACTGCCTTCTTTGACAGTGAGAGACCTGGCTCCCATTATTCTTAACATATTTACTTACCTGGTAAATCTCCCTGTATGTACTCATTTTCCATTGCTGTCAGTATCCCTCCTGCATGTGGTTGCCTTACTTACCTGTTGGTGCTCCACACACATCCCACCCCCATGTGCACACCCATATCGATTCTGATAGCCACTGCGCCATTCCTAAACCTCTGTTTTCCATCTTTAAAAGTTCCTAGTTCCTCTATATATGTTCTTCATAAACTATTTCTAGATTGTTCTTTGCCCCGGTCATGGTGTCTGCCTGTGGTCCCATTTGGATATACCTACATTAATGAAGCAACCAGAAAGATTACATTTTCCACTCACTGTTCCAACCATCCAGAGAACAAAGTCTTCCTTAAATCTCTACGTAGTGCTGGGCCTGGAGGCAGAAGCCTTAGCTACTGCCTGGATTTGCCTTTGAGTAAGTTACTTTCACAAATTATTTCTTCAGTTGCTCATCTAAAAAAATGAGGGAAAATAATTCTAATAGCTGCAGAGTTGTCATCCAATATTAAATGAAATCATGCATGTGAAAGTGCTTTGTGAAAGGTAAATATCTCAATACAAATATTAGTTATTAAAACAGGCTAAGCTTTGTAGGCTTTTCCTAGCAGCCAGGGAACATTGTAGGTTCAGGTTGAATTCCTGTTGAGATAAAACTTTTACAGCTTTTCAAATGAACTCTATTAAGCCAGCCTACCCACCCACCCCTCTCCCCTGAGCTCAGTGCTCTAAACTCTAGTTAATTATTTGATTTTACGTTTAGTAAGAAGAAAGACCTAGTGATCTACTTCCAAAAGATCACAGTCATTGAAAACGCAGTTCTGTTCTGAAACACATGGTGTGGCCATGAATTAATTGGAACCAACTTGATGGCAACTGGTTAAGTTTTTTTTTTTTAATCCTATTTGAGCCTGTGGGTGGTGACAATGGTTAGTGCTGTCAGCTGCTACCTAAAAGGTTAGGGGTTTGAGCCCACCTAGAGGTGCCTTGGAAGAAAGCCTGATGATCTACTTCTGAAAAATCAGCCATTGGAAACTCTAGGGGGCACAGTTCTGTACTGACACGCGGGGTCACCATCAGTCAGAATTGACTCCGCAGCAACTGGTTTTTATTATCCCGTTTAAATGTCTTATTCTGGCCCAGTGGGTTTCAAACTGGCAGGTAGCTCTAGGGTTCCTTGTGGTGTGCCAGAGGATGCTGGGGACTGAGTAGGGGCTCTCTGACCTCCCTTTCTTCCAGAGAAGTTTGGCCGTTATATTGGATATTTTGGGATACCAGGAAGGCTGTTTATTTATTTATTTTTTTTAAGGGCCCACTACTTAAATAAAAAATGAAAGCTACTAATATAGCCTTCAGATGTTTTGGAATCTTGATTGCCAAAACATGTTGAAAAAAAAAAAATATTCCTTTTGTGGGTTTTTAATCCCTCAGCAAAGGGTTCGAGTCTCTTCATGCTTAAGAAGTGCATCTCACTAACTAGGGGAGACTTCCGTAGGATTAATTAATACTCAGAGCCTTTATAGATGTAGCAGCCTAATTAGTAAGCTGTCGGTCAGGAAATTTCAGTTTCCCACCAGGAAATGTGATTCAGTAGGTCTAGGATGGGGTCCTAGAATCAGTACTTAAAAAAATAAAATAAAATAAACTCTTCAGGTGATTCTGATGCACAGCTGAGGTTGGGAAGCTCTGGGTAATTACTCTTGGCAAGATGTGGCATCTTCATCCCATTGTCCTTTAGAGGGGGCACTCAGGGGAGCTGGGAGTGGGTGGCGTGGAGCAGGACCCAAAGGGCGACTGATTACACCAGCATGTGAAACTAGTGAAAGCTAGTTCTTCGCTTATGAGAAAAAAAAAAAGAAGTGGCCTATTTTATCCCTCATGGAATTTTTTTATTAATCCAAAAATGCCAGTTTATTTTTAAACCTGCAAGCCCTAAAAATAATAGGAGAAAATCAAATCTCTTTTAAAGAGAACCTCTTGTGCTGTGATTTGCATGTGAAAAATTAGCATCATATAGGGATAGGAGCTGGTTATTTATTCCACATTAATGAAGAAATAGACTTTTTGTTCCTTTTCCCTGGTTGTCCTGGACTGCTATGCACACTTCTAATTTAGCGGACCGAACCTAACTGCAGACACTGTACTTAACAATAAACAGCAAACCATTCTCCCCTTCAAAAATCGGACTTTTCTGTCCACAGCGGCTGTTCTTTCAGCCTGTATTTTCCTGGGCTTCCTTCTTTGCCTCCAGCCCTGGATACATTCCAACTGGTGGGGAGGAGGAGTTGCTTTCTACATCTGGGTCTATATGGTAGTTTTATTGAATTGACTCTGCTGTAATGCTGTGGAAGGGACATTTCTTCTCTGGTGCCCAAATTTGCAGTTACATCACAAAGACAATTGACAGTAAAGCAAACGCAGGCAATTCAAACATGATACTGTTAGTTTTCGCCAGAAAGAAAAGTTTTAATATAGAATAATTGGAGCATGGGTAACGAGTTTCCCATTATTTTCTTGATTTCTTTCCTCCCCTCCCCCCTTTAAAAAATTAGTCATTTGTTTGAAATAAGCATAATTTTGGATAAAAATCTAAATGACTTCTGTAAGATGTTGTAATGGAACTGCTAGCCATCACCATTCCTAAAACAACTCAGAACGCAGTGAGCCTTGTGGTTAGTACTGGGTTGTTACCCATATGTATACAAAGGATCGTAATTCTGAAATGCAAGGTACAATTTTTAAGCAGTATAATCACCAAGCTCAGTAACAAAATAATAATATTGGAAGTGGATGGCAAAACATTTTGGCTTTCCACATTGAAAAGGCTTAGTGATGTTTTATACCTCTTCCAGCTACTATTTACTATTTAGATGAGTATTAGAAGACATAGGGCTCATTTTCCTTGTTGAAAATTTTTTCTAAATTACACTTGGCACTAAGGCTAGAATTTCTAAAAATCTAGAGGGAACAGCTGGTGCTCAAATAAATATTCAGGCCAACAATTTTAACGCTTTGCACTTAATTAAGTAGTCCTAATAAAAGAGGAATAGTTGAGCATTTCTCAAAGTATAATGTTTTGCTTCCAACAGAAATTTCCCCAACTGTTGTTAATACTTCCCCCCTTAAGACTTAATTCTGCCAAATAAGTAGTTCTAACCACAAATGATGCATTTAATGCCAAAAGTTAGTTCTCCTGTTTTAAGGTGTAGTCGTATCAGTAATGGCCAATACTTTGACGGATGAAAACTCATTGACTTTTTAGAAAGTTTTACTTCTTTATATGATGCAATATTACCCGTTGCTGCTGAGTTGATTCTGACTCATGGTGACTCCGTGTATGTCAGAGTAGAACTGTGCTCCATGGGGCTTTCAGTAGCCACCTGGCTTTTCTGTTGAGGTGCCTCTGAGTGGACTCAAACCTCCAACCTTTTGGTTAGCAGCCAAGTGCTTTAACTGTTTGCATCACCCAGGGACTCCCGGTACAATATTAGAGACTGATACAAGGTTCATCCTCACTTGGTCATTCTACTGCTCTGCTGGTGGCCGGACAGAAGAGTTTGATATTAAGGAGTTTGTACTTTGAGTTATATGTGCAGGTTTTAACCCACCTTCATTACCTGGCTTGTGACCTTAGTTAGACAAGTTACTTATCCACCTGTTCTTAAGTTTCCTCATCTGCAAAGTGGTATTTTTAGTATTATCATATATATATATATATATATGTATATATATATATATTTAATTGTGCTTTAAGTGAAAGTTTACGGATCAAGTTAGTTTCTCATACAAAAATTTATACACACATTGTTATGTGACCCTGGTTGCTCTCCCTATAATATGACAGCACACTCCTCCTTTCCGCCCTGAATTTCCCGGGTGCATTCAACCATCTCCGTCCCTTTCTTCTCATCTTGCCTCTGGGCAGGAGCTGGCCATTTAGTCTCATGTATCTACTTGAACTGAGAAGCATACTGTTTGTGAGTATCATTTCATGTCTTATAGTCCAGTCTAATCTTTGTCTGAAGAGTTGGCTTCGGCAATGGTTTTAGTTCTGGGTTAACAGAGAGTCTGGGGGCCATGTCTTCCGGGGCTCCTCCAGTCTCAGACCATTAAGTCTGGCCTTTTTCTAGAGCTTGACTTCTGCACCCCACTTTTCTCCTGCTCTGTCAGGGACTCTCTGTTGTGCTTCCTGTCAGGGTGGTCATTGGTGATAGCTGGGCACCATCTAATTCTTCTGGTCTTAGGCTGATGGAGTCTCTGGTTTATGTGGGCTAATATTTTCTTATGTCTTTGGTGTTCTTCATTCTTCTTTGCTCCAGGTAGGTTGGGACCAATTGATGCATCTTAGATGGCTGCTTGCTGGCTTTTAAGACCCCAGATGCCACTCACCAAAGTGGGATGCAGAACATTTTCTTAATAAATTTTGTTAAACCAGTTGGCCCCCAGACCCCCACATCTGCTAATCTTCCCTCACAGTGTTTGGTTGTATTTAGGAAACTTCTTAGCTTTTGGTTTAGTCCAGTTGTGCTGACTTCCCCTGTATTGTGTGTTGTCCTTCCCTTAACCTAAGATAATTCATTTTTAGTATTATAAGTAATGATTATTGATAGTAGTGTCAAGAGTAACACCTATTTTAGAATCATGAGGATTAAAGGAGTTAGTATGTATAAATTGTTTGGAATACTCAATAAACCAAAAAAATCCAGTGCCATCGAGTCGATTCTGACTCATAGCGACCATGTAGGACAGAGTAGAACTGCCCCATAGAGTTTCGAAGGAGCGCCTGGCGGATTCAAACTGCCAGCCCTTTGGTTAGCAGCCGTAGCGCTTAACCACTTCGCCACCAGGGTTTCCAGGAATACGCCATAAGTATTAGCAATTATTACTTTATTTTCCTCAACACTCAATTTCTTTTGGTTGTTTTTCTTAACTTCCTTCAGAACCATTAAAATAATCTTACATTGTAATATATATTTTTGGTTTTCTGTAATGTTGTGCCTACTTAAGTGCATTCTTAAAATTATTAAAGGAAAAAAAAGATCTAGCAAATGTTCAGAATGTTCTTTTCATTGTAATGAATGGCATATAATTCTTTTCATGGATACCAGACCATGAATTCACATCTATTATTTGTTGTTAATTTTCCCTTTTTTTCTTTATGCTGTCAGATTCAGTCTTTATTTTCTTTGCAAAACCAAGCTGTGTCATATTAGTGTTTTGTACCAGGAAGTTGAGTTTCTGATGTCTTACCTCCAGTATTAGGCCTAACATCTGAGAAGAAAGAGAAGCTTTTTTTTTTTTCAAATATGGATATTCTGGAAATATCTAGATGGTGGTAGCTTTATATTTTTACCTTTTAAGGTGTTATAAGTCCTAGATATTTTGGTCATCCTTATACTTAATGCATTTCAGACACATTCTCTAGGTGGTGAAGATGAAAATCAAGCCAGTGATGGAGGTGAAATTTGGATTTCCCCTTGTGTGTCCTTACAATTGATGCAGAGCTGGGGTTTTGGCCCGAACCACCTGGATGTTTGACTAAATGGGCCACCCGTCTTGGGCAAGGAGTGACGACTGGTTTCTCCTCTGGAGCATGAACAGGATCCTCCAAAAGCTGGTGTTGTTTGGCCCCTAGGATTGTCACCTGACGTAGAAGACACTGGCTTCCTGTTTCTAAGCATGATCTTCCTTCTTACCTGGCTAAACTCTGGGAGAAAGGCCAGGAGATGCTCAGTTAGTCGGTGCAAGGAACCTTATCCCTCGTTTCCATGTAGAAGGGTGTGCAGCAAACGCCACAGCTTGAAGGGAAGGGTAGGGATGGGAGAGAGACGTAAGCAGAATTTTTACTATTGTATTCATTGTTAAAAAAAAGAATGATTTATGTAGCATGACAGGATTTCATAAAAGTATAATTTAAATAATCTTTAGCTTACCAACAAACATCCCCAGAACCGCTAGTTTAGATTCACTCATTGATCTTATGATCCATTGTTGGATTGCAATTCACTGATTTTGGTGAGTGGCTGGAGGTAGCTGCCTGATCATCTAAAGCGAATCCCAGAGTTCAGTCACTTGCATACTGCCTGCAGGACTTTTGTTAAACTCTTGTGCCACCCTAAAGCTTCTCAAACTTTAATGTGCATACAGGTTATGTGAGGATCTTGTTTAAAATGCAGATTCTGATTCAGTGGCTCTGGGAGGGGCTAGGGTTTGGCATCTTTAATAAGCAAGGACCTAGGCAATTTCAAGCACTCTTTTCTTTTAAATTGACTCAGCTTTTTAAAATTTTTTTTTATTCTTTAGATGGATGTTTACAGAGCAAACTAGCTTCTCACTAAACAATTAGTATACATATTGTTTTATGACACTGGTTAACAACCCCACGACAGGTCAACACTCTCCCTTCTTGATCTTGGGTTCCCTATTACCAGTTTTCCTGTCCCCTTTGCATTCTAGTTCTTCCTCCTGGACTGGTGTGCCCCTTTAATCTTGTTTTGTTTTATGGGCCTGTCTAATCTTTGGCTAAAGGGTGAACTTCAGGAGTGACTTTGTTACTGAGCTAAAAGGGTGTCCAGAGGCCATACTCTCTGGGTTTCTTCAGTCTCTGTCAGACCAGTAAGTCTAGTCTTTTTTTGTGGGTTAGAATGTTGTTCTACATTTTTCTCTAGCTCTGTCCAGGACCCTCTATTGTGATCCCTATCAGAGCAGTCAGTGGTGGTAGCTGGGTACCATCTAGTTGTATTGGATTCAGTCTGGTGGAGGCCATGGTAGTTGTGATTCCTTAGTCCTTTGGTCTAATCTTTCCCTTGTGTCTTTAGTTCTCTTCATTCTCCCTTGCTCCCAAAGGGGCGAAACCAATGGAATATCTTAGATAGCCTTTCACAGGCTTTCAAGAATACAGACGCTACTCATGTAGTAGAATGTAGAACATTTTCTTTATAAACTATGTTATGTCAATTGAGCTAGATGTTTCCCGAGACCGTGATTCCCACAGCCCTCAGCCCAGTATTTCGGTCCCTCAGGGAGTTTGGATGTGTCTATGTAGCTTCCATGACCTTGCCTTGGGCAAGATATGCTGGCTTCCCCAGTATTGTGTACTGTCTTACCCTTCACCAAAGTTACCACTTATCTATTGTCCATTTGGAAACCCTGGTGGTGTACTGGTTAAGTACCATGGCTGCTAACCAAGGGGTCAGCAGTTCGAATCCACCAGGCACTCTTTGGAAACTCTATGGGGCAGTTCTGCTCTGTCCTAAAGGTTTGCTATGAGTCGGAATAGACTCAACAGCAGTGGGTTTGGTTTTTTGTTTTTTGATTGTCCATTTAGTGTTTTTTCATTTCCACCACTCTCCTCCCTCGGAGCCATCAGAGATTGTTGTTTTGTGTGTTTAAAGCTTTCCATGAGTTTTTACAGTAGTGGTCTCATGTAATATTTGTCCCTTTGTGATTGATGTATTTCACTTAGCGTAATGCTCTCCAGGTTGATCCATGTTGTGAGATGCTTCAAAGATTAATCATTGTTCTTTATCGTTGCATAGTACTCCATTATGTGTATGTACCATAGTTTGTTTATCCATTCATCTGTTGATGGGCAACTCGGTTGTTTCCATCTTTTTGCTGTTGTGAACAATGCTGCAGTGAACATGGTGTGCATATGTCTATTGGTGTGATGGCTTTTATTTCTCTAGGATATATTCCTATGAGTGGAATTGCTGGATCACATGGTATTTCTATTTCTAGCTTTCTGAGGAAATGTCATATTGTTTTCCAAAATGGTTGTACCATTTTGCATTTCCACCAGCAGTGCATAGGTGTTCCAGTCTCACTGCAGCCTCTCCAACATTTGTTATTTTCTGTTTTTTTGATTCGCGCCAGTAATGCCGGGGTGAGATGGTATTTTATTGTGGTTTTTATTTGTATTTGTCTAATGGCTGGTGATTGGGAGCATTTCCTCACGTGTCTGTTAGCCGCTTGAATGTCTTCTTTGGTGAAGTGTCTTTTCATTTCCTTTGCCCATTTTCTAATTGAACTATTTGTCTTTTTGTTGTAGAGGTGTTGGATTTTCCTGTAAATTTTAGAAATTAGACCTTTGTCGGATTTGTAACAGCCAAATTTTTTTCCTAGTTCATAGGTTCTCTTTTTACTCTTTTGGTGAAGTAAATTGGCTCAGGTTTTAAATCTTAAATCCATTTATTTAAAGGGGAAATTAAAAAAAAATCACCATTCAAATGCGTACAATGACAATAATATGGCTTATTAACTTCTAGGTAGCTATTGGTGCCTGCTGGCAGGCCCTGTGTCGAAGGCTTATTTTCTTTTGTTAGAGAGGAGGTTAACAAGTGTGCAAAGTGTTCCACATACTAGAATCAGATGGAAACTTTCTCCTTGGCTAGACCAGTGTGTTCAAAGAGAGTTGAAAAGAAAATGACTTTCTTATTCAAGGTTATTTAATGCTGTATTCTAAAATTGTCTCCTTTGGCACCCCTGGTCACTGGGGAGTCACACTTTGGGGAACACTGCTTTTAAGTAATTCATAGGAAGGCATGCATTAATAAGCCGAAACCTGTCATCTGGATGGATGAATCTCTAGTGGTAAAATGGTTGAGGGCGTGTGTTTAAATATTTGCCTACCCCGAGTTCTGTTGCCTGTGGGAGGTGGGGGGGAAATAGGAGCATCCCTCACCTTTGAAAAGTTGCTAACCCCAGGTCCACATCTTAGGTGTAAAAAGGAAACTGCTTTGGGAAATT
Organism: Elephas maximus indicus; assembly: GCF_024166365.1. Taxonomy (NCBI): domain Eukaryota; kingdom Metazoa; phylum Chordata; class Mammalia; order Proboscidea; family Elephantidae; genus Elephas; species Elephas maximus. The sequence goes on from NC_064823.1 coordinate 55,004,838, forward strand.
TTATCTCGGGCTTGGGAAATCTATGTCAGTGGATTTCTTTTCCTCTTCCTCCTTCCTCCCTCAAGTTACTATTGCTTATGTTCAGCTTTTGCCATAAGTCCATTTATTTGACACTTTTTTTTTTTTTTAGAATAGGGAACTTCCTGAAATGCTTTTCTGTTGTAAAAACAATACAGCAATGTTGATATATCTTTGTTTTTTAAGGGAAAGAAAGAAACCACAATTTCAATAATATTTTCTTCAGATTCAACTGTAGTAAAAGTAAAGACTCTTAGTCAAATAATCTGAGAGCAGCAAATACCAAAAGAAACAAAAACTGTATTAGTATTTGAGTTTAGCAAACCTCAGTTAATTAACTTTGTGAGGGAAGAATGTACTAGCTTTTTAAGTATTTACATCACTACATCACTAGCTACATCACTAGCTTTTTAAGCATTTCTTCTGATTTTACCGGCATGTCCCCTCCTCGGGATAACATACAGAATAAGTGTTTTCAGCGTACAGAGCAAATACCTTCTGAATAAACATCAATTTCACACAACCAGAAAAAATAAAATAAAATCAATAAATCTCCTTTAGGCAGTGGAAAAACTCTGTACATTTTTAAAAGAAGGAGATACAGTGTTAAGCAACTAAAAAACAAAATCCAAGACTCAAAAAACCAAGCTCTGAGTTTTAAATGTTTTTCAACATGACTTTTACGTAGACAGAAAATTGTAGTTGGGAGCTTTCTGAGCACCTGTTTTATTGCTGGTGCTCTGCCTATCTGGTGTTTGGGTAACAACTGGCCAACCACATGGGAACTCATCTGAAAAAACACTACTTAGTTTTTTTTTTCATCTCATAACTAGAATTCTAGGGAAAATACTGTTTCCCTAGTACTAGTTCTTAATCTATTAGTTTTGTGAAAGAATAAATTGAATAAAGAGATGGCCAGATGATATAACTGTATGTGGCATTTTCATTTTTTTCTGATTTTGTAAGATTTAATAATCCCTAATTTATTCTCACTGGAAACCCTGGTGGTGTGGTGGTGAAGTGCTACGGCTGCTAACCAAAAGGTCAGCAGTTTCGAATCCGCCAGGCGCTCCTTGGAAACTCTATGGGGCAGTTCTGCTCTGTCCTATAGGGTCGCCATGAGTCGGAATTGACTCGATGGCACTGGGTTTTTTTTTTTTTTTTTTAATTCTCACTGCATGTTTTGAGAGTTTTAAAGTTGTTATCCAGTGAAAATTTGTAACAGTTGCATAGAAGTTTGAAAATAGTGTTTTATTCATCCTTTTTAAGATACAGGATCAGTATTCTAGAAGTGAGAGACAGAGTTCACTAAAAAGAGGATTAAAATATCTTTTGTATTTTTTGAAATATGTGTGTGTGTATGTATTCCATTTAGGAAGCCCTGGTGGCATAGTGGTTAAGTGCTACGGCTGCTAACCGAAAGGTCTGCAGTTCGAATCCACCAGGCCCTCCTTGGAAACTCTATGGGGCAGTTCTGCTCTGTCCTGTAGGGTTGCTATGAGTCGGAATCAACTTAACGGCAATGGGTTGGGTTTGGTTTATATATTCCATTTAAATATTGATATGTATCCTTGGACTTTTGTGTGTGTGGTAACTAGACATGTGCTGTCTTTGGAGAAAAAAGAGAAATTACCTAAATGACTATATGACCTCTCAACATTTTCATTTGCGATAGGAGACTAAAATTAATTTATTGTGGTATGCTATAAATATGCAAACTTAATGAAACTTTTTTTTTTACTTACAAATTAAAACCAGAGACCCGTTTTTAGGATCTAAGGCATAAGCAGAAAAAAAGACTATTGTGTTTTTTGGTTTTTAGATGAAGAAAATCAACTCTTTGAGCTATGATATTACTAATTCTTAGCTGGAAGCACCAACAGGTCATTAATTATTGCTAAGACACTTTGAAAATGCTGTTTTTTCAATTTTAATTGTCCTTTCTGTTGAATTTCCTGCTCCCCGCCACCCCCATTTTTGTGATTTTAATTTTAGAATTGAAAGAGCTTTTTGCTTTTAGGGAAGCTAAGTCTCTCCCATGCTCTTTAAAAAGGTTAATTTGCTGATGAAAGAACAGAAGGTTGAAATGATTTTGTACAGGAATGGTTGTGCAACTCTTTAATTCAGTGTTCTGTTGGCAGGTCTTTTTAGCACTGAATTATTGGTGAACTATCCTTTAATTGGTCTTTAGTACTCATCATTATATAATCTTAGGACTTACATGTTGAAAGGAACCTTAAAAATCATTTAGGCCCCTAGTGTTTACCACCCTCCTCCACATTTGTCCCCCTTTTAATAGTGGAATTCCGCCCCCCCACCCCCCCCCCGCCGCCAAGATCTTATTCAAAGCCCCTGTTTAAATCAGGGGGAAAGAGGAGCTATTCTAGAGGCTTAGCATCTGGGGCGGGGTTCACTTGTTCTTGGGCTCCCTGTGGGGATAGTGCACAGAGGGAACAAGGAGTCCTTGCAGATTTTTTTCTGTGGGTCATGTCTTTGCTGAGGATGGTGGAGAAGGCATCTGTTTACCATTTACACATTGAATAGGATGAAGTTGGCGTTTGGCCTCTGCTGTTTGTAAGATGTGTATACACCGAATCGCCCAAGTTTCCAAATCGGTGCTTTCACTCCATTTGGTTCTAACTCAACTGCCTTGGCACAGTCATTTTGATTACCATCAACCTTGCTTATGTTAAGTGAGTACTCAGATTATTTATTACGTCTTACTCTTGTTCTCTGGAATGAACAGACTCAAAAACTCATGCGTCATATGGATTCCATATGTGGCTTTTAAGTTAGCAGAAAACACAAAGCTTCCAGTTAATTTGTACATAAAATTGCATATTGAAAAGATTAAGCTTGATGGCATAGGCATTATTTGAAATTCTTTGTCATCCCTAATATTGTTCATATTTCATTTAAACAAGCTATTAGGTGTTTGAAGATTCTGTGGTGATGAACTCAGTGTACAGATTAACATATGTCCTATTTGGTTTTTTATTACTCAGTGCAGATACCCAAGGAATTTATTTTGCATGTTTGTTTTACACCGATGAGTTCCATATATGAGAAATGGTATGTAAAAAGTAGAACCTCCCCCCCCCGCAAAAAAAACCAAATCCGTTGCTGTTGGGTCGATTCCGACTCATATGGAAACCTTGGTGGTGTAGTGGTTAAGTGCTACAGTTGGCAGTTCGAATCTACGAGGCGCTCCTTGGAAACTCTGTGGGGCAGTTCTGCTCTTTCCTATAGGGTCCGCTATGAGTGTATGAAAAAGTAGAACAGTTACTCTTTATTTCTGTAATTTAACTTTTTTTTTTCTTTTTCTGATGCTAGGCAAAGAACACTGCAATGCTTAAGACAATGGTTAAGAGTGAGACTGCCTGGATTCAAATATGGGCCTTAATACTTGCAAGCTGTGTGATCCTAAACAATTAATCATTCTGGGTGATTCCTTTTAGGTCAAAAGTGGGTAATAGTACAGCTTACTTCTAGGATCAAGGAGCCCTGCTGGTGCAGTGGTTAAGTGCTCGGCTGCTAACCGAAAGGCTGGCGATTCAGACCCACCCAGAGGCTCTGCAGGAGAAAGACCTGATGATCTGCCTTCTTAAAGATTATAGCCAAGAAAACCCCATGGGGCAGTTCTTCACTCTCACATGGGGTTGCTATGAGTTGGAATTGACTCGATGGCACCCAACGACAACCTCTAGGATCATGGTAAAAACTGAATGAGGTGATGCACAGCCCTTGAGCATAGTGAGCGCTCAGTGACTGCCAGCATCAGAATACGGTGATGAAGAGACGACTGCTCAACACATACGCAGGGTTTTGGTTCATTATCATCAGCGAAAGGTGTTGTCGGTGTCTAGGAACCTCACTTTCCTTGTTAGGAATGTGCATTCTGTATAACTATTCTCTAATGACAAGCTTTGTTTATTTTCTTTTGTCTTTCACCTACTGGAGGAGATTGTATAACCACACTTTGCTTTGGCAACTAGATCTAGCTGAATGTGCTAGCCAGGGCAGCTGCTGCTTTCCCCTCCCTAAATGAGTCCCCTCCCTAAAAAACTGGACCCTAATTTCTTCTGACGTTTAGCTGCAGCTGTCTACCATGTCCATTCTTGGCATGGCCGGACCAGTCCTCTGTTCTTATACTACAAATGCCAACATTTCTTATATCATGCCTAGAAGGTCATTTTAAGGCCGCGGACCTACTTGGTTTTTTAAAAAAAAGTAGTATGTGCAGTTCCAATAAAATAACATATGCCTAGAAAATAGGTATTCAGTAATTGTTAATTGAGATAAGTTAGTTGAATCTAAAGTAATTTTGTTAGCTTAGGAACAAAATTAGCATCCATCTGGGCCCCTCTGCAAAAATTTGTGAGATTGCACTTATTGAACTAAACACTTAAATTTGGGAGTATTTCAAAATAGTTTTCAAATAAGGAGCATATGCTGCTGCTTTCATAATCCATAACATGAAGGGTGCAGTGGAGGTTCTTGTGTAGGAGATGCCGAGACCATGAACCCTGTAAAGATAGTTGTCTAAAGTTAGGACTATACACAGGTTGTTGGGAAACACACCTTCATGGTTCTCTTATGCTCCTACATGCCTTTCTGGTTATGCTAAGAATGTTCTTTACTTGAACCATTTCTTAGGATTGTGAGCAGCCTTGAGGGATCAAGTAATGTCTCTTTCTGGGACAAAGAGCAGTCTTGCTTACTGCTTACTGTAAAGCTGCAGGTCCTCCAAGCTTGGTGTTCCTTAGCTGTGATGCCAACACACTGCATGTTCAGCTTTCATCTTGGCCCCTCCACACCACTCCCATTGGTCTTTGGGGGTGAGGAAACCCAACACAAACATAATTTTCATGCTGCCTACTGTGCTGTGAATAATAAAGTCTTTTGTTTCTGACACTGGAGTCTCGTGTCTTCTGCCAGCTTCCATGAGACAGTAACAGGCTCACTTATTAATATGTTGTTTAGTTGCCATTGAGTCAACCCCTGACTCATGGCAATGCAGTGTACAGTGGAATAAAACGCTGCTCGGTCCTGTGCCAGCCTGTGATCGGTTGTTGATTGGGCCACTGTAATCCAGTAGGGAAAAATAAAATCCAGAATTCAACATAGGTGTATTTTATATAAGTTGATTATGTAGCCAGTTAAATGTGTTCAGATGTGTCTTGTTAAGACCTACAAAGAGCATGGTTAAGAAGAAGATGGTGGGGGCTTCTTAGGGTTTTTTAGATTTCTTAGACCTGATGAGGGCTCCTGTAGTTCAAATCTGTAGCTACTGGCCTACCTTGCATACCAGATTATCTGTAGTGAATAATTTCACATTTTTCACCACATCAAAGATTCTACTTCTAGGTATGGCCGACATCTATCTCTCTCTTAATCCCACAGCACCCTCCTACAGAATCAAAGCATTTTTTCAAATTTATAATCCCTGAGAGGGATGGATCACCCAGTAAGCAAGGTACACACAAGCTTACTTGTGTTTAGTAATCTGTAGCGGACAATACATGTGAAACTGTTAACTACAGATTAGTAAGTAAGCACAAATAAGCTTATGCGTACCTGGCTTACTATATGTGAAATTGTTCCCTACAGACTAGTAAGCAAGTGCAAGTAAGTTTGTACATACCTTGCTTACTAGGTGATCCACCCCTACTGGCCAGTGAGTCTCCAGGGAACCAAGGGAGACCAAGGCTTCTTTATCAAGAACTGTTGTATCCTGAGTTAGGCAAAATGTGAAACTGTGACATATGTGAATGCTTGATTTTGAGAGGGCAGCACAACAAACTCGTGTGATTGGTGGCAGCGCTGAGACAGCACACAGTGTTTGGAGCCAAGGCAGCCCCAGCAGGCACAAACTCTAACCTGGGCAGGGGCACGACACAGAGAATGTCAGACATCTGGGCCCTGAACAAAGAGGAGACAGTGATTGGAAATTGCAAACTGAATTATTGGACCTGCGCTAAGAATGTAGAGGAAGACCCAGTCTCAGAAGCAACTGGCTCTGCTGAAATTGGAGTGGTGAAGATAATTTTTATGTTTACTTTTTGATATTTTTGGAATGATTGTTTTCAAGCAATCAGTTAACCAGCCTATTGGAGAAAGACACTGAAATCACCCTTAAGCTGATTTAACCAATTTAGAGAAGCATTAACACTTGGGTAACTGATGAAAGTAAAGTAAGGATACTTGCTCAGAACAGTATTTTATATGCCCTTTCTTTTCGATGGCACTAGTTTTTTTTTTTTTTCTTTATGATATATCTGTAAAACTGTATTTACTTCTTATCCACAATAGGTTTTTGGTCCTTCCTCCATCAAATGAATAATATGTCTGCATAATAATTAGACCTGAAATTAAGATGCTAGGTGGAGAGAAGATTCTCAACACTCAATATATGAGATAGATGTCAAAACCGCATGCCTGTTGTTTCCAAGGTGAATCTCATTGGCGTTTAGTCAGAAACAAATTCTAAATAATATTTTTCATACATGTAATGATTTGTAAACATTATTAACTACCTGCAGTCATCAGTTGAGATCCATGATGACTGCCAGAATCTAGGGGATTCATGGAGTAAGTAAAAATTCATGGACCAGGAAGTGGATTTTAACTGGGAATACTCTGGCAGATGTGCTTGAACTCTGATCCTCCTATCCCTGAGGGCTGTGACATATGGCTGCACAAGTTGTGAACTGCACAACTCCCTGGGTGGGGGCAAGGGCAGTCATTCAAAGGCTTAAATAAGTGACATACAATTTGGGAGACCCTGTTAAGTTGAATAGGCTCCAATATTCCCGTTAGGGTGGCAAGTACCATATGTACCTTTCACTCCTAGAAGAGGAACCTAATGGTGGTGGTAGTGCTGGTGGTGGTGGTGCTTCTGATAGGAAATGTGGAACTCCTGACCAAGGGAGAGGACTTCTCAGGTGCCTCTGGACCTGCAGACTTGGCCAAGAAATCCCAGCCCAGGGCCTACTCTCTACCTGGTTCCCATGAGCCCAAGGAGACTAAGAGACCTGCAGTTACTGAGCCTCTCTTATTGTATCCTTGAAGGAAAGTAGGCCATTTGCTTGCTTGTGTTAATGAGTGAATAAGCATGATCCTTCATCTTCAAAACAATTAATCTGTGTTTGTGAAGTAATTGTCTTGAATCCAGTATATTTGTATCAGAATGAAGAAGCTGCCAACCAATTTTTTTTAATGTCTTAATAAAATTTTACTTTACTTTCTCTAAATTAGGTATGTGAAGTGTTAGCTAGTTTAAATGCATAGATTAAGAGACATCATTTTTGTATGTAAAGTTACTTTTATGGCATACCTCTACAAGTAATTTTAGGGAATAAAGACCAAGTGTTGACATATAAACTTTTCTTCACCATTCTGAATACCTTCTCATTAAGATTTTGCTGAGTTTATTTTGGAAGGGCCAAACAATAGACCTTGGAGTGGAACCCTCCCTGTTCCCCAACACACTACAGGTAAACCACTGTTTCTGTCTAACACAGCCTAGTTCTGTTCTACCATTCAATTTTTGAGACATACAGCATAAGAAATAGTTCTATATTTTTATAGCTAGTTTAGTTACCAGTCATTAGTATGTGCCTCATTCCCTACCTAGGTGAGCTTGGCCAGACAACCTCCAAGAAAGCCTGGAGGACCTGTTTATCAATCTCATATCCCCTTACACCAATGGGAGTCACTATGTTTTATATAATAGGGTTTTGAATAGTGGAAGACTGTGGGACTCGGTGCCAGAAGACCTGGGTTTGAATCCAATTTCCATTACTTTCTAGCTCTGTTACCTTGATTCATTTTAAGTTTTTTTAGTCTTAGTTTCCTTACAGATAGTGGGTATATTGGAAGATAATTCTCCATAGGTCTCATGTTTCTGCACATCATGCAAGCTGAGGTATTGGCTGCATTTTTTCTGGACTATCTTTTCAAAGATGTTTGTGTAGTGAATAGCTTTGGAACATAGATGTCTATTATAAAATACTCAGGTTTCCTAAGCTCAGGAGTTCTCTTACGTCACCTGGCCCTCTTTACATCATTGCGTAGAAATTGGAGCTTAGGAACTGGCCAAAATATTCATAGCTATGGCTACAGCTATTGCTATGAATAAAAAAAACTGTCCTCTGTCTCTGACCCAAGAGTCTTATGTCTTCTACCAACATCCATGGAACTGCAGTAGGATAACTTTTTAGCTTGCAAGTAGGGTAAAATCGCAGACCCTGCACAGTCCTTGGCAAGTAAATAACAGTTTCCCAGTCTTAACTTGATTTATTTAATTCCCTCCACCACCTCTCCTTGCCTTGGTTCAGGCCATTACCATTTCTCACTTGCATTATTGCAGTACATTTCTTCCTTCCCCAACACTTCTCTCCACTCTACTACAGAAAAGATTTCTTTAAAAGCAAATCTGATTGTGTAACACTCCTTTGCTTTAAATACTTAAATGCCTCTTAATTTGGATAGGGTTAAAAGCAAGCTCCATTACATGGACCTTTTCAGTTTCTCACCTCTCGCATTCCCACCACCATATTCTGTACCCCAGCCATACCTGTTTGGAGCAAAACCAAATCCATTGCTGTCAAGTAGGTTCCAACTCATAGCGACCCTATAGGACCAGGGCTGAATTAAGTTAAGGGATGTGAGGGCCCTAAACACTGATAATCTGTGGTGCCCCCTCCTGTGCTTACTCACTCATTCGAACGGGATATATGAGTTATACATACACCTTGTTTATTAGCATGTATAGAGTAATGTCAGGCACTGTGTCCCATGCAGCGGACCATAAAACACGAAACTTACTCAATAAATAAAACTTTTCATGTTAGATAAATATTAATTTCTAGTATTTTTTGGATATTTGCTATGTTAGTGTTATATTAAGTTATTGCACATGTTAGCGTTATATTAAATGTATGCTAGATTGTGTCTGCATATTTGCCAGACATATTTTAGAATTAAAGTTATAAATATTATTGTTTATGAAACTTGGGATGTAACTGTACATAAATACTATATAGTTAAAAAGTAACTTGACTGAATTCATTGCAATGATTGATTTATTCGAGTTCTCTTGTTTTTGCACATCATCTGGGACAGGAGTTCCCGTTGATTCTTTACCAGGATATACACAAGAACACATCCTTGTGTTTGTATCATGGCAAAGAGGGTTGCTGGCCCTCCTGGCTGGAGTTGCTGGATTAGCATACATGGATGTACAAGATGGTTCTTTCAAAATGGGTCAGAGACATCTTATCTATTAATTCGTCCTTGTCCACTAGCCACTCATTTTAGATCCAGTTGCATGTTGGGTGCATGTAGCAAGAGTTAGACTCCACAGCCCACGCCTACCTTTTATTTATTAGAAAGAAATAATATACTCCCAAGAGACCCATGGAAAAAAGGAGTTTCCATTATATGGAAGGGGACTGTAGGAGACAGATGTCAACCAAGGTGTTGAAGTGATAGGGGCCTCATAGATTAAACAACCTGTGCGTGGGCGCCCTAGTGACCCTGTGTGAACTTTATTTCTGGCTGGCACATTCCCAGGCACCGGAGTTGGTATCAGTCGTTTAGTGCCCTAACAGTTCTCTTCCACTGTGGCCCTCGCTTTTCTTTGTGTCCTGTCTGCTTGGCATCTGTGGGTCTTTGCTTTGGACGAGTGGTGCACCTGTTTTGTTGATGCCCTAAGCACATGCTTTATTTTGCTTATTGGGTAATCTCTCCCTATATAGGACAGAGTAGAACTGCCCATAGGGTTTCCAAGCCAGTATCTTTACAGAAGCAGACTGCCACATCTTTCCCCGTGGAGCAAATGGTGGATTCAAACCACTGACCTTACAGTTAGCAGCTGAGTGCTTCAACACTGTGCCACCAGGGCTCCTTGTATACTTAATACCCATTATAAAATATTCACGGTCCCTAAGTAATGTGATCTACCGTGTCTGCAGGCGTTACCTGGTTCTCTTCTCAATTCCCTGTTGGAATTGGGGCTTGGGATAGAACCTGTTTATTTTTCCTGACTCTCTACCTTTGCATCTACTTTGTGTGAGAGACTGACTTGATTTGTAAACTTTCACTTAAAGCGTAATAAGAATTATAAAAAAAAAAAAAGAATAAGGAGGTCATGAATACAAAGGATTTATCTTAGGATCTGGTCAGTTCCTCTTGCTATTATTGTGTTTCTTTCAAGATTTGGTTCCAGAATTACAACTTTGGGAATTCTTCCCTAAACTTCTTCTATTCCTACACTATACCATCATTTAGGCATACCTCATTTATCCCTGGTTCCTTTTGTATATATTCCTTATAGCTCTTTTTCAGAGAAATTATATACATATACATACACACACACACACAAATATATCACACGTGTATTTTTTATTGTGATGAAATACATGTATCAGAACATTTGCATTTCAGCCATTTCTACGTGTAAAATTCAGTGACATTAATTACATTCCCCATGTTATGCAACCATCACCACCATTCGTTTTAATTTTTTTTTACCATTCTTAATAGAAACTCAGTACCCCTTACATAATACTTCCTCTTTTTCCCTCTCACCTGCCCCTAGTAACTGCTAATCAACTTTGGTCACTATGCATTTGCTTCTTTTGGATATTGAATATAAGTGGGGTCATATTATATTTATCCTTTTATGTCTGACTTATTTCACTCGGCATAATATTTTCAAGGTTTATCCATGGCGTAGCATGTAGTAGAACTTCATTTCTCTTAATAGCTGAATAATACTCCATTGTATGTATATACCACATTTTATTTATCCATTCATCTGTTGATAGATACTTGGTTTGTTTCCACGTTTTGGCTATAGTGAATAATATTCAGTGAACCTTGGTATACAAGCATCGATTGAATCCTTGCTTTCAATTCATTATGGGTTGTGTTCTATCTAGTTAGGTCTACTATTAGAACCATTCTAAGCAATGGTGAAAAAATAAAGACATCAATAAATCCCTACCTCATCAGGCCCTTGCCGCAATGATCGCCTTCGGTGCTGATTTAGTTAGGAGGCCCACTTCCCACGGGTCTTTGCGGTCCTGTAGGACAGGACCTGAATGGGGTTTTATCCCAGGCCTTGACAGTATCTGGCTTTTTGAAGGCATTCCTTAAATTGTTTTGAATGGATGAATGACTAAATAAGAAAAAGTGAGACTGCGTAGTTAACCGTAAAACATTGACTAAATGCGAACTAGTATTTTTTCGCCTCCTCTGATATGGAAAGATGTGTTGGTCCAGGAATGGGGAGCTGATGGTGGAGATTCGGGGCAGCGGAAAGTGCATATTATATTTGGTTTTCTCTCTGCTTGTGCTTGTGTCCTGCCCGCAGCTCTTTCCCTGAAAGGCAGTTGCGGAGCAAATCCTAAGTAGTTTACTTTCCTGGCCTTTGTGATCCATTTTAAGTTCCATCCATTCTAGTTCAAACCTAAAGGGGCTTTCCAAAGGATGGGCATCTTTTGTCTCTTCACCCACACCCCCTAAAGGTGTTTATAATTCCTTTAATCCCTTAGTTATGTCCACCTAATTCTCACTACCACTCTTTTGGTCCTTATCTGTAGAGGCTTAACTCTGTCACCATTTTGCCCCTCCAAGGTAAAACCTTTTCTCCCAGAGACTAGATCTTTCCTTTGTGTTTCCTGGATACTTTCCGAGACCTTTCTTTGAGTGAGTTGGGGTGTGTCTGGTAAGATAAGGGGGGTGGTGACTATGTATTTTTAAAAATTCACATGGGACAAAGCATCCAACAAAGGATTTTATTTTCCTATTTTGTATAAGACGTTTTACAATACCATACAAATTAAGCCACTTTTAGTGAAATGGCTTTACTGAGAATAGTACAATTACCTGCAACATGAAATAAATGCATATTTACGTATATCATTTGAATATTTGAAATAGAAACATTCCAAGAAGATCCAGGATGTTGGCAGTCTCAGGTAAGAGAACTTCATATACTATAATCCAGACTTTGGTCCCAGACAGTTTACCTCTGTGAGTTTAATTAGGGCAAGGCAAAGGGCCTTTGTACCCATCTGTCAAAGCGGCAGCATTATGGAAGAGCCCTGTCACTCCCTGGCACTTGAGCCTTTGTGGGAATCTCTCTTCTCTTATGTGTATTTGCCTACTTGTTCTGTCAAGGTCACAGAAAAAAGCCAATGCTTGGTGAACTAGGGTGCGTGATACAAATATACCTGTTGCCATCATGTTGATTCCCACCCATAGTGACCCTAAGGGACAGAGTAGAACTGCCTCACAGGGTTTTCAAGGAGTGACTGGTGGATTCAAACTGCCGACCTTTTCGTTAGCAGCCGAGCTCTTAACCGCTGTGCCCCAGGGCGCCCCCATGAAATTATTATTAGTGCCCCCTTCTGCAGTTTAGATGACAGCATATATGGTGATGCTATTTAAAGCCCAAGGATGAAAAATCATCATTCAGATAAAGGGTTTTGTTGCCAGGCTTCTAGAACAGGAGAATTTGGGCAGAGGTGGGAGTGATTTGCGAAATTCTGATTTTGGCTGAAGATAATTTGTTTTCTTGCACACTTTGGCAGCATATGTAGACCTGCATGTTTTTAACATTTTGAAGAGATAAGAACATTCCTTGAGCACCAGGGCTTTTGGAATGTGACGGAAGGCATCAAGGCTGTTATAGAAATGGAAAATAAGCACAGGGTGGCATAGGGTAGGTAATTCTAGATGGAAGGTGACAAATGTTTGATTGGAAGGGATTGAGGAGGCTGTTGCATTTTGTTTGGAGAGCGAGCATGGTCCTTCTGTTCCTATCATAGGGTGAGCTGGCCTCCATTCGGTAGTGTGTTTAGTGGGGGACCTCACAGAAGGCACACAGATGATTTGTAGTTTAATTTCTCTGTCCATCTGTAGACTCAAAGGTGTAATGCTGAGAGTGCCAAGGTGATCCCGGTGAATTAAAAAAATGAAATCTGAAAAGCAGCACGAGGCCCTGGTTTCTAAGGCCTGCTATGGTCGAGGCCCCCAGACACACAGTCTTCTCTCTGACTTGGAGCTGATACTTGCCTGCCTCAGGGAAGGCTCTGAAGAAGGGAGGGAGAGCATGATTTCCAAGGCACATTCAAATTGGTAGGTCCTTTTAGGGGAAAAGGGCTTTTTGTGATGCTATTCTGAAGATAATTTTTATCAGATTCCACGGCCGGAGTTCTCAAAACATAACAGCAGCAAAAAAGTCCTCTTAGGCCCCCCTTCTGTGCAGCAGTTGGACTGGACCTTGAAGGGGGGGGGGTTCCTTTATGTTGGTCCTGCAGGGTCAGGCATCTGGTGAAGACTCCTGGATGCCAGCCAGTCACGAGAGACTTCAGAAAACAAAAAAACAAGCGCACAGATGGGAAGGCTGCATCTGTCCATGGCAGGTGTGTCCATTTCATGCATATGGACAGACCCGGAATCAGGGATGGAAAATGCACGGTGAAGGCCACAGGCTTCCAAGATATTGTTGTTGTCAGTTGCTGTTGCGTCAGCTCTAACTCATGCCAACCCCACGTACAACAGAATGAGACGTTGCCAAGTCCTGCGCCTTCTTCGCGATCATTGGCATGCTTGAGGCATGTGAGTGCCTTCCAACGTAGGGGCTCATCTTCTAGCACTGTACTGGACAATAGACTGTTCTGATCTATAGGGTTTTCAGTGGTTAAATTTTGGAAGTAAATTGCTGGATCTTTCTTCCTAGTCTGCCTCAGTCTAGAAGCTCTGCTGAAACCTGTCCTCCCTGGGAGACCCTGCTGGTATTTGAAATCCTGGTGGCATAGCTTTCAGTATGACAGCAACACACGAATCGCCACAGCATGACAAACTGACAGACGGTGGTAGTCTGAGATACTAGGGTGTACCTATTGAGAGTCTCCTGATGGCCAGAGAAATTCAATACAACCTTCTTTGCCTTCTGCACTTTTTGGTTTGAAGATTGTGCGCAAGGGGTGCTGTCTTTGCTTGCTGTGTTGGCTTAGTGTAGCGCTGTGGAGAGCAGAGCCAGGGTGTTAGAGAGGGAGAAATGAGCAGGCCTCATGGAGATTCTGCCAGTCAGATGATTTAGCGAAGTATTTCCAAAGTTTCTCGGACAGTTAAATATCTACAGCAGGCTGAATTTTTGGATTGGTTGAAGAGAAAGGTGAAATGAGGTAATCAGGATGATAGGATTTTTTTAAGTTCTGGCTTCTTGTGTTCTCTGCCAACCAGAAATATTCCAGCAGAACCATGATAATGCCTTTCATCTCCTAAGCCTTCCAGATGGCACTCTCTCAGCCAGTGAGCAAAAGAGGGAGCATTTGAGATTTATGAGTAAGTTAATTCCCTTCCTTGGTATGACCCAGTGAACTCTAATTTGTTATTTGTGCTAAGCACTGCTGGTGCGTCATCCCAAAGCCCTTAGCTCTGCAGTGCCTTTAAAAACCACTACACTTCATTTCAAGGGGAGGAGGTCTTCAAATTCCCAGTAATGAATGGCTGTCTAAGTAGAGCACTTAAAATGCTTTCTCAGAAACCTTTCTGTAAACTAAATGGATTCTAAGTTCCTTGAGGACAGAGGCTCCCCCTTCTGCTGGGAAGCATCCATGTGTTGGGAAGCTTGGTGTTGGGATTCCCTGGGCTCTGGCATTCCTAGTTGTGTACCATGGCCTCAGTTTTCTCAAGTGTATTTAGAGAACCCAAAGGTGCCTTGGAAGAAAGGCCTGGTGATCTGTTTCTGAAAGGTCACAGCTATGAAGACCCTATGGACCACAATTCTAACCTGAACCACATGGGGCCGCCACGAGTCGGAATTGACTCTTTGGCACCTGGTGGTGGTAGTCCTCTGGCTAAGGAATCCTCCCTAGTAGTCATTGAATCTAGGGATGTTTTCTGAGTACACATGCCTGATACTGCAGTACAAAATGGTTTAAGATAATTCCTGTACTTGGGAGTTCTCAGTCCAGTGGAGGAAAGTCATAAATAAATGAATACGTAAAAGGGAAGTGGTGTATAAATGGTCAGGGAACACTTCTGAGGAGGCAAAGTTGGCATGAATTTTGAAGAAGGGTTAGGGATTTGCTGAGCAGAATACATGCTATAGTTTCTCCGTGTGGCCTGGTGACCTTTGATAGTGAGAGTGCTTTTCCCTTGGGGGCCCCTCTCCTTTGTCTTTATCCTGTTCTCATTCTTTGAGGACCCTTGCAGCCTCCCCTGGGCTTACCCTTCCTTGAACTCTTGTACTGCTTAGTTGATGCCCAGAGGTTACTACTTACTTCATTTCTGTTTTGTTCCCCAGCAGGATTGTAAACTCAGTGAGCCAGTGGCCACCTCGGACCATGTCATGCACAAATGTAGTCAGTGCATACAGCAGGTGCTTAGTGAACACTTTTGGGCTGGTTAGTTGAGTCTTTTTGTAGCTCATTATTGCCTGGTTATATAAGTATGACAAGACAGTTCAGCAGTGACTATTAAGTAGAGTGCCTGATTTAAAAAAAAAAAAAAATTAAGAAGAGTACGTTTGCGGTTAGCAGCATGTCGCCCAATTGGTGTTCATTAATTTTTTCATTTTTTCATTCGTTCACTTGCTAACAGGCTCTACCTTTGGGAATAATACTAGTCTTTTGCTGCATTTAGTTTTTTAGAATGCTGCATTTTTACTGCTCTGGGAATTTTATTCTATCTTGAAGCTTCATAATTTTTTATAAATATCACTTGGATACTTGCTTAGAGCAAATCTTTTCTATTAAGTACTTCTTAGAGTGGTTGACCATAAACCATTTGAGAAATCACTGCATTTTGTTAATGACTTTTGAAATTTTGCCATAACTTAGGTTGATAATAATGGAATATGCTTTGGATAGAAGACTGTAAGAAAGACAGCGATTTACTCTGTAAACCAGGGCAGAAACGAGGAGGTTTCAGTCAGGAGAGTGTGATGTATCAACAGTGAGGTCAGTGTACCAAATAATGCAAGACTCAGCAATGATCTTTGTTTCTTTTTAAGTCTTGAATGGCACCTATGATTTGGTAGGCATTGTTCTAAGTGCTGCTTGTGTATTTTGTCTCATTTAATCCTTGTAATAAGGATCCCTGGTGGCATAGTGTTTAAGCATTTGTCTACTAACTGAAATGTTGGCTGTTCAAACTCACCAGTCGCTCTGTGGGAGAAAGATGTGGCAGCCTGCTTCCGTAAAGATTCATAGCCTTGGAAACCTTATGGGGTAGTTCTACCCTGTCGTATGGGGTTAATATGAGTCAGAATTGACTGCACAGCATAAACCAAAACGAAACCTGTTGCTGCCTTATGGCAACCCCAAGTAGGCACTATTGCTCTTCACATTGTACAGATGTGGACATTGAGGACAGAGAGGTTGTGTGATTTGCCAGTCATTGGTCATGTTCATGTGCTCATAAAAACTCAATCCCTCTGGGACTGAAGATTGTATAGATTATATAGATTCTGACTGTACATAATATAGTGTACAACTCAAAGATAGTGAAATATTCACAAACCAATTGTAATATTCATTTCTTTGTCAGTTTAGGACCATTATGCTTATTGTTTCCGTTACAGGATAGTATATTTCTGTGTTTATGATGGTTAGTTTAGAACCCATTTTAGAGGGTTTCTAAAAACAAATAACTTTACATTTTGTCAAGCTAAGAGACTTTCAAAGCATTCCAGTTTCTATAAAGATTATAAGCTTTACCTCTTTGCCAGTGATGCTTGTGAGAAATGACGTTTGGAAAAATGTTAGTGTAATTTATACATGATAATATTAACTTATGCTTTCCCTCTGAAGGTTTATTACAGTAGAATGTATAATACATGGCCCAGTTCTGGTATCCTAGCAAGTTGGATGTTTTTGTTTTTTATTTGAAAAGCTGGAGTTGCAGATTCTTACGCTAATAGGGGTCAGGCGGAAAACAAGCCATTGAGAGTCAGTGCTGGGAATGTGATCAGGAGTGATAGAGAGTGTGGTACTGTGGTCAGTCATGCTTCTGCCCTGTCTAAGTTGGAGTGGCTCTTATTCAGGGAATGAGTGCCTGTGTTGGCAGATTGAACAATTTTCCAGGAGAAGCTGGAGCTACCTGTTTTTAAAGTGAGAAATTTCTCAATTTTAATACATTGGAAGAAAATTCAAATGAAAGTAAAACCAGTACTGGGCAACATGGTGGACCCCATGTACAGGGGAGAGTAGGGAGCTTGGGACTAGGTGTATCTAGTATGCTTTCAGTTCCTGTTGAGGATTTCAGTTATACAGTTATGTAGATGTATTCCAGAAAAGTTGGATATGAATAATTCTGTTTCTTTTCTGTATTTTTTAGATAACCTTGTACTTTATTAGGGGCCCTGGTGGTGCAGTAGTTAAGAGCTTGGCTTCTGACTAGAACATCAGCAGTTCGAATCCACCAGCCGCTCATTGGAAACCCTATGGGGGCAGTTCTGCTCTGTCCTGCAGGGTCACTGTGAGGTGGGATCCACTTGATGGTGACAGGTTTGGTTTTTTTTGTTGTTTGGTACTTTATTGTGGGAGGTCAAGGGACTTCTGATCACTCAATGAATGCCAATATATTGAGTGAATACATGAATGCGCTGAGTAATCAATCAATGTATTTATTTTGTATGTACTTTTATGTTTAAGGTGGGCAACACTGTTGGGGATTAAATATTGCTGGAGTTAAGGAGGTCATTAACGAGGCACATTTTGGGTTACTCAGAGGTTGTTATGGCTGTGGTGTTTGTTGTAATGAGATTTGACCTGTCAGGGGAGCTATACACTCTTGGAAGAGTGTTTTGTCTTTAATACTGGCATCTAAATTCTAGGCATCTTGTCTGTAACTTCTGGTTTCAGAAAATCTATGTCAGTCTGTTATTTTATAACCTAGTGCTATTGCTTTTTTTTTTTTCTCCCTTTCTTGTTTTATGTTTAATCATTCTCTTTGGCTCACAACAGCAATCCAGTCCAAAGTTTTATTTTCCTTTTTCCAACCCCATCATTATTTTTATGTAAAAAGTATGTTTTGAGTTACTGCAATTCGTGGGGATCAAGCTTCTACTCTGTAGGGGGAAGAGAGATGTCATTTACTACGGAGTTTACACAGACAAATGTTCTGCTGAATGCTGTGTTTCCACCGTAGTCCAGGGGGCTTATTTGTGCTATACTTAAAGGAAAATGGCCATATTTGGGCTGACTCTAAGCCAAGATGTTATAGGCCCAAAGTTTTTATTGGAGGAGTGGAGGAGCAAGGGGAATAGAAACATTTGGAAGAAATTGCCCTTTTTCCTCCTATTTTATTCAGCAGGCATTTTATTCACATTCAGTGCATCACATTTTTCAAGTTCCTTCAGTGGGTTTGAGCCTTTTTTTTTTTCTTTCAAAACGATTTCAGAATTACTTCTAAGAATACTGAAAGTGAACTCCCATACGTCCTTACCCATAGACAACATTCACATTTTTCTAGTTGTCCTGATAATGTCCTGCATAGCCAAGAGTCCCCGTTCAGGATCACCTACTACACTCAATTGTCTTGTTTGTCTAGTCTCCTTCAATCTGGAAGACTTCTGGGGTCTTTCCTTGTCTTTCGTGACTTTGACAGTTTTGAAGATTATAGGCCAGTTGTTAGGTAGAATATCCTTCTGTCTGGGTTTGTCTGATGTTTTTTCATGTTTAGACCCAGACTATAAATTCTTGACTGGACTGTCGCGGAAGTAAAGACTCTGATTGTCTCATTGAGTTCTTTTGAGGGGCACACGATGTTGATTTTTCCCAATTACTGATAGAACTAACTTTGATTATTAAGGTGATGACCGCCAGATTACTCCACTGTAAAGTTGCTGTTTTTCCCCTTTGTAATAAATTGGAGCCCTGGTGGCACAGTAGTGAAGAGCTTGGTTGTTAACCAAAAGGTTGGCAGTTCGAATCCACCAGCCGCTCCTTGGAAACCCTACGGGGCATTTGTACTCTGTCTGTCCTGTAGAGTCACTGTGAGTCGGAATCCACTCGACAGCAATTTTTTTTTGTAATAAATATTGTGTGAGGAGATACAGAAACCTATGTAAACCTCATTTCCCATCCCACTTTCACTCCCTAGTTCACTCCATTGATATTTCTTGCCCAACACAGTTATTATTATGATGGTTCCCAAGTATGACGACCTAATGCCACCATTCTTCCTGCATTTATAAGTAGGTATTCTACTGTAAGGTGGGGCTTTCTCATCTCCCCAGTTACTTATTTATATACTTATATCGGCATGGATTTATGGATTCCTATTTTATTCAATAGGTTAATTCTGTGAAAAGGTTACAGTATGTTTCTGTAATTGTTTTGATGCTATAATTTTCTCAGAGTTGGCCAGTGGGAGCTCTAAGCTCACCTCTGTGTCCTTTTGACATGTCGCCATCATTCTTTGATCACTTCCTTACTTTCTGACGCAATAAGATGTTTTGGGCTCATCTTATATTTTCCTTGCCCAAGCCCTGAAATCAGCCATTTCCCCAAAGGGTTGAGCATGGTATGTAGAAGCCAAGATCTGGATACTAGATGTGCTCATTTCTATTGTGACAATAAGCTATAGATCACTATGTGTATATGTATGTAGGTGAGAGTGTATATGTGTGTGTATGTGTACAAATAAACATACACACATGTATACATGTATAATTATGTATAAGTCCCTGGGTGGTGCAAATGGTTTGCAATTGACTATGAACCTAAAGGTTGGCAGTTCAGGCCTACTCAGCAGCACCCTATGTTTCTTTATTTGTTTTTTATACTTATATATACGACATTTACATTTATACTTATTTCTGTATCTATGTACCTTGAAAGCCATAAATTTACACTGAATACTGCAATTTCAATTTGAGACCGTGGCATTCATTCTAGCATTCCCTTTTAAATATCTGCACTTTCTTCCACAATGAGAACCAATATCCCTGTTTACATATTTGCTCATTCACCTGTGTTTGGCCAGTTTCTCGACCACATTTACCGCTTTGCTGACAACCTCCAATGCCCTCTTCATAAATGCGAGGCTGCCACCACCTAGTGCCTCTTTCTAGGTAGTAAGTATGGGATTTTATTTCTGAATAATGCTTTTGCCTAGTTAGTTATCTTGTTAAGAATATTTGAGGGGGTGGAAAAACCCTATTGACTAAAAATTAAAAGAAAATTCCTCAGCGACCGTACGAACCACTTTAGTTACTTTTATCCTAGCCTAGCCACAAAGGGGTTACTCTCCTATTATCCTTTTCCCTGGCTTCTAATTGCCCACAAAGGCTGGGAGGGGGATATTGGCACAATTTCTCCCTTCTCTGTGTGCCATCCTTCATGTGTTATTTGCTGAAGGTGACATTTATATAAGCAAATGTGGCCATTTCAAAACTTGTCCTTTTCTTAGAGGGTGTTCTCTATTCTTCCTTTAGAACCCAGCTTGTGTGTTACCTGCTGTGAGGAGAGGTGAACTGCCCCGTGAGGAATTAGTTGCTCTCTCCTCTGGATTCTTACAGCGCTCTATTAATACCTTTATTAGAACATTTATGATCTATTCAACCAGTATACATCTTTTGACCTGGTGGTACTGTGTGGTTAAGAGCTCAGCTGCTAACCAAAAGGTCAGCAGTTCGAATTCACCAGTCGCTGCTTGGAAAACCTATGGGACAGTTCTACTCTGTCCTGTAGGGTTGCTGTGAGTTGGAATCGATCCGATGGCAATGGGTAGTATGCGCCAAAGGAGCCCTGGTGGCTCAGTGTTTAAGCTCCTGGCTGCTAAGTGAAAGGTTAGTGATTTGAACCCACCAGCGGCTCCACAGGAGAAAAGACCTGGTGATCTGGTCCCAAGATTGCAGCCTAGGAAACCCTATGGGGCAGTTCTACTGTCTGATAGGGTTGCTATGAGTTGGAGTCAACTGGAGGGCACACAGCCACAACTATGTGCCAGGTGGGATACATTTAAATACAAAACAACCCCCAACCCCCTCTAAGCACTCACCACCCCACTGCCCAAGCCCACAGCCACCCAGCCCCTGTACCCCTCTCTCCCCTTACAAAAAAAAAAAAACAACCCTCTGTTTTCCTGGAGCTTATATTTTATGGGGGGGAGCGGGGGGGGGCAGGGATAACAGGTACAGAGGCCTGGTGGCACAGTGTTAAATGTTCGGCTGTTAACCAAAAGGCTGGCTCTTTGAATCTACCAGCTGCTCCTTGGAAACCCTATGGGGCAGTTTTACTCTGTCCTGTAGGGTCACTGTGAGTCACAAAATGGACTCGACAGCAACGGGTTTTTTTTTTTTGGTTTTAAAAGGTATCTTAGATATCTAGTGCTGCTATAAGAGAAATACCATAAATGGATGGCTTTAACAAAGAGAAGTCTATTCTCTCACAGTCTAGCAGACTAGAAGTCTGAATTCAGGGTACCAGCTTCAGGGAAAGGTTTATTTCTCTCTGTTGGCTCTGGAGGAAGGTCCTTGTCATCAATCTTCCATTGGTCTAGGAGCTTCTCTGCGCAGGAACCCCAGGTTCGAAGGATATGCTCAGCAGCTGACACTGCTTTCTTGATGGTATAAGGTCCCTACGTCTCTCTGTTTGCATCTCTCTTTTGTATCTCAAAAGAGATTGGCTCAAGACACAATCCAATCTTGTAGATTGAGCTCTGCCTCATTAACATAACTGCCACTAATCCCATCTCATCCACGTCATAGAGATAGGATTTACAACACATAGGAAAATCACATCAGATGACAAAATGTTTGACAATCACACAATACTGGGAATCATGGCCCAGCTATGTTGACGAATATTTTTGGGGGACACAATTCAATCTATGACAACATGTAATAGACAATTAGCAAGATAAAGAAGCAACTACCAAGTATGTTAGTGTTATGTGCTAAAGAGGATAAAGTAAGTCAGGAAAAAGGATGGGGGGTGTCTTGATAGGGTAGGCAGGACAGGCCTTCACTTTGAAGGCAGTTGTGGAGCAAGACCTCCAAGGAAGTGAAAGAACTGGTCATGCAGATATTTGCAGTAGAGCAGTCCAGGCAGAGGGCACTCAGTGTGAAGGCTCTGCAGCAGGCAGGCAAGGTATGGGGAGCAGTGGCAAGGTAGCCTGGTGGCCAGAGTGGAGGGAAGAGGAGAGTGGTAGGAAATAAGTAATAAAGATAAAGGGGGAGATCATTCAGGGCTTGTGACTATTGAGGGAGACGTGAAGCCCTTGGAGAGACTGGCTCAGTGGGGTGACATGACCTCTGATTTATGCTTTAAAAAGGATCCTTCTGTTGTGTTGAGAATTTTAATATGTGGGCATGGGGACAAGGGTAGACACATGGAGACCACCTATTAAGGGACTGTGATAATCTCTGCACACATCTCTGTCCTATTTGGCGCACAGAAGGTTCTCAGGTAGTGGTTCTCCAACTTTAGGATCTGTAAGACTTATCTGGGATGCTTGGGAATTATGGAGATTTCCTCCCTCAGAGATTAGAGCTGATTAGGTCTCAGGCAGGGCCTGGGAATCTATATTGTTAACAGGTGCCCCCAGGTGATTCTTACGTGGATGGTCTTTGAACCACATGCTGATAAATAAAGTAGCAAGTGCTTTTGGAATGAGCTAATAATTGATCTATGGAAAGACCCTTTAGAGATACTTAGGTAAGAAATGTTTCTGTTCTTACTGCTTTATTTATTATAAACATATTACTCAGCTTTTTGATAGTATAACTTTTAAAGCATATCTGGATGAACTAGACAATTTTTTTTCAAGAGAAGATGTGTGTTTTATGAAATAAATGTAATATAATACTCTGACATCCTATTTTCCTACATGTAAACATGTGGTTTTCAGAAGAAATGAATAAATGCTGCTAATAGGATTCATTCACAAAGAAGCTATTAAGTGTATTCAAGAGGAAATTGGATTGAGAGAGTAGGTTGGATGGAGCCATTAAAGATAGATAATAGCAAATGAGTGTTTTAGAGCCATAGTGGACCAGGTTTGGTCTCGCGTTTTATTACACCAGAGGTCCACAGGATGTGGGTTGGAAGGAGAGATTTTAGCTCTCTGGGCCTGGAAACAGGGTAAAGGGCAAAGCATTAAGGGACCTTTGTTTATTTTCTTTCGTGAAGTAAATTCAATCTTGTACGGGTAATCTTGGATTGAAAGTGAAAACAAATTGCGCCTTGCGTAACTGTGTGATGTCAAGAGCATGGGTTTTGGAGCTAGACAGCCTCCAAATTCTGCTCCGTGCTGTCAGGGCAACCTACTCCACCTTTCTGTTCTTCAGTTTTGTCATCAGAGGAAAATAATAATACCTACCTCACGAGCTCATTGTGAGGATTGAGAGCTAATGGCATAAAGTTCTTGGAATGGTGTCCGCATATTATAAACACTCATCAATTAACTTTTTCTCCTTCTCCTCCTGTTATTGCTATTATTATTATATCTCAGTGCTTTGAAATCATATTTCGCCTTCTGGAATACTCCATATTTTCAACGGTTGTCTTTTTGGGGTGAGTGTACCTATCAGTCATGTCTAAAAATGTGTTTATTCATGCCTCTTTATATGCGGTGTGATGGATCACTTTTGTGCGGCCTTTCTCGCCATGGCCTTGTAACTCTCACCCAAGTGATTGGGTGGGATGGTGCAAATAAGGTAATTGTGGCCCACCAGGGGGATTGGTCAGTTTTGCCATCTGCTAGGCTTAAAATAGGGTCGCTATGAGTCGGAATCGACTCGGCAGCATTGGGTTAGGCTTAAAAGAGAGTCATTTCGGGGGAGGAGAGAGAGATGTGTATACAGAAGACAGGAAACAATGGCAGGAGACTGTGCATTGGGCTTCCCGGCCCACCGGAGCAGGAAAGCTGAGTGAGACCCCTATCTGGGTTTTTCAGTCATACCCAAGGCACTCCAGTGGGGTGGGATACCTCTGGGCACCTAGCAGAGCTAAAGACCTTTGTAACACTTGCCGGAGTGGGCCAGAGGCCGAGAGCCACGGAGAGGCATTCCTGTGAACATAGCAGGGAAGAGTCTATCGTGATGGAAGAACTGTATCCTAAGCATTCCTGAACCTGTTATTCCCTTAATAAACCCCATAATCATGAGTATTGTCTGTGAGTTCTGTGTGGCCACTACAATGAATTATCAAGAGTGCTGTGGGAGTGATGGTTGGTGTCAGAACTGGTAAAGATGGAGGAGAGAGGAGGCATGTCTGACCTCCACCTCATAGGAATCAGCCTTAGGCTATTGATCTTGATTCTTCTTCCCCCTTGTGAAGTTAGAAGAGGTCAGACACTGCCTCCATGCTGTTTTGCAGTATATATCCTTTTTTTTTTTCTAATTTTTATTGTGCTTTAAGTGAAAGTTTACAAGTGAGTCGCTCATATAAAAATTTGTATACTCCTTGCTATGTACTCCTAATTGCACTCCCCTTAGTGAGACAGCACACTCCTTCCCTTCACTCTCTATTTTCCTGTGCATTTGGTCAGCTTCTGACTCCCTCTGCCCTCTCATCTCCCCTGCGGACAGGAGATGCCAACATAGTCTCATGTGTCTACTTGATCCAAGAAACTTGTTCTTCACCAGTATCATTTTCTATCCCATAGTCTAGTCCAATCCTTGTCTGAAGAGCTGGCTTTCGGAATGGCTCCTGTCTTGGGCTAACAGGTCTGGGGACCGCGACCTCTGGGGTCCTTCTAATCTCAGTCAGACCATTAAGTCTGGTCTCTTTACGAGAATTTGGGGTCTGCATCCCATTGCTCTTCTTCTCCCTCAGGGGCTCAACGTTGTGCTCCCTTTGAGGGCAGTCATCGGTTGTAGCCGGGCACCATCTAGCTCTTCTGGTCTCAGACCGATGCAGTCTCTGGTTTATGTGGTCCTTTTTGTCTCTTGGGCTCATAATTACCTTGTGTCTTTGGTGTTCTTCATTCTCCTTTGCTCCAGGTGGGTTGAGACCCATTGATGCATCTTAGATGGCCACTTGCTAGCGTTTGAAACCACAGAAACCACTCTCCAAAGTGGGATGCAGAATGTTTTCTTAATATTGACTTAGATGTTCCCTGAAAGCATGGTCCCTAAACACCTGCCCCTGCTACTCTAGCCTTCAAAGCGTTCAGTTTATTTAGGAAACTTCTTTGCTTTTAGTTTAGTACAGTTGTGCTTACCTCGCCTATATTGTGTGTTATCTTACTCTTCACCTAAAATAATTCTTATCTACTATCTAATTAGTGAAAACCCCTCTCCCTCCCCCTCTCATAACCATCAAAGAATATTTTCTTCTCTGTTTAAATTATTTCTCCAGTTATTACAATAGTAGTCTTATACAATATTTGCCCTTCTGCAACTAATTTCACTCAGCATAATGCCTTCCAGATTCCTCCATGTTATGAAATGTTTCGTGGATTCATCATTGTTCTTTTTCAATGCATAGTATTCCATTGTGTGAATATACCATAATTTATCCATTCATCCATTGACAGGCACCTTGGTTGCTTCCATCTTTTTGCTGTTGTAAACAGTGCTGTAATAAACATGGGTGTGCATATATCTGTTTGTGTAAAGGCTCTTAATTCTCTTGGATATATTCCAAGGAGTGGGATGCAGGATTGTATGGTAGTTCTATTTCTAGTTTTTTAAGGAAACGCCAAATTGATTTCCAAAGTGGTTGTACCATTTTACATTCCCATCGGCAGTGTATAAGAGTTCCAATCTCTCTGCAGCCTCTCCAACATTTATTATTTTGTGCTTTTGGATTAATGCCAGCCTTGTTGGAGTGAGATGGAATCTCATTGTAGTTCTTTTTTGCATTTCTGTAATGGCTAATGATGGTGAGCATTTCCTCATGTATCTGTTAGCTACTTGAATGTCTTCTTTAGTCAAGTGATTGTTCATATCCTTTGCCCGTTACTTAATTGGGTTATTTGTCTTTTTGTTGTTGAGTTTTTGCAGTATCATGTAGATTTTAGAGATCAGGGGCTGACTGGAAATGTTGTAGCTAAAAACTTTTTCCTAGTCTGTAGGCTGTCTTTTTACTCTTTTTATGAAGTCTTTGGATGAGCATAGGTGTTTGATTTTTAGGAGCTCCAAGTTATCTAGTTTTTCTTCTGCAATGTTAGTAATGTTTTATATACTGTTTATGCCATGTATTAGGGCTCCTACTGTTGTCCCTATTTTTTCTTCCATGATCTTTATCATTTTAGATTTTATATTTAGGTCTTTGATCCATTTTGAGTTAGTCTTTGTGCATGCTGTGAGGTATGGGTCTTGTTCCATTTTTTTGTAGATTGATATCTAGTTATGCCAGCACCATTTGTTAAAGAGACTGTCTTTTCCCCATTTAACTGACTTTGGGCCTTTGTCAAATATCCGCTGCTTATATGTGGATGGATTTATGTCTGGATTCTCAATTCTGTTCCATTGGTCTATGTATCTGTTGTTGTACCAGTACCAGGCTGTTTTGACTACTGTGGCCGTATAATAGGTTCTAACGTCAGGTAAAGTAAGGCCTCCCACTTTCTTCTTCTTTTTCAGTAATGCTTTACTTATCTGGGGCCTCTTTCCCTTCCATATGAAGTTGGTGATTTGTTTCTCCCATCTCATTAAAAAACGTCGCTGGAATTTGGATTGGAATTGCATTGTATCTATAGATGGCTTTTGGTAGAATAGACATTTTCACAATGTTAAGCCTTCCTATCCATGAGCAAGGTATGTTATTTCACTTAGGTAGGTCTCTTTTGGTTTCTTGTCATAGTGTTTTGTAGTATTTTTTGTATAGGTCTTTTACATCTCTGGTAAGATTTATTCCTAAGTATTTTCTCTTCTTGGGGGCTACTGTAAATGGTATTGATTTGGTGATTTCCTCCTCAATGTTCTTTTTGTTGGTGTAGAGGAATCCAACTGATTTTTGTATGTTTATCTTGTATCTTGATACTCTGGTGAACTCTTCTATTAGTTTCAGTAATTTTCTTGAGGATTCTTTAGGGTTTTCTGTGTATAAGATCATGTCATCTGCAAATGGAGATACTTTTACTTCTTCCATACCAATCTGGATGCCCTTTATTTCTTTATCTAGCCTGATTGCTCTGGCTAGGACCTCCAGCAAAATGTTGAATAAGAGTGGTAATAAGGGACATCCTTGTCTGGTTCCCGACCTCAAGGGGAATGGTTTCAGATGCTCTCCATTTAGCATGACGGCTGTTGGCTTTGTATAAGTGCCCTTTATTATGTTGAGGAATTTTCTTTCTATTCCTATTTTGCTGAGAGTTTTTATCATGAATGGGTGTTAACTTTGTCAAATGCCTCTTCTATATCAATTGATAAAATCATGTGATTCTTGTCTTTTGTCTTATTTATACAATGGATTACATTAATTGTTTTTCTAATGTTGAACCATCCCTGTATAAACTAAACCAAATCCAGTGCCATCGAGTCGATTCCGACTCATAGCGAACCTATATACCTGGTATGAATTCCACTTCATCGTTGAATTATTATTTTTTTTGATATATTGTTGAATTCTATTGGCTAGAATTTTGTTGAGGATTTTTGCAGGTAAGTTCATGAGGGTATAGGTCTGTAATTTTCTTTTTTTGTGGTGTCTTTACCTGGTTTTGGTATCAGGGATATGCTGGCTTCATAGAATGAGTTTGGGAGTATTCCGGTCTTTTCTATGCTCTGTAATACCTTTAGTTGTAGTGGCGTTCACTCTTCTCTGAAAGTTTGGTAGAACCCTGCAGTGAAGAGGTCCGGACCAGGGCTTTTTTTCTGTTGGGAGTTTTTGGTTACCTTTTCAGTCTCTTCTTTTGTAATGGGCCTATTTAGTTTTTCTACCTCTGTTGGCCTTAGTTTAAGTAGGTAGTGTATTTCTGGGAATTCAACCATTTCTTCTAGGGTTTCAAATTTGTTCCAGTTTTCATAGTAATCTGATATGATTCTTTTAATTTCAGTTGGGTCTGTTGTAATATCGCCCATCTCATTTCTTATTCAGGTTATTTGCTTCCTGTCCTGTTTTTCTTTTATCAGTTTGGCCAGTTGTTTATCAATTTTGTTAATTTTTTCGAAGAACCAGCTTTTGGTCTTGTTAACTCTTTCAGTTGTTTTTCTGTTTTCTATTTCATTGAATTCTTCTCTAATTTTTATTATTTGCTTTCTTCTCGTGTCTGAGGGTTTCTTTTGTTGCTCTCTTTCTATTTGTTCAAGTTGTAGGGATAATTCTTTGATTTTGGCCCTTTCTTCTTTTTGGATGTGTGCATTTATTGGTATAAATTGACTTCTGAGCACTGCTTTCGCTGTGTCCCAAAGGTTCTCATAGGAAGTGTTTTCATTCTCACTGGATTCTATGAATATCTTTATTCCATCCTTAATGTCTTCCATAACCCAGTCATTGTTCAGCAGGGTATTGTTGAGTTTCCAAGTGTTTGATTTCTTTTCCTTGCTTTTTCTGTATTTGGTTTCTACTTTTATGGCCTTATGGTCAGAGAAGATGCTTTGTAATATTTCGATGTTTTGGATTCTGCTAAGGCTTGCTTTATGACCTAATGTGTGGTCTATTCTAGAGAACGTTTCATGTGCACTACAATAGAAAGTATGCTTGGTTGTTGTTCGGTGGAGTGTTCTGTATATGTCTGTGACCAAGTTGGTTGATTGTGGCAGTTAGATCTTCCGTGCCTTTATTGAACTTCTTTCTGGATGTCCTGTCCTGCACTGAAAGTAGTGTGTTGAAGTCTCCTACTATAATTGGGGTGCTGTCTATCACACTTTTCAGTGCTGTTAGAGTTTTTTTTTATGCATCTTGCAACCCTGTCATTGAGTGCATAAATATTTTAATATGGTTATATCCTTCTGGTATATTGTCCCTTTAGTAATTATATAGTGTCCTTCCTTGTCATTTTTGGTGGATTTAACTTTAAAGTCTGTTTTTTCAGAAATTAATACTGCCACTCCTGTTCTTTTTTGATTATTGCTTGCCCGATATATTTTTTTCCACCCTTTGAGTTTTAGTTTGTTTGTCTGTCTAAGTCTAAGGTGTGTCTGTTGTAGGCAGCATATACACACATCGTGCTTTTTTAATCCATTCTGCCACTCTCTGTCTCTTTATTGGTGTATTTAATCCATTTACACTCAGCATAATTATAGATAGGTATGAATTTAGTGCTGTCATTTTGTCTTTTTTTGTGTGTTGTTGACAGTTTCTTTTTCCCAGTTAATTTTTTGTGCTCAGTAGTTTATATATTGTCTTTTCCTCTTTTTCGTTATTGTTGATTCTGTTTCTGCTGAGTCTCTATTTTTTTCTTGTATTTTATTTTGATGAGTAGGATAGTTTGTCTCCTTTGTGGTTACCTTGATATTTACACCTATTTTTCTAAGTTTAAACCTAACTTTTATTTCTTTATATTATGTCTTCCTCTCCATATGAAAGATCTATGACTACATTTCTCAGTCCCTCTTTATTGTTTTAATGTTGTCTTCTTTTACATAATAACACCACTCTTTCCCTGTTTTGAGTGTTTTTCTAATTTTGATTTATTTTTGTGATTTCCCTGTTTGAGTTGACCTCTGATTGCTCTGTCCCTTGTTCTAGACTTGGGTTGAAACCTGATATTATTGATCTTCTAACCAAAGAACTCCCTTCAGTGTTTCTTGTAGTCTTGGTTTGGTTTTTACGAATTCCCTAAACTCCTGTTTATCTGGAAATGTCCTAATTTCACCTTCATATTTGAGAGACAGTTTTGCTGGATATATGATTCTTGGCTGGGAATTTTTTTCCTTCAATGGTTTATATAAGTCATCCCATTGCCTTCTTGCCTGCATGGTTTCTGCAGAATAGTCCAAGTTCATTCTTATTAACTCTCCTTTGTAGGTGACTTTTTGTTTATCCCTAGCTGCTCTTAAAATTCTCTCTTTATCTTTGGTTTTGTGAGTTTGATTATAATATGTCTTGTTGACTTTCTTTTAGAATTTACCTTATGTGGAGTTCGATGAGCATCTTGGATAGATATCTTCTCATCTTTCACGATATCAGGGAAGTTTTCTGCCAACAAGTCTTCAACAGTTCTCTCTGTATTTTCTGTTGTCCCTCCCTGTTCTGGTACTCTGGTCACTCATAGGTTATTTCTCTTGATAGATTCCCACATGATTCTTAAGATTTCTTCATTTTTTTTAATTATTTTATCTGATTTTTCTTCAAATATATTCGTACCAAGTGCTTTATCTGCAGGCTCACCAGTTCTGCCTTCCACTTGCCCAATTCTGCTCCTCTGACTTTCTGCTGAGTTGCCTACTTCTGTAATTTTATTGTTAATCTTCTGAGTTTCTGATTGCTGTCTCTCTGTGGATTCTTGTAGCATATTAAATATTTCATTATATTCTTGAATTACCTTTTTAATTTCTTCAACTGCTTTATCTGTGTGTTCCTTGGCTTGTTCTGCGTGTTGCCTGATCTCCTTCCTAATCTCGTTCCTGATGTCTTGAAGAGTTGTGTATATTAATCTTTTGAATTCTGCATCCTGTAATTCCAGGAAGGCACCTGCATCTAGAAGATCCATTGATTTTTTCTTTTGAGAGCTTGTTGAGGCGATCATGGTCTGTTTCTCTATGTGACTTGATATTGACTGTTGTCTCCGAGCCATCTATAAGTTATTGTATTAGTTTATTTTATGTTTGCTTATTGTATCCTGGAAACCCTGGTAGCGTAGTGGTTAAATGCTATGGCTGCTAACCAAGGTGTTGGCAGTTCAAATCCTCCAGGCACTCCTTGGAAACTCTTTAGGGCAGTTCTACTCTGTCCTGTAGGGTCAATATGAGTTGGAATTGACTCAACAGCACTGGGTTTGGTTTTTTTGGTTTATTGTATCCTGGCTTATTGCTTTGTTTTGTTTCGATATGGCCAGATGGGTTGCTTGAGTGAGCTAGCTTGATTATTTTCACCTTTAAAGTTCTCATGTCCTGTCACCAGATGGTTAGAGCTGTTATCAGTTATATCAGTCTAGGAGTCTATTCACTTTTCTTATATGAATTCAGCTCAGGTGACCAGGTAGCTGCTCATCAAGTGAGTGGTACAAGCTCTGTCCTACAGTCTTAGGGGCCAGGGGTGATTGGTGTAGGTTCTAGTGTCTGGTCGCAGCAGGGGGTCACGCTCTGAACAAGGCAGAGGCCTGAGAACCATCCCCCAAGTGTCTGTGAAGAAAGCGTGTCCCTGTTCCCTAGAACGTATAGGTTGGTGGGTTCTGCAGATGGACTATGGGCACCCAATGCTTTTGGTTGTAAGGACTGAGAGGCATGGTATATATCTTTTAGATATGTTTATTAATGCTGTGTATCTTGCATGGCATGTAAGAATTCTACCACTGAGCCACTTGAATACCTAGCTCTTAATTATGGAGTTAGTCCTTTGTATTTTGCTCAGCACTTATCTGGAATTAGCTTTGCATTGCTTATGTAAAATTGGCTTTTTTTCTTTGTAAAAGAGGGGTGTTCATACTCACTTCAGGGACATGTGGTGAGGATTAATGCATAAAGTAACGTTTGTGGCTCTACCTCATTAAGTACTAATTAGCATTAGTTACTGCTCTTACATTCCGTCCAAGTACTATCATCAGACTGATCCTCTGAACCAGGGGTATTGAGAGGACTTTTTCTAATGTAATGTGGGAAACAGTGTTTTTGAAACTTTTGCTGTTGCTTTCACAATATTCATATCACTCCCCATGTCTAAAAATTGTATACTTCCCCAAACAAAAATCTAAATAAAATCAAGTAACATATTCTTGTAGGGCTCTTAGTAATAAAAATGTTACTTATTTTAAGACATAATTATTGTTTTCCTCTGGGGGATCACCCTCTTTAATTTTTGCCTTTTATTTTCTCATCATTAGACAGCAGTGACATCTGTACCTAGAAATGGTGTTCTAAAAATTCCTGTAACAGATCTATGAAGGCATAGTGTGGTAGAGGCATTCCCAGCACTGTGGTTAAAAAAAAAAAATTCTTTGTCACTGTAGGTAGCATTTGGTACTTCTTTTCCTCAGGAACTTTGTCTGTAAAACAGGAATAATAATCCCTACTAAGGTAGGTTGTTGTAGGGTTTTGGAATAACGTGTATGTCAAATACCAGGAGCAAAAACCAGCAGATGCGTCTGATGATTGCCAATACTCACAATGATTTTGTGACCTTTTTCCATATGATTCAGTTTGGTGATGTAACTAGAACCAAGGTCATAGTTTTCATATAAAGCAAAAGACCAGAAGGTGTCTTTTAGAGTTCTCACGTTAATTGCTTTTCTGCCTGGTATGATATTTGCTGTGGGGTTGGCCTTCTACTTAGGGCAACCCCATGTAAAATGAAATTGGACTTTTTTGCCCCATAGGGTTTTCATTGACTGATTTTTTTAAAAAATAGATCGTCAGGCCTTTCTTCTTAGTCTGTCTTAGTCTGGAAATGCTGATGAAACCTGTTCAGCATTATAGCAACACACAAGGCTCCAGTGACAGATGGGTGTTGGTTATGAATGAGGTATATTGGCTAGAACTGAACCTGAGTTTCTTGCATGGAAGGCAAGAATTGTACCACCGAACCAGTTAAATACCTAATTTCCGAACTTACTCTAGAAGAATCCTCCTTTGTCCATTGGTAAAATGAACTCTTTCAAAGACTGCGAATACACAATGAATATGGTATTGTGTGTGTGTGTTATTGAAATAAAGTAATTCAGTGTAATGCTGTTTCATATTTCGCAGTTTTGTATCTTAGTGTTGTGGGTCATCAAAAGAGTAGGCTAACCAAGGGATGGGTGTGTATCCAGAGGGCCCGCAGCACGTCCTAAGGCTGGTTCCTATTCTCTTCTAAAGGCAATGTTTATTCAACTCCAAGAGTCCTTTGTTCACATAATTACAAAGTTAAAATTCAATTCCTTGTACGCCTGAAGGGATTAGCTATACTCTTGCTTGATATATAAAGAGAGTTTTATAATCCGGAGCTATGACTTTTGAGGAATAAAATATCCTAAACTGCAATTTTGAAATGGGACAAGAAGATACTATTATAGGTTTATTCTTAGTATTCTCATCTTTTGATTTGACTCAGTAATTAAATACCTACTTGTCGAGGGTGTTTGGCTGTTGTTGTTGTTAGGTGCCGTCGAGTCGGTTCCAACTCATAGTGACCCTATGTACGATAGAAGGAAACACTGCGCATTCCTGCTTAATCCTCACAGTTGTTGCTGTGTTTGAGCTCATTGTTGCAACACTGTGTCAATCCATCTCATCAAGGGTGTTGCTCTTTTCCGCTAACCCTCTGCCTCACCAAGCATGATGTCCTTCACTAGGGACTGGTCCCTCCTGATAACATGTCTAAAGTAAGACAAAGTCTCACCATCCTTGCTTCTAAGGAGCATTCTGTCTGTAGTTCTTCCAAGACAGATTTGTTCATTCCGTGGAAGTCCGTGGTATATTCAATATCCTTTGTCGACATCATAATTCAAAAACATTATTTCTTCTTTGGTCTTCCTTATTTATTTTCCAGCTTTCCCATGCATATGAGGCAATTGACAATACCATGGCTTGAGTCCAGCGCACCTTCCTTCTCAAGGTGATACCTTTGTTTTTTAACACATTAAAGTGGTCTTTTGCAGAAGATTTGCCCTATGCAATAATATGTCATTTGATTTCTTGATTGCTGCTTCCATGGGAGTTGATTGTGGATCCGAGTAAAATGAAATCCTTGACAACTTCAGTCTTTTCTCCATTTATTATAATGTTGCTTATTGGTCCAGTTGTGAGAATTTCTGTTTTCTTTATATTGAGGTGTAATGCATACTGAAGGCTGTAGTCTTTGATCTTCATCAGGAAGTGCTTCAGGTCTTCGCTTACAGCAAGCAAAGTTGTATCATCTGCATAACGCAGGTTGTTAATGAGTCTTGCTCCAATCCTGATGCCCAGTTTTTCATGTGGTCCAGCTTCTTGGATTATTTGCTTAGCATACAGATTGAATAAATATGGTGAAAGGATACAACCCTGACGTACACCATGCAGTATCCCCTTGTTGTGTTTGAATGACTGCCTCTTGGTCTTTGTACAGGTTCCTCAGGAGCACAATTAAATGTTCTGGAATTTCCATCCTTCACAGTGTTATCTATAATTTATTATGATCCACATAGTCAAATGCCTTTACACAGTCAATTAAACCCAGGTAAACTTTTTAAACATCTTTCTGGTATTCTTTGCTTTCAGCCAGGATCCATCATTGGTAGATAGCAATGATATCCCTGGTACCATGTCCTCTTTGGAATCTGTATAGAATTTCTGGCAGTTGCTTGTCAATATACTGCTGCAATTAAACTCTGTAATTAAATACCTACTTGTTGAGGGTATGTGGAGGAATCATTATTCCCCATTGCCTGCTTTAATCGCTGCCGATTTCTTTGTGATACTTTGAAGTGTTGTCTTACTGTCTTCCCTAGCTTTCAGACACTTTTATGAAACAGTAGAAACTTGTTAAGTACATAACCAAATTCTTTTCACACTATTCCCTTCGGGGAGATCTGTTTTAAGTTAGGTAGGTTTGATGTCCAGATACTTGGAAGCATTTATTTGCCGGTTCTTATAAAAGGTCGAGTAGTTTACCTCTTACAGATTGAGGGAACTAAAACCTTTCTTTTGCCTCATGCCCCTTCTTCCCCTCAAAAAGGAAAGATGTAGACAGAAGTAAAATGGTGCTTATCCTCTTTGTTAAATTGTCAGGTTTTAGACCCTTTTCAGCTGTCCTGGTGAATCTCTCTTTTGTCTTTGCTCAGTCTCCTTCCTCCTTCTTAATCAACCAATTTTGTTAAATTCTAATTATCACACTCTTTTGCAGCCTCATTTTCTTCTACCACACTATTCCATTTTGGAGCTCCTAAAACTTCAGACCAAGTCTCTTTCTTCCTACACTCTATATTTTGTCTTGAGGAATCTCATCCATGCTCAGGGCTGCTGAGTCTCAATTTTAACTTTAGAGCCAACCTCTTTTTTAAGCCCCAGACCAACTGTCGCACCTGATAACTCCAACTGGACATTTTAAAAGGCACATCAAAGCCATCAGTCCAAAACTGAATTCATGCTCTTTAACCAAAAAGCTGGTTACTGTGATTTTTTTCAAAGCATAATTCTGTTGTCTACTCTATTTGATTAAGACTCCCCCCAACCGAAAACAAACAAACAAACCAAAAAAAACCTTCATACATTGCTGGTGAGGATGGTATAAAAAAAAATGGTATAGTGCTATGGAAATCAGTTTGGTGGTTCCTCAAAAAGTTAAACTTAGAATTACCATGTGACCAGCAATTCCCAAGAGAATTAAAAACAGGTGTTCAACCAAAAACTTGTACATGATGTTCAAAGCAGCAGTATTCATAAAAGGCAAAAAGTGGAAACAACTCAAATGTTCATCGACTGATAAATGGATAAACAAAATGTGGTATATCCGTACCATGAATATTATTTGGCCATGAAAAGTCATGAAATACTGATGCACGCTACAACATGGATGAACCTGGAAAACATGCTAAGTGAAAGCAGACATAAAAGGCTACATATTGTATGATTCCATTTATATGAAATGTCCAGAAGAGGCAAATCCAAAGAGACAAAAGCAGATTAGTGATTGTCCAGGGTTGAGGAATGGGAAATGGAGAATAAAGTGTTCTGGAATGAGATTGTGATAATGGCTGCATAACATTGTGAATGTGCTAAAAGCCACTGAATTGAGTTAAAATGGTGAATTTTATGTTATGTGAATTTTACCTCAAAAAACAGAAATGAAACTCACAAAGAACAAAAAATAAACCCTTCAGGAACTTCTTACTACTGTCAGGTAAGACTTCAAAATCTTGAACAAGGCCTGGCTCCTGCCTTACCTTGTTAACCTTTTTATTCTTCCCTTAACTACAATCTGTGCTTCCTCTGACCACGGGGCCTGTGCCTACAACCCACTTCTACTCCTTTCTTGCTACCTCCCTCTTCTTCCATTTGATGGAAGTCTTTTCATCCTTCAGGTCTCAGCTCCAAAGTTGCTTTCACAGTGAGGGCTCACGTGACCCTCAGTATAAGGCAGCCTCTTTTATTACATATGGTACCTTGGTTCTAGGAGCCCTGGTGGCTCAACGGTTAAGTGCTCAGCTGCTAACCAAAAGGTCGGCGGTTTGAACCCACCTAGCGGCTCCATGGGGTAAAGACCATGGCAATCTCCTTCCATAAAGATCACAGCCTAGGAAATCCTATGGGGCAGTTCTACTCTGTCACACAGGGTCACTATGAGTCAAAATTGACTCAACGACACCTAATAACAACAAACTTTGTTTTGGCTGTCTACTGCTCTGTAACACAGAACCCCAAAACTTTCATGGTGTTAAACAGCAGCCATTTTATTATACTCAAGGATTCTGTGGGGCAGGAATTCAAACGGGGCACAGTGGGATGGCTTCCCTGAGCTCCATGATATCTGGAACCTCAGTTGGGGAGATCAGAAAAGCTGGAGGTTAGAGTCATCTGGTGGGTTTTTCAGTCATGAATCTGATTCCTGGACTAGGATGACTCAAAGGCTAGGCTCAGCTTAATTGTTGACCAGAGAACCTACCCATGGTCGCTTCATGTGGCTTGAACTTCCTTACAAAGGGGTGGCCTCAGGATAGTTGGGTTTCTTACAGGGCAGTTCAGGGCCTGAGAAGTGAGTATTCCAGCACGTACAAGGAGGCCTGAAGCTGCATGACTCCTTATGACTTAGCTTTGGAAGCCACGTAGTATTAATTCAACCATGCTCAAAAGAGTACCAGGGTAGCGCAAATGGTTAAGTGGTTGACTACTAGTTGAAAAGTTGAACCCATCCAGAGGCACCTTGGAAGAAAGGCCTGGTGATCTGCTTCTGAAAGGCCACAACCTTGAAAGCCCTGTAGAACAGTTCTACCTTGCATACATGGGATTGCCATGAGCGAAATCAATTTGACGGTAACTAACAGCCACAACTATTAGTCAAAGCTGTCATAAGCCTGCCCAGATTTGCAAGGAGGAGACATAGGCTTCCTTTTCAATGGCAGAAGTATCAGAATTTGCAGCCATGTTTAAAAACTGCCACAGTACTCATGAATCTGTGTTTCTTCACAGTGCCCTTCGTAAACCACTCGCTCCTTTGTGTTATTATTTGATTAATGTCTGCCTGCCTAACTAGGCAGGCTTATTTTGCTCATAGTATTCCCAACAGCTGGCACAGTGACTGCACATAGTAGGTGCTTGGTAAGAATCTATTAAATGAAAGTTGACTATGAAGGATTAGACACAATAGAGCAAGGAAACCTATTTGCTTATATCATAAACATCACAAGCTTGTGCAGTTGATCCAACCATGATCAACCGTAAATATGCCCAGTAGCCTGTAACTTGTTTCATCCTTGTGACCTGAGTTGTTCAGCAGTAAATCTGTGGTTGCCTTGTAACTATTGATATTGAACAAGACAACTGAGAGCTGCAGCCCAAAAGAAAGTCATATTGACACCTGCAGCACAGGTATAAGTGAAGCCAAATGCTTGCTAAATGAATCCCCCAGAAGAGAATAAATACAGCTAAAAATTTAAGGTTTATATAGGCTTTGAATTGTGGTGTTGGCGAAGAATACTGAATATACCATGGACTGCCAAAAGAACAAACAAATCTGTTTTGGAAGAAGTACGACGAGAATGCTCCTTAGAAGCAAGATGTCAAGGCTATGTCTCATACACTTTGGACATATTATCAGGAGGGATCAGTCCCTGGAGAAGGAAATCATGCTTGGTAAAGTAGAGGGTCAGTGAAAAAGAGGAAGACCCTCAACAAGATGGATTGACACAGTGGCTGTGACAGTGGGCTCAAGCATAACAACGATTGTGATGATGGCGCAGGACCAGGCGGTGTTTCATTCTGTTGTACATGGGGTTGCTGTGAGTCAGAACCGACTGGACGGCACTTAACAAGAACAAGAGGGGTTGTATGTGTGTTTATGGATTT
Organism: Elephas maximus indicus; assembly: GCF_024166365.1. Lineage (NCBI taxonomy): Eukaryota > Metazoa > Chordata > Mammalia > Proboscidea > Elephantidae > Elephas > Elephas maximus. Next base: position 55,042,894 of record NC_064823.1, read on the forward strand.
CTATGCTTGGTTAGGAAGAGAAAGTAATAGATACCAAGTTTTTATTTTTAATTTTTGGCAGACTGACGTTATCAGAGCGGTATGGGGCTTGATCATGTTTATTTAACACTCCCTGTAGGATTTAGAATGAGATTCTCCTTCCTTCCCACCCCTTCAGCTCCTCGTTTCTTTTAAAAATTTGAAGTCTTAGGCAGACACACTTCTAACTTGCCAGGCACACGATTCATTTGTTCCCTCTGGCTCCTGTACAGCTGCTTGACATCTGTGCTGCAGACTTGTTAAATGATTGCCAGTTTCCCTTCCCAGCCTGTAAATTTTCAGGGCAGTCATTTACACAGGTTGCCTTAAAATGCAGGTTGATGCAGTTTGATAAATTAAAACACATTTGTAGTTTTTTGTCCCTGCACACCAAAGATACTAAGACAGTATATTGTTGCTGTTGGATGCCATTGAGTAGATTGTAACCCATGATGACCCCATGTGTGTAGGGTAGAACTGCCCCATAGGGTTTTCAAGTCTATGACCTTTCAGAATCAGATTCTCAGACCTGTCTTTCAAGGCATCTCTGGGTGCATTCAGACCACCAACCTTTTAGCTGGTAGTTGAATGCTTAACTGTCTGTCCTACCCAGGGACTCCTAGGGCAACATAAGGTAGTGTAATGTTAAGAACACTGGCTTTGGAGTTACATGGACCTGACCTTGTCACCTTTTATTGATACGACCTTAGGCAAGTTCATTAACCTCCATATGCCTTCTTTGCTTAGAAAAGGAGAGGGTAGTAATAGTGCCATTAGAAGAATCAGATAGATACTCAATAAATGTTGCTTATTATGACTATTATGATACAAATATAATTGCTTGGAGTTTACTTGAAATTTATATATAGTAATAAAGGAATCGGTTTCAAAGAATGCTCAATCTTATTCTGGCTTTGTTGTTAATTACAAAGCAAGTTTATGCTGCTTTAGGTCTGGAATATTAGTATATTATTAGTGCCATTCTTCTTACCTAATCTTTGTTTAATATTCGCCATTTTTGCTTTGAATGGTATCTAATAAAGGATAAATAGGCTAGAAATTTAAAGGGGCAAATCATTTGAAATTCTAGGACTTAAGAAAATTGGATGTACTTTTCCACATTTTTCTAATATCATTAACTATAGTTAATGCCGCCCTACAGGATACATGGACATGCTTGTTTCAGGATGTCTGATTTAAAACTGGTGGCTCCCCCTCCCTGGACAGGGTCAAAATGACTTGAGTCCTCTTCAGCGTTGTCCATGAGAGTTCCATACCCTCTGTTCAGAAGGCTCTTGCTAGTCCCTGCTTGGGTGACCAGGGCCCATGGCAGACGCTGTGGTCTGTTGTGAAGTGCGGTTGGAGGAGGCAGGGTTCTGTAACAGATGGTTTCTTGGATATCTGGGGCCTGTCCAGCTCTAAGCTTTGAAAACCATGGTCCAGACCCTGAACTGGCATGGATACAGGCTTGATTTCCAGAAAAGGAAGTAAGGTCCTAGGATGATGTCTTTGGGGCAGCTGCTGCTACTTAGCTGGTGAGGAGACACATTCAGCATGGGCTTCCTGTGATTTGGTGAGGCAATTGTGTGTGGTTCAATAACAGCATTGAGGTGGGAAAGTGGGCCTGGAATCTGAATGGGACATAACTACTTTGGTCTGCTTTGGAAGGGTTGTCAGCTTTGCCATGAGTTGGAATTGACTCTGTGGCAATGGGTTTGGTTTGGTTGGTCAGCTACTGTGCCTTGTAGGACCTGTGGACGGAAATGTGTGAATGTGGCAGCCAAAGATATATGCATCCTGAAGGTCACACTGACCAGCCCACTGTTCTAGCTTGTGTAGAGCAGTAAGCAATGCTTTGTGGGAGGGCTTGGCTGTCCTTTTTGACATTAGCCTCTGAAGACTAGGAGCTTATCCTAGACTTTGCCAACATCCTTCGATACCTTTTTGGAAGAATTAAATCATTCTTGGCTGGCCTCTAGTATTTCACCTACTTCTCATTAATTTAGTGCCCTTGGGCAAATTACTTAGTTTGTCTGTGCCTAGTTTTCCTTATCTATAAAATGAAGAGGCACAACTGGACGATGCCGTAGGTGTCCAACTCTGATTAAATAATTTTAATGAATCTATATGTCTAGGTATTTACCTTTTTCGAATAGTGGATTCAACAGATTTGTTGTTGTTGTTGGTTGCGGTCAATGCAGCTCCAACTCCTGGTGACCCTGTGTATAATAGAATGAAACGTTGCCTTGTCCTGTGGCATCTTCATGATCGCTGGTGTGTTTGAGTTCATTGTTGTGACTATTTTGTCAGTTCGTCTCATTGAGGGCTTCTGTGGTTTTCATTGACCCTCTACTTCCCAAACATGATGTTCTTTTCTAGCATTTGGTCTTTCCTGATGATGTGTCCAAAGTAAGCAAGCCGAAGTCTCTCCATTCTTGCTTCTAAGGAGCATTCTGGTTGTAGCTCATCTAAGATTGATTTGTTCATTCTTTTGGCAGTCCACGGTGTATTCAATATTCTTTGCCAACACTGCAGTTCAAATTCCAGAGTTACTTCTGTCTAAAGTGAGACGTACTCCCTTTCCTTTTTTTTAAAACCTCTCTTAAAGATACAGGCAGCGTTCTCCATATCTTGTATTCAAGAGTTTGGAAATTAGAGTCTGTCATTATTTTACGGAGAGAGGGGCCCAGACTTTATCCTTTCTGCAGCCCATAACTGATCTTGTTTCAGTAGTTGTTGGAACAACACTGGTCATGTTTACTGTGGTGAGGTAAAGTGTGGAAAGCATGGTATAGAATTATAGAAGCATATTATTACAATGGCAGTAGAGGCCATCGGTCAGACCCTTTCATGTTTAGAGGAGGAGGTTGAGGCCTAGAAAGTTTAAATGACTTGTCTGAGGGTCAGGTGTATGCTTTTAACATTTTGACATCCCCAGTGCCTCTTGGACAGACTCAGCTGGTTTTTTATCAGTGCTTGTCAGAGGGAACTTTGGTAGAGATCCCTCACATAGTTTTCACCTGAAGTGGGGCTGAAATGCCAACTTACCCATGTTCTGAAGAATTATTTCAAGATAGATTGCACTCCAGGAGCCTTGGGTTTCCTCTTCACTATGGTGCTGTCTAAAGACGGGCTGTTTCTCAGGAGCTGGGCCTAGGCCCTGGGAGCTTTCTTCATGAGACGTCTCTTCTGACCTTCTCCCCCACATTTCCTTTGTCTCTGAAGGTTTCAATTTGTAAGAAGGAAGAAAAGATACAGTTCTAAGGAGTGATGAAGATTCTGTGGAATGAGAGGGAAGCAAGGGCTGAGGGGGTTGGTTTGATGTGGGGTTAGGAAATCGTAGTGAGGGAAAGTTCAACAAGAAAGGCCTTCTGGAAAGACAGCACACAATACAGGGGAGGTCAGCACAATTGGACTAAACCAAAAGCAAAGAAGTTTCCTGAATAAACTGAATGCTTCAAAGGCCAGCGTAGCAGGGGCAGGGGTCTGGGGACCATGGTTTCAGGGGACATCTAAGTCAATTGACATAATAAAATCTGTTAACAAAACATTCTGCATCCCACTTTGAAGAGTGGCGTCTGGGGTCTTAAAAGCTAGCAAGCAGCCATCTAAGATGCATCAATTGGTCTCAACCCACCTGGATCAAAGGAGAATGAAGAACACCAAAGACACAAGGTGATTATGAGCCCAGGGGACAGAAAGGGCCACATGAGCCAGAGTCTACATCATCCTGAGACCAGAAGAACTAGATGGTGCCCAGCCACAACCGATGACTGCCCTGACAGGGAATACAACAGAGAACCCCTGAGGGAGCAGAACAGTGGGATGCAGACCCCAAATTCTCATAAAACGACCAGACTTAATGTTCTGACTGAGACTAGAAGGACCCTGGTGGTCACGGCCCCCAGACCTTCTGTTGACCCAGGACAGGAACCATTCCCAAAGCCAACTCTTCAGACAGGGATTGGACAGGACAATGGGTTGGAGAGGGATGCTGGTGAGGAGTGAGCCTCTTGGATCAGGTGGACACCTGAGACTATGTTGGCGTCTCCTGCCTGGAGGGGAGATGAGAAGGTGGAGTGGGTTAGAAGGTGATGAAATGGACACAAAAAGAGAGAGTGGAGGGAGAGAGTGGGCTGTCTTATTAGGGGGAGAGTAACTGGGAGTGTGTAGCAGGGTGTATATGGGTTTATGTGTGAGAGACTGACTTGATTTGTAAACTTTCACTTAAAGCACAATAAAAATTATTAAAAAAAAAAAAAAAGAAAACACCTTTTCCTTAACTCTTTGGGACCCTTGCTGACCTTATTATGGTCAGAGTGTTCTCCCTATTACAATAGATCCCTCTCCCTATTGGAATAGTCCCTTTCTGCCTTTTCTCTCCGAATTAAGCTTTTCCTTATCAAAAAAGAAAAGAAAGGCCTTCTAAAGCTACTTCGTTGTTGTTAGTTGTGTCCAGTTGATTCCAACTCATGGTGACCCCATGTATGCAGACTGGAACTGCTCCATAGGGTTTTCAGTGCTGTGACCCTTTGGAAGCTGATTTCCAGGCCTGCCTTCCGAGGAGCCTCTGAGTAAGTTTGAACCACCAACCTTTTAGTTAGTAGTCAAGCACTTAATTGCTTGCACCACCAAAGCTACCTAGTGTGTGATTAATGTTCTTTGGCAGAACTCTGGCAAGTTGGAAGTTGTGTATGCGTTGTCTAAAGTGAGCTCTAGTGTCATTGTCTCGTTTCCCGTTGATTTCACTTGTTCGACTTCTTAGCTTGCTGTAGGTGCCAAATGGTGTCAAAGACATTTCCCAACGCACTTCTGCCAGCCAGATTTGGCCGTCTCTGCTTTAATCCCGCCTCTTCTCCCTACATTGTAAATGACACTCTTACCATATTTCCTTCACTCTAAGACATTAAATTTTTAACACGTGTCTGAAATTTGTGTGAATCTGAGAATCGATGTGTGTGTTTAATGTAGTGTTTTCTTTCCCCCCAAACGCTGTTTTTGAAATCTCTGCACCTGAGAATCCAGAAATAAGAAAAAAAATAGTTAAATACTGGAGTTTCTTACTAAAGAGAGAAGCTGAGGGATTCAGAGGAAAAAAGTTAGAAACAAGGGCAGTGAAAATCGTAACAGTGGGAAAAATTTGCCAGGTGAGGTGGAAGAGTATTGTCTTCTTTTCGCCCCCTGAGGTTTGCAAAAAAAGGCTTGTGTAAATTTTGCACTGGGACAGCCTTCCAAGAATTCTCTGGAAACTTGTGGCATTAGGCTCTTCTGGTTCCAAGGCACAAAAACTCTGTAGAAGGGATTGTCATAGCGGGTTAAATGTGGCAAGGAAGATGGGAACCTCGAGTATACCTAGGGATACCAACAGTGCCCTGCATCCAGGTCTCACAGGTACTGGACTGGCAGGTTGTTCAGATCCAGGGCTGCACTGAGGTTGTCACCAGCAGGAATTTGTAATTACTTTTTCCTCCTTGAATTCCTAATAGGCTGAGTCTGCTTTGTCAACTAATTTTTATCATCTCTGTTTCATAAGAACTTTTTAATTAAATACTTTGTTCTACATTTGTTGAACAGCAGGTCATAGTGTGTACATTGTCGTTGGGCGAATGGTGGAGTTGGTTGGCAACCAGTTCTTTTAGCTTGGGCCTCACATTAATTAAAGACCTCAGATTTATTCTTTAGTGTTATCTGCACAGGAACTTATGTACATTGAGTCACAGAGACAAATTGGCAGGATTGATAGAAGACGACATTCATCATCCAAATTTAAATTTGTTTCTCATTAACTGACATTCTGCCTGCCGTGCACTCTGAATTAATATGTTTTATAAATCTTGTAACTGTCTCATGAAGAGCATAATTATTCGTAAGTGTTTGAAATGTTAATTTGTTCATCATAGGCATTTAACTGTTTTGCCATTTTTTAATTTTTAATGTATATGGAAGCTTTATAAGATGGCACTGGCTCAGCCTCTTTGCCTCTCAAAGGCCCTGCTGAACTGCCTTTGCATTGGCTGTCCTGGGGTCACATGCCCACTTCTGGCCCAATCAGCTGGGACTGGGGGCATCACATGATAATAAAAAACAACATTGCCCCCTTGGTATAGGGAACAGCTGGGGCCTTTTTCCTCAGAAAGTAGTCTGGGTGTGGCAGGCTGGTGACAGAATCGAAGATGGGGAACCTGGGAGTCTGACTTATAAGTCTAAAGAGCAAGGCCTTAAGCAAAATTCTGATTTCTAAGGTTTTAGGCAGCTCAGCTCATTTTTCCACATCTACTTTTGTAAACTACAGATAACTGACATCACTGATTTCTGTAAACTGTGAAGACCGTAAAACTCATTTGTGCTTTGAGATATCAAGCCACTGCTGAAATAATTTCTTAAAAAGGGAAATAATTGTTTAGGCAGTTGCAACAGTTTTGGTAAAATTTCAGAGCAAACAGCTCTATGAGAAGAACAGTCCCAGAAAATGAGGAGAGGATAAAGAGATGCAAGGGGCCATTTAGTCAGCTAGATGAGGGCTGGGAGTGATAATTGGTTGTGCCTAGGGAAGGATAAAATTGGAAAGCAATGTAAAAATGCAGCATGAGTCATTTTGGGGGGAACTTTGAAAACTGGCATTTAGTAGTAATAATGACCATGCATTTTAATTCATAAACCTGTTGCCCTCACTCTCTTCCCTCCCAGTTTCTCTTTGTCAACTTGCAATACTTGCTGTGGCAGTCGCCATTTACAGGTATTTTAGGCAGGACTAGATTGCATCTGTCACTATTTCTGTTGTTGCTTGGCCAAAGCGTTGATGTTTGCAATAGGGACTAGACAGTTTTATGAAGGAAGGAACGGCATGTTAACACACATTGAAGTAAGTAATCTGGGACCCTGTTGTGTGATGAGGGAAAGGGTTTTGGACCTTGATGTTTTGCAAAGGCCACATTTGCGTAATTAGAGAGCATGGAATTATGGGTGAAATGGTTGGGAGTACTAAAGTTGCCCAGCATATATCGATTCTTATTCATTCACAAAATACCTTTTCTATGTGCTTGTTGGAAACCCTGGTGGCATAGTGGTTAAGAGCTATGGCTGCTAACCAAAATAGGTCGGCAGTTTGAATCCACCAGGTGCTCCCTGGAAACCCTATGGGGCAGTTCTACTCTGTCTTGTGGGATAGCTATGAGTCTGAATCAACTTGACAGCAGCGGTTTTGGTTTTTCTTTTTTTGGTTTATGTGTTTGTTGAAACCATAATATCGCAGGTAGGCTTCGTTACAGCCATTTATGGTGTGGTAAATCTCTCTGAAAATAAGAGAGTAAAACGAACGCACCATTTGTAGGCCGCCTGCTTTATGGAGAGATTGTGCTTATTGGAAATTGTAGCATTGCTGTAGGTTTTTCTTGAGACTTCTTTTGTATAGGGAGATTTATTTGGTATTTCAGTATATTATTTCGCCAGAGTTGGTGCTGTTCTTAATAGGGCATTGTGCATCTGAATCACCTGTGGAACTTTAAAAACAAAAGAAAAAAACAGATCCTGGCTCAGCCTAGACCTGTGGTGACTTAACCTCCATTACTGGGATTTGAGCATGCATGCTTTGGATTCTAATGTCTCTTCCACTTTCCTTTGGTCCTTCTAATAAATACATACTGCGTCATCATTTGTAACACATATACCAAACTAATGCATGATGTTAATAATAGGGGAAACTATGGAGGGGAGAGGTCGAGGGAACATATAACAACTCTGTACTTTCTGCACTTACTGTTGAAGATCAAAGACCACAGCCTTCAGTATGGATTGCACCTCAACATAAAGAAAACAAAAATCCTCACAACTGGACCAATAAACAACATCATGATAAACAGAGAAAATATTGAAGTTGTTAAGGATTTTATTTTACTTGGATCTACAATCCAAGTGTAGACTGTGTGAAAAAAATGATTAGAAATTGGGCTAATGCCCATGGAAGCAGCAGCTAAGAAATAAAACGATGTATTGCATCTGGCAAATCTGCTGCAAAAGACCTCTTAATGTGTGAAAACCTTGATAACTAAGGTGCGCCTGTTCTAAGCCATGGTATTTTCAGTCGCCACATATGCATGCAAAAGCTGGACAGTAAATAGGAAAACCAAAGAAGTATTGATGCCTTTGAATTATGGTGTTGGTGAAGAATATTGAATTTATCATGGACTGCGAAAAGAATGAACACATGTGTTTTAGAAGAAGTACAGCCAGAATGCTCCTTAGAAGCAAGGATGGCAAGACTTTGTCACACATAGTTTGGACATGTTTAGGAGGGACCAGTCCTTGGAGAAGAACATCATGCTTGGTAAGGTAGAGGATCAGTGAAAAAGAGAAAGACCCTCAACAAGATGGATTGACATAGTGGCTGCAACAATGGGCTTAAACATAGCAACAGTAGTGAGGATGGTGCAGGAATGGGGCAATATTTCCTTCTGTTGCACATAGGGTAACTGTGTGGGAACCAACTCCGTAGCACCTAACAACAACAGCAACAGCTTTCTGCACAGCTTTTCTATAAACCTAAAACTGCTCTTAAACATCTTTTCAGATGCTGTCAAGTCGATTCTGACTTATGGTGACCTCCTGTGTGTCGGAGTAGAACTATGCTCCATAGGGTTTTCAGTGGCTGACTTTTCAGTAGATTGCCAGGCCTTTCTTCCAGAGTGCCTCTGGGTGGACTCAAACCTCCAATCTTTCACTTAGCCGCTGAGAGTGTTAATCGTTTGTACCACAGGGACTCCACTCTAGACAATAAAGCCTGTTAAAATCTGTACTGAGCTTAGGAGCTCTGGAGGCACAATGATTACGTGCTCAGCTGCTAACCAAAATGTTCGCGGTTCGAACCCACCCAGTGGCTTTGTAGGAGAAAGACCTGGTGGTCAGCTTCCATAAAGATTACTGCCTAGAAAACCCTATGGGGACAGTTTTGCTCTGTTGTAACAGGTCAGTATGAGTTGGAATCAGTAACACTGAGCCTGGTGACTGTCACTGTGCTGAGTATAAAATAGTGAACAAAACAAACATCATTTTTGACTCCTTGGTGTTTACATCTGTGAGTGAGCCAGATAATAAATACACAAATTCTTCAGGAAAAAAATAATTAGAAATTGTGCTAAGTTCTGTGGTGAAAAAAATAAAACACAGGGTCCAATTAAAGAGAATAACAGGAACAAAACAGTTCAGTTTGGAAGGCAGACCTCTCTGAGGAAGCGGCATTGAAGCTAAAAACTGAGGAATGGTGAGCCAAGAGTATTTCAGGCAGTGGGAACAACATGGTGGAAGGTCCTGAAGTGGGAACGGGCTTTGTGAGTTGGGAGAGCTGAATGAGATGGGCCTCATGGCAAGAGATTGGCATGCCAGGTGGCAGTGAGGGATGAGCGAGTCCCTGGGAAAGATGGCAGAAGGTTGGCTGTGTCTCTTCTGTGTTCCTTTAGTTACTATGTTATGAAATGACTTGCCTAAATGTCCCTTTAAAGGAAAAGGGGTGCTTGCCACGTACAGTGGTGTCACTGTTTAGGTCGGCTAAGCAAATTCTAGAGTGTCTGTAGCTTTGTTTTGGGAGTTGTAAATGGATTTCACTTGAGAACATTACAAGAACTGAACGATTAGTTTAAGCAAAAGAATTTAATTGAAGGATGCATCATTGTTCTTGCAAATCCCTTGACGTTTGGCCATTGTCCTGTAGCCTTTTCATTCAGTGTTCACAGCCAGCTACTTGGAGGGCTGGGTGGTAAGCCTTCACCTCCAATCTGTCTTTTTGCAATGCTTGAGACTTTCTGTTTTTTTTTTTTTTTTTTTTGAGAACATTGGCAGGAGATGGGCTAGAGAGTTCACTTAGCTGTTCTTCTTTGGAATGAAATATACCTCAGTTTTCAGTTAAAGAATTCTGGTGAACTTACTGACAGATGGTGGTTTCTTTATATTAGGATCCCCAGGAAACATTAGGTATAACTACATTATTGAAATAATTCCATATGCATTTTAAATTTGGGGTAGGGCTCTGTGTGTGCAGTTGTAAGGGTGTTCCCTGCACAAGGGCTCCTGGCTGAGGGGCAAGTCGGGGCTGAGATTCACTGAAATGCAGGCCACTCTTCATCCTCCAAGACTGTACCCTGGCGTGGAGCTGGGTCAGCCTGGGGAAAAGGGATACGTTTTTCTACGTCTCACAAAAGCAATTCACCAAGCCAAACCCATTTCTAAAATCCCATCAGGTGCCAAAAGGGCAGGCAGTGGCCCTACTTGGGAGAAACTTCAGTGAGCCCTGGATCCAGCCTCCTTGTACAGGAAGACCCCGCTCTTAAATAGCAAGATGTACTAGAACCATGTTGTATCCTCTTTATACCACACTAGGTGCCTCACTTTTAGTTTTATTAGTACAATAAATGCAAATCGTGTCTGCAAGTGCAATAATATCAGTATGATAAATGTAAATCTTATTTGTAAACGTTTAACATTTTAAAATGTCTTCATCACCCTCCTTAACTCATGTTTTAGCTTGTCGTCAAAATAGTAGTGTTGTGGTATAATTCAAATTTAGGAAGCCTACTTTCCTTTTGTGGCAGTACTTCCACAAGTACGTGGTCCCTAAATTATAGTTACACTTACGTGCATTACAGAGGCTGCCTTATACGATGTTTGAAAGCATATTTGCTTTAATTATTTTATTTGATTGTTATTACTAATACGATCGAGCAGGTATCTTTATCCGCAATTTATAAAAGAGGAAACTGAGGAATGGGAGGTACAGTGGGTTGCCTCAAACAAATTAGAGATTGGAGTCAGGGCTGGAACATAGGTTCTCTGATTCCTTCTCAAATTACTTAGGATGTGGATTGACCTCTTATGTCAAAGATGCCCCCAGGTACAGTGGCTCCTCAGATCATAGTCCTGAGAGGAGTAGTCGGGGCTGGAGGGGCAGCTCCGCCTTCTTCAACAGCTGACTGCCCAGGTGACTCTGCTTATTACCAAGTCTCAGTCATCGATGAAAGCAGCTGTGTCTTTAAGAAGGTGACCCCAAAGTTGGACACATCACTTAAGCACATATCATATCATTTATAGTCATAGGCTCATATCTAGCTTCAAGGGGCTTGGGAAATGGCTCTACCTGGGACCACATGCCTAGTAATAAAACTAGGGGGTTTTATTACTAAAATGAGCAAGGGGAGGCCAGGGAGGCCAGGGAACTGTTTGCCACACCCGTCCTCATTTCTTCTTGATAAAACTTTAGGGTGAGCTGTTAGTTAATAAAGATGTATAATGAAGAGCTACAGTGTAATGCATTATGATGTTTTCTACCATTGTTACTGTTGTTAGCTGTTGTCAAGTGGACCCCTGACTCACAGTAACCCCATGTACAACAGAACAGAACACTGCCTGGTCCTGCGCATCACCATGGTTGGTTGCAGTTTGGACTGTTCAGATCCATAGGGGTTTCATTGACTGATTTTCAAAAGTTGATTGCCAGGGTTTTCTTCCTAGTCTTAGTCTGGAAGCTCCACTGAAACCTGTTCAGCATCATAGCAGCATGCAAGCCTCCTCTGAGTAATGGGTGGCGGCTGTGTATGAGGTGCATTGGCCAGGAATTGAAACCAGGCTCCCCACTTGGAAGGTCAGAATTTTTTTTTTTTACTGTAGCTATAAACCAGTCAGACTGCTTTTCATACACACACTTTAGTGTGCTTCTTGGATTCAGTTCATTCACTCAAAAAACAAGTGATGAGCACCAGCTTTGGTTGAGCACTGCATACGTAGTACAGTAGCTGGTGGTGCGGGTAACACAGCCAGGGCCGGCCCTGCTCAGAGCGAAGGTCCTACTTTGGTAGCTAATTTTGAACTCCAGGCAAGGAGGATGTTGGTTTACCCGTCATCAAGTTTTAAAAGGGAGATTTTTGCTACTCACAGCTTTTGAATGGAGCTTGAACTGAAGAGTGGGCTGTCAAGGCCTGGAGCATTTGTATTGAATGAGGGGCCCTTCTGCTTGTTAAATGAAGGTAAGCTGCTAAAGAAGCCAAAGAGGCCAAAGAAATCACTTCTTAAACTCCAACTTACCTTAGTGCTCCCTGCTACAAAACCGATAAGGCTCGAGCTAGTTTTCATGCTCACTGTCCTTCAGGCTCAGCTCTGGGGGCAAGGGTCCTTCTGACCCTTTACAGTAAAGTGCACATTCTGCCTTGACCATCCAGGGAAGGGGGGTTTGGGGCATTAGGAATATGCCTAACTGAGGAGTCCTGTGGCTCAGTGGTTAAGAGCTCAGGTGCTAACCCAAAGGTTGGCAGTTCGAATCCACCAGCTGCTCCCTGGAAACCTTATGGGGCCGTTCTACTCTGTCCCGTAGATGGCAACGGGGAGAGGTGGTGGTAGTGATGGGAGCTCTATCCTTCAACACACCCATGAATCAAAGGAAAATCTGTGCAGAGTAAATCTGCATTCCAACACAGGAAGACTGGAGACTGAATTGGTGGCCAGACTCATGCACGAGAAGCATCCTTCACCACGCTGCTACATGGACTTTGGTTCAGAGAGTGCATCCCCTGCAAACACCTGATTTGGGTACCATGTGATCTGCTCTACTTGGATGTTGTTGTTAGTTGCTGTCGAGTTGAAGCCAATTCATGGTGACTCCATGTGTGTAGAGTAGAACCGCTCCATAGGGTTTTCAAGGCTGTAACCTTTTAGAAGCAGATTGCCAGGGCTTACTTCAGAGGTGCCTCTGGGTGAGTTTTGAACCACCAACCTTTCGGTTAGTAGTCTAGCGCGTAACCACCACTACTCAGAAGGACCAGCAAAAAAAGAACATGCAGAGACCACATCTCATTTTCTTCCCAGCATTCCACCTAACTTCTCTGTCTTTGCCCTGGCCCTCGCTCTTGCCCTTGCCCCCTTCTCTTAGCTAATGACTGGGTTGGATGGTTCTCCACTCTGGCTACACAGTAGACTAACACAGCCAAGCCAAGCCCAGTGCCGTCGAGTCGATTCTGACTCATAGCGACCCTATAGGACAGAGTAGAACTGCCCCGTGGAGTTTCCGAGGAGCACCTGGCCGATTCGAACAACTAACACAGGCACCTTTAAATACCGAAGCCCAGACCTTAGCCCCAGTGGCTCTGATTTAGTTGATCATTGTCTTAGGCAGTGTTCTCTAGAGAAGCAAAACCAATAAAGGAAATATATGTATATAAACCAAAACCAAACCTGTTGCCATCAAATTGATTCCGACTCAGTGATCCTATAGGACAGAGTAGAACTGCCCCGTAGAGTTCCAAGGAGCAGATGGTGGATTTGAACTGCCGACCTTTGGTTAGCAGCCATAGCTCTTAACCACTGTGCCACCAGGGCTCCATAAATATACGTATAGAGAGATTTATATCAAGGAAATGGCTCATGTGATTGTAGAGGCTTTCAGTTCCAAGTCTGTGGGTCAGTCTGGAGACTTTTCCTGGCCCACAGACTGAGAAGACCGATAGACCCCAAGATGGGCAGGCAAGAAAGCAGGTAAGCTGCTAGCTCAAGCCTCAAGAACTGGAAGGCAGATGAACAGGAGCCAGCTGCAGGATCCAGAGTGAGCAAAAGCCCAAGAGTCTTACCAGAAAGTTCACCTATATGGGATGCAGGCCACACCTCTAAGGAAACTCCATTTCAGTAACTGATTGGGTGCTCACAGCGGATACCATCATGGAAATGATCACGTTATATCAAATCTCATCATGGAGGTGATCACATCATTATACAACTGCCAAACTACACTGGAACTGCCGAAACCACTGAGAATCATGGCCCAGCCAAGTTGATACAAAACCTTAACGGTCACAGTCATGGGTAAAACTTGGGCAGCAGTATTTTTTTCAAGTTTTCTAGTTGAATTTAATATATGATTGGGATTGAAAATCCTGGTTTACATAGATGGCTTAGTATTTTTTGCATCTATCCCCAATGCCGGAAACCCTGGTGGCATAGTGGTTAAGAGCTATGGCTGCTAACCAATAGGTCAGCCGTTTGAATCCACCAGGCACTCCTTGGAAACTCTATGGGACAGTTCTACTCTGTCCTATAGGGTCGCAATGAGTAGAAATTGACTCGACGGCAATGTTTTTTTTTTTTATTCCCAGTACTGCCTACCCTCGGGACCAGTGTAGTTTCCTAATCTAATCCTAATTTGCTACATAAAACTCCCTAAATTTAAGTCTTATATAAGGGAATGATATAAGCCTTGGTTTATGATAAGTGATACCTTGCTTAATAAATAGAAATAAGTACCATTTAGTGATAATGGCAGTTTTTACCTTGAGCAGTAGAAATGCATTTAAAGGGGGTGGTAGGGAGGAGAAGAAACAAACATTTGTCACTGAAGCTGAGTACTGAGGTTTTGGACTTAGTGGGAAAAGTCTAAAGAGAAAAAAAAGAAATCAAAGAGAAATGTTGGAAGGAGAGACGTATGAGGAAATACTGTGTGAATTTTCTCGTGGCTAAAAGTAAACAAATTAACCTACCGCATATATATAATGTTTTCTCTGTGAGATACAGAGTTTTCGTTTTTTTCCGTGGAGAGAAACGTTCTACCATTTAACAAGAGAAAGGGTGAAAATCATTATTGAGTCCTTTGTGGGGACAGGAGGCCTGGCCTTTGTTGCATTCTGACTCTGGGCTAACACCGATGACTGGTCCTCTCAGTGGCAATTCACTGGGAATAGATAAGGGGGAACCTGTATCTCCAGATGCAGCTCTAGAAATGGGTATGTTGGGCTTGGGAAGGACTCTATTTGATTGACTGCAGCAGAGAATTATCATCTTACCATTTCTGTAGCAGGAAGGAATCCATATAGGCCTAGGTGGTCTGTGAGTGTCCTGAAATTATATGTCAAATATTTTGTGTGTCTGTGTGTACGCATGTACATGTCCATTTTTCTGGGAGAGAAGGTCCGTGGCTTTAGTTTATCAGAGTCATAAAGGTGGTGCAAACAGTTAACACACTCAGCTGCTAACCCAAAGGCTATAGGTTCAAGTCCACTCAGAGGTACCTCGGAAGAAAGGCCCTGGTGATCTACTTCCCCTAAACCAGCCATTGAAAACTGTATGGGGCACAGTTGTATGCTGACACACATGGGGTCATCATTAGCTGAAATCAACTCAAACTTTTTTTTTGAGGGATCCACGTGACTGAAAAAGGAAGTGAAGGGTCCCTGTTGTAAGTGCATTTCTCTGTGATGGAGAGGGGGACAGTCTGCATACTGAAATGTAGAATTCTGTGAATTCAGACAGGTTTTTTCCCCGTATATTCACATTGCAGCGGCATATGTCTAGCACGTTATGCTGTAATGAATAGGGTTCCAAATTTAAACTTGTTTTTTTTGAGGAATCTTCAGAAAAAAACGCCATTTTGTGAATAGATACAGTGCATATAAATTTTATTTCAGGCACTACAAGTGTTTTCTTTTTTTAAACTGTGTACTCTAATTACAGACAAAATGTGTTTAAGGAAGGCTGTGACAAAATGTATGTGTAGACAACAGGACTGATAAAGTATAAATAAATGTTAAAAACCACAGAGAAAAGGAGAAATAATTATACCAAATAACTTAGGCTAATGAACTTACTGCAGAGCATTACATTTAAATGAGTTTCCTGGAAACCAGGGTAAAAAGAGAAACATGGTTGGTGGTATTAGAATTCTTTCTTTTAATTAAAGAAAGCATATCATTTCGTTAGGCGAGACACTGTTTCAGGGGTCAGCCTAAGATTTTATAGCAGGTCTCCATGTACGTGTTGTCATCCTGAGCACCGTTACCTCACAAGTAGAAGTGCGTTTCTTGTGACTGCTTCCCACTTTGACAGTTTGTTTTTAGTGAAAGCATTTGTGTAGGCCACCTCGCTGTTGGGACTTCAGTATGTGATTCTTTGATGAGCCCTGTCTTAGTTTTTTTGTGCTGCTGTCACAGAAAAATTTTATTTTTTCACAGCTGAGGAGGCTAAAAGTCTGAATTCAAGGCACCAGCTCTAGAGGAAGGCTTACTTTCTGTCCACTCGGGAGAATTCTTGTCTCAGCTTCTCCAGCCCCCGAGTTCTTCAGTTTCTTGGTGTTTTCACGTGGTGACTTTCTTTCCTGTTTGTGCTTACTTGTCTCTGTGCCTGTTCTGTTCTTTTCTTATTGCAAAAGTTTAAGACACACCCTGCACTGTGATGGCCTCTCATTAACATAACAAAGAAGATTCTATTCCCAAATGAGATTACATCCTCAGGTATGGGGGTTAGGATTCCAACATATATTTTGCAGGAACACAATCCATAATAAGCCCTAGCCCCATCTTTCTGAGAATTCGGTTGCCTTAGCTGTCGGGAGTTGTATGTAATAGCCAACAATTCAAGATTGCACTCTCTGGAACTGCTCAGAGCATGGATCATGAGGAGGGTGATAGTCTGCTTCCTTTAGAAATACAAGCATCAGTGCTGATTTTCAAGATCCTGACCAGGACATCTGCTGGGATGGAGACACTTCCACCTGAGGGAGCTGAGCTGTGGGAGGGCCCCCATGCTAGGAGCAGTCTGCATCTGACCACTTTGCAAAGTACTGTTTCTTTCACCTCCTTGCAGAGCACGTTCGCTTTGTGACTATTCATAAATGCTCGTAAAGATGAAAATGTATTTTTTAATTTGGAATCAGAATCACAGTGAAGCCTTTTTAGGATCAAATTACATTTCTTTACCGCACCGCAGGGCTTCCTTTTTCTGCTCTTTCTCCTCCTTAAAAAATAATCACAAAAATTCAAGGATAAAAAAGACTTATTTTTATTCAGGTCCTTGTTTCCTTCCATGTGTGTTCAATAAGTGTGTAAGCTCTCTCACTTAGGCTGTCACTAATAATAGCTTTTTTGTTGTTTGGAAAACTGAAAACAAGTATCCCCATACATAAATACCTCAAAATATTTTTTTAAAAATAATATCATTTGCAGAGTTTGATCTGGGGTGAGAGGTGGAAGGTGGGTGTAGGGATTGTAAACTATTTAGAAATTCATGGAGTTTGTTACTGAAAATTCCTTCTACGTATACCCCCTTACCTTGCTTCTTTTCTCCCTCCCTCCCTCTCTCCGTTAAAATTTTACCCACAAATGGTATGGGGTACAGAAGGGTGCTTCCTTATCTTCCTGGAGTAGCTCGCAAGCACCTCATAATGCTTTGGAAGATTTTGTGGTCTCAGTGTTTTGTGTTTGTCTTGTTCTCTTGCGAAAAGTAGAAATCCAAGCGTTAACCTTTCAGGATGGACTAAAGCTAGAATTGAACATGACAGCTTGCTTTGTGTAGCAAAGAATGTTTCAAGAGTGCAGGTAATCTATAGAAGTACAATGAGTTTCTCTTGGTGTGTTTATTGTTGCATCACATGAAAATGGCTAGTAGAATTTCACTTGATTTGGAGGGTATGTTTAGCATGGTCTGCTTTAACATGTAGGCTACTGTGATGTGCATGGTTTTAGGTGGTCTCAGGACTGCTGTACAAAGAGAGACATATTCGGCTGCCCTTTGGGAGAAACGTGCCATATGCATTAATATGCCATAGACTGAGACAACGAACAGTGGTTTTAACATGAGCCCCACGTCAGAGAATAAAGGCAGACTGTAGACTACAGGGCAGAGTTGCGTTGCAGTTGAGCTGCTGCCTACAAGGACAATTCCGTGAAGCCCACATCACAAGAGGGTAGCTACAAGGAGGTGTTTATTTCACAATGGTCCACAATTTTCCTGAACTATACTTGATAGGCAGCTAAGATATAGTATAAAAAAAACACATTAACAGTAAATGGGTGAATCTTAAATAGCTACATGAAGTATCTCCATTTTTAAGACTGTGTGCTGCTGCTGTTAGCACCTTCAAGTTGCTCCTGACTCATGGTGACCCCACGCACGATGGAACTAAACGCTGCCCAGTCTTGCGCCATCCTTGTGATCAGTTGCATCAAACTGTTGTGATCCATAGGGTTTTCACTGGCTGATTTTCCGATGTCAATCACCAAGCTTTTCTTCTTAGTCCACCTTAGTCTGGAGGCTCTCCTGAAACCTGTTCAGCCTCTTAGCAACATGCAAGCCTCCACTGACAGATGGGTGGTGGCTGCGCATGAAGTGCAGTAGACAGGATTTGAACCTGGGTTTCCAGCGTGGAAGAACGGAAGTCTACCACTGAGTGACCACTGCTCCCACTTTCACCATTAAAAATTGGCTCTTCCTATGATTATTCACAGGGATGAGGTATTCAGAGAGATTGACAGTTTGAGGCTGAGCTATTTAAAAGGCTGTGTAAACAAGCCTTATAAATGAAATGCAATATCCTGAAGAATCCTTCTCTTAAAATTGTATGCTTGTCCTGTGGGCATTTTTTTTCGGTCAAAGGCTCAAGTGATTCACGCATGAGATCGTGGTGAGTTGCAGCTGCAGAATTAAGAGGTAGGATGGGGCAGAGGTGTGTTTCCACTCTTCTCATCCACTCCAGTTGTATGTTGGTGGCATTGTCCTGACACCTACTTTTGGAAGGGTATTGCATCGTTATTTTCAGTGAATTAATTAGTACCTCCAGAACTGAACTTTGGCCAAGTTGTTGGTTGATAATTTGGCATATCTTTTCTGACATGCTGATAATTCAGTTTTTGCTTCAGGGTTACAGTAAAATGTTTGTTAGGCTCTTTTAAACCTTAGCGTTTATGATGATGTCAGTAAACCATGAGACTTTCTGAAATTGTACTTTGTTTTAGTGAGAGAGACAGACAGACAAGGCAGGTAGGGAAGCCGGTGGGAGGAGAAAGAAGAGAGAGGAAGCATAAATATAAATTTCTCTCTCAGCAGAATAGCTGCATATCCAGTGTTTGAAGAATTAAGTAATAGTGTTACTATTACTGATAGTAGTAATAACCCACTATTATTGATTGCTGAACGTTTATGAACTGCCTTTTCTCATGGAAATATTTATTTAAGGTGTAGAAAATATAGGAAGTGAATTCAGTTTTGGATCTGCTAAATTTGAGGTGTCTGAGGAGCTGCCTGGGTAGCAGTTGGATATTATAAGAGAGAAGGGCTGAGGAATCTTAGCAGGGAGCCTCTGGGGCAAGCTCCTTACATCTTTGAGCCTCAGTTTCTACAAGTCTACAAACAGCATTTACCAGCTGCTGTTGACTCAGCTCTGACTCTTGGCGACCTCATGTGTGTTAGAGTGGAACTGTGCTCCACAGGGTTTTCCGTGGCTGATTTTTCACAAGTAGATTGCTAGACTTTTATTCCAAAATGACTCTGAGGGGACTGGAACGACCAAACTTTTGGTAAGTAGTCAAGTGTGTAAATTGTTTGCACCACTCAGGGACTCTATAAATGGAATAAGTCCTGCTTTTTTAGGGTTATTTTAGGGATTAAAGGTAGGGACATGCAAAGAGTACTAAGAACATAGTATGTGGTCAATAAATATTCTCTTTCCCATTTCCGTTCTTTTGAGTTTTGAGTACAGATGTAAAACTTTTTTTTTTTTTTAACGCATATAGGAATACAATCTTTCTCTAAATGCATGCCTTCTGGGCTTGTTTTGGTTTGTTCACACGTCTTGAAAATTGGCACCTCAGACTACGTATAGTATTCAAGTAAGAAACCACTGCTTAGATTATGGTAGGGAGGTTACTTCATAGACCTTGTGAGTCTTATTCCTATTAATACATCCATGTCATGTTAGCGCTTATAAGACGGTTCATTGCTGATTCATCTCCGCTCTTCAGCTCCAGAACTGCATGATGTCAAAGATGCAGTGGCTCTGTCATGTTGAAGAGGAGATGTTAGAATAGTTTTTAGTGTAAGAATCTGCTTAGCATTACAAAGTGTTCATTTCTGTGGAAAGAAAAGAAATCTCCATGAAGCCCAGGAATTGACTAAAATAACTTTTTTTTGTTGTTGTTACTTGGTATGAAGAATGGAGCTTATTTGGAGCTTGGATGATTAGTGATGGGAGAGTTGTTATGTGAACTGAGTTTTGGCCTCATTTCCCAGAGTGATGATAATGAATTTACGTGGTGCCGCAGCACCACCAAATCACTGAGTACCAAGACTTCGCTGCAATGCTGGATGATTGAAAGCACTAATATTTGCTTGCTTTTATTTTTTTTCACCCTGGCTCAGCCCACTTTCATACAGCTCCAAAGGCTGAGTAAGCATCAGAAAAGGAAGAGGAAATGGTAGGCGAGCAGAGTCGTAGTTCAGAATGACCAAAGTAATTCCAGAAAGTCATTGTTTCTCAAGTGCCTATTAGGATTGGGCTGCCTTACAGTCTGCACCACTCGGAAGTGATTAGAGGGGTTTTGTGGGCTTTTCTGTTCCCGGAAGCCTGGAGCTGGTTTCAAGCTCCCGAGTAAGCAGGCAGAGATAAGTGATGAGGAGCCATCGTGAGCACCAGCTTTATTTTCTGTTGTAAAGGAAAGTTGTGTCTGTAACCTGCAACAGGGTCAGTCCACCAAATTAAATTGGACTCTGGTGGTACGTCAGCTTATATTGTTTAACTGAAGCAGCTCTGATCCACTTGGACGTGTTAGTTCCACTAAAACTCCAAAATGGTTATTTAAGCCAGAAGTGTTTTGTTCATTTCCTGACTGGTAGCTAAGCTCTCAGGGTAACTATATTTCTGAGCGTCGAAATAGCAGAAGACAGTGGCATTGGTGTATCAAAGGCACTGATTTTGTTTTTCTTTTGTGCCTCAGTGTGAGCTGGCTATCTAGTCATGGTTTTAGACTGGAAATTATTGACAATAGCCTTGTTTTGATGGCATAATTGCTTTTATGGTTGAGTTTCTAAAACCTGATTTTTTAAAATAGGCCCATGGCAGACGTCCTTTAGCAACATGATGAAAATACATGGTGTTGATGATATGGCAGAGGGGTTCTTCAAGCAAGTATGTGTATATTTGTTCCTAGGGTTGAGAATGCTGTATAGAAAAGTGCTTAGTAGGGTGAATTCTAAAGGACCTTGTAGGTAGAATTATTATTACAAATCTTATTCTGGTATAGATGGTAACAGCTCCTTAGAAATGATGTCCCCTTGTGACCATCATGCTGCCATTACTATGGGTTCTGTTTTAAGAAGAACCCAGGACTTTTTGAGAATCTGTGAGTTCAGAGGATTGAAGAAGGAAAGAAACTGTGAAAAGCAGAAAAAACTTTGGGGGACAGAGTATGTGACTAGGTAGGTCTGTAAACACGGTGAACTTCCTACCCTAGGAAAATAAATCTCCCCTGCTTTACCTTATATGCCAGCCTTCCATTTTTTCAGTTGACTTTATAGAATGGAGCCCATGTGGCACAGTGGTTAAGAGATCAGGCTGCTAACTAAAGGGTCCCAGGTTGCATCCACCAGCTGCTCCTTGGAAACCCTGTGGGGCAGTTCTACTCTAACCTGTGGGGTCACTATGAATTAGAATTCACTTGACAGCAGTGGGTTTGGTTTGTTATATTATTTTATTGTATTTTTGGTGAAATTTTACACAGCAAATTACTTCCTCATTTAACAATTCCTATACATATTGTTCAGTGACATAGGTTACATTTTTCACAATGTGTCAGCATTCTTACGATTTCCAATCTGGTTGTTTTGTTTCCATTATTCTAGCTTCTCTGTCCTCTCCCCTTACCTTCTCCTCTTTGCTTCAGGGGAAATATTGACTGTTTGGTCTCATATAGATGATTATTTAAAGAAACACAGTACTCATAGATGATATTGTTTATTTTATGAGACAGTCTGTTATTTGGCTGAAAGGTAACCTCTGAGAGTGGGTTTAGTTCCAAGTTTAAAAGGTATCTCAGGATGATAGTCTTGGGGATCCTCTAGTCTCCACTGGTTCAGCAAGTCTGGCCTTTTTTAGGAATTTGAGGTTTGTTCTACATTTTTCTCCCATTCTATCCAGAACCATCTATTGTATCCCTGATCAGGATGGTTGTTAGTGGTAGCTGGCCACCATCTAGTTCTTCTGGTCTTGGGATACATGACTCTGTGGTTCGTGTGAGCCATTAGTCCTGTAGTTTCTTCTTTGAGTCTTTGGTTTCCTTTCTCTTTTGCTCCAGATGAGTGAAAACCATCTTAGATGGCTCCTTGCAAGCTTTTAAGACCCCCAGACACTACTCGCCAAACTAGGATATAGAACAGTATCTTCATGAACTATGTTACTCCAGTTGACTGAGTGAGATAGCTCTCTTTAACCTTTATTTAAGCATCTTCATTTAAAGGGGTTACCAGTCCTTCATATAAAGGTCCATTTAATCAGACTGCCTTCCTAATCCCTACATATGAGCAGTTAAACAGAGGGGGCAAAAATTTTGATTTGTGGGGAAAGAGGAAGAAAAGGAAAAGCATGTAGCTTTGGAAAATGGAACACTTTGAATGAGGACTCAGCCAAGTTCTGTAGCTTCAGTCAGGGATTTAGAGTGGGGTTAGTATGAGAACTGTGAGTACCTAGCCATCTAGGGAGATGAGAGAGTAGAAGAAAGATACATCACTGGGTTTGTAGAAAAAGAAATTTTGAAACGGACAAAACGTTTTTAGTTTGCCAATAGAAAAATGGGGAGGGGATTCTTCTCAACAAGTCTCCTCTGTCTTTCTTAACGGATCTGTGGTGATAATATCAGATGCTGCAGATTAACAAGACATTTGTAGGTTAGCTTTTAAACCTTACTATTAATTGCAATGTAAAAATGGTACAGTCATTTGGCAAAAGCCATTTAACTTACAGAGTTAAACATAAACTCACCATATGACCCAGAGTTTCAATCCTTGGTATTTACCCAAGGTAAGTTCAAACATGCATCTGCAGAAAGATTTGTTTGTGAATGTTCATAGCAGCATTATTTATAACAGCCCGAAATTGGAACAACCCAAGTATCCATCACTTAATGAATGGTTAAATTGTGGTATATCCACACAGTGGAATACTACTTAGCACCCAAAAGGAACAAACTACTGATATTCACAACATGCATGAATTTCGAAAACATTGTGCTGAGTCAAAGAAGTGAGACACAGAAGACTACATACTGTGTGAATCCATTTATATGAAGTTCTAAAACAGACAAAACTAGTGTATAGTTGCAGAAAGCAGATGAATGGGTATGAGGGGATTGACTGCAAAGGAACACAGGGAACTTTTTTTAACATGGAAGGGTCAGTGTAATTCACAAGAAACAATCCTCTATACCCTTTACTGAACTTTTTTTTTTTTTTTAATTGTGCTTTAGATGAAGGTTTACAGAACAGACTGGTTTCTCATCAAATGATGCACACATTGTTCTTTGATTTGGTTAACAACCTCAGGATGTATTAACACTCTCCCCTCTCAACCCTTGGTTCCCAATTACCAGCTTTCCTGTCCCCTCCTACCTTCCAGTCCCTTCCCCAGGGCTCTTGCGCCCCTTCAGACTTGCTTTGTTCCGTGGACCTGTTCGATCTTGGGCTGAAGGGTGAACCATAGGAGTGACCTCATTACTGAGCTGAGAGGGTGTCCGGGGCCAGACTCTCAGAGTTTCTCCAGTCTCTGTCAGGCCAGCAAGTCTGGTCTTTCTTTCTGAGTTAGAATTTTGTTCTACATTTTTTTCCAGCTCTGTCAGGGACCCTGTATTGTGATCCCTGTCAGAGCAGTTGGTGGTGGTAGCCGGACACCACCTCACTGTTCCGGACTCAGTCTGGTAGAGGCTGTGGTAGATGTGGTCCATTAGTCCTTCGGACTAATCTTTCCTTTGTATCTTTAGTTTTCTTCATTCTTCCTTGCTCCTGAAGCGGTGAGACCAATGGAGTATCCTAGATGGCTACACACAGGCTTTAAGACCCCAGACGGTACTTACCAAATTTATAAACTATATTGTGCCCGTTGAGCTAGATATTCCCTGAGATCATGGTCCCCACAGCCCTCAACCCAGCAATTCAGTCCCTCAGGGAGTTTGGATGTGTCTATGGAGCTACCATGACCTTGCCTTGTGCAGGTTGTGCTGGCTCCCGCAGTCCACAGGGGAACTTTTTGGAGGTGGTGGGCATGTTCTATATCTTGATCGTGGTGATGGTTACATAAGTATGTAGTTTGTCAAAATACATTGACTGTAGATGCAAAATGGGTATCCTTTATTTTAAGCAGATTCTACCTTGAAATTGATTTTTTAAAAAAATCCTGCTAAAAAAGTAAACGCATTTGTAGTATTGCTTGTAAACTTTACTGTCAGTTATAACATTGGTTCCGTAGGCAAATATTTTCAGAATTTCAGAAAACCAACTTAAAAAAGACTTTTTAGATTATAATCTATATAAATTTGGGCATTGTTTGCACTTTTATAGCATTAGTCCATTTTGATTCTTTCTGAGCAGTCTTCTAGATTATGTGTTGTTTTCAGAAAGCTTTTGAGACTTTTTAATGTGTGTGTTTTGACAGGATTTTCCTGAGATCTTTGGCAAACTGCGCTTTTATTGTTCAGGGAGTATAAATAACAACAGAGCAGAATTATTTTTGGCACATTTTCTTCTTGTCCTGTTTCTATTATGTTACATAACTCCAGTTCCTGTTACTTCTGCCTTTGAACTTAAAAAAACAGACTATCATTCATACACCTGAAATTAAGAGAAAACACATAAAATACAGGAGAAACCTGGCAGGCAAACATGCTGGTTTCTAATGGGCTGTGACTGAGGACAAAGTATTAGTGAAGCTGATTTTCTGTTTGATGTACACACATATTTGAGGTTTACCTTGTTACCCACAACACTCATTCGTACTCCTTCCTTCCTAGATTGCTGTGTGGGGGTGTGGTGTTTGGAGAGTTAGTTATTTGAAGAACTCATGGCGTAAGACTTGAAATTTCATACCTATTATCTTGTCAATTGATGAAACCCGATTTAAAGGGAATTAAGTGTCTGAAGAAATCAATATCTGGAATGTAAAATGTGAGTTGAAATAGTTTAGGATGGGTTTGTTGAATGAAAGATAGTCTGTCAATCAAGATAGTACGTTGTAATCCAAGACTAAGTCTAACTGCTTTGCCAGGCTATTTGTGGCCCAGACTTGTCCAATCCTAGATAGAAGCAGATTAGATCACAGACAATTCTGTTTAAGCATCTTCCAGATCAACTTCAGTCTTTCCTAATGCTGGTGGTTAGGTCAAAGAGCCACCTTATCGTTGAAGGGTATGGTTTAGGATATAAGTAGCAATTGCACTAGACTTGGAGTTCGACTGACCCGTGTTCAAATCATGGCACTGATCAGCACTGTGATCTTGTGAATTAATTTCTTCATCTGTATAATGGGGACATCCACTTAACAGGGTGTTCTGGAAAATTAGATGAAATATGTGGCAGTGATTAATGAGCATTGTACCCGGCACACAGTAGGCACTTGGTAAGTCTGAGTTTGTTCCTTCCTTTGTTGAGCACCTTCCTGGCACATATTACATATAACTGTATGTCCAACAGCACCATATTCATTTTATAAAATGCTTAACTGATGTGAATAGGACGAGAAGAGTTTGAGACCATGTGCTAAATTCTTAATGCGTGGTACCTTTTGAAATGGAGGAGGTGCACCTTCATTTCCTAGTCTGTGTTGTGTGCCCATCTCCACAATATGCAGCGGCATGACTGGAATTGCATGCAGCACACTCGGATGCTGAGAATAAACCTTATCACTGGAGGCTCATTACCTATGATTGCAGCACAAGAGAAAGGAGGTGTGACTATGTAAGTGGAGCTTGATGTGCTATTGAAATAACTCAGCAGATTCTTAAAAGAAAAAGAAAAAAAAAACCTTTAGGAACATTTCCACTTATGTTTCTGCTGACGACTGCAACTGCAGATAGAAGATTCAGTTTATTTTGTCCTAATAGTTTACACTTTGTTCAGAGAAAACACGCTTACTGAACACAAAACCAAAAAAACCCATTGCTGTTGAGTCAGTTCTGACCCCAGTGAACCTATAGGACAGAGTAGAACTGCCCCATAGAATTTTCAAGGAGCAGCTGGTGGATTCTAACTGCTGACCTTTTGTTTAGCAGCTAGACCCTTAACCACTGCACCACCAGCGCTCCTACTTAACACAAGGTAATGAAAAATTGTGTGCCATGATATAGTATTTATAAAAAGCTTAATCATATTATCGATGTTTTGGTTTTTGAGCCTAATTCTGGTAGTCTGTATGTGGATGGCATGCCAGTCCCCAGTTGTGGGGCTAGGCAGTTGGCAAACAGGAGCAATTATCCAGCTAATGTAAAGAAATCCTGCTAAGGAGGAAAGGAAGGCTCCCCTCACCCTCTAGTCATTTACTCCAAATTGGTGTTTATAGGGAATTAAATTCCCTGGTAATTGCCCACTCTCTCTTTCCTTTGTCTGTGAGCGCCATCATCAGAGGTCTTAAGTGAAAGCCCTGGCAGTATTTCTGGCCTCTTCTCTAAATCATACCAGTGATCTGTCTGTTATAGGCACCCACATTTATGGGGTCTGTGTAGGGAAACACTGGTAGCATAGTGGTTAAGTGCTACAGCTGCTAACCAAAGAGTTGGCAGTTCGAATCTACCAGGCACTCCTCGGAAACTCTGTGGAGCAGTTCTACTCTGTCCTATAGGGTCGCTATGTATCGGAATTGACCTGATGGCACTGGGTTTTGGGTGGTACTTCCAGGTCAGGTTTGGTATTAGCACTAGCGGCTTAGTTGACCCACAAAAAAAATGTATAATTCAAAAATACATTCACCTCAATTTGCTGACTGTGCTTGCTATCCAGGAATTCACAATGTGGGGGTATACACCTGTCTGGTAGTAAAGAGAAGGTACGTCTCGTTTTCAGTATGGTCTAGTCCAGGGTGAACTTTGTACTCACATAGAGAGCATTGAAAAGGGAGGTATTGCGGGAGGAACATAAGATTAGGGACCAGGGATGTGGCATCTAGTTACAAAGCTGCCAGTTTTGTAGCTTTACCGGCAGTCCCCAGATTATGAATGAGTTCTGTTCCCAAGTCTGTCTTTAAGTTGAATTTGTACATAAGCTGGAACGGTTAGGTACGGTTTGTATCTAATGTCAGTTAATCAAATGGTTACCTTAACTAGTGTACCTTTATTATTATAAATGACCAGTTGCTGTCAAGTCGATTTCGACATATGGCGGCCCTGTGGTGGTGTAGTGGTTAACTGCTATGGCTGCTAACCAAAAGGTCGGCAGTTCAAATCTGCCAGGTGCCCTTTGGAAACCCTATGAGGCAGTTCTCCTTTGTCCTGTAAGGTTGCCATGAGTCAGAATTGACTCAATGGCAGTGGTTTTTTTTTTTTTTAATGGGTATGCATCAGGGAGCCCTGGTGGTGCAGTGGTTAAGAGCTCAGCTGCTATCTAAGAGGTCAGCAGTTCGAATCTACCAGCTGCTTCTTGGAAACCTGTGGGCAGTTCTGCTCTGTCCTACAGAGTTGCTGTGAGTCAGAAGTAACCCAATGGCAATGGGTTCCAGAGGGTTTTCAATGGTTGATTGCTCAAAAGTAGATCACCAGGCCTTTCTTTTCAGGTGTTTCTGTTGTTTTGTGCCTCTGAGTCAATTCTGACTCATGGCAACCCTATATGATAGAGCAGAGCTGCTCCTTAGGATTTCCTAGGCTGTAATCTTTACGGGAGCAGGTTGCCAGGTCTTTCCTCCCGTGGAGCCCCTGGTGGACTCAAATATCTGGCCTTTCAGTTAAAAAAAAAAAAAAAAAAATTTTTTTTTTTTAGCACATTACAAATGAAAAGAAAAAAAAACCTTTTGGTGTCAAGTGGACCCCAGCTCATAGTGACCCTGTAGGAGAGAGTAGAACTGCCCCATAGAGTTTCCACGGAATGGCTGGTGGATTTGAACTGCTGACCTTTAGAAAACAAAGCACTCTACAAATGTAAGGTGAAGATGTTATTAACTATAAACTCAGTAATATTGTTCCAGCATTCACATTAGAAAAACAACATTTGAAGTCTCCTGGGAACACGCACATAATTGTAGAGCTAAACTTTCCCTTTGGTGAAGCTCCTTTAGGACAGATAAATATGCTGCAGGGCCAGCTTCTCTCTCTGAATATTATAACTGAATTTTTTTTGCCTTCCTTTTTCCATTGTTTAATCTTATTATCTATGCCTTTCATTTTCAAGCATTGGGAGTAATGGCAAACTGGAAAGTTTTTTTCAGTGAGCAGACGGAAGTTAAAGGATCTGTGGGAAAAGAGATTATGATGAATGTATTCAAAACAAGAAAAGAGAGAACATTTTGTAAAAAGTAGGTAATGATAGCTTTAGTTTTTTTTCAGAAGTGCCAGACTCAGGAATAAAAAAGTGGGGTTGTTGATTCTTTTTTCTTTTTTTAATTGAAGGTAGCCCCAACACTGCCTTTTCTGTACTTGAAGTGAGACAATATGGTGGAAACAGATCTCTGTGATTCTCTGTGGTCTTCGCTCCCAGTCACCCCCTTCATGTGACACTGTCACACACAGTTGGCTCATTTAAAAGGCTCAGTGATGTCTTGGAAGCCTAATACCTCTTTATTTTTCATCCTGCAGGCCACGATGAAGTTAATTCCTCTGTAAGTTTCTGAGACACAACCGCTTTTACAAAACGGGAAAATGAAAGGACTCCCGAAAGTGTGACACAGAATATCCAGTTGGCAGAGTACAAGCCTGTGCTCAGCGGGAAGACGGCTTGGGATGGGTTTCATTTAAGATCACAAAGTAAAAGGACAGGGAGGGAAATTTAAGGAAGCCTTCAGAGAAATGTGAAAGGGGCTGATGATTATTAGAAAACTGGGAAACGGACAGGCCTCATGGATCTGGGTCCACGTGCCATCATCTTTATGGAGATGGCGTGAGTCCCTTGTCCCCTTGAGGCCTAGATGGAAAGAGTTCCCGTTCCAGACTTAACTTCTGTCTTCCCCATCCTTCCCCTGCATTTAAAGTAGTGAAATATATGTCTACTCTTCACAGAGCCGAGAAAAAGGCAGACAGACAAGGAAGAAACTAATAATTATGCCTTGTTGGTAGGTGTGAGACAGATTGGCAGCACGGCTGCCCCCAAAACAATGGGCTTTTGTTTGCAACTAAGAAAGCTGGAAATCATCATGTCTTGGTGCTCCAGGGTTCTGTAGCTGTGGGGAGCCTCTCCCTGCCTGTGCCAAGCAGGGCTGTCTAATTGGATGCTGGTATGCACAAATGTTTCTTCATCCTCTCTGCCCTTATCCCCCAAAGCATCTATTTGTTTTTGTTACTACAGTATTATGAACTGACCTACCCCCTCTTAAATTTTTTTTTTCAACTTTTTATAAAGGAAGGCTGGGAGGGGACTGTTGGCATGTGTGATGGCAGCAATCTGGCCCTCTGAGGATGTCCGTCACAGGAAAAGCTGCCTTTCCTCAGCCTCTCACCCTTGGCTCCTGGCCTCCTCTGCCTCCCAACTGCCAGTGCTTTCGATCTCCTGTCTTTGTCCAAGGGGCAGGACAGAGCACCACCTCTTTGGCTCCCGTTTTCCATTTGGAAGCCAGAGTTACTCCTCCAGCTCGGGAACTGTGAGTTTCTTGTTCATGTCCCTGGCTGGGTGGGAAGAGCAGAATGGGAATTCTATCTGCTTGTTGTGTGAAGAATTGGCAAGGGGCATGTGCTGTGCCATTGTTTTTTATCTATAAACAGGCTGCAAAACAAGCGCCCAGAATTAGATTCAGTGCTTCAGGACCCTTTTTTCCTTTCTTCATTTAGACTTTTTCAACAGGAGCTGCTTTTCGCTTGATTAACTGTAACCAACTCTCTTTGGAGTCTTGTATTTTGGAAACCACATTGTCAAGGGAGAATCATTACATCTGTTGGAAAAGCCGCAAATAAATTTCTCCTAGTGTAAATGGAGAAAAAAGAATAGAAGGGTTTAATCTATCTTCTTGCTTGTTAGTGAAATACTATTGAGTGACCTCGTTCATCTACATATTAAATGTGTAAGACCTATCTGTGCCTTTTTTGTTTTTTCTTGTTGCCTTGGAAACAACGCCCTGGCTCAGTAATTGCATGAGGCCTACAGCAAATCTGTAGCATGGTTTCTTCACACTGAGAAGGCAGTTAGTGGAGAAAGGTTGAATGTTTTCAAAATGTCTTCATTAGTTAGTAGAAAGAGAGAGGAAGGAGAAAAAGTTGGAGAGATTTGTCTTCTGGTAACATTTTTAAAATGCTTCTTTTAAATTAATTGGAAGCGATTTTACCAATATTTGAAATACACACACACACACATATATATATGGCTTCTTAACACTTCAGACTTCTTTCGAAGAACTTCCCTGATGCATTTGGCAGCACCAGCATAAAAAGGATCAGCTACCAATTGACACTGAATTCCAAGCGTACCATTAGGGAATCTTGACTCCCTCACTGCTTTGTTTAATAGCACTGCTTCTTCCAGATTGTTTGGCTGTGTCTTATTTTCTCAGGCCAACTTTTCAGGAGACTAAGAAGCAAGATTTAAAAATAGGATTTAGTCAGCACCCAGGGAATAAAATTGGCCTGTCTTCCAACCTGAATATGTAACCTACATGTCCTGGTGGATCAAGGAACCTTTGTAATCATCTAATCCAGTGTCCTCATTTCACAGTTGAGAAGATGGGTGCGATGAGAGGTGAAATATATTGCCTGAGGCACACATCTGGTTTGTAGTAGAGTCTGGACAAGAAATCAGGTTTCTTGACTCCAAATCTGATGCTCTCTCAGAGTAAGTCCTGACCCAAACAGATCATTCGTTCTGAGTTCTGTCAGGGATAAGGTTGGGTGAAGGAAGCGTGAAGAGAATATAGCTCTCTTGAAGCCAACCAACAATCAACTGAGAAAACTGGAAGGAGAAGGCAATGTATCCTGTAACTTTTCCACCTCTTCTTTTTGGCATTTGTTGTTAATGGAAAGAATTAGATTGAGCCTGGCGCCATGAGTGTTCATAGGATAAATTGTCTAAAATGTGCCTTTACCATTCAAGGCACATTCGATTCTCTTGGAACTCCATATTTTCTGAAGTCCTTTTACTTGCTTTTCAGTGGTGATAGACCTATAAAATGTCTTTTAGGATTTTCCTCTTGAAAACCTAGGAAAGGGACAAGTTAGCCTGAGGCAACCACAAAATCTTAGAGACTTCTAGCAAGAAAACAATTTTTTTCAATATAGTACGAGATTCTGGTTCTGACTTTGAACAGAAGTCTGTATGTAAGAACAGGAACCACGTGTAAGAATACCTTTGAAAGAACTTTTGTGTATTCATCCCTCATTTGTAAATAAGTTTTGTTAGCTGCTGGTTCAAGCACTGATAGTGTGTTTGTTCATTCAGCAAAGTTGTTGAGCTCCTACTGAGTGTCAGATGTTATGGAGGGTGTTTGGAAATCAGAGCTGAATGTTATACATAATCCCTGGCCTTAGTAATTCCTTCACACCCCTCTATATTAACAACCTATGTTATGCAGATGACACAACCTTGCTTGCTGAAAGTGAAGAGGGCTCAAAGCACTTACTGATGAAGATCAAAGACTACAGTCTTCAGTATGGATTACTCCTCAACATAAAGAAAACAAAAATCCTCACAACTGTATGAGTAAGCAACATTATGATAAATGGAGAAAATAATCAAAGTTGTCAAGGATTTCATTTTACTTGGATCGACAATCAATGCCCATGGACAGAGAAGACAAGATATCAAACGATGCATTGCACTGGGCACATCTGCTGCAAAAGATCTCTTTAAAGTGTTAAAAACCAAAGGTGTCACTTTAAGGACTAAGATGCCCCTGACCCAAGCCATGGTGTTTTCAGTTGCCAGATATGCATGTGAAAGCTAGACAATGAATAAGGAAGGCCGAAGAAGAATTTGACGCCTTTGAATTGTGGTGTTGGTAAAGAATATTGACTATAACACGGACTTCCAGAAGAACAAACAAATTTGTCTTGGAAGAAGTATGGCCGGAATGCTCCTTAGAAGCGAGGATGGTGAGACTTTGTCTCACATACTTTGGGCATGTTATCAGGAGGGACCAGTCCCTAGAGAAGGACATCATGCTTGGTAATGTAGAGGGTCAGTGGAAGAGAGGAAGTCCCTCAATGAGATGAATTGCTGCAACAGCGGGGTCAAGCATAATAACGATTATGAGAATGGCGCAGGACCAGGCAGTGTTTTGTTCTTTTGTATGTAGAGTAACTAGGAGTTGAAAGCAACTCGATAACACCTAACAAAAACAACATGCTTGTTCAGTAATTGAAAAATGTGTAATAGAAAAAGATGAGCATTTCGACTGCTTGCATTTAACGTGAATGATTCAATAACTTTTCGTTAAGTTCTAGTTTCCTTGTTATAGTATGATTCATTCACAAGTTCCTTTTAAGGCATCACCTCTCTTTTTCCTCAGAACAAACTCTGGTACCAGAGGTTATAATAGGATCCCAACCCAGTGACCTTTGACACAGGAAGTTATTTGATGTTGGAAGGTGGGAATCAGGAGAGTGAGGGAGCCCCAGGGGCAAGGATTGCAGAGTTCCAGAGTCTTTGTTTGTGTGTAAATACATACAGACTATTGACTGTGCAGTAGAGGTCGGGGGGAATGGGATCAGTGACGAAATGAATAATAATAATTTTGTTAGGTGCCATCTAATCAATTTCGACTCATAGTGACCCATGTGACAGAGTAGATCAGCCTCATAGTGTTTTCTAGGCTACAGTCTTTTTCAGGAGCAGATTGCCAGGTTTTTCTCCCATGGAGCTGTTGGGCAGGTTTGAATCACCAACCTCTCCCTACTAGGTGCTTTACATACATTATCTGACTTATTCCTCTTAACCCTGTGAGGGTGGTCTGGTAACAAACAAAGTCCCATATCTGATGAGGAAGCTGATGCTGTGAGGTTGAGCAGTGTGGATAAGCTTATGTGCTGAGTGATGGAGCAGGGATTTAATCCTGGGTCTCTCTGCTGTGGGAGCCTACCAGCTGTTGCCTTCATACAACACTCCCTCTTCTTTTATCAGGTTGAAAACTTCTCAGGACCACAAGACTACTTTTCTTCCTTCTTTTGATTATTAAAATGATATCTCTGTTCTGCCTATTAGGGATTGTTGATATAAGAAAGGCTTTAGGTATGAGAGTCCTAACCAATCAACCAACCAACCAGTTGCCGACAAGTCTGTTCTGACTCGTGGGGACCC
Organism: Elephas maximus indicus; assembly: GCF_024166365.1. Classification (NCBI taxonomy): domain Eukaryota; kingdom Metazoa; phylum Chordata; class Mammalia; order Proboscidea; family Elephantidae; genus Elephas; species Elephas maximus. The sequence goes on from NC_064823.1 coordinate 55,076,101, forward strand.
CAGGTGTGTCAGAGTAGAACGGTGCTCCATAGGGTTTTCAGTGACTGTGATCTTTTGAAAGCAGATTGTCAAGCCTTTCTTCCGAGGTGCCTCTTGGTGGATTTGAACCACTAACCTTTTGATTAGTAGCTGAGCACTTAACTGTTTGTGTCATCCACAGACTCCTTAGTAGGCCTTAAAGGAGAGCCAAAATGAAGGAAAATTATACTGCAGAGTCAAGAATAGAAGTGCAAATCTAGGACTAAACTGGTAAAATGAAGTAGAAATTAAAGGATTCATATACACATAGCTTTGACTTCCAACCCACTTTGTCTAAATTAAGTGGTATCAGGTGGCAGGTTGAATTTGGGTTGGGTGGGGAATGGTGGACATAGGAGGTTAGTGATTTCTGGATAAGTACAGCATTCCATTTTTAAAGTGTATGTAGATCTGCAGCCCGCCTTACCCTTTTTTTGTATGGTACCAAGAATATGTTTCATTTCACATAGGGAATTCACAACTAATAATAATTATTTTACATCTGTTGTGGTAACATGCTGCCATGCCCACTTTTATTTACTCAAGGCATTTGAGTGCCAGATGCTATGCAACCATTTGCCACCAAGTTGACTCACTCATGGCAACCTCACATGTGTCAGAGTAGAGCTGTGTCCTGTAGGGTTTTCGGTGGTGCTTTTGGGAAAGTAGACCACCAGGCACCTCTGGGTGGACTTGAACCTCCAACCTAGGTGGTGCAAATGGTTAACATACTAGCAACCAAGTATGTTAACCATTTGCACCACCTAGGGATTTCCACAAGTGATTAATGCTATGATATAATAACCCCAACATGATCCCTGCCTTCAGGGAGCTTACAGTTTAATGAGGAGGACACGTGTAATTACAGTGTAGTGTAATTTATGCTTGGGAGGCACAGATGAAGAAAATAGCATGAATTCAGTGTTGGCAGTCTCTGAACTTGAGTGATGTAGAAAATAAGCTAGTGGAAAGATATTTTGGACTTCATTTTTCAAGCCGCCTGAGAAATTCCTCGAAAAATTGTTCAGCAAAACTGTTTGCCTTGAGGCTTGTGATTTTAAACTTAGTGCTGAGATCACTGCGGGTTTCTCAACAAGATTTCTGCTCAGATCTGTGACAAGTCAAGGTGAGCCGAATGCCTTCCCGAACTTACAGTGAAAACAGGAAGCACGTCTCTTCCGCGCGCTTTTCCATCTCATTTTCTGTATTTGTGCATACACAGCCTGCATTTATTTTCCTTGCAGTTTTGTGTGAATTTGGGCCTAGACAGCATCACAGTTTGAACCAAATTAATAAAGGTTAGGCTAGACATTCTGGTTCACTCTTGTGTTTTTCCCTCCTGGGCCCTTGTGTAAGTGACCTCAAGTGCTAGTCAGTCTTGTGAACATACTATCATTTGGTTTCATGCAGTAGTTCTCTAAAAGAAAATCACGTTTATAGGCAAAATGCTAGCTACACACATTACTTTGAAACATTTCTAGTGCTTAAAAAAAATTATGAAGTCAGTTAAGCTGAAGACAAAGGGAAGAATTGCCTGCTTCTTTTTAATGTGCAGCAAAATATGAACCAATATGCAATTATGGCATATTAAGCTGTTAATGCAATAAATAAAATGTTAATCCATTTTGGACTTTATTGTGTTGTGCTCTCCTTGTTTGTGGAGTAATGAAATTGTGACAGAGTAATTAATATCCTACAGAGGGATTAACCGTCAAGATTGAGATAAAGAGCAAGGGAAAAAGAATAGAGTTGCCTGAAGACAGGGGAGTTTAGAATGTGCTGAGGCATGGAATTTCCTTAGGGTGATTTTTAGCTTTCCTAACTCTAATTATACACTTTCACATCTACTAGTGATAATGAACTTGGTTATGCAGGTAAACACATCAGAAATGATGGTATTCCAAAATGGATAAGCTTTTTCTCTGTTAGCAGTTTGGGTGTTAGAATGATGCAACCAAGCTGCCAGCCCTAAATTGGTGCTTTGCTCTGTGCTCGGAAAGGCTTTTTCCTCTCTGTAATGTACATGTTTTTGTTATTTTGTTATTAAAAGATCTTTTTGGTTATCATTATTCTGTGCAAATCTTAGAAAATGAAAGCCAAATAAGGAGTCTCCCCCCAGTGAGTACCTGCTTTTATGTCAGAGTGTGGTGGACCTTTTGATACCAGTGAATGGTTCTGGTTCAATTTCCTTGCCCTTTTTATTAGTTCAGGAATTTCTGATAGTCAGCCTGTGCTTCCAGAGTGAAGTCATAACTTTTACCCAAACAGGAAGGATTTGAGAATAGGAAAAGGCAGTGGAGAAGAGAAAGTATGGATGGAGCTGAAATCTCTTGTTTTCCACAGAAATTAGAGTTGGAAAAAAACTACAGAAACCAGGTTACGTTGGCCTTGCCCTTCTTCGTGGGCCCTGCATAGGCAGCAGAAAGAAAATTCTTTTGTTTCTTTATCTGCCCTTCACCTAGCTGGCAATGAAAATATTCCTAAGTACAGGTTTCTCATCTCTGAATTAAAAAATAGACTATTCACATTACATTATTAAAAATACTGTGGTTTGGTTTTTAAAATCAGATAATTCAATTTACTTATTAGTGAATTAGACCTTGTTTCTGATTTAATTATTTGTCCTTTGGTGTGTCAGCTCTGCCTTTATGACCATCATCTTCAGGTTACTGGTGTTGGCTGTCCTTCTCTCCCGACTTCTCTGGGCAGACTTCATGTTATACTCGCCTCCGCACCCCATGAAAGAAGATTGAAGCAAGCGTAGATGGAGCTCTCAGCCTGGCCTGGAAGTCTGAGCCCAGGGTAATTTTACCCTCAAAACCTTTCCACAGTTTACATCAGAGTAATGAGGTCAGCTGGACAGCTTGGCCTCTCTGGACTTGAACAGTCTGGGTCAGATGATGTTTCCATGAACTGCTCTGTTGGGGCAGATGGCCTTGACTACCGTCACCATCATCAGCTCCATCTGTACTAGCCTGATAACAGGGTGGCCACAACCTAGAATAGTTTCTCAGAGACTTGTGTGTAAATCCCACATATAAATGTGTGCTATGTTTATAATCATGATCTCTCTCTAGGCAGGAGTGTATTTTTTTAAAGAGGGTAATGGAATTTTTTGTTTATCAGAACATTGCTGTTTTCTTTAGACAAATAGGCATTACTTTTTTTTTTTTTTCCTGGACAAAAACCTAGAGAGAATTGCGAATGGAAAAAAATGATACTGTGTACTGTTAAGGCGTCACAAAACAGATATTATCCTAGCCAATGATCATCATTTGTGCACATCTTGATTCTTTTTAACGATGATTTAAACAAGCTTTTGAATTTATAGGATCTTTAAAAATCTTTATTTGGCATTGAAATGCAAAAATATGGAATTTTCTGCATAAATTTTCTTATATAATTTTCCATAATAATCGAGACTAAATTATTTGCGGATTCCTTCGTGTTGTTTATAAGGTCTGACTTGAATGAACATAGGCTGGAAGCTTTTGCCTTCCACAGATAAGCCTAAATGCCACCCTGATGCCGCATGAGATAGAGATAAAGAGATAGGTAGGATTAAAGAGACTACTGAAAAGCAAAATTGGTAATGGCAAGTGATAGCTGTGTGTGAGAGCCTTGATGCTCAAGTACATTTCTGTAATGCAATTTTCTTCTCCTCCTTGTTATCTTACAATTTTAGTGGGAAAACAAATAACAATGTTATTTCAAAGAAGTGGTTAATAAAAATAATCAAATTTAACAGAAAATGGAGCGCTGGCCTTTGGTTAAACATTCATTTACTCAGCTCTGAGAAACTTAAGAAAAACCACGATGAAACTTTTCAGTACCGTTGGATAGGTTGATTTTAACTCTTTCTCTGCTTATTCAGTGGTTCAGGGCTCCAGAAATCTAACTTGCTCTGGTTCGTGTGTGAAATGCTACCCTTGGGGATACGTTTGTGGAGGTTGAGAATTGTTTTTCTTCCTCCGATTGAGTTTATAGTGGTTCTGGCAGAGGAAGGGGAGTGTGTGTGAGGATGCTGGAGAATGCCAATATGAAGCTGGGGTGTACGGAGGAACCACAGCCAGTTTGGGCTCCCTGAAAATTGGGGATGTTTTACTGCAGTTGCCAGCGCCCTTTCTGGTGACCTGGGGGCTAGCAGCTGGTCTGATTTAGCAGATTGACGTGGAGGAAAGCTGCCTCCTTCTGTACATGTCTCCTTATTCCTTGACATTTATAACAGTGGTGCAAATGGTTAACGTGCTTGTCTGCTCACCAAAAGGCTGGAGGTTTGAGTCTACCCAGAGGCACCTTGGAAGAAGTGCCTGGTGATCTACTTCCAAAAAATTAGCCACTGAAAACCGTGTGGAGCACAGTTCTGCTGTGACACATACGGAGTCACCATGAGTTGGAGTCAACTTGACGGCAACTGGTTGGTTGATAACAGGATCAGGGTTATTTATTTATGTTGTATAGACTATATGACAATGTGGTAGATGTTGTGGGACATGTACGGATGAAAACTAGTCCATTGTTACCCTCGAAAGGCTTTCATCTGGTGTGTGTGGCAGGGAGGTGTGGTGTGCGTAGGCCGTTAGTGCCATATGCAGCTTGGAGGAAAGAAAGATTCCTGAGGTGGTCAGAGGAGGCGGAGGAGTGGGGAGAAGGAGGTGAGAACTTGAGTTGTATCTGGAAGGAAGGAGGATGGCACTATACACCGCAGCGTTTCCAGTACTGGAGATAATTTGTTTTTTCACTCAGGGTTAAATGCGTACATTCCCTGACTCAGAGAAAAATTGGGAAGAATGTTCAGGTATTGGTGGATGCATAGTTTTGTTGATTTCTTTGGATGAAATTTGCCATGAACACCCTTTTGTCAATGCTTGTTTCATTGCTGTAGGTCTACAGTTCTGTCTACTCCGTGTAATTCAACATTATTCTGTAGTGCGTTTTAAAAATCACAAATCCAGTGGGCCGTGGATTTTCTGAACTATTCTCAGCTTTCAAAAAGGAAAGGGACTGTGACCATTTTGCTTACATTCTATCCCCAAAGCCCAGCCCAGGGCCTGGCATATAATACATACTAATGAATACTTTTTGAAAGAAGGAAAGATGTTCCAGGGGTTATTTGGGGGGAAGAACTAAGGAGAGAATCTTTGAATGGATAAACTGAGTATCATTCCAGGATTATGTTCTCTTTAAGTATAAACATTTGGGGTAGAAACAACAAACTCCTTCACAGCTGTGTTGGCTGTGCAGGAATAAAGGTGACGGGGTTTCCAGCTCATGCTGCAAGTTTATGTCTCAGGGGGAGGCCAGTGAGACTTCAGGGCTGCATCCTGACCACAAAGCTTGGCATAATTGATTAACTCTGCATAACTGTTTACATGTTCCTTTACTAAAATAAATTTCGTTTTCTAATTAACTCTCCAGAACTGATAAGTGCCAAAAAGCAGGATGTGTGCCGAATCTGGTGATCTGATGTGATATGGCTGGCTCCTAGAAAAGATGTAATTCATGATCTTGAATCTCTCAGGGCATTATCAGTTCTTGAGTTTGTAAGCAGGTCATTAAAATTAGCTCACATCTATTGTGTTTGCCACGTGCCAGGTACTGTGCTGAGGACTTCACACGCTGCCTCCTTTGACCATCTCTTTTCGTTATCACAAACACCCAAAGAATTAGCACTGTGAGTATCGTTATCACCGAATGTGGGAACTGATGCTCAAAGAGGTGAAGTCACTCACCAGAGTTGACCCAGCCAGAGAACAGTAGAACCTGGATCCTGTGCTGCTAAAGGCCAGGAGATGTTGCTTCTGTTTTCTTTCTCACAGGCTTTTCCCCATTTTCCTTGTTTCTACTATCTATATCCTAGCTTATCCTAGATCCTACGTAGCACTCAGGCACTTGCCTTTTATCACTCTTTTGTCAAATTTAATAAACAGCATAAGTTGGTATTGTGCAGGCACCAAAAACCAAAGCCACTGTTGTCAAGTCAATTCCAACTCATAGCAACCCTATAGGACAGAGTAGAACTGCCCCATAGGGTTTCCAAGGCTGTAAAGTTTACGGAAGCAGACTGCCACATCTTTCTCCCGCAGAGTGGCTGGTGGGTTTGGACTGCTGACCTTTCGGTTAGCAGCCGAGAGCTTAACCACTGTGCCACCAGAGCTCCTTAGTACAGGCACTGGTACCAATAAATGGACCCTGATGTCATACCACTGGTTAAGAAAATTTTAAGCAAATCGTACCACTTGCATAATGGTAGGTCATGCTCACTTAACACATTGTAGGTCAGTTTTGGAGAGAGATTATGTGGTAAAGGTATTTTGGAGAGGTTGTGATATATTTTACACCAGCAGAGATATTTGGTCTAGAAACCAAGTGATAAGGGGACTTGGAATCTCAGGGGAAAAAATGCAAAGATTCTAGTTGGCAAGTCTCTCGGAAAATTTTAAGGGCAATAAACATTTTTAAGGGAGTCCCTGGGTGGTGCAAATGGTTAGCGCTCTCGGCTGCTAACCGCAAGATTGGAGGTTCAAGTCTAACCTGAGGTACCTCAGAAGAAAGGCCTGATAATCTACTTAAAAAAAACCAGCCACCGAAAACCCTATGGAGCACAGTTTACTCTGACACATAGGGGATCCCCATCAGTTGAAACCGACTTGATGAGAACTGGCCAAACATTTTAAATTCAGTGCATCAGTAACTTCTGGATGAGAAGCGCTGGGTACTTTGCGAGACTTAAATATAATGCTTGAGCATTTGGTCCAGAAGCAAGGGTGAAGCTGCTTCTGTCAACGCGCCTGTGTTAACAGACGTATGAAAAAGAAGCATGTGGAATTTTTTTATTCAAAAAATTTTATATTTTGGTTTTTATTTTCAAGCAGAATGTAAAATAGTTATTTTCTCTTTCCGTAAATACTAGGATAAACCCAAAACAAAACTCACTGACTTCGAGTCAATTTTGACTCATCGTGACCTTACAGGACAGAGTAGAACTGCCCCATAGGGTTTCCAAGGCTGTAATCTTTACAGAAGCAGCCTGCCACCTCTGTCTCCCCCAGAAGGGCTGGTGGATTCAAACTGCCCACCTTTCAGTTAGCAGCTGAGTGTGTAACCGCCGCACCACCAGGGTTCCTTGAATACTGGCATAGGAGACTTAGTAAAAAAAGTATTACCAGGTTTATGCTAAAAAAAAATTATCATTAATCATGACATTTTTTGGAATCACAGTATCTAGATAATCAAAGATAATCAGCCTATGCAAATAATCTAATTTGGCTGATTTGCGACTGTAACTACCTTCCTTTTTTAAAAAAGGCAAAGTTTGTGGAGATCGTAGACTTGGCAGTAAAACCGACAAGTTTTCTAGCATCACACGGTTGATTTTGAGTTAGTTGAATAATTTGAAGTTTTAATAACATTGGAAAAGCGGCTGTATGCACAGAAATTGAGGGAGAAAAAGAAAATTAATACTGATGATTTTTTTTAATCCTCTTGTAAATAATGTGAATACCCAGAAGACATTAAAATAGCCTAACATTCAGAAATAGAGTAAAATAACCTTCTTTTTTTCTTTTAGGAAAGATGGATTGGGTTGACATTGGATAAAATATTCAGGATAATGTAGTTTCTAATGAAAGAGAAAAAGTTCCCAGAATATTGTGCAAGGTGCTGATTATCTAAGAAAAAAAAATTTTTTTTTAAACCATAAATCCATAACCTATCGTCACTGAGTTGATTCTGACTCATAGTGACCTTGTAGGACAGAGTAAAACTGCCCATAGGGTTTCCAAAGAGTGCTGGTGGATTCAAACTGCTGACCTTTAGGTTAGCAGCCAAACACTTAACTACTGTGCCACCAGGACTCCTTTTAACCGTAAGGAGTTTTTTTTGTTAATTGAGATAAATAAGGGACCGTGAATATTCCTCCTGACCCTTCTTTTCAATCTGAGGAAAAGAAACCCTTGAATAAACCCAAATGGCTCTGTCTGGTAAAAGCACATAGTAAATAATCACAGTTATGTAATAAGCAGAAATAGTGTTAAACAAAATAAGTAGAAAGAGCTAGGGAACAAGGATCACTGCGGGCTTACAAACAGCCTAGATAATATTTATATTGAAGAGCTTAGACCTGAAAGATTAGCATTTACATCATTTCTTTGGGAAAAAAAACTGACAGTATTATGGGCTCTTTGCTCTTTTAAAGCAAAAGCTCCCTCTTCCCCAATTATAGATAGACTGTATACTCAAATCATTGCTGAAAATTTAAGAGCCTGTCTGTCATGGATTGAATTGGGTCCCCCCCAAATACCTGTCATCTTCGCTAGGTCGTGATTCCCAGTATTGTATGATTGTCTACCATTTTGTCATCTGATATGATTTCCCTATGTTTTGTAAATCCTATCACTATGATGTAATGAGATGGATTAGTGACAGTTATATTGATGAGATCTACAAGATTAGATAGTGTCTGAGCCAATCTCTTTTGAGATACAAAAGAGAGAAGCCAGCAGAGAGACATGGGGACCTCATACCACCAAGAAAGCAGTGTTGGGAGAAGAGCACGCCTTTTGGACCTGAGGTTCCTGCGCTGAGATGCTCCCAGACCAAGGGAAGATTGATGACAAGGACCTTCCTCCAGAGCTGACAGAGAAAGCCTTCCCCTGGAGCTGACATCCTGAATTTGGACTTGTAGCCTACTAGACTGTGAGAGAATAAATTTCACTTTGTTAAAGCCATGCACTTGTGGCATTTCTGTTACGCAGCACTAGATGACCAAAACACTGTCTATTAATGGGAGCCCTGGTGGCACAATGGTTAAGCGCTTGGCTACTAGTCTCAAGGGTCAACAGTTTGAATCCACCAGCCGCTCCTTGGAAATCCTATGGGGCAGTTCTACTCTGTCCTATAGGGTCACTATACGTTGGAATTGACTCAATGGCAATTTTTTTTTTTTTTTTTGTCTGTGTGTGTGTGTGTGCGCACACATTGATTATCCCTGGTGATTAATATATTTTTAAAAATAATTTTCTGTATTTTTTGTGTTTTCCAAATGTTTGAAAAATGCACACACACACATTTTCATAATTATTTTGTACTTTTTATTTTTTTTTAACTTACCACTATCGGCAGTGGTTTTTTTTTTTTTTTTTTTTTTTTTTTTACTATACAGTGAGCTTCTCTCCTTGCCATTAGATATTCTTAGAAAATGAGATTTGTAAAGGTTCCTTGGTTCTGGTGAGCCCTGATTTGTCCGCTCAGCTCTCTGTGCTCCAGCAACAGAGCTTCTTGTAGTTCTCAGTTCTGCACTCCCTGTACTGTTTATTCTAGGAGTCCTTGGGTGGCGTGCACAGTTAAGCACTCGACTAGGAGTTGAAAGGTTGGCTGTTGGAACCCACCCAGAAGTGCTTTGGAAGACAGGCCTAGTGATCTGCTTCTGAAAGGTCACAGCCTTGAAAACCCTGTGGAGGAGTTACTCTCTACACATGGGGTTGCCATGAGTTGGAATGACTGGACGTAACTAACGACAATGACAGGGCTGTTCCTCTGGCCAGCAGACTCCAGCTCCCACACTTTTCACTCAGCTAACCCTTACTCTTCATGGAGCCCTTCATTTTTTAGATAGACTTAAAAAAACAAAAAAACTAAACCTGTTGCCGTCGAGTCGATTCTGACTCATAGTGACCCTATAGGACAAAAAGCACTCGAAATTGGATTACAAAAAAGTAGGCTTCATTTTTCGGTAATGCTGTCATTCATTATGCACCTGTTGGGGGCCAGGCCCCTTGCTAAGGACCATACGTGCTTTCTCCTAATACTCACAGTTAACCCTGGTGGGCAGGCCACATCCCCCATTTTAGAAAAGATGGAACCAGGGCTCAGAGCAAGGTACAAGGCAGAGCCAAGATTGGAAACTGTCTCTTTCATAGAGTACACTGTTGCTTCTTTGTTGTGACTCACTAGGACATTGCCGTGGTTAAAGAGGCGAAATCTCCGTAGAGCCTTTAGATGAACAACCACAGCTTAAAGTCTTAAATACCTTTAAGTTAAAGAGGTCTCTGGGAAATTGTGCAAGACCTCTGAGGGATAAGTGTTTAAAATCCCACAAGGATTAGTTTTATGTTACATGCATATGGGAGAGCTAAATGCTCTTGCTTCAGAGGGAAGAATTAGCCTTTAACAAAATTTCTGGTCTGTGAGGAGGAACTTTGCCCATTGTTAACAGTTGGTTAGTTCAGGAAAAAATAAAGAAATGTGACTCAGGTTCAATAAGTAGGTGAAATATGATGTGCTAAAGCTTTAAAGAATTGAGAAGTTGATTGTTTTGGTGAAAAGGGTTAACATCAGGATTAAGGAATCTAGAGATTTGGAAAGTTAAATTTCTCGTCCCTGCACCACTTGATTCAATTGAACAGACACTTTTCCAGGCTAAATGGAATCGTTTGCCTTATAGGAAACTCTTGGCCTTCTTTAAATGTTGACATTGTGGCCAGTTTTGTAAATATAATTTATGCTTAAATAAGTAGAACATGGGTCAGATTAATTTTGTAGTGCCTAAGGGAAGTCAGTTGTTGGAGAGCTGGTTTCTCTGCTTCTTAGCAGCAGTGTAAATGACCCACTTCTTTTTTTTAATTATCGTACTTTAGATGAAGCTTAACAGAGAAAGCTAGTTTCTCTTTAAACAGTTAGTACACAAATTGTTTTAGACATTGGTTAACAGCACCACATGTCAACACTCTCCGTTCTCGACCTTGAGTTCCTTATTACCAGCTTCCGTATCCCCTCCTGCCTTCTAGTCCTTGCCCCTTGCTGCTGTGCCCCTTTAGTCTCCTTTTGTTTTATGGGCCTGTCTAATTTTTGGATGAAGGGTGAACCTCAGGAGTGACTTCATTACTGAGTTAGAAGGGTGTCTGGGGGCCATACTCTTCAGGGTTTCTCCACTCTTTGTCAGGCCAGTAATTCTGGTCTTTTTTTTATGAGTTAGAATTTTGTTGTACATTTTTCTCCAGCTCTGTCCAGACCCTCTGTTGTGATCCCTGTCAGAGTAAATGACCCACTTCTACCACGAATTTCTAATGTTTTCGAGTTATCTAAATGTTTTAGTGTTCCCTGCCATATAATTGTAAACTGTAGGCATATTTTTTGGATAATTTTTATTCATATGTTGCTTAAAAAAAATAAACTAAGCCAAACTAAAATCCAGAACATTCTGTACTGCTGCTTCTTATTAAGGTTGTTTAGTCATTGGTGGGTGATGTGAGGAGAACGTTTTGAGAATTCTTGTTCTCATAAATCAAAATAGTATTAGATGACAGTTTTTATATTGTTTCGAGTAATGATTTAAATTCATTTGTAGTTGTTATCCACTTTAAATGGAGTTAACTCTGATTTCAAACTTGAAGTTTGATGACTTGGAGTTTTAAAGTACAATAGACGATGTATAGGGAGAATGTGTATAAGACATATTTGCTTGTGTTCATTTCTTTTCATATCACTAGGTCAAGCCACAAGAGGAGAAGTAAAATCCTGGGGCTCTAAGCCTGTTTACCCAATGTCTCCTGGAAGAGCTCCTTCAGAAATGTCTAGAAATTGTCAGGGCTGCTTGGGTTGGTAGCCGTGGACAAAGCAGTGCATATAAGAACACACAAAATAAAAAATGTCAAAATAAGAAAGAAATGCGGGGATAACTGAGAAGGGTCACCCACTCTCCACCCCCCGTAGGAACAATGTATTTGTAGCATTTTTCTAGGAGAAGGGTATATGTTACCCTAGTTCAGTCGCTGATGAAAACAACATATGGTTAGTTTTGTGAGGACTTAGAGACAGATGGTGACCTATAGGCTAATTATGCAGTGGGCAAGATTCTTTAAACAAATCACTGTGATTGTTACATGGCTCTTCCTCCTCAGCTAGACAATCTGGACTGTTTATTGTCACACTAGGTAAACATGTACCAGGTGAATGGGGAAAAGGTGCTGCACGAGGGAAGTGTATTTACAACGTCTTTTCAACTCTACATTCATTGTACTGGCCAAAAGAAAAAAAAAAAGTAAGTCAAGACGTTAAGAGGGAGCGCAGTAAAATCTGAGCTTGTGCTAGGATTACATTATTTTTGGATAGGTAATTTTCTGGATAGCAGAGGGTTTTCCTTATTACACATCAACATTTTTCTTTTAATCACTTTAAATGGAACTCTCTCTGAAGTCTTTCCTGCCCTCTTTAAACATGATGTCCCAAACATAAATAAGCTTTTTGGAAAACTGTGCCAGGCAGGCTTCCAGCTCAGAGCTTTCGCACTTGCTTTGTCCTCTCTCTGGAGCGTTTTGTTCCTGCAGATTTCATGGTTCAGTCCTTCACTCACCTAAGATCTTTCAGATTGCATCCACTTCCTGGCATTCTCTATCCCTCTCCTTGACTTTAGTTTTCTTCGTTACACTTTTCACTAATTATATTTTTTACTTATCTCTTTGCTTAATAATTTTACGTACTTCCCCCTCCCCTAATATAAGCTTTATGAGGGCAGAGGTCTTAGTCTGTCCTCCCCTGTGAACCTGGCCGCCGGAACCATGCCGGCACACAGCAGCATTTAAATATTTGCCGAAGTAATTAATTAATTATGACTCTTTTAATCATCAGACTCTGCTGGAACATAGGCGTTGTTCTCCCTAGTTGGTGGACTGTTACGGTAGACTGAGTTAGATGCCCCTCTCCTGTGCTGCTTCCGTGCTTACAGTTATAGTGTTTATCTCACTGTATTGCAATTGCCTTTTCTGGTCTGTCTCCCCCATGGGACTGTCATGTCCATGGCAGCGGGTATTTTGGAGGTTTGTCGTCATGTTCACAATGCCTGGTAATAAACCCAGACCCAGTGCCGTCAAGTCGATTCCGCTTGGTAATAGTTATTGGTAATTACTTTTGAATGTATGGGCAAACTAATTCACCAAGGGAAATGGCCACTACCTTGGGCTCTCTTCTTTACAAAATCCTATGAAGGAGATGGTTTCATGCCCGTATTACAGAAGTTCAGCTGAGAGAAGCAGCCATGATTTAAACCCAGATTTGTCGAACATCAAGGCTCTATCAGTAGTTCTCAGACTTTTCAAGCACAAGAACCACCTTCCCAGGATTATGCAATTTTATGTATCTGATTGAGAAACTGTATAATAAAAATACTGCTATAAGTTTAGTCGTGCTTTTAATTCATGCTTTTTGTTGTTGTTAAGTACAGTAACATCTGTAAGGGGGCAGTGGTGGGTCAGTGGTAGATTTTTTTTTTTACTGGATGAAAAATTAAATTAATATGAGTTGCAGAGTGAAAACTTTATTCCAGATGATGAAGCTGGATGAATGTATGATCTTTAAGTAGGCAGTGCCTTACGGGTTTGTTTTTTGGCCCAAGTATTAGAGGTTTGCCTTTTCATAGGCCATCACAGATCTGGCATCTCCCTTTATTTTATTATTGGTAGTTTCTACACGTGTTGCTGCACTCAGCTGAGATCATATTTTCTAGTCCTCCTGCTATTTCTTTTTCACCATTTATATGATGAAACCAAAACTCACTGCCATCGAGTCGATTCCAAATCGCAGCAACCCTACAGGACAAGTAGAACTGCCCTACAGGCCTTTCAAGGAGCGGCTGGTGGATTCAAACTGCTGACCTTTTGGTTAGCAGCTGAACTCTTAATCACTGTGCCACCAGGGCTCTAATGAAAGGAAGTAAAATTAAATGTGATTTGATGTCTGGTTTAAAATCAATATTTCCATGGATTCCAAAAATTAAGAAGGTGAAGAATAACATTGATTCTTCTCTTTAATAATGATTTCTCTCTTTGGGCTGATAGTTTGGTTCTCCCCTCTGTGGTGTTCGTTATTTTAGATGTTTCTGTTGTACTGTCTGCATACCCCATCGTCGTTGTTAGCTGCCATGGAGTGGGTCCCTGACTCGTGGCAATCCTGGATCGAACCACTATATCCAATCACAGCACCTACTATATTTACCGAAGTAGTAAATTGACTTGTCCTTCAATACTGCTAGACTGTAAACTCTTTGAAGGCAGGGATCTTTGAGTTTGCATCCTCAGTGATTGATACAGTAATATCTGGCATGATATAGATACCCAGTAAATCTTTGTAGAAGGAATGGTGTCACCAGTGACATAATGAATATCGTTATGATCCCAACCGTACATTGGCTTGGATATTCTACTACTGTCATCTCAAATGAACGTGTTTAAACCAAATCCAGGTTCAGGAAACCGTATTCCCTGTCTCTACAAAGTGGGAACCTCACTCTGCATCCCCGCTTCTCCTTAATGCCTTAAGTTTCTCGTATTTTCTTCTTTTCCATGCCTAAGAAACACTGGTGGTGCAGTGGTTAAGTGCTCAGCTGATAACTGAAAGGTCGGTGGTTCAAACCCACCAGCCGCTCCTCAGGAGAAAGATATGGCAGTCTGCTTCTGTAAAAATGTACAGCCTTGGAAACCCCATGGGGGCAATTCTGCTGTGTCCCATCTGATTGGTATGAATCATAATCGACTCGATGGCGATCAGCTTGGTTTTCCATGCCTGCTGCCACTACTGTAGTTTACACTGTGGGTCACCTTACATTTGTGGCCTGTGAACTAGCCTGGCTGACTCCAGCCCCCCTTGCTTCCCAGCCACCCTGCACTCAGGGTTCCTCTAACATCCCTTTCATTAGGTCGCCCTGTAGATGGTCATGGTGGGCTTCCCCAAGAAGTTCTGCAGGGCAGTGTATTCCCTTAACAGGCATCCTTGTCCGTTGGTGACCTTTAGCCCTGTAGGCTGAGAAGCTGATTTTAGGAGCACAATGAGAGCTAATCTTTTCATCAAGTTAACCTAGTTCAGGAAGTGGATGTAGAAAACCATATTGCCAGTTTACTGACTTAAAATGAAAATAGAACTGTTTCTATTACCATTTCATAGCCTGAGATTCTAGTATGGGAACAACCAGTACGCATCCTCTTCTTGTAGGCAGACCTGTGTGGGAAGCCAGATCACAGTCAGATGCATACTTGGCTAGTGTGGAACAAAAGCAAAGAGAAGTCAAGTGTCAAATGCCATCAGGTTAAGTCCAAGGCATTCATTTCACAACAAGGAGGCTTGCCAGTGGGAATACCCGAGTGAGTTGGTTTCAGCTGCCTGCATCCTTCTCTGCTTGGGGCTGACTTTGCCAGCAGGTCCTGAATGCTCCAAGGACGAAGAATGCCACTGTAGTCCTCTATCCCCTGTTCATTGCCAAGGCCAAGGCCATTGCTGGTCTGTTTGGATCTCTCTTTTTTTCTGCTTTCAAGTCTGACCAGGCCCTTCTGGCTGACATCCTTTCTCCTAGATTGTTAGGACTTTCGATTTTATAGACCTTGGGGATGCTTCTCTAGGATGACTTTGCAGGTCTTGGCTTTTAAAGTTTAGCTCTGACAACAATATTACTTCTCTGATTTTGAAGCCGTACCATCACCCACCCCCCTTCCCAGTAGCTTCTTTACTCAAAAACACTTTAAGCACCCTGACTCTTGTTGCCACAAGTCTAACTTTCTCTGTCTAGTTTCCAAGGTGCTCTGTCCCCTCCTTGAGCTGTCCAGTCTACTCTCCCACCCTGGGGAATAAGAGGCCTGGACCAGAAACCCCAGCGTAAGTCATTCGGCTTCTGGGCTGAAGTTTTCTGAGCTCTAAAATCCTGTCTTGTCTATCTCATAGAATTGTTGTGAAGGCCAAATAAAGCGATGCATGTTCAATTATTTACCACTGCAAGATTCTGCATAGGTGAGGTGACTCCTTCCTTTTAAGCTATCATGTATTGAAGGTCCCTGGGTGGCACAAAACAGGAGCCCTGGTGGTGTAGTGGTTAAGCACTCAGCTGGTAACAGAAAGGTTGGCAGTTAGAACCCACCAGCTGCTCTTGGGGAGAAAGATGTGGCAGCCTGCTTCCATAAAGACTACAGCCTTGGAAACCCTATGGGGCAGTACTGCTCTGTCCTGTGGGGTCACTGTTAGTCGAAATCAACCTGTTGGCAATGGGTTTAGTTTTTTGGGGTGACACAAATGATTTGCTCTCGGCCAATAACTGAAAGGTTGGTGGTTTCTACAAGAACTTTACATACATTATTTCATTGCAGATCTCCTTTGAAATAGGTACTATTATCTGTTGTTGTTGTTGGTTGCTGTCAAGTTGGCTCTGACTCCTGGCAACTTTATGTATAACAGAATGGAACGTTGCCCAGATTGTTGCCATTTTATTGCCCCCATTTTATTGATGAGGGCAATGAAGGTCAAAGAGATTGGGTTTTGATCAGCACAACTGGGCTATACCAAAAGTAAAGAAGTTTCCTGAATAAACCAAATGCTTCAAAGGCCAGTGTAGCAGGGGCAGGTTTTGGGGACCATTGTTTCAGGGGACATCTAGGTCAATTGGCATAATAAAAACCATTAAGAAAACATTCTGCATCCCACTTTGGTCAGTGGTGCCATCTAAGATGCAACAATTGGTCTCAACCCACATGGAGCAAAGGAGAATGAAGAACTCCAAAGACACAAGGTAAGTATGAGTCCAAGAGTCAGAATGGGCCACATAAATCGAAGACAGCATCACCCTGAGACCAGAACTAGATGGTACCCAGCTATAACCGATGACTGCCATGACAGGGAGCACAACAGAGAATCCCTGAAGGAGCAGGAGAGCAGTGGGATGCAGACCCCAAATTCTCATAAAAAGACCAGACTTAGTGGTCTGACTGAGACAAGAGGAACCCTGGAGGTCATGGTCCCCAGACCTTCTGTTACCCCAAGACAGGAACCATTCCGGAAGCCAACTCTTCAGACAGGGATTGGACTGACTATAAGACAGAAAATGATACTGTTGAGGAGTGGGCTTCTTGGATCAAGTAGACACATGAGACTTTGTGGGCAGCTCCTGTCTGCGGGGGAGATGTGAAGGGTGAGGGGGACAGAAGCTGGCTGAATGGATGGGGAAACACAGGGTAGAGAGAAGGAATGTGCTGTCTCATTTGGAGGAGAGCAACTAGGAGTATATAGCAAGGTTGTATATAGCAAGGTGTATATAAGGTTTTGTATGAGAGATTGACTTGATATGTAAACTTTCACTTAAAGCACAATAAAAAAAAAAAAAGAGAGAGATTAGGTTTTGTATCCAGTGTCTCAGAACCCAGAGGATCTGTCCAACTCCGTTAGCCTGCTCTGAACTCCCAGTTGCCCTCTGCTATGTTGGGCTGGACTTTTAATGGACACCCACACCAGCCCAGCTTGATTCTGTCTCTGTCCCTCTGTCCCAGCTTAGTCCTACCCACTTTTCCAAGCCCCTTTCAGGTTGTACCTTCTCTCTGACTCCTTCCCTCTCTAGCCGTCTTTGTTCACCGTCATCTCTGAACTCCTACGGTACTTGACGTTAACAGAGTCAGATCCATCTGAGATTAAGTCCTGGCTCTGCTGTGCTACTTTGGACAAATCACTCTGAGTTGCTGAAAAAATGGTGTAATAATGACAGCTACCTCATGAAGTTTTCTAGATCACATGAAACAATATGTGTGAAAGTTTTTTGTAAATGGTCAGATGTTACTGTCTTCTCTGATAGTTCAGCTACTTTCAAACTTTAAAAAAAATTTTGTGCCACAATAAGGAATATATTTTAACATGACTTGGCTGTGGTAGGCACATGTATTTGAATCAAAAGTTCCACAAGAACTTTCTCTTCTCTTTTTTTTTTTCTTTGTTCTAAGGACAACAAAAAAATGTTAAAAACAGTGCATGTTTTGACCCATTTAACTGATTTTTACTACCCAGTATGGGAGGCTAGAGTCCCTGGGTGGGGCAGATGGTTAAGTGCTCAACTACTAACCAAAAGGTTGGTGGTTCAAACCCACCCAGAGGCCTCGAAAGGTAGGCCTGGCGATCAGCTTCCAAAAGGTTACCATCTGGAAAGTGATACGAAGCGCAGTTCGACTGTGCATACATGGTGTTGTCATGAGTTGAAATAGACTCCATGGCAGCTAGTATGGGAGGCTACCCACAGTTTGGAAAAAAAAAATGGCCTAGAAGACAAACTCCTTGAGGGAGGGGAGTGTGTTTTATACTTCTACATCCTCACAGTCCTAACAGGTTACAGAAAAGCTTAGTCAATTCTGTTGATAGATTTTCGGTCGGGGGGTGGGAGTGGGAGATGTATGTGAATTATACAAATTATACAGTTCTTTTTTTTTTTTTTTTACTGAGTGCCTGTTTGCAAGAGTTGGCCAGTGAGGCCCTGGAGAAGCCAGTGTCTGCACTGCTCAGGAGCCTTCACCCCCTTGAAGACATCAAGCCTGGTCCCTGCACTTGTCTGCATAGGCTGCAGCACAGCTGTTTCTGCCACAATCAACCACAGTATTTGATTCTGCCTCTCAAGGCCAAGGCACGTTTGTTGGCTGGGGGGGATGTTCTGTATTGGGTTGTGAACCTCCCATCCTGCTCCTGCGTGCTTTGCCTGTCCCCGGGGCCATGCACCCACCTGTCCCAACTCTGCTTGCGTCATGTTTTCCGCCATGTGCTCGTGGTGAAGGTACTGCAGCTGCGGAGCAGAGCTCTGCTGCGTACATGCTGCCTGCCTCCCTCTCCAGCATCCAGGCTTCCTGTGTAAAAGCCTCTTACATACTGAAGCGGGAGAAAACAAGCCTGCTGCTTGTGGTGTCTTAGCACCAATTTGTCACCCACTTCACTCGGCTCTGGCCCTCTGCTTCTCCGCTGTATGGTAGCTTTCTTTCCCATAGCTGTTCCAGCTGGGCTCTGGCCTGACATTGGAATCACATGTTTTGGCTCTAGCCTTTGGTGTTATTCTCGAGGTTGTCAGCGTATAGCCTCTCTGCCATCTTGTTCTGATGCAAAGGTCTTTTCATTAATAGTTGTTTTTTTCCTGTGAGACTTGTTTAGGCTGACGGTTTTCTCTCTCTTCTAAGGCTTTTGCATGCCACGTGAAAGATTGATTTCCAGCCACTTCTAGAAGAATGCGGGGCTCCACCCTGTGCTTAGCACAATCAGCACAGATAACTATCTTTTCTCTTTCCGTTATGTTAAATGTTATTGGGCTTCTCTTGGACCCTAGAAGGAATTTAGGATTATATGCATTTGTCTCTCAGGATCTAGAGTAAGGGAAACTCTTTTTACCCTTCCCTAAAACAGACCTATTTTTTTTTTTTTTTTTTAAAACAGACCTAGCCAGCAGCTGTTGCCTTCCTCTCATTTCCCTTCCAAATGTATCTGAGATGCTGTCTGCCTGTTTCTCTTCTCTCTCAGGCCAAAGAACTTTCCTTCATGTTTCCTTTTGCCTTCTAGTTGTTCCCTGGGCGTTTTATCCAAGCCTGTGTTCAATTGTTTCACGGTTTCGTGTATGGAAGCCCTTGGCATAGCATTGCTCACAGAAAAGTGTCGTTTTTTTGTGACTGGACCACTTCACTGCAGCAGCATCTGTTTCTGCCAGAGTTTGGGCTTGCAGGTGAGGCATGTGCTCTGGGCTAGTGGAGAAGGAGCAAACACAGGAACCAGCCTGTCTGTTGGCAGCTGTGACTCACTCAGCTGAGATGCTGCTTCTCTGACTTTGAAGCAGCCCCCGGGGTCCTCATCTCCTTGTGATATGGGCTATAAAATGCCAGGCGAATTTCTAGTCCCTGTAAGAAGTACATATAATTCCTGTTTTAAAGCAAGTTGAATTTAATACAGAGCAATGGAATTAGATGTATATGGATGACATCACATCAACAACAGTGTCTTTCATCATTGCTCTTTTCAACAATTCAATTTCAAGAGGATTAAATGAGTTTAGAAAATCTATATATGGGAACAGGAGCCCTGGTGGTGCAGTGGTTAAGCACTTGGCTCCTAACCAGAAGGTTGGAGATTTGACCCCACTAGCTGCTCTGAGGGAGAAAGATATGTCAATCTGCTTCCATGAAGATTATAGCCTTGGAAACCCTACTGGGCAGTTCTACACTGCCCGATAGGGTCGCTATGAATCAGAATGGACTCAATGGCAACTTTTTAATTTTTTTAACAGGAAAAACTTCTCAACTAGTAAATGTGGCATCTACTGTGTATCTGTTCCTGTTCAATCATTTACCGTTGTTGTTGGTTGCCGTCTAGTTGATTCTTATTCATGGTGACCCCATATGTGTCCGAGTAGAACTATGCTCCATAGAGTTTCCAGTGGCTGATATTATACAAGTAGATTGCCAGGCCTTTCTTTCAAGGTCCTTCTGGGTAGACTTGAACCACCAACCTTTCCATTAGACATCTAGTGTGTTAAGCATGTGCTTCCCTCAGGGATGCCTCCATCCTTTAAGACCCCTCAGAATAGGATGAAAAGTCCCTCAAAAATTTTCTTATAAAATTGTAAGAGCAGGATATCTGATTTACATGGAGATGTATTAGGAAGGGATCAGATAAAAATACTTTCTAAAATCCTATTAAAATGCTCACCAGTTATATGCAAATGCAAGTATATAAGTATTTTAAAATTTAATTGACATGTGGGAACTGGATGTTCCTTTGATTTTAATTAAAAAAAAAATTCATCGTACAAGTGCAAAAAAAATCTTAATTGGCAAAAGGAAAAATGCAAAGTGGAAAAGTGGTTAAGAGCTACGGCTGCTAACCAAAAGGTCTGCAATTCGAATCCACCAGGTGCCCCTTGAACACTCTCTGGGGTAGTTCTGCTCTGTCCCATAGGGTCACTATGAGTCAGAATCAACTTGATGGCAACAGGTCACACAAACAGTCCCCTTGTTCCTAGCTGTCACAGAGGACATGATGTGCCATATTGTGCAGGGTGCAAGGTTCATGAGAAGCAGGTTTGTAAGTGGCAGGTAGCGGGAATGTGATTTATGTTCCATGAAAATCCATTCAGCGGTTGTAACACTTCCAGGGCCTCTGACGCTTAAGGGAGCCATTGTCTTGTAACATTCAGGGTGAGGACAAAAACGCTTCAGTTACTGAAAGGTGCTGGTTTGGGATAGTGATATCCTGTCTCCTTTCCCAGTAAGGACAGGAACAAGATCGTCTACGGTTTTTAAAAGAAAAAGCTTTTGTCTTTTTTCATTTAGTTACAGTAGAAATTAAAGTAGAGCCTTACAGTTTAGGAATACAGTCTACTGTAGTGCCAAGACCCAAGCAAATGGAAGAAGTTAAATGGGATGCCTCATTAAAAAATGTGTGAAATTCATTTACCCTCATTTACATTTTAAGGAAACAAATCCAGAGTGCCTTTTGAGGTTAGGCGTGGGAAGCAGTAATTAGTAATGGGATAAAAGAACTGAAAGTGAAATTAACTTAGATCACCTATATTTAACTTCTGTTTATGTTTTTTTATTAATCTAAATTAGCTTCCAGAATTATGTTTATCAAAATGTAGGAGAACAATGATCAAGAACTGTTTGTTTTTGTTTTTTTTTAGTATTTTCACAGTAGATCGTTACTGTTATTTATGTGGCTCTTGGAAAATAATAATGGGATTTTACGCAGGAAGAGATGTTTATGGTTTTAAATATTTTATCCATTTTGAGGAGAAATGTAGTGTATTTTTTAAACATTTGATAGAAATTATAGAATTTGCTTTATGGAAAAACAAATTATATATATAATCATTTAAGTTTCTAGCACCTTTTATTGACTTTTATTTAATTTGTATTGGGAGCCTTGAAGACAGTAATAGCAGAAGGAGAAAAAAAATAAGTGAAATTGCTCCCTATTTCTTCAATATAGTGTAATAACTGCCTTCCATATAATTTTGTCGTATCAAACATTTTGAGTGTTTACTTTGTTTCAAGAAGTTCTTACTGGTCTTAGGCTTTGTGAAGCGTATGCTTTAATACAAGGTGTTTCTCAACCTCAGCACACTTGACATTTTGTGCCAGAGAATTTTTTGTAGCAGGGTCTGTCCTGTACATTGTAGGCTGTTTATCAGCAACTCTGGTCTCTACCAATTTAATACAAGTTATGCCCATTCCCCCAGTTGTGACAATCTCCAGATATTGTCACATGCCCCTTGGGAGAAGAAGTCGCCCCTGGCTGAGAAGCATTATAGTCATGCACTGTGTAATGTTCGTTTGGGCAACATCCAAACACATGCATGTCAGTGGTCCCATAAGTTCAGAAATCCCAGTAGGAGAGTAGGACTTAGAATCACTAAAACATCTTTGACATAATAATAAAAAAAAAATTTTTTTTTTTTTTACAGTAATAATATTAGTAATGCTTTGATTCTTGTCACAAAGTAGCACTATTTCTTATTAGGAAACAATGTACGCATCTTGAATTTTTAGTGTGATAGGCTTTATGGGTGTTGGTTTCTAACTATGGGTTGTATGTAAGTCGGACATTATTTACCCGGAGACTGCCTGTACATAATAGGGTATTCACACAATGTCCAAATCACATAACCTCCTGTTTCACAAAAGGTATTGTGGACGTTAAATGACTTATAACTATAGTTTGACACAGTACATCTTGTTGTAACTAAGTAGTACAGAAAAATACACCAGCAATCTGTGCCATTACAGGTATTGTTGAATTCCTTATGTTTGTTTCTAGTTTTAGAAAAGCCATTTGAAAATTCCCTGAAGTGATTCTTATTCTGTTCTTATAATTCTTGAAAGAAAGTTATGGAAGGCCAGAGGAAAATTGTTAACTATGTACATAGGAATGTGTATGTGTATTGGTATTTTTATCATTGTCATCATCACTTAACAAAAAAACTGGAGCCGCCAAACCTGTGAACCAAAGGAATTGTGATCGTTATGAGAGAATAGGGGGATTATTTTCTTTAGACTCCTGATTTTCTCTATATGAACAGAATCTTTGAAACCATGAAAGCCTTAGAGGTTAATAAAATTGCCGAATCTTAAATATAGAAAATGTAAGATTTTTTATAGCTTGGTTTTAAAATGAAGCCGTCTCCTCCCAAAATGGTTTTGCTTTATTCCTCTTCTCCTTCACCATCTCACCACTGGACTATAAATGCCATGAGGGCAGTAAGTTTGTTTCATTCACTGCTATATCCCCAGAGCCTAGAATACTTTGTGGTACTTGCCTTCCAAGATTATGAACTCCTTGAATGTATGGATTTGTCATTCACGTTTTAACAGATATTTGATGAACAGTGCTTTGGAGATATATGCTAAACAAGTTGATAAAGACCCCTGCCCTCCTAGAGCATTTTAGTCTAGTCAATAACAAATTCAACTTTATTTTTCTTGTGTGATTACTGTTTAGAAGCAATTTGATATCCTTTTTGTGGGATGAAAAAATTAATTAACAGCAGACTTAAACACTCTCCCTGTAGTAAATATATTATTCATTTTCAGGAAATCACGATAATTTAAGTGAAGCATTTTACTTGAAGGATTAGAATCTACCCTGTTCTGCTTTAGCCTTTGAAAAAGGCTGCTTATAAGTCATTCTCTTCATTGCTAATAATAACGCCAGTAGGGGGAAACATGAAGAAAGAGGCATTTGTCACCAAATGGTAAGTTAGCAGCATGTCTCGTTATCTGAGTTGGAACACATAGTTATTAAGTGGTATTTGGGCTAAATCTGATTAGAACTTAGAGTCTTTGGGGACAAATGGAAAATGTTTCTGCCTAGAAAAACTTCTTTTTCCACTTTAAGATGTTTTAGATTAGAAAACGATTAATATTAAGGGAATGCCTGTCTTTTGAAAGGATTGGTTGTATGTTAGTGGAAATTCTTCAGGGATGTGACATCCTGGGAGGGGAAAATCTAAAAATAGCTTAATACAATCAGTCAGTTCATTCAACAATGAAGAAAAATAAATACATAAACAATCTGAAACAGATTGTTGTTTTTCTTACAGGCTGTAACAGTTGGTTGACTCAAATTTTACTTTCAACTGGTTCTGAAAATTTAGCCTTATTCTGGGGAATACTTGAATGTTCAGGTTCTATGTGAAGATACAGGGAATAAAGAATGTAGCTATGGCTTGTCTATAATTACAGTTTTTGCAAATGCAGAAAAGCTTTTGGAACTTACCATGTTTTGAACTATTTCTGTCCAGTGATTATTAAAGTAATTTTAGCAAAATTGGGATCTAATCATAGTAAGAAAAAAAAAAACAAGCCAAAACCAAACCCATTGCCATCAAGTCAATTCCAACTCATAGCAACCCTATAGTACAGAATAGAACTGCCCCATAGGGCTTCCAAGAAGCAACTGATGGATTCAAACTGTCGACTTTTAGGTTAGCAGCCATATCTCTTAAACGCCGTGTCACCAGGGCTATTAAAAAAAAAAAAAGCCTCCTTAAAATAGTTTTCAAGAAAATAGAGTGTGTATGTAATATTTTAGCATATTTAAAGGCCTGAACTCTCTTGTGCCTTCCTACTCACTAATTTCTTTATTATTATCCTAATTTTACTCATATTTATAAGTTCTCCTTTCTTTCTGGACAAAGGTATGATTTTTTTTTCTTCAGTATAGCATCACCCCATTAGGCTGTTAAGGCCAGCGGCATTCATTTTGAATAGCTGGTCATGTTTAAATCTAAAACCAACCTCGTTGCCATCAAGTCAATTCCGGAGGCTCATAGGACAGAAGAACTCTTTCCTAGGAGCTGCTGGTGAATTCGAACCGCCGACCTTTTGATTAGCAGCCAAGCCACTAACCACTGTACCACCAGGCCTCCTGATCATGTTTAGCCATTTGAACTGTGTTTAAAGTTGTTCTTTATGATTTCTGAGTTTGGGAGGCTGGGAAGGGAGATCCTTTCCTGATGGAACTTTTATTAAATCAGTGATGCTTTTTAGCTGTAATGAATACGGAGGGACGTTGTCTTACCATCTCCCCTGATGCTGGTTGAATCCTTGAAGGACTTGTTTCCATCTCTGTATTATTGCATTGAGTTCCTGGGTGGCACAAATGGTTAAGTGCTTGGCTACTAACTAAAAGGTTGGAGATTTGAAGCCACTCAGAGGCACCTCAGAAGAAAGGCCTGGTGAAAAGTCACGGCCTTGAAAACAGTTCTACTCTGAAAGACATGGGGTCGCCATGAGTCAAAACGGGCTCCGTGGCAAGTGGCTTGGTCTCTTAATACTACATCCCATTCTGGAACGGGAATACTTGTAAGCCAGGAAGAGTACAGGCTGGGGGCAACAAGGCCTGGGTTAAGATTCTGCTGTGCCACTGCCGGAGAAAGTTATTTATCACTGCTGAGTCAGTTTCTTTGTTGTAAAAATGGAAATGATAGCAATAGCTGCCCCATAGGTGCTGGGGACATTACATGAGAAAACTTACCAAGTCCTAGCACAGGGTAGTCAGATACTTTTGTCCCTGGTTATGCTTCACTGCTAAAGAAAAGGAATTAACGTTTTCAATTTGTTGTCTAAAGGACAGTCTGAAAAATCTACTTATTTCTCAGACTCTGACCTATTCACAAAGGAGCCCCGGTAGCGCAGTGGTTAAGCATTCGGCTGCTAATTGAGAGGTCAGCAGTTCGAACCCACCAGCTGCTCCATGGGAGAAAGATGTGGCAGCCTGCTTTTATAAAGATTTACAGCCTTGGAAACTTTATAGGGCAGTTCTGCTCTCTCCTACAGGCTTGCTGTGAGTTGGAATCCACTCAAAGCAGTGGGTTTGGTTTGGTGGCCCGTTCACAATATGATCAGCTTGCCCGCATTCATTTCGAGTGATGCCACTCTGCTCTGAGGCACAGTGAAAGTGAACAGGTGACCATGAACGTGGAAGGTTAAAGTAGTAGCTAGAAAAAGCTGAAGCTGAATATCAGGATTCAAAAACCACCTTCTGGAGTGTTCAGATAATAGGGGGAGAAACAGCTTTAAAGGCACTTTGAAATACTCCACGTATGTTAATCAAGGGCCTCAAAAGGCACAGATCTGGCAGTTAAACACCTCTCTAAAGTTCCACTACAGTAAAATGCCTGGTGGGGACTGTGGGTGTTAGCTGGAAGCTGTGCACAAACCATTTACCCTCATTTCTCCAGAACTTTTAAAACTTTCTGCTGAATAACCTCTACTCTGTATTCGGTCTGGATTTACATTGCCAATCAGCAGGTTGGGATCGAGGGGCAACGTCAGAGTTAGGTTTTAATTGCTGATTTCTTTAAAAATTACTTTTTAAGCCTTACTTTTTTGTTGTTGTTAGTTGTCCTGTGGTCGTTTCCAACTCATGGTGACCCCATGTATGCAGAAGGGAATGTTGCTGGGCCCTGCGCCATCTCCAGGATCTTTGAGATGTTTGAGCCCATTGTTGAGGCTATTGTAGCAGTACATCCCTTGGAGGGCTTTCCTGGCTTTAGCTGACCCTCTACCAAACATGAAGTCCTTCTTTAGCACTTGGCCTTTCCTGATGATTTCTAGTCTCACTTTCCAGTAAAAATGAAATGCTTTTAATTTATCAGTGACTTCTACTAGCATGAATTTTAGAGAAAATTTTAATTTTTTTCCTTTAGATTTATTATATTCAGTTTTTTTATTTTTGTTAAACTTCTGCAGACTGCCATGTTGTAAAGCAAGTATTTGAGCGATCAATAAAATAGCCTCACCCCTCTGGATCCTATTCAGAGGTGTAAAAAAAAAACAAAAAACAAACTTGTTGCCATCAATTTGATCCTGACTCCTAGCAACCCTATAGGACAGAGTAGAAGTGCCCCACAGGGTTTCCGAGGCTGTAGTCTTTTCTGAAGCAGACTGATGCATCTTTCTCCTTGATATGTTCTTTAGGGACTTAGCCAGCTGAAAAGTTTTAGTAAACAAAATAAAAAAATTTTAGGCTGTAGTTTTACATGGCATTTATCTGGTAAATAAACTCCCCAATTCTTCAGCCATGTCAGATGATTGGCATATTACAAGGTAAGTACTACATTATAAAAAAAAAAAAAAAATTTTTTTCTTTTTTTGTAAGTATGACTAAATCTGCTCTGAAGTGGGATAATTCCTTTCAACATTTGTTAAATTAAATCTAATTAATATTTTGGAGTGCCATGCAAGTCTCACATCTGTGTTATTTGACTGAGTTTTCAAAATAAAATCATTCAGTTGAGTCTAGTGAAGAAACTAACTAATTTAAGTAGTTTTTTTTTTCTCAATATGCCATTGTTCACATGTCTTCAGCTGTTCTTAAGTCTTCAGAGCATCGACTTAGAAGGGAACTGTAGGTTCTGAGAGTCTGCTTAGGAATATTCTGTTTTCATCTGCAGTGACTATCATGATCCACAGTGTCTGAGGAAACATACCCAAAATACTATTGTGCTTCCTTCCAAATTAAATTCAGTAATCATTTCTGTGGGGGAGGGAGGGCATCCAGTGAGGAAATCTATTATTTGTAATCTTCCTCCCAGATAAAAGCATTTGTTATAAACCCCTCGCCAGGTTTTAATTACAAGCTCATAGAAACCCATCTGCTTCATGTGCCAGCAACGAAAAATAATACTTATATAATGGTGAATACTGGTATCAATAGGTTCAAAGTGTCACAGAAGCAGTGTCCTGTGCAGTCCTGGATATAGTGGGGAAGGGTGGGACTGTCAGAAAAGGCTTTTTAGAGCAGCCGGCAGGTCCCTTGTTTCCCAAATTGTACCGTACAACCTAGTCCTTGGAGATGCTCTCCTTCCCTCCTCCCCACCAATATGTTTTATGTTCAAATAGGTTTGGGGAATGAAGCACATTTTTCAGTGTGCACATTTCTGTTAAAGACCCTAAGAAGTTCATCAGTGAAGGAACCTATTTTACCTTGGCTTTACAAAGCTTGCCAAGAAATGGTGACCGCAGAACTCATGCACATGCACACATCCTTTACTTTGTCTGTAATGGCTCTGTGGAACTGGCAGTACACAGAAAACACTTTGGAGGGTTTCTTCAGAGGCCCTCGTTTTCAACTGTACAGGAAGTGTGAAGATGTCTGTCAAATTTAATAGTTAAGAGGATAGTAGTCATCTTAAACTTGCTTGTTTGGATGATTTTGTTAGAATATCTTTTGTTTTAATTCAACCTAGGCCAAAAATGAAAGCAAATTTTAAAGATAGATACAACTTGCATTGATACCTTTCTACCTAGTCTGTGAGTATGTGGAAACTGAAACAACCATATGTATCGTTTTTGCTTTTTTGTTTTTTAATAAACTTTGTTTTTTAGAAGAGTTTTAGGTTTATGGAAAAAGTTGCCATATATCCCGCACTTCGTTTCGCCTATTATTAATCTCTTAAATTAGTATGGTAAGTTTATTGTAATGAATGAACAAATATTGGTATATCATTACTAACTAAAGCCCATACTTTATTTAGATTTCTTTTGTTTTTACCTAATCTCCCTTTTCTGCTCCGGGATCTCATCCAGAATGCCACATTATGTTTAGTCATTGTGTGTCCTTATGTACCTCTTGGCTGTGACCAGTTTCTCAGGCATGCCTTGTTTTTGATGACCTTGACAGTTCTGAGGAGTACAGTCATTTGTTTTGTAGAATGTCCCTCGGTTAGGATTTGTCTGTTTTTCTCATGCTTAGACTGGGGTAATGGGTTGTCTTAGTTTTTTAGTACTGCTATAACAGAAATACCACAAGTAGGTGGCTTTAATGAACAGGAATTTATTTTCTTGTAGTTTAGGAGGCTAGAAGTCCAAATTCAGGGTACTGGCTCTAGGGGAAAGCTTTCTCTCTGTTAGTTCTGGGGGAAGGTCTTTGTCCCTTTTCAGCTTCTGTTCTTTAGTTCCCTGGCAGTCTTCATGTGGCAAGGCATCTGTCTTCCCCCATGGGTGCTTCTTTGCTTCTACATCTAATCTGCACTGATCTCAGAAGAGATTGGTTTAAGACACACCCTACACTGACCTGGCCTCATTAACATAAAGAAAACTCTATTCCCAAATGGGATTACACCTACAAGTATAAGGGTTAGGGCATACAACATGGCTTTTGGGGAGTTCCTGGGTGTTGTAAACAGTTAAGGCGTTTGGCTGCTAACTTACAAGTTGAAGGTTTGAGTCCACCCAAAGGTGCCTTCCCTCACGTGTCTGTCAGTTTGTTGTACTGTGGGGGCTTGCATGTTGCTCTGATGCTGGGAGCTAGGCCACCGGTATTCAAATACCAGCAGGGTCACCCATGGTGGACAGGTTTCAGCTGAGCTTCCAGACTAAGACTGACTAGGAAGAAGGACCTGGCGGTCTACTTCTGAAAAGAATTAGGCAGTGAAAAATCCCTACGAATAGCAGTAGAACATTGTCTGATATAGTGCCGGAAGATAAGCCCCTCAGGTTGGAAGGCATTGAAAATATGGCCAGAAAGAGCTGCCTCCTCAAAGTAATCAACCTTAATGACATGGATGGAGTCAAGTATTGGGTGTATCTGCCGCAAAAGCAGCAGATGTCACCTTGAAGACTAAAGTGCCCCTAACTCAAGCCTTGGTGTTTTCAGTTGCCTCATATGCATGTGAAAGCTGGTTGATGATTAAGGAAGACAGAACAAGAATTCATGCCTTTGAATTGTGTTGTTGGTGAAGAATATTGAATATAACGTGGACTGCCAAAAGAATGGAAAACCTGGTGGCGCAGTGGTTAAATGCTACAGCTGGTAACCAAAGGGTCGGCAGTTTGAATCCACCAGGTGCTCCTTGGAAGTTCTATGGGGCAGTTCTACTCTGTCCTTTAGGGTCACTATGAGTCGGAATCAACTCAATGGCAGCGGGTTTGGTTTTCACCAAAAGAATGAACAAACTTGTCTTGGAAGAAGTGTGACCAAAATGCTCCTTGGAAGCAAGGATGGTGAGACTACGTCTTGCATACTGTGGACATGTTGTACAGAGGGATCAATCCCTGGAGAAGGACATCATGCTTAGTAAAGTAGAGGGTCAGTGAAAAAGTGGAAGCCCCTCAATGAGGTGGATTGACACAGTGGCTGCAACAGTGGGCTTAAGCATAACAATTGGGAGGATGGTGCAGGACCAGGCAGTGTTTCATTCTGTTGTACGTAGGGTCGCTATGAGTCGGAATCAACTCGACAGCACCTAATAGCAACAACAACAGGTGCCTCGGAAGACAGTCATGGCAGTCTACTTCTAAAAGATCAGCCATTGAAAACCCTATGAAGCACAGTTCTACTGCGACACACATGGAGTTGCCATGAGTTGAAATCAACTTGATGGCAACTGGTTTTTATGGGTTTTGGAGGAAAGGGAGGCTACAGAGGTGTGTAGTGCCATTTTTGTCACATCAGGAGTACATTTTATATCAGCATGACTTTTCACTGTTGATGCTGGCCTTGACCACCTGGCTGAGGTAGTGTTTGCCAGGTTTATCCACTGAAAGGTTTTTCTTTGGTTCCACTTTCCACACTGTACTCTTTGGAAGAAAGTCATTTAAGGAACGGGAAATTATGGTTCCCTTCTTGAGAATGTGGTAGCTACATAAATTACTTGGAATTTTTAGTCTGTTTTTAAGTGTGAAACTTTAAAAACGCTTTGGTTGGAAGGATAGTTGCTGTTGTGTTTACTACCAAAAACCAAAACAGAACCCATTGCCATCAAGTCGATATTGACTTACAGCGACCCTGTAGGACAGGGTAGAACTGCCCCATAGAGTTTCCCAGGAAAGCCTGGTGGATTCAAACTGCTGGCCTTTTGGTTAGCAGCCGTAACCCTTCACCACTACGCCATCAGCGTTTCTGTGTTGACCACACTTACCTGCAAATTTGTTCTGAAGGGCATTTTACTCTAAATAAGAGGGAAAAAAAACCAGCTTCCCACATCGCAGCCCCACAGCCGCGATCAGAGACTGTAGGATTTGTGTCCCTGCCAGCATTTATTCTTAGTAGCATGCCAGAAGCTCCAGATGCTGCCCTCTCTTTTTTCAAGATTTCATACTGTTTGTGCATTTCCTTCTGCTTCGGTTGGTGTGGCGTCATTTTTGGAAACCACAGACCTGTTTGCTGTGTACATGTTCATGCTGCTATTGTAAACTTTACTATTTTAATTTCATTTTGTGTTTTAAGGGCATTATCACCAAGGATGTTTTTTCTTATCTATTAATTGCCTTTGATTTTAAGTCAGTCCCAGTAACAATATAACAATATGTAATTAAAGATTTTTGTGCAGTGAACTTTGAAAATTATTTCAACTAAACACTTGTAGACGTTATAACAGAATGTGGTTGTAGGAGTCATTTTGCTTCTTGGTGCTTTCAAAATATTGGTGTAATTTTTGACAAATTAATTATTTAAAAGTAATCATTTTCACTGACTTTTTGATTAGTATAAATTTGGTGAGAATTTCAAGTTTTTTTCAAATATGGTAGCCTGTGTGTGTGTGTGTCCCTATCTTTAGCAAAGAATGGATGATTAGACTTTGAAAGAAGACTTCCCTGAAGGTAGTGTTTCCTAGCTTGTCCTCCAACCTAGCAGTCCCATTGATGAAAACAAATAATCGCCTTTCCAAAATCACAGAAGAAAAAAATTGATTGATAGAAGTGATTTTTTCAGCTTCAAGTTTTTCTCCTGTCCACTTTTCTTAAATTATGCCTTTGACATCTGCTACCCAATGCTTATTGGTATTAGTAGACAATTGAATGAATAAGTAGCCGAAGAAATTCAGAGACAGCCAGTTAGCTTGATAACTCTATTATTTTGTTGAGAACATCCAAGTTTATGCTGTGTTTTTACATGACCATCATATACTGCATTTTCTGCCAGAAAAATTGTTCCTGGTTCATAAGAAGAAATGAAATGTTTCACTATTTCATGTTCTTCCTTAATGAGCAACATGGCTTCCAGGTGCTTCATCACCTAAACAGGTTTGAAACCCACTGCACTGATGAATAAGAGGCAATTAGGGAGCCTTGGAGAGCTTCCTGAGACAGGAAGGCCTGGGTCACCCTAAAGTTGTATAATACTTATCTGTATGTCCTCCCCCAGAAGGATGGACTTGGCTTTCTCGCCCACAAATTTGGCATAAAATTTCTCTGCAGCTCAGGCCAAGGTTGTGTGTGAGAATTGTGAGGTCCCAATAGGTTGTAGGGGGAGATGCCATTCCAGTGCTAGAGAGCCATTCCTGCCTCAGGGGTGTGTGGGTGGGTGGGTGGGTGCGCATGCGCTCATGCATGCACATCTAGAGTAATTCTCCAGGATTTTTGCAGAAAGAAGAAAACAAAATGAATTGATAGCAATGCTTTTTCTAATAATAGGCTAATGGTGTGGTAAAAACCCACTCAAAAAACAGTGTGGTAGATCTTTTATATTTAAAAGGATGGGTTAGATTATGAAGAAGCTATTAGTTCATTGTTATGTCATTAGCATTGTGACAATAATGCTATAAACCAGTTGCCATTAAATCAGTTCCAATTCATGGTGAACCCATGTGTACCAGAGTAGAATTACGCTCCTTTGGGTTTTTGATTGGTGATTTTTGGAACTAGACCGCCAGGCCTTTCTTGCGAGGCACCCTTGACGGATTTGAACATCAGCCTTTCTGTTAGTACCCGAGTGCATTAACAGTTTGCACTGTCTTGGGACACCTGCTGGAAGCTGTAGCTCACTGCAGTTGTTACTGCTTCGTGTGTATGGTCCAGTTAGGTTTCAGGGATTTGCTTGGAAGGAACTTACGGTTTTCTCAGGATGTTTCTTTTGTAGCTACCAAATGCCTAGCATTTCTAGCGGCACACAAGGTCTTTTTTCTATGGGATTTTGTAACAACCCTACCTACTCCTCCCATCCCCTACCATGAACATGTAATGAAATTATTTGGTAAATAGAACACATGCTTGTTTTCCAAATGCCTCTTCTTTCAAAAGCAAGAATTGTCCTTTCAGGGGGTTCTTTATCATAAAGTGTTTGTAGATCTGTTTTTAGGTCCAAGCTAAAGCTTTTGTTTTCATTCAGAATTTATACTTTTTTTTTAAACAGAGTTCATATTTTCTGTGGTAACGGAATATTTTAGGGTTTGTTGCCTCATTATACTTAGATTCTTATATAAAAAGCCTGCAGGGGCATATAACCAAATTTAAGCTAGAAATAAAGATAATATAGTAATTTTACGCAGCTTTGTGATCAACATGAGATTTTAAAGTCATTATTCCACAGGGAATTTTAATGATGATTATTGTGCACAGTGGCATTCATGGGTGTGCAATAACTGAATGAGTGTGAGTAACACGTTAGACTGTGGCTTTGTAATGTGAAATGAGAGCTTTTTAATACGCTTTCCTCGTAATGGTTCATGCTGTGAACACACAAAGTGCGAGATGCTGAACTCCACTAAATCATATCAGGACTTTTGGAATCAGTAAGCTCATGTTTCAAATCAAGATGAGTTTCAATATTTTTAAAAACACAGCCAAAAAGTTAGAAGGCAGTTATGTAACTGAATATCTTATATCATTTTTGGGGAGTTGGAAAAAGATGTTTCTTTTTATAATGCAAGGAAAATTTTACTTTTGAATAATCAAGTATGAAATGAAATATCTTGATTGTAAGATCTTCTTATGATTTAACACATCACTAACACTCTTGACATTTTCTTTTGGAGACTTTTGGAGAAGAACTAGCCAAACCCTGAAGTCTGATTTGGTGTGGTCTTTCCTGAGCTGGGATTGGTCATTGTGAACTTCTGATCTGGTGACCCTAAGTAACATTCTAGAATATACCTGAGAACACATTAATGCCTCTTTTACCATTTAAGGGATCTTTCAGTAAAAGCATATGAATCATTTTTTTATGGAGTGCCACCATTCTTTCAAAATTTTAAAGGGTAAGCATATCATTGTTTTCTATCTGTATCATTGCCTTGTCTCTTATTTCAAAAAGCTTAACTTTTTTTTCCATTATCACATTAATGTGAGCTAGATGGACAATTTAGGAAAGACAAATGGTTCTTTTTGTTCCAATTTTCTATAATATCACCACCTAGAGATTACAGCTTTTAATTTTTCTTGTATGTAATGCATATTTTCACTTCCTGTAAGGTGCATTTCAGTGTTCTAGCCTTGGGCTTAAATTTTTCTTTCTTCTTGGAGATTTAGGTTGGTGCTAAAATGCTATCTTATTGTTTCAGGAAAATTTTTTCCAGGTTTTACTTAATTTACTCTTAATACTTTCAGATAACAAATCAGATAATTTTATGCTAGTGGTATTATTGAGCAATATATTTTGCTTACTGTTACATTTTAAGATCTTAGCTCACAAAAGTTATTTATTTATATACATATTAAATAAAACGTTGAAGGTAAATGCCGTTAATTAAATGGAAACCATTGTTTTGTTGTATGGTATTTTATTGTAGAGGCATCAAGAAAAGTAACAGTAAATGGGCCATTCATCATTTTAAACCTTTCACATTATACTGCAATTTAGTAAATTCCAAGTACCCCTTGAGAGGTGCACTAGTTACAGGGAACGGATGAAGAAGAACAAAATCTGATTGATGTGCTATGTGAGGTTGAAGTTTTTATTAGCTCATGTGCTTGAAAAGAGCTTCAGCCAGGGATCTATTCAGTGATCAAGCCACATCATAAGGGCTTACTCCAGCTCTTGAATTTCGAGTCTGCTTTCAGGGTTGTCTACAGTAGGCAGAACTATTTTGTTTTGAGGGAATAAGACTTGTTAAGTTAGTTGATCTTTGAAATAAAGATATTTCGTTTTATCTAAAAGACAGTTTTCTTAGGATTTTTGTTTGCAAATGGTAGAAATCTAACCAAAATGCAAAGGGGGAATTTATTAGCTTACATATTTGAAAGAGCTTCCACCATAGCTGTATCCAGTGTTCAAGCCATGTCATAAAGGCCCTCTTCATTTCTTGGCTTTGCTTTCTCTTGAATTGGCTTCATTATCAGGCAGGGTAACCCCATATGGTTTCAAGATGGCCTCCAGTGGTTCCAGGCATCTTTCCTACCAGTTTAATAACTTTCTAGCAAAATAAGAGTTTCTTTTTCCAAATACTTGGGTAAAACATCCAGGATTGCTATTCCCAAACCAATCGTTGTGTCAAAGTAGGTGGAATATGGTGATTACCAGAGTTGGGTTACAGATTCTAAGTAGGCCAAAAAGCCCTGGAAGTACACTGAAAAGGTTAATGAAAACCCATTGCCATCAAATTTATTCCAACCCATAGTGACCTATAGGGCAGAGTAGTACGACTTCATCTGTAGTACTGTAGTCTTTATGGAAGTGGGCTGCCATATCTTTCTCCTGAGGAACGGCTGATGGGTTCGAAGTGCCAGTCTTTGGTTAGCAGCCAAGCGCTTAGCGACTGTGCCACCAGGGCTCCTTATTAATGAAGACTGAAGTCTAATTTCTTTTACACCTTTAGCTAGTGCCGTAAAATTTGGCATTTAACTGTATATGGACTTCCTTTTTTCACTGATGCTTCATCGAACTACTTTTGTAAAGATGAGGACTGAGTTTCTTCTTTTATAGCCCTCTTAGCAAAAAAGAAAAAAAAAATTTTTTTTATAGTCTTAATTAACTGACCCTAAACACTTAACTGATTGGCTATTTCTGAAATATAATAGAAGGAGGTAGGAAAGACAAGCCCTGGTGGCACAGTGGTTAAGCATTCAGTTGTTAACCAGAAGATCAGTGGTTCAAACCCACCAGCTGCTCCGCAGGAGAAAGATGTGGCAGCCTGCATCAGTAAAGATTTACAGCCTTGGAAACCCTGTGGGGCAGTTCTACTCTGTCCTATAGGGTTGCTGTGAGTCAGAATTTGACTCAGTGGCAATGGGTTTGGTTTCTTGGTTTGGTAAGTAGTGTGATCTTAATATCTCACAGCATGTTTTCTCTTTTACAAAATGGGCACTGAGAGCTTGACGTAACTAACACCATAGTGATACTCTAAGTAACCTGTAAGTTTTTTTTTTTGATTGCACCAGCCGCACTCGTCTCTTTCTAAAGTGGTGCAGGCCTTCTTGTCTATTACGGCCTTGGTCTCCCTCCTCTTCTTTGTTCTCTTGGGAGATGGCCTTCAGCCTACAAGACTGCAGCTAGGAAAGCTGCCTGGAGTTTTTGGTCTTGTAACTTTCTTTCTCGCTCCTTACGTCAGTCAGAGTAAACTTGGCAGGCTAGTTGTACTAACCAAGAGATTTTTATATAAGTTATTTTTGCCTGTTACAAATATACAGATTAGAGTCCAGATGTCCAACATGCACATCTTTAGTTTAATAAAGAGCTTCTTGTAGTTGTGATGTATACTCATCTGACCATCTGTGGGCTACATGCTTGAAAGCATTAGGTAATCCTTGCCAAAATGATATATAAGCTCTGATGTGAAAATTGCTTTTCGGGACTCCATAAAGACAGCCTGTATTGCTGTCGGACTTTCCATTGGTGTCACCGCCTAATAAACTTTCTCTCTCTTTCTGACTTGGAGTACGTTTCATCGGCTCGACTGCTCCAGGGCACGGACCCCAATCGGGTAACAGTAAGAAAGCTTAAAGCCAGTGTTTTTCATTTGTTTGTTTCTTAGTATGTATTTAAAGGAAAACACCTAACTTCATTAGTGGGCATCAGTTTTTGCTACAAAAATGTTTAACACTGTAATAGGTAACATGGACTAGAATGGAGATCTTAACCTGGGGTTCATGTGCTTTCTAAGAGACCATGGAGGGGTTTCTGAGATTCTGTGAGCCCCTTAAAATCCTATGCAACATTGTGTGTGTGCATGTGTGTGAGCATTTTTCTTGAGAGAGGTTCATAGACTTCATTAAATGCTCACAAGGTGATCCCTAACCCACAGTAAGTTCAGAACCACTGATGAAAAATACTGAATACTGAAAGAAATAGTTTTGAATTTAGGAGGTTAAATAGTATACTGTATGTGGTAGCACAAAGGAATTTAAGCTTCACTTATGTTAATGAATTTAGTCCGTACAAGGTTCAAACAAAATATATTATGGATGAGCCTATAATAAAATGGGCTTCCTCAGGTCTGCCAGTGTGACAGTTAATGACTGAAAATTTGCTGCCAGCTGATTTTGGCTCAGTGCTTTGAAGCAGGCACAGGGCCATCTCTCACCATTTGGAAGTAAAAGGTAGTGATAAAATATGTTCCTTTGCTCTCATAAGCAATTTATGACAACGGTTTAATAAAAGTTTAAGAAACAGCCTTTCCCTGGATGAGGAAGGAAGCTAGGAAGCATCTGTGGGAGTTTAGAGACGCTCAGCCCCTTGACATCAACTTCAACCACCATACACTGCTAACTGTGAAAGAAAAGAGTGAGGGACAGTGAGCCTGAAATTTCTTTTAACTCAGTTGAGGCTGCTGTTGTGGTTTTCCATTGTGATCCCCTCCCCCCCAAAACTAATTACCCCAGCG
The DNA here is from genome assembly GCF_024166365.1 of Elephas maximus indicus. Classification (NCBI taxonomy): domain Eukaryota; kingdom Metazoa; phylum Chordata; class Mammalia; order Proboscidea; family Elephantidae; genus Elephas; species Elephas maximus. The sequence goes on from NC_064823.1 coordinate 55,113,422, forward strand.
AGGTAAGACTTCAGCCCAGCACGTTGACTCTACTGCCATATGCTGTGCAAGCCTCATTAGCTTAGGCACAGCACGTTCTGTTGTAATATTACTGTCATCACTCTTTTAAATTTTGAGTTACTGTATAAACATCAGATATTGAAGATTTCATGAAAGGAGTCTTCGCCTCTAATACTATTTAGCTAAGAGAAAAAAAAGTACTCTTAAGGCATCAAAGGGGTTAGTTTAAAGGATTTCCTCATGAAAATGTATGACAATTTGGGTCACTTTTAGTTTTCCACAGCCTCTGGGGGCCATTTGGTTTTAACTTCCACCTCTTTACCTACCCCTGACCCTGTGAGTCCTGGTTTAGGGGATTTTACAACCTGCATTCACAGAACCTTTTGTTTTATAGGAGTGGCCTTGAAACTTTTTGACAGTGCTCTACAGCGAGATTTATATTTTATATCAAGACCAAGTATATACATGTAAACCCGTTGCCATCAAGTTGATTCCAACTCCTAGTGGCCCTATACAACAGAGTAGAACTGCCCCATGGGGTTTCCAAGGAGCAGCTGGTAGATTTGAAATGCCAACTTTTTGGTTGCAGCTGAACTCTTAACCACTTGCCACCGTATATACATGTGCATATCTGTCTTCCAAAGCATGATCTATAAGGCAGTATAGGTAAAGGAAAACAACGTATTGCAGCCAGACATTTACACCTTGAATTAGTCAAGGCACTTTTAATTATAAGCGACAGAAACTCCAAACTGGCTTAAGCAAAACCAAGAATTTATTGATTCACGTAATGGAAAAGTCTAGGGATATTGCCTTAGGCATTGGCCATATCCAGCTGCTCTGACAGTTTCAGAAATCTCTTTCTCTTCACTTTTTTTGTTCTGCCTTTCTCTTTTGGCTTCATTTTGAGGCAAACTTGCCACCAAGCAATGGCAGAAACAGCCACCAGCTGCTCTACGAAGAGCTCAGCTGCTAAGCAAAAGATGGGCAGTTTGAATCCACCAGCTATTCCTTGGAAACTATGGGGCAATTCTATTCTGTCCTAAAGGGCCACTATGAGTTGAAATGGACTCAATGGCAACGGGTTTGATTTTTGGTGGTTTTAGCAAGAAGGGATGGAGCTCTGGTAGAGCAGTGGTTAAGAGCGTGGCTGCTAACCAAAAGGCCAGCAGTGTGAATCCACCAGCCGCTCCTTGGAAACCCTATGGGACAGTTCTACTCTGTCACTATCAGTCAGAATCGACTCAGTGGTAATGGATTAGCAGGAAGAGAAAGCCACTTATTTGGTAAGTTCAGCCTGGTCCTGTATCTGTTGAGTGTTGATTCTGATGGGCTAGATTCACATCACTCCTCCTGACCCTCTGCCACCCTCAGTCAACCCTCAGACACTGAGCCAAAGGAGCCACTAGTCATTGGCCATCCCAGGTCAAGTACCTACCCTGTGGGCTTAGCCCACTCAATCCACATGGCCAGAGTGGAGGAAGGCTGCTCCAGAGTGAAGAAACTTAAGATGTCCACTACACATCTCCATCATTCTTCTGAAGATAAGGCTTTCGACAGAACGTATTTCCTCTGGATAATCCCACTTGTTGACTCATGGCAACCCCATGTACAATGGAATCAGACTACTGTGATCCATAGATTTTGACTGATTTTTGGAAGTAGATCGCCAGGCCTTCTTTGCTAGCCTGTCCTAGTCTGGAGGCTCCTCTGAAACCTGTTCAGCATCGTAGCAACATGCAAACTTCCCTGACAGGTGGATGGTGGCCGTGCTTGAGGAGCATTGACTGAGAATCGAACCCAGGTCTACTCATGGAAGGTGAGAATTCTGCCACTGAACTACCGCTGCCCTCACATTAACTCTTTAGGTACTTCTTATTCTAAGACACACCTCGTTTCCACTCTTAATTTATACTGCAGTGGGGTTTGAAAATGGGCCATTCCCTATTTTCTCATCATTGCTTAGAAAGTTCTTTTTCAGCCACCCCATCTTTGTGTTGCCACTTAAATGTTGTCTTTTTCTTGTATCTCATTTTATGCCTCCCTCTTTAATCTGCTTTCCTAAGCTTTTAGCACTTGTTTTTTTCATTGTGAACAACAAAGTACAGAGATGTGACACTCCACCTCTTCAGTTGTCAGTCCCCCTTCATTCTGTGGTCTGGCTAGCCTGGGAGTCAGCACTGTATTATTCAGGGTCCCTTTCATCCTCTGGCTGTGAATGAGGGTCACGGATTTACTAGACTACATGGGGTTGAGTCTCTGATTTGTTGGACAGCCCATGGCTTATCCTGTATACACGCACACACATACACGCAGACGCAGATGGGGCTATAGACAATGGGCACTTTGGTTTCAGTAGGGGCTCCAGATGGTGAATTGTGTCTGCCAGCGAGTTTAAGAGAATTGTGGGTCTGGAGCCAGCCTAGTTGAGGGCACACTCCAGAGCCTTTCATCTGCCATGTGTAAGATGTGTTTGGCCCACTAATTAAATTAGAAACGAGGTAAGCACTCTTTTATTTTTAAGACCAAATCATATTCTAATATTTTATAGCCATTTAAAAACCTATTGCCATCAAGTCAATTCTGACTCATAACAACCCAGAGTAGAACTGCCCCCACAGGGTTTCTAAGGAGTGGTTGGTGAATTTGAACTGCCAAACTTTTGGTTAGCAGCCGTAGCTCTTAACCACTGTACCAGCAGGGCTCCTATATAACCACATGGGGTAAATAAGCCAAATGTTGTAAAGTCCATGTGTAGAAAAATGTATAGCTATAGGTATTCCCAAAGTATGTATGATTTTGGGGGAAAATTAGGAAATTCCCTATATACATTTAAAAATTCTTTTTAAAGTCTCAGAGTTTTTATGTGTACATTTATGTATGTGTGTGTGTATGCATATATGTTACATATGTATATTAAGAAGTGCCAGGCAAAATACAGATGTGATTTACATGTATTATCCAATGGAAGCTTTGTAACCCTGTGAGGGAGGCACATCTGCTCGTGTGAGAATCACGTGCACACAGAATTGAAGCTCCATTGTCAAACTAAATTGGGACTGGTAATTGGTCAGCAAATCCAGAGTCACGTAAAATGAGTATGCATGGAAAGTGACACATACTTTAAACATTTTATTTTAAATGAAAATATACTTTTTGTACGACATGTTAATGTGTATTTTATTTTTTTCTTGCTATGTATATGTGGAGGTTCTGATATTTTTCTCCCAGTGGTCTGTCACTTGCTATAAAACTTTGAGTGCCAAAAATGTTTTGATATAGGCCCAAGCCTTTTTCCTAGAGTAAGAGTTCTCTGACTAAAGTATCTTTCTTGTTTAAGCCTCATCCGTAATTTATCAGCTACAACTTCTTTTTACATTTCTTTGAGGTAGATCTAGAACTTAAGGATACTTGCAAAGTAAGTTCAGGATTCTTCTAGGTTTTTTTCCAGTATTTTCCAGTCGTTTCTCCCACAGCTTACTTAACAACAGATTTTTTTTTTCATGATTTGCCTTTACTGAGTCTTTACAAAGCGTTTAATTTAGTTTTTATAGAAACAACATTTTTAATATTTGTATTTGATTGCTCTTACATAATGCTTAAATAGTGTAAATGCAAATGTCATGGATTGAATTGTGCCCCCCAAAAAATGTGTGTCAACTTGTCTAGGCCATGATTCCCAGTATTGTGTGATTGTCCACCATTTTGTGATCTGAAGTGATATTCCTTTGTGTTGTAAATCCTACCTCTTTAATGTTAATGAGGCAGAATTAGAGGCAGTTACGTTAATGAGGCAGGACTCAATCTGCAAGATTAGGTTGTGTCTTAAATCAATCTCTTTTGAGATATAAAAGAGAGAAGTGAGCAGAGAGACAGGGGCACCTCATACTACCAAGAAAGCAGCACCTGGAGCAGAGTGCATCCTTTGTACCTGGGGTTCCTGTGCTGAGAAACCCCTGGACCAGAGGAAGCTAGACGACAAGAACATTCTGTCAGAACTGACAGAGGAAGCCTTCCCCAGGGGCTGGCACCCTGAATTTGAGAGAATAAATTTCTAGCCTCTAGCCTCCTAAACTGTGAGAGAATAAATTTCTCTGTTAAAGGCATCCACTTATGGTATTTCTGTTACAGCAGCACTAGATGACTAAGACACGAAGCAAGTACATTTGGCAGAGAAAGGTTTGAAAGGAAACACATTGACCTGGCAAAAGCACCTTGGTGGGAACAGATGTGAGCAGGTGTGTTGTTACTACTGGCACCAGTAGCTAACACTGATATGGATCTTACTATTTGTTCTAAGTTCTTTACATCTATTAACTCATTTAGTCTTCACAGGACCTCCATCAGGTAAGGTGCTATTACCGTTTTTTACAGATGAGGAAAATGATATACAGAGAATGCGTAAGAGTAGCCAGCTCCCCGCTAGCATGCGCTTTGCTGTGGGCTTTAGTCAGTACTTTTTGCAAAGCCAATGAGAGCATTATACATGAAGGTAAATTAAGGGCAGGAAGAGAGAAAGAGAGACACTGTATAGACATGTTGTTGTTGTTAGTTACTGTTGAGTCAGCTCCAACTCATGGCAACCTTGTAACAGAATGAAACACTGGCCCAGTCCTGTGCCACCTTCATGGTCCTCGTGAGACATATCTATCCCTTAAACAAAAACCCTATCATAACATATAAAGACTTCTGGAACATTCTCCATATCTCTCTAAATTTAGAATCTAGGATTCTAGAGGTAGAAATGACCTCACTGCTGACTGAAAGGTTGGAGATTCAAAACCACCGGTGGCTTCACAGGAGAAATGTGACAGTCTGCTTCTAGAGATTTACAGCCTTGGAAACCCTATAGGATCACTACGAGTTGGAATCGAGTCAACGGTAGTGGGTGGGTAATCATGTAGCCACCCCCCATTTTCTGACAGGACAATCCAGGCCCAGCAGGATGCGATGATTTTTTTTTTAGAGCACCCAGCTGGTTAGTGGCATGTTATCCATGAGGCTTCATTTCCTGACTTACCCCCACGTTTTCTTCCTAAATAATGCACACACTGATACATATAAGGGCATCCTGAGAGAAACATGTAGAAAAAGAGAGTCACCCAGAGTTTGCCAAGAGAGAAGAAAGTATGGTAGATTTGAATGCTTTAGACTTATCAAATCCATGTCTATCTACTAGAGCCAGAGTAAAGCTGGACCAGAGAATCCTAGGCTGGAAAGGGTCTAATGATGTGATCTTATCCATTCCTGCCTAGGGAAGGAGGAAAGGGGTTAGCTGAGCACCTACAAGGTAGATGAGATTAAAAACCCAGTAACCAAAAGCTCTGTATTATAGGGAAGGAAGTTGAGCTTTGGTGAGATAAAGTGATACAGCTAAAATCTCAGACCTAGAAAAAAAATGGAATCAGAACATGAGTCCAGTCTTGATGATGCTGAGGTCCATGGTCTTCATGCCACTTCACTATGGTTCTTCAGGGGGCAGCATAATTGGTCATCCTCTGTAGCTGTTAAATAACAGGTTTTTCTTGGCTAATTTTTTTTTCCTAAAGCAAATCCTAGTATTTCTTCCTTAATTTTAATCTGTATCCTTCTGCAGTCCTCGGTCAACACAAGAAGCAATTGATCACAATATTTTGGGTAATAATCTTTATATTTTATGAGGTCAATTGTACCTTGATCAGATAGTTTTGAGCCTATTTTAGGGAGAAAACACAGATTGGCAATGTTTGGGTGCCAGTAGTAGTAGCCGAAGATCTTGAGATAGAAGGGATTTAGTTCAGCTCAGCATTATTCATGTTCACATCTGCTCTGTAGCATCTCCATCAAGCCTGTGTGATGGTTTTTAGCCTAGGAATTATGAGGAGTGAGAGGGCGGGAACTCACCTCCTTAGACAGCCCATTCCATCTTTGGCCTTGAAGTCACATGTATACACAGTCTTTTACAGGATGAAGCTTAAAAATTACTTTAGATATCTTTTGTTCACAAAAGTAATTCATGTTTATATAGAAATTTTGATAACTTAAGAAAAGTTTAAAGAAGAATATAAAAACATGTGTATTAGTAATCTGTTGTTGTTAGGTGCTGTCAGGTTAGTTCTGACTCATAGCCACCCTGTGTACAACAGAACAAAATACTGCCCAGTCCTGCGCCATCCTCACAATCATTGCTATGTTTGAGCCCATTATTGCCAGTAATCTATTGCTGTGTAACAAATTATTCCAAAATGTAGCAGCTTAAGACAACAAACGTTTATTATCTCACATAGTTTCTGAGAGAGCCAGGACTCTGGGAGTGGCTTGGCTGAGTGGTTCCCTCATGAAGTTACAGTCAACCTGTTCACTGGGGCCACCATCATTAGAGGCTTGACAGGACCACAAGGTCTGCTTCCAAAATCACGTGGCTGTTGGCAAGAGGCTTTAGTTTTTGCCACATGGGTCTCTTCTCCATAGGGCTGCTCACAGCATAGCTTCCTCCACAGGGTGAGAGTGAGAGAGTGAAAATGCACACTAGAGAGCAACCTAGATAGAAGCCATGATCTTTTATAAGCTAATCTTGGAAATGACATTCCACCACTTCTGCTGCATTCTCTTGGTCATACAGACTATCCCAGTGTCCTAGGTTCTCTAGAGAAGCAGAACCAGTGAGATATATGTAGATATAGAGAGATTTATTTCATGGGATTGGCTCACGCCATTGTGGGGACTGCTAAATCCAAAATCTATAGATAGGTGAGAGGCTGGATACTGCTGCTGGCTCATGGGATTGTAGTGGGCTTGTAAGTCCAAAATCTGTAAGGTCAGGAGGCAGGCTGGAAACTTCTACAGGCTTTCTCCCCAAGCTCCGTAGGTCAGACAGAGTGCAGAGTGGAGACAGAGTTCTGCCAAAATATCTATTTATAGTCTAGGGGCAGACCATACCCTAAAGAAACTCTTTTTTTAGTTGATTGATTATGTTATATTGCATTAGATTGCATTATGGAAAGCAACTAGTCTAGTGTTTGGCCAAACTACCAGGAACCATAACCTAGCCAATTTGATGCATAAAATTAACCATCACACCTAGGTACAGTGTGGGAGGGGACTATACAAGGGCATGAGTACCATGAGGTATAAATCACTGGAGGCCATGTTGAAGGCTGCCTACTACACTGTGTAAATAAAAATTTTGTTACATTATGTAATTTTTTTTTACCTACAGTTCTCCTTTTTTCCAAGAGCATTAACAAAATACAAAAGATCATCAGGAAAAAAAAAAAAAAACCTGAAGGGAATGCAATGTTGAGGGACAAATGCCGTAATGGACTTTTTATTGCACTCTCATCCTAGAGGATCTTTCTGATTTTGCCCCAAGTCTGGCATGTCGAGATGTATGTGGTTTGAGTAGAGACAATAGAGTGGATGGAAGGATCTGTATACACGTTGGTCCTGAAGTTGGTTGTGATTTAGGGAACCATTTGAGGCCCCACTGTCTCTGAGATGGGATAGGGAGTTGAGTCTCATGACTCCTGAACATCTTCCTTATGTCATCGATGTAGTATGAGAAGCAGCGTGTCTTAATTATCTAGTGCTGCTATAACAGAAATACCACAAATGGATGGTTTTAACAAAGAGAAATTTATTTCGTCACAGTAAAGCAGGCTAAACGTCCAAATTCAAGGTGTGAGCTCCAGGGGAAGGCTTTCTCAGAGATTTGTAAGATATATTCCAATCTTTACAAAGAATTATTTGAGAAAAAATATTGAAGTACTTTAGTCATGAGTTTATTGGAAGTGACTTAAAAGTGTTTTTTGGAGGAAAGCATTTTGTTTCTGTAAACAGCCTACTGAGATCCAGTAGGAAGTTATAGTATCTGGTTAAGCAATAATACTCAACAACCTCTCCCCATGCAAGTATTATATAGATAATATATGAAACACATGGGTACGTGATAGGTAACACAACACATTTATAGATTGTTGGCTGCCATTGAGTCAGCCCCAACTCATGGTGGCCCTGTGCACAATGGAATCAGATCATTGTGATGAGGGTTTTTATTGGCTGATTTTCAGAAGTAGATTTTCTCCTGGCCTTAGCGCATCTTAGTCGGAAGCTTCACTGAGACCTGTTCAGCGTCATGGCTACACACAAGCCTCTACTGACAGACAAGTAGTGGCAGTATGTGAGGTGTATTGGCAGGGAATCAAACCTGGTTGTCCCACATGGAAGGTGAGAATTCTACTTCCGAACCACCAATGCCCTCTACATTTATATGTAGGTGATGTTTTATCGTACGTGTAGAGCTATTAAAAAAAAAAACAAATACACATACCTGTGTGATATTTTGGTGAATAATGGTAATCCAAAAGCAAACTGTAATATCCAATAAATTTGAATGAATTCTTTTATAGTACATACAAAGGAAATATATCAGTAAAAATTGGCACAAAACAAACAACAAAAGGGAATAAATTTGAATAAATTCCTGCACTGGCAGTCACAGTACGTGTTGATAAATATTTCAGCATAAACTGATACAAAATGTATAACATGAAATATTATTTCTGAAGGAATTCCTATGTCATGCATTCAATAAAAGCTAATGTTTCACTGAGCAGTAATATGTACGAAGCAACAGGGGAAAAACTGAATTAATTTTAGGAAGTGGCTTGAACCTAATGTTTATGATAGTGTCTCTGCCGACTCTGAGCCACAGTTTGCAGCGGTACTATAGATGTGAATCCAGGATGTCTAGGGAGTAGTCCAGACCCTGCCTCTGGTCACTTTGTGGTCCTTGGCCCCTTCCCCACCTGTCTCATGAATCGTTTTGACAAACTGAGGTGCTGATGCAGTAAACTGGTGTGTGGATGGTTGGTGGCCCCCCAGACCCTGTTTCCTTTGGCCAGGAAACCATAACCTAGCCGAGCTGACACATAAAATTAACCGTCACACCCAGGTATGATGTAGGAGGAGGCTATACAAGGGTGTGAGAGGAGACCCATGAATTTCTCTATCCCAGCAAGACCTACGGATGGCCAAGAATGGGAAGCAGGCAAGATGGCCACAAAACAACTGCTCCTGCTCTTTAGCTGGACAATGAAAGGTGAAGTGTCCAAAGTTATTGTTTGTTTTGAAAATGGAGCAACTTCATGACCGACAGTCGACTTCCGGAGGCTTTTTCACATCCTCCCTTTCAGGCTTTGAGCTCTGCAGCCCCGGAACAGTCTGTTTCCTAGTCTGGATCCAGATGCAGGTCCCCGTGTGTGCGTGTGAAGAACTCAAGCCTTCCCTGAGCTTGTTTCCCCTTTGTTCCTGCTGATGAAGGAAAAGCCGTGCTAGGCAGCGACATACTCCAGCATTTCAGGCACCAGGGTCACCAGGCCCGATCCTGTGGCACTGGGCTGAGCCCCTCACTAGCAGCCACACAGCCCTCTTTGTCCTGCTATCAGCTGGAATCTGGTCAGTCCCAGCTCAGAGCTCCAGAGAGGGTAAACCCCATTTTTTCTGTGGTCTCAGATAACAGTGCCACAGAGAAGATGGAGCAAAACCAGGGCAACTCTGCCAGCCTTTCATTGCAGGATAAATGCCTTTAGGTACAGAGGGATGCAGATGGAAGCCACAGCTCAGCTCATCACAGACCTCTGTGGCTGACCCATGTCACCTCCTAGCAAGGAGAGACAGCACTGGAGACCTGAATATCAGCTCGTACAGTAGCTCCCTGGGAGGGCAGCGAGGTGGAAGTTGACAGCACAGACTTTGGCAGCAGAAAATACTTCAATAAGTTACTTAACCTCCTTATGTCTTAGAATCTTCATTTGTAAAACAGGGAAAATAAAAGTACCTGTCTAGTAGAGTTGTTGTGAAAATTATATGAGATAATGTATGTAAAGGGGCAGGCACCTTTTTTGGCACAAAGTAAGGGTTCAGTAATTCTAGGTAAACATACAAAAGCTTGTAATCCTGTGTGAATACAATAACCACTCTAGTTTCATCTGTAAATGAAAAGATTAGATTAGATGACCTCTAAAGTCTGTATTGGTTCTAAATATGTCTGTTTTAGGCAAGTGCCCACTCTTTGCTTCCCACTACCATAGCCATCCCACATCCTTGTTTCAACCTCTGACAGCAGAAGCAGTGGAGTGGCATGAACATCTGGAAAAGTGGAAACAGATAGCCCTGCCTGGCTTCAAGCTGGTTCCTAGAGCTGTGTTGTCTCTGAGCCTTGGTTTCCTCATTTAAGTGATGGGAATGTCATCATCTACTCACAGGTCAATGAGCACTGTTGTATATAGAATGGACCTATAGTTCCCAGAACAGGCTAGTGACCAACAACGACCAAAAAAAAAAAAGTTGCTGTCAGTCACTTCCAACTCATGGCAAGCCCATGTGTGTCAGAGCAGGACTCCAAAGGGTTTTCAATGGCTGATTTTTCAGAAGTAGATCCACAGGCCTTTCTTCCCAGGCACCTATGGGTGGACTCGAACCTCCAGCCTTCTGTTTAGCAGCCAAGCACATTAACCATTTGCATCAACCAGGGACTCCAGCGACCAGTAAAGTTAACTATTACCACTATCTTTCCACATCAGTGGGTCTTTTTATTCCTGGGCATCTAAGACCATTTCACAGGATGTGCTTATGAGCCCTGTCTACCCTGTGTCTCTCTGCTGCTCTGGTCCCAGTGACCTGGTAACTCCTGGGAGCATGCTTCCATTGCATCTGCCTAACTATTTGGGAAGAAGCCCTGGTGGTGCAGTGGTTAAGCACTTGGCTGCCAACTGAAAGGTCTGGAGTTCGAACCCAGCTGCTCCACAGGAGAAAGATGTGGCAGTCTCCTTCCGTAAAAATTAACCCATTAGAAACCCATTGCTGTTGAGTCAGTTCCAAATCATAGAGACCCTCTAGGACAGAGTAGAACTGCCTCATAGGGTTTCCAAGGAGCAGCTGTAAAGATTACAGCCTTGGAAATCCTATGGGGTAGTTTTACCCTGTTCTGTAGGGTCGCTGTGAGTCAGAATCGACTGACGGCACACACAACACCAACAACTAGTTGGGAGATGACTGGATTGACTTTAGCCTCTATATCTCTAAGAAGATGACAGCAGAGGAGCCTGTACCTGAGGCTGTCATTCATTCTACAGTCCTTTTCCAGCCAGGTACCATGTGCAAAGTAGGATGCTTGAACAGAGAAAGTCATAGTCTAGGGTTGGATTTGTAGAAAAGGTGGTCTAGATCTCTGACCAAAGCTGAGTTTTGTGCCTCTAGGGCAGCATGGATCTCTTACCTTGAACATGCTCAAAGTCATGACTGTCTTTAATCTGTGATCCTTCTAAGCATTACATTGTTTTTTATTCTCAAAGCCAAAAGAGCCTGAATTATTACAAATATGTGTTATTTTGTGCCAGCAGAATATCTCAACCCACCAAATAGGATGAGGAGGTTAAAGATTAAACTGGCTGCAGGAAATCATATGAAACAGAAGATGCAAGTTCTGAGAAGTAGTGAGGCGGCAACGGTATTGCCAGCAGATCTTCTTCTAGCCTTATTGTGTAGTGGATTGAGATTCTGGAGTCAGCTGCCTGGGTTTGAACCTGAGCTCTTCCATCCACTAGCTGAGTGATCACTCTAGTGCAGGTGCTTAAGCTCAGTTTCTGTACTTGCAAAGTGAAACTTTTAATTAATTTACTTCAGAGGGTTTTGAGGTTTTACAAAAAATAATACAAGTAAAGATCTTAACAGTGCCAGACTCAATAAATGTTAGATCTGGTTTTTATTTATAAAGAATATATCATTTTTAAAACCCACTGCCTGCTTTTGGCAGCTTTTTACTCTTTAGAAGTGATTTTAATCATTTTTGGATTCTAAATTAGACCCTGCCAGTATAAAGGAAAAGTCCCTGATTTCTTTGAACTTTGAGGGCACCTATCTTAGTTGAATGTGGAACCACCAAGTGGAGATGTCTAGTAGGCATTAAAATATTAGCATCTTCTGGATTATGTGGCTGACCACATAAGTAAAAGCCCATGTGAATGGCAGTGCCTGCATCTGTCTGTGTGCTCAGTTCAATTGTGGGCCACATGGTGTCACACCGAGCTATGCTGCCCAGAGATTCACAGAGGTCAAGAGTCAGTTGTGTCTTAGAGCTTGGGATCTGGAGTAAGGCTTCCTGGTTTGGGGCCCTGGCTCTGCCACTATCAATCTTTGTGACCTTGGATCAATCACTTAATCTGACCTTTCTTCATCTGTTAAATGATTGAATGAGATAACAAGTGAAAGTGATGTGCAGTATGATGATGCTAAACTAGGAGCAGTCACTACCATGCTACCGTTTCCAGTAGGATATTGGGCAGATCCAGGCCTTGCACATGACCCTTCCATTATGGCTTCTTTTAGTAGTAAGCGTACCCAGTGCAAATAAACCATGAAAAAAATGTGTTTCTCATTTTAGCAGTGATTGGCTTAGACACTTGTTTAATGTACATTTCCGTTCTTTTAGGAGAAATGTAACTTTTAATAATGCTGCAGTGGGAACTCTATTCAAATGAACAAGAGAGCTTTGTAGAGTTTTCATGTGACACCTCATCATAATTGGCTGACTTTGGCTTAAGTATGAGGTCTGATCATCCTAATCTGGCCTCTAGGTTTTTTTACTGTTTTGTTCAGCATACTTAGGTAAGTAGGTGTTCTCTTTGTAAACATTATGAAAATCAAAATGCCAAAACAGATTAAATGTAGAAGCAGGCTGGATGCTGCATCACCTGTTACACTTCATTATTGTGGCTAGTTGGAGTCCTCTTGGCTCAATAGCGCTCTTTGTAGTTGATTTATAAATTTATTTGGGACTTTATACCTAGCTTTATGTTTATGCACATTTAAGAAATATTTTAATAAAAATAATTTATGTCAATGTTGAGGGTCGGTGAGATTTTTCTTTCAAAGAGGGTCCATTCATTAATCAAGAAACATTAAAATAGATCATTCAGAGAAGAGCAGAGCCCTGTACACCAGCTGATTTTCTGATTTGCTGGGTACTTAGTCCACGTTTCTCTGTCCAACTCGTATGTTGCACAAAGGAACTCTTTTTTATTTTTTTTTAATGTGTTTATTATTATCTGTCTTCCCCCACTAAGATGTCCACTCCATGAGGGAAGGGACTTTGTTTTTTCATTGCTGTATCCCCAGAATCTACAATAGTGCCTGGCACGTAGCAGATTTTTTTTTTTTTAATAATTTTTATTGTGCTTTAAGTGAAAGTTTACGAATCAAGTCAGTCTCTCACACAAAAACCCATATACACCTTGCTACACACTCCCAAAGACTCTCCCCCTAATGAGACAGCCCGCTCTCTCCCTTTTCGTGTCCATTTCGCCAGCTTCTAACACCCTGCACGCTCTCATCTCCCCTCCAGGCAGGAGATGCCAACATAGTTTCAAGTGTCCACCCGATCCAAGAAGCTCACTCCTCACCAGCATCCCTCTCCAACCCATTGTCCAGTCCAGTCCATGTCTGAAGAGTTGGCTTTGAAAATGGTTCCTGTCCTGGGCCAACAGAAGGTCTGGGGGCCATGACCGCCTGGGTCGTTCTAGTCTCAGTCAGACTGTTAAGTCTGGTCTTATGAGAATTTGGGGTCTGCATCCCACTGCTCTCCTGCTCCCTCAGGGGTTCTCTGTTGTGTTCCCTGTCAGGGCAGTCATCGGTTGTAGCCAGGTGCCATCTAGTTCTTCTAGTCTCAGGATGATGTAGTCTCTGGTTCGTGTGGCCCTTTCTGTCTGTTGGGCTTGTGTCCTTGGTGTTCTTCATACTCTGGTCAAAGGAACTCTTTACCCTTCTGGCTTCTTTGCCATTCAGGGCATCAGATTATTCTGGGTATATGTAGGAGCTTTTTTGATTCTTGTCTGTGAACGGTACTTTTAGAAGAAAGGGGAAAATCTCTCTCTCTTTTATTACTCAATACCCATATCTTCCATGTTCCATTCATAAGAAAGAGCCACTTCCAAATTCCTATTTTTTCTCAGTTAAAATAGACATACCACTATTCTGTCTAGTGTTATTTCTTCTTTTGCACATTTTTATATTAGGAAGTCAGCCGTTGGCATATTGTCAGCCTCTTGCAGTGATGATATCTGGGCTTTGTGCAGTCTTTCTTTTCCAGGCAGCTCTGTGCTCTGCACGGATTACACCACTAGACCTCACAGCTGTTCCCAGAAGTAGGAAGGATCTGACCCAGCGCCCAGGTGTGAGAACAGAGGGCTGGAATAAGGGAGTCTGAAGGAAGCAGTGGGTTACTTCTTTTATGTTAGCGTTTCTGCTTTAGGCAGACTTCTGCATTTGCACCTATATTCGTATTTCCTTCAAAGCATTTTTCAAGTGATAATAGTCATTAACTCCATTGCTGGAGAGTGAAGTAAAAAAAAAAGAAGTAAAGGGGATACTAATGTAGCTTTTGAGGAATAAAAACCTGCACTCAAACCTTTTTAGGTTTGTTAAGAAAGAACTGTTTTAACTGCTGGTTTTGGTATGCTGTGTGATTTTTGCCTTGGCTTTGGAATGTATTTAAATTGATTTTATATTCTGAAATTGAGCGGTCAGAAGAAACCCATCTAATGATATGGTTGTCTAAAAGCTATTCTATTTAGCTGTTTAAAAGGTGTAAAATTGTGTTCCTAGAGTCCAGCTGTGATCATTTCATTATTTTGTTTTGTTAATTTTTAAGCACCTTGAACTTTGGAGTCAAAACACCTGGCTTCATTTTATGGGCTAATTATACAATCTAATTCTCAGTTTCCTCCTTTGTAATGAAGATAATAATACCTTAAAGGGTGGTTGTTACAATTAAGTGGGATCAAGTGCATAGTGGGTGTCAATAAATATTTTTTTTTTTTTTTTTTTTATAATAACTTTTATTAAGCTTCAAGTGAACGTTTACAAATCCAATCAGTCTGTCACATATAAGTTTACATACATCTCACTCCCTACTCCCACTTACTCTCCCCGTCTTGAGTCAGCCCTTTCAGTCTCTCCTTTCTTGACAATTTTGCCGGCTTCCCTCTCTCTCTATCCTCCCATCCCCCCTCCAGACAAGAGTTGCCAACACAATCTCAAGTGTACACCTGATATAATTAGCTCACTCTTCATCAGCGTCTCTCTCCCACCCGCTGACCAGTCCCTTTCATGTCTGATGAGTTGTCTTCAGGGATGGTTCCTGTCCTGTGTCAACAGAAGGTCTGGAGAGCATGACCGCCGGGATTCCTCCAGTCTCAGTCAGACCATTAAGTTTGGTCTTCTTATGAGAATTTGGGGTCTGCATCCCACTGCTCTCCTGCTCCCTCAGGGGTCCTCTGCTGAGCTCCCTGTCAGGGCAGTCATCGATTGTGGCCGGGCACCAACTAGTTCTTCTGGTCTCAGGATGATGTAGGTCTCTGGTTCATGTGGCCCTTTCTGTCTCTTGGGCTCTTAGTTGTCATGTGGGCTTGGTGTTCTTCATTTTCCTTTGCTCCAGGTGGGTTGAGACCAATTGCTGCATCTTAGATGGCTGCTTGTTAGCATTTAAGACCCCAGACGCCACATTTCAAAGTGGGATGCAGAATGATTTCATAATAGAATTATTTTGCCAATTGACTTAGAAGTCCCCGCAAACCGTGTTCCCCAGACCCCCGCGCTTGCTCCGCTGAGCTTTGAAGCATTCATTTTATCCCGGAAACTTCTTTGCTTTTGGTCCAGTCCAATTGAGCTGACCTTCCATGTATTGAGAGTTGTCTTTCCCTTCACCTAAAGCAGTTCTTATCTACTGATTAATCAATAAAAAAACCCTCTCCCACCCTCCCTCCCTCCCCCCCTCGTAACCACAAAAGTATGTGTTCTTCTCAGGTTTACTATTTCTCAAGATCTTATAATAGTGGTCTTATACAGTATTTGTCCTTTTGCCTCTGACTCATTTCGCTCAGCATAATGCCTTCCAGGTTCCTCCATGTTATGAAATGTTTCAGAGATTCGTCACTGTTCTTTATCGATGCGTAGTAATCCATTGTGTGAATATACCACAATTTATTTACCCATTCATCCGTTGATGGACACCTTGGTTGCTTCCAACTTTTTGCTATTGTAAACAGAGCTGCAATAAACATGGGTGTGCATATATCTGTTTGTATGAAGGCTCTTGTATCTCTAGGGTATATTCCGAGGAGTGGGATTTCTGGGTTGTATGGTAGTTCTATTTCTAACTGTTTAAGATAACGCCAGATAGATTTCCAAAGTGGTTGTACCATTTTACATTCCCACCAGCAGTGTATGAGAGTTCCAATCTCTCCGCAGCCTCTCCAACATTTATTATTTTGTGTTTTTTGGATTAATGCCAGCCTTGCTGGTGTGAGATGGAATCTCATCGTAGTTTTAATTTGCATTTCTCTAATGGCTAATGATCGAGAGCATTTTCTCATGTATCTGTTGGCTGCCTGAATATCTTCTTTAGAGAAATGTGTGTTCATATCCTTTGCCCACTTCTTGATTGGGTTGTTTGTCTTTTTGTGGTTGAGTTTTGACAGAATCATGTAGATTTTAGAGATCAGGCGCTGGTCGGAGATGTCATAGCTGAAAATTCTTTCCCAATCTGTAGGTGGTCTTTTTACTCTTTTGGTGAAGTCTTTAGATGAGCATAGGTGTTTGATTTTTAGGAGCTCCCAGTTATCAGGTTTCTCTTCATCATTTTTGGTAATGTTTTGTATTCTGTTTATACCTTGTATTAGGGCTCCTAGGGTTGTCCCAATTTTTTCTTCCATGATCTTTATCGTTTTAGTCTTTATGTTTAGGTCTTTGATCCACTTGGAGTTAGTTTTTGTGCATGGTGTGAGGTATGGGTCCTGTTTCATTTTTTTGCAAATGGATATCCAGTTATGCCAGCACCATTTGTTAAAAAGGCTGTCTTTTCCCCAGTTAATTGACACTGGTCCTTTGTCAAATATCAGCTGCTCATACGTGGATGGATCTATGTCTGGGTTCTCAATTCTGTTCCATTGGTCTATGTGTCTGTTGTTGTACCAATACCAGGCTGTTTTGACTACTGTGGCTGTATAATAGGTTCTGAAGTCAGGTAAGGTGAGGCCTCCCACTTTCTTCTTCTTTTTCAGTAGTGCTTTGCTTATCCGGGGCTTTTTTCCCTTCCATATGAAATTGGTGATTTGTTTCTCTATCCCCTTAAAATATGACATTGGAATTTGGATTGGAAGTGCGTTAAATGTATAGATGGCTTTTGGTAGAATAGACATTTTTACTATGTTAAGTCTTCCTATCCATGAGCAAGGTATGTTTTTCCACTTAAGTATGTCCTTTTGAATTTCTTGTAGTAGAGCTTTGTAGTTTTCTTTGTATAGGTCTTTTACATCCTTGGTAAGATTTATTCCTAAGTATCTTATCTTCTTGGGGGCTACCGTGAATGGTATTGATTTGGTTATTTCCTCTTCGGTGTTCTTTTTGTTGATGTAGAGGAATCCAAGTGATTTTTGTATGTTTATTTTATAACCTGAGACTCTGCCAAACTCTTCTATTAGTTTCAGTAGTTTTCTGGAGGATTCCTTAGGGTTTTCTGTGTATATAATCATGTCATCTGCAAATAGTGATAACTTTACTTCTTCCTTGCCAATCCGGATACCTTTTATTTCTTTGTCTAGCCTGATTGCCCTGGCTAAGACTTCCAACACGATGTTGAATAAGAGCGGTGATAAAGGGCATCCTTGTCTGGTTCCCGTTCTCAAGGGAAATGCTTTCAGGTTCTCTCCATTTAGAGTGATATTGGCTGTTGGCTTTGCATAGATGCCCTTTATTATGTTGAGGAATTTTCCTTCAATTCCTATTTTGGTAAGAGTTTTTATCATAAATGGGTGTTGGACTTTGTCAAATGCCTTTTCTGCATCAATTGATAAGATCATGTGGTTTTTGTCTTTTGTTTTATTTATGTGATGGATTACATTAATGGTTTTTCTGATATTAAACCAGCCTTGCATACCTGGTATAAATCCCACTTGATCAGGGTGAATTATTTTTTTGATGTGTTGTTGGATTCTATTGGCTAGAATTTTGTTGAGGATTTTTGCATCAATGTTCATGAGGGATATAGGTCTATAATTTTCTTTTTTTGTAATGTCTTTACCTGGTTTTGGTATCAGGGAGATGGTGGCTTCATAGAATGAGTTGGGTAGTATTCCGTCATTTTCTATGCTTTGGAATACCTTTAGTAGTAGTGGTGTTAACTCTTCTCTGAAAATTTGGTAGAACTCTGCAGTGAAGCCGTCCGGGCCAGGACTTTTTTTTGTTGGGAGTTTTTTGATTACCGTTTCAATCTCTTTTTTTGTTATGGGTCTATTTAGTTGTTCTGCTTCTGAATGTGTTAGTTTAGGTAGGTAGTGTTTTTCAAGGAATTCATCCATTTCTTCTAGGTTTTCAAATTTGTTAGAGTACAATTTTTCATAATAATCTGAAATGATTCTTTTAATTTCATTTGGTTCTGTTGTGATGTGGTCCTTCTCATTTCTTATTCGGGTTATTTGTTTCCTTTCCTGTATTTCTTTAGTCAGTCTAGCCAATGGTTTATCAATTTTGTTAATTTTTTCAAAGAACCAGCTTTTGGCTTTGTTAATTCTTTCAATTGTTTTTCTGTTCTCTAATTCATTTAGTTCAGCTCTAATTTTTATTATTTGTTTTCTTCTGGTGCCTGATGGATTCTTTTGTTGCTCACTTTCTATTTGTTCAAGTTGTAGGGACAGTTCTCTGATTTTGGCTCTTTCTTCTTTTTGTATGTGTGCATTTATTGATATAAATTGACCTCTGAGCACTGCTTTTGCTGTGTCCCAGAGGTTTTGATAGGAAGTATTTTCATTCTCGTTGCTGTCTATGAATTTCCTTATTCCCTCCTTGATGTCTTCTATAACCCAGTCTTTTTTCAGGAGGGTATTGTTCATTTTCCAAGTATTTGATTTCTTTTCCCTCGTTCTTCTGTTATTGATCTCTAGTTTTATTGCCTTGTGGTCTGAGAAGATGCTTTGTAATATTTCGATGTTTTGGACTCTGCAAAGGTTTGTTTTATGACCTAATATGTGGTCTATTCTAGAGAATGTTCCATGTGCGCTAGAAAAAAAAGTATATTTTGCAGCAGTTGGGTGGAGAGTTCTGTATAAGTCAATGAGGTCAAGTTGGTTGATTGTTGTAATTAGATCTTCCGTGTCTCTGTTGAGCTTCTTACTGGATGTCCTGTCCTTCTCCGAAAGTGGTGTGTTGAAGTCTCCTACTATAATTGTGGAGGTATCTATCTCGCTTTTCAGTTCTGTTAAAATTTGATTTATATATCTTGCAGCCCTGTCATTGGGTGCGTAAATATTTAATATGGTTATGTCTTCCTGATCAATTGTCCCTTTTATCATTATATAGTGTCCTTCTTTATCCTTTGTGGTGGATTTAAGTCTAAAGTCTATTTTGTCAGAAATTAATATTGCTACTCCTCTTCTTTTTTGCTTATTGTTTGCTTGATATACTTTTTTCCATCCTTTGAGTTTTAGTTTGTTTGTGTCTCTAAGTCTAAGGTGTGTCTCTTGTAGGCAGCATATAGATGGATCGTGTTTCTTTATCCAGTCTGTGACTCTCTGTCTCTTTATTGGTGCGTTTAGTCCATTTACATTCAGGGTAATTATAGATAAATAAGTTTTTAGTGCTGTCATTTTGATGCCTTTTTATGTGTGTTGTTGACAATTTCATTTTTCCACATACTTTTTTGTGCTGAGGCGTTTTTCTTAGTAAATTGTGAGATCCTCACTTTCATAGTGTTTGACTTTATGTTAGTTGAGTCGTTACGTTTTTCTTGGTTTTTGTCTTGAGTTATAGAGTTGTTATACCTTTTTGTGGTTACCTCATTATATACCCCTATTTTTCTAAGTAAAAACCTAACTTGTATTGTTCTATATCGCCTTGTATCACTCTCCATATGGCAGTTCAATGCCTCCTGTATTTAGTCCCTCTTTTTGATTATTGTGATCTTTTACCTATTGACTTCCATGATTCCCTGTTATGTGTATTTTTTTTTAATTAATCTTAATTTGTTTGTTTTTGTGATTTCCCTATTTGAGTTGATATCAGGACGTTCTGTTTTGTGACCTTGTGTTGTGCTGATATCTGATATTATTGGTTCTCTGACCAAACAATATCCTTTAGTATTTCTTGTAGCTTTGGTTTGGTTTTTGCAAATTCTCTAAACTTGTGTTTGTCTGTAAATATCTTAATTTCGCCTTCATATTTCAGAGAGAGTTTTGCTGGATATATGATCCTTGGTTGGCAGTTCTTCTCCTTCAGTGTTCTGTATATGTCGTCCCATTCCCTTCTTGCCTGCATGGTTTCTGCTGAGTAGTCAGAACATATTCTTATTGATTCTCCCTTGAAGGAAACCTTTCTTTTCTCCCTGGCTGCTTTTAAAATTTTCTGTTTATCTTTGGTTTTGGTGAGTTTGATGATAATATGTCTTGGTGTTTTTCTTTTTGGATCAATCTTAAATGGGGTTCGATGAGCATCTTGGATAGATATCCTTTCGTCTTTCATGATGTCAGGGAAGTTTTCTGTCAGAAGTTCTTCAACTATTTTCTCTGTGTTTTCTGTCCCCCCTCCCTGTTCTGGGACTCCAATCACCCGCAGGTTATCCTTCTTGATAGAGTCCCACATAATTCTTAGGGTTTCTTCATTTTTTTTAATTCTTTTATCTGATTTTTTTTCAGCTATGTTGGTGTTGATTCCCTGGTCCTCCAGATGTCCCAGTCTGCATTCTAATTGCTCGAGTCTGCTCCTCTGACTTCCTAGTGTGTTGTCTAATTCTGTTATTTTATTGTTAATCTTTTGGATTTCTACATGTTGTCTCTCTATGGATTCTTGCAACTTATTAATTTTTCCAGTATGTTCTTGAATAATCTTTTTGAGTTCTTCAACAGTTTTATCAGTGTGTTCCTTGGCTTTTTCTGCAGATATCCTGATTTCATTTGTGATATCATTAAGCATTCTGTAAATTAGTTTTTTATATTCTGTATCTGATAATTCCAAAATTGTATCTTCATTTGGGAAAGATTTTGATTCTTTTGTTTGGGGGGTTGGAGAAGCTGTCACGGTCTGCTTCTTTAAGTGGTTTGATATGGATTGTTGTCTCCAAGCCATCACTGGGAAACTAGTTTTTCCAGAAAATCCGCTAAAAAAAAACTGCAGTCAGATCCCTATCAGACAGAGTTCTCCCTCTGGCTCAGGCTATTCAGATGTTAATGAAGCCGCCTGCGTGCAGTCCAAATCCCTGTGGGACGGTTCCCCGGCTCGGGTGCTGCTCTTTCTGCTCCAAGATCAGTCACTGCCTCCCGGGGACTTCTCCTAACGGCTGCGTCCCACGCCGCCCGTGGAACCGGCTAGTCCCCCTCCCGGGGTTAGTTCAGGGGGGTGGAGCAGGTCTCTGTGCTTGTGCCGTACCTGACTGGTATGCTGGCTCCAGGCTCTGGAAACAATCGCTGCTTCCCCGTATTAGTTCGTTCTCCGTCTCTAAATCTGTGTTTGTTGTTCAGGGTTCGTAGATTGTTATGTATGTGATCGATTCACTTGTTTTTCCGTGTCTTTGTTGTAAGAGGGATCCGAGGTAGCGTCTGCCTAGTCCGCCATCTTGGCTCCGCCTCTCCAATAAATATTTTTTTTAAAAAAAAAACCTATCATGATCTTTTTGTCCCACAGAATAAAGTCCAAATTCCTTGGTGTCACTTCTGGATCCTCCACAGACTGGCCCAGAATGACCTCATAACTGAGTTCTTACTTTCCAGCCAAATATATAACTTCACTCTTCATTTTCCTAAATACAGAATAGTGGTTTTTGAACTTTTTGACCAAGACTCTCAATAGGAAAAAAAATTTCACATATGAAACAAAAGTTCTCAATAGGAAAAAAAACATTTTACGTATGAAACAAAAGTTTCATGAACCAGTACTTCATCTTGCCATGTGCAGTATATCTATTCTATTTAATTGAGGAAGACAGTGCTGGTCTTGCCCATTAAAATGATAGCAAGCAGGTTGTAACCTACTGTTTGGAAAACATCGCTCTAGAAGGTCCTCTGTCCCCATTCCTTGAATTTCTACCCCTCCTTTGAGACTTATAGTCCCCCTCATGAAATCTTCCTCATCTTTGCATCTGGGTGGCCTTCTGTGAGTGTAACATTTTTTTCTGAATGCCATTTATGACGTTTACTACACATTGGCTTTTATGTTAGTTACTGCTTTATAATTTGTCTCTGTGACTAGATTGCCAGTACCGTGAGGGCATGGGGCCATCATTTATCAACCTCAGCACCTAGCAGGGTATCTTGTTCTGTGAAGCTCTCAGAGGTGTTTGTTAAGAGATTGCCTGGTGTCTTGGTTGCATCCCTACCTTTGTGATGACATTTGAAAAGCCATAAAATAAGTATCTGTGTGTGTACACTTGGGACGGGGGAGCATCTTGTCATTACTGCTGCCTAGACCTGATGTTTTCATCTGTTGGGCTGCCTTGACTTCCTGTGTATCTGAAAAGGAATGATATTAGGTTGGGATTGTGATTCTGGCTTCTAAATGGAGATTCTCAATTTCCTGTTG
Organism: Elephas maximus indicus; assembly: GCF_024166365.1. NCBI lineage: Eukaryota > Metazoa > Chordata > Mammalia > Proboscidea > Elephantidae > Elephas > Elephas maximus. The sequence goes on from NC_064823.1 coordinate 55,136,021, forward strand.
TCTGACATGCTGGATCTTAGAGGTTCCTTTCAGCTCTGTGAGCAGAGATCAGCTACGACCTCCCCTTTAATGGAAGTCAGCCTGATATCTTCCAAACCTGTTACCTCTACAGCATGTAATAGATGATTTTAGCCTGTGAGACCTGCATTTTACAGTATACGATGCTTTTAGATGTGTGTGTGTGTACACTGATCTGTAGATCCTATAAGTAAAGGTATTTATATACAGTATTTTATTTATTATTCATGTGGAGCCCTTCATCTACGGTAAAAAATATATCATATAGATCACAGTAGAGTATTGACATCATAACTATACACAGTATCTTACATTTGGAGCCCAGTTTTAAAATCCTGACTCATGATACGATTGAGAGCATATGATTGAGAGAAGTGCAGGACCATTTCATGCTTACACAAATTATCCACCTAAAGGTCAACCTCATTTGAAGAAACTGATTTAATTTAGGAAAGTTATTTCTTTCCCTTTTTAGTCTTGACTGAATTAGTAATAGATACTATAGAACTGTTCAGGCAGCTATATAAACTAATAAATCTAGACATAGCAACATCTATCTTTGGACAGTAAATTGATAAAATACATATCAGAAATATCTAGAAATTAGAAGTTAATACTTAACATTTAATGAAATAAACAATAAGTTCAAGAGTTTTATTTTTTATAATGATTTTCTTTGTCGTAATACTGGTGGACCTCTAGGTTTTTGTGGTAAATCTGTTCGTCCATAGGAAAAAGATTTTTTTTTTTTTTTTTTAATTTCTGGAGCATCAGACACTTCCAGGGACTTGTGAAATGAGTTTAGTTTCTTTGCTTAGAGAATTTGCACACAAGCTTCCTCATTTAGATTCTTCCCCATCCAGTCTGCCATTTACCAGAACTATGTGTCAAAGGAAGCAGGATTTGTCTTAAGAGAGATCTGGAGAAAATCTTCCTTCAGTATTTAAAATGCTTGACAAAGTCATGTTCACATAGAAGTCAGTTTTGAGATGAGGAAGTTAAAATCAGGTGGCTTATTTTGTTACTGGCCAAATGCCCATCTGATATGAATGACATGGAGCACTAATTAATCACCCAGGGTCTCCTCATTCGCTAATCACACTGCATGGAACTTCCCTGCTGGCTGAGGCTCAAGGGCAAACTGTGGGCTTACAGCCGGATTATTTTTCATAAGCATTGTGCTACCGCTATAAATTAATGTAAACCTAATACATGCTGTCAGTGGTTTACTTTCCCACGGCGACCCTCTCTGGTTAAACAGCTTTGAGTGAAATCTTATATTAAGAATTAGAAGAAGTTTTTTTGCAAAAGGGGGGAAAAAAAAAGATTGCAGTCTTCCCCGCCCCCCCCCCACAGTATATACTGTTTCAGTTTTAATAAAAATCTGCGAGGTTAATTGAATAATGCACAGATGACGTGACAGTTGTTTTTTGTTATCTGGAAAGTGAGCCTGTCATGCTTAAGGAAGAGATTACTTTCATTACATTTTAAGTTGCAATGTTAGTGCATTTATCAGGTGCCTGCTGTACACAAGGATCCCTGGGAGGTACAAATGGTTAATGTGCTCAGCTGCTAACTGAAAGGTTGGTGGTTTTAGTCCACCCAGAGGTGCCTTGGAAGAAAGGCCTGGCAATCTACCTCTGAAAAATCATTGAAAACCTTGAGTACAGTTTTACTCTGACACACATGGGATTGCCATGTGTTAGAGTCAACTAGACAGCAACAACTGATTACTGTACCCAAAGCAGTGTGTACCTTAACTCACTTAATTCTTACATCAGCCTTATGTGGTTGCTATTACTTTCTCCATTTACAGGTGAAAAGATTGAGACTGTGTTCAGTAACTTGTCCAATGTCACATCTGGTAAATGGTGGGGCCCCGCTTTGAACCAAAGTCTGCCACAAAGGCCATGCCCACTTGACTGTGTTATTATTCATATGTTCCCTTTATACTGTGTGACTTTTAAATAGTATAAACTTTAACTTAAGGAAATTATACACGGCCTAGCCCTGGCGGTGCATTGATTAAGAACTCGGCTTCTAACCAAAAGGTTGGCAGTTCAAATCCACCAGGCACTCCTGGGAAACCCTGTGGGCTAGTTCTGCTCTGCCCTATAGGGTCGCTATAAATGGGAATTGACTCGATGGCAATGGGCTTGGTTTTTGGTTTTCAGTCTTTAAAGATTTAATTCCTATTTCCATATTGATTTTTTACATTCATCTAAATTAATAAATAAATCATCCTAGAAGCACATTGTCCTATATCTTCAAATCATTTTAATGCTGCTTCTGTTCAGAGAACAAAAAATTGTAAGCATCTTTATACCAGAGGAAATAAGTGCAGCTTATTCACGTCACTCACATTGTTGTTCATCATGAGACTCTTTTAAACAATTCTGGAGAAAAGGAAAATTCCAGAGTGCACGTACATGGATAGTTTCCAAGGCAATGCCTCTTGGCTGCCGTTGAGAACGAAGCCTTGTATCCTGAAGCTGTGAATGGTTTGGCTACAGCTTGTCCTATATGTAAATTAATTTCCTAGAGTCTATGTAAAAAAAAAAAAAAATTTTTTTTTTTTATGCCTAAAGCTCTTATATAAAAGAACCTGTAAAAGAGTAATTTGTCAAAACCCATTTCCCTTTTTTAAAATACCTAACTATTTTTTTAACTATAGAGAGCAGGTTGATATTTAGTGGCTTACATGAGTTCGGTGTTAAGCCAACACTTTTCTTCTTAGTATGCAGTGCTGATGTTCTTGGTTGAAAAGAATCCATTCCATTTCTTTTTATAGTGTCATGAAAAGTTGGAAAGAGGAAAAACTGAGCTGAACATACAGAATAAATAACTAAATGGTGCCGTCAGGCTGCCCTTTTGTTTTCAGACATCCCCCCCTCCTGCGTCCTTTGTGAGTCACTGAGCCAGTAAGACCGATCAAAGATGCCTCAGTGTATAGAACATTTTATGTGAAGGTTATTTGTCATCCATAACAAAGGACTAATTGCCTCTAGGCCTCCTTTCACATGGTAATCAATGGATTTGGATCTCCTGGGTATGCTCTGGGTAGCCTATATTCATCTGTCATGATATTTAAAGCATCAAAAAGACATGTCAATCCAGTAAAAACATAAGGGGATTTTAAACGTAAGTGTGGAAAGGTAAAAAGGACCTTGAAATGTAGGCATCTGCCATCACATTTTGTGGTTGTTTGATTTGATCAGAATTTTAACTTCTGTGATAGCTATTAAGAAGCCTACATGGCATTTCTGGAATGCGGCATGTTTCTCTCAGAGTTTGGCATTTCAGAAGGCCCACTGGGAGAAGCTTCAATTCCTGTTTTAATATGAACTTGAAGTTAAAGATGATCTACCTGAGGTTCTCAAAGATGATTTCCTGGATACCTTTGTTACTGATGTTATCAGTAAGATTTCATTTTAAGGGAACATTGTAAATTCTAATAAAAAGTCAGCGTATTCTGAATATAGTTTTCTGTAGTGGCTTTGCCTGTCTCTCTCCCTCTCTGTGTGTGTGTATTGGGCATGGGGGCTGGTAGGTTAGCCAAACATGATTCAATTCATTGTATATAATATCTGGAAGATTAAAGTTATATTCTCCTAGTGTTCTTTAATAATTACTTCTGACAAGCTAAGACAAAATGTTTATAAAAATTTATCTGAAACAGGCAGTTTTTTAGGAGTATTTTTAGTGTTTATAATTAAACAAGAATATTTTTTAATGAAAGAATTATACACTAACCACAGGACAGACATCTGCTTAATAACAGTCATATTTTATCTTTAAATGTTTAAATGTCATCATGTTTCTTAGAATAGAAAACAGATTTAATCATCAAAATGAAACAAAAAGCAAAAAAACACAGACTCAGAAGAGCAGAGACCATTTGAGTTAGGTTAAAAAAGAAGTACCAGAAATAGCTAGTGCTTAACATTTCCTTGGCCTTCTCAACCCTCATCTAGCTGACTTCCAACCAGAGCAGACCAGAGCATGGGTGCTGGAAAACAGCCTATTGGGTGGGAGAGAAACACTAGCCCCTCTTCTGTTAAACAATAACACGAAATGTCAAGAACTGCGGAGCCGCTGAGATTTTACCCTACTTGCCATCTGACAAGTTACCCTGCCATGGTTTCATGGGTTCTGGCAAAAGACGCAAGACTCCTGCGTCAGAAACAGAGGGCTTTTTTAATCACAGCAATAACAATAGCCCAAGTATCAGCATTTTTGTTCTCTTTTCCTGAGCCTGAGTTCCCATAGGATGATGCAAAGAGGGCCAGGTGACACCTATATACATAGTGGGTTATGTTATAGGAGAGGAATCCTGAGTTTAGGGAGCCTGAATCTTTTATAATGGTTAGTAAACCTGCTTGACCCTTTTTCTCTGAAGGGAAACACTGTATCTTCCAGTGCTATTTGGCATACAAATTCCCTTTAAAAAAATGGTTCATGATAAAGGACTTACTTCTAATTCCAATCAGTTCCTCACTCATAAGATATACTGAAACATGAGAGAACTGTCTCCCAACACAAAGTGCAGGCAGTCTCTGGGTTACAAACATTCAACTTAAGGACAACTCATACTTGCCCTACTTGCCCTTTAATATTACGTAAATTATGCCATCTAGTTGATTCTGACTACTCACAGCGAGCCTATAGGACAGAGTAGAACCGCTCCATAGAGTTGCCAAGGAGCGCCTGGTGGATTCGAACTGCCGACTGTTTAGTTAGCAGCTGTAGCACTTAACCACTATACCATCAGAGTTTCTTTCTTGCACTAAAGTAAGGCTAAATAAGAACTGTGTGCACCTTTTCCAACTTACCTATAAATTCAGCTTGAAGATACAGTTAGAAACGTAACCCAGGGACTTCTGTACTCTGGAAACAGACACCAAATAAAGCACAGATTTCGAGACTGACTAATCTGCACTGATTTTGAAGGGCAACATATGTGTCGGATGATTTAACCAGTAGTTACAGCATATATCTTACTCTGTTATTTTAAAAGATGGGAAAAAAAAATGTGATGTTTTAATTACATCAAGTAACTATATAGAAATCAAATGATATATTACATTGGGCAAATCTGCTGCAAAACACCTCTCAAAAGTATGAAAACCAAGATGTCACTTTGAGGACTGAAGTATGCCTGACCCAAGCAATGGTATTTTTAATCACCTCATATGCATGTGAAAGCTGGACAATGAATAAAGAAGACCAAAGAAGAATTGATGCTTTTGAATTATAGTGTTAGCAAAGGATAATGAATATACCATGGACTTCCAGAAGAATGAACAAACCTGTCTTGGAAGAAGTACAGCCAGAATGCTCCTTAGAAGTAAGGATGGTGAGAGTTCATCTCATGTGCTTTGGACTTGTTATCAGGGGGACCAGTACCTAGAGAAGGATATCATGCTTAGTAAAGTAGAGGGTCAGCAGAGGAAGACCCTCAATGAGATGGATTGACACAGTGGCTGCAACAATGGGCTCAAACATAGCAAGGACCATGAGGATGGCACAGGACCAGGCAGTGTTTAATTCTGTTGTACATAGTATCATTATGAGTCGGAACCAACTAAGTGGCAGTTCCTCTCCTATATAAGAATATTACCAGCCATCATAGAGGTGACCTCAGTTCAGTCCTGAGTTCTTTTTTGGTAGTTGCCATCCCTCTCAGCAAGTCTTGAGTCTTTCCCAGTCACAAAAGAGGGGATTGTCAGATGGTGCTGGAGTCAGGGACTAGGTTGAAGTAAGGAGAAGTTGCTTTCTTTAATGCCTTTTTCTTGCTCTGTTTTAATCTCAATTTGATTGAACAGAAGTGATCCCCACTGTTTCAGCCCGTTTGCTCAGGAGAACCAGCCCCTTAATCTCTCTAACTTAATGCATAATTGTAGGTGAAGCACTATCCCTCAATAGGCTGTGGTGACACCTCTCTTTTCTGGTTTCCTGCTGCCTGTCTTTCTCAGTCTCCAAGTCCCCCTCTGTGCACTTCCGCGTAACTCTTAGTGTTCTCCAGGATAATGCCTTGGGCTCTTCTCTACATAGGCCTTAACTATCTAGCACTTTTGGAGCATTTTCTACATGCCAAACACTTTGCAAAGTAAGCACACTACATGGGTATCTAATCCTCCCAGTGACCCTATCAGATATGTACCACTCATCTCTGTATTTTGTAGAGGAGGAAATGAAGGGCTGACAGGTTAAGTTACTTGTCCTAGGCCACACAAGTAGTAAATAGTAAAGCCTGGATTCTAACTTAAGTTTGATTCCGAAGCCACCTTACTGTCCAGCCTCCTGGCCCTTGTGTATGTGGCAGGACATTTCCATCTGAATATCCGACATTAATCTTAGTGGTAACATGAATATACCATGGACTTCCAGAAGAATGAACATATCTGTCTTAGAAAAAATACTGCCAGAATGATTTTTGGAAGCAAGGATGGCAAGGCTTCATCTCATGTACTTTGGATGTGTTATCAGGAGGGACCAGTCCTTGAAGAAGGAACACTAAAACTGAACAGAAAAACTAATCTTTCTCCTAAAATCTTCCACTTCCAGCATTCCTAACTTTGTCAATGGCATCATTGCCTACCAGGTTGCTAAAACTAAAAACCTGAGAATTTTCTTAGATTCTCTCTTTTTCTCATCTTCAACAACTATTTCACTCATTTACTCAACAAATACTTATTTAGGACCTACTGTGAGCCACATAAGCTTTGGGGACACAGAGTGAACTTAACAGACAAAAACCCTGGTCCTGTAGAGCTTTGATCTCATAATAATTAATATCCTTATTTTACAGATTTGGAAACTGAGGAATAGGTTAAGTGATTTTCCTAAGGTCATATGCTTAGTATTCAGACTCAGGCATGGTGAAGGGCACGTGATCTTAACCTTCTGCTTCCTGTCGCCAACTCTCATAGAGTTTCCACCCTAATATTCTCTTCTGTCTTCAAGCCACTGCAAGTGCCTCTGCCTTGATTTTGGCCGTTGCCGTTCTCCCCTGGATTACTGCAGTAGCTTTCCAACTTGTCTCACTGCCTGCAGGCTGGCCTCGCTTCAATTCACTCTCCATAGTGTACTGGAATGATTTTTCCAAAATGCAGATCGGATCCTATCCCTGTTTGCTGAAAATCCTCGTTGGCTTCCCATAGCTTGGTGGTACCTTGATGCCTACAACATGTACAGCTCCAGGTGATAAGGCTCCTGCTTACTCCTCTAGTCCAGGGGCTCTCAAACTTTATCATGCATCAGAATCACCAGAAGGGCTCGTTAGAACTTGTTGGGCCCTGTCCCCAGAGTTTCTGATTCCAGAGGTCTGAGGCTGCCTGAGTATTTGCATTTCTGACAAGTTCCCCACAATGCTGCTCATGGTGGTACAGAAACCTCACTGTGAGAAGCACTACCCACCTGATGCGGTGCCTGGCTGTCTGCACTGCAGCCACTGTAACCACTTGTGGGTTCCTAAGGGGACGTGCTGTTTTACCCTTTGATCCTGTCGCTTACGCAGTATCCTCTGCAGGAGATGGTCTTTCTCTCACCTTCCCTTTAAAATACAGTTCAAGATCTAGGAAGCTACCTCTGACCCCACAGTGATCCCACAGCCTCACCTTTGTGTTTCTATGGCAACCCATGTGTGTCTTGGGGAAGGGACTGTTCCCTGTGCTTGAATTGTGGTTTTACATGTTTTCCCTCACCCACTGCGCCCAGACTGTTAGCTGTTTAAGAAGAGAGATCATCTGTTGCATAACTTCTATATCCTGGCCCTAGCACAGTGCCAGTGTATTTTGAAGATATTCATTAAACAAATTGAGTTATATAATCCTACTTGTACATTAAAAAAATTAATCTTATATTGAATTTTATTTGCATTAACCCTTAAATCTTGCTTAAGATTTTTTTTTTTTAATGTTCTTAAGATATTTCGATACAAAAACAGTGTACATCTGAGAGTATTAAACTTTCAAAGATGCCATTAGCATGAGCTGCCCTGCTTGGCTGTTTAACAAAATCAGCAGGAGCTTCTTCCCACAAAGGCTAATGTTTATAGATAACTTACTTCTCATGCTGTGGTTTCAATGACTTGAGTTATCCCTCAGACCTCCTCAGGCTTCAGAACATCTCTGTGGTATGTTTTCAGCCTTGGTTTTATCTAATCAGAGAGTTACAGATGGACTAGCCCAGGCAGTGTAAGCCTGCCTTTTACCGAGACAAGCAAAGGTCTGTGGGCTGTAAACTTGCAGGCTCTGTGCTTCCATCCAAAAGTGGATAGCTTAATCCTTCACATTCCTTTCTACGTGCCTGCTTTGCCTGTGTAATTTCCAAGAAGAGTATAGGTTTTACTGCCTGCATAGCACTTTCCTTTTCTCTCCCTTTCCATCACAACTTCCTAGTTCTTGGAAAATATTAAGCCCCAAGACTCTAACAAAGGAGTTTCCAAAGAAGGTTGTCTCTGGATTGTAGACATTGATTCAAGGTGCACCCTGGCCTTCTCCCAGTGTAGTACAAGTTCAAAGGAAAATGGGGGAGGAGAGAACTCCAGCCCAAAATGTTTGGGTACCACCAAAGAGGCCTCTCCTGTACTACTCCTCACCCCCAGCTTCCTTCCCAGGGTCTGCTGTGCAGTACTACTTCTGTAACCATTTCTTGGATTCCAGCTATATCATTCTGTTTCAAGAATTCAACAAGCAGGCAGGGTACACTTCTTTCCTGCAGGTGGAAGTGTGGCTGAATTAGGCATTCCTTCACACACCAAGTAACAACAGCTTACCCGGTTGTTCAAAACAACTGGTATTTCTACTCAGTTATTTGGAAAGTAACAATACACTTTGCAAGACCATTATTAGCCCCTGGAGCCCCGTAGTTCTCAAGCCTGTTTTTCATGTTTTTTAGTTAACAATGAGTTTGTCACAGGAGTAGAGCATGAAGGACATTAATCTAGTCTCTTATTTATGTCTTAGGACCCTTTTGGTTGCAAGTAACAGAAACCCCCCAAAGTAACTTGAGCTAAAATGGGGGAGTGGTACTTATAATAGGAACCCAGGGGTATTGCATAGAACCCAGGATCAGGAAGTACAGGTTGACCTCCTGGAAACAAGGAGCAGGAAGTAGTTCAGGAACAGAAGTTACTCTTGTTCTGTCTTCTGCTTTCTCTATCTGCGTACTCCCTCACTCTCCCCAGAACACACACCCTCCTACTATATTCTCTAAAAATCACTGCGTCTGATTCCAGCTTCCTGGGAAAGAGAGACTTTGGCTCAGCCTACCATTTAATGGATTGGCTCTTCCTGAGTCACATGTCTGACCTCAGCCCAATCTTCTGTCTAGGGAGGATAGAGTGGAGATTGGGCTGTCCTTTACAAACAAGGCTTCAGGGGCCTACCCTCGAGGGTGGGGGTCAGCTTTCAGAAAGGGAGAGTGTAAATTGAGAAACTACCCCAAACAATATTATTTACAATTTATATCTTACCTTCATCCAAAAGGATTCAGTACAGAAATGGGTATAATGAGACAAAAACCCATCCACATAGGATATAATACAAAAACAAGGTGTGATGATAAGTTTCGGGAGAGAGAAGACATATCAAGAAGCCCCGGCTGGGGAGATCAGCACAATTGGACTAAACCAAAAGCAAAGAAGTTGCCTGAGTAAACTGAATGCTTCTAAGGCCAGCGTAGCAGGGGCCGGGGTCTGGGGACCATGGTTTCAGGGGACATCTAAGTTAATTGGCATAATCAAATCTATTAAGAAAACATTCTGCATCCCACTTTGAAGAGTGGCATGTGGGGTCTTAAACGCTAGCAAGCAGCCATCTAAGATGCATCAATTGGTCTCAACCCACCTAGATCAAAGGAGAATGGAGAACACCAAGGACACAAGGTGATTACGGGCGCAAGAGACAGAAAGGCCACATGAGCCAGAGACTACATCATCCTGAGACTAGAAGAACTAGATGGTGCCTGGCTATAACCGATGACTGCCCTGACAGGGAACACAACAGAGAACCCCTGAGGGAGCAGGAGAGCAGTGGGATGCAGACCCCAGATTCTCATAAGACCAGACTTAATGATCTAACTGAGACTAGAAGGACCCAGGTGGTCATGGCCCCCAGACCTTCTGTTGGCCCAGGACAGGAACCATTCCCGAAGCCAACCCTTCAGACATGGATTGGACTGGATAATGGGTTGGAGAGGGATGCTGGTGAGGAGTGAGCTTCTTGGATCAGGTGGACACTTGAGACTATGTTGGCATCTCCTTCCTGGAGGAGAGATGAGAGGGTGGAGGGGGTTAGAAGCTGACGAAATGGACACAAAAAGAGAGAGTGGAGGGAGAGAGCGGGCTGTCTCATTAGGGGGAGAGTCATTGGGAGTGTGTAGCAAGGTGTATATGGGTTTTTGTGTGAGAGACTGACTTGATTCGTAAACTTTCACTTAAAGCACAATAAAAATTATTAACAACAACAACAAAAAAAGCCCTGTCTGAGGAGAAACCTATTTTAATGCAGGATTTCAAAATTTAGTGGATTTTTAAGTTTTGGGGCTAATCACATCCAGAATTTATGACCCAACATGCTAAGGTAAGAAATAGAAATGTTTTTAAATTTAACTTAATTTCAGCATTCTGACTAAAGTTTATTAGTAAATGAACAGGAATATTGAAGACACTGATTGTGGGAGGATGCTTAAGCTGATATCACGGGAGAGAGAGAATTAATTGGAGGGCAGGAACTGCTGCCCCCTTTAAATGGCCACACACTCTCACAGTCCCCATTACTCCTGTTGTCTGACCCCTGGCCACTTCACTCCTTTACAGTCGTGTGTGTGTGTGTGCACGCGTGTGTCAAATAAGGATACCTGCAGTAAGTGGTACAGAAGTCCAGAAGAGAGTACCTCTCAGCAGTGTGAACTGGGGTGTTTTCTTATACTTGGGGGAGACAGGACTTGAGCAGGATTTATATTGACCAGTTGTAGGTCTAGGGAGAGAGGTAGAGAAGTATATGAGGAAGAGGGAGAGAACTAATATGGATGAAGTACCAACTCTACCAGGCACTCGATTGGCTCCTTGAATCTCAGTTTTCACATGATCACATTGATCCTCACACCTGCATTGATGGGGACACGGGGCCTTGAGGACATCAGGAAACTCACAGTGATGCTTTTTTGCTCAGAGGAGAAGCCACAATCCTCACCCTGTCCTTCGAAGCCCCACACAGCCTGGCTTTTGTTACCCCTGTCCTGTGTACGTCAGCCACTCCTGGGTTGTTCCTCAGACAGGACTTAGTGCCTTTGCTAGGCTGTTCACTTTGCCTAGAACACTGTTCCCCCGACATAGCCCATTAACTCTTTTACCTCCTTCATGTTTTTGCTTATAAGTAGCTTTCTTGATAAAGAGCCCTGGTGATGGAACAGCTAAGCGCTCAGTTGTTAAGTGAAAGGTTGGTGATCCCAACCACCCAGTGGCTCCAAGAAAGAAAGACGTGGCCGTCTGCTCCTGTAAAGATTTCATAACCCATTGTCGTCGAGTTGATTTCAACTCATAATGACCCCATGGTACAGAGTAGAATTGCCCCACAGGATTTCCAAGGCTATAATCTCTACAGAAGCAGACTGCCACAGCTTTCTCCCGAGGAACAGCTAGTGGGTTCTAACCACCAGTCTTTTGGTTAGCAGCCAAGTACTCCTGTAAAGAATGCAGCCTAGAAAACCCTATGGGGCAGTTCTACTCTGTCTTATAGGGTCGTTATGAGTTGAAAATTGACTCAGCAGCACCCAACAACAACCGCTTTCTTCATGAGACTTACCTTCTTCATACTTTTAACATTGCAACACTCTCCCACACCTCCTTGTACTTCCAGTCCCATATTTTGCTGCTCTCTTTTTTCATAGCACTTGTCACCTTCTACAAACCCATGTAATCTATTTATTTGTGTTTATTTTGTTGCACAAGAGTATGGATTTTTTTTTCTCTTTCCTTATTTTTTTTAATTGGACTTTAGATGAAGGTTTACAGAACTAGTTTCTCATTAAACAATTAATACACATATTGTTTTGTGACATTGGTTGCCAACCCCATTACATGTCAACACTCTCCCCTTCTCGACCTTGGGTTCCCTAGTACCAGCTTTCCTGTCCCCTCCTGCCTTCTCGTCTTTGCCCCTGGGCTGGTGTGCCCATTTAGTCTCTTTTTGTTTTATGGGCCTGTCTAATCATTGGCTGAAGGGTGAACCTCAGGAGTGACTTCATTACTGAGCTAAAGGTGTGTCCAGGGACCATACTCTCGGAGTTTCCCTAGCCTCTATTAGACCGATCTTTTTTTGTGTGTGTATGAGTTAAAATTTTGTTCTACATTTTTCTCTGGCTCTGTCCGGGACCCTCTATTGTGATCTCTGTCAGAGCAGTTGGTGATGGTAGCCAGGCACCATCTAGTTGTGCTGGACTCAATCTGGTGGAGGCTGTGGTAGCTGTGGTCCATTGGTCCTTTGGACTAATCTTGCCCTTGTGTTTTTGGTTTTCTTCATTCTCCCTTGCTCCAGAAAGGGTGAGACCAGTGGAGTATCTTAGATGGCTGCTCACAAGCTTTTAAGACCCCAGACAAAGAGCAACGATTTTTGTCTGTTTTGTTTCTTGATTTATCCAAAGCCCCTAGATGTCTACTTGGTACATAGTGAATACTCGCTACGTATGGTTTGAATGGTTTAAGACCCTTTCCTAAGATCTCAAAGCCATGAAGCTCTGGAGCCAGGGTGCAGCAGGCAGACTGTGCTCAGGCCGCACTGAGGAAGCCATTCAAGCTGAAGTGAAGTGAGAGACGTTGACGCTGGCACAAATGAACGTCCTGTTTACAAGTTTGGGTTTTATCTGTCACACCATCTTATTATCATAAGGATTCCTGACAGTCCGAATGTACAGATATTTGTCTCCCCGGTGCAAAGTCACACAGGGACCTGGTGGCAAAATTGACATTGACTTTCTGTGTATTGAATTTTCCACCAGCCCACACATACTCCTTTGGCATGGCAAGAATTATACTGAGAGACATTTTATTCCTGATAGTAAAACCCTCCTCTGTAAAACCAAACCCAGTTGCCTTCGAGTCAGTTCGACTCATGGCAACCCCATATGTGTCAGAATAGAACTATGCTGATCGTTTTTTTTTGTTTTATTGTTGTAAAATTATATATAATACAACACAAGTCAACATTTTTCACACATACGGTTTAGTAACATCAATTACATTATTCATGTTGTGTAACCATCAGCAATAATCTTTGCCAGATTTTCCATCACCATAAACAAAAACTCATGACTTCCTAAACAATGGCTCCCCGTTTCCCCTCGTGGGGCTGATTTTTTCTGGAAGTAGATCACCCTTTGGTTAGCAGCCCAGTGTGTTAACCATTTGCACCACTCAGGGACTCCTTGTTCTATGAAGACGCTTTTTTTTTTCTCCCTAAGTATTCAGTACACTGTGTGGCCTGCTCTACCCTGCCCGCCCCGACCAGAACGGGAGTGCTGTGCAGACCAAAGTGTCAGAAGGTGTCTAATAAAAAATACATGTGTTGCAGCATTAGGAAAAGACATCTTTCCTAATGCCATTTTGTCTCTTTCCTCCCTTCTGTGACAAGCATTTTGAACGATCTCTCTTGTTTATTCAGGCAGAGCTTAATTTTTTTAAAAAACTTCATCAGAGCGCTAGCCACCCCTCCCGCCCTGTTGTTATTTAGGGTAATATTTTTGAGGCTGTCATTCAGGTGAGAACACTGACGTGGTTTTTGTTTTCCTCTCTCATGTTTACCTTGCTGCATTGTTATTTTGAGTCTGGTCAGGGAAGCTGGACAGATGCTGCTGACGTAATTGCTATTTTTTAAGCAAAGAAGGTTGGAAGTGCGAGTTGCCTGTGGACTTAGATGTACACCATATACATCACTGTTTGCTTTTTATGAATAAGTAGCTGAGGGGACTAATGGATTTTTAAATAATTTATTTTTAAAAAGTACACAAGTTTAAAGTTGCTTCAAAGAGAATTCAGATAGCAGCCAAAATAACCTATAAAAGAAAAGCGTCCTTCAGAAATGCTGCTGGATCTTAAGCTGGTTATGAAGTTGGCACCCGAGAGCTATTTCTGTCAGAAGGGACATATGATGGAATTTTGAAGAGCCACGGTCCCCGTGTAGACGATGCCAGAAACATATGCAATATTCTTAACACCTCCTTCTCCTTCACCCTCACCCCTCCCCATATCCAGTCATCGCTGAAAATGTCAATTTTACTTCTAAATGGTTCTCAATATCATTCACTTCTCCACAATATTGCCATCTAAGATATCATCAGGCCTTGCCAGGATGACTACGGTTGCCTCTTTTTTTGTCCCCATATACCCACTCTGGACTCCATCTAATCTTTTCTGCACCCTGGGCATCATTTTTGTGAAACCCATATGTGATAATGGGCCACCTGCCCACCCCACCCCTGACTATGACACACTCTTTAGTGACTTCTTATCACTCTTAGAGTAATGACTGGATTTCTTAACATGGCTTTGAAAGGCCCTTCACAGGCTGGTCCATGTTGCATCTCTAATTGCAAGCCCCACAGGCCTGTCCCCCCCCCCCCCCCCATTCTCTGTGCTCTTGCTACACCAGTCTTTAGACTGGCCTTTAGACTGTTTCTCTTGTCCTTTTTGTCTCACCACAGGGCCTTTGTACATTCTCGTCCCTATTCCTGAAACACTTTTCCCTCCTTCCTTTGCCCATTAACTTCTCATCCTCTGAACCCAGATTATACATGCTTCATTCAAGGAAGCTTTCCCTAGACACTGTCTGGGTCAAATCCCTGTCTTATAGGCTCTCTTGGTCTGCATAACTTTTCCTTTATAGCACCATCAGGGCCGTTTTATCTTTTTCCCTGTGATTATTTGATGAAAGTCTATCTCTGTACAGGACTGTAAGCTCATTGGGAGCAGGAACTGTATTTTCTAATCTCCATATCTCCCAGGAGAATGTAAGTGTCTGGCCCTGGTGGCATAGTGGTTAAGAGCTATGGCTGCTAACCTAAAGGTCAACAGTTTGAATCCACCAGGCACTCCTTGAAAACCCTATGGGGCAGTTCTACTCTGTCCTATAGGGTCCCTATGAGTTGGAATCAACTCAACGGCAATGTGTTTGGTTTTTGGCACAAAGTAGCAACTCAAAAATATTGGTTGAAGATTGAATAGATGAATGATGGCTTCTTCAAGTACCCATTTTTGTACCATTTGGAATGGGGAGCTGTTCCATTACCAAGATGTTGAGGCCAAATGCAGCCAGATGAAGGAAGTGATCTTCCACTGATAGGCATTAGAGGATGGGGGGCAGGTGTGGCCCTCTCGGCAGAGATGCCCTGTCACCCTAGTCACATCCTAGGGCCATTTTCCTTTCCAAGTTTCCCTAAATATCAGCTCTGCTGGCTCTTATTCTGCCGTCCCAGGCAGGCTTTCATCAGTGTGGCACTGTCAGTATCAACCTAGAGCCTTTCTTACTCTCCCAACCAGGAAAATGTACCTGTGACTAACCCCAGTGAACCCAGTGCCATTGAGTCGATTCCGACTCATAGCGACTCTGTAGCACAGAGTACTAGAACACCTAAAAATTAAAGGAGAAATTCTGAGTCTTAGGGAAAGAGTTTCAGTACACTTCTCTAGCCCTGATTTGGCTCCCTGGACAGACATTTTCTGACCTTAGAAAGGTGCTATAATAGTTGTGAGTCTGGCCAGAGGTGTCAGTTTTCCTGAGCAACTCAGCTTAGCCACCTATGTGATCTTGGGAGGATTACTTAAATTTTTAAGTCTCAGTTTTCTTATTGATAAAATGGGGATAATAATAATACTGTAAGCACCCTCAACTGGACCAATAAGCAACATCATGATAAACAGAGGAAATATTGAAGTTGGAAAGTATTTCATTTTATTTGGATCCACAATCAACGCCCATGGAAGCAGCAGTCAAGACATCAAATGACATAGTCCCTTGGGCAGATCCGCTGCAAAAGACCACCCTAAAGTGTTAAAAAGCAGAAGTGCCACTTTGGGGACTAAGGTGTGCCCGATCCAAGCCATGGTGTTTTCAGTCACCTCATATGCACATGAAAGCTGGATGATGAATAAGGAAGACCGAAAAAGAATTGACACCTTCGAATTAAAGTGTTAGTAAAGAATGTTGAATATACCCTGGACTGCCTAAAGAATGGACAGATCTGTCTTGGAAGAAGTACAGCCACAATGCTTATTGGAAGCAAGGATGGCAAGACCTCATCTTACATACTTTAGACATCTTATCAGGAGGGACCAGTCCCTAGAGAAGTACATTATGCTTGGTAAAGTAGAGGGTCATCGAAACAGAGGGAGACCCTCAACCAAATGGATTGATACAGTGACTGCAACAATGAGCTCAAATATAGCAACGATTGTGAAGATAGCGTAGGACCCAGTGTTAAGTTCAGGTCACTATGAGTTGAAACCGACTCAACGGCATCTAACAACAAGAAGCTCTCCAAAAAAGACTATAATGTGAGTCACCTTTGTAATTTAAAATTTCCAGTAGCTGTATTTAAAAAGATAAAAAAAAAAAAATTTTTTTTAAAAGATAAGAACAAAATTAATTTTAGTACTATATTTCATTTAACCCAATATATTGAAGATATTATCATTTCAACATGTAATCAGTAATAAAACAATTATTAATGAGATAGTTTACATTTTGTGTTGTTGTTGGATGCCGTTATGTTGATTCTGACTCACAGCAACCCCATGTGACAGATTAGAACTGCTCCATAGATTTTCTTGGCTGTAATCTTTACTGGAGCAGATTGCTAGCAAGGTCTTTCTCCCACAGAGCTGCTGGGTGGGTTTGAACCACCAGCCTTCCTGTTAGCAACCAAATGCTTAACCGTTGTGCCATCAGAGCTCCTTTTGTTCATACTAAGTCTTCCACATCCAGTGTCTCTTTTACACTTACAGCACAGGTCAGGTTGAACTAGGCACACGTCAAGCACTCAATTGAGCTAGTGGCTGCTGTGCTTAGTGCTTTGTATGCATTGTCTGTCTTAAGCCTCAAAACAGTTGTTTTTTTTTTTTAAATTAACATTATGGCCTTTATAAGAAATATAAACATGAAGCTTAGAGAGTTTAAGTAACGTTGCTCAAAGGCACACAGCTTCTAAGTGGAGGAGCAGAGATTTGAACCATGATGAGTCTAACGTTAAAGTAAATGTTGTTAGGTGCTGTTGAGTCGATTCCAACTCATACTGACCCTGTGTACAACAGGAACAAAATACTGCCCAGTCCTGTGCCGTCCTCACAATCTTTGTTATGCTTGAGCCCATTGTTGCAGCTACTGTGTCAGTCCATCTCGTTAAGGGTCTTGGTTTTTTTCACTGACCCTCTACTTTACCAAGCATAATGTCCTTGTCCAGGGACTGGTCCTTCCTGATGAGATGTTCAAAGTACGTCAGGCGAGGTTTTGCCATTCTTGCTTCTAATGAGCCTTCTGGCTGTACTTCTTCCAAGACAGATTTGTTCATTCTTCTGGCAGTCTATGGTATAGTCAGTATTCTTCACCAGCACCATAATTCAAAGGTTCAGTTCTTCTTACGGTCTTTATTATTCATTGTCCATGTTTCACATGCGTATGAGGCGATTAAAAATACCATGGCTTGGGTGAGGCGCACATTAGTCCTCAAAGTGACATCTTTGCTTTTTAACACTTTAAAGAGGTGTTTTGCAGCAGATTTGCCCAATGCAATACATTATCTGATTTCTTGACTGCTACATCCATGGGTGTTGATTGTGGATCCAGGTACAATGAAATCCTTGGCAACTTCAGTTTTTTCTCCGTTTATCATGATGTTGTTTATTGGTCCAGTTGTAAGGATTTTTTGTTTTCTTTATGTTGAAGTGCAATCCATACTGAAGGCTGTAGTCTTTGATCATCATCAGCAAGTGCTTCAAGTCCTCTTCACTTTCAGCAAGCAAAGTTGTGTCATCAGCATATCGCAGGTTGTTACTGCACCTTACTTTTATCCTGATGCCATGTTCTTCTTCATGTAGTCCAGCTTCTCAGATTGAGTAAGTGTGGTGAAAGGATACAACTCTGATGCACACCTTTCCTGACTTTACACCACACAATATCCCCTTGTTGTATTCAAACAACTGCTTCTTGGTTTAAGTACAGATTCCTCATGAGCACAATTAAGTGTTCTGGAATTCCCATTTTTCATAATGTTATCTGTAATTTCCTATAATTCACACAGTCAAATGCCACGGCATAGTCAATAAAACACAGGCAGACATCTTTCTGGTATCTTCTGCTTTCAGCCAGGATCCATCTGACATCAGCAATTGTATTCCTCGTTTCGCATTCTCTTCTGAATATGGCTTGAACTTCTGGCAGTTTCCTGTCGATGTACTGCTGCAGTCGCTTTTGAATGATCTTCACCAAAATTTTACTTGTGTGTGATATCAGTGATATTGTTCAACAGATTCCTCATGCTGTTGGATCACCTTTCTTTGGAATGGGCACAACTATGGATCTCTTTCAATCGGTTGGCCAAGAAGCTGTCTTCCAAATTTCTTGACATAGATGAGTTGAGCATCTCCAGTGCTGCATCCATTTGTTGAAATATCTCAGTTGGTATTTGGTCAGTTCCTGGAACCTTGTTTTTCACCATTCCCTTCAGTGCAGCTTGGACTTTTTCATTCAATACCATCGATTCTTGATCATATGCTACCTCCTAAAATGGTTGAACATCGACCAATTCTTTTTGGTATTCCCTACATCTTCTTTTGATGCTTCCTGTGTCGTTCAGCATTTTCCCCATAAAATCCTTCAAAATTGCAACTCAAGGCTTGGATTTTTTTCTTCAGTTGTTTCAGCTTGAGAAATGCTGAGCATGTTCTTCCCTTTTGGTTTTTTATCTCCAGGTCTTTGCATATTTCATTACAATACTTTACTTTGTCTTCTTGAGCTGCACTTTGAAATCTTCTGTTCAGCTCTTTGACATTAGCTTTTCTTCCATTCACTTTTGCTACTCTATGTTCAAGAGCAAGTTTCAGAGCACCTTCTGACATCCATTTTGATTTTTTTCTTTCTTTCCTGTCTTTTTAATACCTCTTGCTTTCTTTATGTATGATGTCCTTGATGTCATTCCACACCTAGTCTGGTCTTCAGTCATTAGTGTTGAATACATCAAGTCTATTTTTGAGATGGTCCAAATTCAGTTGGGATATACTCAAGGTTGTATCTTGTCTATTGTGAACTTACTCTAATTTTCTACAGTTTCAGCATATGAACAATTGATGGTTTGTGACACAGGCAGCCACTGGTGTTGTTCTGTCTGATGATACTGAGCTGTTCCATCATCTCTTTCCTCAGATGTAGTCGATTTCATTCCTGTGTATTCTATCTGGTGAGGTCTGCGTTTATAGTCACCTGTTTCATTTCTGTCACCAGGGGCATATTTTCCAGCTATTCATCCTTCCTGTTGTTTCCAACTTTTGCATTCCAGTCACCAAGCAATGCATCTTGATAGCATGTTTGATCAGTTACGAACTGCAGAAGTTTTCCCATGGGGGAAAGGGAATGAGAATTTGCCATCAAAGTAAATAGTTACTGATAAATTGCCATTTACCCCCCATGGGACTGAAAGTTGAGGCAATCAGGTTAGAATTATATGAGATATAATCAAGGCATTGTATATGCCTTCCCCAGCAAGGGTGCCTTAATTGAGCTAGTGGCTGGACAGTGCTGTTCTAGCTAATTTGTCTAAAACACAATACCTAGCTCATACTGAGCATTCAACAAATATTGGCAAAATTATTGTTATTAATTTTGAAACATCAAAATTTGGATAGATAAACATTTGCACTGCCTGCATAAATTGCCATATGGGAAGATGTGTCCAATTTTTTTTCCCCCCTTTTCCAAAGAATAAAGAGTTGGCTCTAAATGTTCTCAGCTATTTCCTGTACGTTGGCCTCTGTGGATTTCAGAATGAGGTCATTCTGGTGGTTTACGGTCTTCTTTTCTTGGGGAGGTGAGGAAGGGGAAAACCGAATGTGCCGCAAGTGTTGCATGCCTGGCTCTGCTTTTTGGCTCTTCTCTGTTTAATTATTTGGAACTGGAACAACTTGATTTTAAAACAAAACATATGGGCTGAGAGTGATTGGGAGGACATTAGCTAGTGATGTAGCACAGAAGGTATGTATGAAGTTGAAGCCACCGGCCCAGAAGGTACGTATCAAGTTGAACCCACCGGCCCTACACCACTTACTTGTTTAGGTATTGAGTATTTGCCTTCAAACTCAGTGTTCTTTTTCCAAACTCTTAAAGTCTCTTTTGGAAAGTGACAGTTAGAGGGAGAAATTTTGGAGGAAGTACGTACAGGAAATTTTCTCTGAGTTTTCTTTAAATTCATCCTTTTTCTTCCCTACTCTTTGTGTAAAAGCATTGGTTTCAAATCTGTTCATATGGTTTGTGAAAGTTTTTTTTTACGTGTCCAGAAGAGAGAAGAGAACTTTACTCAAAGAGGAGAAAGCAAACCCATCATTGAATGTCTCTGTCCTTCTGCTTGACTCCAGTGCCAACACCAGCAGGAGGAATTTCTGTTCAATAATCAGTTCTTACATGAAGGCAGCATTTTCATCTCTTTTATCCCCTCAACTCCTTTGCTCGCTGGGGGAGACATATATGATGCCCTGATCATATCTCATATAATTGTAACCTGAGTGCTTCAACTTTCTGTCCCGTGGAGGGAAAATAGGAATTTACCAGCGACTGTTGGAGCCCTGGTGACGCAGTGGTTAAGAGCTCAGTTGCTAACCAAAAGGTCAGCAGTTCGAATCCACCAGCCACTCCTGTGAGGCAGTTCTCCTCTGTCCTATAGGGTCGCTATGAGTCGGAACCAACTCAATGGCAACTTTTTTTGTTTTTATTTTTAATTTATTTTGATGGTTCAAATCTCTGCTCTGCTGATTAGAAGCTGTGTGCCTGTGAGCAAGTTACTTAAAACTCTCTAAGCCTCATTTCATGTTTCCTAAAAATGACATAATATTCAAAAAAATTGTTGTGAGGCCTAACCCTTTTATGACCCATGTATAAAAAAAAAAAAAAAATGCAACCTACTTTTTCCAGCACTCAGATTCTTTGGGAGTGTACTTTTACCACTGAAAGTATTTACTGCCCCCCAATGGGGGCTTATGTAATGGCGAAAGGTGAAAGAAACCTTAAGCAAAATAGCTGGGGTATGAGGCTCGCAAGTGAGGTAGTACAACCAGGAAATGTGATTCAGTAAAAATTTTGTCTCTTTTGGCATCCATACCCCTAGGTAACCCTTGTAAGCATGCCTATAGTTTCCTATGTGATAGTTAAGGAGGCCTGGTAGGTTTTGTTTTGTGTCCTATTTGGAAAACAGGGGTTCCCCATGTAACCTAAGGAAGGCATCATAAAAAAATTCAGCAACCAAGATCTGGAGTTAATATGGGCTCCCACTAATTATGGGGTTTGATGCCGTGTGTGTGAAGCTGAAACCTTAACTCTATGCTCCATGCTTTCTAGGTCTGATGGGATCCTCTGTGTTCATTTGTCAGCTCTTACCTATTGTTCATAAAATACCTGTTGCCGTCGAAATCAATTCCAATTCATAGCGACCCTATAGCACAGAGTAGAACTACGCCATAGGGTTTCATAGAACCTATAAATATGAAGGTGGTATCCTGAATTATTTTAATACTGCAGAGACCCAAGTACCCAAGTACCTAATCACTAACGTTAAGTCATTTGGGAGGCTGGTTCATTTGTTGTCTTGAATCTGAATTGTAACATGAAACAGCATTCCGACTAGGGCAATAGAGGGACTGCCCCACAGTTTTTCTGTTGGGGTGTTGAAAACAAAAACAAAAAATCTTTCTAAACAGTTTTCACACCAGTAACCGTCAAGTTGCCGTCAAGTTGATTCTGGCT
Organism: Elephas maximus indicus; assembly: GCF_024166365.1. Taxonomy (NCBI): domain Eukaryota; kingdom Metazoa; phylum Chordata; class Mammalia; order Proboscidea; family Elephantidae; genus Elephas; species Elephas maximus. Next base: position 55,158,040 of record NC_064823.1, read on the forward strand.
CATAGTGACCCCACGTATATCAGACTAGAACTGTCCCCTGTAACGTTTTCAAGGTTGATTTTTTGGAAGTAGATCGCCATGGCTTTCACCTGAGATGCATCTGGGTGAACTTGAACCTCCAACCTTTTGGTTAGCAACTGAGCACATTAACCGTTTGCCACCCAGAGACTCCACTTTTCACACAGCTCCCCCATAAGGGCAAAGGAAGGAAGAAAAGGGTCTTCATTTTTTTGTCAAGTCAAGAATACACTGAATCTTTTCTGTATAAAAATCCAAACACACTGCCATCAAGTCGATTCTGATTCATCGCAACCCTATAAAAAAATTTTTTTTTTTTTTATAGGACAGAGTAAAATTGCCCCATAGGGTTTCCAAGGCTGTAAATCTTTACAGAAACAGACTGCCACAACTTTTTTCTGCAGAGCAGCTGGTGGGTTCTAACTGCCAACCTTTCAGTTAGCAGCTGAGCGCTTTAATCACTGTGCCACCGGAATCCCTCTTTTCTGTATTGGGGGTCAGAAAGTATTGCATACTATCTTACTACAGTGTTAGGTAATTGTTGCAAGCTTTGGGACAATTATCTGGAAAGTATACTTTCAAAAGCACCACTACATTTTTCTTTTTGTTCTTTCTTTTTTCATTGCCTTCTTTCCCCTCTGCTCCTGCTCTTTTCCCAGTCCCATTTGGATTTATTAGCCACTGCCTGCAAAGTGTCAGTAACCCCCTGCTGTGAATGGTGAAGACCTCCCCAGGTGGACAGTTCTCAGATTTCCCTAAAACTGTAAAGAATAACCATGCTCACTGTTGTTTTCTCTGGGCGCCCCTCTCAGTGGACAGCCTTCCTGACATTTAACTTAATCAAGATGCTAGTAAGATAAACAGTGTGTGCTGCTACCATCGACTGAAAGTGCTTGTCAACCTGCCCACTCTCCTTTCTCATCAGTGTTTGGAAAGGAAATGCCAAGTTGCTACTGATAATAAAAAGAAGGAATAAGATGTCTCTTTCCTCATGGCCAATTACTGCCAGTCCTGATCATTGAGCTCTTAGTGGGTGGGACAGCTTTGTACAATGTGTCATCAAGTCTTTGACACCCCATTTATAAGACACACTCTTATTTTAGGTACAATCAAGGAAAGAAAAAAAAAAGCCACCAATTAAACCATGAGGTACCACGGATTTTGAGACACATTCCAATTTCAGAGATGTTAAAATATGGGGAAAAATGTATATCTTAGAGCAGATGAAATACAAGGAGAACTGATTAAAATGGGAAGTTCTCTGGGGTACCAGCTGACTGCCCTCCTTACCCTTCCCAGTACTCAAAGAAGCTAATCGACAGAACTATGAAATACTTGAAGATGTACTATATGCCCCCTCTGCGTGGAGACTCAGTGCTTCTTTGTCTTCTTCTTTAACTCAGTCCCTCGTGTTACTTGTGTAGTCCATGTTGTACATGAGGTGTTGGAATGGAGCTAAAACCAGGAAGAGTTGTGGAAGCCCTCTGAACTGCAATCTAAGTAATTTAGGTTTCTGAAAAATAGAAGAATCTAGGCATTTTGTTTGGGTTTATTGGATTTGATAAGATTCATGTTACATTTGAAGAAGTGTTAATGAGCTTGTTGAGGGACATTGGGGACTTCTTCATGCCCTCTTTGACCTGGCGTATTTTTAATGGCATGATGATGAGAAGAGAATCACCAGCCTTGGGGTTCTGTGCTCTTCTAGGTCCTTGCCTCTGGTTACCCATTTTCTAGTGAGCAGCAGGCTCAGATTCGTGGGGACACTCTCTCTTCTCTCTCCCAACCCCCCCCAAAAAAAAAACCCAAAAGGCAGCATTAAATGTTATTGATGACTTTCATTTTGCTCAAGATTCTACCTAATTATTATTCTTCATAATCTGAATGACTTCTCAGCACCGAAGTGTTTCCAATCCTTCTTAATAGCTTAATAATTTTAGGCAAGTGAATTATGGTTATTTCTTTTCCTGATGAAGACTGTTATTCAGAATTTAGAGAAAGCTATTTCCTAGCCAGGTAAAATGACAAAAATATTGACTGAAAACTTTCTTATTTGTTGAGTGAAGACATGGTGTTTACCCTTCCCCTTACGCTGCTTTCTTTGTTTATTTCAGCTTTTGGGAATAGCATTTCTTGGAATTGGACTGTGGGCATGGAATGAAAAGGTAAGTTGAATATAATAAAAACACACACATTTTGCTTGTTAGAGGCTACAATCACATACATTGTTTCATTTTCCCCTTTGATAACTGCAGGGTATAAAAAAACATGACTCTGTAATAAGAGAAAGTGTTCTTGGAAGATAATGTCCTACTCTCAAAGATTGTTCAGGATTGGAGCCTCAATTGATCACTGCATCAATACACATGCAAAACAGAGTATGTACTGGAATTTTACCAGTTAGCCAGAGATACACATTCCAATGGGGACATTTCCTTACTCTGGCACAATATTTTCAGTACTGTGTAGAAATACCTTTAAACCACCGGTAGCCTTTTTTTCTGTCTCATCTTTTTTTTTTCTTTAAATATCCTTTGGAAGAATATCTAAGCCATAAAAGTGACCTTTTTTTTTTTCAATGTGCGCATTATGTGACCAACTGTTAGCATGTGATACGAAGGAAACTGGGTATCACTCGTGTGAATATCAGATAAACTCATCCTTAATGCTAAAGAATGTGACTGCTTGATTGCCGATTGCAAGTTCAAGAAGTATTCAGAATTTATGACCAAATATAGTATAGTAAAAGGAAAAATCTGGAGTTATGGAGTCGCATGTTCTAGGTTACAATGAAGATACACTAAGTAACAAACTCATGACAACTCTGCCCTGTGTCCACTCTGCCATATTACTTCTCATCTGTGCCTTTTCATTTTTACTTTACCACTTCTCCTACTGAGGCCAAGCACTGGAATCCAAAAATGAACATGAGCTACTTTTTCTTCCTCCTTTGAAAGTGAAATAGTTTGCAGAAGTTTATCTTTCCTGGTGTCTGGCTACACAGTAAAGCTTTATTATCTTCCACCTTGTGACAGTGAGGGAGTGTATGGACTGATTAAAAATTGTTGTAAACTGTGAGATTAGCTTAAATTTTCCCAGAAGACCGTTCTCTCATCTCTCTGATATTTCCCTCTCTGAGCCTGACCACAGCGTTAAGCCAAGAGTTCCTTGGAAGCATTACACGTATCAAGAAAGGAGAGAAAAACTAAGAAGATCCAGGAAACAGAAGCCTCTCAGATGCCAGCAGGAATTTCCACAACCAAAACAGTTTTCACATAGACTGTATGAAACGAAACTCAAAGTAAATCCCTAGTTTTTAAAATGAACTACCCTGTATTTATTTTTAAAAAAAGCTTTTACAGAATGTAAAATGTTTTATAGAAAAAAAGCCACTTTCCAGCAACCAGAGTAACGTTCTGAGACTGGGCAGTGATTATATACCAAGTGAGACAAATTAAAGTCTCAAAATAGAGATAATCTTATCTCCAGAAACTTCTCTGTTGAATACTGGTCTTCTTTTTTATTATGATTAGCTTCTGCCACAATCCTTTTGTGAGCTTGGAGATTTGTATTGGTGGAATCTCAGAAATTCCACTTTTACAAGCTCTCTTGTTGGTTAAATTGCCAGATAACACAGCTTTTTGTAAATCCTTTCATAAGAGTCCATTTCTATCTGCCTTGAACAGATGCTGGAAAGCATTAAATGATCTAATTGTCTATTTGAGCAATGAACAGACAATTGGTTGTTTTGAAGTTTTTTTCTTTTTATGAAATATAATTATCTTTTTGTTTCATCAGTTGCCCCAAATGTCTCGTTTCTGATAAAATTGCAAACTTCTAGAACTGGCAATGTCACACAGATATCCGAGAAAGAGGGTGATGCTGTCTTTAGGGAGAGATGAAATAGCAGTCCATTCTTTGACAGGGGCACTCTCAGCAAATAGAAGGTTTCTCCTGAAAGCTGAAGTTAGTTACTTGTCCAAGGTCACCCAGTGCCTGTGTAGCAAGCAGACCTCCATGAGCAGGATCCAAGTGGAGGCAGCAGAGGGGAGAGAACATGTTCAGTCTTGCATTTATTCGTCCAACAACCGGTTTGGTAATACTGGCCACATGTCAGGAACTGGGATGGGCCCTGGACATTCAGGAGTGAATGGTGCAGAGCCCCTGTCCTCATAGAGCTTGTATTCTAATGGGGGGAGCTGGCAACTAGCAGTTATCCAGCCAAGTGCATGCATCCAGGTAGAAGGGTAAAGTGTAGGGTAAGGGCTAGCTAGAGAGTGATGGGAAAAAGGGGCTTTTTAGACAGAGTAGTTGGGAACTACTGAGGAGGTGGCATTTGAACAGAGACCTGGGTGTTGTAAGAGTAATCCACAGAGCACTGAGGGAAGAGCATTCCAGGAAGAGAGAATAGCAAGTATGGGGAGCCTGAGGCAGGGATTTGGTGATTCTAAGAAGCAGCAAAAAAGCTAGTATAGCTGGAAGGGAGAGAACAAGGACAAGAAGAGGTAAGGGATGCAGTGATAGAGGCAGGCAGAGGGCAGACCAGGCAGGGTGGTCCTCACATGACATGGGCTGGAGTCCCTTCACCATCTTGGTTGTGCTCCCCTGACCTCCTTGTAGTGTGTTCTTTGTACCATTGAGTGGCTGCTTACTGTGGATTAAATTGTGTCCCCCAGAATATGTGTTGGAATCCTAACTCCTATACCTGTGGGTATAATCTTGTTTGGAAATAAGGTTTTCTTTGTTAATTAGATTATACCTAAGTAGGGTGGGTTCTAAACCTAATCACTTCTGAGTTATAAAAACAGCAGATTAGACACAGAGACACACACAGGGGAAGGCAGATGCCATGCAAAGATTGCCCAAGGAACCAAGGAATGCCTGGAGCTACCAAAAAGGAAGCAATCAACATGACAAAGACCTTGATTTGGACTTTCAGCCTCAAGAACTATGAGAAAATAAATTGTTCTTTAAAGCACCAACTTGCAGCATTTCCATTACAACACCAGTAGGTAACTAAGACAGTTGCTTTATGGACTGTGATAAGTATGGCTGGGTTATACTGCTTCTCCCCTCATCTATTGTCAGTGCTGCTGGAGATCCCACTGTTGATCACTGAGCCCACAGTTCACAGAGGGTCTTGGTTGAAGACTCAGATTCTAAGCTGTGTTTAGCTCATCCACTTCATGTCTGGCTGATTTTCAGAGTCAAATACATGATTCCACATTAACTCAGTTATAGTTCACCCCACCTCTCCACCTGCTGAGATTATCTGAGCCTGAAGCTTTCAGCCAGCACATTCCCCCCTCTACTCATCTTGGTTTCAGCTGCACATCTTGATCACCCTCCTCCCTCAGTTTCTTCTAAATCACCTGTGCTACCTGGGGAAATTCTGATTCAGTAATTCTGCAATAGAGGCTGGGATGCTCTATTTTGACAAGGTTCTAGGTTGTTTTGATCCAATCAAGTGTAGCTATCACTAATAAATGCCACTGATATGTTGAACAGGCGAGGACAGAGCCCAGTGACATGTCACTAGAAATTTCCTTTGGGGTTGACACTTATTCACTTATGTGTGCCCTTGGGTGTCATCAGTCAAGCAGCTTCTAATCCATCTCCTTGTCATTGCATCAGACTATTTTTCTGCATCTTGTCTTTGTAGAGGTACAGATAGACTATATCCTATTCTTTTCTCTGGTTAACTAGCCAAGACACTTAGCTGAACTCAATAATTTCTTATTGAACCTCTGTGGGGTCCTGGTGCACATCACTTTCTCATTTAGGTCCCTTATCTGTTAGGCAAGGCCTAAAGCTTGCTTCATCACTCCTCCCTTTTTGAAACACTTTCCTCACTTGGCTTCCAGGGTATCACACACCTTTGGTTTTCCTACTTCATAGGCTATGCCTTCTCAGACTCCTTTCCTCGTTCTGCCTCACCTCTGACCTCTAAATTTTGGAGAGCCCAAGGCTCTGTCCCCAGACCTCTTCTTTATCTTCCCTCATACCTGAGGAGGTCTTATCTGGGCATGGGGCTTTAAACACTATCTATCACTGATGACTTCCAAATTCATATCTTTGGACCAGACCTCATCTGAACTCCAGTCTTATATAGCCAGTAGCCTACACATCTTCATCGAGATGACTAATGGGCCTCTGAAACTTAACACATCCAAAACAACACAATACTGATTCTGCCTCAGACCTGCTCTTCCCAATTGCAGTAAACAAGAACTTCACCCTTGCATTTGCTCAGGTATCCTTAATGGCCTTCTTTCTTTTCTTCTCATACCACATGCAGTCCATCAGCGCATACTGTCAGCTCTACCTTGAAACTACTGTATATTGAAAATCTGATTATGTTACCAATTGTCAATCTGACACAAAGGGCCCTTGTCTTTTCCCGAGTAAGAATACATGTGAAAAACAAACTTTATCTTCAGCAAGCTTTATTTTGCTTGAGTCAAGCAAAAGGAGTCAGCGGGGATCTAAGCCTCTCCAAAAGACTGACTCAAAAAGGGAAGCAAGGCTAGGGTTTCTATGGGTTCAGTGGAGACAATAGAGTAATGAATATTTAGTGGGCTTAAAAAAAAAAAAATTTTTTTTTTCTTTCAAGGGGTGGGTACTCCTCAGAATGGTGGAGTATGCTAATTAGATTGCACAGGCATCTGGAATCTAAGATGGAACCCGCTGATATTCAAGATGGTGTCCTCTCAGCAGCCTTGGCATCCCTTATTATGGGATATAGCGCAAGCGCACTTGATCTTCGGCGCTACATTGCCGTCATTGGAGGGCTAAGGAAGGTTAAACAGCAGTCACACTTTGTTCTTCCATGCATGTGGAACCTGTAAAGGAGGAGGGGACTAGAAAAACATTAAGAAGGAGATAGTAATTTATGGGTTATTTCAGTCTTATCTCATGCTGACAGGGTGGGTTTCTGTTTACCCAACTTCTAGATGGTAATCTTTTAACACCTCTTTTTTTTTTGTTCAGCTGCCTATATGTCTCAATTACTTCTCACCACTGCCACTGTTACACCCTGGTCTAAGCCGCCACCACATCTTGCCTGCATTCGTGCAGAAGCCTTCTAATTATATTTCCCTGCCGCTGCTCTTTCACCCCACCCCCACCCCAGGCCCATCTCAGTGCAGCAGCCAGAGTAATCCTTTTAAAATGTAAGACAGATCCTGTCACTTCTCTGCTGCAGACCCCCAAAGGACTTATTCAGATTAAATGCTGTATATCATGCCCCGTTACCTCTGTCCCAACATGCCTAGGTGGCGCAAATGGCTTTCCACTCTACTGCTTACCTCAAGGTTGGTGATTTGAACCCACCCAGCAGTTCCGTGGAAGAAACAGTCTGGGGATCTGCTTTTGTAAAAATTACGGCCAAGAAAACCCTATGGAGCAGTTCTACTGTAACATGTGAGGTTGCCATGAGTTGGAGTGTACTTGGTAACTAACAACAACAGTGACATTACCTCTGTGACTTTCTGTCTCCTACTGTGCTGTAGCCCCCTGGTCACCTTTCCATTCTTCCAATATCCCAGGCATGCTGTCCTCTCAGGGCTTCGGCGCTTGCTCATCTTCTGCCTGGTACACTCCCCCAGATGTCCACATTGACGCTTTCTTTTATTTCCAGGTCGAGGTCACCTTTGTTGATAGGCCTTCCTGGGTTATTGAAAGTAGCACCCTCACCCTGCACCCAGCGCTTCCTTCCCCCTTCCCTACATTCTTTCCTCCTAGGACTTACCGCTTATGGTCTAACAAGTAGTCTCTCTTTCTCCTCTAGAAAATAAATTCTGTGAACACAGAAAACTTTTTTTTTTTTTACTGTTGAATTCCAGAACCTTGAACATTAACTGGCACATATAGGTGCTCAAGAAATATTGTTTATATCAAAGGGAATGAGCAAATGAATGAAGAAAGCATTTTTTTAGACCCTGGCTATTTTGTTAAGAGCTACGGCTGCTAACCAAAAGGTTGGCAGTTCGATTCCACCATGCACTCCTTGGAAACCTTATGGGGCAGTTCTACTCTGTCCTGTAGGGTCTCTGTGAGTCAGAATCGACTTGATGGCAAACAGTTTGGTTTTTAACAGTTCTACTCTGTCTTGTAGGGTCACTATGAGTCGGAATCTACTTAACGGCAATGGGTTTGGTTTTTGGTTTGGCTGTTTTGTGGCCTGTATCATTCAGTTCTAGATGCCAGAGTCACTTCAGATCTCTAGTAGCAATTCTTACAGCATAAAAGGAGGTAAATTACATAGCAGCTTCTGATGTCTGGTTTGATGGTACAGTGTTAGACACAGCAAATCTATAAATTCTAGATATTGGTACAGAAAACAACCACAATTTCTTTCATAAAACTGGAAATCTATATATGATTCATTTCATGGGAAAATTTAGGGTACTTTTCCTTTTCCTTGGTAGAGTTATTTTCCATTTTGCCCAACTTTGTGCTTATTACTCTGTTTATGTGGGAGCAAGAGGGAGAGTGATATAATACAAGTGAAAGTGTTGCTGGCAGAGTTGTTGGGGGCATGGAGGAGGACACTGCTTTTCAGAGTAGGAAAAATGCCCTTCCCTGAACCTCGGTGTGAGTTCAGGGGCCCAGGACTGGCTTGTCTGGCCAGAAAACTCCTTAAAGGCCTGTCTACTTTGTACTTTTATGCCTAGTTCCTAGTCCAGTGCCAGTTGTATCATGGTCATGCAGAAGATGTTTGTAGACTAAATGAATGAGAATATGTAAAGGAGCTTTTATACATTGAAAAATGCTACACAGGAAAAAAAATAGCACTTAGTAAAGGGATTTAGCTTTTCCCTTTCATGATCTCTAGAATTTCTCAGGTTAAACTTAAGGAGAAAGATGACATTTTCAGGAATGGGGAAACTGAGGCTCGGAGAAGTTAAAGGAGAAGCCTGGCCCTTCCCCTCCCAGCTCCCTGTCTAGTCGTCCAGTATCCTCCATCACTCTCCTTTGGTTGGGCTTTGTAGGGGCAGGCTGGAAGGAAAGGAGTTTGTGCCTAGCACTGATCCCAGGAGGGAAACAGGAAATCAGGAGAGCCCTAGCTCCATGTTGTTTTCCTGCTTGGTGTTTCTACAGATGGTGATGTTTCTTTTTCCTGGAGGGGTTTTCCCTGCCCATTATCTTAAATATAAGTCTGGTTTCAGTGCCCTCCAGTTGCTTCCTGTCAAAATCATATATTAGGCTCACTTTGGAAAAGCTTTCCCTATTTTCCCAGAAAGGGAAATTAGAGACAATGAAAGTCAGTGATTCAGGCAGATCCAAGTTTTCGTAGCCAAAGGGAGGCAGTAGGTGGAAGTGGTTACTCAGATAACTGGAACAGGAAGTAGATTCTTGGGTATGAAACTACTTTAAGGAGACATTTCTGAGATGCTGAAATTACATCTTTGATGGTTTCACTTTATTGACTGAAATGTAGTAAGTTTGTCATCATCTCTCTTCCTCAATCATCTCAAAAATCTTCCCCAATTCTCCACTGTATCTAAAAAGCTGGAAACCGGGCAACTCTTGCTCAGTCCCTGAAAAATGGCCTCCAGTATGGCCAACAAACACATGAATACATTCAAAAAAGCCTTAATTGTTCTCTCCTCAGGTGTCCCTTTCCCACTTTATTCTGAGGGATTTCTCAGGAATGAAAATTCAGGTGGGACAACATTTCTGTGCCTTACTGTTCACTCTCAGATATCACAGCCCTCTTCTTACTCAGAGGCACAGATACAGGACCAATTAGTAATTAGAATGTCCAGCTGTAACTTAGCTTTAAAACCTTCTCCCTTGCCCAGATTGAGCAGGCTTGGGCCCACTGAAGAGGGGAGGGAGTTGGCTTTAGCTTCCTCCTCTCTCCGCCCTAGCCTAACCCTAGCCCTCACTAGTTGGCTCTTCTGCCCATTTCCTGCCAGGGCAAAAATGAGGGTGGGGAAGGAAGGAAAGGTAAAGGAATAGGATACTTCTTGCTTGGCCTGGCGGCCTTGTTCTCTGGGCCTGGCAGATAGTAAAGCAGATGATGTCTTGGTCTTTTTGAAGCTTTTCTGCTGAGTCCGTGTGTCTGGCAGTTCCCTTGGGTTTGACAATATCTCTAGTCTGGATGGCCTTCTGGGAACTCTGCTTATCCCTGGTCGTCTTCCTCGGCCACTGCACCTCTGAACTCTGCCTCATAAGGTTTCTTCTCTCCCCTGCAGGCGGCCCCATCGGGCAGAGTCGAGGACAATCCCAAGCTGCCTGTCTTGTACTGCCCTCATCTTTTCTCCTGGACACACTCATTTGGGAGTAGGGCCAGTCCTACCAGATTGCCCTCACCTGGCCAGACACCAGAGCAGTAGGCCAGCCCTTCTTATCTCATCTCGTCTTCTCTCTGCCTCTGCCCCTTTCTCAGTGTCCCGGGCGGGAGTCACACCTAGGCCTGCAGGTCCCTTCCGTGGCTTGAGTCAGGCCCTAATTACTGTCCCTCATCTGCGGAGAACAACATCAGAGCTCTCCTATGGTACCCTTGAAGCCCCTCACTAGGTTTAGAGTGAGAAGAAAGCTGCCCCCTAGAGGGGGAGTGGTGCACAGCACAGCAGCTGCTGTCTCTGGAGAAATCTCAGTCTCCTGACTCAGGCCTCCCTCAACACTTTTTATATGTTCGATTTCACTGAGGCGTGCAAGAAATAAAAACGTCTTTTTCTGCAGGTGCCGGTGTGTGTGGAGGGGGTGGTCTTGTCTCCTACTCACTTACAGTTTTCGGGTAATACTCAGTCAAACCTGAGGCAAGAATAATACCATTCTAACCAAGATGGATGTCAGAGGAGACTCTGAAACTTGCTCTTGAATGTCAAGCAGCTAAAGCAAAAGGAAGAATTGATGACGTGAAAGAACTGAACAGAAGATTTCAAAGGGTGGCTTGAGAAGACAAAGTAAAGTATTATAATGACATGTGCGAAGAGCTGGACATGGAAAACCAAAAGGAAAGAACATGCTTGGTGTTTCTCAAGCTGAAAGAACTGAAGAAAAAATTCAAGTCTCAAGTTGCAATAGTGAAGGATTCTATGGGGAAAATATTAAATGATGCAGGAAGCATCAAAAGAAGATGGAAGGAATACACAGAGTCATTATACCAAAAAGAATTAGTCAAAGTTCAAACATTTCAAGAGGTAGCATATGATCAGGAACTGATGGTACTGAAGGAAGAAGTCCAAGCTGCTCTGAAGGCATTGGCGATAAACAAGGCTCCAGGAATTGATGGAATATCAGTTGAGATGTTTCAACAAACAGATGCAGTGCTGGAGGTGCTCACTTGTCTATGCCAAGAAACATGGACGACAGCTTCCTGGCCAACTGACTGGAAGAGATCCATATTTATGCCAATCCCAAGAAAGGAGATCCAACTGAATGTGGAAATTATAGAACAATATCATTAATATCGCATGCAAGCAAAATTTTGCTGAAGATCATTCAAAAATGGTTGCAGCAGTATATCGACAGAGAACTGCCAGAAATTCAGGCCAGTTTCAGAAGAGGACGTGGAACCAGGGATATCATTGCTGATGTCAGATGGATCCTGGCCGAAAGCAGAGAATACCAGAAGGATGTTTACCTTTGTTTTATTGACTATGCAAAGGCATTCGACTGTATGGGTCATAACAAACTGTGGATAACACTGCGAAGAATGGGAATTCCAGAACACTTAATTGTGCTCATGAGGAACCTTTACATAGATCAAGAGGCACTTGTTCTGATAGAACAAGGGGATATTGATTGGTTTAAAGTCAAGAAAGGCGTGCGCCAGGGTTGTATTGCTTCACCATACCTATTCAATCTGTATGCTGAGCAATAATCCGAGAAGCTGGACTGTATGAAGAAGTACAGAGCATCAGGATTGGAGGAAGACTCATTAACAACCTGCGTTATGCAGATGACGCAACCTTACTTGCTGAAAGTGAAGAGGACTTGAAGCATTTATTAATGAAGATCAAAGATCACAGCCTTCAGTATGGATTGCACCTCAACATAAAGAAAACAAAACCCTTACAACTGGACCAATGAGCAACATCATGATAAACGGAGAAAAGAATGAAGTTGTCAAGGATTTCATTTTACTTGGATCCACAATCAACAGCCATGGAAGCAGCAGTCAAGAAATCAAAAGGCGCACTGCATTGGGCAGATCTGCTGCAAAGGACCCCTTTAAAATGTCGAAGAGCAAAGATGTCACCTTGAAGACTAAGGTGCGCCTGACCCGAGCCATGGTGTTTTCAATCTCATCATGTGCATGTGAAAGCTGGACAATGAATAAAGAAGACCAAAGAAGAGTTGATGCCTTTGAACTGTGGTGTTGGCGAAGAATATTGAACATACCGTGGACTGCCAGAAGAACGAATAAATCTGTCTTGGAAGAAGTACAACCAGAATGGTCCTTGGAAGCAAGGATGGCGAGACTGCGTCTTACATACTTTGGACATATTGTCAGGAGGAATCAGTCTCTGGAGAAGGACATCATGCTTGGCAAAGTACAGGGTCAGCAGAAAAGAGGAAGACCCTCAACGAGGTGGATTGACACATTGGCTGTAACAATAGGTCAAGCATAACGATTGTAAGGATGGTGCAGGACCGGGCAGTGTTTCGTTCTGTTGTGCATAGGGTTGCTATGAGTCGGAACCGACTCGACGGCACCTAACAACAACAACGACAACATCATGTTACATATTTTCTTTAAAATTTTAGAAACAGATATACGATGTTAAGATGTAAATAAGAGCCTTCTTGCCCCTGCTACTTGCTGTCTTTAGGCAGTATAGTATGGTGGTTAAAACCAACTCTGGGGGAGGCTGCCTGGCTCAGACCCCTGCTCTGCTACTTTCTTACCTGGGTGACCTTGGCAGGTCACTCGATATCCCTGTATCTGTCTCTTAGTTGATAAAGCATGGATAACAGTACCTACCTGGTACTACCTGGTAGGTGTATTGTGAGGCTTAAATGATCCAGGTAGCCCAGTGCCTGGCATAGAGTAAGTGTTCAGTGGTGTAGCTCTTCTGCTGCCTTGGTTCCAGCTTTCAGCATACCTCACCTGGATCACCACAAGTCCACCTGTGCTTCTTCCATCTAACCTTCCTGCTGCTCCAAGGAGCTTTCTAAATGGAAATCAGACCTGGGCCTTCATCTGCTCAAAATGCCTTCAGATACGAACCCTGCCCTGCTTCTACCAGCCTTTCAGTCTTCTCTTGCTACGTGTCACACTCACATAGGGAACCCTCACTGGGCCAGGTTCTGTCCCTGTGTCATCACACCTGCCGATATGACCTGCTGCCTCTCCTGGGTCTGGTAGCAGAAAGTTGGCATTAGCTGTCCCTCTCCTCTGTGCCCTCATGACACCCAGAGTTAAGAACTCTGCCCCAGCACATTTTATACTGAACTTGTCTCAGCTTCTGAGGGGGTACCTGTCTTTTACTGCAAATACCCCAAGACTAACAAAATACCTGGCACCTTACAGGTGATCCCCATGAAAGTGCTGAATAAATGAATGAGTTACATATTTCTGAGGCCCTAAGCCACAGTGGGAAGGGAAACCCTGGTGGCGTAGTGGTTAAGTGCAATGGCTGCTAACCAAAAGGTTGGCAGTTCAAATCCACCAAGTGCTCCTTGGAAACTCTATGGGGCAGTTCTACTCTGTCCTAGAGGGTCGTTATGAGTCAGAATCGACTCAACAGCAATGGGTTTGTTTTTTTTTTAAACCACAGTGATCACCTGCCACTAGACTAGACTAGGCTTTTTTCATGTTATTTTTGGGGCACCATGATCAGAACCTCTATTAACTATTTCAGTGTGAACTTTTTAGTCAGACAGGAATGTTCCTGGGTGGATCTCCCATCTTCTGAGTATACAAATGAAAATGCCTGCAGAGTGGCCAGGAAATGGGAGTGCCTGAAGTGGGACGCTTTTGCCAGTGGGTGTGTTCTTGTGTTTTTACAGGCTGTCATTTGCACTAGTGTGTGTGGTGATGTGGTTTCCCTGCCTGTGCACAGCACCAGCTGACAGCACTTACCACAGCTGGCTCCCCCAGCAGCTGCTTGATTACAGGATTTTATTGAGACCTAAGAGGTGACTGGAGTCTCTGGGTGGTACAAATGGTTAACGAGCTCAGCTGCTACCTGAAAGGTTCAAGTCCACCCAGGAGCACCTTGGAAGAAAGGCCTGGTGATTTACTTCCAAAAAATCAGCCATTGAAAATCAGCACAGTCCTACTGTGACACACATGGCATCGCTTTAGTTGAAATTGACTAAATGGCAACTGGCTGCTTAACAAATGACTGCCTCTCCAACTCTCTCACCAAAGGCAGATTGTGGCCATTTTTTATGATGACCTCTTTTATGAGAAAGAATGGGAAATCCATACCTTTACAGCAGCTAGTCTGTCTGTGTACATGTCTCTTCACCCAGCCAGGCATTATGCTGCCTTCAGCTCTTGTATCTCCCTGGCCTGTTAGGGTCCAAGCAAGCTCTTTTCTCCTTGTGCCCAGTTCTGTCTCTGGCATCTGCAGAAACTCCTCAGAGAGCAAGATGGATGTTTTGGGTTTTGCAGTATCTTTGCCCTGTAACTTTCTTTGAGGAACTTTGATGAGTTTTTATAGGGGCAGGCTTCCCTGTGGACCTGTGAGTGCCATCTTGATCTTCTTGTGGATATTGTTTGAAACATTAGTTCTAACTCTTCAGGACACCCCTCTCTGAGAAGCTGCATTTTCTTTAAAATGTCATATTTTGTCACCATTACTTAGACTGTCTCAAGGAAAAGGCTTCTCTCCTCTTACTCCAGGCAAACAGTTGCCAGTTCTACCCAGTAGGATCTAGTTGATGGAGGAATGGGTGAATCAGGACCCAGTCTCCTAAGTCTCTAAGGAGTACATCTAGGCTGGCTTTGATTGAACATTTCATATGCCTGTCTGTTCCTCATCCAGCGCTTTGAAGAAATGTGCTTGTATATGTAAAAGCAGAAGAGTCCCAGATCCCGGGGGCTTCTTAATGCAATTTTTGCATTTCTTTTCCGTGTGGGTTGGGAGAGAAGAAACTGAAGCTTGCCAGGTGAAACACAGAGGGCACTCTGTGCTGGCAATGACAAAATCACAGGCATTTCTGAAGTTTGTTGGCTTGAGACCCATCTGAAGTTTGTTTGCCTTTTCATGCCTGCATTTGTGTGGAAACATCTTCCAAGAAGAGATAGTTACACAGAACATACTGCTTTATTGCAGAACTATGAGGGAGAAGCTGCCTAAATTCCAGAGATAGCTGAATGAGGTGCTGATAAGGAGATGGGTTTTGAGGGAAGGTTGGCTAATTTTTCAGACTCTTACTGAGATATACTGTGTTCATCAAACCCTTAAACAACCAGATCTTGCATGGGTGGTTCAGCAAGTAGGTCATTTGGGGGCAGTGAATCTTCAGCAACCAGTGTACCCAGTCAAAAGTTCGGCAGTAGAGGCAGCCTTGCTCCTAGTTGAGTGTGCCACCATCTTGGTGACCCTGTTGCTGATTGCTACAGCGTCCTTACCCCATTCATGACCCAATTTTTTTTCCTTTTAATTTTTTGTTGATACTATGTGTTCAAAGTGTTAAAAAGCAAAGATGTCACCTTGGAGTCCAAAGTGCACCTGACCCAATCCATGGTGTTTTCAGTCGCCTCGTATGCATGCGAAAGCTGGACAATGAATAAGGAAGACAGAAGAAGAGTTGATGCCTTTGAATTATGGTGTTGGCAAAGAATATGAAATATACCATGGACTGCCAGAAAAACAAACAAATCTGTCTTGGAAGGAGTACGGTCCGAAAGCTTCTCAGAAGCGAGGATGGTGAGACTTTGTCTCTCATACTTTGGACATATTATCAGGAGTGACCTATCCCTGGAGTAGGACATCATGCTTGGTAGAGTAGAGTGTCAGTGAAAAAGAGGAAGACCCTCAATGAGACGGATTGACACAATGACTGCAATAATGGGCTCAATCATAAGAAAAGATTGTGAGGATGGCCCAGGACTGGGCAGTATTTCATTCTGTTGTACATAGGGTTGCTAGGAGTCAGACTGACTTGACGGCACCCAGCAACATGTATTTTTAGTAATGGAGGGCATGCTGAATCATTGAGTGCGTCTGAATTTTTGGTAGGTAATATGGTTTTTGTTTTATGCCTCATTTCACAAATCATACCCTCAGAGTCCAGAAGTACATATGTACACCAGTTCTGAACACAAATTCAACCCTCCCCCCGCCAAGTCCAGAGGTACATGTGTGTACCAAATAAAAATTTCCACAATTCATGTTTTTCCTACCAAAAATTCATTGATTCAGCACCACCTCATACAATACCCTGTAAAAACAGTAATTTGCGGCACATGCTTTTTCTTCCATTTCAAACTGTTATATAGGTCCCTGTTTGCCAGCAGCACGTACTGGCAGTGAGACAGTAGCTTCCCAATAAACCCCAGAGGTACAAAAAATAAGTGGTAGCTATGTATACTGCCAGTCCTGAAAGGGTTACCGTGTTGACTAACTTCTCTGTGCTCATTTCTCCACTGCACCACTTCCATATACTCTTAGCTTCCACCTACTCGTGGCTTCTGCTGACTCCTGGCTTCCCTCTTCTGCCTTTTCTCTGTGCATCTTTCAGGTTATTTCCAATGCCCAAAGAAAGACAGTCTGTTTAGGTAAGTCAATTACTGCCACCTCCACTAGGCATGATCCTCAGATGTGGCTGTGGCATTCCTTAGAAGGGGCTGCCTTAGTTTCCTAGAGCTGCCATAACAAAATATCACCCAAGTGCAGGGGAGGGGGGTTTTAAAGAACAGAAATTTATTTTCTCAAGGTTCTGGAGGCTAGACATCTAAATCAGGATGTTGACTGTGCCAATTCCTTCTGAGAGCTTTGAGGGGAACTTTTTCCTGCCACTTTCCTTGTTTCTGGTGGCTGCTGACAGCCCTTGGTGTTCCTTTGCTACTGATAGATGCATCTGCCTCTGTTGTCACAGGTGCCTGTCTTCCCCTATGTGTGACCCTGACTCTGCATCTGTTCTCCCCTTTCATAAGACACCACTCAGAGATCTTAGGACTAGGATGCATCCTACTCCAGTGTGACTTAACTGATAATACAGTGAAACCTGTGAGAGCTGGAACTTGACAGGACTGCCTGGTTTTTCTGGGTCTCATGAGTTTTCTGCCTTTGGCAGGGTGCAGTCTTACTACTTCTCTGTCACTCCTTTTAGTGGAAAATATTTGAGGTTTCTGACTTACACAGGTTCTAACTTCCACAAGTTTTACTATATCTTCAAAGAAAGGTCCCATTTCCCCAAACAAGGTCACATTCACAAGTACAGGAGTTAAGACTTCAATGTGGTCTTTTGGGGGACACAATTCAATTCACAACAGGGGCTCAGGCAGGGCAAGTGCCACAGCAAAATAGATTCATCTCCCACGTAGTTGGGTTAGATACCCCTGCTATGTCTCCCTCTTGTTTTGATATGATAGTGATAACAATCAAGATGGGATAAAATTTTATTGCATGCTGTCATATGCCAAGCATAGCATTTGGATTTACTTGGATTACTTCCTTTATCCTCATAATAACCTTTGACATCAGGTAGCACTTCACAGATGTAGGAATTGGCGTTTAGGTAAGCTAACTTACTGAAGATCACACAGGTCATAAGTAGTGGAACTTGGGATTCAAGGACAAGGTGGTCTGTATTGTACTATCCTGTTGTGTCTGTCTGCCCTACAGCTAGCCCTTGTCCAGGTACCCAGTTTTCTTTGCTCTAGGGTTCTAGGGAAAATTGTAGGTGAGCCATATGGACTTGAGTGCAGTACAGGATGGTTTGTGCAGGAAGTGGGTGAACCTGAGTGCTCTCTCTGCCCCACTCTAGAGCTTGCTTGTCTAAGTGGCTGGACTGTCAGAGTCTTCCTTGTGCTGTGATAGACGCCCATCGATACATTTTTGTTCCTCAGCTCTCTAAACTTCTGTTGAAGTGATATTGTCTCAGACATGTTCCATTAACGTGTCTTCTTTCTTTTTAGACACGTATTGGTCTTCTTGCTGAGTTCTGAGAGATACCGTCTCTTACGTAGTAGATAATGGCAATCTCCTATTTTCATTGGAGGATTGTCTCTTAAAGGCTCCAAATTGATATGTCAAGAGGTGGTTGTCCAAAATCTAATTTGCAAAATGGTCAATTTGCTGGATATACTTGTTTCTTTAAACTTTTTTTTTTAATTGGCTAGGATTCATCTTGTCTTTATAGCAGTACTTTATGGTGTGTTCTATTTGATTTGCCTTTGCTGCCTGCTGCAGCAACAACTGCAGACCTGGAGGCAGGGAGAGGGGCCTGAGGGTCATAAGAATGTAAAGATAGGAACATATATTTTGAATATGAAAAATTATTCATATGCTGTTTTTATTAATATCATTTTAACAACATATTAATAGAGAATATAAGGATTCTTTCCATATTCTTGAATCTGTATACTCTTTTGAATGTATTTTTCTTGTGACCTATAATCTTGGTCTCTGGCTCTCTCTCATTCCAACTCTATTTCTTCCTCTGATACTACTGTTAAGAATCCCACCTTTAACTAAATGGTTAAAGGAAATGAGTACATGTGGCTAACTGCTCTGCTTCTCTTTTCAGGGAGTCCTTTTCATCCATTTATGCCCATTCCTCTTAGACTCAGCTTTTCTGACTTTATCCACAAAATCCAGTAGCCTGGGCGTCTTTAACCCCAGAGCTTTGCCTGTAGTATTCAGGTAGGAGAAGAGTAAGAGCTTACTACTGGGATGCAGAGGTTGGCCCTGTGTGTACATTTCTAGCATAAGCGGCATTTCTAGGTACTGAAGACGCTAGCCAAGTGACATTTTATATTTATTTTTTTCAGTAAGTTAGGGTTTTAAAAAGTTGATATTTAAACCCAAGAATTGAGACTTAAACAGTGTATTATTTGTCAATAATAAAGTACCTAAAAGTTCCAACTAGAACTGTGAATTTCATTGATAACGCTGAGTTGATGCACTTATTCAAAGCTTTTGTTGTATTGTATGAGACTCCTCAGATGGAAATGCAGACCCAAATAGAACCAGTTTAAGCAATCAAGGGAAAGTATTATAATGATCCTGAGGGTGACTCACAGAACTCAAGGACAGGCCAGGAACAACTGGGGAACCAAGGATTACAATACCACCAGGCTTTTTCCTCCCCGTCCTTGTTCTTAGAGGAGCCCTGGTGGCACAGTGTTTAAGCGCTCGGCTATTAACTGGAAGTTCGAACTCACCAAAGCACTGGCTTTCTATTTTTCACTGCAGACTGACTTTCTCCACATGGTGAAAAACAGGTGGCACATAGCTCCTAACTTTGATATTTTATAGCTTACCTACTGGAGATGTCTGTTTAAGTCCTGGAATCACAGGGAAGGCATTCAGGCTTCTCGGCAATCATGAGGGCAGAGGGTCATATGAGAATGTGGCAACTCTGCGGGGGTCATAGAGTGAACTGGGAGGGGGAGGGACCCTTAAAAGAAGCGGAGGTACTGTTCCCAGAAGAAGAGGGTGGTGCTCGCAGATTCCCAGAAGAATAGGTGTCTGCTGGTGTTGTTCTTGGGCATTCTTGAGGATTTACCCCGAGTCTGAGTGTATATTTTAAATCACTTGGCAGATTTAACTGTAATCTTAGATTTTTTTTCTTCCAGCTTCTTGTCGGCTACAAACTTTAATTATAATTATTCTTCAGTAGACATGTTCTAGTGCTTCCTCCTCATTTGTCAAATTGAGCTTAAAAAAATTAAAAAGTCTAGTGAGGGACTCCATCCTTAAGACAACAGAAGTCTGAACTATCAGTTCCCCACTGTTTTTTGTCATCCAAGTTATTGTTCCCAGGATTCTGTTCAGGTACTCTTTAATCTCTGTGTAGCCAGCAGTAAGGCTGCTCATCAGTGAATATTTGGAAACTTTTCACAGGTGAAGGAGTACATCTTTTTTCACATTTCCATCTTCGTGAAGTAAGTCTAATGCCCTGGAAAAGAAAACTGGTCATTGGGCATTGATTTCCACACTTTGTGTTTCAGATGTGCGTTCGTTTTCAGCTGATAACTACCTGGGTATATTCTGAATATGTTAAAGTTCTTGGTAGTCTTTTCTATGCTTTGCAGAATGTTATTTCCCCAAGCTCTCACTGTCTTGTTTCCAGCCCGGTCTTTTGCCAGAATTTAGGATTAGATGAGTAGAATCTACAGTCCAGTTAGGCCTCCAAATGATTATTGTTTGTATGGAAACAGTTGAGGTCTCTCTCTATTAAAACTGCCCCTGAAGGATGGGGAGAGAAAGTATTAAAATGAGTTCATCAGTTTCTTGGATTGAATTATGTCCCCCGCAAAATGTGTGTATCAACTTGGTTAGGCCATGATTCCCAGTATTGTGTGGTTGTCCTCCATTTGGTGGTTGTAATTTTATGTTGAGAGGACCAGGGTGGGATTGTAACACCACCCTTACTCAGATTGCCTCCCTGATTCAAGGTAAAGGGAGTTTCCCTGGGATGTGGTCTGCACCACCTTTTATCTCTCAAGAGGTAAAAAGGAAAGGGAAGCAAGCAGAGAGTTGGGGACCTCATACCACCAAGAAAGCAGCACCAGGAGCAGAGGGCGTCCTTCGGGCATGGGGTCCCTGCGCCTGAGAAGTTCCTCGACCATGAGAGGATTGAGGACAAGGATTTTCCTCCAGAGCCAACAGAGAACGCCTTTCCCTGGAGCTGAGGCCCTGAATTTGGACTTTTAGCCTACTTTACTCTGAAAAGATAAACTTCTTTGTTAAAGCCATCCACTTGGGGTATTTCTGTTATTGCAGCACTAGATGATTAAGACAGTCCGAAAAGCCAAATCCTCATCCCCCAAATTAAACCCAGAGAGGACAAATGATCCAGAGTCTACTGGCAGTTGGGATGCTGCTCTTTTTGTCTTTTGAGAGGAGGGATAATTTCAGGCACAGGTGTGTCTGTTTGCCTTGTTTGCCTGGATTGCCCGATAATTGTCTCTCTGATCCTCTGAGATCTTTGTGCACAGAAGTGGATCACGGAGGAGTGTTTGGGAACAATCTGATCTTTGCTCAGACTTGAGTGTGAGTCACAAATAAAAAACTCATTAAAAATGGGGGAGATCATAGAATAGTCTTAAAGTTGGAAGTCCCAATTTCTCATCCAGTTTAGGAATCCCTCCTAGAGCCCTGCTGACAATCAGTCACGGCTTCAGCTTTTCTGAGGGAGGAGGTTCTCTTCTATGTTTCTCAGCCTTCTCTGATCCATTTCTAATAACCTGGTGATACTAGAAAGGCCTCTTTATATAGAAATGGCATCTGTCCCAGCCATTGCCATCTCTGCTACCTCGTCACATAAATTGATCCTACTTCTCCTGTAATTAAAACAACTTTTCAAATGTTGCCCTTCTCTGCAAATTTATTTAAACTCATGACCTTTTTTTTTTTTTTTTAGGTTTAAGTTTGCATTTTGAGCCCTTTAGCTTTTCCTCATATGTGTTCTATTATTGGTATCCTATTATTCTGTAGGTCCCTAACCAAAAACCAAACCCACTGCCGTCGAGTCGATTCCGACTCATAGCGACCCTATAGGACAGAGTAGAACTGCCCTGTAGGGTTTCCAAGGAGCACCTGGTGGATCTGAACTGCCAACCCTTTGGCTAGCAGCCATAGCACTTAACCACTATGCCACCAGGGTTTCCTGTAGGTCCCTAGGTGGTGCAAATGGTTTACACTCGACTACTAACCTAAAGGTTGGCGCTTCAGACTCACCCAGTGACTCTGCAGAAGAAATGTCTGGTGATCGGCTTCTGTAAGATTACAGCCAAGAAAACCCTATGGAGCAGTTTTACTCTGTAACACATGGGGTTGCCATGAGTTGAAATCAACTCAATGGCAACAGGTTTAGTTTTTGGTTTTTTTTTTGTGATTGTCCTTAGGAGTCTCTGGGTAGTGCAAAGAGTTAACACGTTTGGCAGCTAATCAAGATTGGCAGTTTGAGCCAACCCGGGGGTGCCTTTGAAGAAATACCTTAGTCCGAAAGGTAAATGCCTGGCGATCTACTTTCAAAAAATCAGCCACTGAAAATTCTACGGAGCACAGTTCGCCTCTAACACACATGGGTCACTTATGAGTTGGCATTGACTCAAGGGCAACTGTTTTGTTTTTGTTTTTTTTAATCGTTCTTAAGTTGATGTTCCAACCAAAAAACGAAGGGAAAAACTAACAGAAAAATACTTCTCTCCAAATGTTCTTACAACCTTAAATGGAGAAATTTAAAACTTCTGAACTCAGAGGTTGCTTAGTGCTGACTGGGAAGAATTATACCATCGATTCCACTTAGTAGGGAAAGACTACTGAAGTAGAGCACCTATTCTGTTTCCAAAATATCAATAGTGTGTGTCCTTTGGATTCCCTGGGTGGTACAAACAGTTAACATACTTGGCTGCTAACCAAAAGGTTGGAAGTTTGAGTCCACCCAGAGACACCTTGGAAGAAAGACCTAGCAGTCATTGAAAATTCCATGGAACACAGTTCTACTCTGATACATTTGGAGTCACCATGAGTTGGAGTCGGTTGGGCAGCAGCGGGTTTGATAGGTGGGCAAGTCACCAGGCCACTCTGAGCATTTTCATCAAGTATTAAATTAGATGAATTCTGTCTGTTCTGCCAGATTTGGGGGAGTGTTTTGAAAACAAAATGTTTACTAGTAAGACATTACGGTAAACTATACCATGATATACTCTGGGGGTATTTTGAGAGTTCATAACAAATTTAGTAAGATAAGAAATTATTTCTGTGTTTTGTATTGTTTGTAAAATATTGATGGTATTGGATATTTAAGATTCACATCCATCCACAGTTTCAGAATCACAGTAGCTGGCTTTCATGTGAATGAAAAGTACATATGCACCTTACATATTTAAAAAAAGAGGGAAGAAAATCTCATCTTAGCATGGTTCTGGGTGGTGTTTGATGTGATATCACACTTATGGGAGAAGGAATTTCAGTAGAGAAGTGGCATTCTTTAGGGAGAAATGAAATTACTCTGGGTTCCTTTGGTAGAGGCTTGAGTTAGGAGAATAAAAGGATTAGAAGTGAGAGAAACTTTTTGATTTGTAAATGCTTTAAATTCCAACTGTTAAAAAATGGTGGTAAAGAAATTTCCCAGTAACTATACGTGGAGCCTTTAGCACTAACTACTGATGTGGCTTTTGGGGTCTGGGCCTAATAACTCAAGGGTGGATCCTGAGTTGCAGTTTTGTTTTGTTTTGTTTTTCTGAAAAGTCATAGATGCTTGTGGCGGGGCTGGCGGCTCTGTTAGCTTTCAGCTAGTAGGTCTGCCCTTATTTCCTGAGAAGTGATAAGGGCTGTAAAGTAGGCAATTGTCTAACATCAGCATTCCCTGAGGACTTAAAGATGATCCCCTTCCTGGGTCTTGTGAAGTGTGTTTTTCTTACACACCTGTTTTTGTTTTTGTTTTTTATATAATTTTTATTGTGCTTTAAGTGAAAGTTTACCAATCAAGTCAGTCTCTCACACAAAAACCCATATATACCTTGCTACACACTCCCAATGACTCTCCCCCTAATGAGACAGCCCGCTCTCTCCCTCCACTCTCTCTTTTTGTGTCCATTTCGCCAGCTTCTAACCCCCTCCACCCTCTCATCTCCCCTCCAGGCAGGAGATGCCAACATAGTCTCAAGTGTCCACCTGACCCAAGAAGCTCACTCCTCACCAGCATCCCTCTCCAACCCATTGTCTAGTCCAATCCATGTCTGAAGAGTTGGCCTCGGGAATGGTTCCTGTCCTGGGCCAACAGAAGGTCTGGGAGCCATGACCACCAGGGTCCGTCCAGTCTCAGACTGTTAAGTCTGGTCTTATGAGAAATTGGAGTCTGCGTCCCACTGCTCTCCTGCTCCCTCAGGGGTTCTCTGTTGTGTCCCCTGTCATTACACACCTGTTTTTTACTCAATATCACTTATTTTCGGGGACATAGAAATCTAAGGTAACATCCATGTCTTAGAGCCATACAGGGTGTGAGGCAGTTTCTTGGGGTCAGTTCTTTTGCTTTGTATAGCCTTACCAAAATTATGAACACATGCAGACCTTGGAAAGAATGCAGTTTTAATTTTCTTTCTTTCTCTATCTCTTTTCTTCCTTTTCCTTCTTTATTTATTTTGTGGCATCTCTCAAGTATTAATCGCACCTGGTAATCAGACTACTTGTGAAGTATTTCTTTGGGAGGGTAAAAAAGACAAGTGCAGTAATCCTCACAGGTCAAAAAACTGACCCCTCATCCTGGTGCCTTGTTGTGTGTTCTTTTCTCTTCCCAGGGAGTGCTGTCCAACATCTCTTCCATCACCGATCTTGGCGGTTTTGACCCAGTTTGGCTCTTTCTTGTGGTAGGAGGAGTGATGTTCATTTTGGGATTCGCAGGGTGCATTGGAGCTCTCCGGGAAAACACTTTCCTTCTCAAGTTTGTAAGTATTGACTGTCTGCTCGCAGCTTGAGAGTCAAGCTCTTATCTCACATCCCAAGGACGCGGCATCTATAGGGAAGACGGGGAGCTGAACCAAAGGCACAAATATGGCAGAGGCAATGCTTTTCTTTTAGAGGGCTCACTTGCCTCTCCTCCCACCCCAAATACCACCCCCATGCCTTTCATGGAGGTTTTTATGCACGTGTGTTATGCATTCTGATCCCTAAAATACCTTTCGGACTAAGGTAAGTATATATATTTTTCTTAAACAATTTCCTCTCGTCTTTTAAACACAAAGGGTCCCTGGTGGTGCAAAGGGTTAACGCACTTGGCTGTTAACTGAAAGGTTGGTGGTTTGAGTCCACCTAGAGATGCCTCAAAAGAAAGGCCTGAAATACAATTCCAAAAAAATCAGCCATTGAAAACCCTGTGGAGCACAGTTCTATTCTGACACACATGGGGTCACCATGAGTTGTAATCTGGTTTGGTTTTTTTTTTTTTTTTTTTTTTGGCTTGGTTTTAAGCACAAGGTATGCAGAGAGCTGTTCAGGTAACTGGTTTCTCTGCTCAGGGATAAGCATGGTGGCTGTGAGCTGTCCAGATTAAAACCTGTCAAGCAGCAGGTTATGATGAATAAGGAGAAACAGTCAGAAGGTAAATTTCCTTTGGACTCTGTCAGTATATGGTTCTCATTTGTATGACCAGCCTAATTTTTAGATCCCTTTGGAGTGTTAGGTGTGATCACTGTTAACCTGAATATTTGTGGAGAGATTTTAAGAAGAGGTATAAAGATGTTCCTTTAAAACTTTTATAAATAACATGCTTATGTAATTTTTTAAACATAAAAAACAAAGAGGCTTCAGTAAAAAAACCAAAAAGGATTATAATATCCTCCCCCAGGTCCATGTAGAAGTATTACAAGTACAGAATGAATGAAAAGTAAAAGCCTTTCCTTTGCAGATTGCTCCAAAGGAGAACAAAATGGCGTGTGCTTACACACATGCATCTTAAATAGGTTTGACACGTATGGTTGGTGTAGCCAAAGGTCAACTGATGTGCCTGTCAGTATAGAGCTTGGTATTCCGGAAGCACCTGTCACTCAGCCCTGAGTACAGCTACCTCCACTCCCTCATCCAAGAAGAGGGAAAAGGATCAAAAGAACACACCTTCCTATGGTGAGAGAAGACCATAGGGATTTCTAGAGAATGATATTAGTGCAATATCATCTGTAACAGGCCATCATTGTCACAACAACATCTAGGGATATTTTTATTTAAAATAATAGGATATAATAGAACTAGTCCCAACAGCAATGGAGTATGGGATTCCTGTCCCCACCATTTCTGCCATATCTCCCTCTGGCATCTTCTCTTGAACATCCCTAAGAAGAAAGGCCTCACTGTACTCTGCGCAGGGCATCCCATTCTGAATCTGGGCAGCTTCTGACTCAGAGAAGGTTTTGAAAGAGGCTTTTTAACCTGAAAGGTCTTGTGACTCATGCTAACGGGGAAAACTAAAGGATACTTGGTCTTCAGTATAATTTAATGAGTTCTCTGTTCTGTATAGATAGGCCTATGATGGGAGTAGCCCTATATCTCCTAGTTCCCCTCTTACACACACACACACACACACACACACACACAAAACCAAGTACTTCATTCTTCACCTAGTCAGAGGCCCATGGAGCCACCAGGAGAGCCCTGTTGCTATGCGTGGCCTGCCAACCTGCCAGTCTTCTTGGCATGAGGTTCCTCTAAATGCTGAGCTTACCTCACTGAGTCTTTCTGTAGCCTGACTGGGCCTCAGGTCATGCTTACCTGTTGCCACTATTTTATCAGTTTTAAAAAGGCCTCCATGCCCTAACAGGGATCACAAAGGGTCCTGGACAGAGCGAGAGAAAAATGTAGAACAAAATTCAGAATTACAGACCAAAACAAAACGACCAGCCTTGCTGATCTGACAGAGATTGGAGAAACCCCAAGGGTATGGCCCCTGGACACCCTTTTAACTCAGTACTGAAGTCACTCCTTAGGTTCACCCTTCAGCCAATCATTAGGCAAGTTCTGTAGGGACAACAGTAACACACGTGAGCAATGTGCTTTGTAGTTCAGTTCAGGCACAGGACACTAGTGGACACACCAGCCCAAAAGCAAAGATGAGAAGGCAGAAAGGGACAGGAAGACTGGACAAATGGAAACAGGGAACCTGGGGCCGAGAAGGTGAGAGTGTTGACACATCATGGGGTTGTCAACCAATGTCACAAAATAATTTGTGTGTTGTTTAATGAGAAACTAATTTACTCTGTAAACTTCCACTGAAGCACAATTAAAAAAAAAAAAAAGCTTCATGCCCAAGAAGATGGGATCCCCTTTAATATGTTTTACTTGAACATAGTTTAGTTTATAATGGGCAGGCATTTTAGTACACTTTATTAGTGTTGTAGTTGAAGATACCAGGAGTAACTGAACAGGCAGAAATATACATATTTCTCTTAATTAGTACCTTAATTTATGAAGTCCCATGCTGTAAATAAAGAGGATTGTGTTATTTCTTGGCTTTCTTTTAAGTCTTGGAGGGTATGGAAAATGGCCTCTTTCTCCATGAAATGGACCAATAAAACTGACCTAGAATATTCTTTAAGCCAGAGATATGACAGAAGTAAATGTCAACATGACTCCAAACATCCTTGATTCTCTGATGCCATAAGGCTAGCAGTACTGAGGGAAAAGCCAAGAGCTAAGAAACTGAAATAGAAAAGGATTTTCCTTCTTGATTGAGGCCCCAGGACAAGACATGTGAATCAGTCTGCATACCTTTGAAATATAGGAAATTCATTCCCAGGGCTTGGGGCATGTAGATTTCTGCCAAATATGTGAGATGAATTGAGTTTGGACTCAATTCTTGAGATATGCATTATGTAAACATTATGAGAACATTTGACAGAGGAACTGGAAAATGGACTTACCTAACCTTTATGGAGGTGAGAATGAAAATGTAATTAAAATCTTAGAATGACTACTACCTCAGTGTTTTGTGTGGACATGCGTGCATGCTGCATGGGATTTATCATTTCTGTGTATGGTAACTGTGTCATATACCCCTCCCTCTCCACTGCTAACCTAAAGGTTGACTATTTGAACCTATCTAGCCAGAGGTGCTGAGGAAGAAAGGCCTGGCAATCTGCTTCCATAAGATTACAGCCAAGAAAACCCTATGGAGCAGTTCTGTAACGCATGGGGTCGCCATGGGTCTGAATTGACTCAGTGGCAATGGGTTTGGTTTTTTTGTTTTCTCCACCCCCACCTTCCTAAACCTGCCTTGGCACCCTGGATAAACACTGTCAGATATACTGACATCTAATATGAAATGCCCCCGCCACCCTCTCCCACCCCTGCCTCCATCCCTCCCATGACATACGGATACATTCCACCCTCTGTGAGATCCTTGAAGGCAGGGGTGTGATCTCACTCATCCTAGCATTTGCCAAGCCCATTTAGCACAGAGCCTGACACACAGCGGGTCATTTGGTTGATGTTTGCTGAATGGGTGAACTTTTTTTTTTTTCTGGTCTTCCCTAATTTCAATAAGTAACCGTGTGGTGTCCTTTGCACCCTGCCCCCAATTCATTTTCCTCTTGGCAGGCTGTGTGAGGTCTGCTTACTGAATATGAGAACAGCAGACCGCTTCAGCTCTCTGCCTCCTCAACCGCTTGCCTTCCCACAGCCCTCAGGAGCTCTGCTGAGCAGGAGCAGCTCAGTGACATTCTTTCTGTCACCACAAGAGCTTACCTACAGTTTACCTCATTTCTCATAGTCTACTTTAGCAAAAAAAAAAAAATTGAAAAGGGGTGAGAATATGGGGGTGGGAAGAATCATGGGGGTAGTGATATGACTAAGATGAGGCTCTCTGAGTCTTCTAGATGGAATGGAAACTTCTCCAAATTTACTGGCAATTATCACCTTGCCTTATAGTTTGTAGCCTTCCTTTTTACATTCTTGCTTTCTGCATTAGCCAGAAGTGTTGGTTTGGCTGCTTTTGGATCTTATTCAAAGTGTTTCCTGAGACCAGGGCCTCACAAAGGAAGAACAGCACAGCTAATGTTCCCAAGGAAGCCCTCAGCCGAGTGGTTTTTGTTTTCATGATGGGCAGTTATTTTAATGCCGCAGTCACCCTCCCGCTCACTGCCTCTATGACTGCTCCATGTAAGAGTAACACGTCTGCTGTTTGACCCTGCATCACAGGTGCAAAGGGGAGTTGGAGCTCTGGCTGAATCCATAAAGGAAGATATGGCATACAGAATCAAGGCCACACTAACACATGACAAAAATCAGGATCATCTATCTTTCAGCATTACAGAAGCTTACTGGGGGGAGAGGCAGGTCATTGTTCCAGCAGCTGGCAGTGCGTTAATCACGAGAAATTCATTAGGCCATAATGTGGGTCTAATGAGAAATTCCTATGATCCATGTTTGCTTATGGGCTTTGTTGGTTAATTACCAAATGGGACACCAGAGCCCCGAAAATGTGATCGTGAAATGATTTTTTTTTTTTTAAACCCTTTCTTGGAGTGTAATTTTCTATTAATGGAACTCAAGAAATTTAAGATTATGTGTTTTGGATATGAGTTAACAGTGCAATGTAATTACAGACCTTTTTAGAGAGGAACCATTTAACTACCTGTGGTCTGAAGAGCCTTCGTAACTGTTCTCTGTGTCTATGTTTCTTGTCTTAGTTTTCTGTGTTCCTGGGAATTATTTTCTTCCTGGAGCTCACTGCTGGGGTGCTGGCGTTTGTGTTCAAAGACTGGATCAAAGACCAGCTGTATTTTTTTATAAACAACAACATCAGAGCGTACAGGGATGACATTGATTTGCAAAACCTCATAGACTTCACCCAGGAATATGTAAGTGTAAATTTGGTTTATTTGTAAGTTGAGAACCTTCTTGGAAGGATGACTCCAATGAACGCTCATCCTGGTTTCTGTATGACCAGCTGGAACCCACCTCTGACTTTTCTGCATTATTTTGTTTGTCTACTTGTTTTCTGATGAGCTGTATGACTTATGGGCTTTGTACCTTAAACAGGAATAAGCTAGTTTCCTTATTTTAATTCGTATTAAGTTAGAGGAGCAAAGAAGAAAATTCTTGGACAAAAAGGTTATAATCACTTTTGCCCTTTCCTGTCGACATTTGAAGAACTTAGTTAACAGAGGAAACCAAGCTTAAAATTTTATTTGCTAATTACAGATGCTTTCCTGCCCCTCCCCGCCCACACCATTCTGGTAACCCTCCATACTTCACAGCTCAGAATAATACACTTATTAATGGAATATTTATCCACAAAGCCCCTAAAATATGCCTATCCAAGTATTATAGCTCATGTAGTTAAAGCCAAAAATTCAGAAATGTCTAAGCCCTTAAAAAAATAATGAAACCAAACCAGTTGCTGCTGAGTCTATTCCAACTTCTGGTAAGTTGTTTCTAATATGTAAAGAATCTGTGCAGTAGTGTCCCCACCTCCCCAGGTCTCTGAGCTACTATGTGATGGCTTCTAATAGTTTGTCATTGCTCAGGGGCAAGCAACCACATAGAGGTGCCCTTTTTCACTCCAAATGCAAAATGACATAAACAGGGGTCAAAAGACACAGATTCTAGTGCCAAATCGGATTAACTAAGTAACCCTGGGCATGTCCCTCTTTCCCCCAATAGTAAAATGGCAATAATAATAGCTGCTGTCTAACTCATACGGTGCGAACGATTAACGAGCTTAGCTGCTAACCAAAAGATTGGAGGTTAGAGTTCACCTAGAGGCTCCTTGGAAAGAAGACCTGGTGATCTACTTCTAAAAAAATCAGCCAATGAAAACCCTGTGGAACACAGCTCTACTATGACATACATAGGGTCACCATGGGTCAGAATTGACTCAGCGGCAGCTGATTGTTGGTTTTACCTCACAGGGATGTTATGAGACTCTAGTAAGACATACCCAGTGCCGTCAAGTCGATTCCGACTCATAGCGACCCTATAGGACAGAACATAGTTTTATATTAGGCTTAAGGTATTATTGTCCTACCTACTGGTGGGTTTTTATTTGCATGTACTGAAAAATTGGATAATCTGAGCAGACATGGATGGCTGTGTCAGTGACACTGCTGTACACATGCAGCGC
The DNA here is from genome assembly GCF_024166365.1 of Elephas maximus indicus. Lineage (NCBI taxonomy): Eukaryota > Metazoa > Chordata > Mammalia > Proboscidea > Elephantidae > Elephas > Elephas maximus. The sequence goes on from NC_064823.1 coordinate 55,188,757, forward strand.
CGGAGGGCAAGCAGAAGCCCAGCAGAACAGTGGCCCTCTGCCTGGTTGGACAGTTTTACAGAATGAGCTGGGGTTTCCTTTGATAAAGGGAAGAAGTGGCTGCATCTCTTTGCTGTGAGGGAGGCCACCCTCCCTCATTAGACACTAAGAATTGAGCTGTGCTGTGCGGTTGGTTTTGTTCAGTGTCAGCAACAATTGCCCTCGTGTAAGTTGTACCTCAGGTGTGAAATTAAGCCCTGTTTCATCTCCTCAGCAGCCCTCACGGTTTTGTTAGGTCATAATAGATGCAAGCTCACACCTTCCCAAGCATTATTCCTGCCTAGGTTGCATGACAAATCTGATGGAGCTCTGTAGGCAAACCTTGCGATGCGCAACCCTGGCCCTCAGGAGGACCAGACGGTTTGAAGAACAGGAGTGTACACATTCTCTTGAAATGCTGTCTGCTTTATATAGAAGTGTTACTGCATGTGATTTTATTTTTCTTTCTTGGAGCTTAGTGTTTTGAAGTAGCTGTTGGCCCTGAAAACCTTAAAGTGGTCAAAGCCTGATATTTAACTCAGAGACGTAGAGATAGTCTAGCCGGGGGAGTGAGAAAGGGGTTTATGGAGCAGTCTTTCAGATAGACCCCATTCAAGACCCTCAGTTGACAGCTTACTTTATTATACAGGCAGTCCCCGGATTACAAACGAGTTCCATTCCTTAAGTGCATCTTTAAGTCAAGTTTGTACGTAAGTCAAAATAGTTAGGTATGGTTTGTAGCTAATGTCAGTTAGTCAAATGTTTGTCTTAGTATATAGTACATGGTGTAATTTCTGTGCATAAAAAACATTAAACACTTTCAGATACACTAAAACATCTTTAACATACAAGTACAGTAATGATAATGTTTTGATGTCCATCACAAGGTAGTAACCATTTGTTATTGCGAACCATTGTATGTATGTCAAAGTTTTAATATAGTAGGCTTTATGGGAGTTGGTTCGTAACTGTGGGTTGTACCTAAGTCACACGTTCGTAAGCTGGGGACTGCCTTATTTTAATTAGATGGTTTAGTCTTTTGTAGTCATTCGAAAATGTGAATACATGCTCTTGTTTTTAAAATTTTGTTTTAAAATTTAAAGAGTAAAAATAAATAAATTATGAAAAGTAAGTCTCTAAATCTTTTGGGGGTAATGGGTATGTTCACTGTCTTCATTGTGGTGATGGTTTCACGATGTATACGTATGTCAAAAGTTATCAAATTGTGCACTTTAAACATTTTACTATCTTGATTGTGATGATGGTTTCATGATGTGTACATGTGTCAAAACATATGTGCACTTTAAACAGGTGCAGATTATTGTATGCCAATTATACCTCAATAAAACTGATTACAAAAAAACCATTAAAATGCAGAGATCAAAATTAAGCCTCTAGATATCCCACCCACAACCACAATTGCCCCCTCTAGACACTACCACTGTAGTTAGTCTCTTCTTTGTCCTTCTAGAATTTTCCCCGTGTACCCACACCAGACAGCTCTTGTTCTAACCGCACCTGCTGTGCAGCTCCTGCTCTGCCCTCCCTATGGTAACACTGTAGGTAGCGGAGCCTGTACCTTTCTCATCAATTGTCTAAATCATGTGCCAGCATTCACTTACAGACCTTCACCTTTAATTACTTTGAAGCTTTTACAGGGGCCCTTTAGGTTCACTTTGGCTTAAAAATAAATTGAGACAGAAGGGGCAGTTAGAGCTGGCAGAAGCTGGGTGTTATACTGGCGGGTGTGAGTGTAGGCGCCTGATTGCCTCCAAGTCAAGATGTTCTAATTCTGTCCTGTTTGCTCTAGTGGCAGTGCTGTGGGGCTTTTGGAGCTGATGATTGGAACCTAAATATTTACTTCAATTGCACAGATTCCAATGCAAGTCGAGAGCGATGCGGCGTGCCATTCTCCTGCTGTACTAAAGATCCTGCGGTAAGCAAGTGCCAGCAAACTGTTGGCCTGCTCTGGGTATCACACCGAGAGTGGGATTTGGTAGTGGGTCTTTTCTTGAAACCTCTTGAAAGGCTTTCTTGAAACCTCTTTTTACCCGCTTACTTCTAATTGCAGCTCCTGTAGGGGGTGTAGTGCTCAGATCTTCCCAGTAGGTGTGATCTTCGCTAACGTTAATTTAGCAGTCGGTGCTGGTTCCTGTTCTAAGCCTTTATGAGCGTTGGCTCATTTAAACTCAGAACATTCCTACTGGTAGATACCACCATTATCCTCCTCTTACAGGTGAAGAAACTGGGGCACACAGGGTTTGAGTAACTTTGCCAATCTCACGCTGCTAGCAAATGATGGAGTGGAGCTTCAAACCAGACAGTCTGTTTATGTTACCTGTGTTACTCCTTCTTTACAAGTAGGGTGGGCTCATATGTGAGTTCTTTTCATTGATTTGGGGTTAGTAACCCTTTTGTTCCTGGCTTAGTTCTGGGGAAAATATTAGGAGTAGGAGAGTGAGACAAAATAGGGCTCAGGTGTAGGAAGATCACAGCCACCCAGACACTAAGGAGTTGTAATGACTATAATAATGAAAGTTTGTATTTTACTTTTTAAAAGAAAAAAAACATAAGACCTATCCATAAGGCACTCCCTTTTACCATGGATTTGGTTGTATTTGGGTCATATCATGTTCCTGGTATATAGAATGTCATGCATCTCCCGTGTTGTGAGTTAAAAGCCAGAATTGAGTGTTAGAATCAACCACACATGTGAGAAGTTGCATCTGCACTTGGCCCTGTGCACTGTTACACCGCAGCCCTTCAGGGACTTTCTAGCCTCTCTTTGATGCTTTGGTCTCCAAGTATCCTCCCCAAGACACGCCCACCCCCGATGAGCAGTGCTAGGTGGATGCTGATGAGTTAAGTTGTGTTCCTCCTGCAAGGTAGAGTGCGTGGGGCTCTTTGGAAGGGGCAGTGGGTGGAAAAGCTGAACTCCCCTGCAGGCCTGCTCACCCAGCACCTCATTGAAGGGTTCGCCTGAGCTGTTTCTCTTGGTCTGAAGGAGGAGACTGAGAATCACTAAGGAGGGTGCTACCCTAGTGCTGAGACCTGGCCAGATGGAGAGTGGAACCGACCCTTTCCACTGGCCAGTTTCTTGCTCTCCTTGGGTCCGTCTAAGGAGAGTGGAAGGCAACGGGAAGCCTGCCGTGCCCACTCATGGCAGCCTTGCAACTGGCCAGCCGACACTGACGTGGCCTTCTCTGTGTCCAGTTTGGGCCCTACATTAGCATTCCAACGGAAGAATTCTGAAGACCCTCAGAAGGCATTATGCCTCCCCTTTCAACTACAGAGCCTCTAGCCAGAGATACCTCATGCCTTAAGCTCTAAAGTAATACAATCCAGCCCATGCCAACAGAGGGGAGAAATAAACCCAAAAAGTGGAACCCACGTTTCTGATCAGACCCTGTGAGATACCACACTGTCCATGTGATATGTGGTCAGGGCATGGTTTTATTTAACTATTAGAGTTATGTATGCTCACTGGAAAACAATACGTCCACAGTATAGAGGTATATAGATTAGAAAGTGGAAGTCCCCCAAAAGGCCATAAATGAAGACAGCCCTTGTGCCCTTTAACTATGATTTCTCTCTCTGTCTCCAGTTCCCTTGAGTTTCTTGAGGTTATTAACTTTGAATCTTTATGTTCCTGCATAATGAACTTGCTACACTTTGTGATATTCCCTGAGCCTCAGTTTTCTTCATTTGTAAAATGGAGCTTAAATTTTAATACCTGCTTGAGAAGATTGATAATTCCTTGGGATAATATATACACTGTGCCTAACACAGTGCCTGTGACACATCCATGCTCAATTACGCATTTCACCACTGACCCTTCCTAGGGTCCTCTGCTCACTCCTAGGTGGGCTTTCCCTCTTGCAAAAGCTAATTTCACTTTTTTGTTTTCTTTCTCCACCAGGAAGATGTCATCAACACTCAGTGTGGCTATGATGCCAGGCAGAAATCGGTAAGTGGGATCTCATTTTGTCACCTGGCATGAGGGGCATATGGAAGAACTTTGAATGTGCAGGTGCCATGGCAGTAACTGTGATGCTGTGCTCTGCTCTTCCCTCGTAAAGGAAGTGGATCAGCAGATCGTGATCTACACGAAAGGCTGTGTGCCCCAGTTTGAGAAGTGGCTGCAAGACAATTTAACCATCGTGGCTGGTATTTTCATAGGCATTGCATTGCTGCAGGTAAGATGAGGATACAAAGAAATACCCTTTGCTGTCTAGCTGATTCCAGCTCATGGTGACACCAGGTGTTACACCATTAAACTGCTCCATAGGGTTTTTCAGATGTTATTTAAAAAAAAAAAAAAAAAGTTGCTGTTAAGTCTGTTACAACTCATGGCACCCCCTTGTGATACAGCCTAGAACTACTTCATAGAGTTTTATTGGCTGTAGTCTTTATGGAAGCAGATTGCCAGGCCTTTCTTCCATGGTGCCTTTGGGTGGGTTTGAACTGCCGACCTTTAGGTTAGTAATCAAACACAAACCATTTGTGCCATGCAGAGACCTTAAGACAAGGATGTTACAGAGAAATGATGCCCTGAGAGGGCCCTCACCAGGACAGGATCTTCCATTAGTCACCTGAATGCCATAGTTTTTAAAACCCATTGGAGGCCTGGGGAATAGACCTAAAACTCTTCAGTTTGCGTTTTGTTTTAGCTCTGATTTTAGATGCTAGTGTACTGAAATACTTTAGGAAACCTTATTTTCCCTTTGAAGATTGATTGGGTCAGTAGCCGCCTGCTGGCATTCCAGCATGTCCGGGGGCTCGATGATGCTGCATTGTGACAGCTGGTGCAGACATGAATGGTCAGGAGGAGAGCTCAGTGGCAAGGTTAAGTAAGGCTTCAGGGTTTTCACAGAGTTGCTATACCTCTTTCTGTCTTTGGACCACCTTGCCAACGTGTTAGTGAGGGAAAGGAGCACCTGCTTTCTGTCCTGGGTAGTCCCAAGAGCTAGACTCTTCATGCTGTGCAGATGTAATACTTACTGTGGAGGGTGAAAAATGAGGTACAGTGGTTGGACGAAATTAAAGAAGACCTAAATAAATAGAAAGACATCCTGCGTTCGGGATTGGAAGACTTAAATATTGTTAAGATGGTAGTACTCCTCAGACTGATCTACAGATTCAGTGCAATCTCTATCAAAATTTCAACTGCAAAAAAAAAGGAGCCCTGGTGTGGTGCAGTGATTATGCACTTGGCTGCTGACTGAAAGATCACGGTTTCAAACCCACCGGCCACTCCATGGGCGAAAGACGTGGCAGTCTGCTTCCATAAAGATTACAGCTTGGAAACTCTGTGGGGCCGTTCTGCTCTGTCCTATAGGGTCGCTATGAGTCAGAATCAACTAGATGGCAATACGTTTGGTTTTTTTTTTTTTTTTTTCTGTAAAATAAGACAAAGTGATCCTAAAATTCATTGGAAATGCAAGGTGCCTCAGATAGCCAAAACAAACTTGAAAAAGAGCAAATTTGGAAGACTCACATGTCCCAATTCAAAATTTATTGGTACTAGCATAAGGGCGGCACTGGGTACTGGGTAGCATAAGGTTAGACATAGATCAGTGCAATAGAATTGATAGTCTAGAAATAAACCTGTATATCTACAGTCAAATTATTTTTGACAAGGGTGTCATATTCATTCAGTAGGGAAAGAATAGTATTTTCAATAAATGATACCAGAACAACTGGGTATCCATATCCAAAAGAGTGAATTTGGACCCCTACTTTATGCCATATACAAAAAGTAACCATTTCACACCTATTATGATGTCTGTTATTTAAAAAAAAAAAGAAAATAAGAATTGGAAAGGACGTGGAGAAATTGAAATACTTATCCATTCTTGAGGAATGTAAAATGGTGCAGCTACTGTGGAAAATAATTTCCTTAGAAAGTTAAAACATATAACTGCCATATGGCCCAGCAGTTCTCTTCCTGGGTATATACCCCTGAAGAACTGAAAGCAAGGACTCAAACGGACACACCAATGCTTACTGCAGCATTATTCACAGTAGCAAAAGGTAAAAACAAGCCGAATGTCCGTCAACAGAAGAATGAATAAACAAAATGTGGTATATATGTATGTAATGGAGTATTACTCAGCTATAAGGGGGAATGAAGTCCTTGTATATGCTACAGTATACAAAAGATGAACCTTAAAAACATTATGCTAAGTGAATTTTTTTCTTTTAAGTGAAATAAGTTAGACATAAAAGAATACTATATGATCCCACATATATGAAATATCTAGACTAGGCAGATGTATAGAGATAACAGTTTATTAGTGATTGCCAGGGGCAAGTGGTGGGGGAATAGGGAGATATTGTTTAAGAGATAATGAATTTCTCTTTGGGGTGATGATAAATTTTGGAAACAAATACTTATTTTATTCAAATAATGTGTACCCTCTGTGTTCACCAACTGCTCCCTCCCCCAGCAAGGTATTTTTGTAAGCCTGCTGATTAAATTTTTTTTTTTTTTATAGCAACATGTGAAAAAAATTGGCATAGCAGTGCTTAGGGGAGGAAGCAATTAGCAAACAAACGTAGAAGGCATGCATTAATTGCATAAAAATTACAATAGTGGCAATTGTTGCATAACATTGTGAATGTAACTAAGGTCACTGACTTACACACTTGAAAATGACTAAAATGGTAAATTTTATTTTATATATACTTTACCACAATAAACAAATTAATTCACAACAATCAAAGCCCTAAATGTAAGAGCTAAAGCTTCTAAAATTCTTAGAAGAAAACATACATGTAAAGTTTTGTCATCATGAATTAGGCAATGGTTTCTGAGATATGAGACCAAAAGCACAAGCAACCATGGAAAAAATAGGTAAGTTGGACTCCATCTAAATTAAAAACTGTGTTTAAAACCACACTATCAAGAAAGTGAAAAGACAACCCAAAGAATGGGATAAAATATTTGCAGCTTATTTCTCTGATGAAGATCTAGTATCCAGAATATATAAAGAACTTTTACAATTCAACAATAAAAAGACAACCCAGTTTAAAAACGGGCAAAAGATTTGAATACACATTTCACCAAAGAAGATAAACAGATGGCCAAAAAGCACATGAAAAGATGCTCAACATTATTAGTCATTAGGGAAATTCAATTCAAAACCATAATAAGATAACCACTTGGCACCCACTAGGATGGCTATAATAATATTTTTTAAAATATATTGGTGAGGATGTGAACAAATTGGAACCATCATAAATTGCTGGTTGGAATATAAAATGGTATAGCTGCTGTGCAAAACAGTTTGGCAGTTCCTCAAAAAGTTCAGCATGGAGTTACTATAAAACCCAGCAGTTCTACTCCTAGGTATACCCCCAAAAGAACTGAAAACATATGTTTGCACAAAAACTTGTAAATAAATATGCGTAGCAGCATTGTTTATAATAGTTAAAAAGTGGAAACAACCCGAATTGTCCATCAACTGATGATTGGGTAAACAAGATGTACAAGATGTGGTACATCCCATACAATGGAGTATTATTCAGCCATAAAAAGGAGCAAAGGACTGATACATACTACAGCATGGATGGACTTTGAAAACATTATACTAAATGAAAGAAGACAGACACAAAAGGTCACATATTGTATAATTCCGTTTATATGAAATGTCCAGAATAGACAAGTCTAAAGAGGCAGAAAGTAGATTAGTGGTTGCCAGGGGCTTTGTGCAAGGGGGAAAGGGAATGATGGGGTTTCTTTTTGAATTGATAAAGATATTCTGGAATTAGTGGTGAATGTTGCACATTCTTGTGAGTACCCTAAATATACTGAATTACAAACTTTAAATGAGTGAATTTTATGGTATATGAATTATACCTCATTTAAAAAAGATCATATATTAAAAGAAAAAAAAATGGGGCCCAGTGGCCAAGGAGAAGCCCGATGAGGTTAGAGTTTCATTGTTTGACTCTGTTTTTCCTTTCTTTCTCAGATTTTTGGGATATGCTTGGCCCAGAATTTGGTTAGTGATATTGAAGCCGTCAGGGCTAGCTGGTAGAGCCCCTGCAACAGCTGCTGCAAGACACTGGACAGACGCAAGCCTTCCTGACCCTTCTCTGTGCTGAACTCATGTTCAAGCTGCGTGGACCCCAATCTCAGAGGCATCCTTCAACCCCACCTGATGGAGCTACGAAGAACTTGTTTCTTGGCGGGGGAGTAAAACTGGGAAATGCTGCTCACTGACAGAACTTAAAAAAAAAAAGCAGTGTGAAAGTTCTTGCGCCATAAATCTCTACTGTAGCCATGGATTTATAGCTGGTTGGACACGTACCAAAAACAAACAAACAAAAAAAATGGGGGTGGGGGACCCAAATGTACTTAAATGGAAATGGGATACCCTTGAATTTGTGGAAAATACCATTTTGTTCTCTATTTCAGTAACTGGAGGGCTGTCAGAGGTAATTTTGCTCTTCGTCACCACCTGAAGGACTGCCTTTTTGTTCCAGGGCCAAAAGAGGTGCATCTTTTCTAAAACTCAGCCCCTCACCTGGGAGGGCAGTGTTTTTGAGCATCCCTCCACTGTACATTTCAAGCAACTGTTACAGTCATCATCTCAAGAAGAAAACAGCCTGTCTTTGGGTTCAGGTTTTGTGGTGATCACACTTGACAAGTAACTGTGAGGGCACACGGTCTATTCTGGAGTGTCTCCTTATAAGAGGAGTTGTGTGTAATATGTGCATGGAGCCAGGGCATTGGAAGACTTCACAATGTTGTATTTTGGCTTGATAGACCTTTTTCTAAGTAGGCCTGAGCTTTATTTATCAATGAAATCCAAGGAGGAGAAATACGAGCAGGTTAATGAAGAGATAGGTAAATTCTCTCCCCCGCCCCCAACCACCACTACTACCAAATCAGTTGTTGCTAGATTCTTTGGACACTCTGGAATACTCTGTATTGGGGTTCTTTTTTCCTTCTCCCAAAGGTGAAAGCTATGATGGTTTCTCATAAATTTTCTTTTAAGATGTTTTTTTACTCAGCTGAAATATTAATTTTTCTTTTGTACCGTCTGGCTTGCATGACCTGTGAATCTGAATCTGCCAAGTCCATTTCCTGCCACCCTTCCTACAAACATGTAAAGACATTAGGTCAGCATTTCTTTCATAGGGTTATGGCCTTGGGAGGCTGTGGTGGGTCCTCCTCAGCCTGGCTGGGGAGAGACCAGCTGTGATGTCACAAATGCTTCCATGGACTCAACTGTCTTGTTACAGTGTCCTTTTACTGGCCTCTTCTGCACCCTCCCTCTCTTGCTCTTTAAGTGGAATAAAACCCACTTCCGAAACAGTGTTGACATGATCAGAAAACTTCCAATTGGGTTTTTTTTTTTTTTTCTTTTTTTCTGTGTTAGTTTATTAAAAAAAAGAAAGGAGTGGATGGTCAGAGCTCCGTCTATTCTCTTACTGCAGACTAAACATCAGAATGGTAAAAAAAAAAAACCCGTTGCGGTTGAGTCACCTCCGACTCATAACAACCCTGTAGGACAGACTAGAGCTGCCCCATAAGGTTTCCAAGGCTGTAATCTTTACGGAAGCAGACTGCCACATCTTTCCCCTATGGAGCAGCTGGTGGGTTCAAACTGCCAACCTTTTGGTTAGCAGCTGAGCGCTTAACCACTGGGTCACCAGGCTCCTTTTATGGGAATGGTAACAAAGCACAAATACTTTGGAGGAAAGTGCATTAAACGGGCAAGCGTTCTGTGACACAATGTGGGAAACCACCTACTTGGCACTGGTGCTGCAGCCCCTGCCCCGCTCCATCTGGGAGGGACGAGTTTTGCCCCAGGTTTTAATTCAACTGGTGTCTGTGACTATGTCAACTGGAATATTGCTCTCCTGCGGAGCAGATAATAGTCTGTGGAATGCTGGGAAAACCACAGGCATGTTTTACAGCAACGACACATTGGCCAACAACACATAATTAGGCAGCTAGCTAGCATACTTGGTGGAAATTTAGCGAGGTTTTACATTTCAGCCCCGTGTGGCTTCACTGTGGCTGATAAGTGTGTCAGTCTGCTCAGAGAAAGGACAAGAATTCTTTTCAAACCTAGTCTCCACAGTTTGGGCGTGTGTATGACTATGCACGTGTGCGTGTTTGTGTTTCTGTATAGTTAGAGACATTCATTCCCTATCCTGGCTGTCAGATAGTTTTAGTTCATCTCCGCCCCCACCACAGTTGTCATTTTGTAATGTCTTTCAGCATGGAGAAGACTAGAACTCTCCAGTTGGCACCCTGGTCTTTTTTGTTACCTCATTCTCCAGCAAGCTCCATCTGACCACTTGACTCAAAATCAGACAAGACCCCCCCACCCTTTGGTATATCCAGTGAAAGGCCAAACAGCAAATCCAAGTGAGTTTTAAATTTTAATCACCCTTTATTTTTTACACTTGAGAGTGATTGTAATAAAGGCTGTCATTAATAAACTTGGTTCTACCTTACATGGAGTTACGTCTTTCTTCACTTTCTTGACAGTGTGAAATTCCCTAATTCCAGTGGTTCTCAAACTTTAGCACACATCAGACTTACCTGGAAGGCTTCTTAGAACACAGATTGCTGGGCCCCTGTCCCTTACTTCTGATTTGCATTTCTGAGAAGTTCCTAGGTGATGCTCTTGCTGCTTGTCTGGGGACTACGCCTGGAAAACCCCTGCTCTACTCCAGTTTTCTAAGAGGGGAAGGATGAAGGTAAAATTTGGGGCCTGGAGAGGGAAATTTGCACCGTTGGACTCGACTAAGGAGACACAGGGGCGCTGAGCTGGGTGTGTAGGAATCCCCGAGGTCATTGTCTGCTGGTCACACCTACCTGGAGACCATTTAAAATATAGATCCAGGAGTACCAACATCTGTATTCTTAAATGCTCCCATTAGAATTTAATGTACATTCAGACTTAGGACTCATGGACCTAGATAAATGTTGATCATATTCATACCCTTTTTACAATAAAATAATTTCTAGCAGTCCCTTCTAACAGGAATCTTAAAAACTCATTTGAGAAATACCAACCTAAATGTCTTCTAATTATGAACTATCAGTGTGAATAAAACTTGCTTTTAAATTGGTTAAATACATTCTTTAAATGAAAACACAAAATTGCAATGCTCCGGGAATAAGCTCAGACCCTGACACGAAGTCCTAAGGCTTTGAGAAGCATTTTGTCTCAGTTCCCTGGGTACTTGAAACAAAAATGTTATTTTGTAATTTAAAAGGAAATTTCTCAGTGATAATTGTAGATAACCAATCCCCGTTGCTTGAGTTTTCTTAGCTGTATGGTAGAGATTATCTATGTTAGGTAATAGGCCCACTTTTCTCATTGCAAATTGTAGGCCAACAAAGGAGAAAAAATACTCAGAAATAAAAGGATGCTACGTCTACAAAATTCAAAACTTGCAAGTTTTTTCCTTTGGTGTTTAAGAAGATGTATCTGTATTGTTTGACCTGTTTCCAACAAACATTATTGCTTCCATAATTTAAAAATCGGATTGAAGCAGTGGCTGCAACAATGGGGGCCCAAACATAGCAACCATTATGAGGATGGCGTAGAACCAGGCAGCATTTTGTTCTGTTATACGTAAGGTCTGCTGTGAGTTGGAGCCAATAGAAATAGCTAATACAGTTCTTAAAAAATGAACTCAAGTTAAAAAGCAGAATTTTGCATCATGCAGTACTTGGAAAAAAAAAAAATGTCTTGATTTTGTTCCTCCTCTTTCTTCTTTCTACCAGGGAATAAACCTTCCACTTTTTTCATGCCCCAGGTCCTACTTCCTTTCCCCAAGAGGATTCTTAAAAGTGTCTCATGGCTTTTTCTTATTATGCAAAATGTTTTATCATTCATGCCCCTGTTCTGTGTGGGCTGGGATGGAATAATTTTGCAGTTTCATGTAGCTCCTCAGCCTGTTTCCGGCTGGCTTGGATAGGAGCCCTGAGAAGACGTGGATGGAACAATGAGGAGACAGAGCCCAGTGACCTGGCAGGCCCTCCCAGCGCTCTCTGTAATTTATTCCGTGAAGTCCTCCTTCTCTGGGGAAATCCTGTTTAGACCTCCAAGGAAGGACTGGAATCCTCTTTATGAACTCTGGCCAACGGAGTTTCAGGGCCAGCACTCATTCTCCAGTGAGGTCATGGGGCTCTTTCTAGGTGCTTCACTTCTCTGCTAGGGAGAAGCCTAGTCTCTGAACCAGAAAGGAAATGCAGTATTTGTCTGGAAATATACTAATGTCGGGCCTATCACTGTGACATTAAAATCGACAGAAAAATCTACACACAACAACAGTCAAGACAGTGAGGTATGTTTGGGCGTAGAGGTGGGGAGCAAGGAAGAGAAGCTGAACTCTGGACAGGACAAGGACCAAAGCCGTCTTTAGATTCACCTAAGTCTTTTTTTTTTTTTTTTTTTTAAATGAGTGCTACAAAGGCAGGGTGTATAAAATGACAGTTTTCATTTGAGGTATTAAATATAGCTAGCTTCATTTGGAGTAGGAGTCTCCGGGTGGCTCACTTGGTTAGGCACTCAACTACTAACCAAAAGGTTGGTAGTTTGAATGCAACCAAAGGCACCTCAGAAGACAAACCTGGTGACCTTCTTCCAAAAGGTCACAGCCTTTAAAACCCATGGAGCAGTTCTACTCTGAACACACAGGGTCGCCATGAGTCAGAACCAACTCAGCTGTAGCTGATTTGGTTTGGGTTTCCTTTGAAGTGTTCCTGCTGAGTGGTTCTCTCGTTTAAGCTTGCCGTCAGTGAGCGGGTGGCTGGTTTATTTCACTCCTGGTTAACCCGAACTAACTCCTCAGAGCCTGCACTGGCCCATTCAACGTATTCCTTCCCATCTAGGAACTCAACAGCTGAAGGGGAGCTGAAGGATGACCTGGCTAATTCATGGGCTTTCCTCTGTGTAAATACACTCCGTGGCGGGGGGCGGAGGATGTAGTATGCAAGAAAGATAGTGCTTCGTGTTTTTGTTGCTACTTATTGACTATACAGCGCATTCTATGTGGGAAAAAGCCAGTTAGAAAGTTGCCTTTTAAATCTGGAGCATGACGGTCAAGTATTAGCTTTTGCAATTGAACAGGAACGTTTTAGTGGCCTGCCCTCTAGTGTCGAATATGTAAAACAACACCTGACTGGAGTTGGAATAATTACTGAAAGGGATGAAAACACTATATATTCAGAGGCACTTGTGCTTTGGAGTACAGTATGGAAAACATACTAGCTAAATGTTGGGGTCTCTGGGTGGCACAAGGGGTTAATGATTTGCTACTAACCTAAAGGCTGGTGGTTTGAACCCACCCAGTAGCACCACGGAAGAAAGACCTGGTGATTGCTTCTGTAAAGATTGCAGCCAAGAAAACCCTATGGAGAAGTTCTACTCGGTGACACTTGAGGCCGCCATGAGTTGGAATTGATGGCAACGAGCTTGGTATTTTGGTTTTAGCTGCATGTTTAGGGCAGAGAGGCGTTTTATTGCTTTTACACACCCCTGAAAACGATGTAACTTATTTTGGAAAGTTAGAGAAAAGAGCATTTCGTATCCTTCACTCTCTACATCCTGATCTTGCTGCTCGGCACTTATTAGGGTACCGTACACAGAAGGCACGCAGGTCAAAGCTGGGCACTGCTCTCGTGCAAAGTCTCAGATACAGTCTGTAGAAGACAGGTGACAGTCTAAAGTAGTTTATCTGTTAGGTAGGTAGGCACTTCTGACCAGAAAGATGCTGATTGTCGGGGAGGGAGGGAAGTGTGTCCGTTCCTAACACTGCAGTCTACACTCCACCTCTTAGGACACGCACCCCGCCGGGCGAGCTGTAGGACTCACCATCCTCAACAGAAACAGAAGGGATTTGTGTAAGCAAACCAAGGCCTTGTTGCTGGGAGCAGTCGAGTTGATTTTGACTCATAGCGACCCCATGTGACAGAGTATCACTGCCCCATAGGGTTTCCTTGGCTGTAATCTTTACGGAAGCAGATCACCAGGCCTCTCTCCTGAGGAGCAGCTGAGTGGGTTCGAACCACCAGCTTTTCAGTTAACAGAAGAGCATGCTTAACCATGGCACCACCAGGGTTCCGTAGCATTCTGCTTTTCGTCTCAATCCCTCTTCAAAACAAACAACTCTCCTGCAACAATGAATAGAACATTCCTTGTATTTCCTCTAAATACACCATTATCAGAGAATTTGCAAATTTGAGTTTAAGGGCAGTGAAGCCTGGTCAGGTGTTGGGTGGTTGGGATCGCCAAGTGTAATTACATTTCAGGAGTCTGGTCACCTGGTTTATCAGCCTGGAAAATGTAGGACTGCTCCCAGGTTTATAAGCTAGTTTTCATTGGTAGGATGATCTGTGCATCTGTGCCCCTTATTTTTTGAATGAATGCATCTGAACAGAGCATGGGACATGCTCTTTCCACCTGCTTTAAGCTTATGAGAACAGTCTTGATACATTTTGTTGGGCTTTTTAAAAATAAAGAATGCTTTATTACATTATGATTAAAATTGTGGTGCCGTGTCCTGTATTTATTTGAAGCCAACTGTCTTAAATGCAGAGCCCTGGTGGCACAGTGGTTAAGAGCTCAGGCTGCTAACCAAAAGGTCGGCAGTTTGAATCTACCAGCCACTCCTTGGAAACCTATGGGGCAGTTCTACTCTGTCGCTATGAGTGGGAATTGAGTCCACAACAATGGGTACCTTAAATGCAACTTGTTAGAGTAATTAGAGCATTATAGAACAAAATAGTCATATTTCCATTATGTATGCTTTCTTTAGTCTTGGTACTTTGTGGCCGAGTCAGCCCATTAGTTCACTGACTCCCGGGTAAATCCATCATCTATCCCTTGAAACACGAGGCCACACGTACTGAAGGTTTGCTACGTTCCCTGCTCTGAGCGGCAAGGACTGAGAGCACTACAGGAGACGTTGGTTGCTGTTGTGTCAGCACTGACCCCTGCTGACCCCGTGTACAACAGACTGAAATGCTATGAATTCTAGTTACACTTTCGGAGGAAGTGTAAACCGCTGGAGGGAAAAAAAACACGCACATGGAAAATTTAAACTTCATCAAGAGCTAAGCTGACACCCTCAGAGGTGGGGTGGGGTGAGAATTAGGAAGGACATAGAGTATAATGGAAGGAGCACGCACAGAGGAACAGAGAGGCTTGATCTGGGCTCACAGGGAAAGAGAAGTCATCCCAGGGCAGGCTGGGGAGCATGGGGAGACCAGAGAACGTCTAGACTGGAAAGGTGGGAAAAGGGCAGACGAGGAGTGAGAAGATCGAGTCTGGAGAGTCTTGGAATTGTGGCCTGGCCCCTGGCACGTGGCAGGCATTCCAAACCTTGCTGACTGAAGGATCTGGGAATGGAGGTGATTGGTAAACACTTCACTCTGGAATAAAGAGGTGACTGATGAAAAGTAGAGTTTCGGGTAACGTTGCACAAATGTCTACAGGTACAAAACCTCTGCTGTTTGACGGGACTATTAGACAGTTATTCCAAAAAGTTTGCCAGAACTGTCCATCAAAGAACTTTGTGGCAGGCAAATAAGGTAGCAACAGCAGCACCCCATGCCTTCCCAAGATGTTGTTGTTAGCTGCCATCGAGCTGACTCCGACTCATGGCGGCCGGTCACTCTAATTTCATAAAACTGCAAATCAAATAGCCTTACAGCTCTGTAGGGCAGGAGAAAATATCTTTCATTTTCTGCTTGTTCTTAAGATTCTTGAAGGACGTAGGGGAATTCAACTCTTTCCTGCATCCAGCTCTACTGCCCCCATGAAATTTCCATAACCTGGGAGCTGGCACAGAGATCACTAACATGTTTCAGCAGGAGACTTTGCACTGATACAGGTGGTGGTTGGAGGTGACAATCTGATTCTTTTTCAGGTTGGAGCCAGGCCCTTGCAGGAGACCAGTAGTTCTCAGCTCTGGGTGCATGTTAGAACCTGGAAGTGTCAAAAAAAAAAAACACTATGTAGCCTTCCCTCACAGCCCCCCATTCCTTTTTAGCTCCACAGGCCTTTATAATGTGTAGCCAGGGTTTCTCAAACTCTCGCATACATACGAATCACCTAGGAATATTAAAAGTGCAGGTTCTGATTCAGTGGGTACTGAGTGGAGCTGGACAATCCACAGTTCTAGCCAGCAACCAAGTGATAACGCTGCAGATTACATTTTCAGAGGCAAGGGCTGAGAGAGCTCCACAGGTGCTTAGTTGCCGTCGTATCCACACGGGCTTATGCTGACCCCGTGTACGACAGCATGAGATGATGGCCGGTCCTGCACCATCTCGACGATCATTGGTATGCTCTACTCCATTGTTGTAGCTATTGTGTAGTGCCTTCCAACATAGGGGGCTCATCTTCCAGCACTATATCAGATAATATTCTGTTGTGATCCATAGGGTTTTCATTGGCTAATTTTTGGGTGTAGATTGCCAGGCCTTTCTTCCCAGTCTTAGTGTTTGGAAGCTCCACTGAAACCTGTCCACCATGGTGACCCTGCTGGTATTTGGAATACCAGTGGCATAGCTTTCAGCATCACAGCAACAGGCAAGCTACCTCAGTAGGACAAACTGATAGATGGATGATGGTCTATAGGTGATACTTTTCTTACAGTTACTAAGTTGAAATTTCCAGATCTGGGAAGGAAAATACCAGGTGACTGTTTGTTAAATACATTTTATTCTAATTACAAAAGAAAAAAACCCAATACAAAAAACAGAAAACAGGGAAATAACTTACCTGTATTTTCACCGCTTAGAGGTATATTATTGGCAACGTTTTACAGTATATCTTTCCATTCCTTTTTAATTGTTATAATATTATGCATACTGTTTTGTAATGTGCTTTCTTCAGATTGGAACACTTTCCAATGGCATTAAATATTTCACACAATATAAGCTTTCATGACTACCTAGTGTTCTATTCTATAGAACAATGGTTCTCAAAGTGTGGTCCAGGGGCCATATGGGGTTTCCAGGACCCTTTCAGAGGGTTCACAAGATCAAAACTGCATTTGTAATAATACTAAGACATTACTTCCCTTTTTCACTGTCATTCTGATGAGCATACGGTGGAGTTTTTTTAAATAAGAAATGTTTTATTACATTATGATTAAAAATCATGGTGCTCCATCCGGTATTTCTTTGAAGCCAACTGTCTTAAATGCAACTTGTTAATTAGAGCTTTATAAGTAAAAATGTCATGATGCTGTGATGATGTCATCACCCTGACAGGTATTCGAATGTGTGCTTGTGTATTTCTGTTTTAAACATGTTTCAATTAATTTCTAGTATGCTAAATATTGATAGCTATAACCCACATAAACAAAAGCTCTTCAGGGATCTCAGTTATTTTTAAAAGTGTAAAGGGGTCCTGAGACCAAAAAGTTTGAGAACTGCTGGTGTAGACAAACCATAATTTACCTAACCAATCCATTACTCCTGGAAATTTAGGCACATGTCTAATTTTCCCTATTAAATAATGCTGGCACAAATGGTTGGGTGATTGATTACTAACTGAAAGGTTGGCAGTTCAAACCCACCCAGAGGTGCCTTGAAAGAAAGGTCATCTGCTGCAAAAGGTCACAGCCCTGAAAAACTTAGAGAGCCTAATTCTACTCTGCACACAGAGGGTTGCCATAAGTTAGAACTGGGTTTTTGTTTTCTTTTTTAAATAACGTTGCAGTAAACTTCTTTATACATATTTCTTTGCATTTTAGCTATTTTCTTAAAATAAGACTTCTAAGAGTGGAATGACTGGATCAAAGGATTAACTGCACCCAATTTGTGGCATCTACAGTTAACCCAAAACCAAACCAAACCCAGTGCCATCGAGTTGATTCTGACTCATAGTGACCCTATAGGACAAAGTAGAACTGCCCCATAGAGTTTCCAAGGAGTGCCTGGCGGATTCGAACTGCCAACCCTTTGGATAGCAGCCATAGCACTTAACTACCACGCCACCAGGGTTTCCTCATTTAAAGCTTAGGCCTCATTTAAAGCTGTGCAAAATTAATGCCTTACAATCGGTATTTAGATTTTAAAGGGAAAGGTGTTAATTTTTAAAGTCAAACTTGGCACCTAAATCAAAAAAGATAATCTTATTAGTCTTTTATCTGCTCCAGATTAGCATTTCTGTTAAGCTCATAAAAATACTGGAAGGCAAAATAGATGGCAGTTACACCAAAGATCAAAAACTGTTGAATCGAGGTATTTAAATCACTGGGGATGTTTACATTAGAGTGCAGAGCTGTATGCACCGTCCCCCCATCATTTGATTAGAATGTGAGCTCAGAAAATAAGAAAATGACTATCAAGGGCAGGGTATGCCTTTTTAGGAAGGATCACCTCAGGAACCTGGTTTCAAGTTCTAATTTAATTTTCACTGTTTTTTTTTTTTTTTTCCTTCCACTTCCTTGAATAATTGCTGATGCTGACTCTTTTAACACATTTTTTGATCCCTCTGTTCTAATTTAGGAAACTCCGGTGGCATAGTGGTTAAGAGCTACCTCTGCTAACCAAAAGGTCAGCAGTTCAAATCCACCAGGCACTCCTTAGAAACCCTATTGGGCAGTTTTACTTATCCTTTAGGGTCACTATGAGTCAGAATTGACTAGACAGCAATGGGTTTAGTTTGGGTTTGGTTCTAATTTAGGGAGCCCTGGTGGCACAGTGGTTAAGAGCACAGGCTGCTAACCAAAAGGTCGGCAATTCGACTCTACTAGCCGCTCCTTGAAACGAATTTTCTTGGCATTGACAAGTTAGCACCTCCAACACTGTGCCCATTTGTTGAAACATCTCAGTTGACATTCTGTCAATTCCTGGAGCCTTGTTTTTCACGAATACCTTCAGAGCAGCTTGGATGTCTTCCTTCAGGACCATCGGCTCCTGATCATATGCTACCTCTTGAAATGGTTGAATATCGACTAATTCTTTTTGGCATAATGACTGTGTATTCCTTCCATCTTCTTTTGATGCTTTCTGCATTGTTTAGTATTTTCCCCATAGAGTCTTTCACTATTGCAACTCGAGGCTTGAATTTTTTCCTCAGTTCTTTCAGCTTGAGAAACACTGAGTGTGTTCTTCTCTTTTGGTTTTCTGTCTCCAAATGAGATGTTTCAACAAACGGATGCAGCGCTGGAGGTACTCACTCATCTATGCCAAGAAATATGGAAAACTGTTTCCTGGCCAACTCACTGGAAGAGATCCATATTTATGTCAATCCCAAGAAAGGTGATCCAACTGTATGTGGAAATTATAGAACAATATCATTAATATCACACACACAAGCAAAATTTTGCTGAAGATCATTCAAAAACGGCTGCAGCAGTATATCAACAGGGAACTGCCAGAAATTCAGGCCAGTTTCAGAAGAGGACGTGGAACCAGGGATATCATTGCTGATGTCAGATGGATCCTGGCTGAAAGCAGAGAATACCAGAAGGATGTTTACCTGTGTTTTATTGACTATGCAAAGGCATTCGACTGTGTGGATCATAGCAAACTATGGATAACACTGTGAAGAATGGCAATTCGAGAACACTTAATTGTGCTCATGAGGAAACTTTACATAGATCAAGAGGCAGTTGTTTGGACAGAACAAGGGGATACTGATGGGTTAAAAGTCAGGAAGGGTGTGCGTCAGGCTTGTATCCTTTCACCATACCTGTTCAATCTGTATGCTGGACAAATAATCCAAGAAGCTGGACTATATGAAGAAGAACAGGGCATCAGGATTGGAGGAAGACTCATTAACAACCTGTGTTATGCAGATGACACAAACTTGCTTGCTGAAAGTGAAGAGGACTTGAAGCACTTACTAATGAAGATCAGAGACCACAGCCTTCAGTATGGACTGCACCTCAACATAAAGAAAACAAAAATCCTCACAACTGGACCAATAAGCAACATCATGATAAACGGAGAAAAGATTGAAGTTGTCAAGGATTTCATTTTACTTGGATCCACAATCAACAGCCATGGAAGCAGCAGTCAAGAAAGCAAATGACACATTGCATTGGGTAAATCTGCTGCAAAGGACCTCTTTAAAGTGTTAAAAAGCAAACGTGTCACCTTGAAGACTAAGGTATGCCTGACCCAAGCCATGGTATTTTCAATTGCATCATATGAATGTGAAAGCTGGACAATGAATAAGGAAGACCAAAGAAGAGTTGACGCCTTTGAATTGTAGTGTTGGCGAAGAATATTGAATATACCATGTACTGCCAAAAGAACGAACAAATCTGTCTTGGAAGAAGTGCAACCAGAATGCTCCTTAGAAGCAAGGATGGCGAGACTGCATCTTACATACTTTGGACATGTTGTCAGGAGGGATCAGTCCCTGGAGAAAGACATCATGCTTGGCAAAGTACAGGGCCAGCAGAAAAGAGGAAGACCCTCAAGGAGGTGGATTGACACAGTGGCTGCAACAATGAACTCAAGCATAACAACGATTGTAAGGATGGCTCAGGATCGGACATTGTTTCGTTCTGTGGTGCATAGGGTCGCTATGAGTTGGAACTGACTTGATGGCACCTAACAACAACAACTACAACAGCTGCTCCTTGGAACCCTATGGGACAGTTTTACTCTGTCCTATAGGTCAGAATCAACTGGACAGCAACGGTCTTTTTTTGGTTCTAATTTAGGGAAAGTATGGAAAACCCTGGTGTCTTAGTGTTTAAAAGCTACAGCTGCTAACAGAAAGGTTGGCAGTTTGAGTCCACCAAGGACTCTCTGGAAACCCTATGTGGCAGTTCTACTCTGTCCTATAGGATCACTATGAGTTGGAATCCACTCGGCAGCAACGGGTTTGGTTTTTTGGTTATATTCTACTAGGTTCTGGGGTGGGAAAAGGGAGAGGGCAGGAATGTATTAAAACAAGAAGAGTAAGACAGGGCTGACTCATTCCACCGCAGGGCAGAGGAAAGTCTTCCTGAGATGTTGATTCCATTATTGGCTCTGCCATGGAAAGAACTAGAGTCAACAGAGAAAATATTTGAACATTTGCCTTAGTTACTTGTCCTCTAGGAAGACTCTAGAAGGCCATTCACTTGCTAAAGCCTCAAGGATATTGTGCAAAATAAAAGCAAACAAACTCGTTGCCCTCGAGTCGATTACAACTCATAGTTGGAATCATAGCGACTGTATAGGACAGAGTAGAACTGTCCCTTAGGGTTTCCAAGGAGCAGCTGGTAGATTCGAACTGCTGGCCTTTTGATTAGCAGCTGTAGCTCTTAACCACTGAGCTCTTTAGGAAACCCATTTGTGGTCTAGTAAAAAAAAGCCACAGACTAAGCAATCAGACCTGATTGTCACTGACAGCTCTGCCACTGCTTATTGCATGGTGTATGGATTGAATTGTGTCCCCCCAAAATATCTGTCAACTTGGCTAGGTCATGATTCCTAGTATTGTATGATTATCTACCATTTGGCATCTGATGTGATTTCCTTAAGTGTTGTGAATCCTATCACTATGATGCAATGAGATGGATTAGTGGCAGTTACATTGATGAGATCTATAAGATTAGATACTGTCTTAAGCCAATCTTTTTTGAGATATAAAAGAAGCAAGCAGAGAGACATGGGGACCTCATACCATCAAGAATGAAGAGGAGGAGCATGTGTCCTTTGGACCTGGGGTCCCTGTGCTGAGAAGCTCCTCAACCAGGGGAAGACTGATGCCAAGGATCTTCCTCCAGAGCCAACAAGAGAAAGCTTTCCCCTGGAGCTGGTGCCCTGAAATTGAACTTGTAGCCTAGTAGGTATGAGAGAATAAATTTCTCTTTGTTGAAGCCTTCACTAGTGGTATTTCTGTGAGAGCAGCACTAGATGACTAAGACAGAATTTGGTACCAGGAGTGGGGTGCTGCTCTAACAGATACCTAAAATGTGGAAGCGGTTTTGAAACTGTGAATGGATAGGGAAGTGGCAGCAACATAGGACCAGCAGCAGCAGAGAACCAGCAGCAGCAGAACCGGATCAGTGCCAGGCAGCACTGGAGCCCACCCACAGAGCGAGAGAGCTCAGGGCCTGTATACAGGAGGTTTCCTGGCAGAGTGGGGTGCCTCTGGGCACTTATTGGTGGAGTTAGGCTTGCTGACTCACACAGCAAGAGAACTGAGTGCCTATGGGCAAGAGGCTTCCTGGCAAAATGGGGTGCCTCCAGGCACTTATCAGTGAAGCTAATGAGTTTTGGAACACTTGCCCCTGCAGGGGGCTGGCATGAGGCCGAGGGCCAAGAGGCCAAGGAACACAGGAAGCTGAGCTGCCTGAGTCTCAAAAGGTATGGCCATGACCTCTGGTGTTTCAAAGAGTGGAGCCATGGCCTCTGGTGTTTCTAAGGGTGGGGTTGCCACTCAGATGGACTAGGAGGATGGTGGGCCTAAAGCTGAGTGAGCAGAACTGCTGTCCCAGTGGGCCTGGAAGTCGCTGAAGCCCAGGGCCGAGGGACCTCCACTCAGAATCTGGAGAGTATGGCCAATACCTAGAGTCTGGAGGGCAGGGCCATTTTATGAATGGTCTCAGAGAACAGATTATTTTCAAGACATAAAGGCTAATGTAATGCGTTCTGCCGAACTGCTTGATGCCTGTTATTCTTTTTTACCCTGCAATTTCTCCCATTTGTAATGCAAATGTCTAGCTTCTGCCTGTTCTGCCATTGTACTTTGGAAGCAGATAACTTATATTCTAGATTTCACAGATTAAGAGGAAGTTTTGGATTTTGGACTTGGAGTTGATTTAAGACTTTTGCTATGATATGATGGGGTGAATGTGTCTTACACGTAGCAAGGACATGAATTTTTGGGGGCCAAAGTGTGGAATGTCATGGGTTGAATTTTATCCCCCCAAAATGTGTGTCAACTTGGTTAGGCCATGATTCCCAGGATTGTGTGGTTGTCCTCCATTTTGTGATTGTCATTTTATGTTGAAGAGGATTAGGGTGGGATTGTAACACCCTTACTAAGGTCACATCCCTGATCCAATGTAAAGGGAGTTTCCCTGGAGTGTGGCATGTATGACCTTTTATCTTACAAGAGATAAAAGGAAAAGGAAGCAAGCAGAGAGTGGGGACCTCATACAACCAAGAAGCAGTGCTGGGAGCAGAGCGTGTCCTTTGGACCCAGGGTTCCTGCAAGAAGAAGCTCCTAGTCCAGGGGAAGATTGATGTCAAGGACCTTACTCCAGAGCCAACAGAGAAAGTCTTGGAATTTGGACTTCTAGCCTACCAGACTGTGAGAGAATAAACTTCTGTTTGTTAAAGCTATCCACTTGTGGTATTTCTGTTAGAGCAGTACTAGATGACTAAAACACATGGCTTCAGAAAAGCGACTGAACTCACGCACCCTCAGTTTCCTCCAGAAAATATGGAGATAGTAAGATACCTATGGGTGGTCCAAACTGTTAAGTGCTCAACTACTAGCTAAAAGGTTAGCCGATTGAATCCACCCAGAGGCATTTTAGGAGACAAGCCTGGCAATGGCTTCCCAAAGGTCGCAGCCTATTCTGCATACATGGGGTCACCATGAGTCGGAATCAGCTTGATGACATCTAACAACAACGACACATCATAGAGTTGCTGCAAAGATTAAAAGGGTTGAAATACTCTTCTTCCCCAAATCCTACTCATGCTTCATGCCTCACCTGAAGTGGCTTTCTCGGGAGGTTTTCTCAGATCTGGGTTAGCCCACTGCCCTACCAGTACCTTCACCCAGATGGGCTTTGGCAGCATTCTCTTTTAAAGAACTCATCACACTTGAACTCTGAACTCGAATGACAGCCATTTCTATTACAATGCCAGCTCCATGTACTGTCAACCTCTACATCTTCAAAGGAGTCCCTGGGTGGTGAAAACGGTTAACTGTCAGCTGCTAACCAAAAGGATGGGACCTTAAGTCCACCACGAGGTTTCTTGGAAAAAAGACCTGGCAATCTACTTCTGAAAACCCAGCCACTGAAAACCCTGTGACACAGTTCAACTCTGACACATGTGGGGTTGCCATGAGCTGGAACTGTCTCGAAAACTGGTTGGTTTTTATATCCCCAACACCCAGATTTTAGGTAGGCTGCTTCTCTGAGCGTGTCATAAAAGGAGGAGAATTACTTTCTGAATAGAGAGCATATGCTCACCTAAAGGATTCACTTTTAACCATTTCTAGTTACCTCTGAAATGGTTTCTTCAAAGATGAACTGACCTTGGCAACTACTCGCAGGCCTCTTGTGAGGCATCAGTCCTGAGTACAGCAAATACCTAGACCTGAAGGTAATCTGAACTCCCAGGGTGCCTCTGTCTTTCTCCCCAATCCTGTTTAAGCATCAAACAGGGAAGGCAAATGTGGGTGGAGAATCAGCCCTTGGAGAGATTATCATGCTGATAAATTCTGAGTTTCTACCAGGCTTGGAGGATTTCTCAGCTAACCACTTTTTGAATAGCTGTGTTGTCTGAATGTGGACTCAAGACTATGCTGAGAAAAACTCTTGTGGTATTGCTGAATTGATCTGAGGTTCTCATGGGGAGTTCAGGTTCAAACCATTATGTGTGTATGTGCTGCAGCAGGCTGCTGCCTGTTACAGATTGCATTGGGTCTGCCAAAGAAATATGCTGAAGTCCTAAGCCCTGGTACCTGTGAACTTGATCTTGTTTGGAATAGAGTCTTTGAAGATCTTATCAGTTAACATGAGGTTATACCGGAGTAGGGTGGATCCTAATCCAACCTGAGTGGCATCCTTATAAAAAAGGAGAGAAGAGAGAGAGAGAGAATAAGCAAGGCCCTGTGAAGCTACATCTATAAGCTAAGAAACACACGGGGCTCTCAATTTGGGAGAGACAAGGAAGGGTCTTTCCCTTGAGATTTCAGAGAAAGCATGGCTCTGCTGACACTCTGAATTTGGACTTCCAGCCTCCAGAACTATGAAACAATAAATTTCAATCATTTTAAGCCACCCAGTTTTGTGGTACTTAGTTGTGGCAGCCCTAGGTAACACTACCCTTCAGATGTCCCTCAGGGGAAAGGGAGACCAGCCTTTTCAAGACAGGAGGAAGTTATGGTCAACACATGGAAAGGCTCCTGTAAAGAAGAAGGCTATGAATTCATCAGGGTATAACACTCCCTCTGAGGCTCCTGAAGTGTGAGAGAGTATGGCTTTTTATCAGGGTGAAGGGGAAATAACACAATTTCTGCCACAAAGACATTTTTTACTTTTTCTCCTTGTCGTTAGTTGCCTTCAAGTCGATTTCGACTCATGGAGACCGTGTGTGTGCAGAGTAAAACTGTGCTTCATAGAGTTTTCAAGGCTGTGACCTTTGGGAAGCAGATTACCCGGCCTGTCTTCCAAGGCACCTCTGAGTGGGTTTGAACTGCCAACTTTTTGGCTAGTAGTTGAGTGCTTAACTTTTGCACTACCCAGGCACTTACCTTTCTTATTGATACTATACTCCTCTTCAAATATGGCAGAGATGCAGGGAGATGTGGCATTTTCTGGTCCTGGGTTGGCCACTCCTAGAGGAAATAAGGTTTGGCAACTGTTCTGCCATTATTGTCATATTCCAGCTCCCAGGCTATGCGGTCCTTGGTGGTTTGAGGCATGTAGAATTACCTGGCCTTCCCTGAGCCGTTGGGTCTTACTCGCTCTGGGGCATAAACATGGGGAACATACTCTCCTTTGACACAAGATATCACTGAATAATCATTCAGTGGAGCACAGGGTTTCTTTTCACTAGGGTCTTGGCTGAAAGTGCACAGAAATTTCCATTTGTATGAACATTTTTCAATTAGAAGGCTCATTTCTATGGGGTTGGTTATGAAGAGGACAGTGTGGTTCATCAGGTTATCCTGGGAGGTTGGCAGGTGCAGTCTGTGTTAGGAATTCTCCAAAGTGAGACCTTCTCAAAGAGCAGGGCGTAATCCGCTTAGGTTAGCAGTCTTGTGTTGCATAAGAGCTCCTGACTCATGGGATCAGGGCGATAATGAGAATGCCTTTGGCCTCAGGAGAATAGCTACATTCCTGACCCAGCTTAGAAGAGACTTTCTAAATTCCTGCAGTCACCACAGGGTGCTGTCAGCCCTGTGAGGTGAAAGACAGGTCAGCATTGGCTCCCTCCAGTTAGCAGGGTGGGGTGGGTCCAGGCTTGGGCATGGCTTGCAGTTGTCAATGTTTTTATATTCCTGCCACTTGTCAGCCAGACTGTAGCTGTCACTGGCCGTCTGAATGTTGAGTCTTTCCCGTGAGGGGATAAAAACAGCACAAGTTTACCCAGGTCACAAAAATATCCTTGGGTCAAATATTTGGACCTCCATTAGACATGGCCTTTTTCGTAGAGTTGCTTCTCTGCCGCTAAAAATCCATTCCTCTTACTCCTGCATCCAAAGCAGACAGCCTGTACAGTAGATCTTCACACGGTCACAGACACAGGTGCTTTCAGGGGCTATGCAGTCAAGGTCATTGAGTGAGGCGGGCCGGGGGCCTCCAAAAGCCTGGAGAGGCACGCCTGTCTAAGGTCGCTGCAGCCACATGCTGCTCTCCTGGAATGTAATGACCTGGTTTCCAGATCTCTCAACTTCTAAAGAAATATCAGAGGACTAGATTTTTATGCAAAATCATCCAAATTTTAAATATTTACAGCTATTCATTTTCTTCTTTTTTCATCTTTTTGAAAATACCATGTAGGAAAAACTGAACACATCTGAGGATACCCTTCCCAGCCACCTCCTGCCAGTTTGCTGTCTCTGTTCTAGAAAAGAAGAAACAGGGTAGCCAGGTGTCATGGATTGAATTATGTCCCCCCACCCCCCCAAAAAATGTGTGTATCAACTTGGTTAGGCCATGATTCCCAGTATCCTGTGGTTGTCCTCCATTTTGTGATTGTAATTTTATGTTAAAGAGAATTAGGGTAAGACTGTAACAAACTTACCAGGTCACATCCCTGATCCAAAGTAAAGGGAGTTCCCCTGGGGTGTGGTCTGCACCACCTTTTATCTCTCAAGAGATAAAAAGGAAAGGGAAGCAAGCAGAGAGTGGGGACATCATACCACCAAGAAAGCAGCACCAGGAGCAGAGCGTGTCCTTTGGACCTGAGGTTCCTACACTGAGATGCTCCCAGACCAAGGAAAGATGGATGACAAGGACCTTCCTCTACATCTAACAGAGAGAGAGAGAGCCTTCCTCTGGAGGTGACACCCTGAATTTGGACTTTTAACCTACTAGACTATAAGAAAATAAATTTCTCTTTGTTAAAGCCATCCACTTGTGGTATTTCTGTTATAGCAGCACTAGATGACTAAGACACCAGGTCATAGAATCCTGAGTGTTAAATGGCAATTCTCTGAAAGAAGAGGCTCCCAGGCCCTTCTCCCCCCTCCATGTGAGTGGTGCCTGGACAGTGTTTATCAGCTTGAAACAAACCAGAGTGGTTGTTCACAGGCTTGGTGAGAGGTGTGCAAAACTTCTGGCAGCAATTGATGACAGTGCTCAGAGGCACCTAGCAATTAGCTAAATGCCAGCTCCGGTGGGTGCCTGTAGATGAGCTCTGGCCCTCCTCTTTTTGTGGCTGTCGTTGTGTGCTGTCCAGTCGATTCTGACACATAGTGACCCTGCAGGACAGAGCAGAACTGCCCCATAGGGTTTCCAAGGCTGAAATCTTTATGGAAGTAGACTGCCACTTCTTTCTCCTATGGAGGGTCTGGTGGGTTCAAACCACCGACCTTTCATTTAGCAGCCGAGTGTTTTAACCACTGTGCCATCAGAGCTCCTTCTTCCCTTTTTAGGAGACCAATTCCCATACATTTGGTAAAGGAGTGTCAGTAATGGTGAGTGGGTGGAACTAACTTAAGGCTTAGATACCAGGAGGGAGGTGCTGCCCAGCCCTCCTCACCGCCCCCCCCCCCCGCCCCACTCTGTTGTGGTTCTCTTAGGACAGTAAGGAGGGCTGGGCAAGGGTAAAAAGAATCCAGGAGGTGATGAAGGGTGGGTGGATCAGGACAGGCAAAGAAGCTGAGGGGACTCTGCCATTCCGAGAAACTGACAAGGGGCACTGAAGAAGAAAGAAATGGGGCTTTTGACTTAGGATCAGGTGCAGAAAGTAGAGGGGCTGAGAGGTCAGATAGCTTGTAGTCGAGGAACCACCTTAATGCCCAAAAATGCTCATGTCAGAACATCATTCTTAAACTTTGCATCAGATATTAGTCACAGTATAACAAAACATGCATTACCTAGTCCTAAAGCATAATTACGGTTAATGTCTGTGTATTAACAGGAAACGGCTTTCCATCAGATGCTTCTCTCAAGTCGGTGCACGTCTTGCTCCCACTTCTTGTGGCTCAGGGGAAGTCAGTGCATTTCACAATTATCTCCATGGGGGAATGAGAGGGAAGGAGTAGAGAGGGGGAGGCAGAGGGCTTAATAGTTATTGGGTCATGATATTATGAAGCTAAATGGTTACTCTTCTGTGTTACTTCCTCCAACTTCTGCTGGGTACTAAGGCATGAAGGGTGTGGGTGAAAAGAGAAGAATATGACTCATTAGTGACCCGTCCCCTACTGTTCTTAACCACATAAATAAGGCAGTTACTACAAGAGAGACATGGTGGGGAAGGAAGGAATTGTCTGATCTGATGGCTGCATGAATCTGAAATTAAAGACAATTTCAAAATCCTGCAGAGATGGCTCTGAAGTCAAAGCTACTCTGGTCAATATTTACTCCCCATTGTTCACCCTGATTCATAAATTCTAAGTAATTTTAGCTATTTGTCTCACATGCCCATGGTGACATGGGGAGGAACTGAGTACCAAGAAATTGAGCAGAGTATCTCCGCAGAGAGCTGAAGGTCAGAAGTGGGCTGGCCTTCATTGGTCCTCCTGATGCTGGGAGGATGCTGACAATGGGTGAGCACTGTGCAATGTCCCAAAGGAGAAGGGGCTTGCATCTGAGAACATGGAAACCCCAAAGGCAGGGGTATACCCTAGCTTCCCAGCAGGAACTCTCAGCCTCTTCCATTCCCATCAGGCTTGGTTCTAGTCTTTACATGGCAGCCCCTTTCCAAAAAAAAAAAAAAATCAAAAACAAAAATCCATTTGGTTACAAGGGAAATCTATTTTGAAGTACATATATTTACAAAAAGCAGGCCTGGTGGGGCAACCGTTAAGCACTTGGCTGCTAACTGAAAGGTTGGCAGTTCGAACCCATCCAGCAGCTCCATGAAAAAGACCTGGCAATCTGCTCTCGTAAAGATTACAGCCTAGGAAACTCTATTGGAGCAGTTCTACATTGTCCTATTGGGTCACCATGAGTCAAAATCAACTCGATGGCACCCAACAACATAGTAACAAAACTCAAAGTGATCGTGCATATAGGAATTAATTTTTGTCAGTAATCTGAGGGTAAAGCCAGAGATTTGCTGGGAATCAATAAATGTCAAAGTAACTGTTACAACAGTAACGTCCTTCAATTATACCTGAAAATAGATCATATATTTTTGAAAGATAAAGATCTATTGTTACACTTAATGTTTATATACAAACCTGAGTTACAGCTTAAAATATTTTTAAGATAGCAAAATCCAATAAAGATTTAAAAATTAAGGAATACCTAGAATCAGAAACTAAGAGCCTTCAAAGTATGAAGGCTTAGACTTCACATTTTTTAAAAATAATTTTTATTGTGCTTTAAGTGAAAGCTTACAAATCAAGTCAGTCTCTCACACAAAAACCCATATACACCTTGCTACACACTCCCAAAGACTCTCCCCCTAATGAGACAGCCTGCTCTCTCCCTCCACTCTCTCTTTTTGTGTCCATTTAGCCAGTTTCTAACCCCCTCCACCTTCTCATCTCCCCTCCAGGCAGGAGATGCCAACATAGTCTCAAGTGTCCACCTGATCCAAGAAGCTCACTCCTCACCAGCATCCCTCTCCAACCCATTGTCTAGTCCAATCCATGTCTGAAGAGTTGGCTTCAGGAATGGTTTCTGTCCTGGGCCAACAGAAGGTCTGGGAGCCATGACCACCGGAGTCCTTCCACTCTCAGTCAGACCATTAAGTCTGATCTTATGAGAAATTGGGGTCTGCAACCCACTGCTCTCCTGCTCCCTCAGGGGTTCTCTGTTGTGTTCCTGTTGGGGCAGTCATCAGTTGTAGCCGGGCACCATCTAGTTCTTCTGGTCTCAGGATGATGTAGTCTCTGGTTCATGTGGCCCTTTCTGTCTCTTGGGCTTGTAATTGCCTTGTGTCCATGGTGTTCTTCATTCTCCTTTGATCCAGGTGGGTTGAGACCAATGGATGCATCTTAGATGGCTGCTTGTTAGCATTTAAGACCCCAGATGCCACATTTCAAAGTGGGATGCAGAATGTTTTCATAATAGAATTATTTTGCCAATTGACTTAGAAGTCCCCTTAAACCATGGTCCCCAAACCCCCGCTCTTGCTCCGCTGACCTTTGACGTATTCATTTTATCCCGGAAACTTCTTTGCTTTTGGTCCAGTCCAGTTGAGCTGACCTTCCATGTATTGAGTGTTGTCCTTCCCTTCACCTAAAGCAGTTCTTATCTACTAATTCATCAGTAAAAAACCCTCTCCCTCCCTCCCTCCCTCCCCCCGCCTCGTAACCACAAAAGTATGTGTTCTTCTCTGTTTATACTATTTCTCAAGATCTTATAATAGTGGTCTTAGACAATATTTGTCCTTTTGCCTCTGACTCATTTCGCTCAGCATAATGCCTTCCAGGTTCCTCCATGTTATGAAATGTTTCACAGATTCGTCACTGTTCTTTATCGATCAGCACTAATTTTTATTATTTGTTTTCTTCTGGTGCGTGTGGGTTTCTTTTGTTGCTCTCTTTCTATTTAAGTTGTACAGATAGTTCTTTGATTTTTGCCCTTTCTTCTTTTTGGATGTGTGCATTTATTGATATAAATTGGCCTCTGAGCACTGCTTTTGCTGTGTCCCAAATGTTCTGAAAGAAGTGTTTTCATTCTCATTGGATTCTTTGAATTTCTTTATTCCATCCTTAATGTCTTCTATAATCCAGTCTTTTTTGAGCAGGGTATTGTTCAGTTTCCAAGTCTTTGATTTCTTTGCCTGTTATTGATTTCCACTTTTATGGCCTTATAGTCAGAGAAGATGCTTTGTAATATTTCAATGTTTTGGATTCTGCTAAGGCTTGCTTTAAAACCTAATATGTGGTCTATTCTAGAGAATGTTCCATGTGCACTAGAAAAGAAAGTATAGTTGGTTGCTGTTGGGTGGAGTGTTCTGTATATCTACGAGGTCAGGTTGGTTGATTGCGGCATTTAGATCTTCTGTGTTTTTATTGAGCTTCTTTCTGGATGTCCTGTCCTTCACTGAAAGTGGTGTGTTGAAGTCTCCTACTATTACTGTGGAGCTGTCTATCTCACTTTTCAATGCTGATAGAGTTTGTTTTATGTATCTTGTAGCCCTGCCATTGGGTGCATAAATATTTAATATGGTTATATCTTCTTGGTATATTGTCCCTTTAATCATTATATAGTGTCCTTCCTTATCCTTTCTCATGGGTTTAACTTTAAAGTCTATTTTGTCAGAAATTAATATTGCCACTCCTGCTCTTTTTTGATTGTTGTTTGCTTGATATATTTTTTTCCATCCTTTGAGTTTTAGCTTGTTTGTGTCTCTAAGTCTAAGGTGTGTCTCTTGTAGGCAGCATATAGATGGATCTTGTTTTTTAATCCATTCTGTCACTTTCTCTTTAATGGTGCATTTAGTCCATTTACATTCAGGGTAATTATGGATAGGTATGAATTTAGTGCTATCATCTTGATGTCTTTTTTTATGTGTCGACAGTTTCTTTTTCCCACTTGATTTTATGTGCTGAGTAGATTTTCTTTATATATTGTCCTTTCATTTGTTGTCGTTGATTTTGTTTCTGCTGAGTCTGTGTTTTTCCCTTGTATTTTATTTTGATAAGATAGTTTGTCTTGTTTGTGCTTACCTTATTATCTACCCCTATTTTTCTAAATTTAAAACTTTCTTTTTGTTTTTATTTCTTTGTATCGCCGTATCTTCCTCTCCATACGGAAGGTGTATGATTACATTTCTTAGTCCCTCTTTATTATTTTAATGTTGTCTTCTTTTATATAATAATATCGCTGCTACCCTGTTTTGGGCTTTTTTTTTTTTAATAATCTTGCTTTGTTGTTTTGGATTTCCGTCTGGGTTGACTTCTGGCTGCTCTGCCCAGTGTTCTAGTCTTGGGCTGATAACTGATATTATTGATTTTCTAACCAAAGAACTCCCTTTAGTATTTCTTGTAGTTTTGGTTTGGCTTTTATGAATTCCCTCAACTTGTGTTTATCTGGAAATGTCTTAATTTCACCTTCATATTTAAGAGACAGTTTTGCTGGATATATGATTCTTGGCAGGCAATTTTTTTCTTTCAATTTTTAAAATATGTCATCCCATTGCCTTCTTGCCTGCATGGTTTCTGCCGAGTAGTCCGAGCTTATTCTTATTGGCACTCTTTTGTGGGTGACTTTTTGTTTATCCCTTGCTGCTCTTATAATTGTCTCTTTATCTTTGGTTTTGGCAAGCTTGATTATAATATGTCCTGGTGACTTTCTTTTAAGATCTACCTTATGAGGAGTTCAATGAGAATCTTGGATAGGTATCTTCTCATCTTTCATAATATCAGGGAAGTTCTCTGCCAACAAATATTCAACAATTTTCTCTGTATTTTCTGTTACCCTTCCCTGTTCTGGTACTCCAATCACTCGTAGGTTATTTCTGTTGATAGAGTCTCACATGATTCTTAAGGTTTCTTCTTCTTTTTTTTTTTAATTCTTTTATCTGATTTTTCTTCATATATATTAGTGCCAAGTGATTTATCTTTGAGTTCAGAAATTCTAGCTTCTACATGCTCAATTATGCTCCTCTGACTCTTCTGAATTTCTGATTGCTGTCTACGGATTTTTCCAGCTAATTTTTTCATTACGTTCCTGAATAATCTTTCTAATTTCTTCAGTTGCTTTATCTGTGTGTTCCTTGGCTTGTTTTGCGTATTGCCTCATTTCCTTCCTGATGTCTTGAAGGGTTTTGTGTATTAAACTTTTGTATTCTGCATCTGGTAATTCCAGGAATGCACTTTCATCTAGAAGATCCCTGGATTCTTTGTTCTGAGAGCCTGTTGAGGTGATCATGGTCTGTTTCTTTATGTGACTTGATATTGACTGTTGTCTTTGAGCCATCTGTACGTTATTGTATTAGTTTATGCTTGCTTACTGTGTCATAGCTGCTTGCTTTGTTTTGTTTTGGTATACCCCTATGGGTTGCTTGAGTGAGCTAGCTTGATTATTTTCACCTTTGGAGTTCTGGTGTCCTGTCCCCAGCTGGCTAGAGCTGTTATCAGGTATATCAGTCTAGGAGTCCATTCAGTTTTCTTGTATGAATTCAACTCAGGTTTCCAGGTAGCTGATCAAGTGTGTGGTACAGGCTCTGTCCTACAGTCTTAGAGGGGCAGGGGTGATTGGCGTATATACCGGTATCTGATTGCAGCAGGGGGTCACACTCTGATCAGTGCAGGGAGCTGAGAACTGACCCCCTAGTGTCTCTGAGGAAAACGCATCTCTGTTCCCTAGATCATGCTGGTGGGTGGGTTCTCCATAGGGACCATGAGCACCAAAAGTTTTTGGTTGTAAGGACTGAGAGGTACCAGTTATCTTTGGACCCCTGTCATGGGTAGCTGGGTGACCTGAGTAGAGCTACCAGTCCTTAGGTCCCTGATGTGGGTAGGTGAGGACCTTGTTTAATAGGCAAAGCAATGTCAAATGTCAAACACCCACCTCTCCACCGCACAGCTGAAATGGTTGGAGTTTGCCAACAAGGGCCCATTCTACCTAAATAGGCCCACACATGTCCATGCAGAAGGGAAAGGTGCTCAAGGTCCACAGACGGTTTATGCCTGGACGGGAGCCACTTCTGTCCCAAGCTCCCCCAGTTAATGGAGCTAGCAAATTATCTTTTCTCCTCAGTTGCAAATTTTTTCCTTCCCCAAGGCCGGGAGGATGGCTCTAGGTGCTCACCAGGGTCTATCTCAGGTCCAGGGATTCAGCAGCTGAAGCTGGCTTGGGGGGTGGCATGCTAAAATATACGTAAGTACTTAGCTTTTGCCGAGAGCGCCGTTCTCCTCAGGTTCCAGAGGTATGAGTAGGCTGTGTAGCTGGCTGCTTCTCCCTGAGAAAACTGCGGTTGAACGCTAGTACCAGCCCGCCACTGCCGCTGCCACAGCTCCAGGAATGGTGCCTGAGGGCTCCCCGTGATTCAGGTCCGGTAACTCCTCTCCACTTCTGAATGGTCTCTTCCTCCCCCTGTCCCTCAGTTCGGTGTCTAAGCTTGCCTTTGATGCTCAGGGCTCCCAGCTTGTCACAAATATACTCGTTTCACTTGTTTTCTCAGGTCTTTGTTGTAAAGAGGGCTCGCTGAAAGTGCCTATTCTACCGTCTTGGCTCCACCTCAACTTTACACTTTTTTGAGATAAAAATCTAGCTGGTTTTTTAAAAACCTAATCCTGAGACATTTGTCTGTATACAACTAACACTAACCAAACACCATGAAGTTCTACACACCTCTGAATGTGGTTGCAACTCTACATCGTTAAGTATATTAAAAAAAAAAAAAAAAAAGTTGCATACATGCCTACCAGCAAAACCACTGATCTATGAGTCATAGACGTTTTAAGAATGTGTTCTGAGGTCTGAGGTTGAAGTCGAAAGCCACGTTAGTTTTCCAGGTTGTAGAGGATATTTAATGCAAAAAACCTCTTGAAGGTGTTCAAAAGCAAATCTGTCACTTTGAGGACTAAGGTATGCCTGACCCAAGCCATGGTATTTTCAAACACCTCATAAGCATGTGAAAGCTGGACAATGAATAAGGAAGACCAAAGAAGAATTGGTGCCTTTGGATTATGGTGTTGGTGATGAATATTGAATATACCGTGGGCTGCCAGAAGAATGAACAAATCTGTCTAGGAAAAAGTACAGCCAGAACGCTCCTTAGAAGGGAGGACGGCAAGACTTTGTCTCAGGTACGGTGGACATGTTATCAGGAGGGACTAGTCCCTGCAGCAGGACATCATCCTTGGTAAAGCAGAGGGTCAGTGAAAAAGAGGAAGACCCTTAATAAGATGGATTGACACAGTGGCTGCAACAATGGGCTCAAACATAGCAATGATTGTGAGGTTGGGGATCAGTGTTTCATTCTGAACATGGTCGCTATGAGTCAGAACTGACTTGATAACACCTAACAACAACAGTGTACTTTAGTCACTTCTCACCTGAGCCCCCCACATCTATGCTTTAGCCACCCCACTTGCTCCATTATTACTACTTGAAAGATGCGTTGATAATGCTCGGGACCAGAGGAGTTGAGTCACTTGTGAGAAGAGGGCACTAAAAATTTCCATTGCCATAAGAACCCTGGGAAGTTGAGATTATTAAACTTACCATATTGATGAGAAAACAGGCCCAGAGAATTTAAGTAACTTGCCCATGGTCACATGGCCAGTGTGTAACAGATCAGAGTTCCCACACCCTTTCCACTGTATCACTTTCACAGTTATTGTGCCATTTAGTGAGATACCACCTATAAAACATACATGTGTAACACTAGATGGCATGTAAGTATATGGGTATATATGAAAAGTTGGAGATCACATCTGTGAAAAAAAATCCTCAATTTTCCTGGTTACAGCTATGAAGATTCATCCTAATTAATTTTTAATAGATACTTGTATAATTCAGATATTATGGCTTCCCAGAGCTAAGTAGTGGCTTTTAAGCTTACCAGTTCTAGTAACAGCTGGATACAAAAGGTAATGGTCACCTAAGTGTCTTAACATCTAGGCCCTTCAACCTGTGTGTTCAGCAGAATTAGATAATAAGCCCTTTAATGATACCAAGGAGCATTTCTTCTTGAAATCTTCTCATGCAGGGTTTTTTCTGAACATTTCACACTAAAACTTGCATATGAGAGCTGCATTCTCTTCCATCCAAGGGGAAATCATTTTGGAACAGAAAAATTTTGTTGCACATCTTCATTGCTATCAGATAGCATGCTCAAAAAATATATATATATATTTTTTCTATCAAGGAAAACACTATTATGGGCCAATGTTCGATCAATTTTGCTTTGAGCACAATGAGGCTATAGACTGGGCAGGTGGTTAGCATGATTTCAAGGAGCTAATGTGGACTCGATGGCACAGGGTGAATGTGGAGACTGAGTTTCTGAGTAGTGCAAACAGTTAATGCACTCGGCTGCTAAACAAATGGTTGGAGGTTCAAGTCCACCCAAATGAATCTCGGAAGAAAGGCCTGGAGTCTATTTCTGAAAAATTGCGCATTAAATATGGAGCATACACATGGGATGACCACGAGTTGGGATGTACTCAATGGCAACTGTTTTTTTTTTTTTTTTAACTAGGTTTAATGGACAGGCACACTCTAATGCATTACATTCAGGCATCTTCTTCCCTTTAATTTCTAGCCTTTTTGCTGTTCATCTATGCTTTAGTCCTGGCATGGGCAGTAGTTAAAGCTTTATTGTGCTGCTCCTCCTAGGTAGGAACTCATTCTTGAACCCAGGGGCTTGATAACAAAGGGGACTTTTCATTCTTTCCTCTAAGATTCACTCTTAGTGGGTAGCAAACTAATTTAATGGTGAAGTCTGCAACTAAAAGTAAGTAGCAGGAGGTGAGGGATAGATTTTCTGAAGACTCCCACCCACTGCCATGGCACAGCAATATGCCAACTAATTTGGCAGACCCTGTCATCAGAAGAGCCACTGGTCTTTCTGTAGAAGTGGTAATTCAAATTACACTTTGTTTTGCTGGAGACTGGGAGTACCTAGTATATCAGCAAATTGCTGAGCTGGCCTAGATGATGGCTTCTCTCAAATCTATTCTACAAATGCTCTGCTCTGAGGTCTTCTGTATAAAACTATTCAATAAGGACACATCCCACTATACATTAAAAATTTTTTTCTGAAGCTGGACGAACTACATGTCAATTTCAATCAGTCAATCTAGAATTAGTTTAGGCAGTCTGAAAGGTTCATGGAACTAGGAATTCATTCATTCTTTCAACAAGTACTTATTGAGCACCAACAATGAGCAAGCACTGTTCCAGAAGTATAGGTAAAATATAAAAAGAAACCAAATAATGCCATTATAGTTTGATATACTATTTATTTAGTTATTAATATGGACAGCCTATTACACAACATTACAGATGTCTTTCAAAACCTCTAATAAAATATAGTCCACTATCCAGCCCAGGAGATGATAAACAAAAGCATTCTTACAGCAAGTGTAGCATAAGCACTCATAATAGTCCCTTTTTTGGACATCAAGGCGAACAGTCAGTCAAAAGGTTCTTTACCTCCACGGGGGTTTAACTTTCTTGAATTATAGCTTAGAGACAAAAGTCCAACTTAGATCACCCCACAGAGATACGGAGCATCTCATGTTGGAGAGGAAGGTGCTTCTTTCACCTCCTTGGCAGCCAATTCTCTGTTCTGCAGCCACTTCATACTGGAGGCCATCTTGCCGTTAAGCCAGTACTGTCAGATTTGGGTATGGGGAGAAGGCAGGTGTATCCCTGGCATGTTCTGATTCATTTACAAAGACTGCATTTCAAAGCTCTAAAAACTCATTTGGTGGTAGTAGTGGCAGTGAAGAGCACACTATATTTCATCAAAGGGGTCTTCTCCATCTCTTGAGTCTTGGCTCTGTCACTCTCTCTTATAGCCTTTAAGATCTTCTGCAGTTCTCAGTGGGAAAGTGGAGGTGTGAACTCTAACACCTATTGGTAAGGGGTCATCTGCAGAATGAACTGGACTGGCTACTATGGCTTTTACAACCTGCCTTCCTTTCTTTAGTCTACACAAAATTATTTCTTAATCTTGCCTATGTCCTGCTAGTACTAACATAAGATTTAAAAGGACTATGAAAGATAAATTTCTTGCTTTCAAGCTGAATGATGAAAAATAGCAAATAAATCCATTCTCAATGAACTATACTCAATTTCCTCAATTGAAAACAAGTGTCAAGTGACTTTTAAAGACAAGTGTTGGACAATGCTGATTAACTGATGGAAGAAGTTCTGAGGTGAAAATGCACATGTATCAGAATCTAGAAAAACAAGATCCACTAATCTAATAGGGGTTCTTCAACCCCTTAGTTCAACACTGAAAACTACAAATGTTTTCAACATCAAGCTACTGATGACAGTCAATTATAATATGGAATCAAAAACCTCAGAAAGTCTGAGATAAGTTTATGGCGGTTTCAATATCCTACAGATTTAGGAAAAAGGAGAAACCATAGGGTAAAGAGTAAGACCATTAGAATTTTATTTAACTCTAGGTACCATGGGTTTGACATTAGTAGATAAGATTAATGAATGAGCGGCCATACAATTTTTTGGTCACTGTGCTTCCCAAGCACCAAAAATGGAGCTATTTTTACTATTCAATTCCATCTTTAATAAACTAGACAGCTCCTGCTGCATTCTGTTTTGTTTCTAATTTATCAGTACATAATTATGCAGTTTACTGAGGGTGAAGAGCAAGTCATTTTGTAGTACCAAGTTTACATCATTGTAGGACTACAACATGCACATTCTACTTAATGTAGCTCAAGCAACAGGAAGAAAACAGTTATGGGTGGAGACTTGTTTTTGACAAATTCATGTTCACATGAACTATGGGTTTAGAAATCTTATTGGGCAGGTACCTACAGCAGTTCTTCAATTGGTACTGGAACATTACACGCATGCACAAAGTGATACGGTAGTGAATGAAGTGGAAGAGGCAGTTGGATGGAGGACAAAGGGGAAATCAGAGATGGGATGATGCCATGTATCAGGGAGGGGTAGGTCTCAGCTTTCCACAGTAAGTCTCTGCTCTGTGAGAGAGGCCTGTTGGGCAACACTTTTGTTCTCATGACTGCGAAGTTTGGACACAACATCTAGAAAGGCCAAATCTTGTACTTCCTTGTGTAGAGATTCTGGAAGACAAAAATAAGATAGATATGCTCCCGTTGGTTGTTCTAATTTTACTGTACAATCTATCTAAAACATATACCCAAATGTTTATTTTGTGAGACTGAGTTATAAAACTAGTGACAATTCTGAAAAAAGACACAGCAGTAGCTTAACAATGTCTTTTTTAGGGGTATATAATAATAATAAAAATAAAAACCTTACTTGCCATATTTATAAAAAGATAAATCAGATGTCAAGTTCTGCAGTCTAAGGTTGATTAGGGTAATGAGTTATACTTAAACACAGCTTGTTGTGTGATCTCAAGGTTCTGTCTTAAGCCTATAACCAGTTCAAATATGAAGTCCAATGACTTACAGAAAAATGTCAGATCTACTCTAATTAATTCTGTGGCAAATCAAGAGTTTAAACTTCACATCCTTTCAACAAATTTATTGGTCTGCTTTATTGTCTATATATCGTTAATTTTCCCCCAAATTGTATGGCAGAAATATAAAACTCTTGGTATGGCCAAACTATCAAGTAATCTAACATTTCTTTCCCTCCCTTCATCTCTCTCTTCCTCCTGCCCTCTCTCTCTTCCTTTCTTCTTTCTCTCTTTCCCTTCCTCTCTCTCTTTCCTTCCTTCCTTTTTAAAAAAACTCTTTGTGAGCCATTCTAATCTAGACTGGTTGTTCTCTAAACTGGCTGTGCAGTAACCATAATTCTTAAATGCGGGCTTGGAAATACTTTATCAAAGGTGCTCTAATGAATATGGTTATCTTAAGAGCAGCATTCACTATTTGCCAGGAAACTGTGATGATATCCATGCTGCTCTTTCCAAAGTTTCACTATGATGCCCAGGTTTTAATAGAAAAATGATTTATCATACCAAGAAACAGAAGATCTAATCTGAATGAAAAAACAAAAAAACCCATACCAACACACATCATAGTCAAACTTCTGAAACCTAAAGACAAAAATAATTTTGAAAGCAGTGAGAAAAATGACATTACCTATAGAGGAAAAACCATTAAAAAACATGAATTTCTCATGAGAAACCATAAAGGCCACAAGAAAATGGCACATCTTTCAAGTGCTGAGAGAAACAACTGTCAATTCAGAATCCTACACCCAGCAAAAAATGTTTTTTCAGGAATAAAGAGGAAATCAAAACATGAAGACAAACTAAGAGGAATTTGTCGCTAGCAGTCCTAGCCTAAAAAAAAAAAAAAGCTAAAACAAGTTCTCCAGAAAGGAAATGAGAGAAAAAAAAAAAAAGGAAGCTTGGAAGAAAGAAGGAACACAGTAAACAAAAACATGGGTAACAGATTTTCCTTTTTGAGTTTTCTGAATTGTAATTGGTGGCTGGAACAAAAATCAAAACACTATCTGAAGCAATTCAGAATGTATGTAGAGGAAAAAATTAAGGCATATTACAAATGAGGCAAGGTAAGGAGAGCTCAAAAGAGGCTTCTATACTTGAACTGGTAAAATGACAACACCAATAGACTGTGATAGTACGTATGTATAATGTAATACCTAAAGCAACCACTAGAAAAACTATAAAAGGAGTACTCTAACACTATAAATAAATGGAAATGGAACAAATGGATATATCAAAATATAATTCTAAAAAATGTCCAAGCAACTCACAGGAAATCGGGGGGGGGGGGCGGGACAGAAAACGAAAAATGAAACTGCAGATTTAAGCTATAATACATCAACCATTACATTAAATGTAAATGGCATAAATACATCTATTAAAAGAGACTGACAGACAGGCTTAAAAAAACATGACCCAACTACATGCTGTTTACAAAAGACTTGCTTCAAATACAATGACATTGGAGGTTGAAAGTAAAAGAATAGAAAAAGATCTGTCATACGAATTTATAAAAATAAAGCGGGAGTGGCTATATTAATATCAGATATAGTAGATTTCAGAGCAAAGAAAATTACCAGGAGAGGGACATTACATAATGATAAAAGAACCGATTCACCAAGAAGGCATAGCAATCCTAAATGTATATGCACCTAAAAACAGAGCTACAAAATATGTGAATCAAAAACTGATAGAACTGGAAGGAGAAATAGATAAATCCACAATTACAGCTGGAGACTTCAACACCCCTCTCGCAACAGTTGATAAAACAACTAATTAGATAATGAGCAAGGATATAGAAGACCACCACCACCAACCAAAAGGATATAATCGAAATTTATAGAACACTGCGCCCAACAACAGCACAATACTCTTTTCAAGTGTCCATGAAACGTATACCAAGATATGTCAAAGATTCCTGGAACAAATTCTTTACTTAATATCACACCATACCAAACCAAAACTTGTTCTTCATAAGTATAGGAAGAATCTTCCAGGAATATTTTCAGTGTAAAAGTAATTCTCTATTCTCCATTAACTAATTTCTAATGCATTCAAAACTCAAAGCCATCATTTACTACAGTAAAACCTCTGAAAGCTGGAACCTGTCAGAGAAGGAAAACTCAAATATTTTCCACTAATAGAGAACAATAGAAAAGTGGTAAGACTGCACCCTGTGTCAAAGGTAGAAAACTTATAAGACCCAGAAAAACAAGGCAGTACTGTCGAGTTTCAGCTCTCACAGCTGGAAATTATTCTATATTTAATGTCAACCATATGTTGATGGGAAATACTTACCAGATCCCATGACAGCACAGATCAGGACCATAGAATTGTATTTGATTTCAGGAGCACTTCTCTCATCTGCTAACAGTCTGTGTAAAATGCGTACAAGTTTAGCACTTTCTAGATCTTTCTCGGCAGTGCCTAGAATATGAAACAAATGAAGTATAAGTTATAATCACTGTGTATGAACCTGGTACAATCTAGCTGAAACACTGCTCCTTTTCTAAAAAGTAACCACGTGAAAACTTACCAAAAGGGACTGAAAACAATGACCTAGATATGTAATATTAAATTCAGACCTTGTGAAAAGAATAGAACTAGATTTCAGCAGACATTTCAGGAGTTTGGGCTTAACATTCAATATTACAGCACTGCTTTTAATATGAGACAATTAAAAAAAGCTTTGTTATGAAATGCACTAAACACATACAAAAATAGGAAAGACAGTATAGGTGATACCCCTATGTACCTATCACCATCTTCAAGAATTATTATGGCCAATTTTCTTTCATTCATCTCTACTCTCATCCACTCCAAATAATTTAGGAGGAAATCCTATAATCAGATCATTTCATCCATAAATATTTCAGTATGTATCTTTAAAATATAAGAACTCTTAATACAGTTCCTATCAAAATCCCAACAGTTTTCTGTAGACACAGGCAAGCTTATTCTAAAATTTATATGGAAAGGCACAGGCCATAAAATAACTAAAACAATCTTGACAAAGAATAAAGTGGAAGGAATTACTTTGTCCTATATTAAAACTTATGGAAACCTTGGTAGCATAGTGGTTAAGAGCTACGGCTGCTAACTAAAAGGTCTGTGGTACGAATTCACCAGGCCCTCCCTGGAAACCGTATGGGGCAGTTCTGCTTTGTCCTATAGGGTTGCTATGAGTTGGAATTGACTCGACGGCAATGGGTTTGGTTTTTGGTTTTTGATATTAAAACTTATGGGAATAATGGTGGTTCAGTGGTAGAAATCTTGCCTTCCATGTGGGAGACCCAGGTTCAATTCCCAGCCCATATACCTCATGTGCAGCGACCATCCGTGTGTCAGTGGAGGGCTGCACATTGCTATGATGTTGAATAGTTTTCAATGGAGCTTCCAAAGATGAGGAGGAAAGGCCTGGCAACTTATTTCTGAAAACCAGCCAATGAAAACCACATGGATCACAATGGCCTGATCCACAACTGATCATAAGGATGGTGCAGAACCGAACAGCATTTTGTTTCAACTGTGGATGGGGTCACCATGAGTCAGGGAACAACTTTATGGTACCTAACAACATATTAAGGTTTACTACATAGTTACATTAATCAAGGGAGTGTGGTATGGGCAGATAAATAGACACACAGGTCAGTGGAACAGAACAGAAGACCCAGAAAAAGACCCACACAAATATGCTGAAATGATTTTTGACACAGGTACAAAATCAACTCTGTGAAGAAAAGATAGTCTTTTCAACAAATGGCGCTGAAGCAATTAGACATTCATAGGCAAAAATAAGAATCTTGACCCAAACCTTGTACCTTATACAAAAATTAACTCAAAATGGATCACATGCTTAAATGTAAAACTAAAATGATAAACATTTTTGAAGGAAAAAAAAAACGCAAAACATAGATACCACTGACTTCTGACAGGGATCACAACAGAGGGTCCTGGACAGAGCGGGAGAAAAATGTAGAACAAAATTCAAATTCATGGGAGAAGGCCAGACTTACTGGTCTACAGAGACTGGAGGAACCCCTGAGACTATCAACTCCGCTAATTCAAAATGGAAACCACTCCCGAAGCCTACTTTTCAGCCATAGACAGGCCTATAAAACAAACAGCAACATATGCAAGGAACGTGCTTCTTAGTTCAATCAAG
This sequence comes from Elephas maximus indicus, assembly GCF_024166365.1. Taxonomy (NCBI): domain Eukaryota; kingdom Metazoa; phylum Chordata; class Mammalia; order Proboscidea; family Elephantidae; genus Elephas; species Elephas maximus. The sequence goes on from NC_064823.1 coordinate 55,232,346, forward strand.
TATATGAGACCAAATTTGCAACACCTGCCCAAAAGCAAAGATGAGAAGGCAGGGAGCTACAGGAAAACTGGACAAATAGACATGGGGAACCCGGAGTGGAGAGCAGCAGAGTGCTCACACATAGCAGGGATTGCAACCGATGTCACAAAACAATCTGTGTATAAATTTTTGAATGAGAAATTAATCTGAGCTATAAACTTTCACCTAAAGCACAATTAAAAAAAAAAAAATCTTTGGGACCTAAACCCATGCTGTCGAGTCAATTCTGATTCATAGTGACCCTATAGGGCAGAAGAGAACTGCCTCATAGGGTTTCCAAGGCTGTAATCTTTATGGAAGCAGAGTGTCACACACTTTTGCTCTTTAGGACCTAGGGCTAAGCAAAGAATTCATAGAGTTGACACCAAAACCACAATCCATAAAAGGAAATAATAAATTGGACCTTGTCAAAATTAAAAAAACTTGCTCAGTAAAAGCCCATGTAACAAGCCCTGGTGGCACAACAGTTAAGCTCCCAGTTGCTAACTAACAGGTTGTCAGTTTGAATCCACCCAGTGGTTCCACTGGGGAAAAGACCAAGTGACTTGCTCCTGTAAAGACTACATACAGCCTAAGAAACCCTATGGGGCAGTTCTACTCTGTCCTATAGGGTCACTATGAATTGGAATCAACTTGACAGCATGCAACAACAACAAAAGCTCACGTGAAAAGGATGAGAAGAAAATCTACGGACTGGGAGAAAATATTGGCAAACTACATATCCAACAAATGACTAGTATCTAGAATATATAAAGAACTCTCAAAACTCAGTAGTAAAAAAAACCCAAACAATCCAATTAGAAAATGGGTAAAAGACATGATAGACATTTCATCAAAGAATACATATAGATAGCAAATAAGCACACGAAAAGGTGTAAAACATCATTAGCCATTAGGGAAATGCAAATTAAAGCCACAATGAACTAAAAAATTACTATATAGCTCCCAAAATGGCCAAAATAAAAAATAGTGACAACACCACACACTGGTGAAGATGCAGAGAAAGTAGATCACTCATGCGCTCTGGTGCAAATATATATCCACTCTGGAAAAGTTTCTTAAAAAAAATCATTCAACTATGATACAAGCCAGTGAGTGCACTTCTGGGCATTTATTGCAGAGAAATGAAAATTTACGTTCATGCAAAAACCCGTATACAATGTTCATAGCAGCTTTGTTTTTCGAAGCCCAAAACTGGAGTCAGTACAAGTATCCTTCAAGAGGTGACTGGTTAAACCATGGTAAAAAAAAAAAAAAAAAACTACTCAGCCATAAAAAGAACGAACTATTGATACATGAAACAACTTGGGTGATTCTCTAGGTTATCATGCTGAGCAAAAAAATTAATCACAAAAGGTTACATACTATATGATTCCATTCATATAACATTTTTGAAAAAACAAATTTTAGTTATGAACAACAGATTAGTAGTTGCCAGGGGTTAGTGATAGAGTAGAGAACAAGGGTGGGAGGGAAGTGGGTGTGGTTGTAAAAGAGCAACACAAGGGATCCTTTGGGAGTTGGAGCTGTTCAGTATCTGGATTGTGGTAGGAGACACATGAACCGACACAGGTGACAACACTCTACATAAATTATCACACACACATAAATGAGTACAAGTAAAACTGGGAGTAGTCTGAATAAGACTGATGGGTGGACCGTATCAATGTCAATATCCTCACTGTGGTATTATACCATAGCTTCGGAAAATGTTTCATTGGGAGAAACTGGGCAAAGGATCCAAGGGAGCTCTCTATTATTTTTTACAATTGCATGTCAATGTATAATTATCACACTTACACAAAATATAAGGACTCTTAAAAATATACTATTATATTTTTATAATTATATACTATTATCCTACAAATAAATATAATAGTTACTTAATCAAATAGCCAGTAAGGATACAAAGCTGGAGAAACACAGTTTTCAAAGTATGATGTATAGTTAAAAGGATGTAAAGATGTATTGCCACTTTATATAGTTCTATGGTAAGGTAATCAGGCAAATGCTCAGCTATTCGCAAGATGATGAAATTATAGCTTGTTTGGAAGGTACTGGTTATGAAGGGCACAAACCCAGATTTATCCCAGGATGAGAAGTCAAGAATATTCTGAAATTGATCCATTGCTTTAAGCCATATAAAATCAGACCATGATCCCAGTTCGGTATTAAAATGTCCTCACTGATTCCCAACCTTTCATAGATTTCCCCTTAAAGGTGTCTGGACTTCTAGACTGACTTATACAATCTACCCAAATCATGTGAGAGATGGTAACCACAGCAGACTAGGCTAGGACTAGAAATCTCTGAAGGAGTCACACAGGCCAGTTCCACCAAAGCATCTCGAACCACAACATCAGTGTGAGCAAGCATAAATGTTCATGAAGGCTTCTATTTTATCTTTAATATCCAAGCAAATTTTAGACCCTACTTATAGTATTCCTATGAATTTATTTTTAATTATAAATTACTTTACAATGTAAAACTCTTTAAGATGACAGAAATTCAAATATTTCGTACCTCAGATCTGAGTAAATCTAACACTGGAGGAAGATATACCACGTTTATGTTTCGGTTTCTCCCTCCTAGGATAGGTCTGCTTGTCCCAGTTTAAGAATTATGGATATAAACCATCGGTGGGAATTAAGAGGTGATCAGTTACAGTATTTACTGAAATGGTTTTAAATCAAACAGGACACTGCCTACCCCAAGTCTGTAGTCCCTCTTTGTGTAAAGTGACCTTAGGTTTTAACCGTCTGTTTTAGAGACTGGATTTTGAGGCTAGATGCTTATGAGTTAGCATCCCTTGAAGAATTTTGCCCAAAGGAATGCTCTACGTTAGACAGAAACTAACTGAATCAATTAGGCTCTGCTTTTTTTTTTCAGGAGTTCTGAATGCAAAACACATGAAAGAGTACACAGAAGCTGAGAGCTCAGAGTGGAGGCAATGCTACAAAGCAACAGGAACCATGGTGATAGGGAAAGGGAGATTAGAGGAGAGAATCTGTAGTAGAGAACCGGCAGAGATGGAAGAAAAGGGCTGAGTCACTGGAAGAATAACAGATTGCTATACTTGTTATTGTACTCTAAATATGGTTTCAGTTCTCCATGAAGCCTACTGAAAATGTTTTCTGTACCTTCATGTAGTCTTAAAGTGGCTATAACTTGAGGTAGTACTTGAAAGTTAAACTAAGCTGAAAGCATTGCGCTAAAAATGCTGCCAAAAGCTCAATCAAAAGAAACAGCTGTGGTAACAACTATATACACGGTATGATCTTCTATATACTCAGATAAAGGTGCAGACAGAAGCTGACAAAGCGCTTCCAGTCAAGGTTCTGTCTGACTTCTATTCCACTCCTGCGCTTCCTTTCATCCAGATAAAAATAGGAGAAAACAAGTTTGTCACTGGAGTACTTACCCAATTCTAAAGCTGCTATTAGTGCCAAAGCAACAAGGGCTTCATTCTGCATTATTACATGTTCACTAGTTGCCATGGTAACTAGATGCTTGATGCCACCACTCTGTACAATGGTTTTAATTACATCCTACAATAATAAATACCACAGAATTATAAATTTTAATTTTAAACATAAAGAAAGTATATTATAATCAGTCAATTTATTGTTGAGTGGTTCTTCTGGCAGTGTCTTGTACAAATCATTACATTTAACCATAAATGTTTTTTCTTCCCAGATGAAAAAAGCTTTCAGCTTTAAATAAATTCATCAAAAAATGACAACTTAAATTGCCTAAGTGGAAAAGACCATTGCAGTTCACATTCAGTGCAAGAAATAGAATCCCAGAAGCTACCAAAGCCAAAGAAAAATGCCATTGCCCTAAAGGTGGACCTGTCACAGGATCAACAAAATTTGAAATTAAAAATGTTCTTCTTTTGGTAGTTGTTCTCCAAATGCTATGGGTAAATTTGTTTTTGTTTGTTCTGGTAGCTTTTACCCCTTGGTTGAACCTGGCAAATGTGAGAACTGGAACACACACAGACACACAGACACACAGGCACACACAAAGGGACTTGTGCAGAACTTCAATGAAAATTCTCTGTCTCCCCCTCTTTTTCAGGGTGCCTACAACTTTGGACTTTCCGTGGCAGAGAAAGACATAGGCGCCACCAGATTTGAGAAATCCCAGCACCAACACTCACCACTGACTTTGAGCAAAATACTGAATCTCTCTGTATATCAGTGACTTCATCTATAATGCTGGGATAAAATAATTGTGTATCTCATCGATTTCTGTGATACTTAAAATGCTATCACATGAAAAGCAATTATAAGCATGTCTGGCAAAAGTTATATATATATATGTACATATATAAATAATGGTTACATTTATTTCTATTACCCATTTTTTGTCTTCATCCTACTGAGGGTTTTGTTGTCTTAGAACTCTTGAAAAAAATATGACTTTGTGTAAAGTCTCAATTACAGAGTATTTTAAAAGTAATTTTCTTTGCTACTTTTCACTATTTTTAGTAATTTGAAGTAATTGCTGGATATTTTAAGAAGCAGCCTCTCCAAGTTAGATAATGATATAAAATTAACTGTAAATAAAATATTTTCAAATTAATTTGCAAAAATCTCTGAAAAAGTTTCTTTTATGCTTTCTTCTTATGTAAATTTTTAGAAAACCAGAGACAGCAGGTTTGTTTTGAGCCCAAACTTGCTGAGTGAGCGAACATTCTAAATCAATGGAGTCCAAGTATCAATTTTTATAATAGTTGTATTTTAGCATCTAATGAATCTTTTCCCATCAACCTCTTTTAGAAAGTGATACTGTCTTTTAAGGCCTTTTCTAAAGAATATGCTACAATATGCTACAATACAGTGTTTCTTCACTGGGAATTTATTTGAAACTGATGTTACATTCTTAAAGCTAGTAAATACTGTGATAAAAATTATAAAGAAGCTTATCAAACAAAGAAAACAAAAGATTCATAGATACATATGCCATCACCTAGGAAAGGTCCCTGGAGAGTCAATTCATCCTCTATTTTATGATTCACCTTGAAAAGTCCACTATAGTAGAAGGAAGAGCAGGGAATGAATGAAGGAAATTTGTACATCAGGAATGAATAGCACCTCCATAAGTATAGCTTCTTTCCCATCTCACTTTTCTGGAACAGGTATCTGCACATTTCCTTTTAAAAAGAAATGCTCCTCCTTCTTCAACAACTGAAGAACTACTCTATAGAGTCACTTTGCCTGATATAACGGGGGATAAAATCTTAAAAAAAAAAAAAAAGGGCAGGGTACTTCTGACATGACAGGAGAACACAGTAATACTGATAGCAGTGGTTAAGCATTCAGCTGCTAACCAAAAGGTTGGCAGTTCAAATCCAGCAGCTGCTCTTTGGAAACCCTATGGGACAGTTCTACTCTGTCCTATAGAGTTGCTATGAGTTGGAATTGATGGCAACAGGTTTGGTTTTTAGTTTATCCTTTATGGAGCAATAACTACATGCTGGGCACTGTACTGGGTATCTTACAGATACCAGCTCATTTTTATCCTCACATAGAATCCCATTTAAAACCCAAAAACCAAACCCAGTGCTGTCGGATCAATTCTGGCTCATAGCGACCCTATGGGATAGAGGAGAACTGCCCCACAAAGCTTCCAAGGAGCGCCTGGCAGATTCGAACTGCTGACCCTTTGGTTAGCAGCCATAGCACTTAACCACTATGCCACCAGGGTTTCCTCCCATTTAGGTATATGTTATTTTCTGCTTACAGATGAAGAAGCTGAAGTTCAGTTATGAAATTTGCTTAAGGTCACACAGTGATTAAGCAGTAAAGCCAATATTCAAATCAGCAGTTTGGCTTTGGGGTCCTTGTTCTTAACCATTTGTGATCTATCCAAAAGTTTATGTGCTGAATTCATTATAGCGCCATGCACAGGCAATCATTTAATGTGTTTTGAAGTTCTATGAATATACTTTAAAATTATATGTTAACTTCGAGATACTAAAAAAAAAAGATACTTGTACTAGTTCATAGAGCAAGAAGCTTCACATGGAAAATTACAAATAATTTTAACCAACAGACTTCTAAAATTAATCCAGAGATGATTTGAACCTCTCTGAAGTCGTTTCACTTCCGGTAAGTGGCATACATAATGCAGCATTTCTCTGAGTAGTTCTCCTAAACCCCAGATGTCTCTGCAAAGTCTAGAAAATTTTCAGAAATATTTTACACTGTTTTACAAAGTCTGAAACAATATATTATTTTGCAGTCCTATTTATTAAAGGCTTTTCTTATGGAAAGCTAAATTTTAGTACATATAAAAACCAAAGCAAATTATTCATGCTAACAATCTCATGTTTATAGCCAATTTGCCTTTGATTACTGACATAAACCCAGCTAAAGACTTTGTTGAAACTGTGTAATGATGCTGATTTTAACTGCATGTTGTGAGATAGGCTTGGAGTTGAGATAATCAATTTATAAGATTGCAGATTGGTGTAGCCACTAACCTAATAAAAATGTTCTTAGCACTGTATCATAAAAGCCCAGTTTAGTATAAAATTTGAATTTGGTGGATGAATGAGCAAATGAATAAATACATTTGTTAAAACCAGGTTTTAGCTTGCTAACTAAAAAAGAATGTTTTATTCTTAAAGAGTAAGTACCTACTTTGATAGGAAGGAGTTTTTTATATTCCTAGTGTAAAGGCAAACTACCATGTTTTTCTGTTTTTAATGTCTGGAGTCAGAAAGACCAGATAGCTGGTTAGGAGTCCTAGCCTAGGGCACTCTTTCAAGGGAAGGTGTGAATTTACCTAAGGACAAACAAGCAGGAACAAGCTGTATGTGGCTGAGATGACTAAGCCAGTGCAAAACCCTCTGAGTCAATACAAACTACTGGAGAGCTGGACTACAAGACAGGAGGTTAGCGTACTTTAAAAGGATTATGATCTTCAAAGCTTAATAACACAAGCAGAAAGCTGTGATCCACAAGTTAGTCAAGAATTTGTAAAAATATAACAAATTCATACCTAGTGTTTAATTATTTCAAAAGCTTATTCCAGACCGGTATTTTCCAAATTGTATCCTGTGAAATGTCAATAGATGTCACTTGCAAAAAGTGAGATAAATAGCTCAGTCAAACAGCTTGGGGATCAGTGGATGAAGTAGCTAGGGAGGTTTATTTGTAGGAGTGGTAAAGTGTGCTATGAATCTCAAAGGGGAGGAGAGGGAATGCACTATTCTCCTAACTCATCCTACCTCGTTTTTTGTAAAACATTCACTGGGATTATTATTTGACTGAACATACTTTTTTTTTTAAATAATTTTTATTGTGCTTTAAGTGAAAGGTTACAAATCAAGTCACTCTGTCACATATAAGCTTATATACAGCTTACTCCATACTCCCACTTATTCTCCCTCTAATGAGTCAGCCCACTCCCTCCTTCCAGTCTCTCCTTTTGTGACCGTTTTGCCAGTTTCTAACCCTCTCTACCCTCCTATCTCCCCTCCAGACAGAGACGCCAATAGAGTCTCAAGTGTCCACCTGATACAGGTAAGCTCACTCTTCATCAGCATCTCTCTCCAACCCATTGTCCAGTCCCTTCCAAGTCTGATGAGTTGTCTTCAAGAATGGTTCCTATCCTGGGTCAACAGAAGGTTTGGGGACCATGACCGCTGGGATTCCTCTGGTCTCAGTCAGACCATTAAGTCTGGTCTTTTTATGAAAATTTGGGGTCTGCATCTCATTGTACTCCTGCTCCCTCAGGGGTTCTCTGTTGTGCCCCCTGTCAGGGCAGTGAACGGTTGTGGCCAGGCTCCATCTAGTTCTTTTGGTCTCAGAATGATGTAAGTCTCTGGTTCATGTGGCCCTTTCTGTCTCTTGGGCTCATAGTTATCGTGTGACCTTGGTGATCTTCATTCTCCTTTGATCCAGGTGGGTTGAGACCAACTGATGCATCTTAGATGGCCGCCTGTTAGCATTTAAGACCCCAGACGCCACACTTCAAAGTGGGGTGTAGACTGTTTTCATAATAGAATTATTTTTCCAATCGACTTAAAAGTCCCCTTAAGCCATAGTCCCCAAACCCGCACCCTTGCTCCGCTGACCTTCGAAGCATTCAGTTTATCCAGGAAACTTCTTTGCTTTTGGTCCAGTCCAATTGAGCTGACCTTCCATGTATTGAGTGTTGTCCTTCCCTTCACCTAAAGCAGTTCTTATTTACTAATTAATAAGTAAAAAACCCTCTCCCACCCTCCCTCCCTCGTAACCACAAAAGTATGTGTTCTTCTCAGTTTCTACTATTTCTCAAGATCTTATAATAGTGGTCTTATACAATATTTGTCCTTTTGCCTCTGACTAGTTTCGCTCAGCATAATGCCTTCCAGGTTCCTCCATGTTATGACATGTTTCACAGATTCGTCACTGTTCTTTATCGATGCCTAGTATTCCATTGTGTGAATATACCACAATTTATTTACCCATTCATCCGTTGACGGACACCTTGGTTGCTTCCAGCTTTTTGCTATTGTAAACAGAGCTGCAATAAACATGGGTGTGCATATATCTGTTTGTGTGAAGGCTCTTGTTTCTCTAGGGTATATTCCGAGGAGTGGGATTTCTGGTTTGTATGGTAGTTCTATTTCTAACTTTTTAAGAAAACGCCAGATCGATTTCCAAAGTGGTTGTACCATTTTACATTCCCACCAGCAGTGTGGAAGAGTTCCAATCTCTCTGCAGCCTCTCCAACATCTATTATTTTGTGTTTTTTTGGATTAATGCCAGCCTTGTTGGAGTGAGATGGAATCTCATCATAGTTTTAATTTGCATTTCTCTAATGGCTAATGATCGAGAGAGCATTTTCTCATGTATCTGTTAGCTGCCTGAATATTTTCTTTAGTGAAGTGCTTGTACATATCCTTGGCCCACTTTTTGATTGGGTTGTTTGTCTTTTTGTGGTTGAGTTTTAACAGAATCATATAGATTTTAGAGATCAGGCACTGGTCGGAGATGTCATAGCTGAATTTTTTTTCCCAATCTGTAGGTGGTCTTTTTACTCTTCTGGTGAAGTCTTTAGATGAACATAGGTGTTGGATTTTTAGGAGCTCCCAGTTATCTGGTTTCTCTTTGGCATTTTCAGTAATGTTTTGTATTCTGTTTATGCCTTGTATTAGGGCTCCTAATATTGTCCCTATTTTTTATTCCATGATCTTTATTGTTTTAGACTTTATGTTTAGGTCTTTGATCCACTCGGAGTTAGTTTTTATGCATGGTGTCAGGAATGGGTCCTGTTTCATTTTTTTGCAAATGGACATCCAGTTATGCCAGCACCATTTGTTAAAAAGACTATCTTTTCCCCAATTAACTGACACTGGGCCTTTGTCAAATATCAGCTGTTCATATGTGGATGGATTTATATCTGGGTTCTCAATTCTGTTCCATTGGTCTACGTGCCTGTTGCTGTAGTACCAGGCTGTTTTGACTACTGTGGCTGTATAATAGGTTCTAAAATCAGGTAGAGTGAGGCCTCCCACTTTCTTCTTCTTTTTCAGTAATGCTTTACTTATCCAGGGCTTCTTTCCCTTCCATATGAAGTTGGTGATTTGTTTCTCCATCACCTTAAAAAATATCATTGGAATTTGGATCGGAAGTGCATTGTATGTACACACGGCTTTTGGTAGAATAGACATTTTTACTACGTTAAATCTTCCTATCCATGACCAGGGTATGTTTTTCCACGAAAGTAGGCCCTTTTTAGTTTCTTGCAGTAGTACTTTGTAGTTTTCTTTGTACAGGTCTTTTACTTCTTTGGTAAGATTTATTCCTAGGTATTTTATCTTCTTGGGGGCTACTGTGAATGGTATTGATTTGGTGATTTCCTCTTCGATGTTCTTTCTGTCGATGTAGAGGAATCCAAGTGATTTTTGTATGTTTATCTTATAACCTGAGACTCTGCCAAACTCTTCTATTACTTTCAGTAGTTTTCTGGAGGATTCCTTAGGGTTTTCTGTGTATAAGATCATGTCATCTGCAAATAGAGATAATTTTACTTCCTCCTTGCCAATCCGGATGCCCTTTATTTCTTTGTTTAGCCTAATTGCTCTGGCTAGGACCTCTAGCACAATGTTGAATAAGAGCGGTGATAAAGGGCATCCTTGTCTGGTTCCCGTTCTCAAGGGAAATGCTTTCAGGCTCTCTCCATTTAGAGTGATGTTGGCTGTTGGCTTTGTATAGATGCCCTTTATTATGTTGAGGAATTTTCTTTCAATTCCTATTTTGCTGAAAGTTTTTATCATGAATGAATGGGTGTTGGACTTTGTCAAATGCCTTTTCTGCATCAATTGATAAGATCATGTGGATTTTGTCTTTTTATTTATATGGTGGATTACATTAATGGTTTTTCTAATATTAAACCACGTGGTATAAATCCCACTTGGTCGTGGTGGATTATTTTTTTGATATGTTGTTGAATTCTATTGGCTAGAATTTTGTTGAGGATTTTTGCATCTATGTTTACGAGGGATATAGGCCTGAAATTTTCTTTTTTTGTGGTGTCTTTACCTGGTTTTGGTATCAGGGATACGGTGGCTTCATAGAATGAGTTAGGTAGTATTCCATCATCTTCTATGCTTTGAAATACCTTTAGTAGTAGTGGTGTTATCTCTTCTCTGAAAGTTTGGTAAAACTCTGCAGTGAAGCCGTCTAGGCCAGGGCTTTTTTTTGTTGGGAGTTTTTTGATTACCTTTTCAATCTCTTTTTTTGTTATGGATCTATTTAGTTGTTCTACTTCTGATTGTGTTAGTTTAGGTAGGTAGTGTTTTTCTAGGAATTCATCCATTTCTTCTAGGTTTTCAAATTTGTTAGAGTACAATTTTTCATAATAATCTGATGTGATTCTTTTAATTTCAGTTGGGTTTGTTGTGATATGGCCCATCTCGTTTCTTATTCAGGTTATTTGTTTCCTTTCCTGTATTTCTTTAGTCAGTCTGGCCAATGGTTTATCAATTTTGTTAAAGAACCAGCTTTTGGCTTTGCTAACTCTTTCAGTTGTTTTTCTGTTCTCTAATTCATTTAGTTCAGTTCTAATTTTTATTATTTGTTTTCTTCTGGTGCCTGATGGATTCTTTTGTTGCTTGCTTTCTATTTGTTCAAGTTGTCGGGACAGTTCTCTGATTTTGGCTCTTTCTTCTTTTTGTATGTGTGCATTTATCAATATAAATTGGCCTCTGAGCACTGCTTTTGCTGTGTCCCAGAGGTTTTGATAGAAAGTGTTTTCATTCTCGTTGTATTCTATGAATTTCCTTATTCCCTCCGCGATGTCTTCTATAACCCAGTCTTTTTTCAGCAGGGTATTGTTCAGTTTCCAAGTATTTGATTTCTTTTCCCTAATTTTTCTGTTCTTCATTTCCACTTTTATGCCCTTGTGGTCTGAGAAGATGCTGTGTAATATTTTGATGTTTTGGATTCTGCAAAGGTTTGTTTTATGACCTAATATGTCGTCTACTCTAGAGAATGTTCCATGTGCACTAGAAAAAAAGTATACTTTGCAGCTGTTGGGTGGAGTGTTCTGTGTAAGTCTATGAGGTCAAGTTGGTTGACTGTGGCAATTAGGTCTTCCGTGTCTCTATTGAGCTTCGTACTGGAAGTCCTGTCCTTCTCCGAAAGTGGTGTGTTGAAGTCTCCTACTATAATTGTGGAGGTGTCTATCTCACTTTTCAGTTCTGTTAAAGTTTGGTTTATGCATCTTGCAGCCCTGTCACTGGGTGCATAAATATTTAATATGGTTGTATCTTCCTGGTCAATTGTCCCTTTTATCATTATGTAGTGTCCTTCTTTATCCTTTGTGGTGGATTTAACTTTAAAGTCTATTTTGTCAGAAATTAATATTGCTACTCCTGCTCCTTTTTGCTTGTTGTTTGCTTGATATATTTTTTTTTTTTCCATCCCTTGAGTTTTAGTTTGTTTGTGTCTCTAAGTCTAAGGTGTGTCTCTTGTAGGCAGCATATAGATGGATCGTGTTTCTTTGTCCAGTCTGAGACTCTCTGTCTCTTTATTGGTGCATTTAGTCCATTTACATCCAGCGTAATTATAGATAAGTATGTGTTTAGTGCTGTCATTTTGATACCTTTTTATGTGTGTTGTTGACAATTTCATTTTTCCACTTACTTTTTTGTGCTGAGACGTTTTTCTTTGTAAATTGTGTGTTCCTCATTTTCCTAGCAGTTGAATTTATGTTTGCTGAGTCGTTATGTTTTTCTTGGTTTTTATTTTGAGTTATGGAGTTGTTATACCTCTTTGTGGTTACCTTAATATTTACCCCTATTTTTCTAAGTAAAAACCTAACTTGTATTGTCCTATATCGCCTTGTTTCCCTCTCTATCTGGCAGTTCTATGCCTCTTGTATTTAGTCCCTCTTTTTGATTATTGTGATCTTTTACATATTGACTTCAATGATGCCCTGTTTTGAGCATTTTTTTCTTTTTAAAAATTAATCTTAATTTGTTGTTGTGATTTCCCTATTTGAGTTGACGTCGGGATGTTCTGGTCTGTGACCTTGTGTTGTGCTGGTATCTGATATTATTGATTTTTTGACCAATTTCTTTTAGTATTTCTTATAGCTTTGGTTTGGTTTTTGCAAATTCTCTAAGCTTGTGTTTATTTGTAAATGCTTTAATTTCACCTTCATATCTGAGAGAGAGTTTTGCTGGATATATGATCCTTGGCTGGCAGTTTTTCTCCTTCAGTGCTCTATATATGTCATCCCATTGCCTTCTTGACTGCATGGTTTCTGCTGAGTAGTCTGAACTTATTCTTATTGATTCTCTTTTGTAGAAGACCTTTCTTTTATCCCTGGCTGCTTTTAAAATTTTCTCTTTATCTTTGGTTTTGGCAAGTTTGATGATAGTATGTCTTGGTGATTTTCTTTTTGGATCAATCTTAAATGGGGGTCAACGAGCATCTTGGATAGATATCCTCTCGTCTTTCATGATGTCAGGGAAGTTTTCCGCCAACAGGTCTTCAACTATTCTTTCTGTATTTTCTGTTATCCCTCCCTGTTCTGGAACTCCAATCACACACAAGTTACTCTTCTTGATAGAGTCCCACATGATTCTTAGGGTTTCTTCATTTTTTAAAATTCTTTTATCTGATTTTTTTTCAGCTATATTGGTGTCCACTCCCTTGTCTTCCAGGTCCCCCACTCTCCATTCCAATTGCTCGATTCTGTGCCTCTGACTTCCTACTGAGTTGTCTAATTTTGTAATTTTACTGTTAATCTTTTGGATTTCTGAATGCTGTCTATGGATTCTTGCAGCTTATTAATTTTTCCACTATGTTCTTGAATAATCTTTTTGATTTCTTCAACTTCTTTATCAGTGTGTTCCTTGGCTTTTTCTGTAGATTGCCTTATTTCATTTCTGAGGTCATCCCTGATGTCTTGAAGCATTCTGTAAATTAGTTTTTTTATTCTGCATCTGCCAATTCCAGGATTGTTTCTTCATTTGGGAAAGATTTTGATTCTTTAGTTTGGGGAGTTGTAGAAGCAATCATGGTCTGCTCCTTTATGTCGTTTGGTATCGACTGCTGTCTCCGAGCCATCTATAAGGTATTGTAGTGATTTATTTTATATTTGCTCACTGAGTCTCATCTTGTTTTGTTTTCTTTCAATATATGTAGATGGGCTACTAGATTGCGCTGTCTTGATTGTTGTAGTCCTTGAATCACTTCTGTCCTATTACCAGGTGGCTTGGGCTGTTACCAGATATATAAGCCTAAGAGTCCATTCACTACTCTTGAGTAGAATCTCATTTTGGGTCACCAAGTGTGTGGTGCAGACTGTCACCTATCCACCTACAGGTGTAGTGGTGATAGTTGTGTGCACCAGATTCTAGTAGCAGCAGGGGTTCACACTCCACAGGGGGCAGGATGCTGACAGGCTTCCCCCAAGTGCCAGTGAGGTACGTGTGTATCTATTCCTAAAGCACTTTGGTGGGTGGGCTCTGCAGCTGTACCTTAGGCACCCAATGCAAGTACCTCTACAGATTGGTAGGTGTCACCCTCCTTAGACCCCTAAGGCAGGAGGCTAGGTGGTCTGGGGGGAGCTTCAGCCCTCAGTTCCCTGTTGTGGGTCAGTGAGGACTCTGTTTAATAAGCAGAGACATCAGACCTGGGAAACTTGTCTTTCCAGTAATCCGCTAAAACAATTACAGTCAGATCCGTATCAGAAATGCCTTTGCATTATAATAGCCACCTTGTTCCCTGTAGGGATGAAAGCCCAAGACTGTGGATCTCATATACTTGGCTGGAGCTGGTTCTGTATTTTCAGTCCAATTTCGGGAAGTCAGGGAAGGATTTTTGGTCCCTGGGTTTTTTGTAGCTCCTTCTCTCAGGCCAGGAGAATGGGTTAGGAAAAGACAAAAAAAAAAAAAAAAACACAAACAAACAAACAACAAAAACCGCAGAGCACTTCACTCTCTGGCTCAGGAAATTCCAAAGGTAATGAAGCCGCCTGGGAAGGGGAGGGGAGGGATCAGATAGATAGGAGAGAGTACCACCCCGGAATATAGACAACGTTACTTATCTTGCTTGGGATGACTGTTTTATCTGAGATTCCCGAGGGGTGTGTAGCCTGTCTGCGTTGGCTGGGTCGAGATTTCCCCCAAGGGTCAGGCCCGCGTCCTTTGCTTGTGCTGTCTCAGAAGCCGTGGTCAGTTCCTCCACTCCCAGTGCAAAGCGCAGCGCCAAGGTTCCCTGGCTGGGACGCCACACTTCAAGCTCCACAACCAGTCGCTGCCTCCCAGTGACTTCTCCTCATGTCAGCTGCGTCGCTGCGCTGCCTTCGTGCACTGGCTGGGCTTCCCCTGTGGTCACTTCCGGGGGCTAGGCTGCGTCCCGTGTTTTCGCCATCTCAGGATGCCGTGTTCAGCTCCCCTGCACCTAGTCCAAAGCCCGGCACCAAGGTTTCCTGACTGGGATGCTGGCTCCAGGCTCCGAAAACAGTCGTTGCTTCCCCATGGTTGTTCGTTCTCAGTCTCTGTCACTCAGGTCAACTCTTTAGATCTGTGTTTGATGGTCAGGGTTTGTAGACTGTCACGTATGCAATCGATTCACTTGTTTTTCTGAGTCTTTGTTGCAAGAGGGATCCGAGGAGGCTTCTACCTAGTCAGCCATCTTGGCCCCGCCTCCTGATCGAACATACTTTGAGAACTGCTACTCAAAAGGAATGATCAAATACACTTCAATGTTTGCCAAATTTAACAGTAATTTAAATTTTAAAAGGGTGAGAAAAGTAACGGTTATAATCCAGAGCTCACACAAAATACAGACCTTGTGGCGCTTATCATGTGCCAGGTACCAGCTGAACACTTCATATATATGATCTCACTGAATCCTACTCAAAACACTTTCAGGCAGGTATTATCATTCCGGTTTTATGTATTAAGATATAAAGTGACTTGACTAAGTAAATGGTAGAGAGAAAATGTGAAGCCATACTGTCTGATTCCAAAGCCTTACTCTTAATTATTATGGAATTTGTTGATGTTGTTAGGTGCTGTCTAGGTTCCTCTGACTCATAGCGACTTTACTTATAACAGAAGGAAACGTTGCCCTGTTCTGCACCATCCTCAAAATTGTTATTATGTTTGAGTTTATTGTTGCAGCCACTGTATCAATCCATGTTATGGAACAGAACTAAATAAAAAAGCTCAGTCTTCAATCTTTTTTTCACAATCATTGATTAATGTACTTACCTCTTTGGTAGACATCTGATAAATTCAATTCATTACGGTTTCTCCATGGAATTCACTTTGAACAATATACATAAATACATAAAAATACAAGTTTATGATGTAGAATTTAGGGTACTGGGTTTTCCAAACAGGTCACTCAATGGTTACCAGGGACCCGTAATCCTCTGGAACTTACCTTTGATTTACTGTGTCGTATGAGGGCAGACAGCAGTCTGTTTGACTCCCCCATCACACCAGCATGGTCTTTGGCTTCACACCATTCTACCAAACGCTCCACTAATTTCACATTCTTTCCCAGTTGTTCAGCAGCTTCTGCTATAGGAAAGAAGGCAAGCCACAAAGGAATGAATCACTGATAGGCAATCAACTGAAATAACTGGTAAAGATGTAAGAGTGGAAGAAAATTACATGCCTGAAAATCACAAGATTAAAGCACGAACTACAAATACAGGTAGCCTCCAGGGTTACAAACACTGACTTATGGACAACTACTACTTGCCCTCTAATGTTATGGAACTTTGCCCTCACTTTGAAACTACTGAATCAACCCCTACTTGCAAAACAAATTCATCATAATCACCTTCACTTGCAGCACATGCAGCTTTTAAGTCACTAAAAAGGCTTCAGAGTCTTTTCTTGCACTAAAAACCACCAAACCAAACCCATTACCTTTGAGTCAATTCCAACTCATAGTAACCCTTTAAGGCAGATTAGAAATGAAACAGGCTGCTCAGCCATATCTTGAACAGTACCTGAGCCATTTTTTTCTCGTTTCTTCTTTCTCTTCTTTCCCTCCCCCAGCCCATCCCTGCCTCCAAGTAAGATTCTGATGTTAGCTTTCCAAATAGTTAAGTGTTAACCAATGTTTTCTCTAGGACTGTGGAAAACAAGTGATATTGATCTAAGCCTGTCGAATAAGACGAAGGATGGCGCCAGCTACCCGCTGAGCTACTGGGATAATGGCAGGAAAAGATCAACATGTTTGAGATACAACCACCAAAACCAAACAGAAGAAAGAACGTGCACATTCCACAAGTCCCCAAAACTTATGGCCCCTTTATCCCTTAAAAACCTGAGCTGAGAGAGGCGGGGCCAAGATGGCGGACTAGGTGGACACTACTGCGGATCCCTCTTGCAACAAAGACTCGGAAAAACAAGTGAATCGATCACATACATAACAATCTACGAACTCTGAACAACAAACACAGACTTAGAGACGGACAACCAACAAATACAGGCAGACAGCGATCATTTTCAGAACCAGGAGCCAGCGTACCAGGCAGGTGACCTTCGGAGCCCGATCTGGGGCAGAGCCCAGAGGGGCAGACGGCACAGAAAAGGGACCCAGCTCTACACCCCGAACTCATCCCGGGAGGGAGCCTAGCTGGTTGGCGCGGGCGGCGTAGTGGCGCAGCCAGTAGGAGAAGCACCCGGGAGGCAGTGACTGATCTTGGAGCGGGGAGAGCAGCGTCCCAGCCAGGGAGCCGTCCCGCCAGGAGTTTGGCCGGAAGCGGGCGTGGCGCAAGCGTGGGGATCAGCTATATTAACCTAAAGCGACCCCGGGGGCGGGCCCAGCCGTTCGTGCGGGTCCGCCCACCCAGTTCGCGCGAGCGGAGCGGCGCTCCGGAGGGAGAAGTCCCCGAGAGGAAGTGACTGGTCTTGGAGCGGGGAGAGCAGCGTCCCAGCCGGGGAGCCGTCCCGCCGGGATATTGGCAGGTGCGGGCAGAGCGTGAACGCGGGACTCAGCTCTATATTCTGAGGTGCTACACTCCTAGCTCTCTGATCCCTCCCCCACCCTCCCCAGGCAGCTCCATTAACATCCGAATACCCTGAGCCAGAAGGAGAACTCTGATAGGGATCTGACTGCATTTTTTTTTTAGCTGATTACCTGGAAAAACTAGTTTCCCAGTGATGGCTCGGAGCCAGCAGTCCATATCAAACCACATAAAGAAACAGACCATGACAGCTTCTCCAACCTCCCAAAGAATCAAAATCTTTCCCAAATGAAGATACAATCCTGGAATTATCAGATACAGAATATAAAAAACTAATTTACAGAATGCTTAAAGACATCACAAATGAAATTAGGCTAACTGCAGAAAAAGCCAAGGAACACACTGATAAAACTGTTGAAGAACTCAAAAAGATTATTCAAGAACATAGTGGAAAAATTAATAAGTTGCAAGAATCCATAGAGAGAGAGCATGTAGAAATCCAAAAGATTAACAGTAAAATTACAGAATTAGACAACGCAACAGGAAGTCAGAGGAGCAGACTCGAGCAATTAGAATGTAGACTGGGACTTCTGCAGGACCAGGGAATCAACACCAACATAGCTGAAAAAAAAATCAGATAAAAGAATTAAAAAAAATGAAGAAACCCTAAGAATCATGTGGGACTCTATCAAGAAGGATAACTTGCGGGTGATTGGAGTCCCAGAACAGGGAGGGATAACAGAAAATACAGAAAGAACAGTTGAAGACCTGCTGGCGGAAAACTTCCCTGACATCATGAAAGATGCAAGGATATCTATCCAAGATGCTCATCGAACCCCATTTAAGATTGATACAAAAAGAAAAACACCAAGACATATTATCATCAAACTCACCAAAACCAAAGACAAACAGAAAATTTTAAAAGCAGCCAGGGAGAAAAGAAAGGTTTCCTTCAAGGGAGAATCAATAGGAATATGTTCAGACTACTCAGCAGAAACCATGCAGGCAAGAAGGGAATGGGTCGACGTATACAGAGCACTGAAGGAGAAAAACTGCCAACCAAGGATCATATATCCAGCAAAACTATCTCCGAAATATGAAGGAGAAATTAAGATATTTACAGATAAACACAAGTTTAGAGAATTTGCAAAAACTAAACCAAGACTGCAAGAAATGCTAAAGGAGATTGTTTGGCCTGATGACCAATAATATCAGGTACCAGCACAATACAAGGTCACAAAACAGAAAGTCCTGATATCAACGCAACTCAAATAGGGAAAGCACAAAAACAAACAAATTAAGATTAATCCTAATAAATAAATAAATAAGCAAAATAATACACATAACAGGGAATCATGGAAATCAATAGATAAACGATCACAATAATCAAAAAGAGGGACTAAATATAGGAGGCATTGAGCTGCCAGATGGAGTGTGATACAAGGCGATATAGAACGATACAAGTTAGGTTTTCACTTAGAAAAACAGGGGTAAATAATAAGGTAACCACAAAAAGAAATATCAATTCCATAACTCAAGAAAAACGTAACGTCTCAACTAACATAAAGTTAAACATTATGAAAATGAGGATCTCACAATCTACTAAGAAAACCTTCTCAGCACAAAAAAGTATGTGGAAAAATGAAATGGCCAACAACCCACATGAAAAGGCATCAAAATGACAGCACTAAAAACTTATTTATCTATAATTACACTGAATGTAAATGGACTAAATGCACCAATAAAGAGACAGAGAGTCACGGACTGGATAAAGAAACACGATCTATCTATATGCTGCCTACAAGAGACACACCTTAGACTTAGAGACACAAACAAACTAAAACTCAAAGGATGGAAAAAAATATATCAAGCAAATAATAAGCAAAAAAGAAGAGGAGTAGCAATATTAATTTCTGACAAAATAGACTTTAGACTTAAATCCGCCACAAAGGATAAAGAAGGACACTACATAATGATAAAAGGGACAATTGATCAGGCAGACATAACCATATTAAATATTTATGCACCCAATGACAGGGCTGCAAGATACATAAACCAAACTTTAACAGAACTGAAAAGTGAGATAGACACCTCCACATTTATAGTAGGAGACTTCAACACACCACTTTCGGAGAAAGACAGGACATCCAGTAAGAAGCTCAACAGAGACACGGAAGATCTAATTACAACAATCAACCAACTTGACCTCATTGACTTATACAGAACTCTCCACCCAACTGCTGCAAAATATACTTTCTTTTCTAGTGCACATGGAACATTCTCTAGAATAGACCACATATTAGGTCATAAAACAAATCTTTGCAGAATCCAAAACATCGAAATATTACAAAGCATCTTCTCAGACCACAAGGCAATGAAGCTAGAAATCAATAACAGAAAAACTAGGGAAAAGAAATCAAATACTTGGAAAATGAACAATACCCTACTGAAAAAAGACTGGGTTATAGAAGACATCAAGGAGGGAATAAGGAAATTCATAGAAAGAAACGAGAATGAAAATACTTCCTATCAAAACCTCTGGGACACAGCAAAAGCAGTGCTCAGAGGCCAATTTATATTGATAAACGCACACATACAAAAAGAAGAAAGAGCCAAAATCAGAGCTCAGAGGCCAATTTATATCGATAAATGCACACATACAAAAAGAAGAAAGAGCCAAAATCAGAGAACTGTCCCTACAACTTGAACAAATAGAAACTGAGCAACAAAAGAATCCATCAGGCTCCAGAAGAAAACAAATAATAAAAATTAGAGCTGAACTAAATGAATTAGAGAACAGAAAAACAATTGAAAGAATTAACAAAGCCAAAAGCTGGTTCTTTGAAAAAATTAACAAAATTGATAAACCATTGGCTAGACTGACCAAAGAAAAACAGGAAAGGAAACAAAAAACCCGAATAAGAAACGAGAAGGACCACATCACAACAGAGCCAAATGAAATTAAAAGAATCATTTCAGATTACTACGAAAAATTGTACTCTAACAAATTTGAAAACCTAGAAGAAATGGATAAATTCTTGGAAAAATACTACCTACCTAAACTAACACATTCAGAAGTAGAACAACTAAATAGACCCATAACAAAAAAAGAGATTGAAACGGTAATCAAAAAACTTCCAACAAAAAAAAGTCCTGGCCCAGATGGCTTCACTGCAGAGTTCTACCAAACCTTCAGAGAAGACTTAACACTACTACTGCAGGTATTTCAAAGCATAGAAGAAGATGGAATACTACCCAACTCATTCTATGAAGCTACCATCTCCCTGATACCAAAACCAGGTAAAGACATTACAAAAAAAGAAAATTTTAGACCTATATCCCTCACGAACATAGATGCAAAAATCTCAACAAAATTCTAGCCAATAGAATCCAACAACACATCAAAAAAATAATTCACCCTGATCAAGTGGGATTTATACCAGGTATGCAAGGCTGGTTTAATATCAGAAAAACCATTAATGTAATCCATCACATAAATAAAACAAAAGATAAAAACCACATGATCTTATCAATAGATGCAGAAAAGGCATTTGACAAAGTTCAACACCCATTTATGATAAAAACTCTCACCAAAATAGGAATTGAAGGAAAATTCCTCAACATAATAAAGGGCATCTATGCAAAGCCAACAGCCAATATCACTCTAAATGGAGAGAACCTGAAAGCATTTCCCTAGAGAACGGGAACCAGACAAGGATGTCCTTCATCACCGCTCTTATTCAACATCGTACTTGAAGTCCTAGCCAGGGAAATTAGGCTAGACAAAGAAATAAAGGGTATCCAGATTGGCAAGGAGGAAGTAAAGCTATCACTATTTGCAGATGACATGATCGTATACACAGAAAACCCTAAGGAATCCTCCAGAAAACTACTGAAACTAATAGAAGAGTTTGGCAGAGTCTCAGGTTATAAAATAAACATACAAAAATCACTTGGAGGGCGGAGCCAAGATGGCGGACTAGGCAGACGCTACCTCGGATCCCTCTTACAACAAAAACACGGAAGAACAAGTGAATCGATCACATACATAACAATCTATGAACCCTGAACAACAAACACAGATTTAGAGACGGAGATCGAACTAATACGGGGAAGCAGCGATTGTTTCCAGAGCCTGGAGCCAGCGTACCAGTCAGGTACGGCACAAGCACAGAGAGCGGCTCCACCCCCCTGAACTAACCCCGGGAGGGGGACCAGCCGGTTCCATGGGCGGCGTGGGACGCAGCCGGTAGGAGAAGTCCCCGGGAGGCAGTGACTGGTCTTGGAGCAGAAAGAGCAGCGTCCGAGCCAGGGAACCATCCCGCAGGGATTTGGACTGGACGCAGGCGGCTTCATTAACATCTGAATAGCCTGAGCCAGAGGGAGAACTCTGATAGGGTTCTGACTGCATTTTTTTTTTTAGCGGATTTTCTGGAAAAACTAGTTTCCCAGTGATGGCTCGGAGACAACAGTCCATATCAAACCACTTAAAGAAGCAGACCATGACAGCTTCTCCAACCCCCCAAACAAAAGAATCAAAATCTTTCCCAAATGAAGATACAATCTTGGAATTATCAGATACAGAATATAAAAAACTAATTTACAGAATGCTTAATGATATCACAAATGAAATTAGGATAACTGCAGAAAAAGCCAAGGAACACACTGATAAAACTGTTGAAGAACTCAAAAAGATTATTCAAGAACATAGTGGAAAAATTAATAAGTTGCAAGAATCCATAGAGAGACAACATGTAGAAATCCAAAAGATTAACAATAAAATAACAGAATTAGACAATGCAATAGGAAGTCAGAGGAGCAGACTCGAGCAATTAGAATGCAGACTGGGACATCTGGAGGACCAGGGAATCGACACCAACATAGCTGAAAAAAAATCAGACAAAAGAATTTAAAAAAATGAAGAAACCCTAAGAATTATGTGGGACTCTATCAAGAAGGATAACCTGCGGGTGATTGGAGTCCCAGAACAGGGAGGGGGGACAGAAAACACAGAGAAAATAGTTGAAGAACTCCTGACAGAAAACTTCCCTGACATCATGAAAGACGAAAGGATATCTATCCAAGATGCTCATCGAACCCCATTTAAGATTGATACAAAAAGAAAAACACCAAGACATATTATCATCAAACTCACCAAAACCAAAGATAAACAGAAAATTTTAAAAGCAGCCAGGGAGAAAAGAAAGGTTTCCTTCAAGGGAGAATCAATAAGAATAAGTTCAGACTACTCAGCAGAAACCATGTAGGCAAGAAGGGAATGGGACGACATATACAGAACACTGAAGGAGAAAAACTGTCAGCCAAGGATCATATATCCAGCAAAACTCTCTCTGAAATATGAAGGCGAAATTAAGATATTTACAGACAAATACAAGTTTAGAGAATTTGCAAAAAACAAACCAAAGCTACAGGAAATACTAAAGGATATTGTTTGGTCAGAGAACCAATAATATCAGATATCAGCACAACACAAGGTCACAAAACAGAATGTCCTGATATCAACTCAAATAGGGAAATCATAAAAACAAATTAAGATTAATTAAAAAAAAAAATACATAACAGGGAATCATGGAAGTCAATAGGTAAAAGATCACAATAATCAAAAAGAGGGACTAAATACAGGAGGCATTGAACTGCCATATGGAGAGTGATACAAGGCGATATAGAACAATGCAAGTTAGGTTTTTACTTAGAAAAATAGGGGTAAATAATAAGGTAACCACAAAAAGGTAGAACAACTCTATAACTCAAGATAAAAACCAAGAAAAACGTAACGACTCAACTAACATAAAGTCAAGCACTATGAAAATGAGGATCTCACAATTTACTAAGAAAAACACCTCAGCACAAAAAAGTATGTGGAAAAATGAAATTGTCAACAACACACATAAAAAGGCATCAAAATGACAGCACTAAAAACTTATTTATCTATAATTACCCTGAATGTAAATGGACTAAATGCACCAATAAAGAGACAGAGAGTCACAGACTGGATAAAGAAACACGATCCATGTATATGCTGCCTACAAGAGACACACCTTAGACTTAGAGACACAAACAAACTAAAAGTCAAAGGATGGAAAAAGTATATCAAGCAAACAATAAGCAAAAAAGAAGAGGAGTAGCAATATTAATTTCTGACAAAATAGACTTTAGACTTAAATCCACCACAAAGGATAAAGAAGGACACTATATAATGATAAAAGGGACAATTGATCAGGAAGACATAACCATATTAAATATTTATGCACCCAATGACAGGGCTGCAAGATACATAAATCAAATTTTAACAGAATTGAAAAGCGAGATAGATCCCTCCACAATTATAGTAGGAGACTTCAACACACCACTTTCGGAGAAGGACAGGACATCCAGTAAGAAGCTCAACAGAGACACGGAAGATCTAATTACAACAATCAACAAACTTGACCTCATTGACTTATACAGAACCCTCCACCCAACTGCTGCAAAGTATACTTTTTTTTCGAGCGCACATGGAACATTCTCTAGAATAGACCACATATTAGGTCATAAAACAAACCTTTGCAGAGTCCAAAACATCGAAATACTACAAAGCATCTTCTCAGACCACAAGGCAATAAAACTAGAGATCAATAACAGAAAAACTAGGGAAAAGAAATCAAATACTTGGAAAATGAACAACACCCTTCTGAAAAAAGACTGGGTTATAGAAGACATTAAGGAGGGAATAAGGAAATTCATAGAAAACAACGAGAATGAAAATACTTCCTATCAAAACCTCTGGGACACAGCAAAAGCAGTGCTCAGAGGCCAATTTATATCAATAAATGCACACATACAAAAAGAAGAAAGAGCCAAAAGCAGAGAATTGTCCCTACAACTTGAACAAATAGAAACTGAGCAACAAAAGAATCCATCAGGCACCAGAAGAAAACAAATAATAAAAATTAGAGCTGAACTAAATGAATTAGAGAACAGAAAAACAATTGAAAGAATTAACAAAGCCAAAAGCTGGTTCTTTGAAAAAATTAACAAAATTGATAAACCATTGGCTAGACTGACTAAAGAAATACAGGAAAGGAAACAAATAACCCGAATAAGAAATGAGAAGGACCACATCACAACAGAACCAAATGAAATTAAAAGAATCATTTCAGATTATTATGAAAAATTGTACTCTAACAAATTTGCAAACCTAGAAGAAATGGATGAATTCCTGGAAAAACACTACCTACCTAAACTAACACAATCAGAAGTAGAACAACTAAATAGACCCATAACAAAAAAAGAGATTGAAACGGTAATCAAAAAACTCCCAACAAAAAAAAGCCCTGGCCCGGACGGCTTCACTGCAGAGTTCTACCAAACTTTCAGAGAAGAGTTAACACCACTACTACTAAAGGTATTCCAAAGCATAGAAAATGACGGAATACTACCCAACTCATTCTATGAAGCCACCATCTCCCTGATACCAAAACCAGGTAAAGACATTACAAAAAAAGAAAATTATAGACCTATATCCCTCATGAACATTGATGCAAAAATCCTCAACAAAATTCTAGCCAATAGAATCCAACAACACATCAAAAAAATAATTCACCCTGATCAAGTGGGATTTATACCAGGTATGCAAGGCTGGTTTAATATCAGAAAAACCATTAATGTAATCCATCACATAAATAAAACAAAAGACAAAAACCACATGATCTTATCAATTGATGCAGAAAAGGCATTTGACAAAGTTCAACACCCATTTATGATAAAAACTCTCACCAAAATAGGAATTGAAGGAAAATTCCTCAACATAATAAAGGGCATCTATGCAAAGCCAACAGCCAATATCACTCTAAATGGAGAGAACCTGAAAGCATTTCCCTTGAGAACGGGAACCAGACAAGGATGCCCTTTATCACCGCTCTTATTCAACATCGTGTTGGAAGTCCTAGCCAGGGCAATTAGGCTAGACAAAGAAATAAAAG
Source organism: Elephas maximus indicus (assembly GCF_024166365.1). Taxonomy (NCBI): domain Eukaryota; kingdom Metazoa; phylum Chordata; class Mammalia; order Proboscidea; family Elephantidae; genus Elephas; species Elephas maximus. The sequence goes on from NC_064823.1 coordinate 55,257,812, forward strand.
GTATCCGGATTGGCAAGGAAGAAGTAAAGTTATCACTATTTCCAGATGACATGATCGTATACACAGAAAACCCTAAGGAATCCTCCAGAAAACTACTGAAACTAATAGAAGAGTTTGGCAGAGTCTCAGGTTATAAAATAAACATACAAAAATCACTTGGATTCCTCTACATCAACAAAAAGAACACCGAAGAGGAAATCACCAAATCAATACCATTCACAGTAGCCCCCAAGAAGATAAGATACTTAGGAATAAATCTTACCAAGGATGTAAAAGACCTATACAAAGAAAACTACAAAGCTCTACTACAAGAAATTCAAAAGGACATACTTAAGTGGAAAAACATACCCTGCTCATGGATAGGAAGACTTAACACAGTAAAAATGTCTATCCTACCAAAAGCCATCTATACATTTAACGCACTTCCGATCCAAATTCCAATGTCATATTTTAAGGGGATAGAGAAACAAATCACCAATTTCATATGGAAGGGAAAGAAGCCCCGGATAAGCAAAGCACTACTGAAAAAGAAGAAGAAAGTGGGAGGCCTCACCTTACCTGACTTCAGAACCTATTATACAGCCACAGTAGTCAAAACAGCCTGGTATTGGTACAACAACAGACACATAGACCAATGGAACAGAATTGAGAACCCAGACATAGATCCATCCACGTATGAGCAGCTGATATTTGACAAAGGACCAGCGTCAACTAACTGGGGAAAAGACAGCCTTTTTAACAAATGGTGCTGGCATAACTGGATATCCATTTGCAAAAAAATGAAACAGGACCCATACCTCACACCATGCACAAAAACTAACTCCAAGTGGATCAAAGACCTAAACATAAAGACTAAAACAATAAAGATCATGGAAGAAAAAATTGGGACAACCCTAGGAGCCCTAATACAAGGTATAAACAGAATACAAAACATTACCAAAAATGATGAAGAGAAACCCGATAACTGGGAGCTCCTAAAAATCAAACACCTATGCTCATCTAAAGACTTCTCCAAAAGAGTAAAAAGACCACCTACAGACTGGGAAAGAATTTTCAGCTATGACATCTGCGACCAGCGCCTGATCTCTAAAATCTACATGATTCTGTCAAAACTCAACCACAAAAAGACAAACAACCCAATCAAGAAGTGGGCAAAGGATATGAACACACATTTCACTGAAGAAGATATTCAGGCAGCCAACAGATACATGAGAAAACGCTCTCGATCATTAGCCATTAGAGAAATGCAAATTAAAACTTCGATGAGATTCCATCTCACACCAGCAAGGCTGGCATTAATCCAAAAAACACAAAAGAATAAATGTTGGAGAGGCTGCGGAGAGATTGGAACTCTCATACACTGCTGGTGGGAATGTAAAATGGTACAACCACTTTGGAAATCTATCTGGCGTTATCTTAAACAGTTAGAAATAGAACTACCATACAACCCAGAAATCCCACTCCTAGGAATATACCCTAGAGATACAAGAGCCTTCATACAAACAGATACATGCACACCCATGTTTATTGCAGCTCTGTTTACAATAGCAAAAAGTTGGAAGCAACCACGGTGTCCATCAACGGATGAATGGGTAAATAAATTGTGGTATATTCACACAGTGGAATACTACGCATCGATAAAGAACAGTGACGAATCTCTGAAACATTTCATAACATGGAGGAACCTGGAAGGCATTATGCTGAGCGAAATGAGTCAGAGGCAAAAGGACAAATATTGTATAAGACCACTATTATAAGATCTTGAGAAATAGTAGAAACTGAGAAGAACACATACTTTTGTGGTTACGAGGGGGGGAGGGAGGGAGGGTGGGAGAGGGTTTTTTATTGATTAATCAGTAGATAAGAACTGTTTTAGGTGAAGGGAAAGACAACACTCAATACATGGAAGGTCAGCTCAATTGGACTGGACCAAAGCAAAGAAGTTTCCGGGATAAAATGAATGCTTCAAAGGTCAGCGGAGAAAGTGCGGGGGTCTGGGGAACATGGTTTGCGGGGGCTTCTAAGTCAGTTGGCAAAATAATTCTATTATGAAATCATTCTGCATCCCACTTTGAAATGTGGCGTCTGGGGTCTTAAATTCTAACAAGCGGCCATCTAAGATGCAGCAATTGGTCTCAACCCACTTGGAGCAAAGGAAAATGAAGAACACCAAGGCCACACGACAACTAAGAGCCCAAGAGACAGAAAGGGCCACATGAACCAGAGACCTACATCATCTTGAGACCAGAAGAACTAGTTGGTGCCCGGCCACAATCGATGACTGCCCTGACAGGGAGCACAGCAGACGACCCCTGAGGGAGCTGGAGATCAGTGGGATACAGACCCCAAATTCTCATAAAAAGACCAAACTTAATGGTCTGACTGAGACTGGAGGAATCCCGGCGGCCATGGTCCCCAGACCCTCAGTTGACACAGGACAGGAACCATCCCCGAAGACAACTCATCAGAAATGAAAGGGACTGGTCAGCGGGTGGGAGAGAGACGCTGATGAAGAGTGAGCTAATTATATCAGGTGGACACTTGAGATTGTGCTGGCAACTCTTGTCTGGAGGGGGGATGGGAGGATAGAGAGAGAGGGAAGCCGGCAAAATTGTCAAGAAAGGAGAGAATGAAAGGGCTGACTCAAGAGGGGGAGAGCAAGTGGGAGTAGGGAGTGAGATGTATGTAAACTTATATGTGACAGACTGATTGGATTTGTAAACGTTCACTTGAAGCTTAATAAAAGTTATTAAAAAAAAAACAAACAAAAAACAAAACAAAACAAAAAAAAATCACTTGGATTCCTCTACATCAACAAAAAGAACACCAAAGAGGAAATAACCAAATCAATACCATTCACAGTAGCCCCCAAGAAGATAAAATACTTAGGAATAAATCTTACCAAGGATGTAAAAGACCTATACAAAGAAAACTATAAAACTCTGCTACAAGAAATTCAAAAGGACATAGTTAAGTGGAAAAACATACCCTGCTCATGGATAGGAAGACTTAACATAGTAAAAATGTCTATTCTACCAAAAGCCATCTATACATATAACGCACTTCCAATCCAAATACCAATGTCATATTTTAAGGGGATAGAGAAACAAATCACTAATTTCATATGGAAGGGAAAGAACCCCCGGATAAGCAAAGCATTACTGAAAAAGAAGAAGAAAGTGGGAGGCCTCACTCTACCTGATTTCAGAACCTATTATACAGCCACAGTAGTCAAAACAGCCTGGTATTGGTACAACAACAGGCACATAGAACAATGGAACAGATTTGAGAACCCAGATATAAATCCATCCATGTATGAGCAGCTGATATTCGACAAAGGACCAGTGTCAGTCAATTGGGGAAATGATAGTCTTTTTAACAAATGGTGCTGGCATAACTGGATATCCATTTGCAAAAGAATGAAACAGGACCCATACCTCACACCATGCACAAAAACTAACTCCAAGTGGATCAAAGACCTAAACATAAAGACTAAAACGATAAAGATCATGGAAGAAAAAATTGGGACAACCCTAGGAGCCCTAATACAGGGCATAAACAGAATATAAAACATTACCAAAAATGCCAAAGAGAAACCAGATAACTGGGAGCTCCTAAAAATCAAACACCTATGCTCATCTAAAGACTTCACCAAAAGAGTAAAAAGACCACCTACAGACTGGGAAAGAATATTCAGCTATGACATCTCAGACCAGCGCCTGATCTCTAAAATCTACATGATTCTGTCAAAACTCAACCACAAAAAGACAAACAACCCAATCAAGAAGTGGGCAAAGGATATGAACACACATTTCACTAAAGAAGATATTCAGGCAGCCAACAGACACATGAGAAAATGCTCCCGATCATTAGCCATTAGAGAAATGCAAATTAAAACTATGATGAGATTCCATCTCACACCAACTAGACTGGCATTAATCCAAAAAACACAAAATAATAAATGTTGGAGAGGCTGCGGAGAGATTGGAACTCTCATACACTGCTGGTGGGATTGTAAAATGGTACAACCACTTTGGAAATCCATCTGGTGTTATCTTAAACAGTTAGAAATAGAACTACCATACAACCCAGAAATCCCACTCCTCGGAATATACCCTAGAGATATAAGAGCCTTCACACAAACAGATATATGCACACCCATGTTTATTGCAGCTCTGTTTACAATAGCAAAAAGCTGGAAGCAACCAAGGTGTCCGTCAACGGATGAATGGGTAAATAAATTGTGGTATATTCACACAATGGAATACTACGCATCGATAAAGAACAGTGACGAATCTCTGAAACATTTCATAACATGGAGGAACCTGGAAGGCATTATGCTGAGCGAAATGAGTCAGAGGCAAAAGGACAAATATTGTATAAGACCACTATTATAAGATCTTGAGAAATAGAAAAAACGGAGAAGAACACATACTTTTGTGGTTACAAAGGGGATAAGGAGGGAGGGAGGGAGAGGGTTTTTTACTGATCAATTAGTAGATAAGAACTGCTTTGGGTGAAGGGAAAGACAACACTCAATACAAGGAAGGTCAGTCTAATTGGACTGGACTAAAAGCAAAGAGGTTTCCGGGATAAAATGAAAGCTTCAAAGGTCAGCGGAGCAGGGGCTGGGGTCTGGGGAACATGGTTTGAGGGGACTTCTAAGTCAATGGGCAAAACAATTCTATTATGAAAACATTCTGCATCCCACTTTGAAATGTGGCGTCTGGGGTCCTAAATGCCAACAAGCGGCCATCTAAGATACATCAATTGGTCTCAACCCACCTGGAGCAAAGGCAAAGGAAGAACACCAAGGTCACACGACAACTAAGAACCCAAGAGACAGAAAGGGCCACATGAACCAGAGACCTACATTATCCTGAGACCAGAAGAACTAGTTGGTGCCCGGCCACAATGATGTCTGCCCTGTCAGGGAGCACAACAGACAATTCCTGAGGGAGCAGGAGACCAATGGGATACAGACCCCAAATTCTCATAAAAAGACCATACTTAATGGTATGACTGAGACTAGAGGAATCCCGGAGGCAGTGCTCCCCAGACCTTTTGATGGCACAGGACAGGAACCATCCCCGAAGACAACTCATCAGACATGAAAGGGACTGGTCAGCGGGGGGAAGAGAGATGCTGATGAAGAGTGAGCTAATTATATCAGGTGGACACTGGAGAGTTTGTTGGCAACTCTTGACTGGAGGGGGGATGGGAAGATAGAGAGGGAAGACGGCAAAATTGGCACGAAACGAGAGACTGAAAGGGCTGACTCAATAGGGGGAGAGCAAGTGGGAGAAGGGAGTAAGATGTGTGTAAACTTACATGTGACAGACTGATTGGAATGGTAAATGTTCACTTGAAGCTTAATAAAAAAAAAAAACAAAAACCTGAACTGATTGGTAGCTTGGTGAGACAGACAGCTTTAGGAGATCATCCCTCTCTGTCTCCATATACCGGTATATCTAATAAAGCTCTTGCTCAAGAATTGGCTGTTTGCGGCAGGCGGCTCTAACTTGTGAAACTGCGGTAACAGAAGTGCCCCATAAGGTTCCCAAGGCTGTAAATTTTTACGAAAGCCGACTGTCACATCTTTCTCCTCAGAGCAGCTGGTGAGTTTGAACCACCGACCTTTTTTGGTTAACTGCCCTAAGCGTTTTAAGCACTGTGCCACCAGGGCTCCCTTTTCTCACACTATACCAAAAAAAACCCCCACTGCCATGGAGTCAGTTCCGACTCATAGGTGCCCTATGGTGCAGAATTATAACTGCCCCAAAAGGTTTCCATGGCTGTAAATATTTATGGAAGCAGACTGCCACATCTTTCTCCAGCGGAGCAGCTGATGGATTTGAACCTTTTGGTTAGCAGCCAAGTGCTTAACCACTGCACCACCAGGGCTCCTTTTCTCATACTAAAGTAAGGCTAACTAATAACCATATGCACCTGCTCACTTTCCTACAAATTCGACTTAAAGACTTAAAGACACAGGAACTGATCTTGTTCATTACCTGGGGACTACCCGTACTCCATATCTGATGGACTATTTGGCTTTTTCTATAAAGTTGTGAACTTTCATGCAAAATATAAGAACAACTGTATGCTCTCTTGGTTAAACCTGACAGTCTATTAGTACTATGGCAGACTGTAGCTAAAAGCTGTAAGAAGGACTCTAAGCAATCAATACAAAGAGGAGTTTAGAATTTAGAAAGAAACACAATTCATTCCAAGGGGTGGTTTTCAATGCTATCTCTAGAAATAAAAAAATGCTTTTCCTGTTTGCAAAATTAATTACAAAAAATTTTTCACTGTCACAGCATTGAGGCATGATGATTTTAAAGACAAGGTAAAGATAGGCATGGAATGCCAAAAAACAAACAAATGAACAATCCTTCAGGAACTGCTAATTAAAAGCCACAACTGAATCAGTTGCTGTCAAGTCGATTTTGACTCATGGAGACCCCATGTGTTTCAGAGAGGACTGTGCTCCATAGGATTTTCAATGGCTGTGATCTTTTGGAAATAGATCACCAGGCCTTTCTTCCAAGGCATCTCTTGGTGATTCGAACTGCCAACCTTTTGGTTAGTAGCACAGTGCTTAATCATTTGCAATACCCAGCCAGGTACCATAAACCAACCTAAAAATAAGATTGAGGTACGGTACAATTTCCATGTAAACCGAATTATAACAGGCAAGGGAACTAATAAAGGGGATTCCAAAACCAATCTCTTTTTCTCCTTTATTTGGTATTTATCTTCATGATTATATAATTCTGAAAGCTATAAACAAGCCTTTTCTCCGAGTAGACACATTAAGACTATCAAAAATGCAACTTCAGAAAGCTTTTGCTCTTACCTTGTGCATCTATTAACATTCTTAATGTTCCCAGAAGTTTGAACTGAACTGGAGGCATTTCAGATTTTAGGAATTTCAAAACTGCCTCTGTGACCCCAGCTGATAACATCTTTCCTTTATTTACAACTAGAGAGAGAGAAAGAAAAACTATGGTTAAAATGGTATTAGCACTCCTGATGATAAACACTCAAAGATACATTTATTGGATGTCTACTGGTAAGGCCCTATGCTATACGTATCTGTTTAGAAAAGTCACTTTTCTGTGACTTTTATGTATTTTTTTAATAAATATCTTGTATGTCCATAGGAGTATAACATACAAAACCATATTTGCTAGCTTTTTAACATGAATTATCAAGACATTTACTTGAATAATCTATAAAGGATATCTGAAAATGTATTCTAATTCAGCAAACACAATTTTTTCAGCTTTCCTGTCATTGACCTGTGTTAATGTAGATATTAACAAATAATATTAATCTCCTGTATGAACCAAACTGAATTCACATGGATTGGATCTTAATATAGTTATACTTATTTACCTAATCAGAAATTTATATTTAGGAAGTAGAATAAAAAAATAGTTTTAACTATCTTCTGTATTATTTCCCATGATCATGTGATTGCATGGCTCAAAAGCCTTTAATCCAAAAAGACACATCAATTTTAAAAAGCTGTATGTCTGCTTGTAGAAAAAAAGCTTAAAAAATCATTCTTTAGGGGATAAGGCTAACTGATGCTACTATATCTCAACTGAAGATGCTTAAAAAAGTTTAACTCAAAATGATGAAAATCCAAGAGCTCACAAAAGGTAATACAATATCTGAATGATCGGAACAAAGACTAAGATTATGCTCATACAGTCTCAGAAAAGCTACTTAATACACACTCTCCAGTTGTTCGTAACAAAAATGTGAACAATTGGAAGACTTTTTTTTGTTCTTTTCTTGGTTATAACAGGTCAACTAATATTTACATACAGTAAATATCTTCCCAAAACAATAGATTTTATTGCCTACATAGCTGCCTCCTACTTTCAGCCTCACCTGGAATGGCCAGGTTTCTGAGGGCACTCAGTGCTGCATGCTGTACGGTTACATTTCCATCTTCTACATGTCTGTTCAGGAGATCCATCAGGTTTTCTACAATCCCATTGTCTACCATATGGATACAATTTCCATCTGAACAAAACAAAAGCACTTTTTTTATACTCCTCTAAAAATATCTACAAATATTTTATAGTATTGGCTCCTGCCCATTACCTACATTAGAGAAAATGAAGCTACAGAAAGAGTGAATTCTACTGCTTTGTCTCATCCAATTTATAGATTTTTCTGTTTACTGAGAAAGAAGTCTAATGATAGACATTATTAAAACAGATAAATTTAAAAAATGGGGAATCTCTAGCTTAGAACTTGATGAGCCAGAGGATGAATAACTAGAAACCACAATGCTTAAAACGTCCATCAATAGTTTCCACCTATAGTGAAGTCTGTTTGCGTTCTGCAAATGTTAACACTACAGTAACGGTGCGCTGTATTTTGTTATCATGGTTAATACTTGTTTTTCAATGAAATAATTTATTAAATATTTGCAAAGCAGTGAGAATGGTATAATGAATTGTTATGTACCCCTTATCTACTTACAATGATCATCCATATCCCCAGCCTTAACTCCATTATTTTTAACTAACATATGAAATCAAGATGGTCCCCAAAAAGGAAGGAGTAAAAATGGAATAAGTAATACACTATAACATGCTATACCAATTGTTTGTATTGGAATAAGGTGAAATTAAAAAAAAAAAAAAAAAACCCATATTTCCTAGACATAGTATTATCATGAGTTTTCTGACTGAACAGTAGGAATGCCAGATTTCAGAAACAAACATAAAAGGTCTGGTGCCTCTGAAATTAGTATTAAGCTCAACCAGAGGATTAACCACACTTAAGTTTTCTAGGCATAAAAGTATGAATTGAGGTACAACAACCCTAAGATGAATACTCAGATTACTAAACCCAAAATCAAAGCACGAGGCAAAAGAGCATGCCCTCTCAGATCAGATGTCTATCGGAAGGAGACTCAAGTTTACTAAGCTTGGGAGCGCAAAGTACTCAAAAGAAGCACTTCATGAACTTTTTCTGTAATATATTTAAACTACTAAAAAAAAAAACCCACCAAACCCGAAGCCATCGAGTCAATTCCAACTTTAGGGACCTTATAGGACAGAGTAAAACTGCCCCATAGGATTTTCCAAGGAGTGGTTGGTGGATTCGAACCACAGACTTTTTGGTTAGCAGCCGAGCTCTACTCCACCAAGGCTCCATTTAAACTACTAAAAAAAAACTAGAGATAAGTTAAACAGCATAAAATATGTAATTATTTCAGAGCTCTGAAAAACTAAGAACACACATACATACTACAAATACTTCTGAACTGTTCCAGTTTTAGTACACGTGATGTCAAAGCAAAAAACAACCAAACGATATAGCATATTTGATATTACAAGGATGAACTAATACAGTTACCATTTCGGGCAAAATTTGCGATCGCCAATGCTCCAGCAAGCTGAAGCTGGTGGTTGCTGGATGGAATCCAAGAAAGCACCTTTTGAAACACATTGCCTTTTCCTCCTTCAAATAATTTCTGCATGGATTCATCTGGAGGTAAATGAAACAAATAGTTAAAGAAGAGAAAAATAATTAGGAGTAACAAATATCCCTTTCTAAATGAATATCCAACTGGGAAACTATATATCTCCTCATGTACTACAAATTCATAAGGAGAAAAATAATGGTTCTTTTTATAATCAACTTCAGTAAAGACCAGACAATAGAATTTAGAATTTTTCTAGTCCAAGTCACACTGGATGCTGACAAGCAGCTATCTAGCTGTTACCTGAATAGAAAATCAGCCTTCGCTCTTGCACACTGCTATCCCCCTCAACCTCTGCGTGCTAATCAGCAGAAAGTTTTCCTTCTATAACGCAAAATTTGTGCCTTGCTGTAATTTCCATTTGTCCTAGGTTGGCCCTTTGGTGCCACAGCTGTCTCTTCCATATGACAGTTCTTCACAGATTGGAAGAGAGTCAAGACTCCTCTTTTTCAGGTTCATTATCTCTACTTTTCTTCGTATGAAATGTTCAAGGTTTCAAAATCACCCAACTGACAAGATTAAATAATAGGAAAACGGGAAAATGCCTAGCATGGTGCCTACGGAAAAGACTTAATATATTTTTAAAAATCTGATTAGCATGTTCTTAGCTAGCATAGAAGACAACTCACCTCCAAGAAGTAGTAAAACCATTAGATCTGAAGCTGTTTTGAGCTCAGCAATATCATCTTCTTTGTCACTATCCACCTTCTGTTGAACAATCTCTAGTAGACATTCTACCAGGCCTGCTTCAACCAGCTGTAGCTTAATAGCATCTAAAGAACAATGTCAAAAAAATAACCAAAATTTGAGATGAAACAGGAACTCTGACATAAGCAATCCATTATAAAGACGGAACCAAGGAAAAGGCATGAGTTACATAACATTCTTGAAAGATTTAGTTTCAAAAGGAAGTATCTGACAGTACGGCTTAAATACACAAAAGCTTTATTTCAGTTTTCTATTTGAAATTATGCCACCATTCACAATGTCTCACAGCACATAAATGAACAGATTCTCAGCTCAGAAGGCAGGTAATATCACTCCACTATTATTCCAGATCCTACTTTCATTTTAAAATACCGTAAAATATTTCACAGTAATTTAAAATAAAACACACAATACCTGTTATAGAAATTAAAAGATATCCACTAATGGGGCTGGACAATTTGTATCTGCTACAAAGTTACTGAAAAGTAAAAACAAAAACAAAAACACCCACTACAGTCGAGTCGATTCCGACTCACAGTGACCCTGCAGGACAGAGCAGAGCTGGTGGATCTGAACTGCTGCCGACCTTTCAGTTAGCAGTCAAGCACTTTCACCACTGTGTCACCAAGACTCCTCATCGAAAAACAGAGCGTTATCCATAAATTTCAGTCTATACCATACGTGTATCTGGATTCATGTATGTATGCACAGTATTCTTCCACGGCAGTTGATAAATCTGTAACTTTATAGAACTTGAAAAGTCATGTTTTTAAAAAGAGCTTCAGGTTTTTATTAATTTAAAGCTCTCTTGAGTGATGGGTACATGATGGTTTATTATACTACACTCCTCTACTTTTGCATAGTAAAACTGAAAGGAAAAAACCTTTGAAGCTTTCTGATAGCTAACAAAATAAGGAATTTTAGAAACAATTTACATACGAATTATATTTAAAAAAATTATCTCCACAGCAAACTCCTCTTGCACATCAAATCAATTTATTATGCCAATGCCATTAATATCGTGACTAGTCCTAATTACAGTACTGATTCCACTAGCCTTTTTTGTTATGGTAAATACATACATACATATATATATACATATATATATATAAGTATATATAACAAGTCATTTGCCATTTCAACATTTTTCAAATGTACAGTTCAGAGACATTACATTTATCATATTGTACAACCATCACTGCCATCCATTTCCAAATTTTCCCATAACCCTATAGAGAAGCTCAGTGTCCTCTAAGCAATGGCTCTTCTTCCCTTCTCCCTCTCACCTGTGGTAACCGCTAATAAACTTTGGTCTTTACACATCTGCCTACTGTGGTTGTTGTTAGCTGTCTTTGAGTCATCTCTGTCTCATGGTGATCCCATGAACCAAACATTGCCCAGTCCTGTACCATCTTCCCAATTGTTGGTATGTTCAATTCCATTGTTGTGGCCACTGTGTATTTTGAGTGCCTTCCAACCTAGGGGGTTCGTCTTCCAGCACTATATTTTTTTGTGATCCATAAGGTTTTCACTGGCTAATTTTCAGAAGTAGATAGCCAGGACTTTCTTCCTAGTCTGTCTTACTCTGGAAGCTCTGCTGAAACCTGTCCATTATGGGGGTCACACTCTGCTAGTATTTGAAATACTGAGGGCATAGCTCTGAGCATCATAGCAATATGCAAGCTACCACAGTGCAACAAACTGACAGATGATGGTTGCCTATTTCAGTTATTTCAATATTTCATTTAAGTGGGATATTTTTATTTGTGCTTTTGAGGCTAACTAATTTCACTAAGCTTAATCTTTTTAAGATTCATCCATGTACCAGGATGTATCATGACTTCGTTTCCCTTTATGCCAGTGTAATTTTCCAGTGTCCGCAACACGTTTTGTTGATCCATTCATCTGTTGATGGACATGTAGGCTGTTCCCATCTTTTAGCTATTGTGAATAGTGCTGCAATGAACATTGATTGTACATGGATCTATTTGTGTTCCTGTTATAAATTATTTTAGGTATATACCTAGCAGTAGAATTACTGGGTCATATGGTAATTCTATGTTTACCTTTTTGAAAAACAGCCAAACTGTTTTCTACGGTGGTGATACCATTTTGCAGTACTGCCAGCAATGCATGAGGGTTAAAATTTTTCCACATCCTCACCAACACCTGTTTTCTATTTTTTTATCATAGCCATGTTAGAGTGGGGATCAAGTGGCTTTTTCACTGTAGTTTTGATTTGGATTTCCCTAATGACTGTTGGGAGCTGGTAGTGCAGTAGTTAAGAACTTGGCTGCTAATCAAAATTTGGCAGTTTGAATCCACCAGTTGCTCCTTGGAAACTCCATGGGGCAGTTCTCTCTGTCCTACAGGGTCTCACTGAGTTGGAATGGACTCAACAGCAACGGGTTTGGGTTTTTTTTTTTTTTTTTGGTAATGACTAATGATATTGAGTATCTTTTAATGTGCTTATTGGCAATTTGCGGTTTTTAATAAAATGTCTATTCAAGTTCTTTGCCCATTTTGTTTATGACTGGTTGTCTTTATGCTGTTAAGTCTAGGGGTTCTTTAAATATTTTGGATGCTTAACCTTTATCTGATATATACCAAAACCCATTGCCGTTGAGTCGATTCCGACTCACAACGACCCTGCAGGACATAGCAGAACTGCCCCATAGGGTCTTCAAGGCTGTAAATCTTTACAGAAGCAGATGCCAAATCTTCTCCCGTGGAGCAGGTAGTAAATTCTAACCGCCAATCTTTCAGTTAGCAGCTAAGCGCTTAACCACTGTAACTCCAGGGCTCCTTTATCAGATATATAGTACCCCCCCCCAGCACCAATTTTTCCCCAATCTGTAAACTGTCTCTTCATTCTCTTGATAAAGTCCTTTGATGAACAAAAGTTTTTAATTTTAAATTAAGTCCTATTTATCTACCTTGTCTTTTGTTGATCATGCTTTTGGTGTCAGCTCTAAGAATCCATTTTTAAATACTAAGTCCCAAAGTATTACCCCTATGATTTCTTCTAAGAGTTTTATGGTTCTAGTTCTTATATTTAGGTCCTTGACTCATTTCGAGTTGATTTACATGCATGGTGTGACATCTGGGTCCAGCTTTGTTTTTTGGTATGTGGAAATACAGTTGTCCCAGCACCACTTATTAAAGAGACTAAAAAAGAACACAGTAGTTAAAGTGATTGTTAACTGAAAGCTCAGCAGCTTTATTTCCAGATTCTCTCAATTCTATTCCATTTGTCCATATGTCTATCATCATACCAGTACTAGACTGTGTTGATTACTGTAGGTGTACAGTATGTTTTGAGATCAGGAATTGCGAGTTTTCCGACTTTGCTCTTCTTTTTCAAGATTGCTTTGGCTATTCAGGGCCCCTTACAGTTTCATATAAATTTGAGGGTTGGTTTTCCATTTCTGCAAAAGCCAGAAATTTTGATGGGAATTGGAATGAATCTAGAGAATGTACTGGGTAGCACTAACATCTTAACACCTGGTTTTCCAATCCATGAACCCAGAATGTGCTTCCATTTATTTAGGTCTTCTTTAATTTCCTTCAGTAATGATTTAAAGTTCCCAGTGTACAAGTCTTTCGCTCCTTTGCGTAAATTTATTCCTAAGTATTTTATTCTTCCAGATGCTATTGTAAATGGTACTGTTTCTGTAATTTCCTTTTCAGAATGCTCACTGCTGATATACAGAAACCCAAGTGATTTTTATGTGTTGACCCTGTATCATGCCACTTCGACAAATTACTATATTTTTACGCAAATAATGCTAGCCTTCTACTTCTGTCTGCCAACTGTGCCCTCCACCTGCATCGAAAGCATGCTGTGCTAATTTTTTTCTTACAGCAACATGTAAAAAAAAAAAAAAGTATTGGCAGAGTGGCACTTACAAAAATATCTTGTGGGGGCAGGGCATGGTTGACAAACATACAAGGTGTACATTATTTGCATAAAAAGATAGTAGCTTATTAGCTTTCTTATGGATTCTTTAGGGCTTTCAATACATAGAATCGTAACATCAGCAAAAAAGTCATAGGTTTACTTCTTCTCAATTTGGGTACTTTTTATCTCTTTTTCTTGTTCTGTTAGGGATTCCAGTACAATACTAAATAGCAGCGCTTAGAGGAGGTGCTTAGAGGAGGCATCGTTGTCTTGTTCCTGAACTTAAGGGGAAAGCTCTCAGTCTTTCCCCATTGACTGTGATGTTAGCCATGGGTTTTTCAAAATGTCCGTTATCATATTAGGAATGCCCCTTCTATGCCTATCTTGTTGAGCGTTATCATCAAAGGATGATGGATTTTGTCACATCTTATCTGCTTCAACTGAGGTTCTTTTCCTTCGCTCTTTAATGTGGTGTGTTACAAGGACAAATTTTTCTAATGTTGAGCCACCCTTGCAATCCTGGGATAAATCCCACTTGATCGTGGTATATAGTTCTCTTAGTATGCTTTTTGATTCAAGTTGCTAGTATTTTGTTGAGTATTCTGTCATCTATATTCATAAGGGACAATGATCTCTAGTTTTCTTGTGGTGTCTCTGGCTTTCGTATCACGGTAATGATGTTGTTGTTGTTAGGCACCATGGAATCTATTTTTGATTCACAGTGTCCCCACGTGACAAGAGTAGAACTGTTCCATAAGGATTCCTAGCCTGTCATCTTTACAGAAGCAGATCAACAGGTCTTTCTCCCACCAAGCTGCTGGGTGAGTTTGAACCGACACCTTTTGGTTAGCAGTTGAACGCTTAACCATTGCACTACAAGGGCTCCTTGAGTAATGACAACCTCATAAAATGAGTTAGAAGGTATTCCTCCATTTAAGAAGAATTGGGGACACTTCTATAAATGTTTGGTAAAATTCCCCAGTGAAACCATCTGGCTGAGGCTATTCTTTTTTGGGAGATGTGAGATTACTGTTTCAAACTCTTCACTTGTTATGGGTGTATTAAGATCTGCTATTCCGTCTTGAGTCAGTGTAGGCAGTTTGTGTTTCCTGGAATTTTTCCATTTCACCTAAGTTATCTAATTTGTAGGTGCACAACTGTTCACAATAACCTTTATGATCACTTTTATTTCTGTAGAGTCAATCATAATGTCCCCACTATCACTTCTGATTTTAGGTATTTGTGTCTTCTCTTTTTGTCAGTCTAGCTAGAAGTTTGTCAATTTTTTTGAACTTTTAAAAAAAAACCAACTTCTGATTTCACTGATTTTCCATCCTCTATTTCATCTATCTCTGTCCTTCTTCTGGTATAGCTTTAGGGTTGGTTTGCTCTTCTTTTTCTGGTTACTCAAAGTTGCAGAGTTAAGTTATTGATTTTATATCTTTATTCTTTTTTAATGTGTTTATTGCTATAGAGTTCCTTCTGAGCACTGCCTTCACTGCATCCCACAAGTTTTGGTATGTTGTGCTTTCATTTTTATTTGCCTCTAAGCATTTTCTAATTTTTCTCATTTCTTCCTTGCTGCTTGTTTAAAAGTGTGGTGTTTAATTTCTCACATATTTGTATCTTTTCCAGCTTTTCTTCTGTTATTAATTTCCAATAAGAGAAACTGTTGGAGAATATACTTTATATGATTCCAATCTTTTTAAATTTATTGAGGCTTGCTCTGTGACATAACACATTGTCTACCCTGGAGAATGATCCATGTACACTGGAGAAGAATGTATAATTGTGCTATTGGTAGGTGGGATGTTCTATATATGTCTGTTAGGTATAGTTGGTTTAGTGCTGTTCAGTTCCTCTATTACCTTATTTTCTTTTGAGATGTTCTGTCCATTAAAGTGGTACAATGATATCTCCAACTATTATTTCCCTCCTCAATTCTGTCAGTGTTTGCTTTATGTATTTTGGGCCTCTAATATTTTTAATGTTAGGTAGGAGCGCTAGTGACACAGTGGTTAAAAACTTGGCTGCTAACCAAAAGGTCAGCAGTTCGAATCCACCAGCCGCTCCTTAGAAATCCTATGGGGCAGTTTTACTCTGCCCTATAGGGTCATTATGAATGAACTGGAATCAACTCGGTGGCAATGTGTTTGGTTTGCTTTGAATGTTAGGTACATATATAATTGTTATACCTTCTTGAACTGACCATTTTATCATATTATATTGTCCTTCTTTGTCTCTTATAACAGATTTTTTCTTAATGTCTATTCTGTCTGATACTAAATCGGCCATGGCAGATCTCTTCTGGTTACTACTTGCACGGAATATTTTTTCCATCCTTTAATTTTAAAATAATTTATGTCCTGTGCCTAGGAAGTGCCTCTTGTAGACAGAACGTATTAGATTTTGTTTTCTTTTATCTATTCTGCCACTCTCTGACTTTTGATTTGAACACTTATTCCATTATTATTCACAGTAATTACTGCTAAGGAAGGACTTCTGGCATTCTGTTATTCTGGGTGTGTGTTTTATACCTTCTTTGTCCCTCATTTCCTAAAATACTCCCAACTTTTGTTAAATTTTTTCCTCCTTCCCTTTTGTGTGTATTTAAAAAAAAAATTCTTTGTGATTGCCCTGATGGTTGTTATTTAACATCTTACATTTATAACGGCCTGCTTTAAACTGATAACAAACTTCAGTAACATACAAAAACTTTAACACCATTCCCTTTCCCACTAATGCTGTTTTATCACCTATTACATCTTTATACATCATGTGCCCTATAACATTAGTTTATACTTATTTTTTAAGGACGTGTTATCATAAAGCATGAAGGAAATAACAATTAAAATTGTCAGGCAAAAATATTTTAAAACGTGACCTTATGCTTTCCCATCCAATTACCTTTAATGGAGACGTCTCTTTCTATGTACAGCTTTGGGTTACTTTCTAGTGTCCTTTCTTTCCTACCTGAAGGACTCCCTTTAGGATATGAACTCTCAGCTTCTATTTATATGAGATTGTCTTAATTTCATCCTAATTCTTCTTTTTTCATCCTAATTCTTGAAGGACAGTTTCACCAGATATGGTATTCTTGGTTGATATACATGTATATATATATATATATACACACACACACAGACATATATTTTATATATATATATACTTTTTTTTCCCCTTTTCTTTCAACACTTTAAATATGTCATTCCATTGCCTTCTGGCCTCCAAGGTTGCTGAGGAGAAATTATCACTTAATCCTATTGGGGATCCTTTGTATGTATCTGTTCCTCTTTTGCTGCTTTTAGGATTCTCTCTTTATCTTTAGTTTTGAGAGCCTGATTATAATGTATTTCGCTGTGGATCTCTTTGGGTTTATCCTACTTGGAGTTTGTTAAGCTTCTTTTGTTTGTAGACTCATGGCATTTGTCTGATTTGGAAAGTTTTCTGCTATTATTTCTTCAAATATTCTTTCTGTCCCTTTTTTCTCTACTGTCTCCTTCTGGGGTTCTCATGATGAGTCTATCTGCTCCCTTGATGATGGCTTATATCATCAAGCTAAACTCAGAAGACTTGAGCCTTCTCTTGTTGCTCCTCAGTCTCCATATTTCAATTACCTTGTTCTCTAGATCATTGATCTTTGTTCTGCCAGTTCAAATCTATTTTGAAATCCTTCCAATGAGGTTTCTTTTTTTAATTTCAGTTAGTCTATCTTTTAATTCCAGTATTTCTGTTTGGTTTAAGTGTCTCTTTTTTTAATACTCTCATTTTGTTCATCCATCATTTTTCTAATTTAATTCTTTGTATATATTTTCCTTTCGAATTTTGATCTTGTTTAACGTTGTATTATATTCTTCAATTTATTCATTGTTTAGGGTCCCAAAGATATAATTTCTCTCCTTCTGTCTTGTTCACTTGAATGGCCCATCATTTCCATTTGAGTGTGTGTGTGTGCCTTGTGACTTTTTGTTGAATCCGGTACATTCAAGTTTTATAAGGTGTTAGCTTTCTCAATTCTCCACCTGTATGGTGCTTTTGACAGCACAGATTTTTGCAAGAAACTTTTAGAAGGGCACTATTTTCGGACTTTGATTACTGCTCCTTCTCCCTCCCTATGTATCTCCAGCTCAGACCAGACCAAGGTTTCAGTTTTTCAGAAGCTCCCAGGCAGATCTGAAAACACACTAATCAATCCACCCTTTTACGGGGGTATCCTTTAGTCTTTTGGTTATTGTCTCTCACCTGCTGTGAGGGTTCCTTTAGCAGCTCCCAGAAAGGCTAAAAAGCACACACTGAATAGATCACCCTCAGTATATGTGTATGCCCCTTGGTCCTTTGTCACTGCTCCCTTCCTTATGATGTGAGGGCTGCAAGTTTGGCCAGACTGCAGTTTCAGTCTCCCAGGTCACCTTCAGACTGGTCAGAATATACTTTGAGAACAGTCTGCTAGCAAGATCTGTTTTATTTATTTCAGAGCCAGCGATCAGGATTCTTCCCCATCCACAGGGGAGCCGCTGGCTGATTAGCGCTGCAGCTGCTTCTGTCTGTCTGCCATGCTGGGAGCAGGAGGGGTGGGGTCACCATGAACAGTCCACCAGGGAGGTCTGTGCTTTTAGTTTTGGAGCCAAAGGTCAAAGCCCCTATGAGTACACAGGAGAGTCCTGTTTTGGTTGGTGGTATGGTGGGGCAACAACTGTAGCTTTGCTGGTGCCATCTGCCACCCTAGGAGTAGGGGGGGGACACTCTGAACACTTCACTGAAAAGATCTTTGATATTCATTTCAGAGCTAGAGATTGGGGAATCTTCCCACTGCACAGGAGATCATGCGTTGGCTGGTGGTGCAGAATGGCTGCAGGGCACTGAAGCCGTCCATCTACTACTCCAGGAGCGGGATGAGGGCGGGCAGTGGGAGAAGCACTTTTTCTACCATATGATTTATCCTTGTCTTTTTCAGTTTACAATTCCTTGTTGCTGTTCTTTGTCCACCATTTCAGAGTTCTCACAGGGCTGAATATGGGGGTGCTAGTTGCTTCTACTGGTGTTCAGGGGAAGGGTTGGGCTATTAGATCTGTTCACACCACCATCTTCCTTGACTGAAGTTTTCATATTCACATCCATATCTGTCTCCTCCATTAGGGCAGCTATTGTATCTTATTTATCTTTGTATTTTAACCTAAACTGGCCTACATACATGCTCTATATGTATTTGATACTACCTTTTTTTTTTTTTTTTTTAGTATAAAGGCTGATTACAAACTGCGTTTAGAAATACATACGCTACATGGGGATTTTTTAATTTAGATTTTATTTTTTGGCTAGATTTTATTTTAATCCTTGGTATCCCCAAGCTGCATATGCACACATGGACAGCAACGGCAGTTTTAACTTGCCATTTGGAATAAACACTTAGACTTTTTAAAATTTAGACTGTTTAAGGCAATTCTGGGTGTAAAAACTTAGCTTTTTTCTACCACCAGGACCACTGATCTTTTTTTAATAGTATCTTAGGATACACAGAATACTCAACCTGGAATTTTTTTTTAAAGGTACATTTGCACTGTGCTGTGCTGAAAGTAGGGCGTTTCCTTGGTTACAGAATGCTAGGGCTAGAAATGCATGGCGACTGGTATTGAAAACCATGATGCAAAAGCCTTCAAATTAAAAATCTCGAACTATACAAATCCCAACTTAAAATGTTGGAACCACTCTCCTTTGCATATCATGAAAACCAAGAATGATATGCTAAGGATTAGTCCAGAAGCAAGTTTTCAAAGGTATCATTCAATCACTGCACAATTATAAAACAGATAAAGATTAAGGTGGTGTGGAAGAAAATAGGAATAAGTTAAAAAAAATTCTTATCTGAAATATTCAAGGAAAGTTACAGGTAATTTTCTGGCAAAAAAAAAAAAAAAAATGACTGAAAGTCATGATAGAAGTTTTATTTGGCCAAACTACCAAATGAGACAAAAACCAAATATCTCCCCAATGAACAAGACCTAAAGTATTTACAAAATTTAAAATGTGTCAAGACTGAAGTTTGCAGATCTCCTCAGTTTGTCGGTAATTCCATATATATGTGGGAGGATTAAAACGCCATAAATTAGTAGGAATAGCAAGGCATTCTGCCAAAGCAAACAGCCCAGGACACAATTACCAACACCATTCTGCCCAGAGACGTCTACTTCAATTACTGTTTGTACATATGTGTGTGTACACATACACACACATAAACATTTAAATATGTATAAATGGAGAAAAAACCCACAAATGCATAAACGTGCATAAAACATACATATTAAGTTTGGTCAGTTACTAAAAAACAAATGAGCATGTAACTACCGCTTAAATAAAAAAATTTTGTTCCCAACAACCTAGGATATCCCCCTGTGCATTCACCTTTCCAATTTTAAATCCTTTACTTCCTCCCTCTCAAATAATTACACCGATCTTTATGGCACTCTTTTCCCTACTTTTCTTTATTGTTTTGCCGTAAATATTCATTCCTAAAAACTATAGATTAGCTTTACTTTCTTTTGGAACATTATAAAAATGGAACCATACGAAGTGTATTATTCAGGGTTAGGCTTTTACCTTTCAACATTGTAAGATTCATCCATACTGTTGGTTATAGCTGTCTTCATTACTTTTCATAGTTGTATATTTTCCATTACATGAACACACCCAATTTACTTATTCTGTTGATGGACATGGGTGTTC
This sequence comes from Elephas maximus indicus, assembly GCF_024166365.1. Classification (NCBI taxonomy): domain Eukaryota; kingdom Metazoa; phylum Chordata; class Mammalia; order Proboscidea; family Elephantidae; genus Elephas; species Elephas maximus. The sequence continues at coordinate 55,278,655 of NC_064823.1, forward strand.
GGTTATTATAAAACAATGCTGCTATGAACATTCCTATAATGGTTTCTGGCATACATGTACACACTTTTTCTGGGTATATTCCTAGGAATGGAATTAATGGATCATAGGGAATGCACATCTTCAACTTCAGTAGATACTAGCTGTTTTCCAAATTATATCAATTTACACTCCTACCAGCAGTTAATGAGCATTCCCATCACTCCACACACTCATCAACGCTTACTATTACCAGACTTTCCAGTGGGTATATGGTGATATTTTTCTTTTTGGCTTTCTATTTACAGAATATTTTGCATTCCCTGATTCTAAATGAGACTGACCATATTTTCATTTACTTACCAGCCATTTGGATTTTATCTTTTGTTTAGCGCATCCTCAAAACTCTTGTACATTTCCCACTGGGTTTTCTCTGCTTTTCTTAATGATTTGTGAGAGTTTTATATATATTGTACACATGAGACCTGTCAGTTATATATGTTGCAAATATCGTCTCTCACCCACTGTCTTATTTTTCACTCTTTCTTCATGGTGTCTTTTGAACAAGAAAAGTTTTTACTTTTAAAGTAACCAAAATTTATCAATCTTTTCCTTTATGGTTTCGGCTTTTGTGACCTACAAAAAATTTCTGTATGCCAAAGCCATAAAGAAATTCTATCTTACCTTTTAAGACAGCTTTCTGGTTTTAACTCTAGTATTTAGGTCAACAGTCTATCTGAAATTAATTTTTGTATGTAGTATGATGTGGGAGAGGGGTGTTTCCAATTGTATTTTTCTTATTCCCAGCTTTAATTTTTCAAAGAACTGTTCTTTTCCCATTGCTTTGCAGTAACATCTTTCTTTAAAATATAAATTAAGCATCTATTAACACATTCATTTGTTTCTGGGCTATATATTTGTTCTGTTGGTCCTCCTGTCCATCCTTTTAGCAATATCACACTGTCTTAATTAGTACAGTTTCAACACAATTAAGCTTTATTATTGTTACCCAGTAAAACCAGTTCTGCCATCGTTTTCCTCTCACAGTATCTTGACTATTCATGGCCTTTTGGATTCTGGTTAGAATTGCACTGAGTCTACAGATCAATGGGGGGGACTTAGCATCATTATAAAATTGAGATATCCAATCTATAAAAAATGATATTGCTTTCCATTTATTTAGATCTTTTTTTCTTTCAGTGATATTCTGCAGTTCTCTGCATAGCGATACTGCACATCTTTTATTAGTTCATTCTAAAGTATTTAATTTTTTATACAATAGTAAACAGTATTGTCAAGGATTGAACTGTGTCCCCCAAAAGTATGTGTCAACTTGGCTAAGCCATGATTCCCAGTATTGCGTGGTTGCCCTCCATTTTATCATCTGATGTAATTTTCCTATGTGTTGTAAATCCTTATCTCTGCCTGTGGTTAATGAGGCAAGATTAGGTTATGTTGAAGAGGATTAGGGTGGGATGCAACACCCTTACCCAGGTTACAGCCCTGATCTGATGTAAGGAGAGTTTCCCTGGGTGTGGCATGTATCACCTTTTATCTTACAAGAGACAAAAGGAGAGAGAGAGGGACCTCACTACCACCAACAAAGAAGAGCCAGGAGCAGAGCATAACCTTTGGACCCAGGGTTCCTCAGCTGAGAATGTCCTAGACTCTGGAGGAAGACAGATGCCAAGCCACACGAAGATTACCCAGGAGTAGAAGCCCAAAGAGACAAGGACCTTCCTGTTGAGCCGACAAAGACAGAAAGCCTTCCCCTAGAGCTAGCACCCTGTGAGAAATAAACTGTGAGAAAATAAACTAAACTGTGAGAAAATAAATTAGTTTGCTAAAACTATGCACTTGTAGTATTTCTGTTACAGCAGCAGTAGATAAGAACATTAAAAAAAATTTATTTCCTAACAATTTTTTTTTTTGCTAGTAATAAAAATATAATGGGGGGGGCTAGCAATCTAAATTCTGATTAATTCCAAAAATTAAAATATAGATTGTTTTGGATCTTTGACAGAATGATATCAATATTTTATTTCTTTCTTATTCTACTACACTGAATAGTTCCTACAATATAATATTGAATAGAAGTGGTGATGATCTTGCTGTTAATCCCAATCTCAAAGCAAATGCCTCTGTTTTACCACTGAGTACTATGTTTTCTGTACGCTTCTGTTATATACCCTTTTCAGAAGAAAGAACCTCCGTCCTAGTGCTGGTTGCGCTAAGTGTTTTTTTTAAATCATTAATGTATGTTTAATCTTATCAAATACACCCATGAGTCTGAGATGATCATATGATTTTTCCCCTTTGATATTTTAGTGTTATGAATTATATTGACTACATTTTGGATGTTAAACTAGTTTGCATTTCCATAATAAATCCAACTTGGTTATGATGATAAATTTTTAAATATAGTTCTGGATTCGGTTTGCTAAAATATTTTGGGAAATTTTGGAACTATGTGCATGGGGAGACTGCTCTTTAATTTTCATCCTTGTATTACTTTTGCTGGGATTTGGTATAAAGGTTATGTTAGTCTCGTTAAAATAAATTAGGAAGTATATCTGCTTTTACTATTCTCTAGAAAAATTTAAGATTGGTATAATTCTTACTTTATAAGTTAAGTAAAACTTACTGGTGAAACTACCTGGGCTTGGGGTTTCCTTTCTGGGAACGTTTTTAATTATAGATATAATTTCTTTAATAAGGTTACTCAACTTTTCTGTTTCTTCTTGTGTCAGTTTTAAGTTATATTTTTCTAACTATCCATATCATTCATATTTTAAAATTAGCACCAAATTGTTCACATTATCCTCTTAATGTCTATAAGATCTGTGATGTGTCCTTTTGCATTTCTTTTTTGTACTGGTTATTTACACCATCATCTCTCTCTTTTTTCTGATTAATCTTATTAGTAGTTTACCAATTTTGTTAACCTTTTCAGACTTAATATTGGCTATTATATGCTTGCATTGTATGTTTTCTATCTTATCTATTTCAGCTTTTTATTTCCTTCTTCCTACTTTTTTTTTTGTACTTTCTTTGGGTTTAATTTGTTATCTTCCCCCCAACTTCCTGAGATAAATGCTGAATTCATTTTTTTTAGCTTTTTTCCTTTTATAATATATGCATTTAAAGCAAAGAAAGTATGGATTTATCTGCATCACATAATATTTGATATATAATATTGCATTATGAGGAAATTTTCTAATTTCCATTATGACTTCTTCTTTGATCTATGAGGTACTAGAATTGTATTTCTTAGTATCTAAACATTCAGGGATTTCCTAATTATCTTATTACTGTTGATTACTAGATAATTCACTTAGGTCAGAGACTGTACTCTGTATGATTACAATTCTTTCAAATTTGTTGAAACTTTTTTTTATACCAGGTATATATTGTCAATATTTTTAAATGTTCCACGTGTACTTGAAAAGAAAGTGCTCTGAAGTTGGGTGCAATGTTCTAAAACATGTCCATTAGATCAATTCTCTTAATCATGTTGTTCTAACTTTCTACATGCTTGTTTTTCCCTCAGCTTGTTCTATAAATTACTGAAAGAGGTATATTAAAATCTCCCACAATGTTTGTGGGTTTGTCTATTTTTCCTCATAGTTCTGATTTTTTTTTCCCATATGTTTTGGGCTAATGTATAATTATTGTATCTTCCTTGGGAATTGAACTTTATATCATTACAAAGTCATATTTTTATCTCTAGCAAGTCTTTTTACCTTAAAGTCTATTTTATCTAATATTAATCTAACTATTCCAGACTTCTTTAGATTTGAATGGTATATTTTCCCATTCATTCATATTTCCTGATATTTAAGAAGTATCTCTTTAAAAAAGTATAGGTGGTTTTTTAAAATCCAGTCAATTGATTTTTTAACATTTAGGCCATTTACAATTAATGTAATTACTGAAATACTACGTTTTAAATCTACTGTATTTTTAATGCTGTAGAGAGAGCATTGTTCCCTCTGTTCCATATTCTTTTTTCTCTCCTCTCTTGTATTCTTTTGGATTGATAAACTATTAAAAAAAAATTTCCCCCATTAACACTTCTATTAGTTAGTAGTTATTATGTTTTGATTATTTCAGTAGTCACTCCAGAAGTTGAAATCACTGAATAATAAAAATCTAATACCACCTTCCTCCACACAATACAAGAGTCTTGGAACCCTTTAACGCCAAACCTCCCCCATGATTTATGTTCACTTTGTGGTATATTTTTAGTTAGATACATTTTAAATCTCAAAATAAATCATTTTTATAATTATATATAGTCCATGTTCATGAGCTTGACTGACATATTTACTAGGATTTTTTTCTCTTTGTATTCTTCCTTGCATCTGTAACTTCCCATCTGGAATAATCATCCTTCTACCTAAGAAACACCCTTTATCATTTCTTTTAGTGAGGGTATACTGGTGGTGAACTTTACCTGCTTTTATCTGAAAATGCCTTCATCTTAAAGGATATTTGCATTAGCCTTAGAATTCTAGATTGGCACTTATTTTCTTTCAGTCTACAGAAGACATTGTTCCACTGTCATCTGACTTTCACTGTTGCTGTTAAAAAGTTAGCTGTCAATTTAATTGTTGATCCTTTGAAGGCTATTTTTTCTGGCTACTTTTATGTTTCTGTTATTGGTTCTCTACAATTTCAATACGATGCATCTAGATGTGGATTTATTTTTTGTTTATCATGGTTTGGATTCACTGGGCTTCTTAAATTTTTTATATTTTCCATTAATTTCTGGTAAGTTGTCTCTCATCATTTCTTCAAATATTACCTTAAACCTTTCTTCTGTCTCCTTCCTTCTGGAGCTCCAAAAAAAAAAAAAAAAAGTATATGAGAGCTTCTCCTTTTTCCCACTGTATCATTTCTCCTTTTATATGTACACTGGTTCTTTATTTTCTCTTTATGCTTCGTTCTGAATTTTCTTATGAACTACAGCTGGTCCTCAGGTTACGAACACCTGGCCTATGTACAACCTGTAGCTGCAAACCAATCCCCGTAAAGCTCATTATATTAAAAATTCAAGGTACATACAATGGTTCATGATAACAAATGAGAGCTACTTTGCAACATGCATCAAAATGTTATAACTGTATTATGTCAAAGATGTTTTAGTATATCTGAAAGTGTTTCTTTAATGCTTTTTATGCATAGAAAGGTACACTATATAGTATAAATGAAGACAAACATTTGACTAACTAATGTTAGATATGAACCGTATCTAACTGTTCTGACTTACAAATTTGACTTAAAGACAGACTTAGGAATGGAACTCGTTCATAATCCAGGGACTTTCTGTATCTTACAGTTCCCTGGGCCTCTAATTCAACAACATGTAATCTGCTGTTAAACCTATCCATTAGATTCTTAATTTTCATTGTGTTCTTCAGTTCAGGAATTTTCATTTCTTTTTCAAATCTGCTATGTCAATTCACATGGCTTCTAGTTTCCTTCTAAATATTTCAAGCTTATTTTTAACTCTTTGAACATAATAGCCATACCTGTTTTGAGTCGATGTCTAATAATGCCAGTATCTGGAGATTTGTTGCTGTTGACTATTTGTGGTGCTTCTTGCTTACAATGTCTGGTCCTCTTTGGTTATGTGTAAGATACTATATCTGAAAAATTATTTATTAAAATAACTTGAGGCCTAAACTGATGTTATCTTTCTCCAAAGAGGATTTTTGTTTACTTTTATTATGTTCCTAAGAGTAGTATCAATCTGAGATCATCTTAATCCATGCTCATAGTCTGAGATTAGATGGGTCACTTATATGACTCAAAGTTAGGCTGTAGTTAAAGGGATAGCTTGGTTACTCTGGTTCACTCTTACTCCTACGGTACATCCCTTAAGATTTTTAGCCCAAAGAAGGGAATGGTTTCACCAGTGTCCTCACTCTTTGCAGGCCCAGGACTTGAATTTTTATCCCTGCAAGGGTACAAAAATGCAGCCCAGGGTCTCAGCTGCCTTTTTCTGCGTGGCACAGGAATGTGAAAGTTACAGAACTATCTTGACTTACATTTTAAAGTCGAAAGATTTTGGAAGGTAGCTTTGGCCAATGTAGATACAGTTATGGAGCGGATAATGTAGTTGAAGCTAAGAGATACCCAAAATAAAATTCATCACATTATTAATAAAACAAAGAAGGTTTTGAGTAAAACAGCTGGTCATTAGAAAAGCAAGTGAAAATGCTAACATTATAAAATTATGAAGATATTCATTTATTTTCTCACCATTTTCTGCCAATGGAGCAAGAACTTCAAAAATCATTTCCCTTTTATCATGTTCTATTTGTTTCTTGAAGAGTTTTACCAGCTCTTCAGCAATGTTTGTACTGGCAAACTGTTCTTTACTTGACTCTGCAAAATAAAAGACAAAACTTAAGCAAACAATATTAAACCCAGAAATTGTTTCCTATTACTTTCAGTGTTTGGTCATTTTGTAGCATTACTTATAAACACTCTTCAAATATAGGAATAAGTGAATCCATAATTTAATGCTCTTCAAAAGGAAAAATGTCTAAGGCTTTAGAGAACATGTTCTCACCCTATTATACTCAAGGGTATAAAAAAAAGTTCACTTGTATAACATATAGGTAACCATAGCAACAATAAAAGCACTAAATTAAAAATTCATACTTTCAAAGCTTTTAGTAAAAGAAAAAAATTAGTTATAACAGATGGCATTTTACATGACTGAACTAAATGTGACCTATCTTATCTTTAGTATTATTAAATGGTATGCTTTTGCACTGTTCCTGGCACCCCTATTAATAAAGGCCAATTCTTCACATGTATTTGAGGTCTCATTCGTTTTTGCTCCTTACTCTAAGAGCCTCACCATGATCATTTAAATATATTTTAGTATTTCTCACATTAAACAAACAATATCAAAACAAACACACTCCCTCTACTCCACTCCTTTCTTCAACTACCAATCTATGTTCACTTTCACAAATTCTTGACAAAATTGTCTTCATATATTGTCTACTTTCTTAACTCACACACATCCCTATGCCCATTTCAAATTTGTTTCGGCCCATCTCTAAACTAATCCTCAGTTTCTTTGCCACCAGACCACTATAAATTCTATTTCCTTGGGACTTGGTCCTTTGGCTTCTTATCTTCTCAGTACTTACTCTTACCCTAGGCAATCTCTCTTTCATATCATCAAAAAGCATCTATATATTGATACATAATTATATCCCTGGACTCTAGGCTACTTATTTAATTCTTGTTTGACATTTCCACTTGGCTAACTCTCTAGAATTCCAAACACAGTATACCCAAAATGAACTTTTCATCTTTCCCTGATATCTGTTCCTCCTCCAGACTTCCTTAACTCAGTAAATGGCCACATCAGCTATCTGTCTGCACAGGCAGAAATCTGGGAATCATGGTCACCTCTTCTGTCTCAACTTCCACATCCAATGAATCATCAAGGTCTATCAATCAACTCCCAAAAAACATCTGGAACCCATTCCACTCTCTCCAATTCTCAGAATTTCTTTGGCCACATCAGGTATCCTACTAATTTTTCTAAGATAACTTTCTCTTAGAGAATTCTGACCTAATCTAATCTAGACTGGCTGCTCCCTCTTTTGGGGGCACTGTTGACATCCTGGAATCTCCCATTATCATTGTCTTGGTGGATCCTTTTACCATTTTCCTATGTTAGATACGTTATTATCTATGTCATTTCTCCTCCATATATGTTTTGTTTTGGTGGAGACAACCTCCAGGACCTTCCTGAGAAAAGGTGGATAGAGAAGGTATTTTGAAATTTTGACCGAAAATGCTCTTTCTCACCTAGAATCTATGTCTCTAATTTAAATTAATCCTTTACTTCAATGCATTACTTTCTTATATTACCAATTAATGAGTAATTACATGCTTAATACAATTGCAAATTCAGTTAATAAATATCCATGTCACCCACTAAAACATAAGCTTCTTGAGGGCAGGGGCAGTGTATACTACTTTAACCACCAAAAACACAGAACACGGTATAGTGCCTGGTACACAGCAAGTGTTCAAAATAAATCTATCTATTGAATGAACAAGTAAATGAATACTAGAATTAGATTCTGCTATCTAGTCTTCTGTGAATCTCGGTGTTAATTATCAGATAAGAAACATTGTAAACCCCACTTTAAAACAGGAAGGACAAAAACAAATGTTAATATGGCATAATACAGTTTTGATTCACTCTATGGTTATACTACTGTTGGTGCATGCATCAGTAGTTCTATATCCAAATGATGAAAATCCCCTTCAATACTTTAGCATGATTCCTTAAAAAAAAAAAAAAAAAAAAGATTCCTTAGTGCCATAAAAAAAGAGATGGGGTGAGGTGTCTTTTCCCATAAGCTACCTAAACCTTTGGAGATCATATCCTGCAATTGTTAATACACCCTACCCTAAAAGGAGGTTAATTTGAACCAAATAGGGATGATTTAATTCCTGTACATTTTGAGCTGTTCCTGTTTCAGACAATTCTTCAAATGAAATGAATTTCAGAAGCATAAAATCACAGGTGAAAGACATCACCACTTATCTAGTTATATGCTCTTACTCTTTAAAATAATAGTGTTAACACTTTTATCAATCCATATCCTATTCCTCCAAACATTTATTAAACTGAAACAAGATCACTGCTACTGTGTAACTCAGGCCCTTGTTGCCAGCACAAGAAACGATGCACCATGAGTAATACAGGAATTAAAGAACAAAATAATCTGTACATTTTCTATAATCCTATAGGTGGGTAGAGAGAAAAGACAGCGTGAAGCATGATTTGGACACAATATCTGAATTAAATGCCATGGATTCTTAACAGGCCATTAGCAAGAAGTCTCATTTTCTAAGGTTTTATTTTTATCAGTTATACATGTATCTACTTTAAAGAGTTATTTAAGTTATAATACTTATGCAGTTTCCAGGACCTTCTCCCTCATTTCTTCTTCCTCAGAAGTAAGCACATAAAGTTCTTTTAGTTAAGTCATTGGATTAACTATAAGGATTAGGACCGTATCTACTTCATAGGGACCATGTAAAGATACGTGAGGTTTAGTACAGATCCAGGACCCTCTTTTACAGTAAGACTTCTATGACTAAAATCTCTCAAGGTCACCCTTCTTTGATTAAAATCGTTCTTATATTCATTTCACCATCAGATGGTTACAATCACTAATCCTTTCTCCTTGATTCTCCATTGAGAAATGGAGATCATGGTTCACTGGGGTGCAGTGTACCAACAACTCAACTTCTCGTGAGATTAAGCAGTTCTTCAGTTCCTGGAGTACTCAAAAGCTTTGGGCACATAAACATAAAAGCCAAGAAAAGGTCCTCAGTGAGCAGCTGCAATTATTTAAGTTCTTATACAGCACAGTTTATCCAAGGACTACTACTCCCTTTTCTTTGCTTTGTGCTTACTATTTCTCAAGATATGGTGAGATAAAATTCAACAGTCTTAGCTTTTTATACACTCTTCTAAAACTTTAAAAAAAAAAAAAAGGAGGCCCTCCTTAGAATGAAGGATGACTTTGTTGTAGAGTTTATACTCTGGAGCACCAATGCCCCACAGAAACGTAATGAGAGCCACAAATAGGAATCACAGATGTAATTTTAAATTTCCTCTTAAACACACTAAAAATATATATATATAAAAAGAAACTTGAAATTAATTTTAATGATGTGTTTTATTTAACCTAACATATTCAAATTATTACTTCAACATGTAACCAACATAAAAAATATTGGTGAGGTATTTTACATTCTTTTTTTCATACTAAGTCTTTGAAAACCAGTGTGTATTTTAAACTTAAAACACACCTCAATTCGGACAATCCATATTTCAATGCTCAATAGCCATATATGGCTGGTGGCCATTGTATTGGACAATGCCATTCTAAGGACTACTTTTATACAAATGTAAAATTAAATGACTTGTATTATATACTTTGATAAAACTAAAGGCACATTAAAACAGATTTGAAACAATCAAGTTTATGTTTCCGTTACAAAGTTATAAAGTATCAGTGTGGGATTATAATAGGATTTCTGTCTTATTTCTATCAACTATACTGTGCACAAACTCCTACATCCCATTTTAATAATGCAAAACAATAATCTCATGAAAGAGTAAAGAAATGTTCTTTCATTCTTGGTCTCACTCAAATGATGGAAAAGAAAATTTGTGTTAGAGACTAGTATGGAAAAGAAGGAAAGCTGAAGAGAAGACACACACAAATACATGGAATATGAATGACTTAAAAATTAACTCTGATAAATAATTCTAATTCCCTTAATTAAAAGCATTGATATCAAGACTTTTGTGTATAGCCCATAAGAACATGGGTTTTTCAGTTAGAAAAACCAAAATAGAGTCCTGGTGCTTTCATTCCTTTATAAAGTAGGGATAATTAATAAAATAGAACTGATTTATTTGGTTTCACTATCCCCATCAACACCATTTGGCTTCACTAACCCCATAATAAACAATGTTCTTATGAACACAGAGTATATGAGAAGATGAAGTGCCCTAGTGGCAGAGTGGCTAAGCACAGCTGCTAACTGGACGGTCAGTGGTTCAAACCTACAAGCCTCTCCTCAGGAGAAAGATGTGACAGTCTGCTTCTGTAAAGATTAACAGCCTTGGAAACCCTATAGGGCAGTTCTATGCTGTCCTACAGGGTCACTGTGAGTCGGAATTGACTCGATGGCAATGGGTTTTTGATATATGGATTTCCAGGTTCTTAACATCCAAAGGAGAAGTTGTAAGTGCATTAATAAGTTAGTAACATTTGTGGTTCATAACTAGGACTTACCAAGTTCTGCTAAATTGCCAAATGCAACAAGACACATTTCTGTAAGAGCTGCATTTTGGCAATGGATGCCCAGTAATTTCACTAAGGTAGGAATAACACCCATATTGATAAGCTGAGCTTGAAGGGAATCTGTAAAAAAGAAAAAACAAAAGTTCACATATTGAATGAACATTATTAAGAAGGAAACACCTCTTATTCTCCCTTTTTGACAATATTTTGAAATAGCGAACTCAGTGCTATTTCAATTATAGTAAAGGAAGACGAAGTCCATTCATAAGATTGTCTTGAAAATTTTAAAGACATTGGTTCAAAATGAGTTGAGTCTTCACTCTTTTCAATGTCCCAAAGAAATTTAGAAATAAAAACAATTCAAACAATTTATTAAATCTTTTTTTTTTTAAAACAAGGTCTTATACCTTTTATATCAGGCTTTCAAAATGCACCAATAAGTAAACATCAGTGGCTTTTAAATGAAAAGGTTAGACAAAGTAATATTTGCATTATAGGAAATCACAGAGTATATGAGAAGCACAGGAAAAAAGAAAGTTTAATAAAGACCAAGAAAGGAGAAAAAAGTCTTAGAATTCCTTAAAAGTTTCTTCATAATAAAGAATGAAAAGTATATAATAAATACACAAAAATTACTGGTTCAGAGTACTTGCAAGCAGAGAGTTCTTTGATAACTGTTAGGAAAGAATATAGTTTTAACAAGAAAAAAAGCAAGTTACTTAAAATTTTTTTCTATTCATAGTTTTATTTAATTATACTGACAGATCTTCTCAGTAAAAGAAAGGAAAATTTGGCTTGAGAGGTGAAGAGAAGGAGGTCAACACAGCCTTGTCATCATTGCTTGCCTTCATTTTCTAAGCGACTAATTTGTTTTAACGTATTAAACGTGCCTTGGATTTCCACAATGGTTCTTCGTGGACAAATGATAAAATACCTGCAGCAAAGTTGAAGGGAAATAAACCAAAATGAAAACCAACAGAATTGCCTCTTAGAGTAAGGTAAGAAAAAAGACACTCACAAGCCTATGCAAAACACTATTACTGTCAATAACTCGTTCGTTCAAAGATACAGGGATATTCTTTCAGTAATTTTCTTTTTCTCTTTAAAATTATATGCCATTTTCAAGTTAATTTTCCCCAAATTTTTTAAAATTACCGATCAGAAATCTAAAGATTTCTTAGAAAAGAATTCCTTTTATAACACGCACCCCTTTGAGAGAGTTTTCTTACTAATCTTTTTATCGCTCTTCATGGTTAATTTGTGTATGAGGAGGTGTTTGGTGATTATCAGAAAGCAACATTACGCCAGGGCTGAGCTGCCTCACAGGCCAGACATTACTTCCCCAGTGGTCTTTATGGAGAAATTTTCAGCTTTTAGAGTGAAGTATGAAGAGAGCCAACAGAAGCTTATTGCTCATGAAAACTGATGAGTAATTATGGGTAACTACCTGGTTTTTTTTTTTTTAGATGATGAGGGTACATCTATACTAGAAAGGGGTCTATTACTAAAATAAGAATGAAAATTGGGTCTGTGAAAAAAGGAAAGTTGCATTTAGAGTTTAAATAGTCTAAAACAATTTCAAATTTTGCAATGGAATTATAAATCCTAAAAAGATGAAATACACTGATTAAAAAAAAACTAACCCTAAAAAAAGATTTGGAGTATTAAACTCCCTGAATCTCCACGTTCGTACATTAAGAAAAAAAAAAAAAAGAAAAAGTAATGTGCTGAGTTAAATGATTTGTTTTTCGCTTTTGATGGTAAGTACAATTCACCAAATAATGATTCACAATACGTTTTATCTTACAGGCAAAATATTTGCATTATATTATAGGGTGTAGTATTATACTTAAATATTCTATTGGCAGAACACTTGCATTATTGGTTACAGTTTTTATAATCATGCACAAAAGAACTTCTTTCCAAGTCAGAAATAATTTTGATTACTTACCAGTAACTAGAGTTCTTTATTACTAATTCGGCCCTGCAGATCCTTGTTTTAGCAGTATTCGTCTTATTATTTATATGGTTATTTATTTTAATTACCTCTTCAAATACTGCAGAGCTGCTGGATCATTAAATTTTAGGTACGTAAGCGTGAGCACTAGCGCATGCATTGAGTGTGAGTCAAACTCCACTAGATGTCTGCATATATGTAAGCATCACACACCCCCTCAGTACTGCTGGTACAAACTATAAAAATCCAACAGTCCAGGGACATCAGAGTGTTAACAAATTTTGTGAAACGGATAACCAGCAGGGGAATGCCACTTTGAAGACCATGTTCATGTTCTCCGAACTTGGCTTCTCCACCACAAATGTCCCACTTTTAAAATATTACAAATTTTGGTTCAGGGAAGAGGGACAAAATGTTAAGAAATGTTGCAGAACAGAGCTTAATACAATCTTTGGCATATAAACTGAAACAGAAATACTTGATATTGTGGCAAATCAGGAGAAAAAGCAGCAAAGCCAAATGGCATATGGTATGAATCGCCATAATTCGTGAAAATCATGTTATTTGTAAAAATGTGTTTTAAAGCTACCCAGGAGCCAAATTAATTATATACTCACATACAACACACATACCACACACAAATAAAAAGAAAAATATGTAGTCATCCAATTGGACAGGCTCACTTTGGACCATTTAGGTGTTTTCTTTTATATCTGCTTCTACGATGCTAACAAAAACAAAAATTATACTCAATTCTACACTGTTCATACTTACTGAAAACAAGTCATTCTCCTTGGATAATGAAGGCCCAGAGGAGAAAAAAAGCTCTACTTAAACAAGATGATATAAATCCGTTATTTTTTAAACAAACAGAACAGTGGGTCTCAAAGTGTGGTCCATGGATCCCTGGGGGTACCTGACAACTTTTCAGAGGATCACAAAGTAAATACTATCTTCATAAAAATAGCAGGATATTATCTGCCTTTTTTTTTTTTTTTTTTTTTTTACTGTCTCGACATTTGCACTGAGGATCCTAAACCTTTGGTAAGTAAACTGCTGGTGCCTTAGCATAAATCTAGACAGTGGCACCAAATTGTACTAGCAGTCATATTCTTGACCATCACACAAAGTAAAACAAAATACATTTATTCTCAACAAAGCTTTTGAAAAATTATTTTTCACAAAAAATGTTATTTTATCCTAATGTAATGGGTTTATTATTACTCTAAAATGCAATACTGAATAATTTAAAATAATTTCTTCATTTTAATTTCAAATACAGTAAATGTCAATAGCTATAACTCATACACATATAACAAAAGTTCTTTGAGGTCCTCAGTAATTATTAAGACTATAAAAAAGTGTCTTGAGACCAAAAGTTTGAGAACTGCTGTCCTAGAGAAAAAAAAAAAGAGGATAACCTAATATTTATTGGAGATTGAAAAAAAAAGAAACATGGGAGAGATTCTGAAGTTCGATGAAGTTTTTGGCAGATGTGATAACAGGAAAGAAAGAAATAAAATTTAAAAGCATGCTACGTATTCTAGATTTTGGTGCTCAGATATTTTGGGAGAAATCACAATAATAAAGAACCTGAATATCTCATCTTGCATGAGTGATATCAGGAATGTGATTTTTAAATGAATGACTAACTGGAAAAAATTCTTAGAACCACAAATAGTTCTAATCCTCTAAATACATTTGAAAGAAAGTGAAACAACAGTAAGACTGAGACTTTTACGTCCCTCAACAAATACCAGCAACTCCAGGGGAATGTTTATCAGAGCTCAACAAACACAACAATTCACGAAAATGCAACCCAGGCCCATACACAGCAAACAATTACCATGTGTGAAAGACAGTCTTTAGACAGCACAATGTCATAAAAGTCTGAAGACTTTAAAAAACTGCTCCTGATACACATCACAGACAAATACTGACCAAAATACAGAATTACAAAATTACATAATATCAAGATGGCACAGGCCCTACATGATCTATGGGAGGAAGAGGAAGAAAGGCACTGAGGGGGTGCAATACAGATGCATATACAAAGAGATATAAGGCAATCAACACATGCGCTGGTGTGAACACTTACCTACCTACATTTGAATTTCAATGGTTCCAAGTTCTTCAGGTCACACTCAGGGAAACTCCAAAGAATGGAGATCTGGAGAGAAGATCTAAAGTTGAAGAACCTTTTCCCCCTGAGTTTTAGGTTTAATGTTTAAAACACTGGTATAGACTATAGGTCCAGGAAAGTATGCAGAGAATTCCAGTAACTCAGTTGAAGTTATATTGATCAATTACTAAAAGTAATACACTTCTTAAGATTATAAAAGATTTATCTCATTCCTAAGAAAATGCTCTTATAGACAATGTTATAAGGTTATGAAGATTATTGGTAAATAGAACTTAATGATGAAATTGTGTCAAAGACAAGACAGACACACAATTCAAAATACAGTTATAACATCTGTGTGTGTGTGTGTGTGCGTGTGTGTATGGCATATACACTATTCAGAGTATATCCAGTACAACATTTCTATTTATAAATATAGGCTTGTATATAAACCCTATTAACAGTCAAAGGAGTTATTTACACTTGAAAAAAATGAAGACAAGCATATGCCAAGTCATGATCAGAGTTCTGACACAAACTGGCTAAAAACCACGTGGGCGTAATACAGATTGAAGAAAATTGCCCTTGACTAACGGCATTATTTGGAGCGCTGGTGGGACAGTGGTTAAGAGCTTGGCTGCTAACCAAAAGGTCAGCAGTTCGAATCTACCCGCCGCTCCTTGGAAACCCTATGGGGCAATTGTACTCTGTCCTATACAGTCACTATGAGTCAAAATTGGCTTGATGGCAACAGGTAATGGCATATTTATATTTCCCAAAAAAGGATATGAAAATTTAAAATTACGTAACAGTGAAGAGCTTTTGAGTTTAATCAAGTTTTAGCTCTCTAATAACACTGAGAAGAAAACGAATCTAAATAAGCCACCAAGGGAATGATTAGTGGCTGAAAACTTTACACAAAAGACAAGTGCAGGTACAGGCAAAGACTTTCTTTTCAGTTTCTTTTTAGTATATTTTTACTGACTGATCAGGACAATGGAGAACTTTTACTCTAAACCTAATGTTGAGCATAGAAAACTGGAGATATTTATGTGTCTTTAAAATTAACTTTAAATCAATTATTTTTAAGCAAAACATGCATTATGTGTCTTGGACCCAGATTACTCTTTTAATTTAAGCCCCAGGTGATACATTTCAGTGTTACATAGCAATTTGGAAAGAAAAAAAAAAAAGAGAATAAAAATTCATTAGTATTAAGAATATGAAAGGTTTAAAACAATACATTTATACATTTTTGGTTTTTTAAAAGTTAACAAAAAATAGGAAAAGAGAATTCAAAACTTTCTGGGTTCTGCAACAGTCTCTATAGAGCAAAGTTTTCCTTCTTGGAAAAATTTTAGATATAAATGATAAAATTAGGTGAATGGGTGTAATGTAAAACAACTGAAACAACAGCAAAAAACCCTAAGCAAAAATCACAAGCAGTAAGAAAAACGTTTTATTGTTAAGAGATCTACCCATTTACCGTTGCAAGTAACTCATGTAACACACCAAACATATTAACAAGATACACCTTTATAATCATAACTTTCCAAAATCCAGCTAATATCCCAGTTTTTCAAAGAGTAATTTAAAAAAATTCAACATAATACAGGCAATATAGGCAGTTCAGTACTAAATGGATTTTACTTGTAGTCAGAATACAGAATTATTTATTTTTATAAAAGTTAATTTACACATTAGAATTTTCTGCTTGTAGTTTCTCTCTGAATGGACTTTTTATGTGGCCTAAATTAGGCATGCACTGATACTTAGCTAAAATACATAATTCATCTGAGTTGTTAGCCTTAAGTTTTTAGAGCGCCAAATGTCATTTCTGGCATTTATAAACTTGTGCACGATTAGATCATGTACTTGGTCCTTGTGCTCGCAGAGAATACCATCACATTTTAACTACTGTAGTAACATCAGTATAAACACCAGACATTTGAGAAAGAGTCAGATTTATTGTTACTATCTGAATATTCATTCCACATATAGGTATTCTTGTACAGAGAAAATCTCCCTATGTGCTTCATATGCTGACATTTTATCAGTAAACTGAAATATAAGCACATATTTATTATTACAATATTAAAACTCTGCAAGAGTTAATGATGGCAAAACACACACACATATACAAAAATACACTGACAAAATAAGAGATCAGATGTTCTAATCTCTGCATAATTTATAACATAAGATAAAATAAATGTTAGACATTTTCAAAACTGTTTTAGTTACTTAATTCCATTCAGGCCATGACTCTTCCAAGAAAAAAGTCCAATTTGGGAATTCTATACCTTTTGTGAGGATGAATTAAGATTAGAAAGCCATCTTCGCCACCTCGAAATTTTACAATAGAGGATAAAAATCTCCAAAATAATACTGAATAACATCTATGATTAATCAGTCACCTTCAATCCAGATATAAAGCAAATAAAGAAAAGAAAAACATGTTAGAGAATGAGGATTCCCAAACATATTTTGTTCCTCCATTTCCCCCGGTTAAAAGTGGACCATCTATTCAGTATCAGTCATAATGCCAAACATGTTATCATGACTGCAGAAGCAATCTAGCAGCTGAAGATACTAAGGAAAATATTACTTCTGCAATATAATACCAAACTTCAACTATTAGGCTACTAAAATCATTAACAAAGAAACCGTAACAATGATTTCATTTTTGTGACAAAATTTCACATTTATTCTTACATCGAGAAGTTCACTCTACAATGGCCAAAGCTGAATATTAACTCCAACATTCGACAATGTGAAACTCGACTAACATGTGCATTTGGTGCACCTCCACTAAAAACCAAGTTCTCAGCCTGCCCATTCAGTGAGAGTATTATTATAATAATCATCTAGGAAGATCAGGACTAGAAACTAGCCTTGTCTAATCGGTCAAATTTAATAGACTGAATCAGCAGGAGAGATAAAACAGCTCTCTTTCAACAAAGTAGTTAGTTTAAAATGTCATTTGTAGCTGAACTTCACGAATGTAACCTGTTTCAAAAAACTGGTAAGAAAGCTCTGTTGGACCAAGTAAAAATTCAGAATTTTTTTACAAAGAGAACAACAGTTAGTAAATAAATAATTTATATCTTATTAATATTTTTAAAAAGCCTAATAACTTCTCCACTGCAGAATAAAATCTTAGCCTACTTTTTATTAGAGGGACTAAACATAACTCGTCTTAAAAAGATGCTAGCTTAAAAGTACATTTCCTGTGCTTTTATGAACAGAAAACAAAGTAGAATATTAAAAAAAAATCATATCATTAATCAAAAATACAATGCTTTTGACTGAGATGATTTTAGGCAGTAAGGTTTTAGTACTCAGTAAATAAATGGAATTATTAATGAACTTGTACCCAGAGTAAGTAAACTTTGGAAACAGTTGTTCACGCATACAAAGCAAATCATTTTCTAGATCAAAAG
Source organism: Elephas maximus indicus (assembly GCF_024166365.1). Lineage (NCBI taxonomy): Eukaryota > Metazoa > Chordata > Mammalia > Proboscidea > Elephantidae > Elephas > Elephas maximus. The sequence goes on from NC_064823.1 coordinate 55,297,024, forward strand.
ATACATTCTAACACCTAGGAAATTGTTCTTTCTCACCTATAATAGAAATATAAAAGCGTTAAGAGTGTGCATGTAGCTTACTCAGGCCAAAGTGTTTTCAGTTGGAATTATTCCTAATCAGTTTCTATTCTTCCCATTTTAAATATGAAAAACAAACTAAGTCGATGCACTGACTTCACTAGGAAAATGAATAAACTGATTAAAACTTTGAAACTTTTGCCCCTGGCTGAACTGAAGGTATGAAATTAGCAGCTAAAATTAATTACATACTAAATGACTAGAGATTAGATTAAATTAAATTAGAGAAGAAAAAATACAGTACAGGCCTACTTCAAACAACTGAATGTATTATGCTTAATACTCACATTCAATTGTTATGCTTAAATAACATAACCCAGGAGTAGCGTTTCCTAAATAGCATAGACTGTCACCCTTCAACTACAGCTCAGTTATCCCAGCAGCAAATGAATGTGAGAATTATCACGAGAGTATCCCAGAGAGAGTATCCCAGGTACCACAAAGAAAGAGAAATTAGTATTTCAATAACAAGGAGTTATTAAGATATTAGAGCTCATTTGTAGGTACTACATATATTTTTATGCATATGTATACATAATACACATATATCTATGCAGATATATATGATAAAGATCACACGAAGAAATCAGTCATAGATTGTGTATGTTAATTTTAGAAGGAAACTAATTTTTTCTTCCCTGATGATGTGTTTATTGCCTCTACCTTTCTTATGGTGCAACTTTTGCAAAACAAGTAACCTTAGTTTTTGCTTTACTGCTTTTCGTTATTTATAACTTTATTCAGAGTTATAATAAAACTTTTCTCTCTATAATAAACTTTTCTCTTTACTTTGTGTCTCTAGTATGATATATTAAGAAAAAATCTAAACTTTCAATTACAGGGTGCCAAAGAGGTATTTATTAATTATGGTTACTTTTAATATAACAATAATGATGGCCACCAACATACTTACAAAGTTTTAAATTATCCTGGTCTCTAGTGCTTTGCTTTAGATTACTGTTTAGATTACCTGTTTGCTTTTATTCAAACTTACAATTAACTATCAAGTAAACAGATTTATCAAGTTTGTGGATCACCTACTGTAAATTTTTAACCATAGATCTGGTATCTACTACTATCAGCATGTTTTAAATGCCACTTTCTGCTGCTTGCTGCCCATCTATGTAAACAGGGAATATCAATGCAGTATGCAACAGTTTATAATGCTTCTAACTTTATTAAAATGTATTCCAAAAACTATTTTTCCACTAAGTGTTGATTTTGTTAATAAAAAATTTTAGACAATACTAAGCATTCAGAAAAGTGAATCAATACTTTCCAAAATCCTACTATGTCCTAAAATACTATTATGTTTGAAAATAGCTGGATAACTGAGCAAAATTTTCAGTCTTCACTGCAATGATTTGTTTTTTTTTTTAATCAAAGCTAGGAAAAAAACAGACTCAAGAAACTTGAGAGAAAAAATATCTACAATAAACGGTCCGAGTCTCTTATTTATAGAACTAAAATTTTAAAGTTATAACTAGGTGAAGAAAACTTCAGGAAGTTCAGCACATTCCCTCAAACTCAAACATCAATGTGCTCTTCTCTAGCCACAATCGTTAAATATTCAGACTATTTTGGCAAGTCAGAGAATTGAAAAGTAATTTTTATCCATGTGAAAAACAGGTATGCTTTTCCAAAAAGGATGAATTTGGAATGATTATTTACTAAAGAAAAGTCTTATTCTATTTAAATATGATTTTAATTATAAAATACTGATCCAATTTCTCTGGCTAAGCAATTATGACTTTTATTACTCACATATTCCATACTTAACCTGTCTGAGTGGAGAAACTCTTAATTGTTTAATCAGTGAGGAAACTTGTAATATACTTGTACTGGACCTGTATGTTAACTTAGGACTTTAAGGACTAACAATTTGCCAATGTTGTTTATGAATAAGGCTTAAGTTACTGGGACCAAGAACAGAGTAAATGTTTCTGCTAGAGTAGAAAGGAGAAATTTATCATTCAAATATTTTACTCATACACTAGCAGAGGCTTGTGTATCAAAATTCAATAACAGACATAAAAAAACCCTGATATATCTGTGCTAATAAACATGCCTCCTGAGTTTAGAAATCTTGTTTTTTTTTTTTTGGTCTCAGTGACTCACTGAAGTGCTCAGTATCAATACGAAATGATATGAAGTTAATAAGCCCCCAAAACAAAAGCCATTGCCGTCGAGTCAATTCCGACTCATAGCGACCCTATAGGACAGAGTAGAACTACCCCACAGAGTTTCCAAGAAGCACCTGGTGGATTTGATCTGCTGACCTTTTGGTTAGCAACCACAGCACTGAACCACTATGCCACCAGGGTTTCCATAAAGTTAATAAAGACCCGATATTTAATTTGGTAAGTTTTTAAACACAAATTTTAAAGAAAAGAGTAAGTCATGAGATACAACAATAAAGGATATAATTTATGTTAAAGAACATTAAGGAGAAAAAGGAACACTTCGTAAAACTATGATCCTCAGTAAAGACAGAATGTAATGAGGTGGCAGAGGAAAGAAGAGAAGAATTACAAGTCTGGCATTTGCTTCTTTACAATACTAAAGATTGCTTCTATTTTATCTATTAAGTTTTGAAAGCTGCATTCAAATTGTAGCTTTTAGAATAATAACAAAAACATTCCTGGTCCAATAATGTTCTGAGAAAAGCTGATACAGCTTTCCAAAGTACTTAAGTTATTCTTTAGGAATACTTGCGCACTAGGAAAAAAACCTTCTCTCAACAAAGAAATGTACTATGCGTTTACACTGTGCACTTTGCGTGTTGTTAATCATTACATTCTCAGTACGTACACTTTTTTAATCCTCAAATTAGCGATAATTTTGAAAACCATTTGGCCATTTGATACGATTTTGTATAAATTTTTGAACAGTTTCTTCAAAGGACAAGCTAGTTCAAATGCATAGTGAGACCAATTCTTCATATCTTACAGCTGCTACAATAACTTTATCACTAGTTTCTTTTATTCATCATGCTAAACCATTCTGCCACTTAGAACTTGTCTTACTTTCTCAGGTGTCCCACTTGAACTGAAATAGGAAAAGGAATCAACATGAACAATTGGCAAATGACTTCTTAGCACAACTCAGACACCTGTGTTTTATGGTCAAATTTCGATTATTCATTTTGTGGATTATCCGGATTCTCCTTTTTGTTTCTCCTATTCATCTTTAGGACACTTTCTTTTAAAAAAATAATTTCATCAGAGGGCAGGAAAAGTAAAAGTAATTACCTCTATAAAGACTACCATTTATTATCAGCTTAATATATGAGTTGGAATTGGCTCGACGGCAACAGATTTGGTTTTGGTTTTAAGTTTAACAGGCAAACCACTTGATGAACAAGAACTATTTTTTATATTGTTATGGATAATTTCAATTCAGAGGTTTAAAAGTGGTGACCCTCAGACAGGATGCAGCCTGAAGATATGCTCTGTTTAGCTTGTATATGGTGTTAAAACGGCAAATGTAATCCAACATTTAAGAACCAGAAGATGTCACATAAAAAGCTATATATTCAGTTTTTACTCTCTCAAATCAAAAGATTCGCAGTACTTGGCCAAACTGTCACATAGAAACTACTGGCTAGAGAACACCAGCTCTCCTCTTTCAATGGGATGTGGACTTTTCAATTTGCCACATAACACCAAGGCCAAATGTCAGCAGCTATTTGTCATCATTATTTAACTCTTTTTTAAGTATTTCTAATTCCTTTTCATTATTGCTCAGACCCACAACTATGAAAAGTGAAAAAATAAAAAATACACTGTGCAAACCTATAGGACAGAGTAGAACTGCCCCAAAGGATTTTCAAGGAGCGGCCAGTGGATTCGAACTGCTGACCTTTTGGTTAGCAGCTGAACATTTAACCACTGTGCCACCCGGGCTCCAATTATTTTTCATTATTACTCGGACCCACAACTACCAAAAGTGAAAAACTTAAAAAACATGCTGAGAAGACCATATATTTCCAGAACACATGGAAGTAAAAAATAATATTACATGCTTAATATGCAAATAAAATGTGTGTCTGTCAAAAGACTACAACTTCTCTGCCATTATGAAACAAACCATAGAAAAACTTCTTTGTGCTAACCAGGCACCTACAGGAATTTGAGTTTCTGATCCACGCAGTAATTCATATAAGATAATAAATGAATGAATGAATGATACACCATACTTGTAAATGTATAGTGAAGGCCTTAATATTGTTTTTATGCTCAATTAACAACCATATAGGCTATCTGGTAATTTGTTGCTAGATTCGAAGAATGTGCTTTAGACAGAAAAGAAAGTGCTCTTTATGAGTATTTATTAAATTTCCAAATTCAGGTATCTGCAATTACTCTGAACTTCATTTTTCGAAGGACAGCTTTTAAAGTAATGATATTTTAATTCTTCCAAGGAGTAAATCTAATAATTTAGATAAAATAATTTTACTTATATAGACAGTGTGAGTGTTTAAAAGATACTCCTGGAATTAATATAAAGTAATCAACATGAAGCTATTTTAATACTGTTTACTGAAAAATATTGATAGCAAAGCTTAAACCATACCATAGTTTTTTTTTGGCAGGGGGGAGGTACTGATTAACATAGGGCAACCTTTCAAAAACTAGTCCCATCTAGTATATTATACCATTTTGTATTTTTTAAACATTGTATTTTAATATTGGATAATTGTCAATTTTATATGCCACTTATGAATTTTTATTCATTGTTTCTCTAGATATTTTTGTTTTATACTATAATAAAGATGATTTTTAAAGATAAAAGCAAGTTTTCAGTTTTGTTTACCATTCTCATTGCTATAGTTCATCAGCATGCCACAAAAGACAGTCAAGAGCTTCTCATTGGCGGGATCTGTTATACCGCACAGTGACCTTAAATGGTCAATTACAATCTGTGCACCACCTGCTTGGTCAACTGCACTTCTGCCCTCATCTGTAAAACAAAGAGTTAAATTAAAAATAAAAGAAAAAAGAAATGTACCTTACAATTTCAAATACAAAACACAACAGTGTTATTCCTTATTTAGTGAATAAATAGAAATTAAATCTAAGCAGGACATTAAACATGTCTTCTTGGAAAAACAAAATAAAACAAACAAACATGAAAATGGGAGTGGATGGGGAAAAGAAACAATCAAAGATTACTCTCATTGGCATCATATAGAAGATAAAGGAAACTCTTTGTGCTCTAGGAGTTTATACCATGTGAAATTTTGCTCCTCTTTGTTTCACAAGTAACAATTCTGTGTAAGAATGGAAAAAAAAAAAAAAGGAACTAAGTGATATTCTACCAGTATAAATTTTTTTCCCTCAGACTAGAAGCCACTAAATATATCTATCACTGGCTTTTAAAGTCAGTTATTATCAAAGAAAACAGTTTGGGACACAGCATAATTCTAGATCACAACACGTAACTCCTAAATATTAGTATTAGTCTTCTTAATGGCATTTTCTGTAGTCCAGAAGTGTGTTCCCTTTTCCAACTCTTGATGGTTTATGTTTCATTTTTCCTTATTCCCTGCATTATAAAACACACTAATAAACTTCATCATAACAATCAGTGGTCAACTGAGAGTCATGTGTATCTTTCATTATATGTACCTCTAAATTACATAGAACAGACGTCATTTAAGTGTTAGACTATATGACTAGCTTTAGATTTTCTAATATTGAACATAGGAAAGAATTTATTTCTAAATCTGACTTACTTATATAACATATAACAGACTCTAGAACAGTGCTATTCAAAAGAAACATGAGTCCATACGTAAATTAAAATTTCTAGTAGCCAAAATGAGAAGGTAAAAAGAAACGGGTGAAAAAACTTCAGTAATTATAAATCCCAAATATTATCATTTCAACATGTAATTAATATAAAAATTACTAATGAGGCACTTTACATCCTATTCTTTGTACAAAATCTTTGAAATCCAAGTGTACTTACTTGCACAAAAGTGAATTTACATCTCAATTCAGACTGGCCACATTTCAACTGCTCAATAGCCTAGCATAGCTACTGAGTAGCGACTGGCTGCCATACAGGACAGCACAGCTCTAGAAGCAGAGCAAAAGAAATGGCTCACAAAAGCAATATAGCTATGGAGTTGGTAGGCAAATAAATTTTTTTTTTTCATTTTCCTAGTAAAACATGTCATATCTTTATAATCTTTATAATCATTGGTGGGTCATATTAAACAATGGAACTTAATATATCATTTCTTATGGTTCATATATAGTAAGGCCTCAGAGACACTAGTTTCAAACTCTCAAAAAATTTTAAGGCAATCCATGGTAAAAGGAAACAAAACAGTATTTCAGTCTTATGTTCATGTAGTACTATTATATAAGTGCAGGGTAAGATCCTATGATAATCAGTTAATAGTAAAATTACAGAAAATTCCTATAGTGTCAGATGAGAAAACCAAGAACGTCAATCAAATCTCAATTAGAAATCTAATTTCCAAAGTCTTACTTCCCAATAACATAAATGGAAATTATCTAAAATTACTGGATCCTTTGTGTGTGGATGATGTCACAAAAAACTGAACATTAGGATTACAAATCTAAATTTTCAGACCTTCAATAACATAAATGTAAAGTATATCCCATCCCTAAGTTATAAAACTCAAATAGTATTTAATTGCTGAGCAAATATGGCTTTTAAAATACAACTTGTGCATACTCAGTACTCAGAAAAAATCTTACAGAGCAGCTAGACTAAGCCTTAATTTCATTTACTGGAAAACTAAGGCTTAGAAACTACATGGAGCAGAGTTGCACCGAATTTTAAATGCTAGGGTGACTTCCTGTCAACATGTTCCAAAATTTCAATAATTTAATAAATTTTAACACAAATTTATTTTAAAAATTTAATAATCCAATAATTAAGAACATAACTACAATTAAAAGGCAAATTAACTATTTGTGTTGCAGAGCCACAAATGTTTTTCTTCCCTTTCTTCCATCCCTCCCCTCTGTCTGAATTGTCTGCAATATAGCTCTTTACTCATGTGTTATCAAGAGTAGGCTGAAGAATATAAACTCAATCTCTATACTAGAAACTACATCATGACCAAATTTGAGAAGAAAAACAAAGCAAAACAGTAATGGACAGTACAGCTGGAAAAGTATTAACTATCATTACAGGAATGTTTATGCAGTTTTTTTGACAAGTCAAGGAAATAAAATGAGAGAATTTTAATGATGTTTTTAAAAGAATATGAGGATGCAAAGGATTAAATAATAATGCTGCATTCTTTTACCCTACCAGAATCAGTGACAGAGTCAGTGTTTAAAAGGATCTTACAAAGCACTTTAAATACATATTAGAACATCTGTAATTCCAAGAATCTGTATACACCTAAAACCCAGTGCTGTGGAGTTGATTCCGACTCATAGCGACCCTATAGGACAGAGCAGAACTGCCCCATAGAGTTTCCAAGGAATGCTTGGCGGATTCGAACTGCTGACCCTTTGGTTAGCAGCCGTAGCACTTAACCACTATGCCACCAGGGTATAGGGTTGCTATGAGTTGGAATCGACTCGACAGCACTGGGTTTGGTTTTTTTTTTGGTATACACCTACTTCTCACTTACTACCTTGTTATCTGACATTTCACATTTACGACTATAGCAAAAAAAAATAATCTACTATCCAACTATGTTGCCCGTTAATGAGGCAGTGGGCAAGGCAGCAATGGCTGTGGAGCCTTCCCTTCCTTGAGGAGGGTCTCTGGGTGGCCTGTGGTAGGCTGGGCTATGCTGCCCCGCACCTTTTGCCAGGGGAGGCCCCACGTCCACCTGCCAAGAGGAGCTGGCCTCCTCCGTGACCACAGCCTCTGGGGGGATGTGCAGGTAACACTGACCCAGCAGGCGCCTGTTCTGGGTTCCCAGCTCTTAGGTGGCCTGAGCCCCTGCGATTCAAAACTGTGGTGGGGTAGAAAGGGAGGAAAGAGAGAGACATCGGAGAGGGTGTTTGGAAGAAATGCACGCGAGTTTAATGACATCCCAAAATGAGCCAAACTGGGCTTGAAGTCTCAGTGTTGGTGGGGCCCGGTGTGAAGTCAAGCTCCCAGTGCCCTTGCTGGAAGCCTCAAGCCTTGGCCCAGAGAGCACAGCAAGCTCCAGGGATCTTGAACCAGGACTTGCAGGGGTAGGAGTGGACCCCTGGAGGCAGCTCCTTGAGGGAAAATCTGACCCAGCACAGGAGGAAGGTGAAGTGGTTAAGCCTTGGGCCCTCCAGTCACACAGCCTGGCTTTATCCACCTTTGTCTCCTCCAAGCCTTCTCCACAGAGGAATAAGCCATAATTGGACTCATCACAGTGAAAAGCACATCAGTAGTCTTAAGCTATTATTTTTATATTTCTAAATAAAAAAAAAAATCAGACAAATGGATCATCTGAAAACAGAAAAAAAAAAAAAACCTCTCCGTTTTAGTGTAACGCCAATTTTCACGTAATGCAATGTATGTTCTCTGGAGCCTAACCATGTTGATAAATAAGAAGTGTAAGCTTGGTTTTCTACAACCAAAGTAACTCTACAGTTTTATGTTATTAAAATATCATTATTGTTGATTAAAAAATAATTTTCAAATAAAAACAAGTTCTAAAATCCCTGAATGTGGGTTCTTTTAACTCTCCTCGTAATAAACGTCTAGCTTGTAAGCCACCCTGAGCTGTCACCTCTAGAAATATGATTTAATTAATTTTCCATCATTATGAGGTATCCAACCAATGAATAAAGTGTAGCCCACCAACTCTTTGAGCACTGCTATATTCTTCAATGGTGACCTGTCTCAGAGTAGTTTCCAGTACAAGAATGACCTTTCTTCACCCTAGATTACCAGCAGGGCTTTAAATGTAAAGGACACTGTATTTCCATTGCTCTTCAGTAGCCCACAGCAGGAAGCAATAAACCATGCGTGTGTCATGGTTATTTTGAGAAAAAGTGTTGCCAGGTAGGTATTCTATTATCAGGAAAAGTTATACAATAAGGCTAAGGAAAGAACCTAAAAGCAACAAATGAATACAACTATTGTGACATGTGTTATATAAAAAATGTGTTATATAGTGCTTCCTAATTTCAGATTTGCCCTTATCTCCCCAAATAAGACTTCCCTCCTTATGGGGACTACATATTTACCTTGTGGGTAGCACATGCCTAATACACAGCAAGCATCTAGTGTTTACTGAAATAGGGCCTATGGCTAGATTTTGGTAAATTATCATTCACCCTAAGGACAAGTATGTGGATAGGGAGGTGGGGAGGTGAGAGGGGGAGCAGGTATGAGAATATGAATGAAAATAATTTGCTTTATGTTTTTACCAACACAATATGGTTTACATCTTTGTTTTTTGAACTTTATTTGAATAGAATCTGTTGTTTATATATTTTGTGCTTAGCTTCTTACAGTCAACATTATGTTTGTGAAATTCATACAATTTGCTGCATGCTTCCTTGCTGTATAATACCTATGGTATGACTACCCCACTATTACTTGTCTATTCCTTTATTATTATTTGAGATGTTCCCAAGTTTGGGCTTTTACTTACAATGCGCAAATGGAATTGCTGATTCATAGTCTGCATATCTTCCACTTTCTAGATAATGACAAAATGAAAAACAGGTTTCCAAAGCTAGTGTATACTTCTTCCAGCAGTGTGTGAGAAATCCTGTTGCTACAGTCCTTCGCTATCACTAGGTATTATTGGATTTTTAAATTTTAGGCGATCTGATGGGTTAGGCTGAACCTCCTCCAGAATATATGACGAGCAGGTTTGCCTACAGGTCACTTTTCTATGCATTCAGTAGACAGTTAATTTAGTGTCAAGAGTATACAGCATGTACATGGGAAAAAAATAATACAACAGTTCAAGATAAGAAGGGGAACAGAGATAATTGAGATGGATGGATAGATGGATGGATGGGCAAGTGGTTGAGTGGATATTCAAATTTAAGGAAAAAACTGAAAGAAGCTATTAGAAAATAGCTGACAAAATTAGTTAGGAATGACCCTGAAACTTTTTTACACACACGCCTATAGAAAAGCCTTATAACGACATCAACACACAAACACACATATATTTATTTCTATTATCACCAACATTTCAAAAAGAGAAGTAAGAAGGTTCAAGCCTGGAAGACTAAGGAGGAAAACTGGGGAGACAGTCTAATACTGGGGGAAAAACACTGGCATCTGACCTGGATTTAAAAAATCTCAGCCCTACAACAATTTCCCAGCTGTGTGAACTTGGACAATTAGTTACCTAAATTCTGAATTTCCATTTCGTCAGCTATGAAATGGGGATAATGATTCTTCCATCTCTGCGGGTGCAGTAAGAATTAAACAATGTAAATGGAAATACATGGGAGCCCCTCCCTAATACACTGTCTAGACACAGTAAGAACTCAATGTTTCCTTTTCTTTTTATTCTTAAAGTCACTTTTATTTGGTTTGACTATAAATAAAATCAAAGTAGGCTCAGAAGAGAAGCTCATTATATAAAAGAAGTCCATAAACTACAACAGTTACTTTATCTAAAATTAATTTTTCAAAATACTAATTTTTTTTTACAATTTAAAAAGCCTTTAATTTTCATGCTGCCTTCCACTTCTGTGGCTTAAATACTACATTTTTCTTATTCTCAGAAATTCTCAGTGTCAAATACAAATTCTATTGTAAAAAATTATATCTATATACATATTGATATTAGTTTTCCTCCCACAATTTTATTATTTAGATAAAAAAGAATCTTGGTTTCTTATGAGAAACCCTGGTGACACAGTGGTTAAGTGCTTAGCTGCTAACTGAAAGGTCAGTGGTTCAAACCCACCAGCCACTCCATGGGAGAAAGATACAGCAGTCTGCTTCTGAAAAGATCTACAGTCTTGAACAATCTATGGGGCAATTCCACTCTGTCCTATATGGTCACTATGAGTCAGAATCAACTTGATGGCAATGGGTTTGTTTTGGGTTTTGGTTCCTTATGCATTCATCTGCTCAAACTACTTATTCCCTACCAGAAGTTATACTCTTTTGTAACATCAGGAATGGTTACTATGGTAATGATTTTAGGATGGAGCACAACATAAAATTATGACTACATTAGAGAAATAACAACAGGAGATGGTCATACTAATAAGACGATTTCATCTAAAATGTGTTAAAAATTAATACTGAGAAACTTGAGAAAACAGTGCAGATGTGGAGACATTATTGTTGAATAAATAATCTTTTCTGATTTCAAAGTTTTAGCAACTAAAAAGAATTCGTCTTTAACATTTTGATGTGTCATGTATTTGTGAACTGCCTCGCTCTGTGTTCTATAACCGAACCCTGAGTGGCACAAACAATCTGTAAACAATTCCTAACTCAAAGTTTGCTGGTCTGAACCTACCCAGCAGCCTACGAAAGAAAGGCCTGGCGATCTGCTTCCGTAAAGAATATGGCCAAGAAAACCCTCTGAAACAGTCCTCCTCTGTAACACGCTGGGTCACTATGAATCAGAACTGACTCGGTGACAACAGGTTTTGTTTTGTTTTTACAGAACATAAAGTTCTAAAAAGGCTCTCCTGTGGTGCAGTGGTTAAATGCTCAGCTGCTAATCAAAAGCTCAGTAGTCTGAATCCACTAGCCACCCCCCTGGAGAAAGGTGTGGCAGTCTGTTTCCGTAAAGATTACAGCAGTTCTACTCTGTCCTACAGCATCACTACGAGTCGAAATCAACTAGACAGCAGTGGGTTTGGGGTTAAAACTGCAAATGCTTTTTTTAAAGTCACTGGAGGCCAAAATGAAAGCTCAGGCACTAAGGAGCTAGATACAAAAAGATTTTTATTGTAAATGTACTTCAGAGATAGCAACGATGTAATTAGTGAATTAAGAAAGTAAATTATAAAATAATAGTATATTTCTTTTTTTCTCATATTTTCGCTCAGGTTTTTCTTAAATGATGATGATTAACGGTGAAGTCTGCTCAACTTGACCAAAGTAAAAGATGACGCTAAGAAGTACACAAGAATAAGACAAGATAATGTTCTACATCCTAGACTGGTGAGTAGTGTCTAGGGTCTTAAAAGCTTGTGAGCAGCCATTTAAGACACAACTATTGGTCTCTACTCATCTGGAACAAAAGAGAAAGAAGGAAACCAACGCCTCAGAGAAGAAACCAGGCTGCAGGAGTAATGGCTCACACGAACCACGAAGCCCTGAGGCCAGAAGAACTAGATGGTCCCCTGCTACCACTGACAACCATTCCGACCAGGGACAGAGTAGATGGTCCTGGACAGAATGGGAGAAGAATGTACAACAAAACTCAAAGTCCTAAAAAAGGGCAGACTTAGTGGACCACTACAGACTAGAGAAACCCCAAGACTATCATCCTTTGATATCCTGTAAACTTGGAACTGAAGCCACTCTGGAGGTTACCTTTCAGCCCAATAACTGATTGGCTCATAAAACAAATTACCACCTGTGAGTACTGTGCTCCTTTTAAATAATCATCTAAAAGGAGCCCAAACGGCCAATATTTACCCAAAGCAAAGATGAGAAGGTAAGGGGGAGACAGGGAAGCTAGATAAATGGAAACAGATCAGAATAGAAATAATGAAAATGCTAACATATTGTGAAAAATGTAACCAATTACACTGAATAGTATGTATACAAAGGGGAACCTAATTTGCTGTGTAAACTTTCACAAAAACTGCAATTAAAAAAAAAAAGAAAAAAATTGTGATGATTAAATACCAGCATTTTAAACTAGAACTTGGAAAATCTGAATTCTAATTCAAATTTCCCTTAGTAACCAAAAAAATACTATTGAAAAAAAGGCACACTGAAATAAATATTCAGTTCAGCAAGACAATAGCACTTTTTTGGCTTTAATTGAGAACCTATTTTTGAGGATTCACTTCCGAAAAGGTCTTTGGCACCTTTCCCCCAAAATCTTTTTAGGGTAGCCATGAACTTAATAAATATTAACATCAATCTATATCACAGAATAGCTTCTAAAATGCATATTAAACAGAGAAGTCAACCGGCAAAATATATTTCACATGTAATTGGCTCAGAGCTGAAAGTGGTATAATACAATCACTTGGTTTTCATATCCACATCAAAACTAACGGAGAGTCACAAATCCATTCATTGAGATCCATTTTGAGAGTGACAGAAATTTCTAAAACCTTATGCCTTAAATAACAATACTTAGAAGCATAAGAAAAAGTAAAAAACAAATTCTACAACCTTTTCTTTAATTTTGTAAAATTACAGGCAGTCCCCGGCTTAAGAACATCTGACTTACAGACAACGACTACTTGCTCTTTAATGTTACATAAGCGAGCGTTTTTTTTTTTTTTTTAAGCCTGCCCTCACTTTGAAATGACTGACCCAATCCCTACTTGCAACAAATTCTTCATCATAATCATCTTCACTTGTTGCACGTGCAGCTTTTAAAATGATCAAAAAGGCTTCCAGCCTTTTCTTGCACTAAAGTAAGGCTAAACAGAACCGTATGCACCTGTTCCGACTTAACTACAAATCTGACTTAAGGACTTAAAGACATAGTTAGGAATGGACCTTAGATCTCATTTGTAAACCCGGGACTGAAGATACCAGTTACAAGATCCTTGTTTTTCCATCCTCTACTTTCAGACTCATGATCGTGTCCATCTTCTCCAACCATTTTAAGCACTGTATTTTTATGCAAATAATGGGTGCCTTATGCATTTGTCTTCCGGCTGCTTCCTCCATCCCCTCCGTGAGGTATTTTTATAAGTGCATCACGCTACTTTTTTCTATTAGGCACATAAATGGTTTAGAAATGAGTCTTTGCTCCATAGGCTAAGAGTGATAGTGATGGATGCTTTGCATGCTAGTGAGCAATTTGAGACTTAAAAAGATGTACTTGTCAACAGCAATCTACAGCTGGGAGAGACACAAGAGGACATTAGGAATCCCTGTGTTCCAGGCATACAAGGATGACAAAAGACTGAATGGAAAGCAGGACTACTTGGAAAAGCCCTCCAGTACCCACAGACCCCATTCTAAGTACAAGGTAAGAAAACCCACTACTAAAGCAATCTGAAGACTATACCGCATAGAGATAACGTTGGCAACAACAAAACCCAGACCCAGCTCAACTGCTGACTAGATTAGCTCAACCCCTAACCCATACTAAAAGCCTGAAATAAAAAATGTATTTCCAGTTGTAAATACTGTTAATCTCAATATCTACTGTTTTTTTACACACAGCGTCCAGCATTCTATTAAAAAAAAGATATTTTAAAGAAGAAAAAACAAAAATCCATTGGCAAGAGATAAATCATCAACAGAACTAAATTCAGAGGTGACCTGGATGTTTAAATGATCAAACAGGGACTTTAAAGTAATTATGATTTATATATTAGAGTATACAGTGGAAAAAGAATAGAGGTAGAATTTTGCAGAGAAATGGAAACTCTAACAAAGAGTTAAAAAGAAATGCCAGGAATGAAAAACATGGTATCAAAGATGAAGAAACACTGAATCATCTCAAGAGGCTGATTAGCAGACTCAACAAACAGAGGAAAGGCTCAAGAGAATTTGAAGACAGGTCAACGGAAGTTAAACTAAAACACAAAGGAACAAAAAGGATGTGTTGTGGGGGGAACCCAGAGCATTAAACAAGAACTGAGGGACAACAGCAAATGGTCACACATCAGTGTAACAGAAATCCCAGAAGGAGAAGAGATAGCAGGATAGAATAAATATCTAAAGGGTAAATGGCTAAGAAGTTTTTTTCAAAAATAATCAAAGGCATGCCACAAATCTCTAAAACTTAGAGAACCCCAAACAAAATGAGAATACATATACTACACATGATGATATAATATTTGAAGGTAACCTACAATAAAAGGGAAAAAGGTACAAAGAGTAGTTAAAACAATAAGAAAACAACCAGAAAGACAGATTTTAAATCAACTATATAAAAATCACACATTAAACACATATGGTCTAAAAAACTAACAAACCACTTACTGTCGAGTCAATTTCTAACCCTATGTGTGTCAGAGTAGAGCTGCACTCCCTAAGATTTTTAATGACTGTTATAGTTCAGAAGTAGATTGCTAGGCCTTTCTTCTGGACGGACTAGAACGACCAACCTCTCAGTTAGTAGCCGAGAGAGAGCTTAACCATTTGTGCCATCCAGACAAGCCCATATAGTCTAAACCTCCAATTAAAAGGTAGATATGGTCAGACTGGATTAAAAAAGAAAAAAAAACACACTACCTACAAGTAACTTAGTTATAAATAAGGACATTAAGTTAAAAATGAAAGGATGGCAAAAGATATACAAACAGTAAACAAAGGAAAACTGGTGTGTCTATGTTATCAGACAAAGTAGATCTACTTCACAACAAGCAATATTACCAAGGATAAAGAGGGACATTATTCAGTGATAAGGGGTTAACTCATCAAGAAGGTAACAACCCTAAATGTATAAGCACCCATCAACAGAGCTTTAAAATATGAAAACCTGACCAAACTGGGAAGAAACTGACAAGCCCATAATTATAGAAATAGGTGATAAAAATTTGTTAACTTAGTATTTTTTGTGGCAGGCACAATGGATAATAACAGGAATATTAAAAAGTCCTTGCTTTCAGATTTTCTATTCCAGTTAGGAAAACAGAGGAGTAAACAGAATAAAAGGTTCAAAACAGTTTTATACAGTGTTATGGAAACACATACAAGGACAAATCAGGAAAAACGGAGAAAGGTTTACATAAAACTTCACAGAAAAAAAACGTTCATTAAAAATATATTCGCCTACTATCTACCTGGTGGCGTAGTGGTTAAGCGCTACAGCTGCTAACCAAAGGGTCGGCAGTTCAAATCTGCCAGGTGCTCCTTGGGAACTATGAGGCAGTCCTACTCTGTCCTATAGGGTCGCTACGAGTCGGAATCGACTCGATGGCACTGGGCTGGGTACTATCTATAAGTAATGAACTTACAATAACAGGCAGATTTACATGGTAAAATGTGTTTTCTCCAGCTCATCTATATTCTGAATAGAAATAGTATTTCCTTATTCAAAGGACTGATTATTTACATATATAATCAGTTTAATTATGGTATTTCAACACCAGAGACCAAATTAGCACTCATTTTCATGCCTTTATCAAACTCTTTTGGAGGTTTTTTACTATGGGTGGTATAGTGGTTAAGTGCTACGGCTGCTAACCAAAGGGTCAGCAGTTCGAATCTGCCAGGCGCTCCTTAGAAACCCTATGGGACAGTTCTAGACTCTGTCCTATACGGTCGCTATGAGTCGGAATTGACTTGACGGCACTGGGTTTGGGTTTATTATGGGTCAGGAGCCTTGGTGATACAGTGGTTAGGCACTCATCTGCTAACTGAAAGGTCGGTGGTTTGAACCCACGAGCCACACCACATGAGAAAGATGTGGCAGTCTGCTCACAGAAAGATTTGCAGCCTTGGAAACCCTATGTGGCAGTTCTATTCTGTCCTACAGGGTTACTATGACTCGGAATTGACTCAATGGCAATGGGCTTGGTTTTTTTTTTTTTTTTATTTAAGCATTGGACTACTAAAAAAAGGCTAGCGATTCAAACCCACCCAGAGGCACCTTGGAAGACAGGTACCTCGAAGATATGCTTCCAAAAGGTCATAGCCTTGAAAACTCTACGGAGCAGTTCTATTCCACACACATGGGGTCACCATTGAGAAGGAATTGACTTGACTCGATGATGAGGACAACAACGTGATTCACAGTTTCAGAGCTAGGTGCTAGAAATACAAAGATAATTTACAGTTCTATTTGGATGAGGGGAAGAAAAGAGAAATGTGAAGAAAAACATTTAAGCAGTAAACGCAATTATGCATTAAGAGCACAAATAAGGAAATCTGTTTTACCTGGAGGAGTCAGATAAAGATTCATGGTCATGATTCTTAAAAGGTCTTTCAAGCCCTTATTGTTTATCAAATGATTTTAAATACTGTGGATTTTTTGCTTAGATTATGATTGGAATTTTTTTCCTTATTCACTCTACTGAGGAAAAATTTATGTAAAATAAAACTACATATATTTAAAGTGAATAGTTGATGAGTTTCTGACAGTACTATACACCCTGGAAACTGCCACCACAATCAAGATATTGAACATTTTCATCACAACCAAAAGAGTCCCTGTGCCCCTTTGCAGGCCATCTCTCCTGCCTTTGGACCTAGGCAACTATGGATCTGTTTTCTATCACTATATATCAGTTTGCATTTTATATAAATATATTCTATAATACATACTATTTATGCCTGGCTTCTTTCATTCAGCCTGATTTTGAGACTTAACCATAGCGTCAGTTTAAGTGGTTTGCTGGTTTGTTCTTCACTGCTGATCGGTAGTCCATTGTATAGATTTAAGACGTAATCAATACTCTGTTAACCTACGTTGATGGACCTCTGTGTTGTTTCTAGTTTTGAGCTACTGCGAATAAAACTGCTTTGAATATTTATATGTAGGTTTTTAGGTATCAAAAATTGGAATAATGAACTGAAACTCGAACAGCTTCATATCTAGGTGTGATGGTTAAGGTCAGTCAACTTGTCTGGGCAATGATTCTCAGTGGTTTGACAGTTATGATGTAGTCTGTCAGGGATGTAATGATGTAATCACCTCCATGATGAGATGTAATAAAATGTAATTACCTCCATGATGAGATCTGCTATGAGCAGCCAATCAGTTGAAAATGAGATTCTTTTGGGGCGTGGCCTTCATCTGATATATATGGACTTTCTGGAAAAGCTCGCTGCCTTTTGCTTGCTCAGGATACTGCATCTGGTGAGTAATCATCTGACCGCTGGTTCTTGGGATTTGAGCCAGTGGCTTGCTGTACTCCCACCAATCTTGGGATTTATTGGCCTCTGCAGCCTGTGAGCCAACAGCCTGCTGTCAGACCTGCTGATCTTGGGTCTGTCAGCCTCTGCAGCTATATAAGTGAGAAGTCTCCAGCCTGACGCCTGACCCACAGACTTGGGACTTTCCACTCTCTACAACTGAGTGAGACATTTCCTTGATATAAATCTCAATCTCTTTCTCACTCTCCCCCCTCCCTCTCTCTCTATATATGAGCTTCACTGGTTTTGCTTCTCTAGAGAACCCAGCCCAAGACACTAGATAAGCACAGGGCTTCTCCAAAATCAATTCAGTCAGTTTAGAAAAGCATGAGCCCCATTTAAAAAAACTGATTTTAAGTGTATAACTTTTCCAACTAACTTTACGATAGCATAATCATCCACTTTCAGAAAGAGAAAAAAAAAAAAAAAAACAGGGCTAAAAGACACAAGGGTGGTTAAGAAATAAAATTCCTAGGAATGAATAATAAGAAATTATGTCATAATGATTCAGGACTGTGATGAGAAGGCAGCAACTAGACCTTTTATAAAGACTAACATAACCTATCCCACTCTTGTTGTTGTCAGGTGCTGTCTAGTCAGTTCTGACTCATAGCAGCCCTATGCACAACAGGACAAAACACTGCTCAGTCTTGAGCCACCCTTGCAATCGTTGTTATGCTTGAGCTCATTGTTGCAGCCACTGTGTCAATCCACCTCGTTGAGGGTCTTCCTCTTTTCTGCTGACCCTGTACTCTGCCAAGCATGATGTCCTTCTCCAGGGACTGGTCCCTCCTGACAACATGTCCAAAGTATGTAAGATGAAGTCTCACCACCCTTGTCTCTAAGGAGCATTCTTCTAGGACAGATTTGTTCATTCTTTTGGCAGTCCATGGTATATCAAATTTTCTTCCCCAACACCACAATTCCAAGGTGTCAGTTCTTCTTTAGTCTTCCTTATTCATTGTCAACCTTTCACATGCATATGATAAAATTGAAAATACCACAGCTTGGGTCAGGAGCACCTTAGTCTTCAAGGTGACATCTTTGCTCTTGAACACTTTAACGAAGTCCTTTGCAGCAGATTTACCCAGTGCAATGCATCTTCTGATTTCTTGACTGCTGCTTCCATGGCTGTTGATTGTGGATCCAAGTACAATGAAATCCATGACAACTTCAATCTTTTCTCCGTTTATCATGATGTTGCTCATTGGTCCAGTTGTGAGGATTTTTGTTTTCTTTCTGTTGAGGTGCAATCCATACTGAAGGCTGTGGTCTTTGATCTTCATTAGTAAATGCTTCAAGTCCTCTTCACTTTCAACAAGCAAAGCTGTGTCATCTGCATAATGCAGGTTGCTAATGAATCTTCCTCCAATCCTGATGCCCCGTTCTTCTTCTTATAGTCCAGCTTCTCGTATTATTTGCTCAGCATACAGATTGAATAGGTATGGTGAAAGAATACAACCCTGATGTATACCTTTCCTAACTTTAAACCAATCAGCATTCCCTTGTTCTGTGAGAACAACTGCCTCTTGATCTACGTAAAGGTTCCTCATGAGCGCAATGAAGTGTTCTGGAATTTCCATTCTTTGTAATGTTATCCATAATTTGTTATGATCCATGCAGTTGAATGCCTTTATACACTCAATAAAACACAGGTAAACATCCTTCTGGTATTCTCTGCTTTCAGCCAGGATCCATCTGACATCAGCAATGATATCCCTGGTTCCACGTCCTCTTATGAAACTAGCCCAAATTTCTGGCAGTTCCCTGTTGATATACTGCTGCAGCCGTTTTTGAATGCTCTTCAGCAAAATTTTGCTTGCGTGTGAGATTAATGATATTATTCTATAATTTCCATATTCAGTTGGGTCACCTTTCTTGGGAACAGACATAAATATGGATCTCCTCCAGAGAGTTGGCCAGGAAGCTGTCTTCCGTATTTCTTGGCATGGACGAGTGAGCACCTCCAGCGTGGCAACCGTTTGTTGAAACATCTCATCCAGACTAAGACAGACTAGGAAGAAGGACCTGGCAGCCTACTTCTGAAAAGCATTAGCCAGTGAAAACGTTATGAATAGCAGCAGAACACTGTCTGACATGGAGCTGGAAGATGAGCCCCCAAGGTTGGAAGGCACTCAAAAGATAACTGGGGAAGAGCTGCCTCCTTCAAAGTACAGTTGACCTTAATGGCACGGATGAAGTAAACCTTTCGGGACCTTCATTTGCTGATGTGGCACGACTCAAAATGAAAAGAAACAGCTGCAAACATCCATTAATAATTGGAACCTGGAATGTACAAAGTATGAATCTAGGAAAACTGGCAATTGTCAAAAATGAAATGGAAAGCATAAACATCGATATCCTAGTCATTAGTGAGCTGAAGTGGACTGGTTTTGGCCATTTTGAATCAGACAATCATATAGTCTACTATGCTGACAATGACAACTTGAAGAGGAATGGTGTTGCACTCATCGTCAAAAAGAACATTTCAAGATCTATCCTGAAGTACAACACTGGCAGAGGTAGGATAATATTCACATGCCTACAAAGAAGACCAGTTAATCAACCACGAAAAGACAAACAACCCAATCAAAAAGTGGGCAAAGGATATGAACACACAGTTCACTAAAGAAAATATTCAGGCAGCTAACAGATACATGAGAAAATGCTCTCGATCATTAGCCATTAGAGAAATGCAAATTAAAACTGCGATGAGATTCCATCTCACTCCAACAAGGCTGGCATTAATCCAAAAAACACAAAATAATAAATGTTGCAGAGGCTGCGGAGAGATTGGAACTCTTATACACTGCTGGTGGGAATGTAAAATGGTACAACCACTTTGGAAATCTATATGGCGTTTTCTTAAAAAGTTAGAAATAGAACTACCATTCAACCCAGAAATCCCACTCCTTGGAATATACCCTAGAGAAATAAGAGCCTTGACACAAACAGACATATGCACACCCATGCTTATTGCAGCACTGTTTACAATAGCAAAAAGCTGGAAGCAACCAAGGTGCCCATCAACAGATGAATGGTTTAATAAATTATGGTATATTCACACAAAGAAATACTATGCATCAATAAAGAACTGACGAATTTGTGAAACATTTCATAACATGGAGGAACCTGGAAGGCATTATGCTGAGTGAAATTAGTCAGAGGCAAAAGGACAAATATTGTATAAGACCACTATTAATAAGTTCTTGAGAAATAGTAAAAACTGAGAAGAACACATTCTTTTGTGGTTACGAGAAGGGGGAGGGATGGAGGGTGGGAGAGGGTTATTTACTGATTAGTTAATAGATAAGAACTACTTTAGGTGAAGGGAAGGACAATACTCAACACAGGGAAGGTGAGCTCAACTGGACTGGACCAAAAGCAAAGAAGTTTCCGGGATAAACTGAATGCTTCGAAGGTCAGCGGAGCAAGGGCAGGGGTTTAGGGACTATGGCTTAAGGGGATTTTTAAGTCAATTGGCAAAATAAATTCTATTATGAAAACATTCTGCATCCCACTTTGAAGTGTGGCGTCTGGGGTCTTAAATGCTAACAAGTAGCCATCTAAGATGTATCAATTGGTGTCAACTCACCTGGATCAAAGGAGAATGAAGATCACCAAGGTCACATGATAACTATGAGCCCAAGAGACAGAAAGGGCCACATGAACCAGAGACTTACATCATCCGGAGACCAAAAGAACTAGATGGTGCCTGGCCACAACCAATGACTGCCCTGACAGGGAGCACAACAGAGAACCCCTGAGGGAGCAGGAGAACAGTGGGATGCAGACCCCAAATTCTCATAAAAAGACCAGACTTAATGGTCTGACTGAGACTAGAAGAATCCCGGCGGTCATGGTCCCCAAACCTTCTGTTGGCCCAGGACAGGAACCATTCCCAAAGACAACTCATCAGACATGGAAGGGACTGGACAATGGGTTGGAGAGAGATGCTGGTGAAGAGTGAGCTACTCGTATCAGGTGGACACTTGAGACTGTGTTGGTATCTCCTGTCTGGAGGGGAGATGGGAGGGGAGAGAGGGTTAGAAACTGGCAAAACGGTCACGAAAGGAGACTGGAAGGAGGGAGCAGGCTGACTCATTAGGGGGAGAGTAAATGGGAGTATGCAGTAAGCTCATATGTGACAGACTGACTTGATTTGTAAACTTTCACTTAAAGCACAATAAAACTTATTTAAAAAAAAAAAAAGAAGAAGACCAGTTAATACGGCTATTATTCAAATTTACCCACCAACCACTAGGGTCAAAGATGAAGAAATAGAAGATTTTTATTAGCTGCTGCAGTCTGAAATTAACCGAACATGCAATCAAGATGCATTGACAAGTACTGGCAATTGGAATGCAAAAGCTGGAAACAAAGAAGAAGGATCAGTAGTTGAAAATATGGCCTTGGTGACAGAAACAATGCCGGAGATCGAATGATAGAATTTTGCAAGACCAACAACTTCTTCATTGCAAATACCTTTTTTCACCAACATAAACGACGACTACACACATGGGCCTCACCAGATGGAACACACAGAAATCAAATTGACTACATCTGTGGAAAGAGACCATGGAAAAGCTCAATATCATCAGTCAGAACAAGGCCAGGGGACGAGTGTGGAAGAGACCATTAATTGCTCATATGCAAGTTCAAGCTGAAACTGAAGAAAGTCAGAGCAAGTCCACGAGAGCCAAAATACGACCTTGAGTATATCCCACCTGAATTTAGAGACCATCTCAAGAAGAGATTTGACGCATTGAACACTAGTGACCGAAGACCAGATGAGTTGTAGAATGGTATCAAGGACATCATACATGAAGAAAGCAAGAGGTCATTGAAAAGATAGGAATGAAATAAAAGACCAAGATGGATGTCAGAGAAGACTCTGAAACTTGCTCTCGAACGTTGTCGAGCAGCTAAAGCAAAAGGAAGAATTGATGAAGGAAAAGAACTGAACAGAAGATTTCAAAGGGCATCTCAAGAAGACAAAGTAAAGAATTATAATGACATGTGCAAAGAGCTGGAGATGGAAAAGGGAAGAACATGCCTGGCGTTTCTCAAGCTGAAAGAACTGAAGAAAAAATTCAAACTTCGAGTTGCAATAGTGAAGGATTCTACGGGGAAAATATTAAACAATGCGGGAAGCATCAAAAGAAGATGGAAGGAATACACAGAGTCATTATACCAAAAAAAATTAGTCGATGTTCAACCATTCCGAGAGGTGACATATGATCAGGAACCAATGGTACTGAAGGAAGAAGTCCAAGCTGCTCTGAAGCCATTGGTGAAAAACAAGGCTCCAGGAATTGATGGAATATCAATTGAGATGTTTCAACAAACGGATGCAGCGCTGGAGGTGCTCACTCATCTATCCCACTCTTAGAAGTCATTAAATATCTTCATCTGCAGGTTTGGCTGTCAATCAATTTTAATATCAAGTTACTTTAAAAAAAAAAAAAGCACTCATGATTCTCATTCACTTATGGCTTCCTGAAATATACAGTAATCGGAAACAAATCTTCTAACTTATCTGTATTCCTTCCTCTTTTATTATAAACCATTGGAATAATACTGATTTGCTCTAATAAAGATTAGGTGATATAAATAACATATATTAAATACTTATTAAAAAAACAAAAAAAAACCTAACTGGCCAATATTCTAAGTGTGTTGTCATAGTTGTTGTTAGGTGCTGTTGAGTTGGTTCTGACTCCTAGCGGCCCTATCTGCAACAGAACAAAACACTGTCTGGTCCTGTGCCATCCTCATAATTGTTGTTATGTTTGAACCCATTTTTGCAGCCTCTGTGTCAATCCATCACGTTGAGGGTCTTCCTCTTTTTTGCTGACTCTCTACTTTACTAAGCATAATATCCTTCCCCAGGGACTGGTCCCCCCGATAGCATGTCCAAAGTATGTGAGATGAAGTATTGCCATCCTTTCTAAGTAGCACTCTGGCTGTACTTCTTCAAGATAGATTTGTTTGTTCTTCTGGCAGTCCATGCTATATTCAATAGTCTTCACCAACACCATAATTCAAAGGCATCAATTCTTCTGTCTTCCTTATTCATTGCCTAGCTTTTGTATGTATATGAAGCAACTGAAAATACCATGGCTTGGATCATTATATGCTTGATGGCGTAAAATAAATGAGTGTTCACTTCAAATGACAAGTGGTCCAAGAAAAGAACCTGTTAGTTTTTGTTCTTTTATCTTTTTATTCCTGCTTATTTTAAGGGTGTTTTCAGGTCACTAAGAAAAACTGTTTGCTCCTAACTTGACACATTAATATTGTTTCATTATTTAAGCACCAATGTATTTCATTTAAAGCACAGTATGAAAAAAATTTTAAGAGAGCTACTAAATAGAAAATACAGGGTCAGCAAAAAAGAAAACCCTCAATGAGATGGATTGACACAGTGGCTACAACAATGGGCTCAAGCATAACAACGACTGTAAGCATGGCACAGGATGGGGCTGTGTTTCGTTCTGTAGTACAGAGGGTTGCTATGAATCAGAACCAACTCGACGGCACCTAACAACAACAACAAGCTAAATAGAAAAAGTTAGCCTTGCAATACCAATAAGTGAGAGAAGCTGAAAAGGTCATATCAATCAAAAAAAGCTGAACAAAACTGAATTAAAAATTGTATTTATAAAAATATGTAGGGTGTGTATAAATTTGCATACCACTCTTCATTCCAAGAAAAAAGAAATTTATCTAATACACTAAGGACAACGTAATTTTAATTTTCTGTACACCTAGTATGTAGTAGAAATAGTAGTACAGTAAAACCTGCGAAAGCCTGAAACCTGTCACAAGAAAAACTCAAATATTTTCCACTGATAGACAGAAAAGTGGTAAGCTATACCATGTCAAAGGCGGAAAACTTGCAAGACATGGAAAAACAAAGCAGTCCCGTCAAGTTTCAGATCTCACAGCGTTCACTGCACAAAGTAACAAGTATATGTCTGAAAAACTGAGGGGTAAGCCTACGTTCCATCACGTGTCTATCAGTCTGCTGTACTGTGGTGGTCTGCTTGTTCCTGTGATAGCGGAAGCTTTGCCACTGGTATTTCAAATACCAACAGGGTCACCCTTGGTAAACAGGTTTCAGGGGAGCTTCCGGACTAAGACAAACTAGGAAGAAGGACCTGGCAGTTTACTTCTGAAAAAATTGGCCAATGAAAACCTTATGAATAGCAGTAAACCACTATCTGATACAGTGCCAGAGGATGAGCCCCTCAGTTTGGAAAGCCCTCAAAAAGTGACGGGGTAAGAGCTGCCTCCTCAAAGTAGAGTCAACCTTAATGACTGGGCTAGAGTCAAGCTTTCAGGACCTTCATTTGCTGATGTGGCATGACTCAAAATGAGAAGAAACAACTGCAAACATCCATTAATAATCAAAATGTACAAAGTATGAATCTAGGAAACTTGGAAGTCGTAAGAAATGTAATGGAATACATAAACATCAATATCCTAGGCATAAGTAAGTTGGAATGGACTGGTAAGGGCCATTTTGAATCAGACAATCACATAGTTTTCTGTGCCAGGAATGACAATTAAAGAAGAATGACACTGCATTCATTATCAAAAAGAACATTTTGAGACCTATCCTGAAGTACAATGCTGTCAGTGATAGGACAATGTCTGCAAGCCTACAAGGAAGACCAGATAATATGATTACTATTCAAACTTACGCATGAATTACTAATACTAAAGATGAGGAAACTGAAGATTTTCCCCAACTTCTGCAGTCTGGAGTTGATCAAACATACAATCAAGATACATTGATAATCACTGGTGATTGGAATGCGGAAGCTAGAACAAAGAAGGATTGGTAGTTGGAAAATATGGCCTTGGGGACAGAAACAGTGCCGGAGAGCTCATGACAGAATTTTGCAAGACCAACGACTTCTTAATTGCAAATACCATTTTTCAACAACATAAATGGCAACTATACACACGGACCTCACTGGATAGAAAATACAGGAATCAAATCAATTACATCTGTGGAAAGAGACAATGGAAAATCTCAATATCATCAGTCAGAACAAGGCCAGGTGCCAACTGTAGAGCACACCATCAATTGCTCATAAGCGAATTCAAGTTGAAGCTGAGGAAAATTACAATTCCATGAAAGCCAAAATATGACCTTGAGATCCCACCTGAATTTGGAAGCCACCTCAAGGATAGATTTGACACATTTTAGACTGATGATCAAAGACCACACGAGTTGTGAGAAGACATCAAGGGCATCATATGTGAAAAAAGCAAAAGGTCATTAAAAAGACAGGAAAGAAAAGGCCAAAATGAATGTCAGAAGAGACTCTGAAACTTGCTCTTGAACACTGAGTAGCTAAAGCAAATGGAGGAAATGATGAGGTCAAAGAGCTGAAGATTTCAAAGGTCAGCTCAAGAAGACAATAAAGTATAATGACATTTGCAAAGACCTGGAGCTAGGAAACCAAAAGGGAAGAACATGCTTAGCATTTCTCAAGCTGAAAAAACTGAAGAAAAAATTCAAGTCTTGAGTAGCAATATTGAAGGATTCTACCGGAAAAATAACAAACAATGCAGGAAACATCAAAAGCAGATGGAAGGAATACAGTCACTGTACCAAAAAGAATTGGTCGATGTGCAATCATTTCAGGAGGTAGCATGTGATCAAGAACCAATGGTATTGAAGGAAGAAGTCCGAGGTGCACTGAAGGCACTGGCAAAAAATAAGGCTCCAGGAATTGATGGATGATCAACTGAAATGTTTCAACAAAGAGATGCAGCCCTGGAGGCACTCACTTGTCTGTGCCAAGAAATTTGGACGACAGCTAGCTACCTGGCCAGCCAACTGAAAAGATACATATTTATATCCATTTCAAAGAAAGGAAATCCAAGAGAATGCAGAAATTATCAAACAATATCATTAATATCATATACAAGCAAAATTTTGCTGAAAATTACTCAAAAGTGGTTACAGCAATACATAGACAGGGAACTGCCAGAGATTCAAGCTGGATTCAGAAGAGGACATGGAATCAGGGATAACACTGCTGATAGCAGATGGATCTTGGCTGAAAGCCAAGAATATCAGAAAGATGTTTACCTGTGTTTTATTGACTATGCAACAGCATTCAACTGTGTTGATCATTCCAAATTATGGATAATATTGAGAAGCAAGGGAATTCAAGAACATTTAATTGCACTCATGAGGAACCTGTACATAGATCAAGAAGCAGTTGTTCGAACAGAACAAGGGGATGCTGCATGGTTTAAAATCAAGAAAGGTGTGTGTCAGGGTCGCATCCTTTTACCATACTTATTCAATCTGTATGCTGAGCAATAAACCAAGAAGCTGGACTATATGAAGAAGTATGTGGCATCAGGAATGGTGAAAGACTCATTAAAAACCTGCAATATGCAGATGACACAGCCTTGCTTGCTGAGAGTGAAAAAGACTTGAAGCACTCACTGATGAAGATCAAAGACCACAGCCTTCAGCACGGATTATGCCTCAACCTAAAAAAAACAAGAATTCTCACAAATGGACCCATAATGAACACCACGATAAATGGAGAAAATATTGAAGTTGTCAAGGATTTCATTTTACTTGGATGCACAATCAACACCCACGAAAGCAGCAGTCAAGAAATCAAACACATCTCATTGGGGAAATCTGCTGCAACAGACCTCTTTAAAGTGTTAAAAAGCAAAGGTGTCACTTTGAGGACTAAAGTACACCTTACCCAAACCATGCTACTTTCAATTGCCTCATATGCATGCAAAAGCTGGACAATGAATAAGGAAGATGCAAGAAGAATTGATGCCTTTGAATTATGGCGTTGGTGAAGAATCTTGAATATACCACAGACTGCCAGAAGAATGAACAAATCCGTCCTGGAAGAAGTACTGCCAAAGTGCTCTTTGGAAGTGAGGATGGTGAGACTTTGTTTCATGTACTTTGGACATGTTATCAGGAGAGACTGGTCTCTGGAGAAGGGCATCATCTTGGTAAAGTAGTTGTTGTTGTTAGGCACCATCTTATAAGCGACCCTATATACAGGAGAATGAAACACTGCCCGGTCCTGTGCTATCCTCACAATCGTTGCTATGCTTGCTTGAGCCCATTGTTGCAGCCACTGTGTCTTCCATCTCGTTAAGGGTCTTTCTCTTTTTTCCAGACCCTCTACTTTACCAAGCATGATGTCCTTCTCCAGGGTTGATCCCTCCCAATAACATGTCCAAAGTATGTGAGACACAGTCTCACCATCCTTGCTTCTAAGGAGCATTCTGACTGTACTTCTTCCAAGATAGGGCAGTCCATGGTATTCAATATTCTTCACCAACACCACAATTCAGAAGCATCAGTTTTTCTTCAGTAGAGGGTCAGCAAAAAAGAGGAAGACCCTCAATGAGACTGATCAACACAGTGGCTGCAACAATGCGTTCAAACATAAGGATTGTGAAGATGGTGCAGGACTGACAGTGTTTCATTCTGTTGTACACATGGTCACTATGAGTTGGAACTGACTTGACGGCACCTAACAACAAGCAGACCAGGTATGCCTAGCTGGTTTACTGATAATATTAAAATCTCTCATTTTTAATTTCCTTCATTTTACTAGGAACCCCAAATTAAAATGTCCCTTTTTCACCCAATCAATAAAAAGGGAAGGCAGTATTTCATACACTCCTCTACACTTACAGTGTTGTGAAGAATAAAGGACCAAACATGATAAAGCATGTTTACACACACACACACACACACACTCTAATGAAATTTTAAAATTTTCAAAATATATTAAAAGCTTTTTCTCTATCACTTGGTTCTGCTCCACTTATTTCAGTTAGGTAGAGTTTATTTTTATGATTTATAACACACTAAATAGAACGTTAGTTAGGATTAAGCAAAAAACCAAACCCACTGCCGTCGAGCCAATTCTGACTCATAGTGACCCTGGTAGTGTAGTGATTAAGAGTTCGGCTACTAACCAAAAGGTCGGCAGTTCAAATCCACCAGGCGCTCCTTGGAATCCTGTGGGACAGTTCTACTCTGTTCTATAGTTAGGATTAGATAAGAGCTGAACTACTAATACTGAAGCAGAAGCATATTTAAATGACAGTGATAACTGCCTCTGATGTAGTACTTAGAGATACGCTTTTTAGTCCAACACTATCATTAATACAGCTTTTGACCCTGAAAAAGTCACTTAAACTCTCAGGCCTCAGTTTCCTTATCTGTAAATTTTCTAAGGGGTGGATCCAATGACTTCTAACGTCCCTTCTATTTTAATCCTAGGTAGCTTTATGCCCTTTAACTTTCTAATTTCTCTTGGTTCTGTGGATCTACCTTTACATCCTGTTCACTACAACTCAGATACCCTGGTCTCCTTTAGGTTCTTTGAACAAACTAAACTGCCTCCACTCTCAGTGCTTTGTAATTGCTACCCTTTTATATATTCTTCCCCTTCTCATTAGATAGCTAACTTATTCTCATTGTTCAGACCTCAGCACAAATTAACGTCCTCAGCGAGAACTTCCTCTACCCTCAAACACTCCCCATCACATAACCTTGTTTACTCCCTTGATATTGATGATCACAATCTGTAAATAGCTTGTTTCTGGAGTATTTACTTACTTATTGTCTATCACCTCCTACGCAAGCCCCACAAGGATAGAGACTTCTTGTTCTTATTTTCTCCTGTGATCCAATTGTCTGGTACAGTAGCCTGAACACAGTGGGCTCAATCTTTATTTGTTGATTAAATGATTTGGTGTACATATACGCCAAAGAATGCTAAGTAATAGAATGTGAATTTCCTGGCATTTACTCATCATCACTACTGCAAACATACTCCAATCATACGGCTCATGGTGTAGGTACAGAGACTTTCTGTAGGCAGGAATGGCATGTCTACAACGACATAAAAATATATTCCTAATTCTATTTTCACTCAGTAGAGAGAAATTTTTCCCCGTGTTATATATATAAAAAAGGCTATTAAAACAAAAAGATTCAATGGGTTAAATCTTTGTTACTTTATTAGCCTACTATGGTAGCATCTCTCTCGGTTTTTATCTGCAATCCTCAGTATCATACTATATCTGGATTCAAGAAAACATTTTCTAAAGGACAAAGGATTATCTTCCAGTATAAATATTCTAGTCCTTAAATCCACATAGTATAAATGTATTTTCTCAGTAAGTGAATTTTATTTATAAGTACAACCATTACCGTACGTGAGCTATATCCTCAAAGGAGGGAATGGATCATTTTTGATGTTAAATAGGGGTCTTCATACTCAAAAAGGTTTGGCAACAGATGACCTAAATCATTAATAGTATTGTCATTTTTGTATGTCAGATGATTCCACTGGCTATTCTGATATGCAAGATTATAAAGGATTTATTTTTTGTACTCCTATTACATATGGTCTTTTAATTTTGCCACGTTATTTTATTTTCTTGGGGTAGCAGAAATGGTAAATACACATACCTACATGGTTTTAAAGATAAAGTCAAAAGGTATTTATAAATGTTACTAGGGAAGAAAATGAAATTCTGATGCTAACATTTTCCTCTATAACTTCGTCAAAATAATCTCTATTATGTAGCTTAGATATATTCAAACATGTTTTAAGCATTCGAATAAAAAATTTGAACCCATCAACATCTTTTCTGAAATTCAAAAAGCAATTTTATTCACAGCTCCAGGTAAAATGCATGAAAGACTAGATACAAAAGCAAACGCTACAAATGTCACATCAGTGATATTATAAAAACGAGTCATGGAAAAAAAGCCACCATGACCATTAAACACTTATCAAAAAAGAAGCATAAAACTTACAGTTCTGTGACATGGTATGATATTCAGGTTTTAATTTTGCTCTTATAAGAAAATTTCAAAGTATTTTATATTTTCATTTATAATGCACGATATGGAGAAAAGGAACAGAACAAAATCCTTCAACTCCCAAAACACTAGTTCCACAGATGCAGTTTAAAATTAGGTCACTGCACATTTGATGGACATAGCTTTGGTGTGCCCGATGGTATTTGTATTAATTTCTGTACTTCAATAAATTTTTCCCATCACTCCCAACTGTCTGCTAATTCTACTTTTTCAAAAATCCTTTATATAATAACAGAGCATTCATAAACAATCTACATTTGCTAAAGATATCACTGAAGTTTTTCTACTCCATATCTTTATATATTTCTGTATTATCATTTCATTAGTAAGACTGAATCCTTGTTTTATAAACAAATTATAAAATAACAGTAAACTATTTCCATTAAAATTACCTAAAATGGCTTCTCAGCGTTCAGAAAATATAAATAACTTATTACTCCAATTTACTAGTCCAATATGTTCAAGATCCAAATTAAATTTTATCCTAAATATTTTAAATGAGATGTTTTTGTGCCAACTATTTCATACTTAAAAGAAATTATATCAGACCAACGTATCCATGTGTGTATTATGTATATATATAGTTACAACTCAGAATTTAATCTGAACTGATGAAAGCACAGTTTCTCAAAGGGTACAAATATTTATTCTGATTCAGCAGGGAGAATGTGAATTATTCACCTTTAAATAGTATTTCTGTTTTATATCCCCTTCTAGCCAAGAGAAATAATCCCAACTTGTAGCAGGGATAACTTTAATTGTAAGCAAAAAAGTTCTCAGTACCTCAGTGCTTAGGCTCTGTTCCCAACAAGAGAAAAAAAAAAGAACACTATTAAGAAGCCCCAGTACCCAGTGCCGTTGAGTCGATGAGTAGAAGATATATGTTGACTATATTTCAATAAGCAGATTAGAAATTTTATGTTAAATGTATCCAAGCTTATACTTCATCCTTAACAAGTAAAATCAGAGTGCTAAAGGTAGGAAAAACAAAATAGATTTAAACAACAAAAACAAAAACTTATTTATCTATTTATACAGAGCTTTACTATTAGACTTTTTCCACTCTAGCTACGACTTGCTACTCAGGAAAGACAATTCCAAAGGCCATTCGGGCTTTTGATCTGGAAGCTGGAAGGAAACCTGTTATCTAAGAGACAAAAAATCCAAGAGATCCCCCCATCCAAAATTTACTTGACAACCATATATGACTTCTTATTGAACTCAAAAATATGTTATGTGCAATGCTCTCTCACATTGCCTTAACTTTCACATCTATAAACTTGGTAACAATTATTCAAAAACTATCATTCCATTTATTTAGCAGAACATCAGCTTTTTATAACATAGTATTTGGAGGAGGAGTTGCTGGGTGGTACAAATGGTTAATGTGCTCAGCCGCTAATCGAAAGGTTGGAGGTTTGAGTCCACCCAGAGGCACCTTGGAAGAAAGGCCTAGTGATCTATTTCCCAAAAAATCAGCCACTGAAAACCCTGTGGAGCAGTTCTACTCTGATACACATGGAGTCTCCTTAAGCCGGTGTCACGGATTGAATTATAACCCCCCAAAAATGTGTGTATCAACTTGGTTAGGCCATGATTTCCAGTAGTCTGTGGTTGTCCTCCATTCTGTGATTGTAATTTTATGTAAAAGCGGATTAGGGTGGGATTGTAACACCCTTTCCAGGTCACATCCTGATCCAATGTAAAGGGAGTTTCTCTCGGGTGTGGCCTGCACCGCCTTTTCTCTCTCAAGAGATAAAAAGAAAGGGAAGCAAGCAGAGAGTTGGGGACCTCATACCAGCAAGAAAGCAACACCTGGAGCAGAGCACATCCACT
Organism: Elephas maximus indicus; assembly: GCF_024166365.1. Lineage (NCBI taxonomy): Eukaryota > Metazoa > Chordata > Mammalia > Proboscidea > Elephantidae > Elephas > Elephas maximus. Next base: position 55,329,776 of record NC_064823.1, read on the forward strand.
GGACCCAGGGTACCTGAACCTGAGAAGATCCTCGACCAGAGGAAAATTGAGGACAAAGACCTTCCTCCAGAGCCGACAAAGGGAGAGAAAGCCCTCCTGTGGAGCTGATGCCCTGAATTTGGACTTCTAGCTAGACTGTAAAAAAATAAATTTCTCTTTGTTAAAGCCATCCACTTGTGGTATTTCTGTTATAGCAGCACTAGATGACTAAGACAGTCAGAATCAACTCAACGGCAACTAGTTTATTTGGAAACTAATAAAGCATTGGAAAAAAAGCAGCTATATATGCTCTGTCCAATAATTTTTATCAAGGTGAAAATCTACACTCTTGGATTTCTTAATACGATTTTAATAAACAAGAGGAATTTCAATGTGATATTAAGTACAAAAATGGAAAAAAAGGTCATAGTTTCTCAAAGTGTAAACTATCTGAAGGGTTACTTAAGTACTTCACATTGCTTAAAACAGATACAGTGCTATAAAAGAACCAACCAAACTGAGAATTAAAAACCTAATTTGGGTACTGTCTCTCACTTTGTATTTTAATTTCATTCTCTGCGCTAGAATGTATTTACATTACACCTTGGCTACTTTAATAGCTTCCTGATACCTCTGCTTCATATCTCTTCCCATTGCAATCCAAACTATGTGCCGAAAACATTAATTCAAGTTATTTTCAGTGACTGTTTCCTGTCCACAAATCAAAGTACAAAGTAACTCCACAGACTACATACATTTTAAGTGCAAACTCATAGTAATAAGTGGATGTAAAATCTCTGACCACAGAAGACCTCTCCTACCACCTGGTTATTTAACCTGCCTCTATTTTTTTCACAGCCCCAGTTCTGAACATTCCCCGCTCACCACAAGTTTCCAATCATCACCTTGCTGCTGACTTTTAACAGATGGGTTTGACTCCTACTTTATTGGGAAGACTGAGGTCATGCCAGAAATAATCCCTGACTGTTCTCTTCTACCTCAAAATTCTGCGACACTTTCTGCTATCTTCTCTCCTTTTCTAAGGCAGAAATGTTCCTTCCCATTCTAACACCAACCTGTTCACATGGGTTCATGATTTCATATCTTCATATTTCATCTCTGACCTTTCTTCACCAATTATCCCCTCTTTAGGAACTTTATTCTGTCCTTGTCCATAGGGTCTTAGCCTCCACTACTCCATGTAACTCTTACAACGTTGCCTTTTCCTTAAACTACTATCATCTCTTCTTTTTATCAAGCTATTTTCTTATCACTTATCATATCCTTTGAAATTAGATTTTTCTCCACAAGACTCAATTAAAAAAATTTTTTTAAATGATTGTCTCTTGATCAAACCACTAAAAATTTAGTATGGCAGTACTAACATTCAACGTTTTTAGAATTCATGACAATAAACCTATTTTCCTCAAATATTTCAGTGCTTCTTTATTTCTTTTACCCCCTAAGTGTGAATGTTTCCCTCATTCTTTCAATTAAAGATTTCTGACACTCCCACAGGTCAACCATCACTTTTAAATGCATGAATCTCGAAGTTCTGTCATCTGAGTGTGCCAATAGTACCTCAAGCTCAGCGTATTTCCAAACATATCCACCTGGTAGAGAATCTCACTACTTCTATCATTGGTGTTACCTAGATTCAAATTTTGGACTCAGATTCTTTTCCTCTTTCTTGATATCTACATAGATTTTTAAACATACACACACACACAAAAGCATACACACCCTTACTCTTTCTCATTCTCTCTTCCATTTGTTCAAGTTTGACCAGAAACAACAGCCTTAACCCACTGCCGTCGTGTCAATTCCAACTCATAGTAACCCTTTAGGACAGAGCAGAACTGCCTCACAGGCTTTCCAAGGAGAGGATGGTAGATTTGAACTGCTGACCTTCTGGTTAGCAGCCAAGGTTATTCTTCACTTAGTCTACCAATAATCTGTAACTAGGAATGTGCATTAGAACCATCTAGGGAGCTCCTGCAGAACAAGCATACGTATACCAGTCTAAATTCTAGCCTCAGAGATTCTGATTTACTGGTTCTAGAGTCTGGCCAAGAAAATGTATTTTGAAAAAGCTCCCAAAATGGTTCAGATTCAAACTTCCGGTAAAAATGACTGCCTATTTTATAATTACGTCACTTTCAAATTAATTTTTTCTATAGTATTAATTTAAGCAGTTCATTTTTTTTCCTTATTGGCTCCTCATTGTACAAAATCTTCCCCATTTTAGTTCCAGGCATTTCTTTCTACCATATTATTCACTTTTTAAAAAATATTTCTGGAAAGTCTCTTAATCTTCTATTCACAGTTCTAAATTCAATATAGATTAAATGTCTCCTTCTCCATAAATACCACTAGATGAGCTCAAACACAAAACGAGCTGCTTCCTAGAACTGTATTTAGCATGGGAAAAAAAAAAGATTTGTTGCATGACTAGGCGGAGAAAGATTATCAGAAAAACCATTTCCCCCCTCACATTATTTGCACGAAGTATTATAATGAAATATGCAAAGACATGGAGATAGAAAACCAAAAGGGAAGAACATGCTCAGCATTTCTCAAGCCGAAACAACTGAAGAAAAAATTCGAGCCCCGAGTTGCAATACTGAAGGATTCTATGGGGAAAATACTGAACAACGCAGGAAGCATCAAAAGCAGATGGAAGGAATATACAGTCCCTGTACCAAAAAGATCTGGTCGATGTTCAACTATTGCAGGAAGTGGCATATGATCAAGAAAGAACCAGTAGTACTGAAGGAAGAAGCCCAAGTTGCAATGGTGAAAAGCAAGGATCCAGGAACTGACAAAATACCAGTTGAGATGTTTCAACAAACAGATACAATGCTGGCAGCATTCACTTGTCTATACCAAGAAATTTGGAACACAGCTACCTGGTCAACTGAATGGAAGAGATCAGTATTTATGCCCATTCCAAAGAAAGGTGATTCAACACAATGTGGAATTATCAAACATCATTAATATCACATGCAAGTAAAATTTTGCTGAAGATAATTCAAAAGCAGTTCCAGAAGAATATTGACAGGGAACAACCAGAAATTCAAGCTGGATTCAGGAGAGGACATAGAACGAGGGATATCATTGCTGATGTCCAATATTGGCTAAAAGCAGAGAATACCAGAAAGATGCTTACCTGTGTTTTATTGACCATACAAAGGCATTCGACTGTGTTAATAATAACAAATTATGGGTAACACTGAGAATGAAAATTCCAGAACGCTTAATTGTGCTCATGCAGAACCTGTATATAGACCAAGAGACTGAACAAGTGGATACTGCATGGTTTAAAATCAGGACAGGTGTACATCAGGGTTGTATCTGTTCACCAAACTTATTCAATCTGTATGCTGAGCAAATAATCCGAGAAACTGGACTACAGAAAGAAGAATGCAGCATCAGGACTGCAGGAAGACTCATTAACAACCTGCGATACGCAGATGACACAACCTTGCTTGTGGAACATGAAGAGGATTTGAAGTACTTACTGATGAAGATCAAAGACTATAGCCTTCGCTACAGATTACACCTCAACAGAAAGAAAACAACAAATTCTCACAACTTGACCAACATCATGATAAAAGGAGAAAAGGTTGAAGTTGTCAAGGATTTCATTTTACTTGGATCCACAAATCAACACCCACGGAAACAGCAGTCAAGAAATCAAACAACATGAGACTATGTTGGCATCTCCTGTCTGAAGGGGAGGTGAGAGGATAGAGAGTGTCAGAAGCTGGCCGAATGGACATGAAAAGACATAGAGGAAGGAAGGAGTGTGCTGTCTCATTAGGGGGAGGGCAATTAGGAGTATATAGCAAGATGTCTATAAATTTTTGTATGAGAGTCCGACTTGATTTGTAAACTTTCACTTAAAGCACAATAAAAACTAAAAAGAAAAAAACTACTAAAAAAGAAACCAACTTATTGCACTGGGCAAATCTGCTGCAAAAGACCTCTTTCAAGTATCAAACAAAGATGTCACTTTGAGAACTAAGGTGTGCCTGATCCAAGCCATGGTGTTTTCAATCATCTCATATGCGTGCGAAAGCTGGAGAATGAATAAGGAAGACTGAAGAAGTGATGCTTTTGAATTATGATGTTGATGAAGAATATTGAATATACCACAGACTGCCAAAAGAATGAGCAGAACTGTCTTGAAAGAAGTATGGCCAGAATGCTCCTTAGAAGGGAAGATGGCGAGACTTCATCTCATGTACTTCGGACATATTATTAGGAGGGACCAGTCCCTGGAGAGGGACATCATGCTTGGTAGAGAGTCAGTGAAAAGGAGAAAGACCCTCAATGAGATGGATTAACACAGTGGCTGCAACAATAGCTTCAAACGTAGCAAAGATCTGAGGATGGCACAGGACCAGACAGTGTTTTGTTCTGTTGCACATAGGGTTGCTATGAGTTGGAACTGATTCAATGACACCTAACAACAAAAACATTATTTGCACTGGTTTTCTAGAACAAAGGTTTATTAATTATTACAAACTAATTACAGGGTGATACTAACTAACCAGGAATCACCTGATGTAGAGGCTTGTGGTCCAGTATAGAAATTCTCCCAAAGCTACAGCTGCCTCACCTATCAATACAGGTTGTAAAAGAGAAGGCAGAAGCTAGTAATTCCCTGTTGATTACCTGCTCAGACCAAGGTCCAAAGATTATTAATTTCCTCTCCTCAAATCTTATTTTGGGGCTGCCAGTTTTTTGTTGATGTTTTCCTAGAGTCCAATTTGGAGAGAAAAAAAAATTAGAGGCAATTCTGCCCTCCACTTGAATTGCACAAACCCAGTAAAAAAATTACTATTGCAACTCATGCTTCAGAATTTTATAGATATGTATTTCTCATCACATAAGGCTGAAAGAAGCAAGGTCATTTCCTACAGAAGACAGACTATGTACGTCTCCTGCATATTTTTTTTTAACTTTTAATTTTGAAATAATTATCAACTCACAGGAAGTTTCAAAAAACAACACAGAAAGGTCTTATTACCCTTCATCTAGCTTCTTCAATAGTAACATTTATATAATTCTAGGACAATATCAGGAAACCCTGGTGGCGTAGTAGTTAAGTGCTACGGCTCTTAACAAAGAGGTCAGCAGTTCGAATCTGCCAGGTGCTCCTTGGAAACTACGGGGCAGTTCTACTCTGTCCTATAGGGTCACTATGAGTCAGAATTGACTTGATGGCAGTGGGTTTTAATGGGTTAGTACAATATCACGACCAAGACATGACACTGGTACACAATTTACAGATCTTACTCAAATTTTATGGTCCCTGGGTAGCACAAATGGTTTGCACTTGACTACTAAAGGTTGATGGCTCCAATCCACCCAGCGCCACCGTGAAAAGTAGGGCTGGTGATCTGCTTCCATAAAGATTACATAAAGAAAACCCTACTGGAACAGTTTTACTCTGTAACACATGGGGTCAGCATCAGTCGGAATTGACTTGATGACAGCAGGGTTTTTATTTATTTTCTTAAATTCAGATTTTACCAGTTTATACACGCATGCATGAGTGTGTGTGCGTGCATGTATAGTTCAATGCAATCTATGAAAGCCAAAACTCGACGGGACTGTCTTATTTTTTGGGGTCTCACAAGTTTTTTGCCTTTGACAGGGTGCAGTCTTGCCACTTTTCTTTCTCTCTCCTTTTAGTGGAAGATATTTGAGCTTTCGTTCTCTTGACAGGCTTCCACTTTACAAAGATTCTGGCTTTTGCAGGTTTTACTGTATATTTGTGTAACCACCACCTGTATGTGACACTTAGAAATATTCACTTTCATGCAAATCAGATTTTTCTCAAATTGATAGCTGTCCTTTAAGTCAAAATAAGCTTTTTATTTTGGTCTCAGAAATTAGGACTTGGATATATTATACAACACACAGAAACTGCCCAGGTATAATGAATGCAAAGTAGAATTGTACAGTGGTTTAAAACTAGGAATAGATTCAAATCAAAACTTCAAATTTTTAAGTTCTATGCTTGAAGCCAAGTTCAGCCACCAAAAAGCAACACATCTGGGCTATAGCACCCTAACAGAACAACCTCTGCTGAAGTACTCAGTATTAACTCTTGGATTCTGTTAGAGGTTAGGACGAGAAACATTCGTACGGTGAACATCTGGGCAGCTTTTGTAGCACTATTATTGAAGACACTGTCCATAACACTAGTCAATAACATTTACATATTTTAACTAGGGATGTGCACAGACTAATCCAGGTAGGTGATGTTATTCTGATGTTAAATTCCTCCTAGCATTTTGTCACAATTTTTTGTTTCAGAATTAGAATATTTCTTTTTAGCATAAAATAGAAATTACATGGCCTATCAAGTTCTTTTTTCACCTTGTGCTACATTAGTGCTCATATATACTATATTTATATTACCCTTGATTCCAACTAAATGTATATGATTTCTAGAATCTGTATCTTTATTTTAAATATCTTGGGTTCATTAGCACATTACAACATGTACTTTTTAGGAATAACAATCATAGTATTTTCTTTGCACAGTGCTTTATAAATTGTATTGTACTTCTATATATAAATCTTATTTAATCCATATACAACCCCACTTGACCAATGAGGTAACTAAGATTCAGAAAGATTAAATAAAAATTTTGTTAATGGTGTAACTGTAACTAAAATCCATTTGCACTATCTGCTTCTAGAGGACACATTAAAATACTAATTTATAATTAAGTTTCAAATAAATTACTGTATATTTCTTTTCTAAGCAATGCACTATTTGCACAGTTTCTAAAAATGGCTCCAATTGGTACTGTGCCCTTCTGTATCCTTTTATTTTTATTCTGATCAGAAACTATAGGTTTAGCTTATATTCTGTAACTATCATGAAGTTGTGTTTCTGTATGCATTTTGTCTTTTCTACTACATTAAACGCTTTTTAATGGCATGAATCTTTACTGTAGAGCCTATCACAATGTTACAAAACAACATTTATTTCAAACTATATATTTGGGATATCTTTACAATGGAGTATTTTCATGTGGTAATAGTTACAATTACTATCTTTAAAAATAGTTGTTTATTCTTGTATACATGAAGTACTTTATAATAAGCCCATTCATGAAACACAACATATTGATAAAAATTGAGGAATCTTATTTCTGTCACTTATTGGCTGATTATTCTAAAAATGAACACTGAAAAAAATAAGGTAAATCTATAAACCTGCAAAACCTTTTAATAATATAAGTAATTAAATAACCTAAATTATAACCCTGAAATAAACACTTATTTTAAATTCCAGAACATAAATAGTTCCCTGTTGAATATAATTGCTGCAAACACACTTTGATCACTTACATAATTTTGAAGCATGCCTGCATTATATTAAAACATACTTATCCAACCAACTTGCATTATAAAACATTGTACAATTATTGCTAATTATTTTTCAACATTTTGAAGTCAGATCTATAAACTCTTTCTTTACCCTTTATATAAAAATACTGTTAAATAACTAGAATCAGTAAATATCCAAATAGATCCATGCACATACCGTAATTTTACGCAAATAAAATTACATGCCTTGTATGTTTGTTTGCCAACTGTGCTCTCCGCTCACAAGGTATTTTTATAAGCACCCCGCGCTGATTTTTTTTATATGCTGCTATTAAAAAAAATTTAGCATAGCACACTTACAAAAATATCTCACAGGAGGAAGGCACAGTTGGCAAACAAACGTAGACAGTGTGCGTTATTTGCGTAAAATGAGGTATTTGGGCATCATTTCTATTCATACTTGAAGTCAATGAATTAAAACTTATTTCACTTCATAAGCACTGGCTTTGGGAAACCTAATTATTGCCTCACTTTGAATATTTATTCATTCATCAGGAACAAGAGTACAATTTTCTTTTGTCTATCACATAAAACAGCATACCACATAAGCTTAAGTGTGTATTTTTCTTTCCAATAACAGGAATAATTATATAATAACAAGCATTAACATTATTTCTGTAAGTGGGCATATTTGTTTAATTTTAACATGTGTCAATTTCATTTATATATATTACTCATCCTCTGGAGTATAAAAAGTCACAAAAATTTAATTTCATGTAATTATTTCCTTCTATCTACAAAATACCTTTTAATCAGTCTATTGAATATCAATTATTTCCTGACATCAAGCACTAACATCCACAAACAGAAAATTCAGTCTCCAATCACCAAGTTGTCCCAAAGAATTCCAAATATGGGTGGCAATGTAACATGAAACTATTGAAAAATATAAGGCCATTTAAATATATCAACAAGGTAAGATGCATGGTTATACAAACAAAATTAATAACTAAAAGAAGGGAATACCAGTACAAACACAGCTTGCTGATTTCTTTCCTTATTAAAACACAAAACTTTCTTCCTTAATCTGAAAGATGTCAAGCTGCTCTTGAAAAATTATTTCAGCAAAGTTAAAGGGCAGAGGAGTTTTCTAATACTGTTTATACCAGAAGTCTACCTGGATACCTTGAAACAGAAACCTATAACTGAAGCGCCCTGGAGGCTCTCTGGGAGAAAAGAGAATAGCCATTTTAAATTAAAAAAAAAAAAAAAAAAAAGTCCCTGCTCGTAATTTTTTCATTTCTATAAGCAAGATAGAGACTGGGACTCAAAAAGTTCATCAGCAGTAAAGCCTAACTCCACCCCACTCAGCAGTTGTATCAGTCTGATGTTAGGATTATATGAGACGGTTCTCTTCCATTAGGAAGAGCCCCTAAAATGGGCACTGTCAAGGCTGGTAAAACTGAAATCTGACCACTTTTTTCCCCAAAAGATTTCCTGGATTTTATGGTGTGTGTAATTCTTTTTACAGCTAAAGTTCTTCTTTCAAATACACTAACCCAGTGCCCTCGGGAACTGAAATATGCTAGCAAATGTTTTATTTTTTAGGTGTATAAGTAAAAAAATTTATAAAATGCACACAAATTTCTCAAACTTTTATTTCCAACAGTGAATTCCTTATAGTACTTTCTGTATACATCCCTTTTACTATCTTTGGTAAGCATAATATGATCCTGAATAAACCCATGCCAAAAAATTACTCACTTGGAGTACATTTACAAAACGTAAGTCAACTGATTAGCTTGACAACTAAGACTGATGAAACACCAACATATGAATTTTAAAACACACTTTATTTGGAAGAAAATGACTCTATGTAAATTTTTCTATTTTCTTTTTAAGAATGAAGCATTACATTCTTGAGAGGAAAGAAGGCTGATACATTAATTAATATACAAGTCATCAAATACTGTTTAAAAAAGAAATTTCTGGGTTCTTTAAAACTTCTAATTGTCACAAAATGTAATGAGAAACTCATTTCAAGTAAATTCACAAATCAACCACACAGCATTACATTTACAGATTTTTATATCCCCCTTTTCATTCAAATATAGGCACTGTAGTTTTCCTACAAATGATTATTCTAGAGAAATCACTAAGAAGTTCACAGAAATTTAATTTCAAATAAAAAGATAAGAAAGCATGCAGTCTTATGAAATTTACATGCATAAGACAGCATGGCACAATGAACACATTTTCACCATGTTTTTTAGTAATATATTACTTCTCATATTTATTCATTTTTAAGACTGCTAACTTTATTTCCCTTAAATAAGGTTAAAAGATGGCCTGTATGCTTAATTTTTCATTTAACTATAATTTCCACTGAACTGAATGATCATGGAGTGCTTATATTTATAAATGAATGAAACCCAGAAAATTTTAACTTCATATCCACAGAACTTCATACTACAGACTTTATAAGTATAGAGTAAAATTATATGATAAACATTGCAATGCTAAACACTGTAATAACAGGCTTCGGTTTCATCAAGAATGGTAATCTTATTAACTAGACATTTATTACCCTGACTTCAAGGCCTCTTTAGAGTACACAGGAAATAAAATTACTCTGTGCCCATAAAGATCATAGCAACACAAGACAAAGGTCACTGTTTCTTCTATTTTGCTAATATTAAATGAAACTCCAGGACTAAAGTACTCAAAACAGATAATATTTCATATGTTCAAACATGCAAAATTCAAGAATAACTAAACAAGATTTAGAGAATACTTTCGGTAGTCTTAAATTCCAGTAATAAAAACATAAGAAGGAAAAAAATGAAAACAGTAATGATCAATACTCTTTACACATACATGCCATCAATCTTTGACTATAATCTGGCAGAGATTTTTTTCAATACATAATGTTAAAATTAATCATATAAAATATACATTAAATAGCTCATTCTTGAAAGCTGAGATTACAAGCTATGGTGTTTAATAAAAACCCTAAAGAAATACAAAACTAGACAAATAACACTAAGTTTTATAAATAAAGCTAATAGCCTAGGATAAAAAGAATCGGCACGTAGGAGCAGACAGGTAAATTTGTAAGCAGTATTGGGGTCTGGAAACTGTAATTTAAGAGTTATATTAAGACAGCTCATGCTCAGAAAAAGTTTCAGAAAAAGTAAACAAAGAAAAAACAAATTAGGCTTTTTTTTTTTTACCACTACTGTTACAGATAAGTTATAACTGATAACTGCAATCTTAATCCTTTTTTCCTATTTCCTTTTTATACCATAAATAAATATTTTTATGACCTGATTTTTTATCAGGCTCATAGGTATAAAGGACTTTTTGAGTAATTACATATTATAAAAAGGCCTTGTCTTTTGTGTTTATAACAAAGATGTATTTTGAAAAGTGATTATAAACTCAAGGGCAAAGTAGGCATTTAAAGCTATTTTAGTTATATAAATAGAAGTAAAATTTCTAGGCTTTCAGGTGAATGATAAAATGTGTATTTGTTTCAGAAACCAGAAATCTAAATAAAATCAGGATAAGCCTAATTAAAGTGAATGTACTCAAGATTTTTCTGTATTTTGTCTATATACAGGTAGGAGGGAGAAGTAGAAAACGTAACGTATTTGTAATAAACCCATACCCAAGATCTTCCCTCCCTCTGCCTAATATAGCGATGTACTACAGCAGGCGGGGAGGATGACAATGATGTCACGACAAATCTGAATGGAGTCAATGCAAATGCAGCCAGCCATTCTAGCTTTTGGGAAGATAATGGATTTCATGAATGGTTTTACTGAACTGCACGTAATTAAAGATGTATTTGGACAGACTTAGAAACTTCAAAAAACTGTTCAAAATCATTCTCATTCAGATAGTACTTTAATAAAAAAACTTAATTAAAAAGACATCTATATATTTTTCTTCTAAATTTAAAAGCCCCAATGTCTTACAAATTAACTTACTTTCCTCTGAAAGAGTATCCTCCTCTTATGATACAGAGGGAAAAAATTCATTTCCTGTAACCTCTCAGTTAAGAATGATACGGCCTAAATTTCCAACAGTTCTGCTAAATAAGTCATCCTGGCCCATGTCAGTGTCTTAGTAAGCCTAGAAAAGTCAGTGCTAACACCAGAAGTAAAATTAATCTGAAAATCGTAATTCTTAAACAAAAAAATTAAGTGTATTATTGATACTGCAATACTTACGACTGTCATAGCATATGTTTCCCAGAGCCCTGCCTGTTTGCAGCAGCACTTCTTGGTCTTTGCTATTTAGCAGCTGCACCAGAGGTGAAATCAATCCAGCATCCACACACGGAATTCGCATAAATTCTGAAAGTAAAAGATACTTTATTAAAAATCTAAAGATTTTCAGTTTATATAAATCAACTCCCTTAATAAAATACCTACTATCAAAATGTGTACAGGGTTTTACTATTAAAGAGTACATTTCTGTTCAAAAGTACCCTGCTAAAACCTTACTAAAAACTTCATGAAATTAGTACACAAGAAATGAATGGGGTCATATTTTTCTTTGCTGATAGTCTCTGCCATAACCAAAGGGATTTTTAATTAACTTTCATGACACCTAATTTATTACTCTTTTTCCATAATAACTGGATGTACTTTGAAAGTAAACATGTGATGATGGAAATATTGTCAGCATTCTTTCTACGAGCCTTATAATTAAAGTACTGCGGTGAAACTAAGCCATCAACTTGCCTAATTTCTTTCATTATAACCCAAAAACCCATTGCCTTTGAGTTGATTTTGACTCATAGCAACCCTATATGGCAGAGTAGTACTGCCCCACAGGGTTTCAAAGGCTGTAAATCTTTTCAGAGCAGACTGCTGTACCTTTCTCCCACTGAGCAGCTGGTGGGTTGGAACTGCTGACTTTTTGGTTCGCAGTCGAGCGCTTTAACCACTATGCCACCAGAGCTCCTTTCTTCTACTATATGTTCTCTAAAAAGCTAAAACATAAATTTCTTTAAAAGATTCCAGTGAATCATTTAAAAAATATAGGTTCTTTTCATTGGTAAGATCTAGCAGAATCATCTATTCCTTATCATCATTCCTATAAAAACATTCCTATCCTTTATTAAAATCCATTTTTATGATGTCTCACTCTATCTACTGTTGCACCCACACATTCATAGGTCTAAAAAAACACCAAATGTTAAGCTTTCTTAAAATTCAAACTCACTTTTTTCCTTTGCTTTAAAGTAAAACATTTACTGATGCCCAATCATACCACCAAGAAGCCCTGGTGGCGCAGTGGTTAAGAACTTGGCCACTAATCAAAAGGTCAGTAGTTCAAACTCACCAGTCACTCTGCACAAGAAAGATGTGGCAGTCTGCTCCCAGAAAGATTACAGCCTTGGAAACCCTATGGGGTAGTTGTACTCTGTCCTATAGGGTCGCTATGAGTCGGAATCGACTGGATGGCAATGGGTTAACGATACCACCAGAGTCATGATTAGAAATAAACATTTTTTAGCAATTTATGGTGGGCTTTTTTACTATAACATTTGAGGATAACGAAGATTTCTAATGAATGGAAGTTCATCAATAATGAACACCTGAATTGTCATTTTGGACATATGACTTACCACAAGGATGTTTCAGTCAATAAAGTTACTCAACAAATAGCTAAGTCCTTGACCCATAACCAATTCTAATAAAAAAACCACAATCTTTTCAAGTGGGTCCACTCAATTTTTTCTACATGCACACACATAACCAATCCTTCCTCACTTCCTCTTCATTTTCAAATTCCTACTGCACACCATATAGGGGTGTTATGTGAGCTGTTAGCTCTGAACCAACTTCATTCCCCATCTAACATAACCATAAGTCACAGATGTGCTCCTCACTACCTAAACAAAGGATTTCATTTCTATTATGTCTCTTACTTACCACTATATTACTGAAACCTTCTCTAATTTAAATTTCCAAGATTCAGAGTCCTTCTTACTTCTAAAGCTAACTTTTGGTAGGTTTGGTGGTTTATCAACTCATACCCCACCAAAATCCCAATGCTGTCAAGTTAATTCGGATTCACAGTGACCCTACAGGACAGAGTACAACTGCCCCACAGGGTTTCCAAGGCCATAATCTTTACGGAAGCAGACTGCCATATCTTTCTCCCATGGAGTGGTTGGTGGGTTCAAACCGCTGACCTCTTGGTTAACAGGCAAGTAATTAACCACTGTACCCCCAGGGCCTCATATTCCACCACCCACTGGGAAAACAAATTATGTTATATACTTGCATGAATTTAACAACTACCTATAAAAAAAAAAAAAAAAATTTTTTTTTTTTTTTACCTATAGGGGATCACAAATCAATCTACTTGTCTACTTTTTAAATTAATGGCCACTTTAGAATTTTTTTTTTTTTTTAGGAGCCCTGATGGCACAGTGGTTAAGAGCTTGGCTGCTAACCAAAAGGTCAGCAGTTTGAATCCACCAGCTGCTCCTTGGAAACCCTATGGGGCAGTTCTATTTTGTTATATAGGGTCGCTATGAGTCGGAATTGACAGCACAAGTTCTTTTTTGGTTTTTGAATTTTTATAGATTTTAAATATTAAATGAACATGCCATCACCTCAAATTAAAGACAGAGGTGTTTATTATCCTTTTCACCTAGTTTCCAACAATGGGATCATTTCAATGATGAATGAAACAAAAAATTTAGGAATACTTTCTGATTTGTAATCTATTTCATAAGTGAAAGCTGTTGGTATATCTTATTGCTTTGTTTTGTTGTTGCTATTTTTCTAATGGCGGAAATATCAAATTACTTTTTTTCCTTGTCCTTCTGTTCTAATTGCTCATATGATAACAATCTGTCTTTCAAAATATTGACTCTAATCAATAGCTTCAGGTATTCTTTAAATGATGGGGGGTAAATAATTATAGGAAAATTGTAGAATCTAATAACTGTTCTGAACCACTTTATACTCAACAGCATATAAAGACAAAACAAAGCTAGTATATTCTTCGGCTTTTAGTCGATGTAAAAGTAATACTTCAGTCCCTGGAGGAAGTAAAGTCCTTCTAAAACCTTTTGCTTTTCAATTTATTTTTTTAACTGAGGAGTGGCAGCCCTCCTTAGCTAATCTTAATGACATGAAGTCACCATGCTTCAGATGGATATATGTGTGAAAAATACACCAGGAATTTATAAGAAATATGTTTAAATTATATTGGAGAGGCTACAAAATGGCTACAGTGGTTATCCTCACTCAGAAAGGGTTCCTACTACACGTATCCCTCTATTTACACCACATGAGCCTGCTACCTGGGCACAGCAGACTGTTCTCTGACCTAAGTTCAGCATATAGACAGGCTGACCAACAGCCTATCAAGTGGTCTGGTGTGAAAGAACTGCTGAACAGAGCAATTGTGATGAACTAAAAAAATGAGACCCTTTCTCTAGGGAATCTGAACTCCAGAGATCTATAAAGTTCTTGAGGCGGGGGCAGTAGGAGGGAGAGGCTGAAGGCAAGGTACAGAATAACCGTGACTAGAAATCAAAATCAGTGGAAGCCATTAGGCAACAGAAGGCAGAAACCTGTATTTGTATATGTGTCTGTATAACACAGAAATTTTTTTTCTGCATGTATAGAAATTCATACAAAGATTCTGAAGAATAGACACCATTCTATCTCAATAACCATCCAAATTTAGTAACACGAAGCTGATTTCCTCCTATTATTCTTTTTTTTCTTTGAATGTAGCAAAATATTCACTTAAATTCTTGTTGACTGAATATTTCTCTATCTCTCTAAATTCAGAGTGCCGATTCCTTGCTCTCTTGCTTTTTCTTTCTCAAACCTACCTGAATTACATATTCATTATCATCAGTAACGTACAGGCTGTGATGAAGACCATAAACTAAATCATTTTCTTTTTATACACACTGAGATTTATAAAATGCCTTTTTGCATATCTACTTACAAACAAAAAAACCCGACAACTAAATGTATTTTTCCTGGTATCAGCTACTTTAATCTAACGTTTATAAGCCAAATAAAAACACTGAGTGTGAGAGTCTACCTTAATGTTTGTTGGACTTCACAGTAGTGGATATTCAGAGTATGAATTTTCTCTAATAACCTCCCTATATTTTCTCTTGGCCTTTTATGCTTTTCTTTAAAAGAACGAGGAAAACTTTACTGTTTGAATAGAAAAGAATAAGTAGTTTTACAAGCGGGCTGTCAAACTGATACTATTTTTCATTCATACTTTATCTGTGTTGCCCTTGTTTTTTAAAGATAATACTGATAACCATGATTTAGACTATGCTTGTTTATATAGCATGCTTACAAAAGGAGTTTAAGCTTCCTACACTGAAGTGCCAAGTGAAACTTTAAGTTACCCAACAAATATGGTGCAATTTTTCTAAAGTATTGATTTTACTCAAAGATTTTTTTGGGGTATACACATTTTACACAAAATAAAATGTACTTATTATGGAGTATGGGGCAAAATTAAAATAGATTTAAATGAAAAAAAACATGATACTTTCCTGCTTCTGGTGGTGCTGCCCACCCCCAGCACCTTGGGAGTATACTTTCACTCTTATTGTTAAAAAGGAAGAAATAGTCAATGGATAGATAATTCCTGCCTTGTTTACTTCTCCTTTGCCTCAAATCATTCTTAAATCTATTACATAGGGGAATATTTTTCATTTAAAAGTCTAAAAGCCTTTTACTACAATTTAGGGCAATAGCTGTTCTCCCATGTGAAACTTTTCCATGGAACTTATTAACATCGTCTGGATTTTGTATGTCAGCATACAGTGCAGTATGTTAATCTGCAGAGATTCTTTTTGTATGTGCAAATTTTAAAATAATTATATTTTATGTTTAATCCAGCTCTAAAAATTATATACTAATATTTCTCTTTTAATAGTTATATAATATATACAGCATATTACATGTTACAGATTAATTCCAATCTCTTTTTTCCCAGATTCATTTGATCTTTTTTCATTGTCAAGCTTCTAACAAGAATACAAGCCCAATTTATAACCTCTGTTGGGTTCTGGGTTGGGTCATGTTACTTTAATAAAGCTTTAATATACTTTTTCAGCCAGTCATTTAAAAAAAGAAAAGTGGTGGCTAAGTAATAAATATCCAAATTGTTTTAACCAGTATCCCATTTATTTTCATCAGTAATGGTTAGTGATATGCCCTAACAAGCCTCTGATTAGAAGTAAAAAAGGTAAAAATTCTAGTGTCTATAAAACATAGCTTTTATTTACTACAAAATTACTAAAGGAAACTTCTACCAGCAGAGTTATCATGAAATTGTGATAAAATATCATGAGGATATTAAGTAATAGTACACAGGAATGCAATTCATTTTCCAAAAAAATTTATTATCCAAAATTTCTCAATCTATACTATAATGTGTCTGCCCATTTTTACAAAAAAGGATTTCAAGATCAAATCTGAATTTCTACCTTAATTTCTAGAAATTTATACTGTGCCTATAACAGGTTTAAAGATAAACTACTTGATCTTAAAAACCATGCTGCTTTGTGTGTAAGATTCAGACAGGGGTTGGTCTAGGTTATAAAACAGTATCTGGAAGAGTTCCAGTTTTAAACCAGATCTGCTTTTAGGTGTTCTTTGCTGCCCAAGGCAATCACTACCTATTTGGAGGAGTTCAAATCTGCTTAACAGTACACTGAATATGCCCAGGCCACTAGGAAGCCCATGGACATTTAAGATCAGCTAGAATCCAAAACACGGCATGGTGATTACATAATTGTAACAGCATAGATGGGACATACAAACAATGGTTGGCCAGTTTTCAGTTAATCAAAAACCAAAAAATGATTTATCAGCATAGAATCTCACTGGTACTTGAAAGATGTTTTAAGAACCTCTTAAAAAAGTGAAAAGGTTTCATGTGCTTTTCTTTTTAGTAACACACATATGAACAAGTTGTTTTACTGGGCCAGAAAAACAATGAATACCAGTACTTCGCAATACAACTTGCCATGGCGATTACACAAATGAAGCCAGAAAATTTTAAGTTCTTCTCTTTAAGGTATAATATATGCAATTTACTAAAATAAACGGTCTAAAAATAATATCAAACTGACAAATTGAAGCATACTAAAGGTATTACATTTAGTACGGGCCCTCTCTCATGCTTACAAATTCCTTTAAGAATTGTGTTCTTCTTAAGCTGACTGAACTAAAATAATATACTAATACTTCTGCTATAACTTAATCCTTCCAAGGAGTCCCTCACTGGATATAAACTAATAGAATGGGATGGATTAAGTATTATATAATCTAAACTTTGTCGCTATTGTTGATTTTCCAGAGTATTCTTACATGGAAATTTAAGGAATACATGTTTGCTCAGAAGGTGAGGGAAGAAGACAGAACTGCACTTCTGAAGTCGAGTGTCAGTGTCAGGAGGACCAAAACCAAAAACCAAACCCAGTGCCGTCGAGTCGATTCCGACTCATGGCGACCCTACAGGACAGAGTAGGACTGCCCCATAGAGTTTCCAAGAAGCGCCTGGCGGATTCGAACTGCCGACCCTTTGGTTAGCAGCCACAGCACTTAACCACTACACCACCAGGGTTTCCATCAGTAGGACAGGCCACACCAAAAAAAAAACAGTGAGTTTATCTGGTTGTAACACAAATCAAGATATACATAAAAAAGGTAAGCCCTCCTATGACAATGAAGATAAATAACTTATCTCAAAGATCCTATAACCAAAGAAATAAATAATACAAGTATAGCTGGGACTAGCTGTCATTTTCCTGAATGCTACAGCAAAGGAAAGCAATAGCAAATGAGAAATGTATGGATAGAATGACTATAACTATAGTCATTTTAAACAATTACATGAAAAAGTCAAAGAAAAGAGAAACAGAAAGAAAGAAAAAATGTCTACTCTACAAAATTAAAACATAAATGAATAAAACATACTGACAAGTAAGGTGTAAAACTGAAGATGTTCCCAGCAGAAAAGTTCTTGAGGAAAACCTCACCATTTTTGGCTACTTCTGCTATGATGTTAGCTACTTTGGCTGTGCAGGAAGACTGTGGAGTCAACAGATCTGCAAAGAGTTGAAGTATTCCACTTCCTTGGATTTTTTCACTTGTTTCCGTATCTGAAAGAGAAGCATACAAAGACTTTCAATGAAAACCTTCAACTGTAACAGTGACAACTTTGTCTACAATGAAGACTTTAAACTCTTCAAGCATTCTTCCCGTCCATAATAGAAATTAGTTTCAGTATATATTCAGAAGTATGTATTTATATAAAATAACCTTCAGCTACATGTTACTGTTTTTATCTTGAGTTTTAATCTGCACTAAACACTTTAAAATACAATTTTTTGTCAGTCTACAGTCAGACTATAAAGGAAGTCTTTCTGCATGTACCACTTGCATACCAAACTTACTTTTCAATGTTAGTTCCAAATTTTCAGAGGAAGGTTTTTTTTCCACTTCCTTTTTGATTTCTTAGATCTGTAATAGTTATTTTAAATAAACTCTATGGTTCCCTATAATCCTAAAGCAATTTTTTAAAAAATGAATGGCAACTATTAATGAGCAAGAAACTCATCTATCATTTTATATGGAATGAATGAGGATAGCTGAAGAGACTACATAGTTCCATATGACTATTCAGTTTTCATACAACTCATTCAAACCACCATTAGTGAAGAATGGAAATAGAAAACAGTAAAACAGAACTCTATTTGGTGACACAGAAATTCAAGAGGCCCTTTCTTCTTTCCTTTCCTTTCCTAAAAATATAAACAGGCTATGAAACCAAACCCCTTATTTTGCTGTGTATATTTCCAACAACAATAAAAATAAAATATATTAAAAAAAAAAAAAGTCCAAGCCCTTCCATGTACTTGTTATTTAGAGTACAACCTATTAAAATAAAAGATGATAGGAATATCTGAAATGATGAAGAAAGTAAAGAAAAGCTCAAGGAAATAAAATTTAAAATTACCATTTTATTCTGAACAATGAAGAAAATAACATGTATTTAAAGACAAGATTGTAAGGCTCATTAAAATGTTTAATTTGATGATTCTATGTGTACCTCCATTACATCCTCTGAATATACATACAAATAATAAAGAACCCTAAAAACTTCCTGTTAAAGAGCAACTGAAATAATCAATAGACAGTAGGAAAATAACTCTTAGTAGGTTGTCCACACACACAAAAAAATCATGTATTTCTTTACAGCAAGTACTGACTGGTTAGTGTACTGGCTTTCAAACTGTAGGTTCCAATCCATCAGTGAGCTCTGAAATCTATTTGGTGAAGGAGAACCAGAGATTTTTTAAAAAGAGAAAGAGAATTAACAACACATGCAACAATAACAAAAGAACAGAAAAAAAGCTTTGAACACAGTATGGTGAAACGCTACTAGTGAAGCTTTAGTTTGAATTATGTGCATAGGTATATGACTGTACGTATATGTGCATATAAAATGTATTTCTAATCGTGGGTTCTGGTCAAAAGTTAAAAACCACTGTATCATGCATCCCTTGACTGCCTAGGACTATGGGTTAAAACACACACAAAAAAACCTGCTGCCATCAGGTCGATTCCAACTCACAGCGACCACAGCACTCCTTTAATATCATCGGGAGGGGTTAGAATTGTCAAATAGTTTGTATTCACTGAAGCAACAGAAAATTGTGCTTTTACAGATTTATTATCTAAGAAGAATAATCATTTGCAAATCATAGTGTGTGTGTATGGCATTAGTACCACAGAGAAAATAACCAAGATTATTCATGCTGAAACTCCTTCCATGCATTTCCTTTTCCTGCTGTAAGCCTAGTCACTTTTCAAACACTGTATTTTAGTTTCTTATATTTTATGTACTATATAATAAAAAGGCTCTTTTGGAGACACTCTAAGACAATCTTTATTAACGGAAGGGAGAGCAGCCCAGAAAGATGAAGTAAACTTATCTAAAGTCACCAATCATAAAAATCACAGAGCTTAAACTAAAGTCTCAGATTCTACATTAACAAGTGAACATGTGGGTCACCTGGTGTCATTTTGTTTAGAAACATATTTAAGCACTAACAGATGAAATCTGTCCTATTCTATGCTATCATTCTACTGTTTCTTACAATTCAGGTTATTACAAGTGCAGAGGACACATGATAGGGCACACAACAGAGCACCTATACTTTCCTCGAGTCTAGTTTAAAATATAATGTGCCTTTTTTGCTTTTACTTCTTGGTCTAAAAAAAATGTTTTTAAGGCACAGAAAATATAATACCTAAGATCCATTAATTTATTTCTTTTTAGGAAGAAGGCAAAAAGAACTGAACTCAATTTGCCATGTTAAAACCCTTCCTTCCCTGACCACTGCTACCAGAAGATGCAACCTTAGGATGCTGGGTCAGATTGCCCAGGGATTTAGTCCCACCATCTGCTGATGCTGGGATGACAGCAAGAGTCTGGCAAACGGCATGAATCGTGATTAAATGTGATGCTGTGACATTTGTGTATGTGAAGGGGAGCAGTTAACTGCAAATCACCCATGCATGTCCCATTGTAACTAGAACTGAAATAACAGCTTCACAGGCACAGGCAAAGGAAAAAAAGAAAACAAAATGCAGAACTCTTGTGCTCTGACTGATGAGGCTTTCCACAGATTAAAATCCAAAGAACTAGAAGAATAATCACAATTAAGTATTTGGGAATAGTATTTTTTAATGCTATTGGCAGAGAATTAAAAGGAAAAATATAATCTAACTTTTCATATAACTCTGATCTAATATTCAGAAATATTTAACAGGAATTCTATTTACTTGCTAACGTGGATTTCTATGTAAGTTTGAGTCTAAATTAAACAACTGAGAATTACCTTCTTTGCTTTGGCATAAAAACATGAACCAAATACTCCTTATCACTGAAGTGCTACTATCTAATCAATATTCCAAATTTCTAACCTCATTGAATACAAATACTTTTTCCACTGCCATTCTATTGCATCTCAAAATGTATATTTATCTGTGAGCCAAAAGATTTTCTCAGATATTTGTAAGCACCCTTGAAATGATTTTAAACGGGCATCAAGAAGTAGTCAAAGGTTGACGTCTGCAGGTCTAAATGAACGGCTACTTGTACAAAATCATGCACTGTGACCAGAAGTTCTAAAAAAAAAAAAAAAAGTAGACTTTTCATTATCTTTAGCCAGACTATTACTGACATTTTAACTACAACTTATCGGCACTCATTTTTAATGCTTACGGGAATCAATTCAACATCTTTCTTCCTCTTCACATTTAGGTGCAGTCATAAAAATGTTTGCGTATGCCTATAGATTACAGGTAGCTGACAGTCCTGGAATTTCGAAGGACCCATATATGCAGGGCACTGCTACTTTAAAATAGTATCTGTGTGAGTAACTGCAGGAGTCCTGTCCATCACAGTTGCCCTTGCAGTCCTGCAAGCAGTCATTCTGTCCCCGCAGCCCTATGTCCACACTCCATCTGACCTGTAGCAGCTTAGTTATGAAACTGCCAGTGATACAAAGAAGAGGAAAACTGGGACTTTCAGCCAGAGAAACTTGAAGCCAGGCTACAACACCATATGGGGAGAAGTTAAAGCACGGCTCATACAACTTCTCAAGGCCAAGAGGAGAAGGGAGGGAATAAGTGGAATGGGAAGGAAATCATAATTTAAGATTATGGCACGAAAAAGGCTAAGGTTTCCAACAAAGCTGCCAAGTAAATACATTAAAATAATTGGCTTTTCAGTTAAATACCAAGAGGAGGCTTTCAAGTATGCTGCTACAGTAAGCTGAATTTATGATGTTATGTTAACATATAGGTTTCACAGTGATAAATTAATAAAAAGCATTTGATAACCAATTTACAGTAAACCTCGTTAGAAAATAAAAATGACTGCTATTACTATCATTGTATTTTGATGAAAATGTATGCAGATTAGATTGATGGTATAAAAAATTTTTTTTTTAATAATTTTAAAGTAATAAAAATGTTTTCAATTTTACTTAGATTTGCTGGAACAATAAAGAACTGACACTTTCATATTCTCTGTTTAAGGGATCCTTTTGGCAGATTGTGAGGAAAAGACAGGTTTGTATCAAGGACTAAGATTTCGGATTGACTACAAAGACTAGAACTATGACTCAAAGAGCCACGGGTCTCCAGGTCTCTGGAAAGCTGTATATTTCCTAAGTAGCAGGGTTTTAGAATAGAATATAACAAGAGACCTGATCCTGTGTCTAGGTGATCTTATCCAAACCCAAGGCATTTACTACCACAGATAGAAGTCCCAATCCTCTCTCATTTTAGCCAATGGAAAACAAAACATTTGCACTTGAATATACCACAAATAACTCAAATATATTCAAAATCAAATTTGTCCTCTTTCCCTTAAATTCATTCTAGTCTATCTCAGTAAACGGCAGGAAACCCATCTAAGCCAGAAGCCCTAGAATGATTATAAATTCTTCTTTTTCAGTAAACGCCTTCCTAAATCACCTACTTTAATCATAACTCAGGTCCCACAGATGCCACCTCACTATCTTTTGCATCTATTCTTTCCTTTCTACGTTCATATTTCAAGTTCTTCTCAGTTCCCACCTTTATTAAATGCAATAATCTGCTAAACAATCTCCTCCCTACCTCTTGTGCTCCCTGTTTTCCCCCAAGCTATCATCTACAACGATACCAAGATAAACTTCTGGAAATGCAAATTTTATGTCACTCCCTTATTTTAAATTTTTAAGGGTCTTCCCTAACTTTTAATTAAACATTCAAACCTATCCATGATATTTCCCAATCTTATCTCCTAATACGCCTCCAGAGGCATCTTACATTCTAGCCAGGCTAAATTACTTACAGTAACTCACATTAATCATCTTATTTCATATCTCCTTACTAAAGGCAATGTTCCCTCTCTAATATGTAGCCCCACCTCTACCACTTTAGCTAACTCCTATTCAGTGTTCTCATTCAAGGCTACTTGACTGAAAGTCATTCAATGTCTTTTTAGTGGTATTTGACTACCATAAAAACTGTATTTAAATATATATTGAGAGCATTTAATTTTTTTAAAGCATTTTCAAACACATCTCTTTACTTTTAAAAGTCATATGATAAGCAGAGAAAATACTGAAGTTATCAAGGATCTCGTTTTACGTGGATCTATTATCAACGCCCATGGAAGCAGCAGTCAAGAAATCTGCATCGGGCAAATCTGCTGCAAAAGATCTCTTTAAAGTGTTATAAAGCAAAGACGTCACTTTGAGGACTAAGGTGCACCTGACTCAAGCCACAGTATTTGGTATTTCCAATTGCCTCATTTGCATGTGAAAACTGGACAATGAATAACGAGGACTGCAGAAGAATTGATGCCTCTGAATTATGGTGTTGGTGCAGAGTATTGAATATACCATGGACTGCCAAGGAAATCCTGGTGGCATAGTGGTTGAGAGATACGGCTGCTAATGAAAAGGTCAGCAATTCAAATCCACCAGCTGCGCTTTGGAAACCTCGTGAGGCAGTTCTACTCTGTCCTGTAGGGTCACCATTAGTCAGAATTGACTTGACGACAACAGGTTTGGGTTTTTTTTTTTATGATCCTATAATTATTAAAAAATGAAGAGCTGTATGGTTAAAAAATAAATACAAGATATTTACTCAGTAACTGAACATCAAAAAGAACTGTGTTAATGGTTGTGGTAAAACAGGACTATGTAACTAGAACTACTCACCTAGAAGCTGAAAGTAATTATTCAAGACATGGTCAGCATAGCAAATACAGATTTCCTCACTGTAAACTAAGAGAATGAGGATATAGTAAAATATAATGAAAGAACAATAATTCCAGTAAAAGACCCATCTCCATTTTGTCAAACACTTTGGGGGAAAATACGAAGTAAACAAAGTTAAATAGATTTGGCATGTACAGGAGTCTACAGTATTCTTCAAAGTCCTTTATCTGTTAACTGTGTGAGCCTACAAGGTTACACACTGTTTCTCAAATAAACAAGCCATTTTTTTTCTTTTATTATTTTGTTGTTGAGAATATACATAGTAAAGCATACACCAATTCAACTGTTTCTACGTGTACGATTCAGTGACACTATTACATTCTTCAAGTTGTGCAAGCATCCTCACCCTCCGTTTCTGAGTCGTTCCCCCCCATTAATGTAAACTCACTGCCCCCTAAGGTTTCTATCTAATCTTTTGAGTTGCTATTGTCAATTTGATCCCATACAGACAGTTCTTAAAAAAGCATAATGCTCAGGGCAGACACTCCTTACTAGTTAAAATATTGTTTGATTTTAAGAAGACTTCAGGGGACACATTTTTCGGTTTATCTCAGGGCAATAATTTCAGGTGTTCATCCAGCCTCTCCATGGGTCCAGAATGTCTGGAGTCCATGAGAATTTATTCTGCATTTTCTCCTTTTTGATCAGGATTCATCTATAGACTCTTTGATGAAAATGTTCATTAATGGCAGTTATTTCTTGTTGGAGCACCTCAGAGAATGAGTGATCAAAGGAACCCACTTAGGGAAATACAACTTTACACAAATTGCAAGTCAATGCAGTTTTAAAATTTACTCTACTTTTCCCCAGAAAACAAACAAAAAATGTAAATAGAAATGCAAAAGAAGATGAGGAGTCACTTAAAATTTATATTATATAGGCATTCCTTGGAAATTCTATGGGGCAGTTCTACTCTGTTCTATAGGGTCGCTATGAGTCGGAATCGACTCGATGGCACTGGGTTTGGTTTTGGTTTTGGTGACCTTAGTCAAAGGAAACAAAATTGACTGGCTCACAATATTATCTTAAAGTAAGATATAAGTAAGAAATGTCCAACAACAGATATTCACATTGTGGTCTATTCATCCAAAAGAACATATACAGTCATTAAAAACATCATTTTAAAAGAATATTTAGCACCATGGATAAGTGTTGAAAAATAATTTAAAAAAACAAAGCTAAGACATTTATATGTTAAGATTCAAATTTTAAAATAAAAAAATTTTTTTCTGCATTTTCCAAATGCTATAAAATGTTTACACTATTATATATCAGAAAATATATTTTAAAATCTGTATGTATCAGGGCACAAAAAGTAAAAGAAACACTTTTGTATTTATCAGCTCACATAACTGCCAAGTCTGGATGTAGAGTGAGTTTCATGAATATTCTCACCACAGCTCCTGCTCCATTACTCTGAAATCCTCTCAACTCTCCTATTTGCTGGCATTGGCCCCAGACTAGGTCACGTTATGGTTTTAAAAAAAAAAAAATGGCTGTAGCAGTTCCAGGTCTTCTAGGTACACACTACACAATTCCGAGCAAGACAAAGTCTTTCCCCTCTCCTTGAAAGCCACCCCCCAAAGATGACCAAATGGATCACGTTTCACAATGATTGAACCAGTATGAACTAATCACTTTGGCCAGATAAATGACATGTATTGACTGGCTTGGGCATCAACCAATCTCTGAGAATGGGGAGTTGAAGATTCTGATTGGCTAATGCTAATCATAACCTATCCCTGGACTCCAGGGGGTCAGAGAAACATCTCACTGTAATCTAATGGCCTTCCCAAAGGAAAAGAGATAGGAAACAGAGAAAAAGATTTTAAAAAAGGAGGTATAATAAAGAATCTTAAACAGTAAAGAAAAAAATAAATTGAAAAATAAAAAAGCCTAACTGATCAAGGTCTACGGTAATTTTGCTTTATTAAAAAACGTAATGAAAAAGAAACCAAAACCAAGTAAAATCATTTGTATTAAGTAAAGCTTAAAAGTGTATAAAGTTCTTTGGGAGTTAAATTACAAGTTCTTTTTAAGTACAATCACAGAGAGAAAAGAAATTCAAAGTTATCAAACTAGGCTCAAGAAAAGAAATGAGAATGAGGAGCAAAAAAGAGGCTACTACATATTAAGAATAAATGTGATATTACTTTTAATTTTGCTAAGATTAAAAATCACTTTAGGACAGATGGCCTAATGCTGAAATGATAAAGAATCAATAATTTTAAGTAAGCTCTTTGTAGCGGTATTAAATTTATTATAGAGAATGGCTAAGTTACAAGCTATGACACAAGAGTTGTTGACTATAAACTATGAGGAAACTGATTATTTATAAAAGTACGTATTTAGGAAAAAATGAAGTCCTATCTTGAGAAATGAATGGAAGAAATAACAAACTAACACACTTCAAGAAAAGTAATATACAAGATTTGTCAGGTAAAATGGTGACTGTTATTGAATAAACTATGAGAGACTTTGAGAAATGATAAACGAGTATTTTATCATTTCTCAAAGTCTCTCATAACTTATTCAAGACATCAAGAGTATGGCTGAAATACCACCTGGAAAATGCTGATAATTCTATACAAAATATAGAAACCTAGCACTACAACAGAAAACAAAAATCCTCACAACTGGGCCAATGAGCAACATCATGACAAACGGAGAAAAGATTGAAGTTGTCAAGGATTTCATTTTACTTGGATCCACAATCAACAGCCATGGAAGCAGCAGTCAAGAAATCAAAAGATGCGTTGCATTGGGCAAATGTGCTACAAAGCACCTCTTCAAAGTGCTAAAGAGCAAAGATGTCACTCCGAAGACTAAGGTGCACCTGACCCAAGCCATGGTATTTTCAATCACATCATACGCATGTGAAAGCTGAACAATGAATAAGGAAGACCGAAGAAGAGTTGATGCCTCTGAATTGTGGTGCTGGCGAAGAATATTGAATATACCATGAACTGTGAAAAGAATGAACAAATCTGTCTTGGAAGAAGTGCTGCCAGAATGCTCCTTAGAGGCAAGGATGGTGAGACTGAGTCTTACATACTTTGGACATGTTGTCAGGAAGGATCAGTCCCTGGAGAAGGGCATCATGCTTGGCAGAGTACAGGGTCAGCGGAAAAAGGAAGACCCTCAACGAGGTGGATTGACACAGTGGCTGCAACAATGAGCTCAAGCATAACAACGATTTTAAGGATGGCGCAGGACCGGGCGGTGTTTCGTTCTGTTGTGCATGGGGTCGCTATGAGTTAGAACTGACTCGACGGCACCTAACAACAACAACAAGCACTACAACTGCACCGACTCATTCTGAAAACAGAGCAAGAATTAAGTAGAGATTTTCAGGCAGTTTTTCCGTGGGATGAAGGATTAACTTTAGTCTCTGGTTCCTAGGAGGTAACCTCTAAATCCATAAAATTTCCCCAGTAATTGGAATGTCCCTGTTATTCATAGAGGACTTCAGGCCGCACCTGAGAGTATTTGCTAAGATGATGACTCAGGATGGGGACTGGCCACAGCAGAAAGATCTACTACCTGATTATCAGTTGGACTTCTAGGGAGGGAAGGAGCCTGGAGATTGAGGTTCAATCATGTGGCCAACGAGTCAATCAATAATGCCTATGTAAGAAACCCCAATAAAAGCTCTGAGCACCGAAGCTTGCGTGAGCTTCTTGGATGGTTATAGACACTAATGCACCGAGATGCTAACACATCCCTGGACACACAGGTCCTTCTTTTGTATTCCTCTCTCCCTCCTCCTGAACCTCTGGAAACTACTCATCTTTTTACTATCTCTATAGTTTTGCCTTTTCCAGAATGTCATATACTTGGAAACACAGTATGTAGCCTTTTCAGACCAGCATCTTTCACATAGCAATATGCATTTAAAGTTGCTCCATATCTTTTCACAGCTTGAGAGTTCATCTCTTTTTATTGCTGAATTATATTCAGATATACCAGAATTTGTTTAACCATTCCTCTACTGAAGGGCATCTCGGTTGCTTCCAATTATTGGCAATTATGAATAAAGCTGCTATAAACATCTGTGTGCAGCATTTTGTGTGGATTTAAGTTTTCAACTAATTTGAGAGCTATTTCAACTATTTGGGAGTGCTGTTTCTGGATCACATGCTAAGCCTATGTTTGCCTTTATAAGAAATCACCAATCTGTCTTACAAAGAGGCTGTATTTTGTATTCCTACAAGTAATAAACAAGAATTGCTGTTGTTCCAAATCGCTGCCAGTATTTTGAATTTGAGTCTTTCTAATGGGTATGTAGTGGTATCTCATTGTTGTTTCAATTTGCGATTCCCTACTGAGATATGATGTTGAACATTTTTTTCACACGCTCATTGTCATCCGCGTATCTTATTTAATGAGGTATCTGTTCAGACCTTTTGTCCATTTTGTACTTCGGTTCCTGGTTTTCTCATTGGTGAATTTTAAGAGTTCTTCGTATATTTTAGATACAAGTCCTTTATCAGATATTGTTTTACAAATATTTCTTCCCAGTCTGTAGCTTGTTTTTTCATTCTCTTAATAGTGTTTTTTTTTAAAATAGTGTTTAGTGTAAAGCAAAAGGTTTTGAATTTTAACGAAGTCCAACTTATCAAATTTTGCTTTCATGTATCATGCTTTCAGTGTTGTACCTAAAAAGTTATCACCAAACCCAAGGTCGCCTAGATTTTCTGTGATCTTCTAGAAGTGTTACAGTTGTGCATTTTACAATTAGGTCCATGGTCTACTTTGAGTTAATTTTTGTGAAAGATGTAAAGTCTATAGGTCAATTTCTTAGCTCTCTGTCATGGATTGAATTTTATCCACCAAATACATCTGTCAACTTGGCTAGGTCATGATTACCAGTGTTGTATGACTGTCTACCATTTTAACATCTGATATGATTTCTCTATGTGTTGTAAATCCTATCACTATGATGTAATAAAATGGATTGGCGGCAGTTACACTGATGAGGTCTACAAAATGAGATAGTGTCTTAAACCAATCTCTCTTGAGATATAGAAGAGAGAAGCCAGCAGAGAGACATAGGGACCTCATACTACCAAGAAAGCAGTGCCCGGAGTTTTGGATCTGAGGTTCTTGTGCTGAGATGCTCCTAGACTAAGGTAAGACTGATGATAAGGACCTTCCACCAGAGCTGATAGAGAGAGAAAGCCTTCTCCTGGAGCTGGCACCATGAGTTTGGACTCCTAGCCTACTGCACCATGAAAGAATAAACTTCTCTTCGTTAAAGCCATCCATCTGTGGTATTTCTGTTACAGCAAGCATGAGATGACTAAGATACTCTATTCTGTTCTACTGATCTATTTATTATTTTACCAATACCACACTGTCTTAATGACTGTAGTTTTATAAACCATTGCTGTTGGGTTGATTCCAACTCATAGTGGCACTATAGTGCACAGTAGAACTGTCCCATAGGGTTTCCAAGGAGCAGGCGGTGGGTTTGAACTACAGACCTTTTGGTTAGCAGCAGAATGCTTAACCACTAGGTCTTAAAGTTGGTTAGTGTCGGTCCTCCAACTTTGTTTTTCTTCAATATTGTGTTGGCTCTTCTTTCCATATAAACTTGAGTCAGTTTGTTGATATCCACAAAACCACAAAATAATTGCTGGAACCTTTTTATTGGGATTGTGTTAAATCTGTAGATCAACATGGGAAGAACCGATATCTTACGAAATCTGAGTCTTCCCATCCATGAACATGGAATCTCTCCCCAGTTATTTAAATCTTCTTTAATTTCTTTTCCAGTGCTTTGTCCCCCACGTGTCTGTCGGTTTGTCGTACTGTGTGGGCTTGTGTGTTGCTGTGATGCTGGAAGCTATGCCACCGGTATTCAGATACCAGCAGGGTCACCCATGGAGGACAGGTTTCCACTGAGCTTCCAGACTAAGACAGACTAGGAACAAGGACCGAGCAGTCTACCTCTGAAAAGCATTAGCCAGTGAAAACCTGAGGAATAGCTGCGGAACACTGTCTGATATAGTGCTGGAAGATGAGCCCCCAGGTTGGAAGGCACTCAAAAGATGACTGGGGAAGAGCTGCCTCCTAAAAGTAGAGTTGACCTTAATGATGTGGATGGAATAAAGCTTTCAGGACCTTCGTCTGCTGATGTGGCACGACTCAAAATGAGAAGAAACAGCTGCAAACATCCATTAATAATCGGAACCTGGAATGTACGAAGTATGAATCTAGGAAAATTAGAAATCGTCAAAAATGAGATGGAATGCATAAACATCAATATCCTAGGCATTAGCGAGCTGAAATGGACTAGTATTGGCCATTTTGAATTGGACAATCATATAGTCTACTATGCTGGGAATGACAACTTGAAGAGGAATGGTGTTGCATTCATCGTCAAAAAGAACGTTTCAAGATGTATCCTGAAGTACAACACTGTCAGTGACAGGATAATATCCATACGCCTACAAGGAAGACCAGTTAATACAACTATTATTCAAATTTACGCATCAACCACTAGGGCCAAAGATGAAGAAACAGAAGATTTTTATCAGCTCCTCAGTCTGAAATTGATCGAACATGCGATCAAGAGGCATTGACAATTCCTGGCAACTGGAATGCAAAAGTTGGAAACAAAGAAGAACCACCAGTAGTTGGAAAATGTGGCCTTGGTGACAGAAACAATGCTGGAGATTGAATGAGAATTTTGCAAGATCAAATTTCATTGCAAATTGCAAATTTCATTGCAAATACCTTCTTTCACCAACATAAACGGCGACTAAACACATGGACCTTGCCAGATGGAACACACAGAAATCAAATTGACTACATCTGTAGAAAGAGATGATGGAAAAGCTCAATATCATCAGTCAGAACAAGGCCAGGGGCCGACTGTGGAACAGACCATCAATTGCTCACATGCAAGTTCAAGCTGAAACCGAAGAAAATCAGAGCAAGTCCACGAGAGCCAAAATATGACCTTGAGTATATCCCACCTGAATTTAGAAACCATCTCAAGAAGAGATTTGACGCATTGAACACTAGTGACCGAAGACGAGATGCGTTGTGGGATGACATCTAGGACATCGTCCATGAAGAAAGCAAGAGGTCACTGAAAAGACAGGAAAGAAAGAAAAGACCAAGATGGATGTCAGAGGAGACTCTGAAACTTGCTCTTGAGCGTCAGGCAGCTAAAGCAAAAGGAAGAATCCATGAAGTAAAAGAACTGAACAGAGGCCTTTCAAAGGGCCTCTCGAGAAGACAAAGTGAAGTATTATAATGACATGTGCAAAGAGCTGGAGATGGAAAACCAAAAGGGAAGAACACGCTCGGCATTTCTCAAGCTGAAAGAACTGAAGAAAAAATTCAAGCCTCGAGTTGCAATAGTGAAGGATTCCATGGGGAAAATATTAAACGACGCAGGAAGCATCAAAAGAAGATGGAAGGAATACACAGAGTCATTATACCAAAATGAATTAGTCGATATTCAACCATTTCAAGAGATGGCATATGATCAGGAACCAATGGTACTGAAGGAGGAAGACCAAGCTGCTCTGAAGGCATTGGTGAAAAACAAGGCTCCACGAATTGATGGAATATCAATTGAGATGTTTCCACAAATAGATGCAGTGCTGGAGATGCTCACTTGTCTATGCCAAGAAATATGGAAGACAGCTTCCTGGCCAACTGACTGGAAGAGATCCATATTTATGCCTATTCCCAAGAAAGGTGATCCAACTGAATGTGGAAATTATAGAACAATATCAATATCACATGCAAGCAAAATTTGGTGAAGATCTTTGAAAAACGGCTGCAGCAGTATATCGACAGGGAACTGCTAGAAATTCAGGCCAGTTTCAGAAGACGCCGTGGAACCAGGGTATCATTGCTGATGGCAGATGGATCCTGGCTGAAAGCAGAGAATACCAGAAGGATGTTTACCTGTGTTTTATTGACTATGCAAAGGCATTCAACTGTGTGGATCATAACAAACTACGGATAACACTACAAAGAATGGGAATTCGAGAACACTTAATTGTGCTCATGAGGAACCTTTACATAGATCAAGAGGCAGTTGTTCGGACAGAACAAGGGGATACTGATTGGTTTAAAGTCAGGAAAGGTGTGCGTCAGGGTTATATATTTTCACCATACCTGTTCAATCTGTATGCTGGACAAATAATCCAAGAAGTTGGACTATATGAAGAAGAACGGGGCATCGGGATTGGAGGAAGACTCATTAACAACCTGTGTTATGCAGATGACACAACCTTGCTTGCTGAAAGTGAAGAGGACCTGAAGCACTTACTAATGAAGATCAAAGATCACAGCCTTCAGTATGGATTACACCTCAACAGAAAGGAAACAAAAATACTCACAACTGGACCAATGAGCAACATCATGATGAATGGAGAAAAAAATTGAAGTTGTCAAGGATTTCATTTTACTTGGATCCACAATCAATAGCCACGGAAGCAGCACTCAAGAAATCAAAAGACGCATTGCATTGGGTCAATCTGCTGCAAAGGACCTCTTCAAAGTGTTGAAGAGCAAAGATGTCACCCTGAAGACTACGGTGCGCCTGATCCAAGCCATGGTATTTTCAGTCACATTATATGCATGTGAAAGCTGGACAATGAATAAGGAAGACCAAAAAAGAGTTGACGCCTTTGAATTGTGGCGTTGGCGAAGAATATTGAATATACCACGGACTGTCAGAAGAATGAACAAATCTGTCTTGGAAGAAGTACAGCCAGAACGCTCCTTAGAGGCAAGGATGACAAGACTGTGTCTTACATACTTTGGACCTATTGTCAGGAGGGATCAGTCCCTGGAGAAGGACATCATGCTCGGCAGAGTACAGGGTCAGCAGAAAAGAGGAAGACCCTGAACGAGGTGAATTGACACAGTGGCTGCAACAATGAGCTCAAGCATAACGACGATTGTAAGGATGGCGCGGGACCAGGCAGTGTTTCGTTCTGTTGTGCATAGGGTCGCTATGAGTCGGAACCGACTCGACGGCACGTGACAACAACAACAAGTGCTTTGTAGTTATCTTCATACAGATTTTGTAGATATTTTGTTAGGTTTATAACTTAAGTATTTCATTTTCGTGTGTTAAATGGTATGCTTGGAATTTCAAATTCTAATTGATCATTGTGGATAAACAGAAAAGCAACTGATTTTTGTATATTAACCTTGTATCTTGCAATTTTGCTATAATTGCTTATTTGTTTCCAAGAGTTTTTAGTAGATTCTTTGGGGTTTTCTGCACAGATGTCTAATTGTGCTGCCTGCGAAGTAAGTTTTATTGTTTCCTTCTCAATTTGTATATACCCTACCCCCACCCCCTTTTCATGTCTTATTACATTAGCTAGGAAAATGCTGAATATGAGGGATGAGAAGAAACATCCTTGGCTTGTCACCAACTTTATGGGAAAGTGTACAGTTTCTTATCATTAAGTATGATGTTGTTGCAGGTGTTTGGAGGTGTTCCTCATCAAATTGAAAAAGTTCACCTCTGTCCCTGGTTTGCTGAGAGATTTATGAGTATTTGTTGGATTTTGTCAAATGCTTTTTTTCTGCATCATTTGATATGGTGTTTTCTAGGATCCTTCCTCATAGCCTATTGATGTGATGGATTACATTAACTGATTTTCAAATGCTGAATCAGCCTTGAATACCTGGAGCAAATATCACTTGGTCATGGTGTACGATCTTTTTATACATACCTGGATATGATTTTCTAATATTTTGCTGAGGATTTCTACATGTATATACTTGTGAGAGTTATTGGTCTGTAATTTTCTTCTCTTGTAATAGCTTTGTTTGATTTTGTTATGAGGGTCATGATGGCTTCACAGAATGACTTAGGAAGCATCCCCTACATTTATTTTCTGGAAAAGGTTGAAAGAATTGGTATCATTTTTTCCTTCATTGGTAGAATTCACCAGTGAAACCATCTGGGCCTGGTGCTTTCTGTTTTGGAAGGTTATTAATCGTTGAGTCAATTTTTTTTTTTTTTTAAACAGGTATAGGCTCAGATTATTTATTTCTCCTTGTGAGCTTACGTAGACTGTATCATTAAAGAAACTGATAAATTTCATTGAAGTTATCAAATTTGAGAGTGTGGAGTTGTTCACAATACTCCTTAATTATCCTTTTAATTTCTATGCACCTCTTTCATTTCTAGTAATTGTAGAATATTAGTAATTGTATCTTCTATTTCCCTTGGTTACTCTGGCTAGACGTTTATCAATTTTATTGATCTTTTCAAACAACCGCTTTTGGTTCCACTAGTTACCTATATTAATTTTTTCAATTTTATTGATTTCTGCTCTTATTTTTATTTTTTTCTTCTTGCTTACTTTGAATTTAATTTACTGTTCTTTTTCTAGTTTGCTAATATGGAAGTTTAAATTATTGATTTTAGATCTTTCTTCTTTACAATACATACATTCAGTGACATAAATTTCCCCCTAAGCAATACCTTTCCTGAATCCTATAAATTTTGATAACTTGTATTTTAATTTTCATTTAGTTCAAAACATAGTTTAATTTCTCTTGAGACTTCTTTTTTGACCCATGTTTTATTAAGAAACATACTGTTTAAACTTCAAATATTTTGGGATTTTCCATCTATCACTGCTGTTGATTTCTAGCTAATCCCACTGAGGTTTGGAAACATGCTTTTATGATTTGTATTCCTTCAAGTTTGTTAAGGTGCTTTATGGCCCAGAATGAGTTCTTGTTAGTGAATGTTTCATATGAGCTTGAGAAAAATGTATATTCTGCTGATGTTGGATGAAGTACTATATAAATGTCAACCAGATCCAGTTGATTGATGATGCTGTTCAACTATATCCTTAATGATTTTTTGCCTGCTGGATCTTTCAATTACTGACAGAGGAGTACTGAACTCTCCAGTTACGAAAACAGATTTGTCTATTTCTCCTTTTAATTCTATCAATTTTAGTCTCACGTACTTTGATCCTCTCTCTTGTTAGCTGCATGAACATTCAGGATTGATATGTCTTAATGGAGAACCGACCCCTTTATCAATATGTAATGCCATTCTTATCCCTAATAATTTTCCTTGCTTTGAAGTCTGCTTTGTCAGAAATCAATATAGCTACACCGGCTTTCTTCTGATTAGAGTAAGCATGGTATATCTTCCTCCATCATTTTACTTTTAATCTATTTGTGTCTTTATATTTAAAGTGGATTTCTTATAAAAACATACTTGGGAGTTTTTTTTTTAAATGCTGCCAGTATCTATCTTTTAATTGGTGTACTGAGACTATTCACATTTAAAGTAATTGTTAATATAGTTGGATTAGTATCTACCATATTTGAAACCTTTCTATTCATTTTTATTTATTTTTTTTGTCTTCTACTGTTTTTCTGCTTTCTCTGGTTTTAATTAAGCATTTTATATGATTTTACTTTCTTTCCTCTCTTAGTGTATCAGTTATACTTCCTTTTAAAATTTTCCTTAGGGGTCCTAGAGAGTTTTCAAATTTATAACTAATCTAAGTCCGCTTTCAAATAACAATATACAGCTTTATAGGTAGTGCAGGTACATTATAACTGAGTATTCCTAATTCCTCCCTCCTATTAAAGCCATTCTTCATTTCTGTCATGGTTCTTTTTATTTTTAGTATTTCCTTTTAATTCCTTTCTTAAGAGTTTCCATCTCTCTACTTACATTACCCATCTGATCTTGCATGTTGTCCACCATTTCCATTACAGCCCACAGCATATTTCATCATGTTGTTGTTAGGTGCCGTCAAGTCAGTTTCAACTAATAGCAACCCTATGTAAAACAGAAAGGGATAATGCCTAGTCCAGTTCATTCTCACAATCCTTGCTATGTTTGAGCCTATTTGTTGCAGCTACTGTCAATCTATCTCACTGAGGGCCTTTCTCTTTTTTGCTGATCCTCTATTTCACCAAGCATAATGTCCGTCTCCAGGGACTGGTCCCTCCTGATAACATGTCCAAAGTAAGAGACACAAAGTATCGCCATCCTTGCTTCCAAGGGACATTCTAGCTGTACTTCTTCCAAGACAGATTTGTTTGTTCTCTGGCAGTCCATGGTATATTCAATATTCTTTGCCAATACCACAATTCAAAGGCCTCAATTCTTCTTTGTCTTCCTTATTCACTGTCCACCTTTTATATGCAAATGAGGCGACTGAAAATACCATGGCTTGGGTCAGGTGCACGTTAGTCCTCAAAGTGACATCTTTGCTTTTTAACACTTTAAAGAGGCTTTTGCAATGCATTGTTTGATTTCCTGACTGCTGCTTCCGTGGGCATTGATAGTAGATCCAAGTAAAATGAAATCCTTGACAACTTCAGTATCTGAGAGACAGTTTTGCTGGATACATGATTCTTGGCTGACAATTTGTTTCCTTCAATGCTTTATATAAGTCATCCCATTGCCTTTTTGCCTAAATGGTTTCGGCTGAGTAGTCTGAGCTTATTCTTGTTGATTCTTCTTTGTAGGTGACTTTTTGTTTATCCCTAGCTGGTCTTAAAATTCTCTATCTTTGGTTTTGGCAAATTTGATTATAATATGTCTTGGTGACTTTCTTTTAAAATCTACCTTATGTGGAGTTCCATAAGCACCTTGGACAGATATCTTCTCATCTTTCACGATATCAGGGAAGTTTTCTGTCAACAAATCTTCTACAATTCTCTCTGTATTTTCTGTTATCCCTCCCTGTTCTGGTACTCCAGTGACTTGTAGGTTATTTCTCTTGAAAGAGTCCCACATGATTCTTAAGGTTTCTTCATCTTTTTAAATTCTTTTATCTGATTTTTCTTCATATATATTGGTGCCAAGTGCTTTATACTCAAGTTCACAAATTCTGCCTTCCACTTGGTCAATTCTGCTCCTCTGACTTTCCACTGAGTTGTCTAATTCTGCAATTTTATTGTTAATCTTCTGAATCTCTGATTGCTGTCTGTGGCTTTCTCCAGCTTATTAAATTTTTCATTATGTTCCTGAATAACCTTTTTAATTTCTTTAACTGCTTTATCTGTGTATTCCTTGGCTTGTTCTGTGTATTGCCTCATTTCCTTCCTGATGTCTTGAAGGGTTCTGTATATTAATATTTTGTATTCTGCATCTGGCAATTCCAGGAAGGCACGTTCATCTAGATGATCCCTTGACTCTTTGTTTTGAGAGCTTGTTGAGGCGATCATGGTCTGTTTCTTTATGTGACTTGATATTGACTGTTGCCTCCGAGCCATTTATAAGTTATTGTATTAGTTTATTTTATGTTTGCATACTGTATCATAGCTTCTTGCTTTGTTTTGTTTTGATATGTCCAAATGGGTTGCTTGAGCAAGCTAGCTTGATTATTTTTGCCTTGGCTAGAGCTGTTATCAGGTATATTGGTCTAGCGGTCCATTCGCTTTTCTTGTATGAATTCAGCTCAGGTGTCCAGGTAGCTGATCATCAAGTGTGTGGTACAGGCTGGGTCCTACAGTCTTAGAAGGGCAGGGGTGATTGGTATAGGTACCGGTATCTGGTGGCAGCAGGGGGTCATGCTCTGAACATGTCAGAGGGCTGAGAATCATCCCCCAAGTGTCTCTGAGGAAAGTGTGTCCCTCTTCCCTACAGCATACAGGTAGGTGGGTTCTGCAGAAGGACCATGGGTACCCAGTGTTTTTGGTTATAAGGACTGGGAGGTACCAGTTATCTTTGGACCCCTGTCACAGGTGGCTAGGTGACCTGAGTGGAGCCACCAGTCCTTAGGTCCCTGATGTCGGTAGACGAGGACCCTGTTTAATAGGCAAAGCAGTGTCAAACATCAAACACCCACCTCTCCACCACACAGCTGAAACAGCTGTAGTCTGCCAATAAGTGCCCATTCTCCTGAAATAGGCCCACATAGGCCCATTCAGGGGGGAAAAGGTATTCAAAGTCCACAGACCATTTATGCCTGGACAGGAGCCGCTTCTGTCCTGAGAAATTATCTTTTCCCCCAACTGTGAATTTATTCCTTCTCCAAGCCTAGAAGGATGGCTCTAGGCACTCAACAAGGCCTATCTCAGGCCCAGGGAAATCAACAGCCACTGAAGCCAGCTTGGGGGTGGGGGTGCAGTAAAATATATGCAAGCCCTTAGCTTTTGCTGAGAGCACCGTTCTCTGGTTCTGGAGGTGTGAGTAGGCTGTGGCTGGCTGCTTCTCCCTGAGGAAACTGCAGCCGAACACGAACACTAGTATCAGCCCATCGCAGCCGCT
The DNA here is from genome assembly GCF_024166365.1 of Elephas maximus indicus. Taxonomy (NCBI): domain Eukaryota; kingdom Metazoa; phylum Chordata; class Mammalia; order Proboscidea; family Elephantidae; genus Elephas; species Elephas maximus. The sequence goes on from NC_064823.1 coordinate 55,368,223, forward strand.
CCTGGGAATACTGCCTGAGGGCTCCCGGCAAATTCAGGTCTGGTAACTCCTCTCCCCGTCGCTCAGTTTTTTTTCCTAATTTTGCCTTTGATGTTCAGGGCTCCTAGCTTGTCATAAATATACTCGTTTTACTTGTTTTTTCGGGTCTTTGTTGTAAGAGGGCTCGCTGGAAGCGTCTGTCTATTCTGCCATCTTGCCCCGCCTCAGAGACTGCTTTTCGAATAGATCTGAGCCTTGCAGATCTTTCAGCTGTAATCTCATTAACAACATAGGAGATCCACTGATGCGGTGGTAAAGTGTGGGCGAGGGGAAACGTTCTGTGATTAGGTCATAGTCTTTTAGCTGGCCTGTGTCCTTCAGACTCATATAGAGTTGCTATGAGTGGGAATTGACTGGACGGCAGTGGGTTTTGGTTTGGTTTTAGTGCCCTTCAGAAGTGCTTCTCAGATTTTTTTTTTCCCCCCCGAGGTGAGACATGAAGGCTAGTGGAGGCTGGAGTTAGGTATTTCCCTTTTCCCATATCAAATTAAAAAAAAACATTGCCGTTGACTAATTCCAACTCATGGTGACCCCATGTGTCACAGAGTAGAACTGATCCATAGGGTTTTCTTGGATAATCTTATGAAAGCAGATCACCAAGCCTATCTTTGGAAGTACTGCCTGCGTAGGTTTGAACTACCAGCCTTCAGGTTAGTAGTCAAGCACAAACTGTTTATGCCACCTAGGAACCTTCCCATTCTAAGTAGGCTCCGGTTAAAACCCAAGTTGGTTAGGCTCTGTTAAGAGTTTTTCTTGAGGACAGGGATTTTAAGGAAAATAGGATGTTCTAGGCATTTTTTTTTTTTAGGCTTATATCCAAATGGTTACTTTTCCCCTCCCGCTGCTGGAAGCAGTAGAAAATTTTTCTCTCATCTTCCCCACTGACAACCTGATAGGCCTCCTGGAAAAAAAGCTCTTGAAACTGTGAGGGTCCCCTTTAGGCTGGGCCCCCCAGGAGATTTTACTTCTCAAGTTAGTCCATGATCAGTCTCAAGCAATTAGTTAATTACTCTTTATGTATTCCCACCAGTTGCTGGCTCCAGTAACACTGTGATTCTTTGTATTTGCCTATCTCACCAGTGCTTTGGGGGCAGTGCTTGCCCTGTGACCTCAATTTTTTGATGGATCTAACGAGAGCTTTTGATTTTCAGTTTGTTGAGCCTTTTTCTTGTTGTTAGGATGCTGATAACCTCCAAGTTCTGTACATGCCAAACCAGAAACTGGAAGTCAAACTGCTGATAATTTTGACACATAGTGAGATTGTCTTATATTTTAAGAGTTCTATCAAGAATTCTGAAGAGTGGAAATATTCAAGGACAGCTTGACCAAAGTAAACAACGTCATTAAGATATGCACAAGAGAAAATGATGTCTGTGCTAAAGAATATAAAATATATAATGTGGCAACACCACCAACAAAGGCCAAAAAACAAGTGTATGGTCACATGTGTAGATGTATAGGCATACAAGTGTACAGGTAGGTACAGATGAGTATATACGTGTTCACAAATAGAAGTATCTATACATACGTGCACATTCAGACACGTGCGTGCATATACATTCACAGAGAACATAGTTACAGATACTCCTCAGATATAATCAAGCTCCTTGCAAGAATGATTTCATGGGTTTGAAGGCTTAGGATCTTAGTCTCATGCGAGAACTCGGTCAAGAGGCATCACAAAATCCACGTTCTTCATCCTGGTGAGGTGAGTAGTGTCTGGGGTCTTAAAAGCTTGCGGGCAGCCATCTAAGATACAACTACTGGTCTCATTAGAAGCAAAAGAGAAGGAACGAAACTGAAGTCTCAGAGAACAAACTAGTCTACAGAGCTAATAGCCTACATGAGCCACAGCCTCATCTACTCTGAAACAAGAAGTACTAGATGGTGCTTGGCTATCACTCCATTCTGATCAGGACCACAATTCATGGACCGTGACAGAATGGGAAGAAATGCAGAACAGAACTCAAATTATTAAAAAGTTCAGACTCACTGGACCAGTTGAGACTAGAGGACTCCCAAAGACTGTCACTCTTTAGACCCTGAAATGAGACTATCCCCTGAAGTTGCCTTTTAGTGAAATACCAAATTGGCATACAAAATAAAGAATATTATCCATGAGTACAGTGCTGCATTAAAAATCACCTATATGAGATCAAAAGGTTAACAATTACTCTAAAACAAAGACAAGAAGATAAGAAGGCAGGGAAACTGGAGTACTGGAAACAGAACGACCAGAACACAATTAAAAAGAATGTAGACAAAACGAGACTCCATGGGCACATGAGCCCAAGGGGCAAGGATGAGAAGGCAGGAGGGGACAGAAAAGCTGGTAATAGGGAACCCAAGGACGAGAAGGGGAGAGTGTCGACATGTTGTGGGCTTGGCAACCAATGTCACAAAACAGTATGTGTACTAATTTACTGTTTAATGAGAAGCTAGTTTGTTCTGCAAACCTTCATCTGAAGTACAGTAAAAAAAAAAGAAAAAAAGAGAATGTTGACACATTGTGAAAAATGTAACTAATGTCACTGAACAATTTGTGCAGAAACTGTCAAATAGGAACCTAATTTTCTGTGTAAACTTTTACCAAAAACACAGCAAAATATTATTTAAAAAAACAACAGCGGACATATTATGTAGAAGTATCAATAACTAAAAAAAAAATAACTAGTTCATGCAAAAACTGAAGTTTTCACTTTGCATTAGGCTAATCAGGTTTTAAGTTATATTTTTTCAAAAGCAAACATGCAAAAATGTTCTTTTAAACCTGCGGAAATCATTGTAGAAAATTACCTTGTCTTCATATTATTCCTCCCACATGCACACATCAGAAAGAAAAGATGATCACTCTATAACTAAGCTATTATGAGCCAAATGAAAACATTCTGTTTGCTCCTTTAGTACAATGAGGAGAAAAGATGCATAATACTAACTATGGGGAAAAAATTATAAGCATCGAAAATAAATTCATCTTACAGAACATCTTGAATATTAAAAATTAACTGAATATTAAAAATTATTTGCTAATCTTAGGGCTGTTAGAAAATGGAATAGATCCCCTCCTATAAAAAGCAGCTCTTCATAAGGGCTGAATAACCATTTGCTAAGGATGTGACAGAAAAGATTACTATCTGAATATTGGGTTAATAAGGTGCTTACAAACTGTAAGATTCAACGAAACTGATTAAAAACACATTCCCTAACCCCGAAAATAAGGAACTAAACAGTTCTAGAAGTATCACAGTAAAAACATTATAACCTCGCCTTTAATTTTAATAGTATTACTTAGCATCCTGTCTTCCTCTTTCTGTCACTTAGACTTCTCTGCACTTTTTCTTCCTCCTCATTCTAATTTTATCACACTCTGCTTCATTGTTTTTAGGAATACCAGAATAAGAAAAAATGTCTAGGAAACAAACAGATAGTTCAAAGTTTCTTTCTTTTTGTGTCACCCTCATAGATATATGGTTTTTTTCTTACAATTTTCTTCCTCTCTTTTCTTTAGATTTATCAGTCAATTCCACTGTCTTAGAAACGACAGGCTAAGTCTTCCTTTCCAATGTGACAATTGCTTTTATTTTTCTCTTTGTTGGCTATTACATCAAGAAATTTCCTATAATGCTTAACAGACCATTCGATAATCATTCATTCTAAATATATATATTCATATTATTTTAACTATTCTTTATCTACTAATTCCCATTAGGTCAGTATTTGTCCCTGAATACCCAAAGGAAGATATAAATTATATTAAGCCTCACTCGAATCCGCCAGGTGCTCCTTGGAAACTCTATGGGGCAGTTCTACTCTGTCTTATAGGGTCGCTATGAGTCGGAAACGACTCGACAGCACTGGGTGTTTTTTACTGGGTTTAGTATCCTAAATGACCTTAACTTTGAGATTATAAACTATGTTGTACTTTCCATTCTTAAGAAAAAATTACCCTAATATTAATACTTTCAATAAATGATCTTATTATAAACAAGTTTCATAATACTAAAAATGGAAAGATTTACTATTTTTAATATTAATTGATTAGGCTAAGGATTTATGGTTTGAAACTACACATTCTTATTTTCTAAGAAAATCATTAACTAAAAAGACTATTTCCTTAACATGAAAAAGAACTTTTACATTAAATCAAGCGCTGTTATATTTAATGGGGAAGTACTGAAAGGCTTGTCATTAATATCAGAAACTAAATAAGGTATTAACCATATCACTGGTACTTAACATTTTGCTAGATGTTCAAGTAAACACATTAAGTCACAGATTCAGCTACAAGGGAAGGAGGACATAAAAATATCATTCTTTGTACATGTTATAATTGCATATCTAAAAAACCCAATGAATTAGTTAAAATTTTATTTTAACTAATAAGTGAGTTCAAAAGGCAAATTAATACAAATACAAATAAAAAAATCATATACCTTTCAAATTGATTTCTAACCATAACCACTTAAAAGTTACAATGGGAAGAAAATCCATTACAACAACAAAAATGAAATACTTAGGAATACTTTAAGTAAGAAATACATGGAAGGCATATTAACCAAGCTATAGTATCTTACAGAGACATAAAAAGAAGAGTTGAAAAACAGAACATACAATCTATACTTTTTGATTGGCAGACTAAATATTGAGAAATTTTCAATTCTTTTCAAATTAATGTATAGCTTACCACAATCCCAAAAGAATTCTTCTTGGGAATATGACAAAGTATTTCTAAAATTTATGATATAAGAAACAGTTGGAAATAACAAAAATTTTAAAAAGATACATTTACAAAATTTATTGTCTAGAAAAAAAATTGGAACCTCATTAAAAAAATCAAAACCTAACCCGTTGCTGCTGTGTCAATTCCAACTCATAGCGACTCTATAGCAGAGAACAGAACTGCCCTATAAGGTTTTCAAGGAGCAGCTGGTGGATTCGAACTGCCGACCATACAGCAACCATACACACATTCGATCCTCATACATCAAATAAAGTGTTAAGCATAATACAAATAAACTACAATAACAAGACTACATGTCATATTTTACAAAGAGCTTCCATTAGAAAAAACAGTGATCCGCCAAGTTTTTACTGTTTCCCCAAATGGCTTATTATATAGATTCCAAAGTCAGTCAACTAATGAAACTTTAATTTTCTTTGTTTTACAATCCCACAGGAGTACTCAGGAAATCTGAATTGTAAGAGGTAAGACTGAAGGCATCTAAATCATGTAAAAAAGCTGTCTAGAGTAAATACAACCCATCTAGGCTATCAGGTACCTTAGAAAGTAAAAACTAGCATGATACTGCCCATATCTTTAGTTTCTAGTTCAAACATTTGTAACTATAGTAAAGACACTCAGAATAGGTTAATTTAATCAATCTATATTACTTTGGAGTCTCTGGTTAATGCACTCAGCTGCTAACTGAAAGGTTGGAGGAGGTTTGAGTACACTCAAAGGTGCCTTAGGAGAAAGGCATCATGATCTACTTTTAAAAAATATCTCACTGAAAACCCCATGGGGCACAACTGCACTACGACACACATGGGGTTGTCATGAGCAGGAATTGATGGCAACTCGTTGGTTATTTATTACATTTTGCATGGGCCCTGAGGATTTTTTCATGGTCTTTATTTTAATCTTTAAAATCTTAAGTTTCATATTTGAACATGTCTTTGAGTTATCTACCCCGGTAAGTTTTCACAAGTATATTGTAGGTCCTTTCAATATATAGATTCTGGTCTTCTTTTTACTTGTGGGAAGTTTATAAAACATCTTAAACGTAAGTTCTGTTTCAGTGTTTTGTTTTTCTTCTTATGGATTCCAACTGCATGCATGTTGGATCTTTCTGCCTGTCTTCTATATTAGTCCGTTTCTCTCTGATCGTTTTTATTCTATTTTGCTTTCATTCTTCTGCCCATTTCCGTATCTTTCCTCAATGCCCCTTATTAAATTTTTAGTCACATTTATTCTCCCTTTGGTACTTTGTAATTCAGTTTTAATTACTAAAATAATTCTTTTTCTTCAATTTCTGGCCAACTCTCATTTCACATCTTCTTAGTTTTTATCCACTTCTGTTCCAAGTTCCTGATTTTAGGTTTTTTTCCCCTTCTAGAATATGCAAAGCTTAAGACTGTTTAATGTAAGTCATGGTGTGGTGTTACTGATAACTGCTTCCTGGTTGGCTTAGGAGGAGAATTTTCATCAGCTAAAATGTTTTGAGTCTCCTTTTCTACTTTTTTCCTATACCAGCTTTGTATGTCTGTCGTCTGGAATTCCTTATTCAACGTATAATTTTTATTTTCCTTAGCTAGCATTAAAAAGTTGCATGAAGCTGAGTAAAGATTTGGAATGGACCCCTAGGTTTCTTAATTCTAAACCTTCCTCTTCTGAACTGAAACCAAAGGGCGTGGTTAGTGACTCTTCTGATTTTGTGGTTTTCTTACTTCTACAGGACATTTAATTTCCCCCTTGCTTCCTTCTCCCTCTTTACCATCAAGTCTAAAAGGGAGATCTTCTCCTTCACCCCTGAAAATAGTGATATCCTGAGACTCGTGCCTAGGGTCTTGTGCACTTTTAACTCTCTTCCTCCTGATTTCCTAGTAGCCAATTTTCTAACCTACTAGCTCTCAGATGAGACATTAGTATTTTCCCACCAAAACAGAACTTTTTTTTCTGTTGTTGTTTTTAGGTCTTCCTGCAATCCTGATGCCACATTCATCTTCATAGAATCGAGATTCTCAGATTAGTTGCTCAGTACACAGATTGAATAAGTACAGTGAAAGGATACAACCCTGACACACACCCTTCCTGGCTTTAAATACGCAGTATCCCCTTGTTCTGTTCGAATGACTGCCTCTTGATCTATGTACAGGTTCCTCATGATCACAATTAAGTGTTCTGGGATTCCCATTTTTCACAATGTTATCCATAATTTGTTACAATCCACATGGCCGAATGCCTGTGCATACTCAATAAAACACAGGTAAACATCTTTCTGGTATTCTCTTCTTTCAACTGAGATCCATCTAATATCAGCAATGACACCCCTTGTTCCAAGTCCTCTTCTGAATCCAACTTGAATTTCTGGCAGTTCCCTGTCAATGTATTGCTGCAGCCACTTCTGAATGATCTTTAGCAAAATTTTACTTGGGTGTGAGATTAATGATATTCTACAATAATTTCCACATTCAGTTGGATCACCTTTCCTTGGAATAGGCATAAATATGGATCTCTTTGTGTTGGCTGGTAAGGAAGTTGTCATCCAGATATCTTGACACAGATGAGTGAGCACTTCCAGTGCTACATCCATTTGTCGAAACATCTCAATTGGTATTCCATCAATTCCTGGAGCTTTGTTTTTCCCTAATGCCTTCGATGCAGCTTGGACTTTCTCTTTCAGTACCATGGGTTCCTGACCATATGCTACCTCCTGAAATGGCTGAACATCGACCAATTCTTTTTGGTATAGCAACTCTGTGTATTCCTTCCATTTTCTTTTGATGCTTCCTGTATCGTTTAATATTTCCCACACAGAATCCTTCAATATAGCAACTAGAGCTTTCAATTTTTTTTTCAGCTGTTTCAGCTTGAGAAATGCCAAGCGCGTTCTTCCCTTTTGGTTTTCTAATTCCATGTTACAGTAACATGTCATTATAATACTTTGTCTTCTAGAGTTGCCCTTTGAAATCTTCTGTTCAGCTCTTTTACTTTATCATTTCTCATTTGCTTTAGCTACTCAAGGTTCAAGAGCAAGTTTCAGAGTCTCTTCTGAAATCCATTTTGGTCTTCTCTGTCTTTTTAACAACCTTTTGCTTTCTTCACATATGATGTCCTTGATGTCATTCCACAGGTTGTCTGGTCTTTGGTCATTAGTGCTCAACGTGTCAAATCTTTTCTTGAGATAAGTCTCTAAATTCCAGTGAGATATACTCAAGGTCTTACTTTGGCTCTTGTAGAATTGTTCTAATTTTCTTCAGCCTCAACCTGAACTTGTATATGAGCAACTGATGCGCTGTTCAGCAGTCACCCCTACCCTTGTCCTAACTGATATGAGTTTTTCCATCGTCCGTTTCCACAAATGTGGTCTTTTGATTCCCGTGTATTCTATCTGGCAAGATCCACATGTGTAGTCACCATTTATGTTACTGAAAAAAGGTATTTGCAATGAAGAAATCGCTGGTCATGTAAATCTCAGGTATCATTTCTATCACCAAGGCCATATTTTCTAACTACCAATTCTTCTTCATTTCCAACTTTTGCATTCCAATCATCAATAATTATCAATGCACCCAGGTTGCATGTTTGATCAATTTCAGACTGCAGAAGTTGGTAAAGATCTTCAATTTTTTCATCTTTGGTCTTAGTGGTTGGTATGTAAATTTGAATAATAGTGGTGTTAACTGATCTTCCTTGCAGGCTTACGGATATTATCATACTTCATACATTCATACTTCATACATTCCATGTTCCAATTGTTAATGGATGTTTGCAGCTGTTTTTTCTCTTTTTGAGTGGTGCCACATCAGCAAACAGAGGTCCCAAAAGCTTGACTCTATCCACGCTATTAAGGCTGACTTTACTTTGAGGAGGCAGGTCTTCCACAGTTATCTTCTGAGTGCCTTCCAACCTGAGGGGCTCATCTTCCAGCACAACATCAATGTTCTGCTGCTATTCATAAAGTTTTCATCAGCTAATTCTTTTCAGAAGTAGAATAAAGCCCTTCTTCTTAGTCTGTTTTAGTCTGCAAGCTCAGCTGAAACCTGTCCACCATGGCTGGCCCTGCTGGTATTTGAATACCGGTGGCATACCTTCCAGCATCACAGCAACATGCAAGGCTCCACCATATAACAAACCGATAGATGCATGGGAGGCTCTTTCTAGAGACAATATAATCTTTGTAAGGGTCGTTATGAGTCAGAACCGATTCAATGGCACCTAACCAACAACAACAACATCACCACCTCTATGCTTCTGGTTCCCCATTCCTCTTTTCCATGTACTCTGTAGTCTTCACTGAACTTAATCATAGGGTGTGGTTAGTTAATTTTATTTGCTTTCTTTGTTCATCTGTATGGTTTTTTAGACAATGTGTAAAGAGGCTGAGATTTAGGTGGCTGTCACTTTTCTATGGCAATTCACAAGTCTCAACTCATCAGAAATTCTCAATGTCTTTTTAGCTGACTATTTTCTCTAGTTTAGTCTAATGTCTCTCATAGCTTTCAAAATCTTATCTTTATTTGGTAAAAACTGAACCTTTGGTAATTAAAGATGAGCAACAGTCACAAGCTTTCATGAACAATGGACCCAACTAAAATAGATGAAATAACTAAATGAGACACATAATACCGAAAAAAAAAAAAAAAAGGAAGGAAGGTGAACAATGTATTGAACTCAGCTTGCAAAAGAAGCATACATGGTTTCTGTGGTACAGTGATACACTGGGGTAAAAAACAAAGTGACATCTAGATACTATTATAAAAGAGCAGAATAAAATAATTTTTATTTCCATTACAGCAACAGTATTCCATGCTAAGTCCATGATTATGGACTTAGCACGAACCTGTACACAGATCAAGAGGCAGTTTTTCAAGCAGAACAAGGGGATACTGCATGGTTTAAAGTCAGGAAAGGTGTGCGTCAGGGTTGAATCCTTTCACCATACCTATTCAATCTGTATGCTGAGCAAATAATACGAGAAGCTGGATTATATGAAGAACACTGCATTGGGATTGGAGCAAGACTCATTAACCAACCTGCATTACGTAGATGACACAACCCTGCTTGCTGAAAGTGAAGAGGACTTGAAGCACTTACTGATGAAGATCAAAGACCACAGCCTTCAGTATGGATTACACCCCAACAAAAATCCTCACAACTGAACCAATAAGCAACATCACGATAAATGGAGAAATGATTGCAGTTGTCAAGGATTTCTTTTTACCTGGATCCACAATCAACGCCCATGGAAGCAGCAGTCAAGAAATCAAAAGACACATTGCATTAGGCCAATCTGCTGCAAAAGACCTCTTTAAGTTTTAAAAACAAGGATGTCACCTTGAAAACTGAGGTACCTGACCCCCGCCATGGTGTCTTCAATTGTCTTATATGCACATGAAAGCTGGACGATGAATAAGGAAGACAGAAGAAGAACTGATGCCTTTGAAATGTGGTGCTGGTAAAGAATATTGAATATACCATGGACTGCCAAAAGAACGAACAAATCTGTCTTAGAGGCAAGGATGGTGAAACTAAGTCTCAAATACTTTGGACATATTATCAGGAGAGGTCAGTCCCTGGAGAGGGACATCATGCTTGGTAGAGGGTCAGCGAAAAAGAGGAAGACCCTCAATGAGATGGACTGACACAGCGGCTGCAACAATGGGCTCAATCAAGCATACCAATGACTGTGATGATGGCGCAGGACTAGGCAGTGTTTCGTTCTTTTGTATACAGGATCACTATGAGTCAGAACCAGCTTGACAACACCTAACAACAACACTGAAAAAAGTACTTGATAATAAGTTTCAGTGCCTCTGACTTAGGACGTAATTTTGCTATCTGAAGTCTGTATCAGAAGTATTGAAGGCATAAAGCAGACTAAAAGAAAATGACAACAGAAAGTTCTCACTGGTAAGAGACTATTCATGGAGTAATCTACATTAGCAGCTTGGGGCATTATTTGGCGTATCCAGCATTATAGCCTAGAAGGGAGCCAACAAATCAATACAACAAATAAAATAAACTGTAACCTAAGAATTCAATAGATAAGTGGGCTAAAAAAATAACAATTCAGCAGGGAAGAGGGTATTTGATATACATTTAGGAATTCGAGTTTTAGCTTTGGGACCAGATAATAAACATTTTTCCTATAAAGACAAGTAAAAAACTTGTGTCCTTTTAGAGAATTGTTCTACAGTAATTAATATAAGCAATAATGTGACTTCTGCATGAACTAGGAAGTGTCATCAGACAAGTAACCAAATAAAGTTAAAACGCAAAGGTAAATGAGACGATAAGACAGAGAAAAACAGTCTACTCCTTCAGGAAAAGAGTTTAAGGCTGTATCTATGATTCGGCTGGCATTATTATTTAGTTCCCACACCAATGCAACATAGTCCCCAGTCTCTTAGACTGGAACAGAATTTTAATTATGAATAGAATGTTAAGTTTTTGTGTCTTTGGGCTTTTTATGGTAGTAGTAGGTGATATATAGATACCATGTTCTTGATGACCAATTCCTGTCTTAATGCCTAGGGATGAAATAGGTGGCCTATTATTTGAAATGTTCAAATAAGCATGAAATAGAGTAACCACACTACAATTCCTCAAGCATTTACTGACAATCCCCTAACTATAACCTGAATCAAAACAGAATGGAATAAACAGAGGCTGATTTCCTGGCTGGTGGCCTTCATGTATTCACTAAAAAATTTTAAAACTGAGATCAGAAGTATTTATACGAGTGAATGAATGCCTCTATATTAAGATCAGAGACTTACACAAAATGTTTCCTATAAAATCTAAAGATCTGATTTCTCTTACCATAAAATAAAAACTGTATTTAGTGTTACTAAGGAGTCCCTAGGTGGTACAAATGATCAACACCAAACCAAAAGGTGGAGGTTTGAGTCTACCCAGAGACACCTTGAAAGAAATATCTGGTGATCTATTTCACACAAAAAAATCAGCCACTGAAAACCCAATGGAGGACAGTTCTACCTGATACACAGGGTCACCATGAGTCCAAATGAATTCTTTGCAACTAGTATATAAAGTTGCCAAAAAGAGGAAAAAAAAAAAAATCACTCTGAAGTCATAAATCAAAGTAACAGTTTTCATTTCAGATTATAATCATCTGTAATGAATAATTCAAATATACCAGATCTCTATGGTATAAATAGTTTAAAAGCATTGTTTCTTTTAATTTCAGAAATATTCTTTCCAATGACAGGTCAGTAGACTGTAAAATCAAATTTTAATTTAGATTTCCATTACACATATTCCCATCTTATTCTTCTACACAATGGAGAAATTTTTCTTTCTTGATCAGGTGCAACTTCATGCAAATGACATTTTTAGCTAAAACACCTGAGACTAAAAATGTCATTGCCTGCATATAGTTGCATCTGACCAAGAAAGAGAAATTTCTTCATTCTATAGAAGAGTAAGATGGGAATACATGTAATGGAAATCTAAAATCCAGGTGGTACAGTGGTTAAGAGCAGTTCAAATCCACCAGTCACTCTTTGGAAACCCTATGGTGCAGTTCTACTCTGTCCTATAGGGTCAAGATGAGTCGGAACTGACTCAATGGCAAGGGGTCTGGTTTTTTGGTTTTGTATAAGAAAAGCACAAACAGATTCACCTAAGTTGGATGTTTTATAATTTTACCTTTAAGAGAACAGATGTAACAATGATCAATCACTTTCTGCAGTGAAGTAAGGATAAATGTAGAACATAAACATCCTACTGGTATATTTTTACTTGTTTAAAAGCTAGATACCAATTCTATAAAAGATATCAATAAATACCAAATAAATACCTATGATCAGTCTATAACTCAAGGGGAAAAAAAGCTTATATATCATCCCTATGTTTAGCAATAAAAATTTTAAAGAAAAAACAAAAAATTAAGAAACAATATTAAAATCTAGCTTCTTAAATTAAGTTCATAGTCATAAACCCAGCAAAAAAAACTACTCTTCACTTAGAGTGTAATTTTCTTTTTTTTAATTTTGTCAACTAAGAGTTAAAATCTAGACTCTGGATTCTGCCAGAGCAAGGCAAGTAACTTCACCGAGGCTGTTTCCACATCCTTTAAATGTTAATAATAATATCTAACTCATGGGGCTATTACCTGTTGCCGTCGATAACCAGGCCAGAGCTATGCGCACACACAATCAATGATATTATTCCTGAATCAAAACTGCACGTTTTTATCAATTCCCCGTATGAGATTGAACTGTGTCCTCTATCAATATAGTGAAGTCCTAAGCCCTGGTACCTGTGACTGTGACCTTATTTGGAAACAGGATCTTTGTGGATGTAAAAAAGTTAAGGTGAAATCATACTGGATTAGATTGGGCCTTAAACCCAATCACTGATATCCTTATAAGGGATACAAAGGAGACACAGGAAAGAAGACCAAATGACTATGGAGGCAAAGATTGGAGTGATGCATCTGCAAGCCAGAGAACACCAAAGATTGCTGCAAACCACCAGAAGCTAGGAGTGAGGTGTGGAACAGATTCTCCCTTGCAGCCTCCAGAAGGAACTAACCCTGCAGACGCCTTGATTTCAGACTTCTACCCTCCAGTACTCTGAGAAGATAAATTTGTTGTTTTAAGCCACCCCATTTGTGGTACTCTGTTACAGCAGCCTTAGTAAACTGAACTGCTACATTCCTTCTTCCTATGTAAACGTCTCATTTCAATAGCGATAGACATTATTTAATTAGCAAAGACATTGAGATGAGTTTGTTACAAATTCTTAACAAGACATATTCCTTTTGTTTCCCTCTGGACAGTCATTAAATTCATAGTCTGTTGTTGTTATTAATACCTCATGCTTATTTGACCTTAACATTTTATAACATACAATTTCAAGACCATTTTCAATACACAGGTTCAATGAATAATTTCCATGATGGGTCTGAAATTTAATCTAACAATTATATACTTCCTAGTATCTCTTGAATCTGCTCTTTAAAAAGCTAAACTTTTGCTTCCTTCTTTCTTCACTTTTCTTCTTCGTCTCCATCTCTCTGTCTTCCAGTCTTTCCAAGAGAGGACGGAGCAACCCTCTACATATGATGGAGGAAATACCTTCTGTATCTTTCAGATTCTGAAGCAAATGGCCCATATAGAAATTCTATTTTTTTCGAACATCGAGGAAAAAAAGGGACCACTGAAATTACAGAGAACTCCTGAAAAAAAGTAAATTTGAGGTACTCAATTTATTTAGACTAATTGCATTATTATGTAAAACTCAGGTTATTATGTTGTTCTCTCTAGTCTCTGATCATGGAAATATTTTACATCCGTGTGGCAAGGCAAATGTACCAACTGAGAAGTAACTCTGCGAAACTTAATTTTAATTTTATTAAATTTAAATAGTCTCATGTGCCTAGTGTCTACATTAACGGATAGCATAGCCTTAGACATTGTTCTTTTCTGTCTTCCTATTTCTTTATCATCTTAAGCATTATCCAGACACTCTCACTGAACTCATTGTTTCAAACCCCTTCTCTGTTACCTCTAAGATTGAACAGCTTGAGAATTATAATCTCAAAATCAAAGAGAATTACTAAAAAGGAATTTTAAAGCTAGCTAGCTTTAAAATGTGCTTTTTTGATGGAGAGTACTGTGATCAAGTATTTAAGATATTCTTATTAGATGGAGGGAGGGAGGCAGGGAGGGAGGCAGGGAGGGAGGGAGGAAGGAAGGACACAATACCTCCGAGTGCTTGAAACTGAAACCTTAACAATACATACTTTCCCCTGAATTCTCTCTCAGCTACATAATTAGTTCCAGGATAAGACAATGGTATAATTAACCACAAGTACAGGACAAACCATAGCACGAACAAGTAGAATTAAGGGAACAAATGAAGATCACTTTGTACTTGTCTATTCACAGAAATTCGTGAACAGAAAAATGATACATCAAATGCAATAATACAATGTGTTAGTCAATGAAGAGCTGTGTAATTTCTATCTCTAGTAAAATTTACCAAAACAACAAAGATTGAGTCTTACTTCAATTTTAATAGGTTTTTTTTAAAATGACTGCTGATGGTTCTTTCCTACTGAAACTATACATACACATTATTTTAAAGTTATACCAAAAGTGACCATAAGATCTCAGAAAAAAAATTTTTAAGTGTTTTAAGCTCCCCCCTGTCTCTTCTCTCTTCTCCCCTTCCCACGCATAAACACACTGCCTTATTTTTAAAGCACAAATGTAAGTGTTAAGAAAAACAACTGTGATGCTTGTCTGTCTGGAATGAAATAATGGCCTCCCTCTGGGACTGGTATTAATGTCATCACCACCAATCAATTCCTTTCGTTCTTTTGCCTATCAACTTGGCTTTCTACACGTTGGGGGGTGCGGAGTGGGGGCGGAGAAGTATGGGGGAAGGGGCAGAGGGTGGGAGGTTGGAACATATAAAACAACCCCAGTATTCAGAGATAGAATTCAAGTTATGTGCTAAACTACCAATCTCTGGATGATTGCTGATTTGATTCTTTTGTTTGACATTTGAGTAAACATAATGGAACTTACTATTTTGAGCCAGGGCTTGAAGCAGACAATCCAAGCATCCTTCTAAACTATCCTCAGTCCTGTCTACAGCTGTTATCTTCAGCTTCTTCAAGGTGTCACTGAGATTATCTGCTTACAGAAAAAAGAAAAATGAGAAAACTCACCAACCTTATAACCATCATATCTTACATGATAAAAGGACAGAGTTACCACTGCAAGCAAAAGACTCCGGTTATACTGAATTAATCCCTACATGCATTCCAAAATAGAAATGGACTGCATTTATCAAAAAAAATTTTTAAACAAAATTTTATCCACTTAACTGAAGTAGGATATATTCATTCTATATGTGTATGATATCAGTAATATTTCACAGATTGTCACAGAACATCTTTTTCAGCAGTCTTATACCTTATTAAACTTGTTTAGAAAACCAGCCACAACTAATCAAGAAAAACTAAATGTTCCCAAAAACTTACACAGCTTTGTAAATAGTATTTGTTTAATTGTTTGCTTCCTCCTATGTATTTTAAGGAAACCCTGGTGGCATAGTGGTTAAGCGCTACGGCTGCTAACGAAAGGGTCAGCAGTTCAAATCCGCCAGGCGCTCCTTGGAAACTCTATGGGGCAGTTCTACTCTGTCCTATAGGGTCGCTATAAGTTGGAATCGACTCGATGGCACTGGGTTTGGTTTATGTATTTTAAAGACATAAAATAAAAATAAAGGTTTAGAAAGTTTCAAAATAAAATGACATCAAATAGTACAAAGTGCGTGATGGCTAAAAAACCTACTTTAACACTGCCATTTGAGAAGTACTCCAAGTCAAAGTATTGCTTTAAGCTGAAATCTGTAAATTTTAGATTATAAAGCTACGCTCTCCTCCTAAATTATACGCAGATTCCTATGGACCATAGATTACCAAAACCCCTTTACAAACCCAAATCAATCCCGCTGCCATAGAGTCAATTCCAACCTGTAGCGACTCCATGACCCCTTTACACTATTAAAAATCATTCAGAACCCCCAATAGCTTCTGTTTATGTCAATTATTCCTGTTGATATTTAGCTATTAAAAATTAAAACTGAGACTTAGAAATGAGAAAAGTGGCATCATTTTACATTTTTGTAAATCTCTGTACTGTGTGACTTAATAGATGGTAACCAGATTCTCATATCTGATTCTGTAATCAATCTTTTTTGATTTGTTGATCTGGTTGAGTACATAAAGAAAATCCAGCCTCACACATACACACAGAAGAAAAACAGAGGAGTACTTTAATAGCCTTACAGATAATCGTGGATATTCTTTGATACTACACTAAAACAAGTGATAGCTGCTTAAGGTTAGTTGCCATGTGAAATCTGAAAACATTATCAGTGAACTTCTGCAACCGTTACATTAATATCCACTGGTCTCCTGCATATTGAATCCTTTATCCATGCATAATTTTATCATCATACACTTGTCATTTGCAAAAGATTAAGTCCATGGGTTATGCAGATCTTCTAAATGTTGACACATTTCATTGTACTATTTCAAAATATCTAATTTGTTAGTATCACCACCAATCTCATCAAAAAAGTCTTTTAGTACTGGGAAGCTGTCAAGTTCAAAGTGACAGAAGAAGTTTTCCAAAATTCTAATTTTTCACTGAAAGCTCCAATTTTATCAGCAACAAAAATACTGTCAGTGTTTTCCTTAAAATGACAACTTCATTCATTTGTGAGGAAATGTCTGCCAAATACACAAGAAAAACCATACGTCTGCTAGTTCTTTCAAATAAAAATGGTATTCCACAAAAAAGTGCCTATGTCAGCTCACAACTTAAACAACTGTACAAGTGCCTTTCTTTAAAACCACCATCAGACTTCATCATGTAGTGAAAGTGTTTTATGTATACTTCCCATTGCATCACACAGAGTATTAAAATAATTTTTTTCTGCTTCATCACAGACATTAAGTGACACACATACTGTTTTACTTCAAATATGTGATGGTGAAGAGTTCAATGACTACTAGTACAGTTTGGTCCTATCGTTGCTGGGTGTCATCAAGTCAATTCCAATTCACAGTGACTTCATGTAACAGAGCAGAACTGCCCAATAGGATTTTCTTCGCTGTAATCTTTATGGAAGCAGATCACCAGGTCTTTCTCCTGAGAAGCTGCTGGGTGGGTTTGAAACACAAGCCTTTTGGTTAGTAGCAGAGTGCTTACCACTGTGCTCCCTGATTTACCCACACGAAAGCACCAGCACCATACGAAACTCACAATTGCTCTTGTACCATGTCAGTGCAGATGTCAATCCAATGGAGGAAAAAGAATAATATCTTGATATTATTATGCAAATAGTTTTGACCTCATGGACGCCTGAAGAGATAGGGAGGACCTCCAAGGGGTCCACAGTCTACACATAATTACTGCTTTACTATCAGACTTGCAGACATTCTCTTACTTCAAAGTAAAGTATAAGTTTTAATATACTTTTGCGCATTGCCAGGTGATGACAATTCTTAAAGTATGATGAAAGTCTGTTATAAAAATGAAACATTTTACTTTGTCAATCTAGGAATAAGCAGATTTAAAATTTTATATCGAATAATACTAACATGCTCTAGTTATGTCCAATTCAACCTGCGACTAATCTAGTAATCCTAAACCTACTCTTTTTTAAAAATCTCAGATTATCATTTATAATTATTTTCTTAAGGGCCAGATAGTTTTAAGAAATTTTCTTTTTCCTAAATAAAAAGAAAACTCTACCCATATGTCTCTTTTCTTCTATACACTAAAAAGAAGTTATAGCCTATCTATCTATCTCAGATATATTTGTTCAATTTTAAATGAGTGTTAAATTGATTTTTCTGAAATAAAGTATAAATAATATAAAACTACTAAATTCATATTATTAAAAGTGATAAAAAGAAATTATCATATAGAGGAAAAATAAGGTGCTAATCAAAGTATAGCAATTCAACAAAATTTTATCAGTCAACAAGTTATAAAAGCAGTTAAGCTTTACTGGTATTACTGCAGAGCCCTGGTGGTACAGTGGTTAAGCGCTCGGCAGCTAACCAAAATGTTGGTGGTTCAAAACCACCAGCTGTCTCGCAGGAGCAAGATGTGGCAGTCTGCTTCCGTAAAGATTTACAGCCTTGGAAACCCTATATAGGGTTGCTATAAGTTGAAATCGACTCGATGGCAGTAGGTTTTTCTTTGTTAGTTTGTTTGGGTACCACTGTATACTTTGAATGCACTGCCTTATCCAGTCTGCACATCAATCCTATGGCAGAGATTAAATATACTCTTATTATCCCCATTTTACACATCTAAACACTTATTTGACCTGTACAAAAAATGTAAGGTAGACTGTAATAATATTTGCCTCATTTTACTCAAATGCAGTTTATAAACTGAGGCACAGGTGGCATAATTTGCTCAAAATCACAAAGCTAACAATTGGTAGAGCCTAGATTCAATCTCAAGCACTCTGAGTCCAGGGTTCTCTTCATTAATACGCCCTACTGCTGCCCCTAGTGTATTTAATGAGAACTTACTTGCACATTACTGTATTAGATTCTATTAGAGGATAATTTGAAAATATTTAACTGTATTGTAATGTAATGCTTGGTACATCATGAGAGATACAAAAAACAAAATGAATAAAAAGTTTGAAAGAAGTTATTTTGAAAACTGCAGTGTAACATGTATGAGTCACTCAGTCGGCACAAATTTACTCATTTAAGTAAGTGTTCATAGCTCTGACTATAATTTCAATTTTGTCTTTTCTCCTTAAACTAGTCTTATATTATTAAGTCAGCCTGTCACCTTGGATACTTCATAATATGACAAACTGAGTAGGTCCAAAACTAAATACGTCATCTTCCCTCCAAACTAATTTTCTTCTCCCAACTTGCTTTCTCACTTTATCAAAGGTACTCCCCTGCCCTAATCTCTCAGATGCCTCTTGTTATGGGTTGAATTGTGTCCCCCCAAAAAAGATACGCTGAAGTCCTAAATTCCTGGTACCTGTGAACATGACCTTGTTTGGAAACAGGGTCTAAGATGATGTTATTAATTAGATTAACATAAGGTCACACCAGAGTAGTTGTTGCTGTTAGCTACTGTAGAGCTGGCCTCCATCTTATGGCAACCCCGTATACAACAGGATCAGACGGTTGTGACTCACAGGATTTTCAATGGCTCATTTTCAGAAATATATCGCCTGACCTTTCTTCCTAGTCTAAGTCTGGAAGCGCCACTGAAACCTGATTAGCATCAAAGCAACACATAAGCCTCCACTGACAGACACGTGGTAGCTTTGCTTGAGGTGCACTGGCCAGAATTTAAACCCTGCATGGAGGGCAAGAATCTACCGCTGAACCACCACAGCTCTCATACCGGAGTAGGTTGGGTCTAAATCCCATCTAAGTGCTGTCCTTATAAAAAAGGGAGAACACAGAAAGACAGACAAAGCACTTTTCACGACTCTGCACCTTAGAGCCAAAAAATACTTGGAATTACCAGAACATAGGAAAGAAGCTTGGAACAGGTTTTCCTTCAAAGCCCCAGAAAAAATCAACATGGCTGACACCCTGGACTCTCAGCCTCCAGAACTGTGAGATAATAAATGTGTTGTTTAAAGTCACACATTTTGTGGTATTTTGTTACGGCAGCCCTACAAATCTAATACATCTACACTGGCATCTAAACCCAAAACCAAACCCACTGCCATCGAGTCGATTCTGACTCACAGCAACCCTGCAGGACAGAACAGAATTGCTCCATAGCATTTCCAAGGAGCGGCTGGTGGATTCGAACTGTCAACCTCTTGGTTAGCAGCTGAATGCTTAATCACTGTGCCACTAGGGCTCTCACTGGCATCTACATTCTTTTTAATTCACTCCTTTTTTTTTTTTTTTTTTTTTTATCCCATCCGTAACATTCTTTCCCCCTGCTTTTCAAATGACTGGTTCTTCTCATCAAGTTTCAGCTTAGAGGTCACCACCTTGGAGATCATTCCTGCCTATTCTAAGTCTTCTCCTCCTCCCTGCCATCCAGGCTTATTCTCTATCACTGTAGCCACCCTCCTCGGCACTATTCACAATTTGTAATCATATATGAGGGCCATGTCTACTCTACTCATTGCATACCCCCATCGCTTAGTACAAAAGAGATGGCTATTAATTTTGTTCAATGAATTAACTAAGGGAATGAATTATTTGCAGAAAGCTGTCTAGCCACCATCCTTTGTATCACATACTTTACAGCCAAAGTCTGACAGCAGGGAAGGTAAATGTTACCTGTTAAGTATCTACTATGCACTCCATATTATCAGAAATATAAATAATGCTGTCGGTGGGTGCCATCGAGTTGATTTGGACTCACAGCAACCCCATGTGACAGAGTAGAACTGCCCCATATATTTTCTAGGCTATCATCCTTAGGGGAGCAGATGACCACGTCTTTCTCCTGTTTAGTCACTGCGTGTGTTCAAACGGCCTACCTTCTGGTTAGCAGTCAAGCACTTAACCGTAATGCCACCAGTAATCTTATGTGAATCCACATATAAAAATAAAGTGTTAGAATGCTCTATATCTTGACTGGAGTGGTGGTTACGTTTTAGTGTATGTGAATTTTACCTCAATTTTAAGAGTATTTTGGAAAAGTAAAATGATGAGGGCAGAAAGCCCATACCCACTGGCTTCAAGCTTCTTCACAGTAGAGACTCCATTACAGTAACACTTAATAAAATAGAGCTCAGGCACTACCTCCATTCTCAGGGAGAAGAATGATTGATCTGATTGATAAGTTGAGGAGGAAGAAGTACACATGCATGTGTGTACATGGCTCAGTCCCTTCTGGGTTCCTGCTCTTTTACAATCAGGTCTGCTTATAGGGGCAAGAATTCTCTGTTCTTCCATACCTTTGGTTATCCGGCTGTGCCAGTGATAAGATCAGTATTTAATTCAAACCCAAAACCAAACCTGTTGCCGTCGAGTCGACTCCAACTCACAGCAACCCTATAGGACAGGACAGAATTGCCCCATAGAGTTTCCAAGGAGCGCCTGGCGGATTTGAACTGCCAACCTTTACGTTCGCAGCCGTAGCACTTAACCACTACGCCACCGGGGTTTCCAGTATTTAATTCAGCAGTGAAGTATTAACAGTTCCATTGTCACTATATAAGTCCCGTCTTCCACTGTACACTGTCAATTTTAAAGAATATATTTTGAACTCCATCAGATGACTCATTTGCTTATATCTTCACTAGTTCTGAACCTGAGTAAAGAGAAGGTATTATTTTTCAACCCCCTCAAACCACGATAGTAAGTGTAAGTAGAAAATCATTACCATACAAATTGTTTCCTGTGTAAAACCAGATTTCTGTATTTTGTATTACTTAAGATTTGTTAAGACAATGAAACTGTTCTAACAAAACATTTCCAGTTTCTGACTGGTAGAGGAGTAGATGCCGGTTTGCATTAGAGGTTCCAGGACTAAGAAATACTAATAACTAAAATATTTTTCTCTTAAAAGAGCAATTTCTTTCCTATACAAGGCAGCATGATCTGACTTGTGAAAGAAACCATGGCATCTTCAAAAGATTAATGCAAAGCTGACTTTGGTTATTAATCTGTCTCCTACTACTTAACCACTTAATCGTTTCTAAAACTACAACCTAGCCTCTAAAAACTTCAGTCCTCTAAAAAATCTATCAAAACTACTTTGGCAAAAACCTTAAATGATATCTTGGCAAATTCAATGGATTTTTCTCAATCCTCTTACTTGATATAACTGCAGCAATGAACTTTTTAAATTACCTTTTCTCTTAACTTCAAAAGCCAGTCTGACCATTTGCTCCTAGCCTTCAACAGATCTTCCTTCACTTGCTGCCTCTTTAATGTTGTGTGCCCTCGGCTCTGCCTAGAGAGAACCCTCTTTTTCTGAGTACTATGCACATCCACTAGAGTATTAAGATGGCATGCTTTCTTTCTGTCCTTCCTTCATTTCTGCCCAGCTACCTATCAATATAAACAACCACCACTTTTTTGGCTTGTTATACGTGGATAAAATCTGACTGCCACTTTTGATAACTCAGGTCACTAGTGTTGATTCCACTGATTTAGCCAGCCATTATTCCAAAAGTTTTCTCCTAAAAGTCCCTTTTAGAGATATATAAACATTAACGAGAAACTAATTTGCTCTGTAAACTTTCACCTAAATCACAATTCAAAAAAAAAAAAAAGATATACAAACAGATATATTTTGCTGCTAGAATTTTCAAACAACCTTGCCTAACTATTTCTATTCCTCTTTTTTTTTTTTATCTTAAATCCTGTGTACCATTACCCACCAGAGGTTCTTTACATTCCAGGTCTCTCTTCTATAAATCAGAAACACTAATTATTTACTGGCATACTGCTATGGAAAAGTTTTAATAAGATCTAAATTTTTGCAGTTATAAGAGAACTTTTTCTCTCCTTTTTAATATCTAAGAAAAAGTGATGGAAAAATAAGGTTATTTTTATTTTTAAATAGCTTGACTATAAAAGCACTTAAGATTATCACCATCATCAAAGAATATACTTCACGATGGTTAAAAGACAGTCCCAAAGAGCTAGCCTCAACACAAGACAGTGTTATATTAAGCTAGAAAGTCCTGAAATTCTTTATGCTATTAGTGGTAGCATATTTTTCAGAGTATGTCATCCTCACAGATATTATCCAGAAATGGTTGCTTTATTTTCAAGGTTATTGACTCTAAAATATACTACATATTTTTAAATGTTACTCAATTCTATCACTTTGCTATATACTAGTAGAGATGGTGATGTAGTGGTTAAGTGCTACGGCTTGGCAGTTTGAATCCACCAGACGCTCCTTGGAAACTCTATGGGGCAGCTCTACTCTGTCCTACAGAATCACTTTGAGTTGAAATCACCTTGAAGGCAACAGGCTTAGTAGAGAGATAGATGGATAGACAGATAAATGTGTGGGTCATCTTTGCACAACTATACCAGTATTGATGACAAACCCCATTAGGAGACAAGGGCATGAACAAGTATTACTAACTGGGCTTATAAAAGTTCAAGACCTTTCCTCCCAAAGTTCACTCTTCAGCCAAAGATTATACAGGTCTATAAAACAAACAGTAACACACGTGAGAAACGTTCTTAATTCAACCACGTATACAAGACCAAAAGCAAAGATGAGAAGGCAGTAAGGGAGAGGAAGAATGGAAGGATGAAAACAGGGAACCTGGGGCGGGAAGGGGAGAGTGTTGACACATCGCAGGGATTGCAATCAATGTCATAAAACAACATGTGTATGAATTGTTGAATGAGTAACTAATTTGCTCTGTAAACTTCACGAGCACGCACACACACACAAAAGTTCAAAATCTTTCTACTGACCTTTAAAATTTTGTTCACTATTTGCTAAATATATGGCCACTCAGTAATAAAAATGCTCTTACTTAAAAAAAGACTTAAAGAGTTTCTTGCCATTGAAGCTAATATAATTTTCATTTAACTCTCTAGTAACAAAGTTTTACTATTATTATCCACATCAAATATAAAAATAAAAAAAAAAGATTCCTATGCTAATGTGGTTTTCAAACACCTAGAATGTATGCAATGTATGAATGGGAGATTTTAAAATTCATCTAAAAAAATGAATGGTATTAATTCAATCTGGGACAATTGGCTTAGGGAGCTCGAAATAACAATCTCTCCTGAATATTACGTTGCAAACTTATCTAAAAGGTTTAGTATTTGATGCAATGGAAGTTATTTTAAAAGTTTTGGTAAGGTAGGAAGAAATGATTTTTTTGCTAGTATAACAAGTGTAAAGTATTACAGTTAAAAATTGCAATATTTGCAGTGTTAGCATACTGTAATTTGGTTTTCTGTGTGGTATGTTTACAAAGTTAGTCCTGAGACAGGGCTAAAATTGAGAACCTTTAAACAAATTAGTCAATTGCTTCTTCCATTAAACTATACCATGAATGAAGGAAAAAAATTTTTTTTTAAATTTATTTGTTTTAATGCTTCTGCTAGTTGAGTAACTCACAGATTAACAAAGGATATAACCTCCCTCTGATTACCCCTCAAATTTTTAAAAATAAATCTTAAATCCTCTAATTTTCTCATTATTACTAGAGTAAGCACATGTTGTTTCTGAGTCTATGGAACCTGAGTTCAACTTTCCAACCTCTAATTCATCCATGCTAGAAATCTCAAAAACACATTCTTCCTTCATTATGTATTTTATTTTGTTCACATCAGCAAATAGAGATCATGTTACCTCTTCTTTTCTAATGCTTAGAAATCAAGTAAGAAAATAGTTTCAAACTCTATTCTTTCATGGCCTACCAATTAAGTTCACTATCTTACGTTAAAATGTAATACAGGAAATTTTCCTTTCTGCTTTTAATACTGTTGCAACCCTCCATGACTCCTGGGGTAGAGCTGTGGAGGTTATGTTCATATAAACACACACACACACAGTAAAACCACAAGAAACAGACATATTTCTTGTCAAGCTAAAAAATGTAAGTAGAAATATCAAGCATGCCTCTCAATTGCTACTGCTGCTACTATAGATGCTTGCTGTCAAAGTATTAACTGGGGGGAAAAACGACAGTTTGAAAAAGTATCTAAGATTTAATCATTTACTATTACCTTCACAATTATTATTTGGTCACAGAATAAAGAACTTGAAAATTAAAAAGAACATGACCCATCAACAGATGAATGGATAAACAAATTATGGATATATACACACAACAGAATACCACGCAACAATACAGAACAGTGATGAATTCACAAAACATCTTACAATACGGATGTATCTGGAGGCCATTATGCTCCATGAAATATGTCAATCATAAAAAGACAAATATTGTATGAGACCACTATTATAAAAACTCAAGAAAAGACATACACAGATGCCCAGGGCCTGTGGGCTATAACAAAAGATATAACACCTGTTTGTTTCATCCAAGTTCTGGAATGAGAAGATCAAGAGGGAGGACTGGAAAAAATATTTAAAAAAAGAAAAAAGGTTTACACACAGAAAAAATCAAACTTTTGATAGTTACAACGGAGGGAAGGGACAGGAAGGGAAAATCTTTAACTGTATCATAGACAAGCGTCAACTCCGGTGAAGGGAAAGACAACACACGATAAAGGGGAAACTCAGCACAACTTGACCGAGGCAAAGTCATAGAAGCTTCCTGAAAAAAAAAACCAAACCCAGCGCCATCAAGTCGATTCCGACTCATATCGACCCTACAGGACACAGCAGAACTGCCCCATAGAGTTTCCAAGGAGTGCCTGGAGGATGTGAACTGCTGACCCTTTGGTTAGCAGCCGTAGCACTTAACCACTACATCACCAGGGTTTCCAGAAGCTTCCTAGACACATCTAAATACCTTGAGCAACCAAGTTGCTGGAACTGAGGGCCAGGGACCATGGTCTCAGGAGATATCTAGGTCAAATGGCATAACATAGTTCATAAAGAAAAAGTTCTACGTCCTACTTTGGTAAGTAGCATCTGGGGTCTTCCAAAGCTTGTGAACGGCCATCTAAGATATATCTATTGGTCCCATCCTGACCAGAGCAAAGGAGAATGAAGAAAACCAAGGACACAAGGACTAAAGGACTACATGAACCAGAGACTCCACCCGCCTGAACCCAGAGCTAGATGGTGCCCGGTCACCACCACTGACCACTCTGACAGGGATCACAGTAGAGGGTCCCGGACAGAGTGGGAGAAAAATGAAGAACAAAATACAAATTTAAAAAGAAAAAAAAAAAAAGACCAGACTTACTGGTCTGACAGAGACTGGAGGAACCCCCGAGACTATGGCCCACCAGACACCCTGCTAACTCATAACTGAAGCCACACCTCAAGCCCACTTTACAAAGATAGATCTATAAAACAAACAGTAACACATGTGAGGAACATGCTTCTTAGTTCAATCACATACTGTATAGGAGACCAAATGGGCAACTCCTGCCCCAAAGCAAGATGAAAGGCAGGAAAGGACAGGAAACCCAGACGAATGGACACGGGAACCTGGAGTGCAAAGGGGAAAGTACTGACACATTGTGGGCATGCAACCAATGTTACAAAACAATTTGTGTATAAATTTTGAATGATAAAAATCTGCACTATAAACTTTCGCCTAAAGCAGAATAAAATTTAAAAAAGATAATATGAAGCTACTGTGAATGGGCGATTTTCAAGTTAATTTCCAAGATTAAGTTCCAAAGAAGCACAATTGAACAGGAATCTATTTAAGCATCACATATTTTTAGTGAACACATACAAACAACTTGGAAAAAAGAACAAAAATGTAACTGTTCAAAGTTCATATCTGCAATACTTATTTTCAAGGACAATTCAGAGAATACTAGAATTAGAAATATTTGTTGTAATTAAAAAAGAAGAAAGTTAAGAGTTCTAAACTATTCTATTTAATGAAAGAACTCCAAACCAAATTTCCACAGTTTTCGCACTCCTAGTTCCTATCTAGGGAGCCCTGGAATGCAGTAGTTAAGTGCTAGGCTGCTAACCAAAAGATCAAAAGCTTAGTGGTTTGAACCCACCAGCTGCTCCACAGGAGAAAGATGTGGTAATCTGCTTCCATAAAAGATTTACAGCCTTTGAAAACCTACGGTGTAGCTCCACTCTGTCTTACAGGGTCATTAAAAGTCAGAATCAACTCAATGGCAACAGGTTTGGTTCAGGTTTTTAGCTTCTATCTGGAGTTCCTGGATAGCACTTGACTGCTAGTCAAAAGGCTGGCAGTTTGATCCCACCTAGAAGTGCCTTAGAAGACAGCTCTGGAGACCTGCTTCCAAAGGGTCATAGCCTTGAAAATCCTATGCAGCAGTTCTACTTTGCACACATGGGGTCACCATGACTTGGAATGGACTCGACTGCAACTAACAACAAAGTTTCTATCTGCCTTAGACTAAGACAACTTAGGAAGAAAGACCTGGTGATCTACTTCCGGAAATTAGCTAAGAAAAACCCCATGGGACACTGAATATTGTCCGAGACTTCGACCTGCTTACTTTGGACATGTCATCAAAAGGAACCACTCACCGGAGAAGGGCATCCTGTTTAGTAAAGTGGAGGCCCAGTGAGGGTGAGGGAAACCCTCAATAAGATGGACTGACACAATGGCTGCGGCAATGGAGTCAAACATATCAACAATCATTCAGATGGCAAAGGACTAGGGAACATTCCGTTCTGTTTACACCGGAAGGGGTCACCATGAGTTGGAGCTGACTCAAAAGTAACTAACAGCAAAGCGTCTATCCTCATTAATTTATTACTTCAACAAGCAGTAAAACCTATTCATACAAATGGATTTTATATGATTCCTCAGGTTGCAATAATACCATAACTCTGTGCCTATTCACCAGTTATCCATACACCTACTCACTGGATATACCTCTTTCACTGCATAAGTTGATTATAATTGCATATCTTATGTCATTTACCCATCTCACTTCAGACAAGATTAAGATTTTATACAAAATACAAAGGCTTAGAAGGATTTAATCAACCCCCCTGTATATGTCATGTAATTTGAACTATATGTCAATTGATTAAATTTCAAGATTTAATTTCATAAACAATTTTATTTAAGAAATTATTTTTGTGGAATTTTATAGAGCTCTAATTTCCCTATAGTTTCCATTTTACTAGTTTTATAAAACTTTTTTGCTTTACTTCTACTATTAGATGGGGGATTCTTCTAGGACAGGAAATTCTTCTAAAATACTCACATTACTCTCTACAGTGGAAACTTAATAAATCCTGAAAAGCCACATTACTTTGAGTTAACTGTATTTGTATCTTTTATTACAAATTAGTGTCAGTTGACATACGATAGATTTTATTAAGATGGGCTTTACTAAAAACAATCACTGCATTTTACTGTAAATTTTCTTTCTAATTATTTAAAAAATCTGAGAAAAACTCTTGAGCAGTCCCTTGTCACTCATCCTTTAATGGATTTAAAGCCTATTTTAGTTTGAACCAGAAACACTATAGTCTTACCAGTCTTGTTTGATTAAAAGGTCAAAGGCCTGATAGATGATCTTCAAAACTAGAGTATTAACCTTAATGGATAAGAGCAAGATACAGTTTGCAAAATTTTATTTCACACAATGCCAAAGGGTCTTTTCACTTAGAATTCGAGAATTTACTTATCTGTTTTGTAACTATGAAACACAGTTTTAGCATATGACATGACACAGGTTGCTAATAAGTTAACGCACTGTGTTTTTTATTAGATACTGGTTCACACTGAGATCCCCTAATTAATTCTTTGTCCTAGAACGGACCAAAAATATTAGGGTGAGTTCCTCCCCTAAATAGTTTTCTAAAATGGAAAGGTTTAAGATATTACCATGTGAAATAGCGGTCAATA
Organism: Elephas maximus indicus; assembly: GCF_024166365.1. Taxonomy (NCBI): domain Eukaryota; kingdom Metazoa; phylum Chordata; class Mammalia; order Proboscidea; family Elephantidae; genus Elephas; species Elephas maximus. The sequence goes on from NC_064823.1 coordinate 55,396,982, forward strand.
CCCAGGCTGTTATAAACCAACTCAGAAAATCACTGGTGATAAATAAACGGAGCTTTTTTTTTTTTTTTGATGGCATCTGCCAGAGAATTTTAAAGAAACCTAAGAATTATGAATTATACTGGGAAAATGTTGGTGAAAATATGTAATGTGTCATTACAAACATCTGTGTTGAAGAATTGCTGGAATGATTTTTTTTATATAAGAGCGGCTCTAAAAGATGCTGAAAACTATGTACTTTCAAATTTCACTCTTGTATAGGTAAGCTAATTGAGTCCATAATATGGAAGAAACTCTCTAAACACCAAAATAAAAGTAACTAATTGAAAGATATTTTCCCTGCTCCAGCTCCTTACATGTGTTTGCAAGCCAACCTGAGACATCACAAAATGCAGCTATCAGTATCCTATTGCCAGGATTCTTGCAGAAAAATGCTCTATTAGTTTACTATCCAATGTTACCTAATTTCTCAGGTCTCATTTATTTCTTGACTCTTAGATCAGCCCCTTAGATTAGTACTTAGCTGCGACCTTCACTGCCCTCCTGGATACTACTCAAGTGTCTGCCTATAATGCTTTGGCTCCTGTCACTTAGATTCAATGGTAAGAGATATGCTGTCTCCAACCTCTGCCCTGGACTCTAGGCTATGCCTGACAGGGGAGGAACACTGGACAAAGAACAGAAAACAAACATGATTTAAACAAGAGGAAATTTTAACTGAAAATTTATTGAAATTTTTATAGGCTATATAGGGTTGTTGTTGCTGTTAGCTCCCACTGAACAGGCACTGACTCATGGAGGCCTTATGTATAACAGCACAAAATGTTGTCCAGTCTTGCACCATCTTAATGATGTTTGGTAAGTTTAAGCCCATTGTTGTGACTACTGGGTAGTACCTTTCAACCTAGGGGGTTCGTCCTCCAGTACTATACAGGGCAGTATTCTGCTGTGATTCATACGTTTTTTTCAATGGTTAATTTTCAGAAGTAGATCTCCAGGCCTTTGTTCCAAGTCTGTCTTAGTCCGGAAGCTGTGCTGAAGCCTGTCCACCATAGGTAACCCTGTTGGTATTTAAAATATGGGTGGCATAGCTTCCAGCATCACAGCAATATGCAAGCCACCATGGTATGACAAACTGACAGGCGGTGGTGCAGAGAGTATATATAGAGACACGTGTGGAGTTACCTACTTAAGACTTTCAAAAAGTCTTAAACACGATTTTTCACCAGAACATATCCAAAACAGTGACTAATTAAATATAAAGATGGAGAAAGAAGTAAAGGCCTTGCATTATAATGTTTGTAAGAGAACTAGATTAAATAATGAAAAAACAAAACCCACTGCTGTCGGGTCGATTCCAACTCATAGTGACCCTGTAGGACAGAGGAGAACTGCCCCATAGGGTTTCCAAAGAGCAGCTGGTGCATTTGAACTGCTGACCCTTTGGTTAGCAGCTGAACGCTTAACCATCGCACCACCAGGGCTCCAAAGAACGAAAAAAAGGGCCTAACTGGGGTTTCCTTTAGATGGAGAAATATACAAAACAGTATTTCATTAAAATTGGTGCAAAGCAGGTATCTCGTTTAATAGCCAAGTAAGTAACATGGAGAGATAATATATACTGAAATTTACAAATGTTTAGGCTACACCAACTTTTCTGGGTAATAAAATGCCAACCAAAGAAAAATAATACAAACACATAAATGTGACAGATAAATATAACATGGGAATATATTAGTAGTACCTTAATAATTTTTAAAATCTAATATCATAAAATAATACTGCTTGGATTATCATACATGTAAGATTTATGTTGTGTGGTTTCTGTCTCCTAATCTGATCGAAATGGACAGAGATACAAATACCTTTCATAGAAAAGTAAAGAATTACTATATATAAAAAATTAGAATTAGTTCTTTTCAATGGACTATGAGAATCTATAGTCATGAAAGTTATTATAAGGTAAAAACTAGGTTAAGATATTCTCAAGCTTCTATTCATTCAGCAAATGAACTAAGTGCCTAGCAAGTACCAAACACTATACCAGATGCTAAAGATACAAAGACGAATACAACATTCCAGTTTCTCTCAGTATAGAAAACATTTTTTTATTTTAATTTTAGTGTATATTATCTTCGCATGTTCCAGTTCTGCTGAGTCAGAATCGACTTGAAAGCAACAGGCTGACCAGAAACAACTAATATTAGCAGTTTCTTGTGTATCCTTCCAGACGCATTCTGTATATGCAATTTTATGCCACTGGAAGGGTATACGTATGTGCATGTGTGTGTGTGTATATATATACTCACACACATATATATATACACACACATACATACATGCACACACACCTGCACATGTGTACAGGAGCCCTGGCGGTGAAAATGGCTAGGGCTTGGCTGTTAACTGAAAAATGGTGATTTGAACCCAGCTGGTTTTTTGGTTAGTCACTCTGTTGAAGAAAGACTTGGCAATCTGCTTCTATAAAGATTAAAACCAAAAACCAAACCCATTGCCCTCAAGTCGATTCCAACTCACAGTGACCCTACAGGGCAGAGCAGAACTGCCCCATAGGGTTTCCGAGAAATGGCTGGTGGATTTGAACTGCCAACCTTTCAGTTAGGTTAGCAGCTGAACTCTTAACCACTGTGCCACCAGGGTTCCTCTCACAGTTCAAGAGGCTAGAAATTCTAAATTTAACATGTGGCTCTAGGGGGAGGTTCCTCCTTGTCTATTTCATTTTATATTAGCAGGCAATCCTTGGAGTTCCTGGACTTGTATATTCATTCCTCTCCATGGTCTTCAGATAGCATCTGTCTTCCACAGTATATGCTCCTTCCATGCTGTGTTGAATCTGTTGTTTTTATAACTCAGAAGTGTTTTAGTTTAGACACACCCTATACTGATATAGCCTCATTAACATAACAGAGATCCTGTTTCCAAATAGGACTATAGCCATGGTTCTGTTGCTAGGTGCCATCGAGTTCATTCTGACACGTGGACTCATGGTGACTCCATGCGTGCAGAGAAGAATTGCTCTACAAGGTTTTCAAGGCTGTTACCTTTTGGAAGCAGATCGCCAGGCCTGTTTAGATCTTCCTTCTTCATTCTTCCTGATGTTCATGCCTGGGTATTAATAATTTAGGTAATTCTTATGGCCATACCACCAATTACTCCAGATTCACTAAATACAAACAGGTGGTCTGGAATCTCTGGAGAGAACACCCACACTATTCCCCGAAAGGAACCTACAGACTCCTAGGTTTCACTGTCAAAGTAAAAATTATTTGATTCTCCATAGGAATTAAGGCTCTTACAATTTTGCATATGCAATGGATTGAACTGTGTCCCCCCAAAATATGAGTCAACTTGGTTAGGTCATGTGTAGTTGTCCTCCATTCTGTGATTCTCCTATGTGTTATAAATCATAATCTCCGCCTGCGGTTAAGGAGGATTAGGGTGGGAGTAAAATCCTTGTTCAGGCCACATCCCTGATCCAATGGAAAGGGAGTTTCCCTGGGGTGTTGCCTGTACCACCTTTTATCTTACAAGAGATAAACGGAAAGGGAAGCAAGCAGAGTTAGGGACCTCATATCACCATGAAGGCAGTGCCAGGAGCAGAGTGCATCCTTTGGACCTGAGGTCCCTCTGCTGAGATGCTCCCAGACCAAGGGAAGACTGATGCATCACAAGGATCTTCTTCCAGAGCCAACAGAGGGAGAAAGACTTTCCCTGGAGCCGATACCCGGAATTCAGACTTTTAGCCTACTGGACTGTGAAAGAATAAATTTCTCTTTGTTAAACCCATTCACTTGTGGTATTTCTGTTATAGCAGCACTAGGTGACTAAGACAGCATATAAGAAAGAGGACTAAAAATTTCAAAACAGGACTCTACCAAGGCTAATGAATTTAACCCTTCTCCCACATGAACAAATAAAAGCGTGGATGTACAAAATAAGAAAGCAACATAATGAAAATTACTTAAATAATCTATTCCCTATGCTCTTTTAAAATTATAAATTTTAGTGATAACCAGCTCATAAAAACATTTTATCACTCTATCTTGACTAAAAGAAATTGCCAAGAGCAAATAGAAACAGTATTTCCTACTGTTTATCCATGGAAGCCATTCCTGTACTTAAAGATGCAAACAAAAAAAGGGACTATCTACAAGGCTGATATACATTTACAAAGAAAAACGAAACTCAAGTGTGGTGCAACCAGATCACTTTTACATGGCCTTTCTCACCATGGTCTTGCAACTTCCACCAAATGACTGGGTGGAGCTATGCAAATGAGGTGATTATGGCCCACCAGGAGAATTAGATAGCTTGCTAATAATGTAAAAAGGTGCATGGTACCATTGTTGGGGTGGGACCATGCAAATAAGGTATAGGAATCCTAACAAGGGGACTGGTCAGTTTTGCTACCCACTAGGCTTAAGATGAGCCATCCCAGAGGCACAAAGAAAGAGGATCTCACCACCAACAAGAAAGAACAGCCAGGAAGGGATCATGTCTTTTGGCCATGGGATTCCTGCGTTGAGAAGCTCCTAGAACCAGGAGACCGAGAGAGAGAGCACTAAAACATCTAAGCAGTGGCACAGAAACAGCGCACCAGAGGCAGGGAACTGGCAGGAGACAGTGCAGTGGGCTTCCCAACTCACAGAGCAAGAAAGCTAAATGCCTTTGGGCACTTGGTGGAGCTAGGTTTGCCAACCTACGGAGCTAAAGCTGAGCACCCCCGGGCCAAGCCTTAGTGGCAGAGTGGGGTGCCTCTGGGTACTTATCAGCAAAGCTGTGTTTGTAATACTTTCTTGCCTTAGCAGCACAGAGTCCAAACTGAGGGGCCGAGGGCCAGAGAGAGACCTGCCTTTGAGCACGGCTGAGAAGAGGATATTGTGATGGAAGAGCTGTATCCTGAGGGTTCCTCAACCTGAATTGTAACCTGTTACTTTCCTAATAAGCTCCATAACTGTGAGTATGGTCTATGAGTTCTGCGTGGCCATTGCAAAGAATTATTAAGCTCAGTAGCGAAGTGGAGTGCTGTGGGAGGGACAGCTGGTGTCAGAAATGGTAAAATGTTAGAAGGTGGAGGCATGTCTGACTTCCCCTCATAGGAATCAGCCAGGAGCTGTTTATCCTGATTCTTTTTCCTCCTTGAGAAGTTAGAGGAAGTCAGACACCCCTGCCATGCCATTTTCACATGGAGGAATTAAGAATATACTTAGAGGCATACATATATAAGCTAGTTGTTGTTATGTACCAAAGAGTCAATTCCGACTCATAGTGACTCTATTGGACAGAGTAAAATTGCCGCACAGGGTTTTCTAGGCTGTAATCTTTAAGGGAGCAGATCACCAGGTCTTTTCTCCCACAGAGCCACTGGTGGGTTCAAACCGCCACCTTTCAGGTAGCAGCCAAGCGCTGAACCATTGTGCCACCAGGGCTCCTTTACATAAGCTAGTAGGAAAAAAAAAAAAGCTAGAGAAGTCCCAAATTCACAAAGTCTAATAGTAAATAAAATGTGATAAAATCATTCATCAGTAAAAAGTACTCTATATGCAAAACACTCTGCAAAACTGTAAAATTATTTCTAAACTCACTCTGCATGACAGACGTTGCAAAAATAGAGATTACACTATACAAAGTCACAAAGAGGAGCCCTGGTGGCGAAGCAGTTAAGAGCTCGGTTGCTAACCAAAAGGTCAGCAGTTCGAATCCACCTGCTGCTCCTGGGAAACCCAATGGGGCAGTTTTACTCCGTCCTATAGGGTCTCTGAGTTGGAATCAACTTGACGGCAACGGGTAAGTCACAAAGAAGGAGCCCTGGTGGTGCAATGGTTAAGCGCTCAGCTGCTAACTGAAAGAAAGGTAGGAAGTTTGAACCCACCAGCCACTCCATAGGAAAAAGACCTGGTGATCTGCTTCTGTAAAGATTTACAGCCTTGGGAATTCTACTGGGCAGTTCTACTCTGTCCTATAGATTGCTATGGGGTAGAATCAACGGCAATGGATTTGGTTTTGGTTTAAGTCACAAAGACATAAGAAAATGAGATGTCAAAGAAATGTGAAGCACTATGGCGAGATTACAAATTCTCAGGGAAGAAAATATCACGTCATTCTATGTAAAGTGTAACATCTTAAAAATGTTTGAAGAAACCTATGCTTACCTTACAGTCCATTAAACATGGTAAGAAATACAGCAATACTATACATAGTGAGGAGCCCTGGTGGCCCCTGACTTACAAATCAAAAAGTCTAACTCAACAGGTCCAAAATTGAATATTCATGTCTCCTCTTCCAAAGGACTGAATACACATTAACAGATCCTACAGTCTCATTACTGAACAGAATAAAACTCTTCTCAATCCATATTCAATCAGTTTATTACCATTTGCAAGTAATCCGTTCTTTATTTGCAAATTCTACTCCACTGCCAAAAGCCATTAAACATTTTTACCCAAACTGCAACCACTTCTCAACTGTTCTCTAGTTTCTCATCTAATCCTTTCCATAATCAACTGACAAATTAATAAATTTCCTAAACCACAGCTTTGAACCATCCCTTAACTACACAATAATGTTTAATGGTCACTCAATAAACAAGTCGAGTTCAGCTTGGGATTTAAGGGTCTTTAAAAAAAATTTTTTTTTTTTTATTATCTGGTCTTTATCTATTAATACTTTTTCATCTCTATCGCCCACTATTACCTTGCTCCAGTCAAACGTGGCTATTTAATCATATCCTGAAAACTCCTGCTATGTTCCCTTTTTACTTCATATGTCATTTCTCCTCACTCCCATTCTCACCCTGATAAACAGTCTCCATTTCTACCTTTCATTTGGTTCCAATAACAGCAATTCTCAAAAACCTTCTCTCCATCCCCAAATCTGTAATACATGGAAAGCCCTTTTACATTACTTACACATTTGTTTCAAGTGGCTTATAATCTTAAAAGATGAGTGTATGTATCCTATCTTTCCTATTAAGATTATAAACAACTTGAAACAAGAGTATCTTATTCATCTTTGGTCTCCCATCATACATTATACATTACACATAGTTAATATGCAATAAATATTACATACATGTTGAGTTTATAATAAAATATATACATAAAATAATTGCCATGGTCCAAAGGTCATATAGTAAGTTTCCTTTACTTTCTTGGGTAGAAAAATCAATGCCATGAGAATTTTTTTTTAATTACCTTATTTCTTGAGAAGAAAAGATTAAAAAGTGATTTTTTTTCTACCATCAGTAGTGTGCCTTCCACCTCCTATGCTGTATACAAATCTTTATAATTTCCTTGGCTCAGAATATAAAATTGCTTTCCAAGGTTTCAATTTTATGTTATTGCATATACCTACTGATGGCACGCTAAATCGCCTTATCGTTGAAAGCAACATTGTAGAAGGATATGGCTTCCCTGGAGGCTGTCTCAAAACAACCTGGGTAAGAACCCAACTCTTTTTTTTTTTTTTTTCTTTTAAAGAGAGGAAAGACATAGTACAATTATACGTTCATATCCCCTTTGACATATCCAATAACCCAAATATTTGTTTGGAGCCTATACTTTTCAGGCTCAAAGGTAAAAAAATAACAGATACGTGGTTTTAAGTTCAACAATTAATTCAGCTAAGACTTACTGAATACCTGCTATGTGAAACGCATTGTGAAGACACAAAGATTAGTAAGACAATTTTCACCTTCTGGAATTCACGATTAAATGCACAACACACACACACATAAACAACTCTAATATAAGGCAGATTATGTAAGTGCTAAAAAGCTTCTAACAAGTTACAAATAGCTATCAGGAGAGAAAGAGGTTAATTTAGTCAAAGCGGACCTGAGAAGGCCTCACAGGGAAAGATGGGTTTATAGTTGACTTTTTCAAAATTTTTCAAAATTAATTATTTTTAAATAAATAATTTTCTTTGTTTTAACTACTTTTAGTCACTAACGTTATAAGAGCATTTTCCCCCCCAAAAAAGTACTGACTGAACATGTAAAGTTTTAATTAAATGGGTTTTTTAAACTCATCCTGAAACATGGGGAAATGTATTCCACAGGCCAGATTTGGTAATTAAGAAAATTGGGGTAAGTTCAAGGGCAAGGCACAACACATGCAATAATCTGATTTATTATTTATTTAAAATTACTCCTACAGAAAGCTTGTTGTTGTTGTTAGCTGCCTTTGGAGTTGGCCCCCCGACTCATGGAGACCCTGTGTGTCACAGGGTAGAACTGCTCCAAAGGGTTTTCTTTTCTGTAATCTTTACGGAGGAGCCCTGGTGGCAAAAATGGTTAAGCAGCTGCACAGGAGAAAGACCTGGCAATCTGCTTCCCTGAAGATTACAGCCAAGAAAATCGTATGTGGCAGTTCTACTCTGTCACATGTGCTTGACTTGACAGCACCTAATAACAATCTTTATGGAAGCAGTTTGCCAGGCCTTTCTTCCATGGAGCTGCTGGGTGGGTTCAAACCTTCTGAACCACAAAGTTTTGTCACATATAAATGGGCCACCCTATTTTTACAATTTGTTCAGTGTACCAACAGCACCTACATTAAAAGGGAAAAAACAATCATTTTTCATTCAAACCATCTTACCCTGCAGCCCTGGCCTCTTCCTGACATACAGCCGAAGCTCTGAATCAGTGCTTGGAACATCTGCTTTTCCAGTAATCTTCAGTGACACCATATCTAGATTTAGATATTTCCTTGGAGATTCTGAATTGCCATAATCTAACTCTGAACATGTTGTTAGAACTCTACTAACAGATAAAAGAACCGTGCATCTCAAGCTTAAACAACTTGCACAAAGGGGTGGGAAAAGTCCAGCTGATAGATGCCCATGGAGCAAATTTAAAAAGAGGGAATTATGATCGACAGGAGTGAAAGCAAATTGGGGAACATGTAGAAGTATGGTATTCCAAGTTAATACATCCCCTCAGCTCACCCAGTCCAAAAAAACTTCAGGCTTTTAACTAACATTACAGAATTCATCTGTAATTACGGCATTTAACAGTTAAGCAATAGGATTAAAATTTGAGGGATGAATTATACGTATTTTTACAAAACTTGTATTTGCTTTTAAATATCTCATCCAAACCAACCTCTTGAGATTAACTATAAATACAAGACAACTAAAATCAGATTAGGCAGATTTAGGCAGAGCAAACTAGGAAAGAATAACACGTAAGTTCACCAACAACATGGGCTGAGCACAGGAATACTGCACGCTGTAGTCACCCACACCAATTCAAATCAGCTAGCAGCTCTCTTTCCTCACGTTCCTCGTGGCCTCTGACAAGTCATCGTTTCAACCTATGAGGCTGTCCGCTTTCCCCCATCGAAAATAAATGTCCGTGCAGGTTGTAAAATAGCCCTCACAAACTATGTGCTCACATTTCCCCGCCTCGGGATGAGCAGTCCCCAGAATAAGGAAAGGTCGTGCTGACAGGGGAGTTCCATTAAGTGGTCTTTCTCCCGATCGGACAGGAACCTCGAGCCCAGAAGACGTGGGAAAAAGGTAGCAGGCGGCCTTCACAGAAACGGGGACGGGGCAAAGGATGCGAGCTGGCGAGCCTGGCTCCGGGGTGCCCGGGCTCGGGCAGGAAGAATGGAGGAGGGGAGGCGAGGCAGTGAGGTGCCGAGCCGGGCGGCGGTCCGGTCCCGCGTACCGACCCCACCCCGCACTCGGGACCCTCCCAGTCCGGGTGCCCGGCGTGCGTCCCGCGTGCGCCGACTCTCCCCGGAGGAAAAGCCACCGTCTCACACCCGTGGAATTGAGATATCCGGCAACTTTGCGCGAAAAATACTTCCTACCCTGCAGCACGGCGAGGAAGAGAAAAATGTCAGGCGATGACGGGGAAGGAAGGATGACTTACCCATGTTCCTCCCAGAAAGTGAGGAGCCGGTAGGGCGCAGCGAAGGTCTCCGGTGCAGGCGGCGCGGTGCTGTGTCCTCCTTCAACCTCCGTCTCTCCCGCAGCCAGGGAGGGACCCGCGGGGGGCGGCCGCCGGGGAGGAGCAGCTGCTGCCGCTGCTGCTGCTGCTGCCGCTGCTGCCGCTGCTGCTGCTGCAGGCGGCTCGGCCGCGGCGGGGACGAGCGGCGGGGGGCGGGGCGGGGCGGGGTGGGGCGGGGCGGGCGGGCGCAGCCTGCGCCGGGCGCGGCTCCGGGCGGGCGGGCAGCGGAGGCGCCGAGCCGGCCGAAGGAGCGCCGGCCCCGACGCGCGGCCCGAGAGAGCCCCGCCCCTCCCATAGAGCATGCTCAGTACATTCCCCCTTAAAAAAAAAAAAAAACCCGAGGCTAGTGAGTGTGAGCGTGCGGGTGGGCGTGTTTGCGGACCGGCTGCAGCCGCCGTGGAGGAGCCTCATGGCGGCCATGTGAGGGGCAGAGGGTGGGCCGGAGAGGGCAGGACACGGGAACACTGATCCCGAATTGCTGCTATCCCGACACCCCCCAGGCTTGCTTCCCCACCCCAAGCTCCGCCAGCTCACACTCAGAAAACAGGCCTGTGTTTATTACAAGACAGCCCGGCTCACTTGGGGTAATTTCCCGGAGAACAGCTGGAATGGACGTGTGGGCGATGAGGCCAACGCTTCCCGGAGATACCTGAGGGCGCCCATTTTCAGAAAAGCCTGTGGGGGCCCGCTGGACACAACGGGGAGGAGGCCGCTGGGAGGACGCTGAATATTAATAGGCATATCTCTAGGGCAGTTAAAGCTGCCCTAGCTTGTGGCTAGTTTTAAAACAGAGAGGTCGGGGCAGCGCAGAAGAGTGATCTCCCCGGCATTTTCTCAGGGAGTGTGTTCTCCGAGGAGTGCGGCCTTCCATTCCCCGGAGGAGAATCCCCTCGCGCGCTCCAGAAAGACGCTTGAAAGGCTCTTTAACAAGGGTGCCCTCGGCGGTCGGGCTCCACCCCACCCGGAAAAGCCCGGCTCCGCCCCGCTCCCTTGGAACGCGGGAGGAACAACGCTCCCAAGGCAAGAAAATAGGCTTCGGCCCGAAACGGCTGCGGGCACCCCGGGTGGAGCCGGGTGGAGCCTCCCTGCACCTCCTTAGCTCAGGGGATAACCATGCAGGGGTGCTTCCCAAGCCGACGCGCCTTTTCAGGGCGCTCTCCCGACTGAGCATGCGCGCGAGGCGGGTGCCCGTTTTCGGTCCTGAGCCGGGCGAGGAGGCTAGGGGGACACCTTGCTCTCTGGGCGCACTTGTTTCGCCCTGACTTCTGAATGGCTGGGGTGAGGACTCAGGCCGCTCTTTTGAGGCAGCAAAGACCGCAGTCTTGCAGGGGACAATGAGCGCAGAGTCGGCAGCACAACCTGTGAGAGGAAGATGCTGAATAGCTGAATCGAGATTTCTTTCCACTTTTTCAAACCAATGTTGAGAAAAGGTTTTTTTTGTTTGTTTGTTTTTCCCATGCATGGCCCTCTTACAGTCAGGTCAGTTTATCTTTGATACTACAAGTACACGCCTGAAGGGAGCCTGTCATTTGTTAAGCAGAAGACATTTTGTGTGCCTTTTCTAAAACAAAAATGAAACATAATTAAGAAGAAAGTTTGGTAAATTAAGAAAATACAGGTTACAGAAGTCAAAGATACTAGTATATTCTGATGCACATGGCAGAATCACACACCTCACTCTCCTACTGCCGTGCATCCCTTTCTCTAATATAAGGATGCGCTTCCTGTTTGCTTCAAAATAATCTTACACGTCAATGCAAGCCCCACCACCTTTTCCTCCCCACCCCACCAGTCCCACACACGCACGCAACCCCCTTATTCCAAATTCATTGCTTAATCTATCCCGAAGGCCGCACTGGGACCTTGCTGTATTTCTGCTTCTCATTTTTGTTTATTGGTTGTGTTTTTTTTGGGGGGGGGGGAGTTTACTGGGGGGAGGCCTTTTTTCTCTTTCTTTAACCTTCCTTAATCTCTTCCGGATCCTCAAATTCACTTGCGTCACTTTTCCTGTTACTTGTTTTTCTAATTATATTGCAATAATTATAGTAATTTCTTACAGTATTATGTATCTTTCATTTGGACGTATGAATTAAAACAAAAGCCACTGAAGTGGCTTTGTGATCTCCCACCTGACACATTTCAGTGTATTTTGTGTTCTGCTTGAATCGACAAGCGGTTCCCTCAGCATTCCTACCAACTGAAACCAAAGGATTGTCCGGGCATACTGCATAGAGTGAGTCCAAAGCACTGGCGTGTAACCGTAGCGGGACTCAGTAACTGACTGCTGGTTGCAGAAGCAGATCAGGTATGGATCTGTGTAAGGTCTACCCTTTCATACAACCCTATCGCCTTCCAACCTTACCTTTCTTGTCCTAGCTATTATAGAAATATATATATGTTTTTTTTTCATGTCTTTACTTTCTTCCTTCATCTGTTTACTCAAAAGTCACCTGCATGAGGACTTTCCTGGCCACTTTATCTAAAATTTCAACATTCCTACATCACTTCCCCACTTCCATGGTTTATTTTTTTGACTTAGCACTTATCAGTATCTAAGAAAATAGATATTTTGCTTATTGCCTGCCATCACACTTAAATGTAAGCTCTCCAAGGGCAGGAATTTTTGTCCATTTTATTTGCAGTTATACCCCCAGTGCCTAGAACACTGGCTAGCACATAGCAAGCATGATGTGTTGTGTAAATTAAAATCTTTTCATGTTTGTTTTTAGAGTTTTTATTCTCAAGGAGAACAAATATGGTGTTAATATTCTCCTTATAAACTCTAGCACCTGACTATGTAAAATTAGTTATTCAATAAATATAATAATGACAACTGCTATATCTGTGCTAGTTCTATCTGAAACTATTACGTTTCTATGAGGTAGAGTCTTTGTACAAATTTGCTCATTCAGTTAGTCCATATTGAGAGTCTACTATGTACCAGACATGATTAAAAACAAAAACCAAATCCATTGCTATCAAGTCAATTCCAACTCATAGAGACTATACGAAAGGGTAGAGCTACTACATAGGGTTTCTAAGGAGCAGCAGGTGGATTTGAACTATCAACCTTTTTTGATTAGCAGCTGAGCTCTTAACCACGGTGCCAAGGCACTGGATGTACAAAATCAAGTAAACTGTGGCCCTTGCCTTCAAGAAGCTTATATGTTAGAAATATTGTTTTGGTAGTACTTCTGGCCTCACATGAATCAATAGAAAATATTCTGAAGTCAAGAGACTCCTCCAGAAATCAATCTACTAGTGCCATGCTGCACGTTAGGAAATGGTCAGAATTTGATTAGATCTGCTACAAAATAAAGAGAAAGTCTTGCCCAATACAGAGGTTTTCAAATGTCTATCCAGGAAATATTATAAAGTATCACAGATTTATTTGAATAACAAGGTCTGTTATAAAATGGTTTATGATTAGCCAAATAGCTGTTGTTTGTGGGGGTAGGGAGGAGGATCAAGGAAAATGTCTATGAGAAAGGATCGCAAGCAGTACATTTTAGCAAGGTTTATAACCTAACTTACCTCATTGATGTACATAACCTTAAAGCGGCTAGAGATGATTTAAATTCTTCAGAAGAAATGTACTAGGAGGGGCAGAACAAGAGGAACTGAATAGAAGCAAGAATGTGCTTTAAAAGAATAATAGGGAACTGATTGCTGCTTCGTCCTGTGATGTTCTGAATATCATTTAGGAGAATCTCACTGGAGTAGTTAACTGAACTTTGCAGTGATAAAAAATGATTTGGCAGTGAAAATTCTTCTGCCTAAGCTGTTTTTAAAAGGCCTCATTGGTAAGGTTAGGCTAATCCAGGTTCAACAATTGATATGTCCTCACCCACTAACTCACTGTAGGGCCTGTGCCACCTCCTTTTCATTTACTTATTTTATTAACCATTTTCTAAATCTTATGAAATCTAAATTTTTTCATAGGCTACTACCTCAATCTACTACTGTCTACATATTTCAAACAACTATAGGCCTATATTATATACATTTTTAGATGGTACAAACCACTTCAGAATCAATCAGTTGAGTAGTTAATATTAAAATATTTAACCTACTTTAATTTCAATTGGCTTTGCCATTCTGTTGTTTTAAAAGGAGGATTAGAAGCTTGGTATGCACCTAGGATTCTAAATCATAACATGCAGGGATTTGTCGTATTTGTATCTGTCAAGAGACAAGAATGCCCAGTTCCATTCACTACTAACTGCCTCTGTGGCACTTAATTTTGTCTCTTTGGGCAGTTCACCATTTTGTCTCTGACTCTCAAATTTATTGTTCATAAAAATTGTTAATTATAATATATGTCTGTCAGGGGAAAAAACCATGAAGTGTCTTTCAAATGTAAGCAATGTTTTTAGACTGCGTCCTGGCTTTCTGAAAGGAATTTAGTTCTACAGTTAAAATTACCTCCACCCTATACCCCAACCATCCACGTGCACACATTTTCACAGATTCAATGAAGATGCCCTCCGACTCTTCAAGCTTTCCATTCCTCTTACCCTGGACTAGCCTAAGGCAAAACTGGGAAATAAATGAAATTAGTTTTTGATGCTCTTGGAATTATTTACTGAGTACCTACTATGTGTCAGAAACTCTCATCTAATACTAACCACATAAGCATTTTGTAGATAAGGAAATGGAAAATCAAGATATTTGAATTAATTTGCCTAATGTCATATGACCAACAAAAAGTAGAGCTGGAATTTGAACTAGGTTGGTTTGATTTCTAAGCCCTTGCTCCTTCCATTTCATCCCATTGCCTCATGTAAACTTGTTTCCTTGCCCCTAACCTCACCTCCACTATGACATTCCAAGAAAAAGAGATACCCTTATTTTATCTTACTCTTTCTCTGCACTGGCAAAGTTACCTGTCTTGTTTGGTTTCTATCTAGGAATACTTTCCTTTTCAGAGTAGTAGTCTATATCAGTAGGCTCTTAACCATCCTTTCCTCTTGGCCTTTTAGATAAAAAATAATTAAAAGGCGGAGCTCTGATGAGATTATCTTGTTTCCTTCATATACTGTGTAAAGCTCAAGCAAAAACAAACAAACGAACCCATTGCCTCAGAGTCAATTCTGACTCACAGCGACCCTATAAGTCAGAGTAGAACTGCCGC
The DNA here is from genome assembly GCF_024166365.1 of Elephas maximus indicus. NCBI lineage: Eukaryota > Metazoa > Chordata > Mammalia > Proboscidea > Elephantidae > Elephas > Elephas maximus. The sequence continues at coordinate 55,412,089 of NC_064823.1, forward strand.
ATTGAATTTCCAAGGAGCGCCTGGTGGATTCAAACTGCTGACCTTTTGGTTAGCAGCCGTAGCGCTTAACCACTACGTCACCAGGGTTTTCATGTACAGCTCAAATCACCAGTAATTTCTCATTTTTCCCTACTCTTAGGAATTTTCTTGACCCCCTTGAAGTCTTTTCCATCTCCTTTTCAGGGGTCCTCTTTTATCTGCTTTAAATCCACTTAAAGACTTACTTCCTTAAGGAGACATTTTGATTTAATCTCATCTAGCCGTGATGCAGTAATTCTTAGAGGTTATAAAGGTTCTATAATAAAAGCTGGCTCATTCAATCTTTTGAGTAGAAAATTCTCATCAACCAACATGTCTACCCACCTACAGGTCAATAATAATTGATTCTCATAACAATGATCCTGAGGGACTACAAGACTGAAGTATTAAAGACTGAATTAAGTTTGTTTAATGTAGTTGTATTAGTTTCCTGTTGCTATTGTAACAAATTACTCCAAATGTAGTGACTTAAAACAACATAAATTTCTTATTTGGAGATCAGAAGTTCAAAATGAGCCTCAGTGGGCTAATTCCAACGTGGTGGCAGGGAAGAGTTTCTTCCCAAGGCTCTAGGTGAAACATTCCCTTGCCTTTTCGGCTTCTATACGTTGCCTGCGTTCCTTGACTCATGGCCCCTTTCTGGCCTGCCATCACATCACTTCAGCCTCTGCTTTCATCATTATATCTCCTTTTCTCACTCTTTTGCCTCTTTCTTTCCCTTGTAGGGACCATTGTAATTATATTGGGCCCGCCCAGATAAGCCAAGATAATCTCCCCAGCTCATGATCTGTAATTTATTACATCTGCAAAGTTTCTTATGCCATGTAAGATAAGATATTCACAGGTTGCAGGCATTAGAACATAGGCATCTTTGGGTGGGAGACATTATTCTGCCTCTCACAGTAATTAATATTAAATTTATTTTGTCCCATTAAATTTAAAACAAAAATTTAAAAAGGCCTATACTATAGTATTTTTTATACTATAGTACAGATGGAAACCCTGGTGGCCTAGTAGTTAAGAGCTATGGCTGCTAACCAAAAGGTCTACAGTTCGAATCCACCAGGTGCTCCTTGGAAACCCTATGTGGCAGTCCTACTCTGTCCTTGAGGGTCACTATGAGTTGGAATCAACTCAACGGCAATGGGTATAGTACGGATGGAGCCCTGGTGGTGCAGTGGTTAAGAGCTACAACTATTAACCAAAAGGTCAGCAGTTCAAATCCATCAGCCACTCCTTGGAAGCCCTATGGGGCAGTTCTACTCTGCTTATAGGGTCACCATGAGTCACATTCGACTTGATGGCAATGGGGTATTTTTTGGTTACAGTTCAGATGATATATGTATTTATGTATATGTGAGTGTGTTTGATATTTTATTTCTGAAGCATGAGGGGACATCATTAATGGAGAGTAAGAGGAGGATAAGGGAAGATGGGAAATTTGAGGAAAGAAGAGAGAGCATGAAATAATTTTTTCCAAATTCGTGGAAAGCAAAACTAAAGAGAAATTAAGTAGAATTGCTGGGAAGTGTTGAATATCCATTTGAGGTTTGCGATTACCAATGTAAAGTGTAATATATCAGCCTGGTTGTATTATTTTCCTCAACAGCATATCACTGCTTATGTTCAGGCCTAAAGAAGGCCAACAGTTGAGTTTAACCAGCACTGGGATTTTGCCAGGTGAGTATGACAGTGAGAAAGAGAAAAGAGGCTTAAGAGTTGTCGTAAGGAAGTGGGTATACTGATAGCCCATGGAATCAAAACTGGATAAAGAGATAAGCGAAGGTTGCTGGGGACAGGCTAAATTGAGAGGAAGTGAATTGGAAATCCTGATGTGGTCAAAGAATGATTGCAATGCCGGTAAAAGCGCATGTGAGCTGGAAGATTTAGATGTTTGAAATTTATATTTCAGAGATAGTACAGTTTATAACCCTATGCATCTTTGTAAGACCAATGACATATTCATTGCAAATACCTTTTCTTCAACAACATAAATTGTGACTATGCACGTAGACATCACCTGATGGAAAACACAGGAATCGAGTTGTCTACGTCTGTGGAAAGAGACAATGAAAAAGATCAATATCATCAGTCAGAACAAGACCAAGGGCCGACTGTGGAACAGCCAATCAATTGCTCATATGCAAGTTCATTTTGAAGAAAATTAAAACAAGTCCAAGAGAACTGTGTTAGTTATCTAGTGCTGCTATAACAGAAATACCACAAGTGGATGGTATTAACAAAGAGAAATTTATTTCCTTGCAAAAAAGTAGGCTAAAAGTCCAAATTTAGGGTTTCGGCTTCAGGCTTTCTCTCTCTTTTGGTTCTGGAGGAAGGTCTTTGTCCTCAATCTTCCCTTGGTCAAGGAGCTTCTCAGGTGCAGGGACCTCAAGTCCAAAGGATGCACTCTGCTCCCACTGCTGTCTTGGTGGTATGAGGTTCCCAACTCTCTGCTTGCTTCCCTTTCCTTTTATCTCTTGAGAGATAAAAGATGGTGCAGGCCACACCCCAGGGAAACTCCCTTTGCCTTGGGTCAGGGAGTTAACCTGAGTAAGGGTGGTGTTACAATGCCACCCTAACCCTCTCAACATAAAATTACAATCACAAAATGTAGGACAACCATACAATACTGGGAATCATGGCCTAACCAAGTTGACACATATTTTGGGGGGGGGACACAATTCAATCCATGGCAAGAATCAAAATGAGTATATCCCACCTAAATTTTGAGACCATTTCAAGAGTAGATTTGATGCATTGAACACTAATGACTGAAGGCCAGTCCAGTTGTGGGATGATATCAAGGACATCATAGATGAAGAAGCCAAAGGTCATTAAAAAGAAAGAAGAGACCAAAATGGATGTCAGAAGAGACTCTGAACATGCTCTTGAACATAGAGTAGCTAAAGCAAATGAAAGAAATGATGAAGTAAAAAAAGCTGAACAGATTTCAAAGGGGAGCTCGAGAAGACAAGTTAAAGTATTATAATGAAATGTGCAAAGATTTGGAGTTACAAAACCAAAAGGGAAGAAAGAAGACACTCAGCATTTCTCAAGCTGAAATAACTGAAGAAAAAAATCAGGCCTTGAGTTGCAATTTTGAAGGGTTCTAAATGTTGAACGATGGAAGAAGCATCAAAACAAAGTAGAAGGAATACACAGAGTCACTGTACTGAAAGGAAATTGGTCAACATACAATCATTTCAGGAGACAAAATATGATAAAGTACAGATGGTACTGAAGGAGGAAGTCCAAGCTGCACTGAAGGCATTGAGGAAAAACAAGGCTCCAAGGATTGATGGAATACCAATTGAGATGTTTCAGCAAATGAATGAAGCGCTAGAGGTGATCACAAGTCTATGCCAAGAAATTTGGAAGGCAGCTATCTGGCCAACTGACTGGAAGAGATCCAAATTTGTGCCCATTCCAAAGGAAGGTGATTCAACAGAACATGGAAATTATCAAACAATATCATTAATATCACACACAAGTAAAATTTTTCTGAAGGTCATTCAAAAGCAGCTGCAGCAGTACATTGACAGAGAACTGCCAGAAATTCAAGCTGGTTCAGAAGAGGACAAGGAATGAGGAATTATCATTGCTCATGTTAGATGGATGTTGGCTGAAAGCAGAGAAGATCAGAGAGATGTTTATCTGTGTTCTAGTGACTATGAAAAATGCATATGATTGTGTGGATTGTAACAAATTATGGATTACATTGCGAAGAATGGGAATCTCAGAATACTAAATTGTGCTCTAGCCGAATTTGTACATAGACCAAGAGGCAGTCATTCAAACAGAACAACGGGATACCGTGTGGTTTAAAGTCAGGAAAGGTGTGTGTCAGGGTTGTATCCTTTCACCATACTTATTCAATATGTATGCTGAGCAAATAATCTGAGAAAAAAAGAAGCTGGACTATATGAAGAAGAATGCAGCATCAGCATTGGTGAAAGACTCATTAACAGCCTGCAATACGCAGACGACACAACCTTGCTTGCAGAAAGCAAAGAGATCTTGAATCACTTATTGATGAAAATCAAAGACTACGGCCTTCAGTATGGATTACACTTCAACATAAAGGAAACAAAAATCCTCACAACTGGACCAATAAGCGACATCATGATAAGTGGAGAAAATATTGAAGTTGTCAAGAATTTCATTTTACTTAGATCCGTAATCAATGCCTATGGAAGCAGCAGTCAAGAAATCAATCTATCGCATAAAGCAAATCTTCTGCAAAAGACCTCTTTAAAGTGTTAAAAAGCAAAGATGTCACCTCAAGGACCGCAGTGTGCCTGACCCAAGCCATGGCATTTTCAATCACCTCATATGCATGTGAAAGCTGGACAATGAATAAGGAAGACCAAAGAAGAATTGATGCCTTTGAATTAGAATTATGGCATTGACAAAGAATGTTAAATATACCATGGACTGCCAGAAGAATGAACAAATTTGTCTTGGAAGAGTACATTCAGAATGTTCCTTAGAAGTGAGGATGACATGACTTCATTTTCAAGTACTTTGGACATTTATCAGGAGGGACCAGCCCCTGGAGAAGAACATCATGCTTGATAAAGCAGAGGGTCAGTGAAAAAGAGGAAGACCCTCCATGAGATGGACTGACACAGTGGCAGCAACAATGGGCTCAAACACAGCAACGATTGTGAGGATAGCACAGGACTGGGCAGTGTTTCTTTCCATTGTACCTAGGGTTGCTATGAGTCAGAACTGACTTGACGGCACCTAACAACCACAACAACAGTTCATAAATTCTAGGGCATGACGTTGGGAGTAGATGGCTGAAGAAAAGAAGAGGAAAATTTAAGAAGTCACGAAAGTTAAAAGTCGAATGTATAGCCTTTCATCCTCATGAAATTTGAAATGCCAGAGAGTGATGACAAAAGTAGGAGTGGAATGTGAGCCAGGAGCTAGGTTATCTGGGAGTAAAGTAGAATGGCCAAGAGATCAGCACATAGCAGCAACAAGATTTAGAGAGGTATATAGCCAGATGGTATGAATTTCAAAAGAAGAGTTCACTGCAAGCAGACAATGGAGAGCAAGGAGAATCTACTGGCCCTATAGTAGGTGGGGTGTGAGGAAAAAAGCAGAGGTAACTTTTTGAGTAAAATGTTGTCCTCTTCTTGAACGTCAGTTTTCAGTCAAAAGATGTCAGGGAATACTCTCTGAAGATTGAGTATGTAAGGGAAGATTTTGTTATCTATTGCGGCTGGGAAACCCTGGTGGTGTAGTGGTTAAGTGCTAGGGCTGCTAACTTAAAGGCTGGCACTTCAAATCTGCCAGGTGCTCCTTGGAAACTATGGGGCAGTTCTACTCTGTCCTATAGGGTCGCTATGGGTCTGAACCGACTCGACGGCAGTGGGTTTGGTTTTTTTTGGTTTATTGCTGCTTGACAAACCATGCCAAAACTTACTGATTTAAAACAATAATTCTATCATCTGTCAAGATGGGTTGACTGGGCCCAGCTGGGAAATTCTCCTGGTACACTTGAAGTCATCTGGGGGTTTGACCGGACTGCAACATCCACGATGGCTCACTCATGTATCTGGTGCATTAGTGGAGATGGCTGGAATGCTGGGCTCAATTGGGATGGCTAGGCTTGTCACTGTCCTTTCTCTCTCTCTCTCCACACGGTCTTAGGGTCTCTCCCCCCTCAACAGGAACTTTTCAGCAGAATAGCTAGACTTCACATTTGGCAGTTCCAGTGGAAGCTGCTAGGACTTCTTGAGGCTTAGACCCAGAACTGGCACAGCTTCACTTCTGCCACATTCTATTGATTAAAGTGAGTCAAAGGGCCACCCCAGATTTAAGGGACGTAACTACCCAATGATGTCAGTACCAGGAGGTGTAATCCACTGGGAGCCATCTAAAGAGACCAGCTTCTTCAAGAAGTTTGTTGATCCAGATCTGGGCTTATTTAGAGGACAGAATGGAAGGGTTTGAATGAAAGTGGGGATTCAGTCAGATTAGAGATTACAGGGACGTATGGGATGGACAAACAGGTTGTAGTGGATGACAGAGGGACTTGTACTTCCAAGGATGATTGAGTTAAGCAGGAATTTGAGGCTAGACGGAACTAGTTCTACTAAAGTATAATGTTTTAATTCCTTTTTGATCATACGGCCCTAGCTAAAAATTTTTAAACACTCCCCATATATGCATAATTATATAATTATTAATTATATATATTTAATAATGTTCTACTGTAATATGTACTTCATAAAACAAGTACAAAACAGAAATTGAGTGATGTAATAAAGATAAACAATAATTTTCAAATAATATTATTTTGTTTATTAATGGTTCAACAACCTTTTGCCCTTTTTGGTGAGAACAATTTTGGTTGACACTGTCTCATTAATTTAAAAAGCCTTGATTAACACATCATGATACAGTGGCTCGGAGGTCTGGTTCTAAGTTCAGTTTATTGCCTTATTGATTTCAATTGGTATTTTAGCTGAAACAGTGATTTCACAAAAATAAGTACAACCACATGGAAGTGCACCATTAGTTGTACTTGCTAAATCATGATACTCATTTTCCCACCCATTTCCAATTGTGCAAAGGGTTTTGTTGAAATTTCTCTAACAAATGTATATTATCCCCAATATCAGTCAGTTATTCTTGCAAACTAATCAGAAGTATTGCATTTTGTATTTTTAATAAATGGGTTTAGAACCCATTGAAACTTCTCATTTGGAAGATTTTTAAAAACAATTTTAAAAAATTCTATTTCCCAGATTTTAGTGTGCAAATATTAAGTGTTTACGTTATTTTCAGTAATAAAATTATACAATGATGAAACATTTCCAACTACAGTATCTATTTTTAAAATGTCTTTTGAACAGCAGTTGCTTTCTCCTTCATTATTACAAATGTCACCTTTGCCTTGAAGGAACTGATTAAGCATATTATTGTTTTTTCAAAAATATCTGATATTTGCTTGTATTCATACAAAAGGTTACAAGCTGGGGACATGTCTCTATTTTGTTAAAAAAAAATTTAAGTGTTACTGAGCTTTTAGTGGAATAATCTTTTCTACAAGATAACCAGTAAACTGGTTACTGTGTGGTGAAAGATTTTCATGGTCATCCATTATAATAAAGTTTTACAAGGACTGTTGTTATTTTAAAGGTCTTATTTTATAAAATTTAACTGCACTGGCAACATTCTATGTAGCACATAAACTATGGAACAGTATAATACATGAAAAGGAAATGGACTGATGAGTGCCTTGCTGCCAATTCCTTCTGGTGGGGATATTTTATATGCTGTGTGTTTGACTTCTGGACTAGTGAGAACAATGGTGTCAGTTAGTACTAGAAAAGTCAGTATTAGAAAAGCAGAAAAAAAAATCTTTCATATTTTCTAGGCACAAAATAACCATGTGTAAAATCTAATATTTTCTTTTGGCTTCCCATTGTTTTGTTTTCCATACCCGACTTTGGAAACCACATTCTTTGAGGAGAGTGAGGAGAATAGACACTTTGTTCTAACAATATGGTCCTAAGAACTTAGCTCAGTAAAAACAGTGACTTTGGGGTGACTGGTTCTTCTGGAGACACCTAGTGTGGTAGAGGTTTCGTGCGAAAAATCTTGCTGCACCACAATTATTAAGCACCAACTCTATGTCAGACAATGATTATAACAATGACTTTTAGATTGAAAGAGAGGAATTGGGGAGGAGGAAAAAGGATGAAGAGAGTGATACTAGTAGTTTATTTTTCTAAGCAAAATTCTTAACCACGAAATCAGATAAAATTAGAACTATTAGTGTTTTTCAAGACCTCTAGATGATAAAGAAATCTGATCCAATGTCTAGTCTTCAGGTATGAATTATTTACATTTATTAATTCACTCACCTAACATTTTTCATTACTTTTTTACATACATTTTAAAAGTGAAGTAACTCAGTTCCCAGGAGGCTAGGTGATTTACCAAAGATTCCACTATTTGGTGGTACAGAGAACACTGGTACCCAAGTTTCCTATTAAAAATACTTCTTTTACAAAGCTCTTCAGTTACTGAAATGGAATTTAGTCAGGCATGAAATGCTATAAATAAATAAATAAAATACAAGACTACCCCTGAAACAAAAAGCACAACAGGACTTGTGCCATCAGGGAAAAGCATGAACATTCAGATGCTGAAGTCAGGGAACAATATGCTGAGTTCAGAAAAGTTTAGCTGTTGGTATGCTGCAGAAAACGCATGAGTCAAAAAAAGAAAGTAGATGGAAAAATTTGCCTTGGAAGAACAAATAAGCACATTCGATCAGTGGCTCACAGGCAAATCCTATAATTACTGCAAATAATAACGTAGAAAAAGAGTATCTTGTTGGTTCTTTGGAAATCATTATAAAATTGGCATTGGATGTAGGAGCCTGGAGTTCAGTGGAAAGAAGAGTTCATTCTCTCCTTTGCCTCGTAACTCATAACTTTGCCATGTAACTCGTGACTTTACCTACGCAACTCTTTGCCTACTTAACTCGTAAATTTGCCTTTTCTTCTCCTGGCCTCTTCTTCTCCTCAGTGTTGATGGGACCTCTTTTCTTTCCTTTCTTTCTCTTCCATCACTCCTCTGCACATTCTTCCTAAATGTCTTCATTGAGTCCTAAGGCTATAGGTCATCTCTCATCTTGACACTGAGCTTCAGATTTTTATATCCAGCTACCTACCTGATATCTCCCCTTGCATATCTCATAAAGAATTCAAATTTTATATATCCAAAATAGAAGTTTTGACTGTCCCCCTTACCCCTAGTCTGCTTGTTTCCCAACCTTTACCAACTCATTTTGTTTAAACCAAAAACCTAGGAATCAGAAATTGTTCCTTCTCTTTCCCCTCCCTCACCCTCACACCCAATCCATTCATATCTTTCTTCTTTCAAAACATATTTCATATCTGCCCACTTCTATCTCCAGTACACCACCCTGGTCCAAGCCACTATCTTCTTTTGTCTAGACTTCTTCAGGAGTCTTCTAACTTGTGTCCCTACTTCCTCTCTTGCCCCCTTGCAGCCTAATCTCCAGACAGCCAGAGCCGTCCTACTAAAATATAAATCAGATCTCATCAGTCCCCTGCTTAAAACCTTCCAAAAGTGTTCCTACTTCACTTAAAAGAAAATTCAAACACCATACCCCAGTTTATAAGGACTTGTGTGCTCTATTCATGCTTGAGTTTTTGTCATTGTTTTAAACCACTGGGTTTTTTTTTACACTGCATTTCTTTCTGTTTCTTGATTATGCCAAGCTAATTCTTGCCTTAGAGCCAGGGAACTTGCTATTTCCTCAGCCAGGAATGCTCTTTCCTTAGATATTTCCATAACTGCCTTCTTGTCATTCAGGTCACAGCTCAAATGTCTCAAAGGAACTCAATTTCTTCTGTTCTATAATGTACACAAACAAATAAATCTAAAGCAGGTACTCAGTCACTCAGTCACTTCACCCTGTTTTACTTTCTTCATACCCTTATTATTATCTGATATTTTCTTTATTTATTTGTTTTTCTTGCTCAACTAGAATGTGACTCCAATGAGAACAAGTATTTTGTCTTTCTTGTTAACAGGCACTATTAAAACATTATCTGATGTGATTTTCTTTTAAACATCAATTGCATGCTCTAATTTAGTGCACTGAAGAGAGAGCTGTAGAGATAGAATATCCTGATCCATTAATGCTATTTAATGGGAGAAAGGGCCATATCTAGCAACAGTTGTTTGGTAGTAGGAAAGATGTCTAATGTAACAGCTTTTTTCTAAAGAGTCTTAATAGTTTTAGATTTCTGATTGAGGGAATGAATGAATAGACTCAAGGAGCTTTTCTGAGCATGTGCTGTACTGGTGACAGCAATAGGATTATACAGGAGAAAAGATTGTGGAAGGGAGCCAACTTATTTGTCCACCTGATTATATTGTGAAAGATTGAGAGAATAGAACAAAGACAGTGTTAAAATAGCGTAGGAGAAATATACTAGGTTAGAGCTGGTTAGAATTCAAATCTATTGTATAAACAGAGATTGGGTACTATAAAACATGATTCAGGCTTCAAGAAAATTTACAATATAAAGGTAAACCACACCCATTGCTGTCAAGTGGATTAGGACTCAGGTGTGTCAGAGTAGAACTGCACTCCATAGGGTTTTCAATGGCTGTAATCTTTTGGAAGTAGATCTCCACGGCTTTCTTCCAAAATGCCTCTGGGTGGATTCACAATGCCAGCTTTTCAGTTAGTAGCCAAGCTGCAAACCATTTGTGCCACCCAAGGATCTTGCAATATGAAGGTAGAGGCACAATATGCATAGTTAAATGGAATCCCAATTCTTCTTGGACTCACCTCATGCATACCTTCAGGCCAGGCCACTCAGTTTTAGCCCTTAAATAAATCCAACTCTGAAAGTATTACTTAGATATATAGACTTATTAAAGGCTTAATGGGAAAACGGAGGAGGGAGTCATACAGCACTGCTCCTCTTTCTGCAACACTTTTTTTTTTCTTTTTCATAATTGCCTTGCCCTGGTGGCACAGTGGTTAAGAGTTTGCTGTTAACCAAAACTTCAGCAGTTCGAAACCACCAGCTGCTCCTTGGAAACCCTATGGGGAAGTTCTGCTCTGTCCTATAGAGTTGCTGTGAGTCAGAATCAACTTAATGGCAACAGGTTTATAATAGTTTATTCCTACTGGCTTTTCCCCATAATCTCTTCTGCAGCCTTTCTAACCACCTTTCTCAGTCCTCCTTTTTTCCTTCCCCCAACTGAAAATCCATCTAGCTTGCATAGGGTTCTCAGCAAACCAAAATCTAGTTGTCAGCAAAGCTATGACCTCCTATGGTTCCACAAGTGCATTCTAGGATGGTCGGCATAGGGGCGTGGGTTGGGGAGAATGGCTCAGCTCTTACGTCACAGCTATGTTTGGAAAATGGGAAATAATCCAATGATAACCCACCCAGTGCCATTGAGTCGGAATGATATTAGAGTTTAAATTTAGTGATGAGGTTTAGTTGGAAATAAGTCTGAAAAGGTAACTCAGGGCATAAGTAGCCTTGAATGCCCTTCTGAACATTGTTGTCTTTGCTTTATAGGTCAGTGAGAAATCTTGAATGTTTTTGAACAGAGACGTTTCATCATCAAATTGTACTAAAGGCAGATAACTGTGAGAACATAAGAGAGATGAATTAGAGAAATAACCAACTGAAGACAGGAACACAGGTTAGCAGCTGTTTGAAAGGTATTCAGTGATGAGGATATAAGATAGAGTAATGGAAATGACATGGAGGAGACAATTTTTAGATACATTTTAAACTTAAGAATCTTCAGAGTGTTAAGTTTGGTTGGATGTAGCTGGTGCGAGGGTTCCCTTTTTCTAGCTTTGGCAACCAGTAGGAGAGAGATGCGATTAACTGAGTTAGGGAATGTAAATAATAAATAGTTGTTCTATTTCTCTGTGTATTTTATGATTTGTTGTTGTGCACAGGAATAATGATTTAGATGTCAAACCAGACAAGTGTGAGTAAGAAAGCAGCACGCCCACAGGAAGATGTAAAGCATTCAGAAATGCAGGTGTGGAGTTTAAAGGAAAGGTCAAGGCAAGAGAAAATTAGCTGCACAGAATGAAATGTACAAGTGAAAGCTATGGAAGCAGATAATATGATGCATGAACAAATGTGGAACTAGAAGAAAATAGTGCTAAGAACAGAACCTGTTTATAAGGAAGTATTTTATTTAAGAAAGTTGTGGAAAAGAGGAGTAGAGAAACAAGTTGGCCAAGAGTTTTCAGAAGGAGAAAGAGTGTCAATAAAAAGGAGACTATTATTTTTGAAAAAGTGAGGGCAGCGTGAGAACATAGGAATAAGACAAGACAATTTACAAGTGGATATCGAATTCTGATATACTATAGATCTTTAATCAGAAAGTTTGACTACCATAAACTGTCACAGTTATAAGCCCTGGTTATAGTGAAAGGTTAAGTAAGAGTTAGGGGAGAGCTTCGGTTGTGATGGTAGGCTAGAAGACCCAAAAGAATTCCCATTTTCAGGGCCCTTTTGTGCAAGTCCTGAAATCTAAATTAGATCTCTTCCCTTTCTCCATATCTTCTTGATCAGGCCTCAGTAAACTTTTTCTGTAAAGGGCCAGATGGTAAATATTTCAGACTTTGTGAGCCATACTGTCTCTGTCTATACTACTCAACTCTGCTGTTATAAAGCAAAAGCAGACATGACAATAGGTAAATGAATGGGCATGACTGTGTTCCAATAAAATTTTATTTATGAAACAGATAGTGAGCTGGATTTGGAACATGGGCAGGAGATTACCAACTCTATTTCTGATCAATTAATGCCCATGAGATTGCTATCTGGTTAGAATGAGACATGTTTGATCTTGGTGTGAGTGTTTAACTACAGATCTCTCACAGAGCTGGTTCAGTTTTGTCCAGGTAAAAATTACTTTTATCTTCAGAGTTTTTGACCTAGATGTGATGAACATTGATCGGGTGATATCTGCAGACCCAGAAAGTGAGGTGGTGGTGTTAAATCATCAAGGGTACTATTGGTTTTGTTAAGGAAAAGCCTTGTATGGTTCCCTGAATATCTACAGGCCCTTTGATGTTCCTTGGGATCTTGACAACTACATGCAGATTTTGTAGTTCTTTCATTATCTTCTTACTCTCCAATTTAATTGATAAATCAACATGTGCTAAGGAACAGATCAATCCCATTGATATGTTTTAGTTATAAGAAAATTACCTGTCTTATTTGTTTGCATTAAAAGTACAATTTGCTTGGATGCTGTTATTAATCATTGCAATTAAAATGGGTTAAAAACACTCAAAATTGGTTACCGTTACTTTTTTTACTCTTCAGCCAATATTTACTATGTTCTTTAGTTTTTTTTTTATTCAATTAGGCTTGATCCTTTAGTCGCAGTTAAAATTCAATATATATTCATTCATTCATTCATTGAAATCTCATAGAGTGCCATGTAAAAGGCAAAATGCATTGTGCTAGGAATACAAAGATAATCCTGATCAATCTCTGTCCTCAAGATGCTCTCAGTCAAGGTATAATAGAGCGTCCAAAAGGAAAGATTGGTCAACAGTACCAAATATGGCAGAAAGGTCAACTTTGAGAAGTGAAAAACAGGCTTTGGATTTAGCAGGAAGAAAATCATAGGTGACCTCGGAAAGTATAGTGTCAGTAGAATATCAGTGTAAGTAGACCTAACTCTTGAATTCTTCACGCTCTCACCGGTGCTCACATGCTCAGATTCTCAATGGTACAACACAAGGCAGTTTTTGTTTCTAGCAGAGCCTGTCTGTTGAACTCTTTCTTTACTTTCCTGTTGGATTGGACCTCAGCTGTATTCATCAGAGCTCTTAGCTGTAAGCCGTAGAAGCCAGCTCTGTCAAGTGTAAGCAAAAAGGGATTTTAGTGAAAGATATTGGCTACCTTGCAGAATTTCTGAAAGTGCAGAAGCAAGCTTGGAAGCTACACAGATAGGAACTAAGTCTGAAGTCTGAAGTTGCTAGTCCCGTGAAGACACCACTATTCAGACCTCGTATTGTAAATAGCTGACACCACTAATAAGGAACACCAGACACTGCTGCTAAAACTGCCACCACTGCTGCTTCTGGACTGGATGTCGCACAGTCCCTGCTTCCTTGTATCACTAGCTCCTGAGGCAAAGTGGAGCCTGGGTGCATTTTATTTTACCTGCAAGGAGGCTAGGAAAGAAAGTATTGGATTCTAGAACCGGCAGGGAGATTTTGTCACCCATCAAGATTTGTAAGATGTACAGTTTCCCAAATACAGAAAAGGGTTCAAATGCTGGGCAGTCAAAGAAATAACGATTATCTGTTACAGGGACTCAGAAAGACATACACAGGCATCCTTTACTTCTTTTACCTAAGCCTAAGACTCAGAGTCAGTCCTAAAAATTCAGTTCTTTAGTTTTTCCATCCTTGTGTCTTTAAGAGCACCTTGGTGGTGCAGTGGTTAAGAGCTTGGTTGCTAACCAGAAGGCTGGCAGTTCGAATCCACCATCTGCTCCTCGGAAACCCTATGGGGCAATTCTACTCTGTCACTATGAGTTAGAATGGACTCAGCAGCAATGGGTTTGGGTTGATTTTGTGTCTTTAAGAAAAAATAACATTACTCAGTCCAGAAGAGACAAAATATCCCCAGGATCTCAAATGCCCAAAAGATCCCCAAACGTTTTCTGTTCCAAAAAGCAAAACCCTGGAAACTCATAAGTTAAAAGATTTAAAGACACGAAAACAAAAAAACACCAAAAAATCCATTGCTCCCTCATCTCCCTTCAATTCTCCTGTAAAACCTTCAGGAGCCCTGGTGGCTGAGTGGTTAAGAGCTCGGCTGCTAACCAAAAGGTTGGCAGTTTGAATCTACCAGCCACTCCTTGGAAACCCTAGCTCTGCTCTGTATATGGTTACTATGAGTCAGAATCAACTCTACAGCAGCAGATAGAGTATAAAAGTTTCAATTCATTCTTTGTACCCAAGGCAATAAAGGGGGAGGAAGAAAGGGAATTACCTGCTACCCTCTCTATTCTAGGCAAGGTATTCTCCCCCATCTTTTCAGGAATGTTTTCCTGTTTTAAAGGGTTCACCTTTACCATTGTCCCTGGTATGGGGTATTTTGAGGATGGCTCCATATTTCTCTCTCCACACTTTTCTTTACTGTTTGTCCTTAATGCTTCCCATTATCCTCCCCTAAGTTTAGGACAGTAGGAGTAATATGTGGGATGAATAATGACCATAATACAATTAAAAAAAAAAAAAGAAGCAGCAGCAGCTAGGTAACATTCATTTTCTCAGATCCTTATCTTTTTCTGGCACACAGAGAATTAAATTGGATGACAGGATTTTTTGTTTGTTTGTTTCATAATTCTGCGTAACTTGTCTACAGATAGGAGTTTGTCTTTATGTGCAAGGGTTCAAGCTGGCAGCCTTCAGGAATAATTTGGCCTGCAGATTCTTTTGTGTGGCATACATGATTTTTAAACATTTTAAAATATGAATACCTTTAGACTTGTGTAGCCTCTTTGGTTTTCTACAGATTGCCCCACTCCTTGCTGCTTCACACATTTATGCTTCCTGCCTTGATCTTTGACAGTATCTGTACTGAGACCCCTGCTAATTCTAATCTGCAGTGATCAGATTTTATTTCCACAGTTAGTCTCAATTATCTTTAGATTTTTGGCTGTAGCCAACTTTTGTTTGTTTGTCTGGTTTTAATTACTTTTCTCATCTTTGGAATAATTTACCAATAATATGTAATACTATTGTTTTTATAGCAGCTAGTTTCATTTGGCTTGCTGATATCCTTCCCACTGGATCCCCAACAGTAGCAACTTTGAATTTTTTGAAAATTCTTTTTATTTATCTTCATTGTTTATCACCTTTTCTGCAAGATCCATCTACTGCCGTTGAGTTGGTTCCGACTCATGGTGACCCTACAGGACAGAGTAGAACTGCCCCATAGAGTTTCCAAGGAGCACCTGGTGGATTCGAACCGCCAACCTCTTGGTTAGCAGCCGCAGTACTTAACCACTACGCCACCAGGGTTTCCTTCTGCAAGATAGATAACTTTATTCCTAGATAGTTACAGGTGGTATAGCTGATTTGATGGCTATCAACTCCTCCCATCCAGCCAGTCAGAGGTCCGGGCT
Organism: Elephas maximus indicus; assembly: GCF_024166365.1. Lineage (NCBI taxonomy): Eukaryota > Metazoa > Chordata > Mammalia > Proboscidea > Elephantidae > Elephas > Elephas maximus. Next base: position 55,427,830 of record NC_064823.1, read on the forward strand.
TGAGCTGAACACAGGTCCGTCTGTCTCCAGAGCCTGTTCTCTTTCTACAACAACTCTCTGCCTCTTGTGATCATCTTGGGAACACTTGTGATCACTTCAGCTTTACCACCTATCTTTAGATTTCCAACTAATTCTTTCTTGTTAGGAAGGTCCAAATAAGCTGCTCACAAAGCCTTTTAAGTATGGATCATTTGTATTTTCCTCAATTGATTTCAGAGGAGATATTTTGCAAGCAAATATATTTTGTTTTTACCAAACAATTGAAAAAAAAAATTCTCCGCCTCTCTAGAGCATCTGTCAGAAAACAGGGACTCATATGTAGGTCAAGGATCAAAGATACAACAGGCCAGAAGTCAGTTTATTATAAATGGTACTAGACTGAGCACATGTTCTGTCAGCTCTTTTCTGCATTGTGTACCTTCTCTGCTCTCCTTTTGTTCTTTGCTTTCTTCCTGTCATGTTATTGGGATAATAAGATGAAGGCTGGGTAAGTTTTTAAGGCTCCCCCCACCCTGAAAGGCTTTGTGGAACCACGTGTTTGTCTACCTTTGATACGGGTCTTAAGATAAAGGGGTAAAAAAGAGTCCATGAGGCTTTCGTGTAGGTCCAACCTATTTCATCAGGAGAGAGACAAGATAGTACCATTAACAAATGCTTTTGCCAGAAGTGCACATTGGGATTGAGTATGGCAGCTGGTTAAGAGTCAGGATTTGGGATCCTGACCGTATGTCTTTATTCAGAGATGGAACTAAGCATACATTTCTTGGACTTTAAATCAAAGTTCATTTGCCTGGTATAAAAAACATTAGTTTTTTTTTTTTTTTCTTGCCCTATTGTTCTAGATTTTTTACTCTGTACTTGTAATTTCTATAATCAAATGATAGGATCACTCTACCGTAATTCCAATAGTGTTATTGAACATACTTTTCTGATTTGCTTGCTATGCTGGCATTGCTATAAACTCTGAAAGCCATGGAAAATTCCTTTTATTTTCCTTTATTTACCAATTGTCTTAGTTATCTAGTGCTGCCATAACAGATTACCACAAGTGGATGGCTTTAACAAAGAGAAACTTATTCTCTCACAGTGTAGTAGGCTAGTGATGTTCTGGTATTTTTTTTCAGAGTGATTTTTGTCTCTGAAGATTTTAAGTAAAATAATTACAAAGAAATTAAAATAAGGAGTCTTCTACAATAAGACAAATCTAGTTACTATATATCTAACAATCATTTCCAAAACCTAAATTTGGCTAGAAGCCCCAATTTAGGGTGCCAGCTCCAGGGGACGGTTTTCTCTCTGTTAGCTCTGGAGGAAGGTCCTTGTCATCAATCTTCCTTGGTCAAGGAGCTTCTCAAACCAGGGACCCTGGGTCCAAAAGATGCACTATTCTCCTGGCTGTTTCTTGGTGGTATGAGGTCCCCATGTCTCTCTACTCACGTCTCTCTTCTATATATCAAAAAAGATTGATTTAAAACACAACTTAATCTTATAGATTGAGTCCTGCTTATTAGCACAACTGCCACTAATTCCAACTCATTAACACCATCAAAACCAAAAAACCAAACCCGTTGCTGTTGAGTTGAATCAATTCTGACTCATAGTGACCCTGTAGGACAGAGTAGAACTGTTCTATAGGGTTCCCAAGGAGTAAATGGTGGATTTGAACTACTGACCTTTTGATTAGGAGCCTCAGCTCTTAACCGCTGCACCACCAGGGCTCCGTTAACGTAGCGGTAGGATTTACAACACAGAGGAAAATCACTTCAGATGACAAAATGGCAGACAATCATACAATACCGAGAATCATGGCCTAGCCAATTTGACACATATTTTGGGGGGACACGATTCAATCCATGACACCAATTATCTACTTTTTTTTCCTTTTTTAAAATTATAAAGGTAAGATATACTATTTAACATTGTTTACCTTTATACTAAATTTCTGATTCAAAATTAGACATTGGACCTTCTTCCAATGCAAGTTTTATCTTCTTTTACATTCCCAAAAAACCCAGTGCCATTGAGTCGATTCCAACACATAGCGACCCTGTAGGACATAGTAGAACTGCCCCATAGAGTTTCCAAGGAGCACCTGGCAGATTAACGCATATTTATTAAAATTTGGATAAAGTTCTCTTCACTACCTTAGTTGACCTGCTGTAGTGTATGAAATAATTTGGTTTTGGAAAGGATTGTTAGATATATAGTAACTAGATTTATCTTATTGTAGAAGATATTTTAATTTCTTTAAATTTTTTTTACTTAAAATCTTCAAAGGTAAAAGTCACTCTGAAGAAAACAAACCAGAACATCAGTGTCCAATAGAATTTTCTGCCTATAATGGAAATATTCTATAGTTCTGCTGTTCAGTATGGTAGCCACTAGCCACATGTGGCTATTGGGCACTTAAAATGTGGCCAGTGCAATTAAGGAATTGAATCCTTAATTTAATTTTAATTAATTTAAGTTTAAATAGGCAGATATGGCTGGTGGCTACATTACTGAACAGTACTGAGTAGAACATGCTTTCTACAATTAGTTTTTTTAGTTTATACCTTCTATTTCACTCCTTGACATTTCAGACTTGATATATCAACAAAATATTAAGTTTTTTTTTTTTATTCGTGAGCTTATATAGACAATGAAAGTAAAAATTAAAGACTCCTTGAGATTAAAGGCTGCAATCTCAAAGAGAAGGTTCAGATCTGAATAGGTTCTTCTGTTTCTCTGTTTCCCCAGGAACATTCAGCTCAATTGAATTTAAAAGCATGAGTAATTTCATTTCAAAGTTGAGTGATACAATCATGGTTTCAATTTTAGTATCATATTAGCATCTATTTTATCCTTGTGCATGGTGTGGTGGAGAGAATACTGGGTTAGAGTTTTAAGATTCATTTTCAATTTACATCTCTGTCATATAGCAACTGAGTGACCTGGGGCAAGTCATTTATTTATCCTTGGTTCAGTTTCCTTATCTACAACATGGGGATAATGATCTATGTCCTAGTTGTGAGAGTGAGAATTAGATGCTTGGTGAACTATTACATGCTAAATAAATATATTATACCTTCCTTTTTAATCAAAACTTATAATTTGGAAATAGAAAAAATGATGTGTGTTTGAGTTGATTGATTTGTTCCCTACCAGGGGGACACGTGACTGGGTAGATTTTCTTTTGTTGTTGTTAGCTGCCACAACTTATGGCAACCCCATGCACAACAGAACAAAATGCTGCCCAATTCCAGTCCTGCACCATCCGCATAATCGACTGAGGATAGGAAAGTTGTGATCCATAGGGTTTTCTTTGGCTAATTTTTGGAAGCAGATCGCCAGGCCTTTCTCCTTAGTCTGTCTTAGTCATGAAGCTCTGCTGAAATCTGTTCAGAATCACAGCAACACACAAGCTTCCAATGAGGCGCAGATAGTGGCTTCAAGAGTCTCCAACATGGAGGCTGAGAATTCTACCATGAACCACCACTGTCCTCACTCTTAGTCTACATGCCTCATGTATATTCTCCTTCAAAATTATCTTACTTAGCTATGACTGTTTGTTCTTCTGTGTGAATTTTTAGATTATCTCTCAAGTTCCATGAAAATTCTGTTTTGAATTGCATCGAATTTATAGATAAATTTGGGAGGTTTACCATCTTAACCACAGTGAATATCCCCTAATATGCGGGTGGTATAACTCTGCATTGAATCAAGTCTTCTTTCCTAGTCTTTAATAATTTTCTGCAACTTTCTCCAAAATATTCTAGATATATTTTGATAGATATTTTTTCTACTATGTTCTTAGACTAATATATGTTTTTAGGCCTTCCTAAAAACCAAATCCGTTGCCATCGAGTCGATTCTGACTCAATGTTGTTATTAGGTGCTATCAAGTTGATTCTGACTCATAGTGACCCTATGTACTACAGAACGAAACACTGCCTGGTGCTGCACCATCCTCACAATCCTTGTTATGCTTGAGCCCATTGTTACAGCCACTGTGTCAATCCATCTCATTGAGGGTCTTCCCTTTTTCGCTGACCCTCTACTTTACAAAGCATGATGTCCTTCTCAAGGGACTGATTCCTCCTAATAGCATGTCCAAAGTATGTGAGATGTAGTCTCACCATGCTTGCCTCTAGGGAGCATTCTGGTTGTACTTCTTCCAAGACAGATTTGTTTGTTCTTTTGGCAGTCCATGGTATATTCAATATTCTTCGCCCACACCATAATTCAAAGGCATCGATTCTTCTTTGGTCTTTTTTGTTCATCTTCCAGCTTTCACATGTATATGAGGCAACTGAAAACACCATGGCTTGGGTCAGGCACACCTCAATCTTAAAGTAAAACTGCTGCATAGGATTTCCAAGAAGCAGCGTTGTGGATTCGAACTGCCGACTTTTTGGTTAACAGTCGAGCTCTTAACCATTGCACCACCAGGGCACCTCTTTGACTCTAGTGAACATTATATTTTGTAAGTCATTATTATGGATATATAGGAATGCTATCAATTTTTATATCTGATATTTTTATATCCAACAACCATGTTGGAATCTATTATTAGTTCTAATAGTAGATTGGAAGATTAATAGATTTAATTTAAATAGATTTATGGATTCTTCCAGATCTTCTGTATAGTCAGACATAGACATCTTCTCTAAGTACAGTTTTGTTTCTTTCTTTCCAATTCTTATGTATCTTAATGTCAATGTTACTACTGTTTTACCATTAAGTGTGGTATTAGTGGTCGGTTTTTGATAGAACTCTTTGTTACTCCTGATTGGCTAAGAGATTTTCTTAAATAGTAAATGACTGTTGAATTTTATTTAATACTTCTCTGGACCTATTGAGATTGAGCTATTCTTTCTTTTCTTTAATAACCATACTTGGCCATAATTTTTTAAAAAGTATTCACTGATGATTATGATTTGTTAAATTTTATTTAGACTTATTTTTTTACATCTAAATTAATAATGGACATTAGCCTATAATTTTCTTTTCTTGGGTTTTTTCATTGTTCCGTCTTGATATTAAGGTTATAGTAGCTTCACGAACAGAGTTCAACCACTCCCCCTCTATTGCTACTACTCCCTTGAATCTTTTGTATAATAAAGAAGTTATCTATTTTTTCAAGTGTTTATAAAACTTGTTTTAGAATTTTGTTGTCCCAATGTCTTTTGTGGGAGTAAGAAGGGATTTTTGATTTTTTGTTAAGCTCTTTAATGGTTGTAATTTAACTTTTATCAATTATAACTTACATTAACAATTGTAATTTATATTTTCCTTAAAAACTATCCATTTCACCTAAGTTTACAGGTTTACTGACAGAAAGCTATTCTTAATACCAAATTCTTTTTTGTTTTTACTGTAGATATATCTATAGATAAACTCTGTTTTAGAACTTAATCTATTTGAGTCTTTTCTCATTTTGTCTTATAGATAACACAATAGATTTCTGTACTTCATAGATTTCTTTTTCTTTTCAAGAAATAGCTTTTGCATTTGTTGGCTTTCTCTATTCCATCTGCAATCTTCATTCCCCTTCTCCATGTAATCTAACGCATTCATAGGTTCCAGGGATTAAGACATGGACATCTTTAAACCAAAAAAATCCATTGCCTTCGAGTTGCTTCCAACTCATAGCAACCTTATAGGACAGAGTAGAACTGCCCCATTGGGTTTCCAAGGAGCAGCTGGTGGATTCAAACTGCTGACCTTTTGATTAGCAGCAAAACCCTTAATCACTGTGCCACCAGGGCCCCTCCCTACCACAAAAAGTATTATAATTTCAAATCAGAGGGAGAAAGAAATTATAAATGATATTGAAATAAGTGGCTAGCCATTTGGAAAATTAGAAATAGAAATATCTATTTTACTCCTTATATCATAAACTTAGCTGGATCAAAGAGACACATTTTATTAAACAAAGTCATAAATGTACAAGATGAAAACATGGGTGAGCAAGGTAGACATTTTAAGGATTATCAGTAAAACTAAAGACACAAAGTATAATTCTAAAGTTACTATTTAAAAAGTTCTATGGAAAAATCATCATAAATAAAATAAAAAGACAGTAAAAAATCCACAAACTAGAGAAAAAAAAATTGTGTTAAGTTTGCTAAACAAAGGGCCGGTATGCCTAATATACAAAGAGCTCTTAAAATCAGTATGAAAAAGGCAGCCAACCCAACAGAAAAATGAAAGTGGATAAAGATATTGAACAGATAGCAGAAGAAATATGAATGAGTACCAAACATATAATTTTTTCTTTTACTTTGAGCATCTTTTATTTTACAATTCAGAAACAAATTTTTAATGTAGATTTCATATTAGGTAAGTTGTAACAGTCTTCCCTGTTCTATCAAGGATTGTAAATTTTATAAGTACTCTGTGAGATTCCTGTTTGCATCATAGCAAGGAGATAAAATATACTGGATAATGGATAAGAATTTTGACTGAAGAAATTATCAGTAGTTTTTATAACTTGTTAAATTCGTAGAACTTATTTTTTTTCCATGGGGTAGTATAGTGGACTGAATGATGACCCCCCAAAAGATATGTCTACCTCCAAATCCTTGGAGCCTGTAAATAATACCATAAAAAGCCTAAGAGTAAATATTACTATATATGGCAAAAGATGTGATTAAGTAAAAGATCTTGAGAGAAAGAGTTTATCCTGCTGGGCCCTAAATGCAATCACATGTATCCTTATAAGAGAGAGACAAAGGGAGTTTTGGAACAGACACACAGAGGGGAATGTGAGGTGAAGGCAGAGGCAGAGATGGAGCAGTATGGCCACAAGCCAAGGAATACCTACAGCCACCAGAAGCTGAAAGAGGCAAGGAACAGATTCTCCGCTAGAGCCTCCAGAAGGAGTGTGGCCCTGCCAAGACCTTGGTATTAGACTTGGGGCCTCCAGAAGGGTGAGAGAACTTTCTGTTGTTTTAAGCCACCACATTTGCAGTGATTTGTTATGGTAGCCACAGGACACTAACACAGATACATTAAAGAAACAAATATCACAGTGATTACCTTGTAATCCTGATTCAAAATAGCCTAATTATTATTCACTAATATTTTAAACTATAAAACTGAGATTAGGGTGAGGATCATTTATACTTTTAGAAAACTACTCAAAATTAAAAATTTTTTTTGTGTTAGTCAATGAGAATATTATCATAATGTTTTGGTAGGTGTTCAAGAATTGCAAGAAATGCTTTTAATTAAGTTCTATCTTATTTACATTTTGCTTTGTTTTTTATGCAGTGGCAAAATGCAAATATTTCTCATGGGTACTTTCATATTTGAATGCATAAAAATATCCTCAAATCTCATGTGATTTATTATGAACATTAACCTTGCCTTAATATTTTTTCAAGTGGGTGTGGCTAGCGAGGGAGCTGTTTTAAAAATACCGTGCTTTTGGGGGAGTTTTTAGTTTTATTACTTTTATTAAGCCAAATGATACCATAAAAAGAATCCTTTTTTTTTTTTTTAAACCGAGGTAGACAAAATAACTGTAGCTTTGAAGTTTCAGATACAAGAGACATATATCCTTAAAAGTAATTATCATACTACCCAAACAGCGCATGATTTAAAATGATAATGCAAAATAATTTTACTTTCTCATGAATTGCTCTTTTAGCTTTAGCATTTTGGTTTAAATTCTTGAACACAATTCATTTGATGTGCTTGTTGTGTAGATGTTTTTTTCCCTGAAGGATTTTCAGAATATTGCATCAGCTTGTGTTTCCCTGGTTGCCATTTCTGAGAATTTGAAGAGGCTCCCAGAGAGATTATAGCTAAGTGAGAACTCATTATCTAAATACATTTGCTTTGAAATTATGCCCTAGGATTTGAATCTGTTTACCATCATCTCCTTTCTGGCCTTGATTATTAAGGTAGTTCTTAGTTTCCCACAGACATCATTTTTAGTAACCAAAAGAGAAGCAATGTTTTTTAAAATGACACATAACTATAATATCAGAAAAACAATTTGTCTTCATTGGAAGTGTAATTAAAATTGAGTCAAGGTGATTTGTACTTATCTATTTATGTTTTTCCGTGTACATTATACTTGTATTTCTTAAAAATACATGGAGTAATTTAGTACACAATTTTCTGCACATTTCCTAATTACACATCAACAGAAATGAAATATGCTTCATAATAACTCCACTGTGTGTTTCAGAGAAGTTGTCTCGTCTACAAAGAGATACAGAAGTCTATAAGTCTTCAAACTATCAATACCAAAAAAAAACCAGTTGCTCTTGAGTCAATTCCAACTCATGGCGACCCCACGTGCTGCAAAGTAGAACTGCACTCCATACAGTTTTCAAGGCTGTGACATTTTGAAAGCCTTTCCTTCAAGGCCTTGATTGAGTTCGAACCGCCAACCTTTCAGCTAGTAGTCAAGTGCTTAACAGTTTGCACCACCCAGAGGCTCCTCAAACTGCCAATGATGATAGTAAAATAGCACATTACAGGTGCAAAACTCTCTTCTTCATTCCTGGGAGTACCTTGATTTAATTAATTAAAATTCTATAACCTTTTTAATTACCTAGGTTTTCTTAACAGCATTGCATGTATTTGCAGGATGGCGATGTTATGGATTGAATTGTGTCCCCCCCAAAATGTGTGTCAACTTGGCTAGGCCATGATTCCCAGTATTGTGCGATTGCCCACCATTTTGTCATCTGATGTGATTTTCCTGTGTTCTAAATCCTGCCTTTATGATGTTAATGAGGCAGGATTAGAGGCACTTATGTTAATGAGGCAGGACCCAATCTACGAGATTAGGTTGTAACTTCAGATATAGAGAGAAGTGAAGAGAAAGACAGGGGAACCTCATACCACCAAGAAACAAGAGCCAGGAGAATAGTGTGTCCTTCAGACTGGGGATCCCTGTGCTGAGAAACTGCTAGACAAGGGGAAGATTGATGATAAGGAGCCAACAGAGACAGAAAGCCTTCCCCTGGAGCTGGCACCCTGAATTTAGAGTTCTAGCCTACTAGATTGTGAAAGAATAAATTTCTGTTTCTTAAAGCCATCCACTTGTAGTATTTCTGTTATAGCAGCACTAGGTAACTAAGACAGTTGAAGACTTTTATGAATTCGCGATCCTTTAGATTAGAGATGTGTTTGTACAGATAGACATTAAACTTTTTATTTCCACTGTTGTCTGGATTATACTATTTTAGATATGTTCAAGAATGTAACGACAATGTCACCTTAGGGTCTGTTTCTACAGTAGAAGTAAAACTATTTTTAAAAAGTAGGGCATGTATGTGTGTCAACTGAATCCCTGAATGTTTTACTTCAGTTTATCTATGAAAAAAAGTATAGCTAACTATGGCTTGGGTTGAGGGGCAAAATTCAGAAGTTTACACAAATGTTGATTTTTCAAACTGAGTGAGACAGTAATACTGACTTATTTGTTTAAATAATTTATTTATAAAAATTGGCAGTGAAAATTGTAAAACATGGACAAATTTTCACATTTCCCTTATGTTGGCCAATTCAATAATGAATGATTTAAAGACAGATGCTATGAACATCAATTGGCAAGGTTATAGGAAGAAGAAACTCAGTTTATCTCTAAAAGAAAAATAGAGTTTCATAATTCACCCAAGTCCACTTTTAGCCCCTCTTTTTATTCTGATAATTATTGAGACGTTATCTCATTTGAGATATTCTTGCACCAGCTTTTCTTCATAAGGTCTAGATGAGGAGGGATTCCCTGGGGATACAATTTCCTTTGCAGTATGAAGAGGGGTCTGTTGGGTAATCTTTTCAGCCTTCTTGTGTGCTGCCACGCATACTCACAAAGATTAACTGAGGACTTGCTGGTTTTGTGGGAACGATATGCAATTTTGTTAGACTGGCTTTTCATTTTGGTGGCTTAGTGCTTAAGAGCTTGGTTGCTAACCAAAAGGTCGGCAGTTCGAATCCACCATCTGCTTCTTGGAAACCCTGTGGGGTTTCTACTCTGGCCTATAGGGCTGCTATGAATCAGAATCAACACAACGGCAATGGATTTTTTTTTTTTTTAATATAGATAGTTGTTCTCATACAATTTCTGAAAGAACTAGCTTTCTTATAGGCTGTTGATAGGAATCAGAAAAACGGAGATAGAGTTTCATGGAGATGGTAGGGGAAGTGACATTGAGAGGAAGATAGACATTTCCAGGTATACCAAACAATTCTTGGGTATAGGGACACAGATGATGTGAGGAGCCATCTCCATGGACATATGTGGTCAGTGCATGGAAGTGAGGTTGGTTATTCCCACAACCCTATCGAGAGTTACGGATTTTTGGTAGTAAAAGGATGAGTTCATATTTGGATAGGGAAAAATGTTTTTATTATTTTTCACAGCAGTTTATTTGTGGGCACTCTGTATTCATGCGCAATGTAATGGCCCTATCCTTACATGAAAGTCCTTACATGTCTGGGCCAAGCTCACTTTCATGAGCTTGGCCCAGACATTACATGAAGATAGTGGCTGAGGAGATGCAGAGTGGGTCATCTCTATGATTCCCAACGGGTGTCATACCCTAGCAATGCTGAACCATCTAAAGAAGTATGATTGGGAAAATTGGGGCATAAGAAGGGATGGAGTCTCCTTGCCATCCAGACTAATTAGGCTAATCTTTCGTTGGATCTACTTTAGGCTATCTTTAGATTATAATTAGTGTCTCTTTAAAATGCTATGATCTTAACCTAGGATTTTATTATCTATTACCTGAAATATTGCAACAGCCACTGAATGAGACTCTAAGCCACTAATTTCTACCCAGTTCAATCTCTACAGTGCCAATGTGGTATCTTCCAAAACACTAGTGTTTGAACACCTCTCCACTAATAATTTTCCATTGGCTCTCTGTTAACTAAAAAAATAACCTTAAATTAGTGGTCTTCAATGGAAATGGTGCAATCCTCTAGGGGTGTTAGCAACTCTATGGCTGCATTTTTGGTTGCCATGGGATTTGGAGGTACCTCTGGCTTTTATTGGGCAGAGGCCAAGGAGGCTAGATGCCCAGAAATGCGCAGTCTTGCTCAATGAAAAATCGGTTCAGATCCCGCACAACTTTCAAATATCTCCCCTGAAATTCACAGAGGTAAAAAACCAGTTAATGCATTTAAACAAGAGATTTCCAGGAGTGGAAGTATTGTATAAATTGCAAGAGATATGTACTTACTTTTGTTCGGAACTTTGTGTTTTGGAGAATCATGTCACTGATGGTGGATACTGCTTGGTGTATTTGAGTTGCCAAAAATGCATCTGCATTTGTGGCTGTCACATTTATGGTGAGCCTATATATAGTTGCAAGCATCTGACTACTTCCTATGTTTCCCAGTGTAGTTGTGACCAAGCACTGATGTATTGAAATACATAGTTTTGTTATAAATTACTTTCCTTTTATTTCTCTGATGTATGACATTAAATGTTATATTGAAGATTTTGAAACCATGTGTAGATGGGCTATATTATCCATGAATTTCATTTCAGGAGGCTAATAGAAGCAAATATTTGTTAATAGTAAGGATTATTTGGCTTAAAATATGTATAAAGCAAGGTCACAGAATTATTCGTACTATACTCAGATGAGCAAAGAAAAGGGAGTTTCTTTGTTTTGTCTAGGAGTGATCTTATATTCTCCATTAGTTCTCAGTCATTGTGTAGTAGATAAAAAAAAAAGAAAGATAAAAGAAAACCTAAATTTTAATCTAAACCTGCAAATATAATCTAATAAAATAATTTAAAAAAAACCCCTTTGGGTAAATGTGTAGATTCTTAACATAGAGTGCCCAGTCTCTCAGCTTTCTTTTCCCTTCACTCTTTCTCTCCAGGATTCTCTGGGGTGGGAGGAGGGGTGGTACAGCTTACATGGCCCTGTGGTGATAAGGGGAGGTGTTCCTTCCTCCCTATCTAGGTGACCTTTGGCTTTAAATACCATCTGCTTTTGGCTTTAAATACCATTCTGCCTTTGGCTTTAAATACCATCTAGATGCTGCTAATGTCTAGTAGACTGATCTACCATCTCCAATCCTAAATTCTGCTCTGGAGAATATCTGCCCCCCAACTTGACATCTCCGCATGAATGTCTAGTTGACACCTCAAACTTAACATGGCCAAAACAAAACTCGATTCCGCTTTCCTTAAATCCACATCTTCTACCAATGCTTTCCCATCTAAGTAAATGGCACTGTACCCCAGTTGCTCATACCAACAACATAAACCAAAGCCCCCATTCCTCTCCTTCCCTTGTGTTGCAATCTGACCCATCAGCAAGATCTATTGACTCTACTTCCCAAATACATGCCATATCCAACAACATTCATCATCTCCTTTGTTACAACCTAGTCTAAACCTCTATTAGCTCTCACTTGGACTACTACAATCACTTCTTGCCTGGCCTACCTGTTTTCTCTCTTGTCCCTTACAGTCCATCCTTCACACAGCAGCTGGAATTATCTATCAATGTGTAAGTCCGATCAAGTCACTCCCCTTCATAAACTCCTTCCATGACTCCCCATTGTAACTGGAATAAAATCCAAACTCTCTACCATGGCCTATAAGGCCCTGTATCTTCCAGCCTCTGCTTACCTCTCTGACTTCATCTCCTGCCACTGTCCTCTTCATTCACCCTGTTCTAGCCCACTCCAGATCTTCCCCCAGATCTCAGGTAAAAAATCTCTCCTTCAGAAAGCTCTGCCTGTCATTTTCATCTCTGTATCAAAACATATGTATTGGTTGGCTGGCTGGCTAATCCATGCTGAGAAGGCTGGGTGGGTATTCTCCCTGAACTGGTGACCACGGAAGTACAATGTTTGGGGTGATGTGGTAGCACCCTGAAGCCTGGATATTTGCCTTGGACCTTAAAATCCTCTCACAGAATGTTGTCTCTAGTGACCCCAGGCTATACCAGTCTACCAGCATTCTCAGTACCTTCAGGTTGCCTCCCTGAAGCATTCATGAACTTCTGGGATCCCTGTAGGATAGACATACCCAGGTCACAAGGAGGCAGGAGATGTACCTTAGGTTTACTTTGTGACCCTTATCTACCACCACTTCCACACGTTTCCCAAGCCATGTTGGACATTGCACTGAGCGAAGGCTGGGTTTCTCCTAGGCCTGTGACCTTTCCAGCACTGCTCCAAAAACTGAATCACTAGACCAAATGTTCCTGGTCTTTACAATTTTCTTGATGTTTCTAAATGTGTTTACCCCTATATCCCTACTCTCTCACCTCCAATTGCTGTTCTGTCTAAAATAATGAACCAGCAGAGAGAAAACATAGATCCTGGAGTCTGTCCTCCTTGCTCTCCCTACCTCTTTTCTTGCTGCTATAATCCATGAAGATCGTAAAGACAAGCTCTTTCTTCTTAACCTTTCTGTCTGGATTAGATTTTCCTTATACAAAATGTGTAAACCAAAACCAAACCCACTGCCATTGAGTCAGTTCAGACTCATGGTGATCCCCAGGTGTTACAGAGTAGAATTGCTCCCATAGGGTTTTCTTGGTTGTAATCTTTACAGAGGCAGATTGCCAGGCATTTCTTCTGTGATACCTCAGGGTGGGTTTGAACTGCCAACCTCTAGGTTAGTGGTTGAGTGCGAACTGTTTGCGCCACCTAGGGATCTTACAAAATATATGTAGACTGCTTTTTAAAATATTAAGGGATAGAGCAAGGAATTTAGTAAATTGTTTTTTCTCTAGAGGCCTGTTGGCACAGTGGTTAAGAGCTCGCCTGCTAACCAAAAGGTTGGCAGTTCAAATCCATCAGCTGCTCCTTGGAAACTCTGTGGGGCAGTTCAACTCTGTCCTATAAGGTTGCTATGAGTTGGAATCGACTCAACAGCAACAGGTTCGGGTTTTTCTCTCTCTTACAAAACCTAGCTCTCTCAATTCCTTTCCTTCTAAAGAGGTCAAGAAGGCTTGTTTTGAAACTCAAAGCTAACCAAAGGCCACTTTATTCTACAGTATTTCCCTGGGGTGATAAGCTTCATCTTGGCTTTGGAAGTAGTAGAATGCAATGAAAAATGCTTTAAAGGAGACGTTAAAATACATCAATTTACTTTTCACAAAATATTACCCCTACTACTTGGACAAAGCACATTACAACCTGATTCCTATCTACTTATCATTTCATTCTCATTTCCTGTTATATCCTGTCTGCTTCAAAAAACCCTATTCTTCAGACACAATACATTTCTCATGATTTTCTAAACACAACATATTTCACGCTGTTTATTTTGCAGAGAATATCCTTCTCTAACTTATCCTTGGAAACCCTGGTGGCTTAGAGGTTAAGTGCTATGGCAGCTAACCAAAGCATCAGCAGTTTGAATCCGCCAGGAGCTGGAAACTCTATGGGGGAGTTCTACTCTGTCCTATAGGGTCAATGTGAGTTGGAATCAAATCAACAGCACCGGGTTTTGGGTAACTTATCTTTTGCCTGGCAAAGTCTTTCTTATCCTTTCACACTTAGCTTAAATGTCACCTCCCCAGTGAAGCCTTATCTGACTAATTTGTCTTCTTTAATATCCTAACAATATGTGTATATCACCACTGTAGCATGTATCACGTTATATTACAATTATTTCTTTACTACTACTTTGTTTGGAAGCCCTGGTGGCGTAGTGGTTAAGAGCTATGGCTGCTAACCAAAAGCTAGGCAGTTCGAATCCACCAGGGACTCCTTGGAAACCCTACAGGGCAAGGCAGTTCTACTTTAATAGCAGGGGCAAAGTTTTACTCACCTCTTTACCATCAGCCTTTAATATTCTGGCTAAACATATCTCCTCTGTTTCTGTTATGGAGTTCCTGCAATGATATAATTCTTCCCTTACTTTGGAACCTGAAAATGTGAATGCAACAAGCAGTAAAAATGAGGAGTATTCAATAAAAATAAAATCATTTTTCACATTACCTCTTTTATATATATATATATATTTCCCTCTCCTCCCCCGTCCAGGATAAAGAATTCATGTTAGGAAAAAACTTCTGATGAATTAAAAAAAAATCATTTTACACAAATTTCAAAAATAATTATAAACAAAAAAAAAATCCCACACGTTCTATTTTACATTAATAAACAATCAGAATACTTAAAATATTCCAATCATGCTTTAAAGAATGAATATGCTAACTAGAAAAACAAAGAAAAGATGAAGATAATAACTAATTGTACAATTTAAACATCAATTAACAATAAAATAAGAGGTTTCTGTTTTATGAAAAAGAATCAGATAACAAGACAGAGAAATTATGTCCTCTCTTTTTTCCTTCATTTCCTTCTTTTATAATGCAATAATAGCAGGACTTCTTTCACAAGTAGGGGAAGGTATGTCAAAAGAATGCATGTAAAAGAATTTATCACTCAAGGGAAGGCCGTGTTCTCAAGAGGTTAAGTTAAAGCAGGAGCTTGGAGATCCAGAGTTTTCTTTAACGCCCTGTACTGTTTTGTTTAATCAAAATCTTTTTGCTCTCACCCACCCCACTGAAGCCTGTGACTGCTATTTTCCTATTTGAGCTTCAGGACCAGAACATTCTGCTTTTTTACTTTTGCAGAACTCGGAGACTATAAAAATGTAACATTTTCTTTAGGAGTTATGAGAGCATGCCCGTGAAATATTTTAAGTTTTTCACTTAGGCAAATGAAGTGGTTTGAATAGTGTTCCCCCCCAAATTCATATCCACCAGAATCACAGAATGTGACCTTATTTGGAAATAGGATCTTTGTAGATGTAATTGGTTAAGGATCTCAAGACAAGGTCATTCTGGATTTAGGGTGGGCCCTAAACCCAACGACAGATGTCCTTATAAGAAGAGATAAAGACGCACAGAGACAGACAGAGAAGAGTGCTATCAGAAGACAGAGGCAGAGACTGGAGAGATGCAGCTATAAACTAAGGAATGCCAAGGATTGTTGGCAGCTTCCAGAAGTTGTAAGATGGAAGGAAGAATTTTTCCATGAAGACTTCAGAGGGCTCATGGCCTGGCACCCAAAAAAACCAAACCAAACCTGTTGCCATCTAGTCAATTCCTGCTCATAGTGACAATGTAGGACGGAGTAGAACAGCCTCATAGGGTTTCCAAGGATGTAATCCCATGGAAGCAGGCTGCCACATTTTTTATCCGTTGAGCAGCTGGTGGGTTCGAACTGCTAATCTTTGGATTAGCAGCCAAGCGCTTAACTACTGTGCCACTAGGGCGCCTTCATGGCCTGGCAGACACCTTGATTTTCGACTCAAAGCCATCAGAGAAAATACATTTCTGTTGTTTTAAGCCACTAAGTTTGTGGTCATTCATTACGGCAGCCCTAGGAAACTAACGCAGTAAAATAGATAATTCTCAGCCCGTGCTTTATTTTAGGAGCCCTGGTGGCGAAGTGGTTAAGAGCTATGAGTCGGAATTGACTGGATGGCACACAACAATGACTTTGTCTTAGGAAGCAGAGAGGTCCAGGGATTTGGTGAGGGAAGAGTGTTTCTTTCTGTGAATTTTCCCATCACTGCTTACAACAATGTAATCCTCCTGTTGGTAGCCAATCTAAAGGATGACTGTCCCTTGGGAATTAAGGAATCTTTGCAAAGCATCCCTGAAGCCATTTTGAACTAGAAAGTATCTGATGACTGAATAAATGGGGTCTGCAAAGTTTCACTTAATTATTTTCACAGGTATGTAGATGATATTGTCACAGCGCTAGGTTAGTTTGTGCACTGCACAACTCCAGAGGTGGTGTTCACATCAATGTCAATATTCAGTAGAGTCCAGCAATGCGCAATGTGAAGAGATCCACATGCTGAGATTCATAAAGTACAATTTTATCTAAAAGCATTATTGAATTACTGGCAGTTGCTTGTTGTGTATTTTTCTCCCTGAGTAGATTTTTTAAATTACAATTTCTCTCCTGTTGTGGCAACCTTCTTAAAAAGATGTTCTTAGATTAAAAATATCTGTTAACTTTGCTACTCTAATAAACCTATACCCTGGGAGTGTCTTCTATTGTTCCCTTCCTTTTGTCACCCTTACCAGTCAATCCCAAAGCTCTTTTTATTTCTTCTTCGTAATATTCCTTAAATGCTGTCTACCTTTGCGTAACAACTGCTTTACTCCAGGCCTTCATGAGCTTCTGGCTAAGGTGACTATAAACAGGTTCCTATACCATTTTGTTTACCTTCTCTTTTGACTAGAGACTAATCTTTGCAAAGATAATTTCTTATTATTTCAGCCCCCTGATGAGAAACTTTCACTGACTTCCTTTTGCTTGTAGAATTAAACCCAAGTTTCTTGGCCTTTCATTCAAGTCTGTTTACTTATTCTACTGAAGCTCTTTTCTCCCTACTTTTCATCACTGTTCCTTTAAAGTTGGTGAATTTACAATAATATTAAACAGAAGTAGTGAAATTTGGATTTCCCTCTATTGGTTCCCTCTTCTTTATTTTAGCCTGTCGCCACTTCAAAATGAGTTCTAGAAATAGAGCACACATGAGGCATACAGAGGAAGAAGATCTGGCTTAAATTTCTCTTATCTATTTATTTAATTTTCAGCTTTAGAGGCCTTATTTTATAAGGCATTTGAAAAGAAAAAAACTAAATGTCATGTAAGAAAGTTTTCTCAGAGCTGATAAGATTATATAACTATTCAACAAGCAAAGAATTGACAATAATTTACCTATTTATTAGTAATCATCAGTTTTTATATTTCATCACAAAATAGACAGGTTATAAAGCAGTTAATTAAAATTCGATTTCATGAAACTTTCCATCCATATTGAGAATGTATGTGTCTTAAATTTAAGAACCTATTTTTAAAACATTAAAATCATTTAAATTTCTCATGTAATCCTAGTTTTAAAGGTTTTTACATTATTGCCATTTCCCAGTAATTATTCTGCTAACAAGTAAAAATCCAATCTTTTCCATTTACACATCAAGTGGTCCTGACACTGGTTGAATATTAAAGTTCTGTTGCTAATATCTCATACATTTTGACTTTAACAGTGAGATTTATTACACATGAATGGACTTCAGAGTAGGTAGCATTCATTACTCAGTATGTGAAACTTCAAACTTACAACATTGATAAAGTAGGGAACTAAAGCACTATCTGAAGCCCTGAAGTCAGGGAATTTAATGATGAGTTAGTCACCTATGTATTTAGGTCCATTAGAACATTTTAAAAGGATAGATGGTAGAAGAATTCTATATAGAACCTGGACATACTCGGGCAAAACAGAAATTCCTAGGGTTTTGTAATGGAAAGAAACAATGAAAGGGTAGATCATGAAGTAAATAAGGCATTGCTAAGATCTGTCTAAATGTTCAGAAACTGAAGGCAAAAAGAGCTGATCATTAAGAGCAGTGGCAGTCCAGCATGCTGTTATCTGACAATACCCAGCAAGCCACAATAATGATCACCATAGCAATCTTTTCCTTCCTGAAAGCTTTCAACCGAGCCAATTGGAGAATTTGTTTTCCATGACAATATCTCTCCAATTCTGTAATTAAAATATCAAATAGAATTTTGTCAAATTAGCATTTCAGCCAGTTCTATAGAATCCCATCTGTCCTTAAAGTGCAGGGTAACTGAATAATCATTTTAATACTGTCTTAATATAATTCCTGGAAAAAAAAAAAAACTGTTTTAGCTGCAGCAAACCACATTTAATAATTGGAGCTGGAATACCACTGCTGACATTGGCAGAGTAGGAAAAAAACAAAAACAAAAAAACATATGTTATTTAGGCTGGTTCTGGATATCTGTTTTTTTCCCCCTTTAGTGTTTATCCACTTAGAGCTGAAGAAATATAAAGGCCAAATGACAATCTGACAAGCTATTCAGCCAGAAGATATCAACAAGTCAGGAAGTTTTATGTAGAAAACCTACTCAGAAATAGATGTTAGAAATAAAGGCAAAAAATAAAGGTTAGGAAATCATGAAATGAGTTTGGACTTCAAAAAATTGACATGTACATCTGTGTACATTGTTTTATTCCTTGTGAAAATGTCAGGAATGTCATCATTTGTTATTTTTTACATGTTAACAACTTAGGGTAACCTATTATCATAGCAGTAGAGGAAAAAAGCACTCAACCTAGCCTTGTGAGGTGGGTGTGCTGGCTAGGAGAGTGGTGCTTAAGAATGCTGAATGAGAAGATACCAATCAAGAGCAGTGAAAGATAGGAAACATGTGGCTTGTGTTGTTCTGAAAAGGGGTCCATTAAATCCCAGTAAGAAAAACAAAAATCACCAGTTTCCTCTATTATTTTGTGATGCTATGTTTGTTGTATGGTTAGAGTGACTCTTCTGAGTTGGGAATATATCTGTTAATATAGCCTTAAACTGTACGTCATGGATTGAATTATGTCCCCCCCAAAATGTGTGTTGTCAGCTTGGTTAAGCCATTCTGCCCAGTATTGAGTGGTTGTCCACCATTTTATGTTAAATGGATTAGGGAGGGATTGTAACACCACCCTCACTCAGGTCACCTCCCTCATCTAAGGTAAAGGGAGTTTCCTTGGGGTGTGGCCTGCACCACCTTTTATCTTTCGAGAGATAAAATGGAAAGGGATGCAAGCAGAGAGTTGGGAACCTCATACCATGAAGAAAGCAACACCAGGAGCAGAGCGCATAACTTTGGACCCTGGGTCCCTGCGCCTGAGAAGTCCCTCGACCAGGGAAAGATTGAGAACAAGGACCTTCCTCCAGAGCCGACAGAGAAGGCTTTCCCCTGGAGCCCATGCCCTGAATTTGGACTTGTAACCTACTAGACTGTGAGAAAATACATTTCTTTTTGCTAAAGCCATCCACTTGTGGTATTTCTGTTATGGCAGCACTAAATGACTAAGACACCATATAAAACCTATAATTTACCATTTCAAATAGAGAATAAAACTACGACAACAACGTTTTTAACTCTAAATTGGAGGTAATATAGTTATTAAGCATCTTAATGAAATCTGTTTTTATTAAATATCATGACCTTTTAAAAACAGCATTTCTTACATGATAATGTTGCTTGTACTTGGTGGTTTTATGAAACTTTGGCCTGACCTCCTTTCACAGAAGGCTAGGCTAGTTACGGAGGCTGATAGACCACAAGTTAGATCACATTAGGTGGTTACCTGGTGTGCTAGGAGAAACAGGAACCAGAGTGAATGCAAATGGAGTCTTAGAGAATTGACAGTCAAAACCAGGAAAATTAAATTTGCTGTTTCCAAGAGGTAATCCTAGACCAGAAATAGAAGACAGGCCCAGGAGACAGTTGAAAGGCCAATGGCATAGAGACTGCTCATACGATGGCACTGACATTCTGGAAGGTTTATGCTCTTGTTTTAAATTGTTATTAATATTATGGAAAAGATGCACATGGTAAAAAAAATTAAATGTCTACATACATAGGGATATAAAATGAAAAGTAAAATATCCCTCTCCCTTCCTTTTCCCCTCCCCCATTTCTACTCCCCAGCGATAACCATTAAAAAACAAAACAAAACAAAACCCAGTGCCCTCCAGTGGATTCCGACTCATAGCGACCCTACTAACAGTTTTTTATTTGTCCTTCCAGGAATTTTCTATGCATAGTCGTACATAGAGATTTCACTTTTAAAATTACTATTTTGGAATTTATATTAAATATAAATGTAAGGCGTATAATACTCCCAGTGAGCAGAGGCTCCCAATGTATATCTATAAAACCAGCAAAATTCTAAAAAATGATGCATGTAAACAAAAGGAACATTCATTTAGTAACCATCTTTTATTAGGTTAAGTGAAAATTATTGGAACTGAATGTAAAGAAAAGGAATAACCTTAAAGCAATCACACATGTGCCTTTTTAATTCTTTAAATAAGACTGGAATTATACTATAAACTAGTTTGATATCTAGATTTATTATTTTTTAACCAACAATATACATTTTTGTGAAGTCTTTCCACATCATCCTATATAGATCTACCTTAACCTTTTTGATTACTGCACAGTATTCTATTCTGTAGACTTTTTGCTGTAATTTATATAACCAGTTCCATATTAGTGAACACAGAAAAGTGCTGAGTTTTTGCTATTTCAAACAATGTACAATTACCAAAAAAACCAAACTCGTTGCTGTCGAGTTGATTCTGACTCATAGTGACCCTATAGGACAGAGCTGAACTGCCATGTAGGGTTTCCAAGGAGTGGTTGGTGGATTTGAACTGCCAACCTTTTGGTGAGCAGCCGAGCTCCAACGTAAAACTAGGCATGTTATGTTTTTTGCGTATTTGTGTGAGTAGATCTGTTTGTTAAATTCCACTTAAAGGATATTATGTCAATTTTTAAATTTTAATAGGTGTTGACAAATTGTCCACCAAAGAAGCCAAGCCAAATTATATCCATGAAAAGCAGAGGAATGTACCTGTTTCCCCAAAGATTCACCAACACTGGGTATTTCAACTTTTTAATCTTTGCTAATGTCCTAGGTGAAAAAGCTGGTATATCATTTTTTAGAAGTCCATTGAATTAATTACAAGTGAAGTAGATGATTTTTTCATAAGATTCTCAGCTATTTTTATTCCTTTTCTCTGTTAATATGGGATAGATCATATCTCTGTTCTCTCAAAACTCTCCAGTAGTTCTCTATTTTATCCAAAGTAAAATTCAAAGTTCTTCTTACCTATGCGGCCCTAAAAGATCTGGCTCCCTCCCTGACCTTATGCATCAGTCACTCTCATTCTACTCTGCTCTGACCACTCAGACTTTCTATTTCTCAAGCATGCCAGATAAGCTTGTGTTTCAGGACCTTTGCCGTTGCTGTTCCTGCTGCCTGGAATTGATAGAAGTATAGCCAGAATGCTCCTTCGTCTCACCAAATTTGTACGTGTTATCAGGAGAGACTAGCCCCTAGAGAAGGACATGCTTGGTAAGGAAGAGCATCAGCAAAAAAGAGGAAGACCCTCAACAAGATGGATTGACACAGTGGGCTCAAGCATAATGATTGCGAGGATGGCGCAGGATCAGGTGGCGTTTCATTCTGTTGTACATAGGGTCTCTATGAGTTGGAACCAACTTGATGGCACCTAATAACAGCAACAACTATAGTAGCATAGTTCATTCCCTTCAGGTTGCTGCTCAAATGCCACTTTTTGGGAGAACTTGTACCTTTCTACCTTATTGAAATTAGCATATGCCTTCTTCCGCCCCGTCTCCCTCACCCAGCTTGATTTTTCTTCATATTGCTTCATTACAAGTTACCTCACATATTTTACATCTATATTTATATATACACAAATTGTGTATATATATTAGTAGTTGCCAAAGGGAGGTGAGTTCAGCCCCCAGGAGACATTTGACAATGTCCAAAGGATGACCTATTCTGGTTTTTGTGTCTTGGTGGTATGAGGTTCTCATGTCTCTCTGCTCGCTTCTCTCTTTTATAGCTTAAAAGATATTGATTTAAGACACAACTTAATCTTATAGATTGAGTCCTGCCTCATTAACATAACTGCCTCAGATCCCATCTCATTAAAATCATAGAGGTAGGATTTACAGCACATAGGATAATCACATCAGATGACAAAACAGTGGACAATCACACAATACTGGGAATCATGGCCTAGTCAAGTTGACATATATTTTGGGGGGACACAATTCCATCCATGACATTCTACCATTTCGTCCCCCAAATTCATGTCCTCGCCATATATAAAACACATTCACCCCATCATATCATAGCAAAAGTCTTAATTCAACTCCAAGTTCAAATTCGAAAAATTCCTCTTCATCTGTAAAATCTAGAATACGAGTTATCTGCTCCTACAGTACAATGGCAGAACAGGCACAGGCTAGACATTTTCATGAAAAATGTGAGAAACTGGAGGGAAAGAAGGGATAACAGGCACCAAGCAAGTCAGCAGAACACATCACATTAGCCCTCAAAGCTTTGAAAATAATCCTCTGTTCTCTGAGACCATTTAGACAATGGCCCTGCCCTCCAGACTTTATGTGTTGGCCACATTCTTCAGATTCTAAATGGAGGCTCCTGGGCCCTGGACTTCAGCTCTGCCTTCAAGGCCCACTAGGATGGCACCTTTACTCCCTCAGTTTTGGGAGGTCTCATTCTCATGGTCCATCTGTATGACGACTCCTACCCCTTGAGACCCCAGAAGTCATAGCCCTACATTTTGAGGCTGCGGCAGCTCTGCTTCCTGTGTTCCTTGTCTCTCCAGCTTCTGCTTCCTGGTTCCTTGGCATCTCAGCCCCTTGGGACTCGCTACCCACTTGTGCCCTGATGGGGCAAGTGTTCCAAAGCTCTTTAGCTTCACCCATATATACGTGCCTGGAGGCACCCCACTTCACCTGTAAACTTGAGCCAGAAGGTACACAGCTCTCTTGCTCTGTAGGTCAGTGAGCCTAGCTGCACTGATCAGTACTCAGAGTGAGCTTTGTGAGTCGGCTCCATCACTGGCTCGGGCTGGTCTCCCGGTTCTGCTGCTGCCGTTTCTCTGCTGCTTCTTCTCGCAGTCTGTGTCTCCAGTGTAACAGCTCTCCTCACTTCCTTCTGAGTCCTCACCAGAATTGTCTTTGATGTCCATATTTCACCAACAGTCTCTTTGAGGCAAGCTAGGCTTTTATTATTAGGCACTTTAAAACTCTTCCAGCCTCTATCCATTCACAGTTTCAAAACCAACCAACCCAGTGCTGTCGAGTCGATTCCAACTCATAGCGACACTATAGGACAGGGTAGAACTGCCCCATAGAGTTTCCAAGGAGCGCCTGGCAGATTCGAACTGCCGACCCTTTGGTTAGCAGCCGTAGCACTTAACCACTACACCACCAGGGTTTCCAGTTTCAAAACAGCTTCCACATTTTAGGTATCTGTCAGCGCAGTGCCCCACTCTCAGGGTACCAAATTCTGTCTTAGTCATCTAGTGCTGCTATAACAGAAATACCACAAATGCATGGCTTTAACATACAGAAATTTATTCCCTCATAGCCTAGGAGGCTAGAAGTCCGAATTTAGGGTGCCAGCTCCAGGGAAAGGCTTTCTCTGTCTGTAGGTTCTAGAGGAAGGTGCTAGTCATCAACCTTTCCCAGTCAAGGAGCTTCTCAGTGCTGGGCCCTGGGTCCAAAGGACATGCTCTGCTCCTGGCTCTTGTTTCTTGGTGGTATGAAGTCCCCATGCCTCTCTGTTCACTTCTCTCTTTTCTATCGCAAAAGAGATTGACTTAAAACACAACCTAATCTTGTAGATTGAGTCCTGCCTCATTAACATAACTGCCTCTAATCCTGCCACATTAACATCATAGAGGTAGGATTTACAACACAAGAAAATCATATCAGATGACAAAATGGTGGACAATCACATAATACTGGGAATCATGGCCTAGCCAAGTTGACATATGTTTTGGGGGGACACAATTCAATCCATGACAGCACCTAACAACAACAACAGCAATCTCATCTGACAATAGGGTTTTCTTTGTTAATAAGACCGTTTCAGTGTAGGGTGTGTCTTAAACTAATCACTTTTGAGATATAAAAGGAACAGATTAGGCACAGAAGCCAGCAAGCATAAATGAGGAAAGATAGATGCCACATGGAAATCTCCAAGGAACACCGTGAAAAAAGGATTTTCTCCTAGAGCGGACAGAGAGAGGCTTCCCTAAAGCTGGCATTCTGAATTTGGACTTTTGGCTTCCTAGAGTGTGAGATAATTAATTTCTGTTCTTTAAAGCCAACCACTTGTGTTGTTTCTGTTATAACGTGCGTTAGTTAGAGTGTTGCTATAACAAAAATACCACAGGTGGATGGCTTTAATAAACAGAAATTTATTCTCTTACAGTCTAGGAGGCTAGAAGTCCAAATTCAGGGTGCCAGCTCCATGGGAAGACTTCTTGGGGAAGGTGTGGGCATCTATCTTCCTCTGGTATAGAAATTTCTCAGTGTAGGGACCCCAGGTCTAAAGGATATGCTCAGCTTCTGGCTCTTCTTTCTTGGTGGTAGGAAGGCCCCTCTCCTCTCTGCTTGCTTCTGTGTTTTATGTCTCAAAAGAGATTGACTCAAGATACAACCAAATCCTGTAGATTGTGTCCTGCCTCATTAACATCATAGAGACTAGGATTTACAACACAGTGAAAAAATACGTCAGATCACAAAATGGAGGACAACCACACAATACTGGGAATCATGGCCTAGCCAAGTTGACACATATTTTTGGAGGACACAATTCAATCTATAACAGAGCAGCACTAAGAAACTAAGACAGTAGTCAAATGTATTAATCTATTCCTGTATGAGAAAACTATGGAATTTTATTTGGGATGACATTGAATTAATCTATTACATTTAGGGAGAATTTTCATATTTATATTACTGAGTCTGTCTGTACCAGATCAAGGTAGATCTCCATTTAGTCAAACCTTTTTTTATGTCTCCCCTCCAAATATTTTTTCAAATAGGTCCTATATTTTTCTTTTAAGTTTACTCTTAAGTATTTTATTTTAGGTTTATGATTTTGTGAATGGGATGTTTTCTTTTATTTTCTAACATATTTCGCACCCATCCCTCCCCCCGCCAGTGTCTTTTTTTTTTTTATTAGGACATAAGGAGTGGAAATGTGAATCCGATTTGAAAGCACAGAGGCAAGAGAAACAATTTCAGTTTGGGGCTATATTTGATCTTGGTTTTGTCTAGGTCTTCTCTTACTTTCCACCTACCCATTCCAGAACTAAGAATGGCCTTCTCTATCATTCAGCCAATCTATCTCAGCATCTTTCTCAGTTGACCAGCTCCCAACCATTTACCTGAACACTTTAAAATATTTAAAAGAGGCTGTTATAAATCTCCATATTGTCTTCTGTGTCTTTACATTTTCTTTTTTAATATTATGAGTTCTGGTGATTTTTAAAAGTAAGTTTATGACTATATTTTTCTGCTCAATTTTCTCACTCCCATGAAATCAGTAGAACTATGATCTAAGTTTTACTATATATAGTACACTATCACCTAAGTATACTATATATATAGTAAACCTACATATTTATGGCTTATATCCAGAGACATAGGAGTACAGGGAGCATGCCAAAACCCCAAGAGTAGGTAGGACTGGAAACCACACTTAATTCATCAGCTTGGCATATATATACTACCAACGTCATTTTCAAGTTTGCAGAAAAGCCAATGTCTGCCTCCAGTGGCCTCCCCACCTCAAACTGTCCAAAAAGAAGTAAAGAGGGAGAACCAAAAAGTCTAATAAGGCCTTTAGCACCAGAATTTTTGGTTACAGTACTTGTTGTCTCTACTGAGTTCCTGTTCTGCACAGTCTGAGGAATATCTACTGCAGAATGATACCTTATCTTGTCCAGATCTCTTCAGTGCTGTACGATAGTTCCATCGTTAGATATCAAGTTTATGCTGTGTTGTTGTTGCTAGTTGCCATCGAGTCACCCAGACCATAGTGATCCACAGGGTTTTCATTGACTGATTTTCAGAAGTAGATCATCAGGCCTTTCTTCCTACTCTTTCTTAGTCTGGAAGCTCTGATGAAACCTGGTCAGCATCATAGCAAAACACAAGCCTCCGCTACCACTGTACCACCACAGTTCCCTCCAGCCCGGTATAGTTATCCCATAGTTAGACTTCCAGCTTATGTTGTGTTATTATTACTAGCTGCCGTCTAGTCGACACATTTTTAGCCCTCTACAGTTATCCCATAGTTAGGCTTTAAGATTATACACTCACATATCTTGCCATTGATCACAAAAGCTGACAGCATGCTAGGTTGGTGGGAACTGGCACAGCTTCCTGCTTCTCGCATGTACTTTGACCAAAACTGTGCTTATCCTAGAATTCTAGGTGCTTTTGTTGGCTGGGTCTTAAACTCAAATCACCTAGGGAGAGTTCTACTCTAAAGCCCTTGGTGTCATTTTCCAGTGAAAAATCTTGGGCAGAACCACCTCAATCTGTCAGAAAATTTCTAACAGTGTTTTAAACCTAAAAAAGGAAGTTGTTCAGAGTCTAATTCATTTTTTTCAAGTGGCTCCTTCATCAGCATGCAAACTTTCCCACATAATGGCTTAGTAGGTTGTGTGTACTAAGAAGTCTTTAGGAAAACATCAGGCTATGAGACCTTCCCCCAAGAGAACAGTGCCTGAACATCTTTCATAAAGGAAAACAGAGAAGGTCTCCAAGGAGACTGGCTACGTGTACCTAAACCAAGAAGTGCTGCCAGCTTGTCACTCAATGTTTCAGGTTCAGCATTGCCTTGACACTGTTATACATGCAAGTTATCAAAAACCAAAGCAGGCCAGAGGAAGGTATGGGAATTTGGAGAGAGAGGAATGGGAAAGTGTGCAGGCAATTGCCTAAAATGCCTCTTGGAGCTTTCAGTTTGTCGGGATCAGCCAGGTGTAAAGGACTAGAAACATAAGGGATACTATATAAATATGAGTCTTGTATGCAAGTTGTTAAAACAGTCCACGTAAGTTCTGCTGTGATTAGAATACAAATGTCATCTCTTTTCAACATTAACAAAATTATATTCTATCCTCACACAATGCTTTAGGCATCTCATTTACCAACACATTTGGACATCAGATAGGAATAAATTAAAGTATATCATTTATAGTGTATGAAAATCACAGAAAAGCTTATTGATTCCTAAATTAGGATAATATATTTCAGCTGGTCCAGTCTTTTATCAATAAATCTTAATTGAATTTTCAAGTTAGAGCCTGCAGGGAAAATGTACTTTAGTTTTTTTAGAATTCCAGAAACACTGAACCCAAACATTGTGAATGTTCCCTGACAAAATGTAACTGGATCACTCTGCAACAAAGATGAGTCAATTCTCTCCATTTGTTCAAATGAAAATCATTCACATATTTTCAATCTAAGGTTTTTAACTACTCTGTAAAAGTAATCCGTTTTTCTTATAAACTACACTTTACATGCAGTTTAGCTTAGCCAGTTTGGCCAGTAGAGTATTACTAAATATTACTCCTCCTCCTTCAAAAGCATTCTCAAATTTCAGCACTATTTTCAGTGTAATCACGCATTAAACCTTTACCTCTGGGATAAACAAAAAGATGACTGCATATATTAAAGAGACTATTCCCTTTAGGGAATTTTGGCAGCATTTTTATGGAAAATAAATAATGCATGCCAGATACATTAATGGAATAAAAAGTCATGGGAATAATCCCAAGGATTAAAAATGAAAACTCAGTGTTTAGTTGAGGTGCTTCTTTTGGAATTTTAGCCTCTGTTCATCTGAAATGTTCAAAGTCAATGTGCACTGTTTTCTTGAGATTTGGCTTCCATTAATACGGTCTGTCTTAATTTGTGTTCTCCCAAAAGCATACTCTGAAACAAGGACGTGTGCACATGGAATACTTGGGAGGTATTATGGATTAAATTGTGTCTCCCCAAAATATATGCTGCAAATTCTAACCCCTATGCCTGTGCTTATAATCCCACTTGGGAACAGGTTTTCTTTGTTATGTTAATGGGCAGTATTAATGTAGGGTGTGTTTTGAGTCAATCTCTTTTGAAATATAACAGACTAACGAGCAGCAAAAAAGCACAGATGGGGGAAAAGAGATGTCATGCTACATAAGATCTCCAGGGAACAGAAGTTGAAAATAGGCAAGGACCTTCCCCCAGAGCCAACAAAGACAGAAAGCCTTCCTTTAGAGCTGGGGCCCTGAATTCAGTACTCTAGCCTCCTAAACTGTGAGAAAATAAATTTCTGTTTGTTAGGGCCACCCACTTATGGTATTTCTGTTATAACAAAAAACCAAACCAAACCCATTCCCATTGAGTCGATTCCGACTCATAGTGACCCTACAGGACAGAGTAGAACTGCCCCACAGGGTGTTCAAGGTGCGCCTGGTGGATTCGAACTGCCAGCCTTTTGGTTAGCAGCCGTAGCACTTACCCACTGCGCCATGAGGGTTTCCATTTCTATTATAGTAGCACTAAATAACTAAGAAGCAGGCAAACTGAGGAAGCCTAATTGAGATACCAAACCAGCTGTCGTTCAGTCGACCCCAACTCATAGTGATCCTATAGGACAGAGTAGACCTGCCCCATACGGTTTCCAAAGCTATAAATCTTTATGGAAACAGATCCTGAGGAGCAACTGGTGGGTTTGAACTGCCAACCTTTCGGTTAGCAGCCAAGTGCTTAACTAATGTGCCACCAGGGCTCCTCATGTTGTCATGCCTTAAAACTATTTTGCTGGAGACTAGAGATGATGGGAGATTTATTCGCCTATTTCCAGCCCCCATTGGCTGTGCTTGCTTTTAATAATTTGAGTACAGCAAAATCCCATGGTGCCAAAGAAAACCTTAGGCAGAGAGACACAGCATTTGAGGTGGAAAGCTGTCAGCGAGCTCGAAACTGTCCCCCGCTGTTGTAGGAGGACTCATCTGGGCTTAGGAGATGTGGGTAGGGATCAGTGTCTGTTACATGGTTTTAGTCATTATATGTTCACAGAGAGTAGGAGAAAGCAAAAAGAGTAGTAGGACACTGGTTGTTAAAATAGAAATTTCAATATTGTTCTTTGTAATAGGAATTTCAATATTGTTCATGTGATATTAAACAAATAACGGGCTGTATCACAGTTTTTTATTTTTCAGTTTAAATAAAGATTAAGAAAATCCACTGTCTTAGATATCTAGTGCTGCTATAACAGAAATACCACAAATGGATGACTTTAGTAAGGAGAAATTTATTCTTTCACAGTCCAGTAGGCTAGAAGTCAGAATTCAGGGCGCCAGCCCCATGGAAGGGCTTTCCGTCTCTGTTGGCTCTGAAGGAAGGTCCTTGTCATCAGTCTTCTTGGTCTGAGAGCACCTCAGTGCAGGAACCTTGGATCCAAAGGACAGGCTGTGCTCCCAGCACTGCTTTCTTGGTGGTATGAGGTCCTCCGGTCTCTCTGCTTGCTTCTCTTTTTTATATCTCAAAAGAGACTGGCTTAAGACACTATCTAATCTTGTAGATTTCATCAATATAACTGCCACTAATCCATCTCATTTCTTCATAGTGATAGGATTTACAACACATAGGGAAATCATATAAAATGGTGGAAAATCACACAATATTTGGACTCATGGCCCAGCTAAGTTGACAGGTATTTTTGGGGGGCATGATTCAATCCATGACATCCAATTTTAGTGCAGATTCCAAATGTCAAATGTAAAATAGGTAGAATACCACATAGAATAGGAAAAATGCAAAGGAGCTCTCCAGGTAATACAGAAAGTTCCCGTTAATAAAGGCAAGAAGATTTTGGGACCGTGAAAAATCGGAGAGAAGCTATTCCCCTGGTAATAAATAATTAGTAGCTTGAAATGATGAAGTAAAAGAGCTGAACAGAAGATGTCAAAGCATGGTTTGAGAAGACAAAGTATTATAATAAAATGTGCAAAAACCTGGAGTTTTAAAAACTAAAAGGGAAGAACACACTCAACATTTCTCAAGCTGAAAGAACTGAAGAAAAAATTCAAACCTTGAGTTGCAATGCTGAAGGACCCTATGAGCAAAGCATTGAATGATGCAGGAAGCATGAAAAGAAAGTGGAAGAAATACAGTCACTGTACCAAAATGAATTGGTGGAAGTTCAACCATTTCAGGAGGTAGCACATGATCAAGAACTGATGGTACTGAAGGAAGAAGTTCAAGATGAACTGAAGACATTGGTGAAAAACAAGGCAGCAGGAATTGATGGAATATCAATTGAGATGTTTCAACAAATGGGTGCAATGCTGGAAATGCTCACTTGTCTATGCCAAGAAATCTGGAAGACAGCAAACTGGCCAACCGACTGGAAGAAATCCATATTTGTGCCCATCCCAAAGAAAGCTGATCCAACTGAATGCAGAAATTATCAAACAATATCATTAATATCACACGAAAGTAAAATTTTGCTGAAGATCATTCAAAAGCTGTTGCAGCAGTACGTAAACAGGGAACTGCCAGAAATTCAAGCCAGATTCAGAAAAGGATGTGGGATGAGGGATATCACTGCTGATGTCAGACAGATCTTGGCTGAAAGCCGAGAATACCAGAAAAGATATTTATCTGTGTTTTTGACTATGACTGTGGGGATCATAACAAATTACAGATAACATTGCAAAGAATGGGAATTCCAGAACATTTAATTGTGCTAATGAAGAACCTGTACTTAGACCAAGAAGCAGCCACTTGAACAGAACAAGGGGATACTGCTTAGTTTAAAATAAGAAAAAGTATGCATCAGTGTTGAATCCTCTCACCATACTTGTTCAGTCTGTATGCTGAGCAAACAATTCAAGAAGCTGGACTCTATGAAGAAGAACACGGCATCAGGATTGGAGGAAGACTCATTAACAACCTGTAATATGCAGATGACACAACCTTACTTGCAGAAAGTGAAGAGGACTTGAAGCAATTACTGATGAAGATCAAAGACTACAGCCTTCACTATGGATTGCACTTCAACATAAAGAAAACAAAAATCCTTACAACTGGACAAATAAGCAACATCATGATAATTGGAGAAAAAATTGAAGTTGTCGAGGATTTCATTTTACTTGGATCCACAATCAACAGCCACGGAAGCAGCATTCAAGAAATCAAATGAGTATTTCATTGGGCAAATCTGCTGCAATAGACCTTTTATAAGTGTTGAAAAACAAAGATGTCACTTTGAGGACTAAGGTGTGTCTGACCCAAGCCATGATATTCACATGCATATGAAAGCTGGATAATGAATAAGGAAGACCCAAGAAGAATTGATGCCTTTGAATTATGGTGTTGTCGAAGAATATTGAATATATTATGCCCTGCCAGAAGAATGAACAAGTCTGTACTGGAAGAAATACAGCCAAAATGCTCCTTATAAGTGAGGACGTCAAGACTTTGTCTAATGAACTTTGGACATTTATCAGGAGTGGCCAGTCCCTGAAGAAGGTCATCGTGCTTGGTGTCATGGATTGAATTATGTCCCCCCAAAAATGTATCAACTTGGTTATGCCATGATTCCCAGTATTGTGTGGTTGTCCTCCACTTTGTGATTGTAATTTTAAGTTAAGAGGATTAAGATGGGATCAAAACACCACTCTTACTCAGGTTGCCTCCCTTATCCAAGGTAAAGGGATTTTCCCTGGGGTGTGGCCTGCACCACCTTTTATCTCTTAAGATAAAAGGATAAAAGGAAAGAGAAGCAAGCAGAAAGTTGGGGACCTCACACCACCAAGAAAGCAGCACCAGGAGCAGAGCACATAACTTTGTGTCTGGGGTCCCTGCGCCTGAGAAGCTCCACGACCATGGGAGGGTTGAGGACAACAACCTTCTTCCAGAGCCAACAGAGAGAGAAAGACTTCCCTTGGAGCCGATGCCTTGAATTTGGACTTTTAGCTTACTTTACTGTGAGGAAATAAATTTCTCTTTGTTAAAGCCATCCACTTGTGGTGTTTCTGTTACGGCAGCACTAGATGACTAAGACACTTGGTAAAGTAAAAGGTCAATAAAGAGGGGAAAGACCATCAATGAGATGGATTGACACAGTGGCTGTAACAATGGGCTCAAAGAGCAAGATTGTGAACATGGTGCAGGATCCAGCACTGTTTTATTCTGTTATACATAGGGTTGATATGAGTCAGAACTGTCTCGATGGCACCTAACAACAGCAACAGCTTGAAATAGCAAAGCATTTTGCAAAGAGGAGGTATTCAAAGAGGATATTTTCATATATAGTATGCAAAAGTGAAATTCCAGCAAATTTGGCTGTAAAGGTTGAAAACTGGCCTACAAATTTTGGACCCACAATACATGGAAGTGATATCTTAGTAAACACCAGCGTGAGGCAAGAAAAACGTGGGCCTCGCAGACAATAAGTTGTAATATTCAGTTATAGACCAAGAGGATTTTTATCTGGAACAAAGTAGAGGCCAATGTCTTAGGCTCAGAGTTTTCACTAATTGCTTAGTGAGTGAACATTTGCAAATTAATGTCAGAACCCCACTTTCAAGTTAGAAGTTTCTTTAGCAAGAACAGAAAATTCATTTCATAAAGCTTGATCCAAGTGACTCAGGCAACATGACCAAGACAATGTTTTTCTTTCTATGTTTCTTAACTACAATTCCCTGGTGTTGGTGCCATCCGTGAAGGCACCCTGTAGCTTCTTTATTGAAACAAAAGCCTCTTTATTCAACTTATATCATGTGTCTATTCTTGAACCAATCACTGTTGTCAGGGCAATGGATAAATACTAATTAGTGGCAGCCTGAGTCATATATCTCAGCCTTGAAACTTGAGTAGATTTCATGTTCACAACAATTGAGGTGCTTTTACCAATATAAAAGGTTCATGCTTTGGGATGGTCAAACCCAGCATGTATAGTAGTATATCATTTGTTGTTGTGGAATATAATTATATAATCACCACAAAGTGAACAATAATTTTTCATTTTATGTGTGGCTCCTGTCATTTTCAATTAGATCTTTCTCTCAAAGATACAAGTTAAAAATTCCTTCAGAGTTGCAATTAACGAGCGTTTGTTTGGGGGATGTGATTGCTAAGGTTATGTGTCAACTTGGCTAGGCCATGTTCTTGCTGGTTTGGCAGATATTGTGTAATCATCCTCCGTTTTGTGATCTGATGTGAGCAGCCAGCCCTCTCTTGATCCTGCATCTGACTTCTGGTTGTTGGGACATTGGGACATGAAGCAGCAGCCTGTTGTGTGACATGCAGGTTTTGGAATTCACCAGCTTCTGCAGCCCTGTGAACCAGCAACCTGTGGACTGACCTGCTGATTTGGGGTTTGTCAGCCCTCGCAACCACATAAGTCAGGAGAAGCTTCCAGCCTGACACCTGACCTAGATTTGGAACTTGCTAGTCTTCACAACTGCGTGAGCCATTTCCTTGAAGTAAATCTTTCTGTATAGATATTCATATACATATACACACTTCACCAGTTTTGCTCCTCTAGAGAACCCAGCCTAAGTCCAGGGAAGAACACCCAATCAAACAGTCAAACAGGGAAGCACCACCCTTTAAAAATGCGATTTAGCCATATTTATTTGTGCTTAGGAATGTTTGTTGTCGTTAAGTTGGCGCCAACAGAACAAAATGTTGCTGGGTCCTGTGCAATCATCATGATGATTGGTGTATGTCATGGATTGAATTATGTCCCCCAAAATATCTGTCAACTTGGCTAGGTCATGATCCCTTGTATGATTGTATGATTGTCTACCATTTTATCTTCTGATGTGATTTCCCTATATGTTGTAAATCCTATCACTATGATGTAATGAAATGGATTATCGGCAGTTACATCAATGAGGTCTACAAGATTAGGTAGTGTCTTAAGCCAATCTCTCTTGAGATATAAAAGACAGAAGTGAGCAGAGAGATATAGGGACCTCATCTCATCAAGAAAGCAGCGCCAGAAGCAGAATGTGTCCTTTGGACTCGAAGTTCCTGAGCTGAGATGCTCCCAGACCAAGGGAAGACTGATAACAAGGACCTTCCTCCAGAGCTGACAGACAGAAAGCCTTCCCCTGGAACCAGCACCCTGAATTCGGACTTGAGGCCTACCGGACTGTGAGAGAATAAGCTTCTCTTTGTTAAAGCCATCCACTTGTGGAATTTCTGTTATAGCAGCAATAGATGACTAAGACAGTGTATGTTATAATTATAATCCTTTTTGTCTCTACTTCTAATTTTTTTTTTTTTTTTTTTTATAATATGTAATATATATACATATATATATAATATTATATATATGTTACATGCTTCACTGGTTTTGCTTCTCTAAAGAGCCCAGCCTAAGAAACAAAGCATCTGCCTCAGGGGAGGCCGTTACAGATTCCTCCAACAAAGCTGTAATAATCTCACCAGATGGGGCTGGAAGGGCTAGTTTTACTGACAAAGGAGACTCAGCAGAATTTAGGGGTTCAGCGTGCCCAGCTTCATCAGCTATCTGTCCATATGTCCCCATTTAAATTTTCAGGATCTCAGTTTCTTCCTGATCAAGTCCCT
The DNA here is from genome assembly GCF_024166365.1 of Elephas maximus indicus. NCBI lineage: Eukaryota > Metazoa > Chordata > Mammalia > Proboscidea > Elephantidae > Elephas > Elephas maximus. Next base: position 55,462,840 of record NC_064823.1, read on the forward strand.
CATTTTAGTCTCAGGCACCTTGTGATGTTGGAAATTTAATCCGCATTGTAATTTAGCCACTTGTATGAGGAGAGTCTGGGTTTGTTTTTCAGCAATATCAGTTCTGTGGCTACAGGAGATTAGATTTTCTTTCAGGGCATACATAGCAACTTTCAGGTCTTTTATGTGGCATTTGAGCTGGGAATTTCAAGCCACGAGCTTACCTTTTCTTTACATTGTCCAGCAAAACTAGGAGCAACCAGCCAATGTCGTTGTACTCGTCAGTTTAACAAAAATGTTTCAAGATATCAAATACACGATCACTCAAAACTTGTCTCTTGTAAGTATTTGATTAAGAGTGTCCAATGGTGATATTTTGTGTATCTCTATTGCCATATCACACCATGGGCTATGAGTGGCCTCTTTTCTACTGGAAATAGAGCCAGTAAAGTCTTTAAATATTACCAGCTTTGAAAACCAATTTCAGAATTACCAAAGCCAGTTCAGAGAACTCAATCTTAAGATTCTGTTCCTGAGACAACTTGGTACCAAAAAGTCTTAGGTTATCTAGGGAAACAGAACCAGTGATTGATCAATTTATCTATCTGTCTGTCTGTCTACCTGTCTATTTGTCTGTCTGTCCACCTGCCTGACTATCATAAAAAAAAAAAATACCTAGAAATTTACTTCAAAGAATTGGTTCATGTGATTGTAGAGGGCTGGCAGGTCCAAAATCCATGTTAGATGACAGGCTGTCTACTTCTAATTTTATCTCTAATAATAATAATAATGATATTAGCAACAGTTATAATTGTTGCCTACTATGAGTTAGACATTATACAAGATATATTTCAACATGAAAGGTAAGGATTAACTTGTCCAAGACTAATTTCCTTTAGGCCGGTCTCCAAGAAAAAAGGAAGTGGCCTTCTAAAAAGCTCCAAAAAAGCTGGTCACAGCCAAACCTTAAGGAAGTCAATCCTGGTCAGCCATAAGACCTACACTACAGCTTCTAATCATGACAAAGGAGGGGCTCATGCTCCCTTGAAATACAAAAACTGAGCTTGCAAAATAGGGCTGAAGCCAAGGATATGTCATCTATCTTGCTAGAGTATTTTCATCTTGAGTCATCTGAGGGCAGGGGGACAAATGTTTCCTTAATCACGCAGCTTAAAATTCTATAGACCAGGGATTGATTCCTAAACCAGAGTCTGATACCAGACTAAAGTAGATCTCTGTGTGCTACCTTAGAAAGCAAAAGGGGACCCACATACTTCTTACTGCTCCTGCCTCCATGAATTTTCCTCAATACTTTGCTGTAGCAGGTCTGTTAAGTATGATGACTGGCCATTGTTCTTTGTTTACATGACAAAATATTATTCTATCTAATTAAAACACTAACCCTCTGAGGTATATCAGTCATCATCCTTAATTTTAAGCAACTGAAGCTAATTCTGTTTAGATGATTAAGCAGAAAAAGGAGTATACTGAAAGGATATTGGTTAGCTTACAGAATTGTTGGGAGGCCCGGACAACTAGACTTAAAATTAAGGTGCTAAGAACAATTCTGAAAAGCACACTGCAGAGTTTGCTCAAGGAGGAAACTGCTGCTTCTGTTGCTGGCTCACAGAGCGCTACAGAAGGTGGTGCCAACTCCAGACTCCACACCTAGACCACTTCTGTGCCAAACATTTGTCCTTAAAACCACTGAAGAGCTATATACACCTTACTGCCACCACCAAAAGAATGCAATGTTATTGTCCCTCATGCCAGCAAAAATGGATTCTGACCGTATCCTCCTTCCTCCTGTTGCTCATTACCAGTCAAATTCTCTTGGGTGTCAGTCTAGTTAGAGAAGCCACTGTCAAGTCCCTAGGCCTAGCTGCAAGAGAGGCTGGTAATTAAATTCATCCTGTGGAAGGAACACCCTTAAGATTGAGCCTTTTCCATTACGGTAATGATGCTTCAAAATGTGCTGGGTAGTCAGAAGACATGGCAAATATTCGTGTTCAACAGAGTAAGTAATTTTATTTTACCTGTGAAGAAACAGAAACTCAGGCAATTTCAATAACATTTCTAACGTTACAGAGTCCCTGTATAGTGCAAATGGTTAATGCACTCAGCTGCTAACCAGAAGTTTGGCCATTAGGGTCCACTCAGAGGTGCCCTGGAAGAAAGGGTGACCTACTTCTGAAAAGACAGCCATTGAAAACTCTGTGGAACACAGTTCTACCCTGACACACACGAGGTTGCTATGAGTTGAAATCATCAACAAATGGCTTTCTAAAGTTACACAGCCAGAACGGGGAGAGTCAGTCTATTAATCCAGGTCTGTTTGACTCTAAAGCCCATACCCTTATTCGCAGTTTGTTTGTTTTTTTTCCTCCAAGGCCAAACCATATAGACCAGCACACATTCTCAAACATACAATTTGTTAATAAAAACAGTCCTGCTATTGTCACCAGAGTGTTGGCAGTGTGGTTCAAGTGGGGATATGTAGTGAGAATCTGGTTTGTTTTGCTCTGTTTTTGCCTACTCATTATTCCTTTTCTGTTCTTCTGGTAATAGCAACCTTTCCTTTGGGGAGCCATCCATCTCCAGATTTATATTATATATATTATACATATAATCTTTGTGGGAGTGTTGGCATAACATTTTTATTTCATCCCCTAGGAGGAGTGGGCATGCAAATTAGCCTGGCCAATCCTTGATGTCACAATGTAATCATAAAAGTTCTTATCAGAGGAAGGCAGGAGATTAGAGTGAGTAAAAGGCAATGTGACAATGGAAGCAGAGATTGGAGCGATGTGGCTACAAGCCAAGGAATGCAAGAAGCCTCCAGAAGCTAAAGGAGGCAAGAAACAGATCCCCCCCAGAGTCTCCAGAAGAAACAAGCCCTTCTGAAGCCTTGATTTTAGCCCTATAATACTCATTTCAGACTTCTGACCTCTAGAATCGTAAGAGAATAAATTTGTGTTGTTTTAAACCCTGAGGCTGTGGTAATTCATTTCAGTGGCAACAAGAAAACCAATATACCCTCCTTCCAGAGAGATGAGGGAGATAGAGGAAGGCACATAGAAGAATGATGAAGATGACAATGATGGTGGTAATGATGTAGTTTGAAACCCTTGATTTAGCTGTGTCTTAGCCAGCACTATCCCAGGACATTGTAGTTAGGCAGCTGAGTTAATTTGTATTGCACTTCTGTCACTTACAACTTTGAGAGTCTTATTTTCAAAATTTCTTATAGTAAAGTTTAAAGAAAATGAGAATGTAACGCAAAGAAATTTCTTCTTTTCCATGCACTAAGGTAAACTGGATCTCATGAGGAAAGAAGAAGGTTTTCTGAATGCATTGGTGCACATTAGCTAAGCATATTCAGGTAGAGACAGTAATGGAACTAAAAACGTTCAAAAAAATCTCTGAAGGCAAAAAAAAAGTAAAGCTAATGCTTTAGTTAGTCAGTACTGAATATAAACTTGTTATTATCTTTGTTATTGATCATGTGCTACCTCCTGAAATGGTTGAATATTGACGAAGTCTTTTTGGTACAGTGACTCTGTGTATTCCTTCCATCTTCTTTTGATGCTCCGTGAATCATTCAGTATTTTTCCCATAGAATCCTTCATTTAAAGCCCTTACTGATGAAGATCAAAGACTACAGCTTTCAGTATGGATTACATCTCAACATAAAGAAAACAAAAATCCTCACAACTGGACCAATAAATAGCATCAGGATAAACAAAGACTGAAGTTGTCAAGGATTTCATTTTACTTTGATCCACAATCAATGCCCACGGAAGCAGCAGCAGCAGTCAAGAAATCAAACGACGTACTGCACTGGGCAAATCTGCTGCAAAAGACCGTGTTAAAGTGTTAAAAAGCAAAGATGTTACTTTAAGGACTAAGGTGTACACCTGACCCAAGCCATGGTGTTTTCAATCGTCTCATATGCATGTGAAAGATGGACAATGAATAAGGAAGGCCAAAGAAGAATTGAAGCCTTTGAATTATAGTGCTGGGAAAGAATATTGAATATACCATGGACTGCCAAAAGAATGAACAAATTTGTCTTGGAAGAAGTAGAGCCAGAATGCTCCTTAGAAGCAAGGATGACAAGACTGCGTCTCACATACTTTGGATGTGTTATCAGGAGGGATCAGTCCCTGGAGAAAGACAACATGCGTGGTAAAGTAAACCGTCAGTGAACAAAAGAAAGACCCTCAACTAGATGGATGGACACAGTGGCTGCAACAACGGGCTTAAGTATGAAAACAATCAACAGGATGGCGCAGGACTGGCCAGTGAGTGTTTTCTTCTGTTGTACATAAGGTGGTTATGCGTCGGAAGTGACTTGGTGACACCTAACAACAACAACAATTATTTATGGATGAAATAGGAAAGATTTAACTTTTGAGTCATTGAAGTTCATTAGTTTCAAGAGTGAAGTTGTCATCTTGGTCAAATACAAATTTTGTTCTTGGTTTAACGAAAAATCCGTTGTTGTCAAGTTGGTTACAACTCACAGTGACCCTATAGGATAGAGTAGAACTATCCCCATAGAGTTTCCAAGGAGTGTCTGGTAGATTCAAACTGCCGACCTTTTGGTTAGTAGCCGAGCTCTTAACCACTGCACCACTTGGTTTAGGAGGATTAATTCCCCCGAAGCATTCCAGTCATCTGGGATTTAAAAAGGAGTAGTGCTTAGATCATTAGGCAATATGACTGATTGCAGCCCAACACCTGATAAATATAGCAAAGATTTTTATATTCTTACCTTTTCTCTAACTTGGAAAGAAAGCAGTTACATGAGCAGAGGCAGTTCCAACAAAGGAACACAGTCACTTATACACTTTGATGAAAAGATGGTTCATTTCTCTGGGGGAGTCCATCTTTATTTTCATTTTGGAGGTGAAATATAGAGAAATGAAACATTCAGAGTTGAACCAGTTTGGGTAATCAAAAGGATGAAAAATGTTGCAGTTTGAGTTTGCCTGGCATTTAGACATAGTTTAAGAGGTGCTGTCTCAGTTATCTAGCTCTGTTGTAATAGAGATACCACAAATGGATGGCTTTAACAAACAAATTTATTTTCTCACAGTGTAGGAGGCTAGAATTCCAAATTCAGGGCGCCAGCTCCAGGGGAAGACTTTCCCTCTCTCTTGGCTCTGGGGGAAGGTCGTTCACTAATCTTCCCCTGGTCTAGGAGCGTCTCAGCACAATGACCCTGAGTTCAGAGGACTTGTGCGCGCCTGGCTCTTCTTGCTTTGTGGTAATGAGGTCTCCTTGTCTCTCTGCTCACTTCTCTCTTTTGTCTCTCAAAAGGGATTCACTCAAGATACAAACTAATCTAGTAGATTGAGTCCTGGCTCATTAACATAACTGCCTCTAACCCTGCCTTATTAACATTATAGAGGTAGGATTTATAATACATAGCAAAATCATATCAGATGACGAAATGGTGGACAATTACACAATACTGGGAACATGGAGTAGTTAATTTGATACACATTTTTTGGGGACACAATTTAATCCATAACAGGTGCTTTAAACTTGAATCCAATAGTGATTTGAACAATTACAATAATTTTACATTCATGTAATTTAATTGTTCTGAAGTTAGGTGTTTTCATATTTCTTGATTGCTTATTATATGCCCGACACTGTGCTATGCACTTTACATACATTTTTTAATTTGTCACATTAACCTAATGGAATAGGTACTGCTATTATTTTCATTTTATCCATAAGAAAATAGAGGCTTTGAGAGATTAGCAACTTGCCCAATGTCACGTGACTAATAAGTAAAAAAGTCAAGATACAGACTTAGGCAGTTGGATTCTATAAGTAACTGCTGACTTACTGCAGAGCCTGCTCTCTAAATCAGTAAGCCCAAACCACCTCCATCTTGAAATTTACCTTTGTTTTAAGCGTTTCTGGGTGGCCATAACAGTTAAGCACTCAACCACTAGCAGAAAAATTGGTGGTTCAGACCCACCCAGATGTACGTCAGCAGACAGGCCTAGTGATCTGCTCTGAAAGGTCACAGCCTTGAAAAACCTGTGTAGCAGTTCTACTCTGCACACATGGGGTCACCATGAGTCAGAACTGACTCAACAACAGCAACAGCAGCCTTGGTTTTATTTATATCTTTTTAGTGTTTCTACTCTCTATACTTTGAGATATATAAATATTTATGGAAATTTATGACTAACAGCTGCCCCATGAACCTATGAAAATGCCATTTTCTTAATTTAGAACTACAGTAGGAAAGATCATAACTGATCTAACATTTGGAAGAAATTATTTTTCATGGAGTAATTGTAAAAAAAAAACATTCTTTGCTAGGACTAATTACTGCTCTTCTATACAATTGACTGAGACTGATTCTAAACAGATATTTATTTACTTTCTCTCACTTAAGTAGTTGTGTTCTCTAGGGTTCTATCCTAAGCCTTGTTCACTTCCTCTACATACCTGAATGACTACATCATAATTTTGTTTACCATATATGTTCAATAACTCACAAATCTGTATCAATAACCCAAACCTCTCTCCCAAAATCCAGTTGCTTAATGGTTATCTTTACATAGCAGATCCACAGATTCTTTAAACATGATCAAACCGGAATTCATTATCCCTTCCCTTGACCACACTCCTTTCCATTGTGACCCAAACAATCCTATTTTATCTTCTCTGTGCACTGTTCCAGTAATAGCACCATCACTCATATCTAAGTAACTTCAATTCCTCTCTTGTCTCTTCTACATCTTTTTACATATGCAATCAACCACTTGATTCTAATAATTTTACTCTTACTTTATTTAAACCATTAATTTTATTTATGTTTCTATTTTTTCCCACTGTTTTTATATTAACAGAAAGACTATTAAGTAATTCAGAATTCCATTATGTCTCTACTAAGTCTTTCTTTTCTAGTCTTTCCTTCTTCACGAACATTCTCTACAGAGATAGGTCTAGAGGATTTTCACTTCTGACTATGATGGACTTGAATAAAAGAGTTTGAAGCTAGAATTCTAAGCAAGAATCAGCTTTTAAAAAATATGAATAAAATAAAAACAGGATTGAAAGCATCAGAGAGCTACCGAGGCAACTAGGAATTGATGCGCCAAGATTCTGAAGAGAAGATACAGAAATTGAGATGATCCCAATATTCTGTACTGTTGATCTCTTCAAGGCATTTGCGAATTGTGTGTGGTACAGAATGAGAGAATTAGAAATCAACCAGAAAGCGGTGGCCAAGAGATTGATAAATTGAGCAGAGTTTTCATAAGTCTGTTGATGCTGAGGAGACAAAATGTGGCATTCACAGTCCATCAAAGAAAAGAAAACACCCAAACTTTCAGTAGGAATGCGTGAAGGTTCAGTTGGGACCTGGCTTTGGCCTTACAGCAACCCTAAGAAACTAATATATCATATATCTCAATTTGGACTAGCCACATCTAAAATGCTTACACGTGGCTACTGACTAACATAATGGACAGCATGACCCTGAAGCAGTGATTCTCAAAAGGGAGTTTTTGCCCCCTAGAGGATATTTGGCAGTCTCTGAAGATATTTTTGGAGCCCCTGTGTGGTGCAAATGGTTAACGTGCTCTGCTACTAACTGAAAGGTTGGCAGTTCGAGTCCACCCAGAGGAGCCGCAGAAGAGAGGTCTGGTGATCTACTTTTGAAAAATCAGCCACTAAAAACCCCATGGAGCACCGTTCTATTCTGACACACATGGGGTCACCATGAGTCATAACTGAATTGACAGCAAGTGGTTTAAAGATATTTTTGATTATCATGATTGGGAAAAAGTGCTACTGGGTTCTAGTAGATAGAAGCCCTGAATTCTGGTAAACATCGTATAATATACAAACAGTCCTCTCCCTCCATCCTCCCCCCAACTACCGCCACAATAAAGTATTATTCAATCCAAAATATCGATACTACTGTGGTTGAGAAACCCTGCTCTAGACTAACTCCTAAAATCATAGTACAAAAGTCTGTAACTAATAAGCTAATGGGGTAGAGGAAGAGATTGAATAGTAAAATTACTTGACTAATTTGAGGAAGAGAATATAAGAATGGAAAGACAAGGAAATATAGAACATGTGGGACAAATAAAAAATAGTAATATTAATAATTACAGTAAACATAAATTAATAAGTATCCAGTTAAGACTAAGATTGTCAGGAGGGGAAAATGTCCACAACTATATGTTGCAAAGAAAACATCTTAGATATTTGGATAAAGAAAAAGTTGAAGATAAAATGGTTAAAAAGTCCAGACCATGCAAACACTAACCAAAAGAAAACTGGTATAGCTATACAAATATCAAAATAGGTTTTAATGCAAGATGTATTACTAGAAAAAAAGAGAAATTCCATAATAATACAAGGATCTTCCATTGGAGTGACTGATTTAAAATGGCATATTATCACATTACTTCACTGATACAAATCTTTCAATGTCTCCCCATTGCCTATTGATAAAGCTCAAACCCAATTATGGCAGATAAGGTCCTTCACGAATCACACATCTCACCACCAGCATCTCATATAATTTCTTTCCTCAAAATTTATGTTCAGAAGTGTTGAAAAACAAACAGTTACTCAAAATTACCCTATTGTTTTAAACTCTGTGTGCCTTTGTTCAAACTGGTCCCTTAACCAGGAACGCTTTCCTTCATGGAAATCATCTGAAAAAAATCTTTCTATTTGTCTTTCAAAGTTGTTATTTAGTTATCTCCTATCTAATGGCTTTTCTGATTGACCCCCGATATAATCCTTCCTTCTCCATACATTTCTATATCTCATAAACACCTAAAAAAAATTATTGGTTATAATATACTTATTTGTTTTTATAGTCTGCCTTTTGTACTAGTCAACAGAAAGATACTAGGCACTCATTAACTTTAACTGAAGTTATTTGTATTCAAAAGCTACTTGTTATAGAGTTGTCTAATATTTTTATCAATGTATTTTGCCAAAAAATATAGTCCTTTTAGATTCAGCTAAGATAATTTATGAGTTGTTTATATAATGATTTCTATTAGTTTTTTAAAATTAAGAACTTATTGTTTTACTAATTTTATGTCTATGAATGCGAACAGTTAGTAAAATGAGTTTTGCTTGTATAATATCTTTCCATCTATATTTATGCTGGTATAATATCTTCAGATATCTGTACATTCTTTAAACAGAGTGAATATCTATTTATATTGCTTACATGTTGCTATGGATTGCTTGATTCCTTTGTATAGTAATGCTAACTTTCTAGACTCATTAAACCAAATTGTAATCAGTACATGAGTTAACATGGAAAACTTTTATTTTTCATACATTTTATAAAAAGCATGAGTCTACACTTGTCTGAGAATTTAGAGTAAAATATTCAAGAAACTATTCTGTGCAGCACCAGGGTGATATCATTAGGAAAACTGCAATGATAACGTTTTTATTTTTGGATATGTTTCAAAATGTATTCAGCTGATTCTACAGTTCTTTCTGCTAGTATTACAAATTAAAATAGTCACAACTGATTTCTTAAATGAATTCGTTTATATCCAGGCTAATGATATTTTTATAATTTCAAAATAGAGGAATTTCATATATGATGTTGTAGTAGACAGGTTGAGGGTGAGAACTCAGGGTCAAGCTGCTTGGATCTGAATCTTAGCTTTGCTATATCCCTGCTATGTAATATTGGGCAATTTCCTTTTAACCACCCTAAGCCCCAGTTTTTTTACCTGTAAAATGCAGTCCTTACTTTATAGGTCATTTTGAAGCTTAAATGACTTAATATAGATAAAACAGCACAGTTTCTGACACATAGTAATGCTCAATGAAAATGAGCTTATATAGCAGATATAAAAAAAAAAATTATAGCTAAGTAAAATCAATAAATCATATAGTTAATTAAAAGAACTATTTTGCATCTATCATATATCAAAGTACTGATAACAAAAGTCACCACTTAGCGAATACTGTGCTAAATATTTTTTAAACATTATTTCATTTAATTTTTACAATAGCTTGTGAGTTAGATATAATGTCCTTTTATTGATATGTTAACCAAGGGTCAGAGAGTATATGCCCAAAGTTATATATCCAGCAAGAATTTTTTGACATGCTTACTTAAAGCAGGCATTTAAAATCAAGAATATTTTAGGGGAGGTGGGGCCAAGACAGTGGAGTAGTCAGATGCTTCCAGTGATCCTTCTTACCACAAAGACCTGAAAAAACAAGCAAAATGATTATATTTATGACAAGATAGGAGCCCTGAACATCAAGGCAAAGTTAGAAAATGGACTGAAAGGCAGCAGGAAAGAGAGACAGTTCAGAAGTGGAGAGGAGTTGCTGGACCTGAATCTCCGGAAACCCTCAGGCACCATTTCCAGAAGCAACTGCAGAGGACTGGTGGGAGCGTTCGGCCACAGTTTCCTCAGGGAGAAACAGCCAGACACACACCTCTGGAACCAGAGAAGAACAGCGCTCTCAACAAAAGCTAGGTACTCGAATATATTTTACTGCTGCCTCAGCCCCCAAACTGGCTTCAATGGCTGTTGATTTCCCTGGGCCTGAGATAGGCTCTGCTGAGTGTCCTGAGGCATTCTCCCAGCCTTGAAGAAGGACTAAATTCACAATTGGGGGAAAAGATAATCTGCCAGCTCTACTAACATGGGGAGCTCAGGACAGAAGCAGCTCCAGTCCAGCATAAATGGTCCATGGGCTTTGAACACCTTTCCCCTATGCATGGACCTGTGTGGGCCTATTTCGGGAGAATAAGCCCTTGTGGGCAGACTGCAACTGTTTCAGCTGTGCGGTGGAGAGATGGGTGTTTCATGTTTGACACCACTTTGCCTATTAAACAGGGTCCTCACCTACCCATACCAGGGGCCTAAGGACTGGTGGCTCCACTCAGGTCACCAAGCCACCTGTGACAGGGATCCAAGGATAACTGGCACCTCCCAGTCCTTACAACCAAAACCATTGGGTCCCCATAGTCCATCTGCAGAACTCACCCACCTATGCTCTCTAGAGAACAGGGAAGCGCTTTCCTCACAGGCACTCAGGGGACGATTGTCAGCCCCCTGCCTTGTTCAGAGCATAACCTTCTGCGGCAATAAGATACCAGTTCCTACACCAAACACCCCTGTCCCTCTAACACTGTAGGACACAGCCTGTACCACACATGTGATGACTAAAAACGTGGACACCTGAGGTGAATCCATCCAAGAAAACAGAATGGACTCCTAGGCTGATATACATGAAAACAGCTCTAGCCACCTGGTGACAGGACATTAGAGCTTCAAAGGTGAAAATAATCAGGCTAGCTCACTCAAGCAACCTATTTGGGCATATCAAAATGAAACAAAGCAAGAAGCTATGACACGGTAAGCAAACATAAACTAATACAATAACTTATAGATGGCTCAGAGACAACACTCAATATCAAATCACACAAAGAAGCAGACCATGATCACTTCAACATGCTCTCAAAAAAAAAAAGAATCAAGAGATCTTCTGGATGAAGGTGGCTTCCTGGGATTACCAGATGCAGAATACAAAAGATTAATACACAGAACTCTTCAAGACATCAGGAAACAGATCAGGAAGGAGATCAGGCAATATGCAGAACAAGTCAAGGAACACACAGCTGAAGAAATTAAAAAGGTAATTCAAGAACATAATGAAAAATGTAATAAGTTGCAAGAATCCATACAGAGACAGCAACCAAAAATTCAGAAAGTTAACAATAAAATTACAGAAATCGAAAACTCAATAAAAAGTCAGAGGAGCAGAATTGAGCAAGTGGAAGGCAGATTTGGTGAGACTGAAGGTAAAGCACTTGGCACCAATATATTGGAAGAAAAATCAGATAAAAGAAATTTAAAAAGTGAAGAAAACTTAAGAATCATGTGGGACTCTATCAAGAGAACTAACCTACAAGTGATTGGAGTACTAGAACAGTGAGGGATAACAGAAAATACAGAGAGAATTGTTGAAATGGCAGAAAACTTCCCTGACATCGTGAAAGATGAGAAGATATCTATCCAAGATGCTCATCAAACTCCACGTAAGGTAGATCTTAAAAGAAAGCCACCAAGCATATTATAATCAAACTTGCCAAGACCAAAGATAAAGAGAGAATTTTAAGAGCAGTTAGGGATAAACGAAGAGTCACCTACAAAGGAGAGTCAATAAGAGTAAGGTCGGACTACTCGGCAGAAACCATGCAGTCAAGAAGGCAACAGGATGACTTATATAAAGCATTGAAGGAAAAGAACTCCCAGTCAAGAATCATATATCCAGCAAAACTGTTTCTCAAATATGAAGGTGAAATTAGGACATTTCCAGATAAACAGAGGTTTAGGGAGTTCACAAAAACCAAACCAAACTACCAGAAATACTAAAGGGAGTTCTCTGGTTACAAAATCAATAATATCAGATATCAACCCAAGACTAGAACACTGGACAGAGCAATCAGAAGTCAACCCAGATAGGGAAATTACAAAAATAAATCAAGAAAAAAAAAAAAAAACACTCAAAACAGGGAAACAGAGATGTCATTATGTAAAAGAAGACAACATTAAAACAATAAAGAGAACTAAGAAATGTAGTCATAGATCTTTCATATGGAGAGGAAGACAACACTATCTAAAGAAATGAAAGTTAGGTTTAAACTTAGAAAAATAGGGTTAAATATTAAGGTAGCCAGAAAGGAGACTAACAACCCTACTTATCAAAATAAGATACAAGAAAAAAAATAGAGAGTCAGCAGAAACTAAATCAACAACAATGAATAAGAGGAAAAGACAAAACATAAGTTACTCAGCACCAAAAATTAAGTGGGAAAAAGAAATTGTCAACAACACACAAAAAAAGACATCGAAATGACAGCACTAAACTCATACCTATACATACTTATGCTGAATATAAATGGACTAAACGCACCAACAAAGAGATAGAGACCGGCAGAATGGATCCGACTATATGCTGCCTATAAGAGGCACACTTTAGACTTAAAGACACAAACAAACTACAACTCAAAGGATGGAAAAAAATATATCCAGCAAACAACAATCAAAAAAGAGCAAGAGTGGTGATATTAATTTCTGACAAAATGGACTTTAAAATTAAATCTACCACAAAGGATAAGGAAGGACACTACATAATGATCAAAGGGAAAATATACAGGGAGGATATAACCATATTAAATATTCATGCACCCAATGACAGGGCTACAAGGTACATAAAACAAACTCTAACAGCATTGAAAAGCAAGATAGACTGCTCCACAATTATAGTAGGAGACTTCAATACACCACTTTTGGTGAAGGACAGAACATCCAGAAAGAAGTTCAATAAAGGCACAGAAGATCTAAATGCCACAATCAACAAACTTGACCTCATAGACATATACAGAACACTCCACCCAATAGCAGCAAGGTATGTTTTCTTTCTAGTGTGCATGGAACATTCTCCTGAACAGACCACATATTAGGTCATAAAGCAGAATCCAAAACATTGAAATATTACAAAGCATCTTCTCTGACCATAGCACATAAAAGTGGAAATCAATAACAGAAAAAGCAAGGAAAATAAATCAAACATTTGGAAACTCAACAATACCCTGCTCAAAAACGACTGGGTTATAGAAGATATCAAGGATGGAATAAAGAAATCCATAGAATCCAATGAGAATGAAAACACTTCCTATCAGAACCTTTGGGAGACAGCGAAAGCAGTGCTCAGTGGTCAATTTATATCAATAAATGCACACATCCAAAAAGAAGAAAGGGCCAAAATCAAAGAATTATCCCTACAACTTGAACAAATGGAAAGAGAGCAACAAAAGAAACCCTCAGGCACCAGAAGAAAGCAAATAATAACAATTAGAACAGAATTAAATGAATTAGAGAACAGAAAAACAATTGAAAGAGTTAACAAGACCAAAAGCTGGATCTTTGAAAAAATTAAGAAAATTGATAAACCATTGACCAAACTGACAAAAGAAAAACAGGAGAAGAAGCAAATAACCTGAATAAGAAATGAGATGGGTGATATTACAACAGACCAACTGAAGGTAAAAGAATCATATCAGATGACTATGAAAAATTGTACTGTAACAAATTTGAAAACCTAGAAGAAATGGATGAATTTCTAGGAACACACTACCCACCTAAACGAACACAAACAGAGTAGAACAACTCAATAAACCCATAACAAAAGAATAGATTGAAAAGGTAATTAAAAAACTCCCAAAAAGAAAAGCCCTGGCCTGGACGCCTTCACTGCAGAGTTCTACCAAACTTTCGGAGAAGAGTTAACACCACTACTACTAAAGATATTTCAAAGCATAGAAAAGGACGGAACACTTGCAAACTCATTCTATGAAGCCACCATATCCCTAATATCAAAACCAGGTAAAGACATCAAAAAAAAAAAAAAAAAGAAAGAAAGAAAATTACATACCTGTATCCCTCATGAACTTAGATGCAGAAATCCTCAACAAAATTCTAGCCAATAGAATTCAACAACCTATCAAAAAAATAATTCACCATGACCAAGTGGGATTCATACCAGGTGTGGTTCAACATTAGAAAAACAATTAATGCAATCCATCATACAAATAAAAGAAAAGACAAGAACCACATGATTTTATCAATTAATACAGAAAAGGCATTTGGCAAAGTTCATCACCCATCATGATAAAAACTCTCAGCAAAATAGGAATAGAAGGAAAATTCCTCAGCATAATAAAAGGCATTTATACAAAGCCAACAGCCAACATCATCCTAAATGGAAAGTGTCTGAAAGTATTCCCCTAGAGATCGGGAACCAGACAAGGATGCTGTTTATCACCACTCTTATTCAACATTGTTCTGGAAGTCCTAGCCAGAGCAGTTAGGCTAGATAAAGAAATAAAGGGCATCCAGATCAGCAAGGAACCAGTAAAAGCATGACATGATCTTATACAAAGAAAACCCTAAAGAATCCTCCAGAAAACTACTGAAACTAATAGAAGAGCTCAGCAGAGTATTGAGATAAAAGATAAACACTAAAATCAGTTGGATTCCTCTACACCAACAAAAAAAACATTGAAGAGGAAATCACCAAATCAATACCATTTACAGCAGCCCTCAAGGAGAGAAATTACATAGGAAGAAATCTTATCAGAGACGTAAAAGACCTATAGAAAGAAAATTACAAGACACTACTGCAAGAAACCAAGAGACCTACATAAGTGGAAAAACATACCTTGCTCATGGATAGGAAGACTTAACACTGTAAAAATATCTATTCTACCAAATGCCATCTATAGATACAATGTAATTCTAATCAAAATTCCAAAGACATTTTTCAATGAGATGGAGAAAAGAATCACCAACTTCACATGGAAGGGAAAGAGGCCCCGGATAAGTAAAGTATTACTGAAAAAGAAGAACCTATTATATGCCACAGTAGTCAAAACAGCCTGGTACTCGTACAACAAGAGATACATAGACCAATGAAACACAGTTGAGAATCCAGAGATAAAATCCAACCACATATGAGCAGCTGATATTTGACAAAGGCCCAAGGTCAGTTAAATGGGGAAAAGACAGTCTGTTTAACAAATGGTGCTGGCATAACTGGATATCCACCTGCAAAAAAATAAAACAAGACCCATACCTCACACCATGCACAAAAACAAACTCAAAATGGATCAAAGACCTAAAGATAAAATCTAAAACACTAAAGATCATGGAAGAAAAAATAGGAACAATGATAGGAGCCCTACTACATGGCATAAAGAGTATACAAAACAATACTAATACTGCAGGAGAGAAAGTAGATAACTGGGAGCTCCTAAAAATCAAACACCTATGCTCATGCAAAGGCTTCACCAAAACAGTAAAAAGATTACCTATAGACTGGGAAAAAATTTTTAGCTTTGACATTTCTGATCAGCACCTGATCTCTAAAATCTATAGGATACTGCAAAAACTCAGCTACAAAAAGACAAATAACCTAATTAAAAAATGGGCAAAAGATATGAACAGACACTTCACTAAGGAAGACATTCAGGTAGCTAACAGATACATGAGGAAATGCTCAGGGTCATTAGCCTTCAGAGAAATGCAAATCAAAACTACAATGAGATTCCATCTCACTGCAACAAGGCTGGCATTAATCCAAAAAACACAAAATAGTAAATGTTGGAGAGGTTTTGGAGAGACTGGAACACTTATACACTACTGGTGGGAATGTAAAATGTTTCAACCACTTTGGAAATCGATTTGGTTCTTTCTTATAAAACTAGAAATAGAACTACTATATGATCCAGCAATCCCGCTCCTTGGAATATATCCCAGAGAAATAAGACCCTTTACATGAACAGATATGTGCACACCTATATTGATTGCAGTAATGTGTACAGTAGCAAAAAGATGGAAGCAACCAAGGTGCCCATCAATGGATGAATAGATAAATAAATGATGGTATATTCACATAATAGAATACTACATATTGATAAAGAACATGGAGGAATCTGGAAGGCATTATGCTGAGTGAAATTAGTTGCAAAAGGACAAATATTGTTTGAGAACACTAGTATAAGAACTCAAAAAATTGTTTAAACAGAGAAGAAAATATTCTTTGATGGTTATGAGAGTGGGGAGGGAGGGAGGGAGAGGGGTTTTCATTAATTAGATAGTAGATAAGAACTACTTTATGTGAAGGGAAGGACAACACACAATACAGGGAAGGTCAGCACGACTGGACTAAACCAAAAGCAAAGAAGTTTCCAGAATAAACTGAATGCTTTGAAGGCCAGCATAGCAGGGGTGGGTGTTTGGGGACCATGGTTTCAGGGGACATCTAAGTCAATTGGCATAATAAAATCTATTAAGAAAACATTCTGCATCACACCTTCGAGAGAGGCATCTGGGGTCTTAAATGCTAGCAAGCGGCAATCTAAGATGCATCAATTGGTCTTAACCCACCTGGATCAAAGGAGAATGAAGGACACCAAAGACACAAGGTAATTAAAAGCCCAAGAGACAGAAAGGGCCACATAAACCAGAGACTACAACAGCCCGAGACCAGAAGAGCTAGATGGTGCCCGGCTACAATCGATGACTGCCCTGATGGGGAACAACAGAGAATCCCTGAGGGAGCAGGAGAGCAGTAAGATGCGGACCTCAAATTTTCATAAAAAGACCAGACGTAATGGTCTGACTGAGACTAGAAGTACCCCGGGGGATAATGGTCCCCAGACCTTCTCTTCGCCCAAGACAGGAACCATTCCCAAAGCCAACTCTTCAGAGAGGAATTGGACTGGACTATGGGATGGTGAAGAGTGAGCTTCTTGGATCAAGTAGACACATGAGACTATGTAGACAGCTTCTGTCTGGAGGGGAGATGAGAGGGCAGAGGGGATCAGAGGCTAGTGGAATGGACATGAAAAGAGATAGTGGAGGGAAGCAGTGTGTTGTCTCATTAGGAGAGAACAACTAGGAATATATAGCAAAGTTTATATAAATTTTTGTATGAGACTGACTTGATTTGTAAACTTTCACATAAAGTACAATAAAAATTAATTTTTTTTTTCTTTGTAAGCAGAAGCATCCTTAATGACACACTAATTCAACAAACACTAATTGTGCACCTTCTATGTGTCAGGTTCTATTTTGTGCACAGGAAATATATCTGTTAACAAAACAGATTCTTTTGCCTTCACAGAGCTTACTTTTGAGGAGAGAATCCCATTGCTGTTAAGTTGGTTCAGACTCACAGTGACCCTATAGGACAGAGTAGACCTGCCCCATAGGGTTTCCAAAGAGCAGCTGGTAAATTCAAACTACTGGCCTTTTGGTTAGCATCCGATCTCTTTACCACTTTGCCACCAGGGAATTTTGAAGGGAGAGTGTCTTAGGCTTGGTTCTCTAGAGAAGCAAAACCAGTAAAGCATGTAAATATACATATAGAAAGAGATTTACATCAAGGAAATGACTTACTCGGTTGTAGAGGCTGGAATTTTCCAAGGTCATGGGTCAGGAGAGAGGCTTCTCCTGATTCAGGTAGCCACAGGGGGTGGCGAACCCAAGATCAGCAGGTCAGAGAGCAGGGCTCTTGCTCAGAAGCTGCAAAGATCAATGAATCCTAAGATCGGCAGGCAAGACCACAGGTAAGCTGCCAGCTCAAGTCCCAAGAACTGGAGGTCAGATGAACAAGAACCAGCTGCAGGAACAAGCAGGTGTGAAAAGCCCTCAAGCCTTGCCAGAACGTCCGCTTATATCCGATGCAGGCCACACACCCAAGGAAACTCCCTTTCAAGTGATTGGCTACTCACAGCAGATTCCATCATGGGGTGATCACATATTGAATCTCAACAGGGAAGTGATCACATTTATGACTGCCAAAACACTGAGAGTCATAGTCCAGCCAAATTGACACACAATCCCAACCACCACAGAGAGCAGTACTTAATAAATAAAATACTTGATAAAATAAGTAAGTAAATTATTTGTATATTAAAAATGATAGGGGATATAGAGAAAAATAAAACAGAAAAGGTAGAGAGGGAATAAAGGAGTGTTGGTGGTGATTTTACATAGAGTGGTCAGGGCAGAAGATCCCCTGTTAGTGCAAACAGTTTGTGCTCAGCTGGTAAATGAAAAGCTGGTGGTTTAAACCCACCTAGCAAAGCCACAGAAGAAAGGCTTGGAAATCTGCTTCTATAAAAGATTACAGCCAAAAAAACTTATGGAGATTCGTTCTACTCTGTAACACATGGGGCCGCCGTGAGTCAAAACTGCCTCCACAGCAATGAATTTAATGGGCGAGGGAAGGTCCATTGATTTGGTCACATGTGAGCAAAGACATAAAATTGGTAAGAGGTTTAACCTTGTGGATATCTGGACAAAGAGTTTCAGGGAGAGAAAACAGCAAATGTAAAGGCCCTGTGGTTGAAGAGTGCCTTGTTAAGATACTGGCTTTTACTCTGAATGAGATGAAGAGTCATTCAAGGATTTTTAGCAGAGGAATAGTGTGATCCAACTTTTAATTTAAAGAACCACACATATTTTTGTACTGAGAATAGCTGAAGGGAGTGTATATTGGATGGTAAAGAATTAAACAAAACAATTCCAAAGCCGCTGCCATTGAGTTGATTCTGACTCATAGAAACCCTATAGGACAGTGGATAACTGCCCCATAGGGTTTCCAAGGAGTGGCTGGTGGATTCAAACTGCCAACTTTTTGGTTAGCCGCCAAGCTCTCAACCACTGCGCCACCAGGGTTCCAATCTTTAGTGAAGCAGACTGCCAAATTTTTCTCCCTTGGAACGGTTGGTGGGTTTGAACCACTGAACTTTTGGTTAGCACCCGAGCACATAACCATTGCTGATATAAAGAGAATACCAAATTACTGAGGCTTAAGTAGGATAGAGGTTTATTCTTTGAGGTGAATTAGCCAGGTTGGTAGTGTGGCTTCGTTACACATGGCCAATCTGGGACCAGGTTCTGTCTATTTTGTTAGTCCCCCATCCTTTAGGCATTGTCTGTATTTGCTGTGATCACTGTATGATCACTGGATCATACAGAAAGGGAAAAGAGGTTTCAGGGTAAATGCCTTCCTTTTTATGTTGAAAATGAACTGAAAGTTGCACCCTTCACCTCTGCTCACATTCCACTGGCCCAGGCATATAGCCACATCTGCTTCAGGGGAGACTAGGAAAGGGAGTATCTAATAGTGGGTGGGATGAGGCTAAGGGAGTACGTGCACAGCCTAAACTCTATACTAGAGATGGAGAAACAGAATTTGTTGGAGAACTAGAAGTTTATGTAAATACAGGTAGGTATGATGGTGTCTTGGATCAGAGTTAAATGAAAATGGATAATGAGAAGTGGTCAGAATGTGGTTATATTTTGAAGACCCATCCAACAGGATTTGCTGACAAAGTGAATGTGATGTGTGAAAAATAGAGAGGAATCAAGGATGACTATTGTTTTGGGCCTGATACAAGCTGAGATGGAGGAGAATGTGGATGTAGTAGACTTAAGGAAGAAGATTGTGAGTTTTAGATATGCCTAATTAGACATGGTTATGGATTGAATTATGTCCCCCAAAATGTGTGTTGTAAATCCTAACCTCTATGCCAGTGGTTATAATTGCAACTGGGAATGGGTTGTCTTTATTATTAATGAGGCAGGATTAGTGTAGGGTGTATCTTGAGTCAATCTCTTTTGAGGTATAAAAGAGATTAAACAAGCAAACTAGGAAGCAGAGATGCGGGAAGAGACATGCCAAGCTACATGAAGATTGTCAGAAAGACAAGGACCTTCCTCCAGCT
This sequence comes from Elephas maximus indicus, assembly GCF_024166365.1. Lineage (NCBI taxonomy): Eukaryota > Metazoa > Chordata > Mammalia > Proboscidea > Elephantidae > Elephas > Elephas maximus. Next base: position 55,483,166 of record NC_064823.1, read on the forward strand.
GAAAGAGAAAGAAAGCCTTCTCCTAGAGCCAGCATCCTGAATTCAGACTGCTAGCCTCCTAAAGCGTGAGAAAATAAATTTGTTTGTTAAAGCCACCCATTTGTGATATTTCTGTTACAGCAGCCCTAGATAACTAAGACAGACATACAAATGGAAACGTGAAGTAAGAGACTGGATATTCCATGTTGTCATGGATTGAATTATGTTGTCCCAAAAATGTGTGTATCAATTTGGCTGGGCCATGATTCCCAGTATTGTGTGGTTGTCCTCCATTTTGTGATTGTACTTTTATGTAAAAGAGGATTAGGGTGGGATTGTAACATACTTACCCAGGTCACGTCCCTGATTCAATGGAAAGGGAGTTTCCCTGGGATATGGCCTGCGTCACCTTTTGTCTCTCAAGAGATGAAAAGGAAAGGGAAGAGAGCAGAGAGGCGGGACCTCATACCACTAAGAAAGCAATGCTGAGAGCTGAGTGCATCCTTTGGGGTCCCCACACAGAGATGCTCCCAGACAAAGGGAAGACTGATGTATCACAAGAACCTTCCTCCAGAGCTGAGAGAGAGAAAACCTTGCCCAGGAGCCAGTGCCCTGAATTTGGACTTCTGGCCTACCGGACTGTGAGAGAAAAGACTTCTCTTTGTTAAAGCCATCCACTTGTGGTATTTCTGTTATAGCAGCACTAGATGACTAAGACACATGTCAATAAATACATATCTGTATTGTTCATTCTGAAGAGCTAGTTTTTTTATTTTATGGCTATAGAATCAGTTATTATAAGTCCCCTATTAATGGAAATAGGAGCCCTGGTGGTGCAGTGGTTAAGAGCTATGGCTGCTAACCAAAAGGTCAGCGGTTGGAATCCACCAGCTGCTCCTTGGAAACCCTATGGAGCAGTGCTACTCTGTTCTATAGGGTCACTATAAGTCAGAATCAACTCTACGGCAACAGGTTTATTGATGGACATACAGATTTTTCTGGTTTTGTTTTTAACTGTATTAATAGTACTCTGATGAATATTTTTGGACGTTTATCATTGATATATGTCCAATAATTTCCTTAAGCTCAACATTAAAATTGTTACATCAAAAAGCTGCACATTTGAAACTCTGCTATACAATGCTCCTACCAATAGTGCTGAAATTATCAATCTTTCAAATTTTTGCCAATCTAATAGGGGAAAAAAGATGTATTTTTATCGTTTTAATTTTCATTTTAAAATTTCTATTCAAACCCTCCTTTCTTATATCTACTCACCATTTTTATTTCTTCTTTAGCAAAGAAATACGTGTCCTGTTTTCTATTCTTCATTATTTTCTTATTGATTTTTTTAAGAGAGTTTGAATTTTAAACTCCAGTTAAAGTTTTTAATGCTACTGCTTCACTGAATATTTTTCCTCAAGGCTATTTAAGGTCTGAGAACAAAGTCAGTAGCTGTTGGCTTTTAAAAAAAATGGTTAATTTTTCCTTCTTCCACCCATTTCTAATTATTCGATAATTAAATGATGGGGGGAGGGCTTAGAATATTCTGACTCTGGACTTTGGTATGAGAACAGAACTGTCCCTTGATGTCAGGATGGGCTTGAGTATTTCCTGTGCTCCTGGGGAGCTGAGAAAGCAACTGTTATCTTCTTTAGGAATTCCTTGTGAAAGGGGACAAAGAAGATGCTGCACCTTGGGCAGCTCTCCCAAAGTTTTGTCTTTGTGAAGTGGGAAGTAATATACAGAAGTTTGAACTATTGATCCCAGCTTTTAAACTCTGTGCCTAATTAAGAACATTAGTCTGCTCATCTGGTCATTTGAGTCTCCGCCAAGTCTCCAGAATGTTGACAGTCAAGATTTCAGAGCTAAGTATTCAAGCACATAGAATTTACTAAAGGTAAATTTGACATGTGTTTCATGATATGAATAATTGTTACTGTCCTGAAAGATAAGTAGGAATCCGTGGTAAGCAGTTCTTTCTTTTTTTTTCCTATATTTTATTTATTTTGTTGTTGTTGTTGAGAATATACACAGCGAAATATACACCAATTTAACAGTTTCTATGTGTACAATTTAGTGATATTGATTACATTCCTTGTGTGCAACCAATCTCACCCTCCTTTTCTGTGTTGTTCCTCCCTCGTTAACATAAATTCGCAGCCTCCTAAGGCTTCTGTCTAATCTTTTGAGTTGCTGTTGTCAGTTTGATCCCATATAGATAGTTCTTAAAAGAACATAATGCTCAAGGTAGACCTTTTTTACTAGTTAAGCTAAACTATTCAGTTTTAAGATGACTTCAGGGGATATTTTTGGCTTAAGCTTATCTCAGGGCAATAGTTTCAGGGTTTCATCCAAACTTCATGGCTCCAGAAAGTCTAGAATCCATGAGAATTTGAAATTCTGTTCTGTATTTTCACCCTGTCTTGGTCATCTAGGACTGCTATAACAGAAATACCACAAGAGGATGGCTTTAACAAACAGAAATGTATTCCCTCACAGTCTAGTAGGCTATAAGTCCAAATTCAGCTCCAGGGGAAGGCTTTCTCTCTCTGTCAGCTCTGGAGGAAGGTCCTTGTTATCAGTCTTCCCTTGGTCAAGGAGCTTCTCAGTACAGGAACCCCAGGTCCAAAGGATGCGCTATTCTCCTGGCTCTTGTTTCTTGGTGGTATGAGGCCCGTACTCTGCTCTCTTCCCTTTCCTTTTATCTCTTGTAAGATAAAAGGTGGTGTAGGCCACACCCCAGGGAAACTCCCTTTACATTGGATCAGGTATGTGACCTAAATGAGGGTGTTACATTCCACCCCAGTCCTTTTTAGCATAATTTAATCTTGCCTCATCAACCACAGTCAGAGATTAGAATTCACAACGCATAGGGAAATCACATCAGGTGACAAAATGGTAGACAATCATACAATGCTGGTAATGATGACCTAGCCAAGTTGACATTTTTGGGGGACATAATTCAATCCATGACACACCCTTTTGATCAGGATTCTTCTATGAATTCTTTAATCAAAATGTTCAGTAATGGTAGCTGGGCACCATCCAGTTCTGCTGTCATGGCAAACCAGGCAGTTGTTCATGGAGGCAATTACTCACACATTCCACATCCTCCTCCTATTCCTGACTTTCGTTTTCCTCTGTTGCTCCAAGTGAATAAAGACCAATTGTTATGTCTTGGACAGTTGCTTGCAAGCTTTTAGGGCCCCAGGAACTAGACAAAGAACTAGGAGGTAAAACAGAAGCACTAAACACATTATTAGGCCAAGTAAATGGGATGTCCCATGAAACCAAGACCCCATACCTCCAAACCAAGGAACCAAATCTCAGGAGGTTTTGAGTTGTACATAAGCAGCTTCACCAGCTACTCTTTTCTTTTCTGTTGTTATAAATATATCTATCACACAATGTTTGCCAATTCAACTTTTTACAGATGTACAACTTACTGACAGCAATTATAGTAACCCGCTACCCTTAATCAGCGAAATTTTTCCATCACCGTTAACCTCCCCTTTCCCGCTTCCCTCTGGTCCCTGGTAAACACTAATAAACTTTGGTTTCCATACATTTGCTTTTTCTTGTCTTTTTACATAAGTGAGGTCATACAATACTTGTCCTTTTGTGATTGGCTTATTTCACTCAGGATAATGTCTTCAGGCTCCATCCATATTGTAGCATGTATCAAGACTGCCTTTCTTCTACTGGCTAAGTAGTATTCCATTGTATGTACATACCACATTTTGTTGACCTATTCATCTGTTGATGGGCATTTAGGTTGTTCCTACCTTTTGGTTATTGTGAATAGTGCTACAATGAACATTGGTGTACAAGTCTTTTTTTGAGTCTCTGTTTTCAAGTCTTTTTGGTATATACCTAGGAATGGACTTGCTGGGTCATGTGATAGTTCTATTTTTAGCTTTTGAGGAACTGCCACACCGTTTTCCACAATGGCTGTTTTGCATTCCCATAAGCAATGGTTAAAGATTCCAATTTCCCCATATCCTTGCCAACATCTTTTATTATGTTTTTTTTTTTTTTTTTTTAATCCTAGCCATCCTAGTGGTAGTGAAATGGTATCTCATTGTGGTTTTGATTTGCATCCCTCTGATGGCTAATGACACTGAGCATCTTGACATGTGTTTGGTAGCCATTTGAATGTCCTCTTTGGTGAAATGTCTGGTCAAGTCCTTTGCCCATTTTATGATTGGAGTATTTGTCTTTTTGTTGTTAAATTATTGAAGTTTTATATGTATTTTGGCTGTTAGATTCTTGTCAGATACATGGCTTCAGAAGATAGTCTCCCCAGTCAATAGCTTGTCTTTTCACTTTTTTGGTAAAATCTTTTGATGCTTTTTAATTTTTATGAGGTCCCATTTATTTATTTTGTCTTTTGCTATTTGTGCTTTTGTTGTTATATTAGATAATCAGTTGTTAAAGCTGGGCCTGACAGTGTTGCCCCTGCTTGTTCTAAGAATTTTGTGGTTTTAGTTTGCACATTTAGGTCCTTAATTCATTTCGAAATAGTTTTTGTTTATGGTGTGAGGCATGTATCTGGTTTCATTTTTCTGCATCTGGAAATTCAATTTTCCCAGCATCATCTATTAAAGAGACTCTTCTTTCCCCATCGAATTGACTTAGCACCCTTGTCAAAAATCAGTTGACTGACAAATAATGTGGGTTTATTTCTGGACTCTCAATTCTATTCCATTGGTCTCTGTGTCTATTGTTACACTCGTACCAGGCTGTTTTGATTACTGTAGCTGTATAAAAAAACAAACAAACAAAAAACCCCAAAGCCATTGCTGTCAAGTCTATTCCTACTCATAGCAACTCTACAGGACAGAGTAGAACTGCCCCATAGGGTTTCCAAGGAGTGCCTGGTGGATTCGAAATGCCAGCCTTTTGGTTAGCAGCTGTAGCTCTTAACCACTATGCTACCAGGGCTTCCATAGCTGTGTAGTAAGTTTTAAAATTAGGAAATGTTAGTCCTCCTACTTTGTCCTTCTCTTCCAGCATTGCTTTAGCTATTCAGAGCCTCTTGCCATTCCATATAAAGTTGAGGATTATTATTTTTTTTTTTCTCTGTAAACAAGGCTATCAGCATTTTGGCTGGAATTGTGTTGAATCTATAGATCGCTTTGGGTAATATTGCAGTCTTAATATTAAGTCTTCCAATCCATGGACATGAAATGAACATCTTTCCATTTATTTAAGTCTTCTTTAATGTCTTTCAGCAGTGTTTTATAGTTTTCATTGCATAAACCATTCATGTCCCTGGTTAGACTTATTCCTAAGTATTTTATTCTATTAGATACTACTGTAAATAGAATTGTTTCCCTAATTTTCCTTTCAGATTTCTAATTGCTGGTGTATAGAAACTCAGGTAATTTTTGTTTGTTGACCTTGTACTCTGCAGCTTTGGTAAATTCCTCTATTAGTCCTAAAAGTTTTCTTGTGGGCTCTTTGGGATTTCCTATACATACAATCTGTCATTCATGAATAGTGATAATTTTACTTCTCTTCCAATCTGGATACGTTTTATTTCTTTTTCTTGTCTTATTGCTCTGGCTGTTGTTGTTAGGTGCCATCGAGTTGCTTCCAACTCATAGTGACCCTATAGGACAGAGTAGAGCTGTTGCTACTGGGAAACCACATAGGTTTTCCAAGGAGTGGCTGGTAGATTTGAACTACCAACCTTTTGGTTAGCAGCTGAGCTCTTACCACTATGCCACCAGGGTTCCACTTTGTTCTGGCTAGGACTTCTAATACAACATTGAATAGAAGTGATAAGAGTGGGCACCCTTGCCTTGTTCCCGATTTCAAGGGGAAAGCTCTCAGTCTTTTCCTGTTAAGTATAACATTGGCTGCTGGCTTTTCATATATGCCCTGAATCATATTGAGGAATTTCCTTTCTTTTCCAATCTTTTTCAGCTCTTTAACTTGGAGCTTCTTCAGGTCTGCTGTGCTCAGGTCGATCTGCTTGTCATACTTCAGTTCGCAGATCTGGCTGTCTTTCTTCTTGAGCTTCTCACAGATGTTCTCCACAGGGATGTGGTGGGCTAGGGGCTTCGACACCTCATTGATGCTCTTGGTGGCTGCATCATCTGTGGCCCCTATGTAGTAACACAACTGGTTTTCATCAAGAAAGAGTGTTGGATTTTATCAAATGCTTTTTGTGTCTCCATAGAGATGATCATGTTGTTCTTTTTCTTTATTCTGTTGATGTGTCATACTACATTGATTGTTTTTCTAATGTTGAACCATCCTTACATTCCTGGAATAAATCCCACTTGGCAGTGGCTTATGACTCTTAATATGTTTGCTAGTATTTTGTTGAGGATTTTTGCATCTATATGGGTTTGGGTATTCATGAGAGATATTGGCCTGCAGTTTTCTTTTCTTGTTGTGTCTTTGTCTAGTGTTGGTATCAGGGTTATGTTTTCTCCACAGAATGAATTAGGGAGTATTTTTTTTTTTTTTCCCTACCTTTTGGAGGAGTTTAAACAATATTGGTGTCAATTCTTTTCTAAAGGTTTGGTAGAATTCCCCAGTGAAGCCATCTGGCTCAGGACTTTCTTGGTGGGAAATTTTTTGATCACTCATTTGATCTCTTCACTTGTTATGCGTCTGTTGAAACTTTCTATTTCCTCTTGAGTCAGTTTGGGTAGGTTGTGTGCTTCTAAGAGTTTGTCTATTTCATCTACGTTATCCAGTTTATTGCCATACAGTTGTTCATGATATTCTGTCATAATTCTCTTTATTTCTTTTGGGTCAGTTGTAATGTCCCCTATTTCATTTTTTATTTTGGTTATTTGCATCTTTTCTCTTTGTCAGCCTAGCTAAAGGTTTGTCAATTTTATTGATCTTTTCAAGGAACCAACTTTTGGTTTTATTGATTCCCTCCTTTGTTTTGTTTTTGATTTTATTTATTTCTGCTCTGATCTTTGTTATTTACTTTCTTCTGGTAGGCTTAGGTTTAGTTTGTTCTTATCTTTCTAGTTCCTGGAGTTGTTGAGTTAGGCTGTTAATTTGAGATCTTTCTTCTTTTTTATGTGGCATTTATTGCTATAAGTTCTCCTCTGAGTACTGCCTTTGCTGCATCCTATAAGTTTTGGTAAGTTGTGCTAGAAGTTCTTTCAATGGTTTCAATGAAACAGTTCTTCTGTTATAGAGTTCCCTCTTATTTTATTAATTTTCCTGATATTTTCAATAGAAATGATCAATATTAAAGGTTTATTCTGACCCTATGGGGAGCTTAAACTTGATCATACTTATACTGACTAATTAACACATATGTAAAAATCCAAGACCTTGGGTTCCTACTTCACGGATTTATAGGGATTAATGCTTCTAGTATGCATTGTTAAAGATGAATTGTCACTCAAACTTCTTCCTCTATTATCCAGTCAAAACTCAGGGTAGATAAGACCACTGTTCTTACTTTATCCCCTGCCATAGGTGGCCTCATCACATGAAGAAAAGGAGCAGGAAAACAAAATGTATGACGGGGAAGGTCCAGGTTTGGGAAAGAATGTATTTCAGAATTTTCATTCATTCCTTCATTCACAAGTATTTGTATGCCCTTCTTGGTATAATTGTTCAAGCATTGGACAACCTCTTTCTTTAAGGGCTGGCCTGAGAGTTCAAGGCAGCACCAGTGGGGCTCTGAAGCTCTGGATATATGCTCAGGGTTGGAATATAAATCTTACTCAGCTTTTCACATGATGCAAATGCTAGCTATTGTTTTCAGTTGCTACACTGGCCAAATCTCTTGCCAACTCCTGTCACCTGTTCTTCTACTGACAAAGCCTACATCCCCAGGCATGTGGCTCAGACCAGGCCAATCAGAGTACTTCTTCCTCTGATAAGGTAGATCATGTGACCCAAGTCACAATATTTCCCCGGAATTGTGGTAGATGGAAGAGTCCCTGGGTAGCACAAGTGGGTAAGTGCTCAGCTACTAAATAAAATGCTGATGCTTTGAAATCCACCCAGAGGAACCTTGGAAGAAGGGCCTGGTGATCTATTTCTGAAAGATCACAGCCATTGAAAACCCTAGGGAATGTAGTTCTACTCTGAAACAATGGGATCACCATGAGTCAGAATCGACTCAACAGCAACTGGATTATTTATTTGTTTGTTTTGTTTGCAGATGGAACTAGCATGTAAGGCATTGCTTTTGAATACCAGTGTTGGTAGTTTTTGCAACTGGAGATGCCCGTGACTCTATTTCTGGCTTCGTGTTAGCAGTGGACTATAACAAAACTAGAGAGAGCAGAGTAGAGAGAGAGAGAAAGGCAGAGACAGAGAGAGATACAAGGTAACATTGAATGTCATTTCTAGGTATGAGGTTCCAAAAGCTGTCACTCCTTAGGGGACTGGTTGGTGCAAGATTCTGAGCAGAGTTGGGGAGAAAGGCCGCCTTCTCAACTTTGTATCACACTTTACCATCTGGACTTCAAAGCAGCGCTATTCATGCTTAGAATGTGTCTTTTGTAAGCAGTTCCTTCAACCTCTGTCCGCCAAGCCCCTATCTTCTATCAGCAGTGTCCCCAACTCACATCTCCCAAGAAAAGCAACCATTTTCAAGTATAAAAGAGTCTTAATTTCAGGAGAGGCATTCACTCAAGGGAACCAAATTTGTGGAAATGCAACTCATGTCTACCAAGCAGACAGCATTTTACACAACTAAACCAAACCCTTCTTTTTCTAATTATAGACTTTGCTGTATATTTACATAACAAAAAATCTAAGAGATTTGATCAGAACAAAGGAACTGTTTGTCCCAAATATGTTTCCATGCTTTTGTGAAACATAAAATTCTTGGCAGCTTTGAAATGGCAGTCTTTTCAGCTCCTACTCTTCTAAACCACAGTGTCAAGCGTCAGCCTGAGCTCAGGCTCAAGGTCCCCTGTGTTGCCTTCCTCCTAGCAGTCTGTGCAAGAAGCTTTTCACAGACTTGTGCCTTACAAATGGAAATTTTAGCCTGTAGGAGATGGCAACGCAGGTGACTTTTCTTTTTGCTCCAGATATCACTTTATTGTTCCAATGGCAGATCATAAAAATCTGAGCAGAGCTATTCTATGAGTAGTTAGATATACAAGACTGAAACAAAGTGAAACGTTAGGAAAATAAATAGAAATTTAGAAACAATTCCAGTAGAGGTAGGAGATGAATTAATCTGTCATGTGGTAGGTTCCGTGACAGTTGAGTCACATTTGCGAGGGCTGAACCAGAAGCCTTCAAAAGAGATCAGGTTAGAGCTTAATGCAGTCCACATAGCTCTACTTGGATCTATGACAAATGCAAAAAAAAAAAACTAAACCCATTGCCGTTGAGTAGATTCTGACTCATGGCAACCCCACGTATGATGGAGTAGAACTGCTCCATGGGTTTTCTTGGCTGAAATCTTTATGGGAGCAGAGCAGATTGTCAGGTATTTCTTCCACAGCACCCCACGATGAGTTCGACCTTTAGGTTAGCAGCTGGCTGCAAACTTCTGGCACCACCCAGGGACCTCAGCAAGTCTTCCTAATTCTTGCCCTGCCAAATAACAAAACCCTGGTGGCACAGTGGTTAAGTACTACGGCTGCTAACCAAGAGGTCGGCAGTTTGAATCCACCAGGCACTCCCTGGAAACTCTATGGGGCAGTTCTACTTTGTCCTATAGAGTCACTATGAGTCGGAATTGACTGGACCGCAGTGGGTTTGGTATTTTTTTTTTTTTTGGATCTTGATCAGTTCCTTTCAGTTTCAGTTCTTACAATAGCCCACTCCTCAGTATTTTTTTTTAATGGTTTATTTTTGTTGTTGTTGAAAAGGTACACAGCAAAACATACACTAATTTAACAATTTCTATGTGAACAATTTAGTGACATTGATAACATTCTTCAAATTGTACAACCATTCTCACCCTCCGTTCCCAAATTATCCCTCCACCATTAACAAAAACTCAGTGCCCCCTAAGCCTACCTTTTCTACTTGATTGGGTTCCTGATCTGGCCCCACTCCTCTTTCTGCTTTTGCTATTGCTATTAATAATATAACCAAAAAAAAAAAAAAACCCATTGCCGTGGAATGAATTCCTCCCAGGCCTTAGTGACCACCCCAAAGACTAAAATCAGCTTCATTTCAACTATTTACAGTAATTAGAATCCTGGTTTAAACTACCTTTAGCTTTCTGTTACCTGAAGCTGAACACATTCTTGACTTACTAAAGGGAGTTTCGAGAGGCAAAGAAATAACTCCTAACCTGAAAAAGAGGGAATGATTAAGTAGCTGAAAGTCATGACGAATGTAAAAAGGCAGTATATAAGAAGGAAATTCTGTTAAAAGAGTGGGATTTCTGATTTAAAGGATACATAGGCTAGTCATTGGGATGACAAGAAGATCAAAGTAAAGGCTCTGTAGGAAGGTGATTGATGTGGAACAGAGATGGAGGTCTACAGAGTCAAGGAGAGAAAGAAGTATGAACTAAAGGCACTGGAGTTGTTAAATTCCCTCAGGATGTAGGGGACATTGTTTTTTTTTTTAATCCTTTTTTTTTTTTTTTAATTGTATCTTAGATGAAGGTTTACAGAACAAACTAGTTTCTCATCAAACAGTCAGGACACACATTGTTCAATGACATTAGTTAACTGCCCCAAGACATGCCAACACTCTCCCTTCTCAACCCTGGGTTCCCCATTGCCAGCTTTCCTGTTCCCTCCTGCCCTCCAGTCCCTGCCCCAGGGCTGGTGTACCCCTTTAGTCTTGCTTTGTTCCATGGGCCTGTTCAATCTTTGGCTGAAGGGTGAACCACAGGAGTGACTTCATTACTGAGCTGAAAGTGTGTCTGGGGGCCATGCTGTAAGGGTTTCTCTAGTCTGTCAGGCCAGCAAGCCAGTCTTTCTTTCTGAGTTAGAATTTTGTTCTACATTTTTCTCCAGCTCTGTCCGGGACCCTCTGTTGTAACTCCTGTCAGAGTAGTCCGTGGTGGTAGGCAGGCACCATCTAGTTGTTCTGGACTCAGTCTGGTGGAGGCCATGGTAGATGTGGTCCATTAGTCCTTTGGACCAATCTTTCCCTTGTATCTTTAGTTTTCTTCGTTCTTCCTTGTTCCCAAAGGGGCGAGACCAGTAGATGGTCACTCACAGGCTTTTAAGACCCCAGAAACTACTCACCAAAGTAGAATTTAAAACATATTCTTTATAAATTATGTTATGCCAATTGAGCTAGATATTCTCTGAGACCTTGGAGAAGACATTGTTGTAGGGGGGAATGTACTGGCGTGGGCTGAAGGCATCAAAGGAGAAGGAAGAAATGTCTGAGAGATGAGAGCTAAAATGCTATGAAGTGAGGAGGGGATTTAGACTAAGGATATACATTTCCAATGTTGAGATTGAAAAGGAGGGTGGTAGCTCTATTGTCTGGAAGTAATGTTGGGAACCTAAGAGAAAATAAATTCTGAAGAATGGATCATATTTTTTCTGCTTCTACCCTTGCTGTACTCCTAGTTCTACCCATAGACTTTTTCTTGCTCCTCCCCCTTTGGGCAATTTAGGTCAGATTGCAACATTGCAAATAAAGTATATAGTTCTCCAAACCTCGTTCCCCGATTAGGAGTTAGCAACAATCAAAAAAGAATTATTATTTCAGGTATACAGGTATTATACCTGACACATTATTGAGCATTTACTAGATGTCTGGCACTATTCAAAGTGATATACAAGCATTAACTCACTGAATCCTCATTTAAAAAAATCAACTTTACCCTAAAGCAACATTGAACATTATGGTTTGGGGTGTGAAAGACAAAATGCACCAGACAATTAAGGAGATGATTTTATTTAGCCCTTGCAATAGGGGCAATGTTTATTAATGAGGAATGTCTTAAAGAAAAGGAAGGGGTTTGGGGTTTTACAGAGACAGGTGAGTCATCTGTGAGCTTTATGGGAGTCATTAGGAAGGATGGAGACATCTTGGAATATGTGAGGGCAGGGTTGTGCTTTGTGGTTAGCACTGTGGTAGGGGGAAAAGATCCCAGACTCAAATTTACTTAATAGAGATTTTTTCTTAAGCCAAGACAAAGACAATCATTTGAATGAGGGATTTCCAGTGTGCATTGGGCACAAGAGACTAGCAGAATCCACTGAACCACAGTTAAAAAAAAAAAAATAGGGAGCAGCTAATATACTATTATAGAAGGAAGTAAAAAATTATAGAAGGAAGTAAAGTCAAGAAAAATCCTGATTGGTTATTCACTAATACATCACTGTCAAAGGCAGGATAACAAAAGCTGAGACTTTACATCGGTAGGTTTAAAGAGGTTTTGTTGATTTATTTACTGGTTGGTGATAGGTTTAAAGAGTTTGTGTTGACTAGTTACTGTTTGGTGACTCTAGGTGGGTTTCACAGGACATTGCCAGATACTCAGTTCTGGAAATGTAGGGGTTACATGAAGTCTCCTTGGGAACAAACTAATAGCATTATTTTTGTCAGGCAGAACTGCTCTAACCAGTTTAGTTTTCTGGCTCTATGGGTTTTCTACACAAAACGGATTTCTAGGCCTGGACCCCATCCCAGGTTCTTTTACTCTGGTCAAGCACCTCATATAATTTTAAGGTCTCTGGAGCCCTGGTGGCACAGTGGTTAAGAACTCAGCTGCTAACCAAAAGGGTTGGCAGCTCGAATCTACCAGTCACTCCTTGGAAACCCTATGGGGCAGTTCTACTCTATCCTATAAGGGCGCTATGAGTTGGAATCGACTCAACAGCAATGGGTCATACCAGTACAAAAGGGTGGGGAGATTTCTCAACCCTGGCTGCTCTCAACATAGGATTCAGGTAAAGGTTCAACACTGAATGTTGCAATCAATTTAATAACAGTTTTCAAAGTTTATGCCTCTAATTAAAACCCCTTAATATGAATTAAAGGCAAGACCTATTATTGTACAAGTTATGTAAAATTATCTGTTGTTATAATTTAAGAAGGATGGCAATTTAGGATCATCCTCGGTATTACATTTTAGGAAAAGCTAGTATCTAATAGATAACTGGGAAGTAATTATTTATGACACAAAATGATTACTTAAAACTTTTAACAAGTTTCCCAATTATCTATTTTTGGTAATAGTGTCAACAGTGAGAGAACACTCAAAAGCTTAACAATAAGAAAAATAAGGTTGCCCTCTGGGAAAGCTACTCTTAGTGACTTAAAAACAAAAAAAACAACCAGGAATGGTGTCTCTCTGGGTCATAAAAGGGTCATAGGTTACCCTAAAGCATCAAACAGTGTTTTGCACAGAGTAAAACAGTGACAATGCAGGAATAAACTAGAAGACTGTGTATAACTGAAGGATTAATGAGCTTGAGAATGCCCCAAACTATAATCAAAATAACCCTGGCAACATTTTAAAAGGCTGATCTGAAATATGATTACAATTTAATAAGTAAAACCATAAGCAGGTGTTTTATGCCTTATTTAGAGAGACTGTGTAAACAAAAAGGTAAGTTCTGTTTGATGATTTAAATTGTGTCTCAAAAAAAAAAAAAAAAGGTATGTTAAAGTCCTAACCACTGCACCTGTGAATGTGACCCTGTTTGGAATTAGGGTGTTTGAAGATGATATCAGTTAACTTGAGATCATACTGAAAAAGTGTGGGTCCTAATCCTATACAACTGTTGCCCTTATAAAAGAGATGCAGAGACAGGGAGGAAGAGGAAGGACAATACCTGATTCTGCAGGTAGAAGCTAAGGAATGCCTGGACCTATCAGAAGCTAGTGGATAGATTCTTCCTCAAAGCCTCACAAGGAATCAACATGGCTGACATCCTGGTCAACATTCTGATCCAGACTCTCAGCCTCCAGAAGTGTGAGATAATAAATTTCTATTATTTGAAGCCATTCACTCTGTTATTTTGTTACAACAGCCCTAGGAAACTAACAGAGTGTCCATCCAAGCACTTTTTGACGGAGAATGCTCCGACTGATGAAAATGGCCTTGGGGAGGTGAGAACTCAGGCTTCTTTAACCTGATTCCATTAACCACTTGAATTGTATAACTAATGTTCCTATCCTAATTCTATATTTACTAAACAGCATTGTAATTTTAATTTGATTTCCCATGGTTGTATCAGGAACAAACTTTGGATTTTGTGAGTTTTACATTCTCCATACTAAACATGGCAAAATTGAACTGCAACCATGCATTTAGCTATTTCTCTGCAGATAAATCATTAGTTCTTTCACCTTAGAAACTCAGAGGCTAACATACTACGGTTAGAATTATATTTTAGATTACTTTCTCAGGCTGCAGTGTGGAGACTGGATTTCTGGAATCAGGCAGACAGGTAAGAAGGAGTTGTTGAGATTATGTAAGCAGGAGATAATGAAAACCTCAAATAGAGTGTTTAAGCAAAAGGATGGCAATTGGAACCCACTAGCAGCTTTACTGAAGAAAGTTGTGGCAGTCTGCATCTGTAAAGATCACAGCCTTGGAAACCCTATGGGGCAGTTCTACTTTGTCTTATAGGGTTGCTATGAGTTGAATTGACTCTACGGCAACGGGTTTGGTTTAGAGTTGTGGGAATGTGGAGCCAGAACAGCAAATGTTTATTTGCACCCTTATCAGTCCTGGGTATTATTTTCTCTATCTGCTCATTTAATAACAATGTTATCTCATTGTTGTTTGGATTTTAATGTCTTTGGTTACTAGTGAAGATGAAAATCTATCACTTGATTAATTCTTTTGTTTAACTACTGTTTAATTTGTAAAAATCTACTTTTTCTTTTATAAAATGCTTTAGATCATAAATGTACAAGAGATTGCAATGACTTAGAATTAACCAACAATAATAATTGGGATTTTAACCATACAAGACTAAGTAGCACAAATCGAAATGGAAAGCAACCCCATTTTACTTTGATGTAATATATTAACTTTGGTCTGATCTTCAGTTTTGATTTACACAACGTCGCCTGGGAAACAGAATTTACTGACTCAGCATAGTCCAAAGGACTGGTGTTGTAGAAGAATCCAAAAAAATTAATTCTGGAGAATGGAGTAAACTCCTCCAGAATTTAATCAGCCCTAAGGCTCAGGAAAATAATTTTTTTTTTTTTTTTTTTTTAATGAGGCTAGAAAGGTAACCCATAAGCAAACTCCACTGTTAATATTTTTATTTCTGGTGTTTATTTAGTGTGTAATAAGCAAAGACGATCGCAATAAAGAACCTTCATTTTTAAAAAGAAAGTTAAGTCACCCATAATTCTACCTCCATAACATGCATCTTATTTTATTATTATTATTTTTAATGCTTCTTTAGTTTTTGTGTTTGTGTACTTGGTGTGAGTTTGATGCCTCTAAGAAATAACTGTTGCCATTGAGTCAATTCCAACTCATAGCCACCCTATAGGACACAGTGGAACTGCCCCATAGGGTTTCCAAGGAGTAGCTGGTGGATTTGAACTGCTGACCTCTTGGTTAGTAGCCAAGTTCTTAACCACTACACCACCAGGGCTCCTGATGCTTCCCATAGTGTTTGTGAATTCACTCAAATGAGTTTCTTCTCTCTGTGCTCTAAAGATACTCCTGGATTTTCTGGAATAGTAGTAGCTACACACCATAGCCCTTATTAGATGCTACTGTAGTGATATGCTGAACGATTTATTTCCATGGACCAAAGATTCTTACAATCCAAATTCAAATTTGAAAGGTATGCAAATAGCAGCTTTTAATCATTTTACAAATCATTTTGCATTTAGTTATTTCCTTTTCTTCTCAAATACTTCTTGATATAAAAGTAATGTGTAAGCATTATAGCACTGTGAAAACTGTATAGATCTGGAATGAAATCTGAACTTTTATCTTAGCCCTGTAACTTGTAAGCCTTGCATTCATTAGCAATCTTTTTGAACCTTAGTTTTCTCTACTGTAAAATAAAAATTTTACATGGTTTATCTAGGGATCAGATAATGCCAAATCATAGATTATGCACCCAATGAATGTCAGTTTTCTTATTCTAGGAGTTGATTTCACTATGATGTTCCTTTATGCTGAAGTAAAAGTTGACTTTATGGGTATGGTTAAAAAGACCAGTGCAGAAAAATCCATGCTTACTTCAGCTTTCCTGAGCACACGTGAAGCTGTCCTTTGATTAATGGTATAGTCAACATCTGAGATTTAACTACAACTTAATTTTTTTTCCAGCATTGCCTCCAACTGTTGGGATTCCTTGATTAACCACAAAAAAAGAAAAGAAGAAAAGAAAAAAAATCTTAAGCCTTAAAATAAGCATAGAGGAATTCATGAAGCTACAAAAATTCTTTAAAGTTACAAAAGATAATTATCCTCAAAATTCCTGTAAGTCTCATTTGTATCAGACGTGTTAAAAATAATCAAAACTCACTGAAATTTGAACATAAGCTTTATTCTGAGCAGTTATTCTACATGCATGTTGTTGTTAGGTGCTGTCGAGTCGGTTCCGACTCATGGTGGCCCTATGCACAACAGAAGAAAACACTGCCTGGTCCTGAGCCATCCTTACAATCGTTATGCTTGAGCTCATTGTTGCAGCCACTGTGTCAATCCACCTCATTGAGGCTCTTCCTCTTTTCCACTGACCTTGTACTCTGCCAAGTGTGATGTCCTTCTCTAGGGACTGATCCCTCCTGAGAACATGTCCAAAGTATGTAAGACGCAGTCTCGCCATCCTTGCTTCTAAAGAGCATTCTGGTTGTACTTCTTCTAAGACAGATTTGTTCATTCTTTTGGCAGTCCATGGTATATTCAATATTCTTCGCCAACGCCACAATTCAAAGGCGTCTATTCTTCTTTGGTCTTCCTTATTCATTGTCCAGCTTTCACATGCATATGATGTGATTGAAAATACATATGGGGAGACAATTTTGATTCCAGAAAAAGCAAATGGCTCAAAGTAAACTAGGTACAATGAGGCTTATAAAGAGAAGGGGAGGGAGAAATACAGAAGATAAACCATTGGTTAGTCTTAACATGATTGGTTGAAACCTGCCCTCCCCCTTTTATTGAGATCAACTGATATGAGGTCAGAGCCCTGCTAGTACAGTAATTAAGAGCTTGGCTGCTAACGAAAAGTTGGCAGTTCGAATCCACCAGCCACTCCTTGGAAACCCTATGGGGCTACTCTGTCCTACAGGGTCACTATGAGTCAGAAATGACTTGAGGACTATGGGTTTTTTTTTTTTTTTTTTTTGATGTCAGATCACAAGTTGGTCTCTGGTGCTCCACCTAGCCATACCTTTTGAAATTCAAATTTAGGAAGCCTGGCTTTGAACAGGAAAGAAAAGAATAGCAATTCTGAGTGAAAGAAAAGCTGCTGGCAGAATTAATTTTAGTTGGAAATTTCCTTACAATGAATATTTGGTTTCCTGGGTAAGAAAATCTTAAAATCAAAGTAAGATGTCTGTTATTAATTTTTGTCTTTGACATACTTTTGCTGTTTTCTAGCACCACGCTTTGCCTAACATGGGGGGTATGACCTGAAGGAGTCCTGTATGTATACTCTTTGCTGCCCACCTCAGAGGGGGTGGCATCCAACACTATTAGGAAAGCTAGGTTCTAGCAAAACTAGGTCCTGGCAACTTGAGATGGATTCAGAGATTTCCACTGCTGCTGGAACCAGAAGAATCTCTAGTCCCTTGTAAAGCATCTTCCTTTTCTCTCAGCCAGAAAACTGATGGGCCTCTCCTTGACCTGATTGGGATCTTTCTGGCCTTAGATCTGTGGTTTTCTCGTTTTTTCTTTTTAATAAACTTTAAGACTCAGAACACCTTAAACTACATGCTTGGTCCTAACATTTCTGTATGTCCTGTTTGATTTGCCTGAGGAATGAACTAGTCAGTGGTATATGGGGGTGAGGTAGAGTTTAACTATTTGATGGGTTGTTCTAAATTAGTGTGTGGAACTCTTCTCACTAATGGCCTTATGACCTATAATAGCAACTGGTGCTTCCAAACTTGAAATTTTTATTCCCTTTAAAATCTCCAACTTAATTCTCATTTTTGGTCTGAGGAATTCCTCAAGTTTTCAGATCAACCCTCTATCAGCGATAGATGATATACCATGAGTCCAAGGAATCTCTTTGACTCATATTTCTCCAATGGAAAGTCAAAAATCTATTCTTCAGTAACAGTTGATTCAGGTAAGAACAGATACCAAAACTATTTTGTTGATAAGGAGCACAGTATTTGCACAGTCTCGAAGTAAACTAATCACAAATTACTAATTAAATAGGAAAACTAGTAACTCCATTGTAAATTGGAGAAAACTGTCAGATACTACCTTAACCAAGGATCAAAGTTAATATCACCAATAACGGGACAAATTGACATCATGTGTCTTCTGATTCGAAATTGTTCTAGGGTAAAAACATCCCAAGTTTTAGTAAAGCAAAAAGAAAGGTTTTATTTGAGAGGCAAAAGTAGGAAATGGATAAGCATGCTGCCAGAGCGATACCTGCCAGAATTCAAGGAATATTACAGAATAGACAAAAGTGGGAAAACAAACAAGCATGCTGCTAGAACCTTATCTACCCGAGTCCAAAGAAATTACGGAATAGACAAAAGAGGTAAAATGAACGACCATGCTGCAACAGCCATGCCTGCCCAAGTCTGAGGAACGTTACAGAATCATCAGTATGTATTAACGTTACAAATGGGCAAAACCATTGAAATCTTCACCATCTCACAGGCTGGCTCAAAACTGTTGAGTCACTGTGATTCTACATTTTGAATCATCTTACTTAACAATCATTGGTATGAGTTTCAGTAACGATTGTCAGGAGGGTCCTCATCGGTCCAACAAATCTTACTATTCACTACAGGCTAATAGAAAAAGATAAGAGTGGAAAGTATGTGGGTCTTTTGTGCTTTGTTTTCTTAGTTTATGTGAAAGGTTTCCTAAAGATGCTTTCCAAGATTGTTAACCCTATTGTCTTTACACTTCAGAACCCCGTTGATGTGTTCTTGTGAGTCCTTGTGGGTGCTTGTGAGTCTAGTTCCAACTGAGTCACATTCTTTGTACTCAAGGACAAGGAATAATGGTTCCAATATTATTTCCTAAATCATTCCCTCCTTTTGATTGCAGATTGGAGCTAACACATTGATGATCAATACCTGGGCTTAGTCAGGCTCCTAGATGGTCATGGCAGGCTCTTTAAACTCATGGTGCTAATTTTCCACTGGATACCATCTGGTTCTTCACCAGAATCTTAAGTAAGGTGATGTTTTCTTTAATCACGTTGCTGAAGTGAGCTGACTTGAGGTACATCAACATTTTAGCCCAAGGCCCTCTTTTGCCTTTTAAGAGTGTAAGACAAAAGAAGATAAGTTTTATTAGGCCTAATACTATCAGGATGCAGACTAAGAATATTACTATTCCTTGTAATAGTGATCTAGCCCATATACTTATTCCTGACTTTTAACCAACCAAATAAATCTGGCATTTGTAGGAGTGTTACAGTATGTAACCAAGTAGCTTGCTGTCTAATTTTTGTATACCGTGTTCTACTTCTCTTGTGTTATTTATTCCAAATGCAGCAAGAGGTATTTACAACAGAACAGACTACAATTTCTTGGACTAATAAAAAATCTAAGACTATTGTGTTATCTAATGTCACCTTGACTAATGAGATCAGAGATTGCTGTTATGCTTCCATCCCACTAGCAACTTTGTCTGCTATTTGTCCCATAGTAATTGATAAGTTCCTTAAAAATTTCTCCAATTCAACTATACCATAAGTAGGAATTAAAGCTCTTAGAAATGACCAACCTCACCCTGAGTGTTGGACCAATGGGCTTTCTTCTGACTCTCATTTTACAATGTGTAACAAATTAACATTACTTTTCATATATTTACTAGCATCATCACTATGACTATCTAAAGGTAATCCTAAAGCTTCCAAAGTGCATTAGCTGTGCATTTCCCAGAAATTTAAACAAGAGATTGCTCATGTAAATTCACTATCAGTTGGAAAGGGATCATCTAAACTAGTATAGTTGGATCCACCACACAAAAACATATATCCATAATGAGCACACAAAGTTTGTCTAGAGGAAATAGAAGGTATAGAAAATTTACATGTGACAACCAAGTTTCCATTAGAGAATACATGATTAGCAAAATAATATAGGATGGGCCTCTCTAGTTGGAGGGCTTCAGTTAATCTACTTAAAACATACTAAGTGTTCTTCCCAAGTGCAGCCTGCCCCTCCTTGGTTTGTCTATTAACAGTCATGGGCCACTTTCTCAGAAGCAGAAATGGAGCTTAAGAAAAAATGAAGTTTGAGCCATGAGATCAATCTCCTCTGAGAATGTGGTTTCTTTGAGATGCATAGCACAGGGGTCAGTTTGACTACAAACATGAGGTATTTCATTAGACACTGTCTTAAAGACTGAACTAATTACTGATTTACCTTAAACATAGCTCTCAGTCTGATCTTTAGAGTCAGTTTCCCAAAACAGACTGAATTCTTCAAAAAAGCACAAAGCCCAGAGCAAAATGGTCTTACTGTTTTACCTGGATCATTGCTTGACTCGAAAGTGACTTCAGGAACCAGTTTTTTTTTTTTTTCCCCTCAAAGCTCAAACTTTAAAAGGACACCCAAAGGCAGTGGGCTGTATGGGTTACCCCAACCTCCATGAAAGCCAAAAATCTGGATTCCAGAAGAGTTACAACTGTTTTGTCATTCCTTCCTTTGAATCATAATTCTGCTATAGAACCTTTGATAAAAAATGTTCAATAAATGGTAGTTGGGCACCATCTTGTTTTTAAGACTCCAGGCACTATAAAGCAAACTAGGAGGTAGAACAGAAATGCTAACTATAATATTAGGACATTTGTCTAAAATAACCAATGAAACCATGACCCTGAGTCTTTTAAACCAAGGAAACAAATCTCATGAGGTGTTTGTCTATATATAAGCAGCACCCAGTAATTGCTTTTTATGTGCCACAATAGCAACTACATTCTGCAAAACCTGATTGTGTATTAATGTAAGTACCCATTGCTGTCAAGCCAATTCTGGTTCATAGCGACCCTATAGGACAGAGTAGAACTGCCCCATAGAGCTTCCAAGGGGCTCCTGGTGGATTCAAACTGCCAACCTTTTTGATTGGCAGCCGTAGCTCTTAACCACTATGCCACCAGGGTTTCCAATGTAAGTACAGCAACATTTTTCTATTAAGGTGCGAAGTGTTTCTTGGGAGGTTAACAAGAAATCTAATGCTATTCTGTTTTCTAAAATCATAGCTCAAACTTCAGACACTTATCTGGTTTTGATATTTACAATTTTGTTAAGTTTACCAACAGAAACTTCTAATTTGAGAGTTAAAATTTCTGAACTCATTAGTTAGATGATTTAGAGATGAAGGAAAATGGTGTTTTATATTCAGAATGTAGGATGTTAAAACGTCAGCAATATTCCCAAATAAAACCAATTGTAATTCTTTCATTTATTCAATCTTATGTAGTAAATTTCTGTTCTACGTGATTCTGAATCAGCTGTAGGCTGTGAACTTATCAGTTTATACACATAAGTTCTGGAAATCTTGATTCAGTCTAGTCACCGTCTTTTTTCCACAAGTCCAAAATAGTGCACCTTTTTGTAGAGATATTTTGGTCAAACATTTTCAGCAAATTAGAAAAACTTACCTGCAGATGACAAAACTTAATATGGCCATGATTAATTTATGAAAATAATACTCTTAAAACTGAAAGACCTGATAGAAATTAATTACAAGATTAATGTAAAAACAAAAACAAACAAAACCCAAACCTGTTGCTGTTGAGTCAATTTCAACTCATAGTCACCAAATAAATTCAGTTTAAATAATTACCTTTAGACAATGTCTCTAAATATAATGAATAGCCTTATTTTCAAAGAGCTCCAGATATACTACATAATTATCTTGAGACATAATACCATATAATCAGGATATACCAAGAGTATGCTAAGATTATCAAGACTCTAAATACCTGAGTAGTAAAAAAACAAAAATATAATATATAAAAATAAAATGTAATATTAGGTAAAAACATAAGAGGAAACACATATAAATTTCAACCCAAAGAGAATCGGGTGCTTCTACTGATTTTGACAACAGGTTCCATGTAATTTATAACATATTAAATAAACCTTTATATAAAAAATTTTTGTTTGTGGCTTTCCCTGAAGTTTCAAAGTTGTCAGGAGCTTATTATAGGTCACTCTGAAACAATACTTAAGGTATTTAACCAAAAATCTTAAAGGTAAAAACTTTAGGCTTTTTTTTAAGCCATGCTGCTTGGTTTTTGACTCAGAAATCTTATTCTAATGAGAGGCCAACCCTTTGCCTTTGAGGCAGATTACATAAAGAATAAATGAACTCTTCAACCCAGTAATCCAAGGAAATATTGTTATTTTAACAGTGAAAAATCGAATTTTTTTGTTTTAATGCCGTTTAACGTTAAAGCTCCTAAATATTTCATAAATTATACCATTAAACTTCAGTCAGACATAGGGTCTTAAAAGCTTGCCAGGGGCAATCTAAGATACATCAATTAGTCCCATCCCACTTGGAGCAAAGGAGAATGAAGAAAACCAAAGACACAAAGAAAATACTAGCCCAAAGGGCTAAAGGACCACATGACTAGAGACTCCACCAGTCTGAGACCAGAAGAACTACATGGTGCCCAGCTATCACCAATGACTGCCCTGACAGGGAACACAACAGAGAAAAATGTAGAACAGAGCTCAAATTCACCTAAAAAGACCAGACTTAATGGCTTGGCAGAGGCTGGAGGAACCCCTGAAACTTATGGCCTCTAGACGTTCAGTTAACCCAGAACTGAAACCATTCCCAAAGGCCACTCAAAAGATTATACAAGAGTATAAAACAAAAAACACAAGTGGGGAATGTGCATCTTAGATCAATCAAATATCCAAGACCAAATGGGCAGCTCCTGTCCAACAGCAGGATAAGAAGGCGGAAAGGGAGAGGAACTGGGTGAATTGACACAGGGAGCCCTGCGGGGGTGGGGGGAATGGGAAGGGGAGTGGGACTGTGCTTTCACGTTGTGGGGATTACAATTAATGTAACAATATGTTTATAAATTTTTTGTATGAGAAATTAACTTGAACTGTAAACTTTCACCTAAAGCACAATAAAAAAAAGAATAGCTATGGGAAAAAAAAAACTTTAGTCAGACAAATAATACTTTTTACCCTTATCAAACAAGTTTTTTTAAATAAACCTCTTAAATGTTATCTTTGTTGCATATCTCTTACAGCACACCACTTTAAATGGCAAAAATGAACATACTCATTAAAAAAAAAAAAAACCAAACCCATGGCCATCAAGTTGATTCCAACTCATAATGATCCTATAGGACAGAGTAGAACTGCCCCACAGAGTTCCCAAGGAGCGCCTGGTGGATTCGAACTGCCGACTCTTTGGTTAGCAGTCATAGCACTTAACCACTATGCCACCAGAGTTTCCAGCATACTCATTAACCTACCTACTGCTGTCGAGTTGATTCCGACTCATAGTGACCCTATAGGACAGGGTAGAGCTGCCCCATAGAGTTTCCAAGGAGCGCCTGGTGGATTTGAACTGCCAACCTCTTGGACAGCAGCCGTAGCACTTAACCACTACGCCACCAGGGTTGACTTAAACTCACCAGCTGCTCCATGAGAGAAAGATGTGGCAATCTGCTTCCATAAAGATTTACAGCCTTGGAAACCCTATGGGACAGTTCTACCCTGTCTCATAGGGTCACTAGGAGTCAGATGTCACTTGATGGCAATGAGTTTAGTTTTTTTTAAGTGTTCAGAACAAGACTTTACACTCAGAGGCCCTCAAAATTATTTGCCACTTATCATGTAAATGGAGATGATCTCTCCTTACCTTGGTTCTGGGTTTGTGGCTGTCAGGTGGTGTAAACTTGACCAAATCACTTGGTACTTCTTTCCATGGTCTCAGGATCTCACACTTAAATTGGAATAATGATATCAGCCATGCCTATCTTGTAAGTCTGCTATGAAAATTAAAGGCAAGAGGTCTGATACTATTCCATAAGAAGGTTCAAAGTAATGAAAATGAGGTCACAGGTAAGGGCATATTCTGCCTATTTGCTGGTAAATGTCTTGGAGCTTAGATTCAATCCCTCTCTGGAACCAGTGATGTTGAAGTTTCTTTTTCACGACAGTTTTACTATAAATCCCTGACCAGAAGGAATTTGGTAATCCGGTAGAAAAGACAAAATACAGACATAAATGAAACAATATGGAATAGTCAGGTCCCTGGGTGGCGAAAACAGTTTGTGCTGGGCTATTAACCTTACTAATGAAGATCAAAGACTATAGCCTTCAGTGGCCTTCAATGTTTCATTCTGTTGTACGTAGGGTCACTATGAGTCAGAACAGACTTGACAATACCTAACACACACACACTAGCCTAGAGGTTGGCAGTTTGAACCTACCCAGAGGTACTGCCGTAGAAAGGTCTGGTGATCTGCTCTGTAAGGATTACGGCCAAGAATACCCTATGGGGCAGTTCTACTCTGTAACACATGGAATCATCAGCAGTCAGAACTGACTCAATGGCAATGAGTTTGGTTTATAAAACAGTAACAAATTCTTCCCTATACTTGAAGACTTTTCTTCTTCTCTTCCCCAACGTTTATACGTTATTGATCAATTAGAAGTCATGTCTTTTTCCTCTTAATTCCTATGGTACTCTGTCTATAGCTTGTATTATAATAACTTCCGTGCATATATTTTCTCCATTAATTCTCCTACCAAGAATGGCTTTGCCAGCTGGACAAACATACTCATCCCTGTGCTTGGACGGGTTTGCCTGGTGATTCTCCTTTTACTCTACTTTCACAGCCGGTGGATATTTCCTTCCTCTTTTTTATGGGTACATTATTTCATTAGTTATGCTAATGTATTCAGTAAAGTATGGTCAAATCTTGCTGACTTGGGAGGCATTGTCTTTCAGACGACTTTGCCTATAAATCAATTACATATGAATACATAGCTTAACTCTTCTAGGACAATCTTATTTACCCAATATTCAGTTTCTTGTGAGACCACCTACTGTAGCATTCTGTACTGATAATTGTAGAAAGTAAATGAATGTTTTACTTATAGCTGCATTTGAGGCTGGTGTGTCAGCCATGTCCTGGACGTCAATAGCTGTTCTGATGGTGTAAAATGGTGTTTTAAGAAATCTCTTAAGCATTGTTCCTCCTTGTAATTATTCACTTCAGCTTAGGTACCCTGCTGTTGCATTATTTCCATGTGCTCACATTTGCATATCCTCATTGTGGTAAACATCTGTACTCATCCTTGCTTCCCTCCCTCCTGACTCAGAAGATGAAGCGTCCCTCCTACTGCTCAGCCCACCGCAATCTGCCTTCTGCCTATTCCCCACGCCCTTCACACTACGATTGGAATTATCTTTTCTGAAATAAAATAATGCATTAAAATTGTCTAATTCAATAAACTTTTTTCAGTCGTTATCTTACAGAACCTCTCTGATACTCTTGGACAAGCACTTCTCACAATTCTATCCTCTATGCTCTTGGCTTTCCTGACATTATTTATTCTGATTCTAGTCACATACGCCAAATCAGTCTTTCTTATTTTCCTTCACAGATTTCTTTACTGCCCCCAAATCTTTAATCTTGATTGTTCCTAAGGGTTCTCCCTGTCTTCGGGCACCACTTTTCTCTCTTTGTCCCCTTGTGTTGGGTGACCTTACCCACTTGCATGGTTTTAATTACCTCTTGTATGCTGACTTCCAAATCTATATTTCAGCCTTGATCTCTCCTTTATTCATACTTGTGTAACTAAGTAGATACAAATTCCTGAGTATTGGCTTATGTTTTGACTAAACTTTAAACTTCTCAACCACATATATTGGTATTAGGTAGATTTTTTTTTTTATGTCCTCACAGAGTTGTTCACAGAGTTATCTTTATATAATCTTCTTTTGAATTCATTCAGTTTAATTAGATATATGGGTTAAAAATGGAAGAAAATTGGACACTTTTTTAACCTTGTGAGAAATTAAAAAAAAGTATATAACTACAGTTGGATATCTTTAGATATAAATCAATTTCCCAAGCTAAAGTAAATAATAATTTAATCAAAGCAATTTTTTACTTTTTAGAAGTTTATTTTGTTCTTTATTATAAAAATACACACTCATTATAGAAAATATTGATAATCAATTAGAAAGACCTATATATATATTTATAAATGTATATATTTAAAATCTCAACTGTCAGAAACTATCCCTGTTATTAATTTGGTATCTTTCCTGCCAGTCTTTTCATTATGGATTTTTTACAGGAACTGTAATATGATTTTGTTTCCAACTTATTTTCCTTCATTATGATGGTAGCATTTTTCCCATTTTATTAACATAACTTCAAATGACTGTATAATGCATGAATGTAACATGGATCATTTAATTTGTCCTCCATTTTGGGAGGTTTGGGTTCAATTTTTTTTTTTTTTTTTTTGAGCAAACTATTTAAAATAACCCTGTGGTAAATCCTTTTTTCCTTTAAATTAAAACAAATATTGAGACATGTATTTAAACTTATTGTTTTTAAAAAGTTCCAACCTGACATTATAGCACACACACCTGAGAATGAAAATTAATGGAATATGAATACTAACATTATCCTTATTACAAAAGTAACTTCTTCTTAAAACTAAAATTTTATTAAATGTAAGAAATGGAATAAGATTTAAATATCATAGATTAGGCTGAAAACTCCTTGAGGATGGAAAATATGTCTTAGATAGCTAGGACACATCTAGGATTTAGCACCTGAAATAAAATAATGCTTATTTTGTTATTTTGAAATTGAAACACCTTTTTTTTAGCCAGATGGAAATTTCTCTTTATTAAAAGTTTCGTTTTACAAGCCCAGCAATAAATTGTTATAATTATTACTTCACCATCTATAATTATTACTTGGCCTATCACAGCTTTGCTCCTGCCTACCTCCTCTGTGTTGTTATTGACAAATATCTCACACATAAATTAAATTTCAATTTGCTGTAGGCCAAACAATACATTGTTATTGTTTTTGTTAGGTGCCATAGAGTTGGCCCTGACTCATGGTAACCCTACATACAACAGAATAAACACTGCTAGGTCCTTCACCATGCCCAAAATCACTGCTAGGCTTGAGCCCATTGTTGCAGTCACTGTGTCAATCCATCTCGTTGAGGGCCTTCCTCTTTTTCAAGGACCCTCTACTTTACCACTTTACCAAGCATGATGTCCGTCTCCAGGGACTGGTCCCTTCTGATAACCTGCCCAAATTAAGTGAGACAAAGTTTCACCACTCTCGTTTCTAAGGAGTGTTCTAGCTGTATTCCTTCCAAGACAGATTTGTTCATTCTTCTGGCAGTCCATGGTATATTCAATATTCTTTGCCAACATCACGGTTCACATGCAACAATTCTTCTGTCTTCCTTATTCATTGTCCAGCTTTCACATGCATATCAGGCAATTGAAAATATCAAGGCTTGGGTCAGGCACACCTTAGTCCTCAAAGTGACATCTTTGCTTTTTAACACTTTAAAGAGGTCTTTTGCAGCAGATTTGCCCAATACAATGTGTTGTTTGATTTCTTGACTGCTGTTTCCATGGGCTTTGATTGCGGATCCAAGTGAAATGAAATCCTTTACAAATCCAATCTTTTCTCCATTTACCATGATGTTGCTTATTGGCCCAGTTGTAAGGATTTTTGTTTTCTTTATGTTGAGGTGTAATCCATCCTGAAGTCTGTAGTCTTTGATCTTCATCACTAAGTGCTTCAAGTCCTCTTCACTTTCAGTAAGCAAGGTAATGTCATCTGCATATTGCAGGTTGTTAATGAGTTTTCCTCCAATATTGATGCTGTGTTCTTCTTCAGTTCAGTTTCTCAGGTTATTTGCTCAGCATACAGATTGAATAGGTATGGTGAAAGGATACAACCCTGATGCACACCTTTCCTGATTTTAAACCATGCAGCATCCCCTTGTTTTGTTAGAATGACTGCCTCTTGATCTATGCACAGGTTCTGCATGACCAAAATTAAGTGTTCTGAAATTCCCATTCTTCAAAATGTTATCCATAATTTGTTATGATTCACACAGTCAAATGTCTTTGAATAGTCAATAACAGGTGAACATCTTTCTGGTATTCTCTGCTTTTTTACAAGATCCATCTGACATCAGCAATAACATCTCTTGTTCCATGTCCTCTTCTGAATCTGGTCTGAATCTCTTTATAAATCCTATCTTTATTTGTTTTTGGGTGTTGTAAATATAACATGTAAACTTAGATACATTTTAATACATATGTACAGTTCCTTGTTGATGTACTGCTGCAACTGCTTCTGAATTATCTTCAGATGAAAATTTTACTTGAGTGTGGTATTCAATAATTTCCACATTCCATTAGATCACCTCTCTTTGGAATGGGCACAAATATGGATCTCTTCCTATTGGTTGGCCAGTTTACTGTCTTCCAAATTTCTTGGCATAGACAAGCGAGCGCTTTCAGTGTTGTATCCATTTGTTGAAACATTTCAATTGGTATTCTGTCAGTTCCTGGAGTCTTGCTTTTCACCAATGCCTTCAGCGCAGCTTGGCCTTCTTCCTTCAATACCATCTGTTCTTGATCATATGCTACCTTCTAAAGTGGTTGAAAGGAGCCCTGATGGCACTGTGGTTAAAGCAATGGGTTGCTAACCAAAAGGTTAGCAGTTTGAAACCACCAGCAGCTCTGAGGGAGAAAGAAGTAGCAGTCTGTTTCCATAGAAACTTACATACAGGCTTGGAAACCCTATAAGGTTGCTATGAGTTGGAATCCACTTGACAGCAGTAGGTTTGGTTTTGGAAATAGTTGAACATTGACCAATTCTTTTTGGTATAGTGACTCTGTTTATGCCTTCCATCTTCTTTTGCTGCTTCCTGTGTCATTCAATATTTTTGCCATAGAATCTTTCAATATTGGATCTCGAGGCTCAATTTTTTTCTGAATTCAATTATTTCAGCTTGAGAAATGCAAAGCATGTTCTTCCCAATACACTACATATCTATTATTTATACAATTGCTTTTTAAATCAATTAACAGAAGAAAGGAGAAAAATATGTACATTTATAGTGTCTTTTATAATCACAAGTAGTCCCTGACTTATGAAGGAGATCGTCCAACAGCTACATTTTAAGTCGGCTCTGACATAAGTCGAATATTCTTTTTTTTTTTTTTAGTTTTCGTTGCCATTGCCTTTTATTATCAGTATCTTTGTAAATTTGATCTTTTTTGCTTTTGGGTGTTGGAAACATTGCGTAGAAACTTACAGATACATTTTATTACATACACACACAAAAATTACACAAATCATAAAGATTTATTCCAACAATGAAGAAGTTGGGCGATGTTGCCATTTGTCAGTTGCAGTAATAACTCCACTTGTGAAATATTCTGGATCATCTGAATTATCCTTGGGAATGGGGATGGCGTAACTAGTCAGAAAATTAGTGGGTTGCCTATATGATCCCTTTTTTTTTTCTTCACATATTTCACAGTAACATCCCACTGCTTTCTGAATCTGCCTATTGACTTTAGCAAAGTGATCTGCATTTGAGTCCATGTTTTCAAGCAACTGAAGCCCCTGATTTAGTTTAGAAAAAAGTCCAGTTAATCCTTTTTTCCTTGTAAAGTTTTTTGACAGCTTCTGTCCTTTCTCTTCCATCTTGTCCAGCTCATCCTTGAATTTTTCGGCAGCTTCAACGTTGGCGCTTCCTGCATCTCCAGTTATGCGGACTTTTTGTAAGCCAAAACTGCCTTTGAAGTGATAAAGCTGGCCCTTAACACTTCTCTTTGTGGTTTCTTCAGGTTTTCAAAAAAGCTGTGTGTTTTTGTTTGAACTGTCAGTAAACTCATAGGAATCCTCTTCTGAATTTGGTTTTCTATCTAACTCATCAATAGCTTCTCCTTCTCATGGACTGACCCTTGCCTCTTCTTTGCTAAAACTGCTGATTTTATGCCAGTTACTCCTTTAACTGTCTTTAAAATTCTATTCTTGTCCTTAAAGATTTTTGAAACAGTTGTATGAGACTGCCCTTCCTCAAGTGCCATTTTGCCAACTTTCTTTCCATCATCATAGGCCTTAATGATCTTCATCTTTATATCCATATCAGAGCCTTCATCACCTTCTTTTTTGCATTAGAACTTTCAGTGGCATGTCTTCTTTTGCTTGACATATTTCTGGAGTATAACTAGTGCAGGTGTTACAGTTAGAGAAACTTGAACAACTTGGCTTCAGATTAACAACAGATGCTTCTTATGCCACAAAACACTGAATAAGATCATGCTGTGGGGTGGTCTGCAATGAAGGTGGTGTCAGTATCTTAAGAGTGAAGTCAGAGCTTTAATGGCTATTGGGTGCATGTGCAGTTCAATTGTTATATATTGTCAGAGTTGAATAATACCCAACTTTCTATCTGTTATAACTCCCAACACCGAAACTGACTTCATTATAGACCAGGCCATAGCCTGCTATCTGACAGTGTTTCAAACATTTAAAAAAAAATCACTAAGTTGAACATCTGTGAGTGAACATCTGAGAATGATAACATCAGCAATTATGTGCTGCAGCATTGTATGTAGTAGATATTGCTAATGATAAATGTACAATAAAAACCCAAAAAATGACAGTCATAGTGGTAGTTCATTGTAACTCGAATACATTGTAGTTCAGGGACTACATAATTACCTTTACTAGTGCTCATTTTTTGTGTGGATTTAAATAACAGTGTGGGGTAACTTGCTTTCAGCCTTTACTATTTCTTTAAGGCAGGTCTGGTAGCAACAGGTTCTCTCAGTTTTTGTTTATCTGCTCTGTAGCAGAAGGCAAAGTCAGGTGGACTCAAAGCACAAATCTGTTAGAAGGGACCACATGATGAAGAATAAAGGTAGCCTCTCTGATTTTAAGGAGCCCCAGGATGGTACAGTTGGTTAAGCACTCTACTACTAATGGAAAGGTTGGCGATTCAAACCTACTCAGAGGTGCTTTGGAAGAAAGATCTGACAATCTGCTTCCAAAAGGTCACGGTCTTGGAAACCCTATGTAGTGGAGTTCTACTCTGCAACACATGGGATTGCCATGAGTTGGAATCAACTCCACAAACAGTTGGTTTGGTTTGGTTCTCTTCTTTTAATGGTTCATGTAATTAAATTAGTCCCATCCAAATAATCTCTCTATTTTAAGGCCACTGTGTCACCTAATGCAACATAATCATTGAGTGATGCTTTATTACATTGATAGGCTCCAGGAATTAGAGCAGAACATCTTTAAATTATGCCTATCACAGCCACAATTGGGTCATATGTCCATTCCTGAAACAGGCACTGGAAAGGGGAATGAGTTCTCATAATTTTCTCAGATGGTCTTCTCGGATAAAATGGATATGTTGGGGTAAAAAAAGACAAGGTACATTATGTACCTACATTATAATAATGCTCTTGGAAAGTGCTAATATGTTCATATATTCTCTTACAATATATTTTTTCTTACAAAGCAACAGGCTATCATCTGTATACTAGTTTCTCCCTTATTTTTCATAATGCTACATGATAGTTCATATATGATAATTAGGACTGTTGTCAATTCAATTTATATTTTCATTAGATTAAAAAAACAGCAAAATCAGACCTTTTCAAAACTACATTCCAAAATATAATGTATTTCTTTTTTTTTTAATTGTACTTTAGATGAAGGTTTACAGAACAAACTAGTTTCTCATTAAACACTTAGTATACATATTGTTTCATGACATTGGTTAACAACCCCACAACATGTCAACACTCTCCCTTCTCAACCTTGGATTCCTTATTACCAGCTTTCCTGTCCTCTCCTGCCTTCTAGTCCTTGTCCAGGGCTGGTGTGCCCCTTTAGTCTCATTTTGTTTTATGGGCCTGTCTACTCTTTGGCTGAAAGGTTTATTACTTTATTACTGACCTGAAAGGACGCCTGGGAGCCATACTCTCGGGGTTTCTCCAGTCTCTGTCAGGCCAGCAAGTCCGGTGTTTCTTTTTGAGTTAGAATTTTCTTCTACATTTTTTTCCAGCTCTGTCTGGGACCCTCTATTGTGATCCCTGTTAGAGCAGTCAGTGGTGGTAGCCAGGCACCATCTAGTTGCACTGGACTCAGTCTGGTGGAGGCCATGGTAGATGTGGTCCATTAGTCCTTTAGACTAATCTTTCCCTTGTATCTTTAGTTTCCTTCATTCTTCCTTGCTCCCGAAGGGGTGAGACTAGTGAAGTATTCTAGATGGCCGCTCACAGGCTTTTAAGACCCTAGATGCTACTCACCAAAGTAGAGTGTAGAACATTTTCTTTATAAAGTATGTTACGCCAATTGAGCTAGGTGTTCCCTGAGACCATGGTTCCCACAGCCCTTAGCCCAGCAATTCAGTCTCTCAGGGAATTTGGATGTGTCTGTGGAGCTTCTATGACTTTGCCGCGTATAAGTCGTGCTGGCTTTCCCAGTATTGTGTACTGTGTTACCCTTCACCAAAGTTAGCACTTATCTATATAGTGTATTTCTTATTAAAATCCACAGACTGAATATTCTGAAATTCTGACCTAGTTTTGTCATTTTTGGAAAGGTAGAGACTTCGAATCATAGCAGGTTGTTCAAGTATTCTAAGATATTTCATTAATCAATAAATATTTGTTATACTTAAAAAATATCCTGTCACCTAACATCTCTTCAGTGAATAGATTATTGTTGTTAGGTGCCACTGAGTCAGCTCTGACCCACAGTGACCCTATGTACAACAGGACGAAACATCACAGGGTCCTGTGCCATCCTCACAGTCGTTACTATGCTTGAGCCCATTATTGAACCACTGTGTCAATCCATCTCAGTGAGGGTCTCCCTCTCTTTCACTGACCCTCTACCAGTGAATAAGAGCCAGTTGTCATATCATCACAAAATCCCAACTTTACCTGTACAATTGTACTGTACCAAATAGCATTTGTATTTTCTCTCCATGGCCAGTAGAGCAGTATGCAAAGTGCTAGAAGGAAAAGTGGATGTCCTAGTAATAGTCATTCGTCATTTTCCTCCTTGTACCATCACATAAGTCCTTGGTAATTCCTGAGAAACTCTCTCCATTTTCTGGATTTGTAAGAACATACTTGGCCTTAGTGTAGATATTTCGATCTGTTTTTTTCAACTCTTAAGTGAATTTAGTTTTGTTTTACTTATATGCAACAACTTGGGTGGTTGTTGAGAAAATTATGCTGAGTTAAAAAAAAGCCAATTTCAAAAGGTCACATACTGTATAATTCCATTTATACAGCATTCTTGAAATGACAAAATTGTAGACATAGAAAGCAGTGAAGTGGTTGCCAAGGACTAGGGAAGGGGAGAGTTGCCTGTGGTTTTAAAAGGGTAGGAAGAGGTATCCTTGTGATAGAATCATCCTATATACTGACTGTGGTGGCTGTCACATAATTCTACACATGTGAAAAATTGTATAGAACTAAATACACACACACAGATAAGTGCATATAAAATTAGTGAATTTTGAATAAGGCAATGGACTGTGTTATTGTCAGTATCCTAGTTGTGCTGTTGTACTATAGTTGTGCACGATATTATCACTACAGGAAAATGAGTGAAGGGTACATGGATCATTCTATTATTTCTTACGACTGCATGCAAATCTACAATTATCTCAAAAGAAAAAGTTTTTTAAAGAAGGATACACTCAAACAGGTATACAACATAATACAAAAATGTTGGTTCCTACTCACAGTGACTCTGTGTACAATAGAATGAAACACTGCCTGGTCCTGCGCCATCCTCACAAATCGTTGCTGTGTTTGAGCCCATTGTTGCAGTCACTGCGTCAATTCATCTCATTGAAGGTCTTCCTCTTCTTCCCTGATCCTCTACTTTGCAAAGCATGATGTCCTTCCAGGGACTGGTCCTTCCTAATAACTCATCCAAAGTATGTGAGACAAAGTCTTGTAGTCCTCGCTTCTAAGGAGCGTTCAGGCTGTACTTCTTCCAAGACAGACTTGTTCTTTCTTCTGGCAGTCCATGGTATAGTCATTATTCTTCGCCAACACCACATTCAAAGGCAATTAAAATAGATAATATTAATTGATATTTAGAATAACTGGAAGCAACAGTATTATGATTATCTAATACTAATGGGAAAACTGTCTCAAGGCTTCTACATTTTGCAGTCCAAATGTGCAGTTATATACAGTGAAACCTGTGAGAGCTGGAACTTGACGGAACTGCTTTGCTTTTCCAGGTCTTGCAAGTTTTCCACCTTTGATAGGGTGCAGTCTTACCACTTTTCTTTTGCTCTCTATTTGTGGAAAATATTTGAGTTTTCCTTCTCCGACAGGCTTCTGCATTACACAAGGTTCTGGCTTTTGCAGGTTTTACTCTAACATGTTGCTATATAAATTGTGACTTCAGTACACTGATCGATTTTAATATCTAATGAATTTTACTGAATCCCATGCTGTATATATATTATTTTATTACATTTGTTATTATAATTAACTCGATGAAAACGAAACAAAACAGAGATCCAATAAATCCATTAACTATAAGCTTGTTTTAAGATATTATGATTCTTTGCCTTCTTGAGGTCACAGTTTATGTATATTATCCGTTGGTAGCCTCTATTTAACTTGCTATCATCAGGGCACTTTAAATGATTTTTCCAATTTACTGAAGACATTTAGAATTCTAACCTTTGAATTTTCAAAGATTTGCCTAAAGCATCCCCAATTTACCCTTCCTCTGCTAGTGGCAACGGTGAACATTTATGGGTTTTGGCTTTTCCCTGTGCATCCCTTGTCTTAAGGGCATGCTGATTTCCTTATAAAGAGTTCTTCACCCCTTATGTAGTCTAGGCAGGAGGCCAGGGAATTCCCAGGACCAGCTTTTCAGAGCCTGATTTTCATTTTGGCTCCTAGCCAGAGGAGCCTTCATCTACCATCCTCCATCTTTTCAGAATAACCAAAGGGCAGGCATATGATCTAAACCCAGCCAATCAAACACTCTATCCTGAGACATTATGCTTGAGTAAATGCTGTGAGAATGAAGTTGGTCTTTGGAGGCCGTTTTCCATGACTGCAGTGTCCAGAGCCATAGCAGGGGCGGTAGAAGCACCAGCAGCAGTGTGGATCCTGATGAGGATGTTCTTTTTCGAAACTCCTATGTTTCAGCATCAGCTTACAGTAGAGATGTTTGACTATCCCCCAATACTCTTTGTTATGGATTGAACAGTGTCCCCCCAAAATATGTGTTGTAAATCCTAACCCCTACACCTGTGATTTGGAACCCTGGTGGTGCCGTGGTTAAGACCTCGGCTGCTAACCAAAAAGATCAGCAGTTCAAATCCACCAGCTGCTCCTTGAGAACCCTATAGGCAGTTTTTCTCTGTCCTGTAGGGGTGCTATGAGTCAAAATTGACTACATGGCAATGAGTTTTGGTTCTTTATGCCTGTGGTTATAATTTGGCAATAGGTTTTCTTTGTTATGTTATTGAGGCAGTATTAGCATAGGGTATGTCTTTTTTTCTCGTGTATTCCATTTTTATTTATTTATTTTTTAATTGTACTTCAGGTAAATGTTTACAGAGCAAATTAGTGAATCCCTTTTGAAATATAAAAGAGCAGATTAAGCAAGTGAAGACAGAGGGGAAGATACATGCAACCTGATTGCCAAGAAACCTAGGAATAGAAGCTGAAATGAGACAAGGATATTTCTCTAGAGTGAACAGAGAGAGAGAGAGAGAGAGAGAGAGAGAGAGCCTTTCCCTAGATTCAGTGCCCTGAATTCAGAATTCTAGCCTCCTAAACCATGAAAATGGAGGAGGCCTGGTAGCGCAGTGGTTAAGAGCTTGGCTGCTAACCAAAAGGTTGGCCATTTGAATTCACCATCTGCTCGTTGGAAGCACTATGGGGGCAGTTCTTTGTCCTATAGTGTTGCTCTGAGTCAAAATTGACTCAGTGGTAACATGTTTGGTTTGGAAACCCTGGTGGCATAATGGTTAAGAGCTATGGCTGCTAACCACAAGGTCAGCAGTTCAAATCCACCAGGCACCCCTTGGAAACTCTATGGGGCAGTTCTACTCTGTCCTATAGGGTTGCTAAGAGTCGGAATCGACTTGATGCCAGTGGGTTTGGTTTTTTGGTTTTAACCATGAAAGGAGCGCTGGTGGTACAGTGGTTAAGAACTCGGCTGCTAATGAAAAGGTCGGCAGTTCTAATCCACCAGCCGCTCCTTGGAAACCCCATGGGACAGTTCTACTCTGTCCTATAGGGTCTCTATGAGTTGGAATTACCTTGAAAAACTCAGAAAATAAATTTTTGTTCATTAAAGCCACCCACTTGTGGTATTTCTGTTATAGCAGCACTAGATAACTAAAACACTCTTCTTCCATAGTAATAGAATTTTTAGTGGGGTACATAGCTCCTCAGAATAAAGACTAAATTTTCCATTGCTTTCAAAAGTGGCCAAGTGACTGGACTCTGTCCAGTGGGATGTAGGCTGGAGTGCATGGTTGCTTCAGGGACTCTTTCTTATGAGAAAATGTATGATCCCTTTACTCTTTTTTCTTTTTCTGTGCTGCCATTAGATCAGGAGGACTAGGGCCGTGCCCTGGGGATGTTGAGCTGGGAGAAACCTGAGCATTATTGATTTTGTAGAATGGAACTGACATCTTCCAGACATTTCAGTAAGAAAAAAATAAACTTCTAATTCATTTAAGCAATTGTTGCTTAAAGGCAAACTCCATCATAAATATTATTCGGCTCTTTGGTTTTCTAAAATTACTTGGTTCCAGCTAGTCCCAAACCTAACCCATTGCCTTCTTCAAATTCTACAGTCTTCTTTCACATTTTATTTTATTTTTGCAATAAATCCAATTTTACTTAGGTTAATTGGTTTCTGTAGTTAGTAACTCAAACACTAATTTTTATTGTATCATATCTTAATTTAGTGTTCTTAACTCTCTTTTCACTCATGTATATGCTTTAGTTAATGGCTAAACATTGTTTTAGAGGAGGGGAAAGAGAGACTTCTTGAAGTAAAGCTTAGCATTTGAGAACAAAAAGAACAGTCTATTTTTCCTATCCTATCGTGGTTAAACAATCGACTAATAACTGAAAGGATAGAAGTTTGAACCTATCCAGAGGTGCCTCAGAAGAAGGGCTTGATGACTTCCAAAAGTTTTCACAGTGATGAAAATGCTATGGAGTGCAGTTTTACTCTGCAACACATGGGGTTGCCATGAGTCAAAATTTATTCAATGGCAACTGATTAAGGTCTCTGAGTGGGGTAAGCTATTTGTGATCAGCTACTAACCTAAAGATTGGCGGTATGAAGCCACCTAGCAGTGCCATGGAAGAAAATCCTGGTGATCTTCTTCCAGAAAGATCACAGCCAAGAAAATCCGTAGCATAGTTCTACTCTGTAACACATGGGGTCATCGTGAGTTGGAATTGACTAAAAGGCAATGGATTTTATCGTAGTAAACTATCTTAAAAGAAATACCTGTCAGCTTGTAGAGCTGATGGATAATAGCAGCATTATGGCTACAAATTTGCGGTTTCTTACAAATCTTTATTCATGAAGTAGAACTGTGGCAGATGTAGAGAAGATACTGGCTCAATTGTTTATAAGTAAGCCACGTTAGGTATCTGGGAACAACTTCCTATAAGAAATCACTGTCCATTCAGATTGCCATTGTTGTAGGTGCCATTGAGTTGGTTCTGACTCATAGTGGCCCTGTGTACAACGGAACAAAACACTACCTGCTCCAGCACTACTCTCGCAATCGTTATGTTTAAGCCCATTTTTGCAGCCACTGTGTCAATCCATCTTGCTGAGGGTATTCCTCTTTTTCGCTGACTCTCTACTTTATCAAGCATGATGTCATCTAAGGGGCTGGTTCCTCCTGATAACATGTCCAAAGTACGTGAGATGAAGTCTCACCATCCTCCTTCCAAGGAGCATTTGGGCTTTACTCTTCCAAGACAGATTTGTTCATTCTTCTGGCAGTCTGTAGTATATTCAATATTCTTCCCCAACACCATAATTCAAAGTCATCGTTACTATTGAGAAATGATTTATAAACACATCAACTTTCAGTGGTCTCCAGTACTGCTCTGCTAACTCCTTTCAGTTAATGTCCAGCTTCTCCTCTCACACCCTCAGCCCATCTACCACTCTGCTTTTTCTAGTTTGTTGGAATGCAAGGGTGATCTGGCTATAGCATTAAAAAAAAAAAAAAAACCCGTTGCTGTCGAGTCGATTCTGACTCATACAGACCCTATAGCTTGGCACTCCGTTAATCTCTAGTGTGGCTTGGAACAGTCTAGCTAACAAGGCAGCTGTCTTAGTCATCCAGTGCTGTTATAACAGAAATACCACAAGTGATGGCTTTAAAAAAGATGAATTTGTTTCTTCATGGTAAAGTAGGCTAAAAGTCCAAATTCAGGGCATCAGCTCCAGGAGAGGAAGCCTTTCTCTCTCTGTCAGAGCCTTCTCATCAAACTTTCCCTGGAGTAATTGCTTCTCTGCACAGGGACCCTGGGTCCAAAGGATGTGCTCTGCTCCCAGCACTGCTTTCTTAGTGGTATGAAGTCCCCTGTCCCTCTGCTTGCTTCTCTATTTTATATCTCAAGAGATTGCCTCAAAACACAACCCAATCTCCTAGATTGAGTCCTGCTTCACTAACACAACTGACACCCATCCTCCTTCATAACATCATAGAGGCAGAATTTACAACATACAGGAAAATCACACATTACTGGGAATCTTGGCCCAGCCAAATTGATTCTCACATTTTTGGGGGGACATAATTCAATCCATGACAGTAGATGTTCTTTCTACTACTCCCTTCTTCATATGTTACCCTCCGGAAGCTGTTCCCTTCTCCCAGGATAATGAATTTCCTCTAACAAGGCAAGTTTTTCATCAGACAAGAGTATCTAAGTAACTGCATTTCCTTATTGGAATCTCTAAACAAGCATTTATCACAGTTGATTGCACCCTCTGGCAGAAGCGTTTACCAAATAATAGTTAGGCAGGAATGGTCAAAGAGCCTGAGCCAGGGTTGGGAGATGGTCCAGGTGCAGTGTATATTCTGCTGTTTGGCTGCTGTTGTCTTGTATGTCAAGATGAGGCTCAAGAACTGATACATTCCTGAACTCTAAATAATTTCAGGAAAAAAAATTATAGGGAACACATTGAGTGGTTATGGGACTTTTGTTATAAATATGGAACTTCTAGCAAGTAAAATGTCAACCGGATGCTAAATCCTGTGGATCTTACACATTTTCTGTTGTTTCTAGATCAACTTTCTCATTTCTAAGAAGAGAGAACTAAGGCCCTAATTGGATATAATTTGCTTAAGCCAAACAGTTAAGTAAGAAAAATCAAATTTTTTGGCTTCTGGATAGTCTTTCTAGTA
Organism: Elephas maximus indicus; assembly: GCF_024166365.1. Taxonomy (NCBI): domain Eukaryota; kingdom Metazoa; phylum Chordata; class Mammalia; order Proboscidea; family Elephantidae; genus Elephas; species Elephas maximus. The sequence continues at coordinate 55,522,679 of NC_064823.1, forward strand.
CAGGTCCTCCCTGACATACAATGGGGTTCCGCTCTGATAACTACATTGCAAATTGATTCTGACATGTCGAATACCTCATTTTTTTCTATTTTTCATTATTATTGCATTTTGTTATCAATATCTTTATAAATCCAATCTTTATTTGTCTTTAGGGATTGGAAACATTACCTATAAACATCTGGGAGTGAACATCTGTGAATGGTAACATTGGCAAATTATGCCGCAACATTGTGTGTTGTATTACTAAGGATGTTGCTGTTTTTGTTGTTAGGTGCCCTCGAGTGGGCTCTGGCTCATTGCAAGCCTATAGGACAGAGTAGGACTGCCCTATACGGTTCCCAAGAAGCAGCCTGTGGATTTGAACTGCTGACCCTTTGGTTAGCTGCTGGGTTCTTAACCACTACACCACCAGGGCCCCAATACTAAGGAAAAGATGTCAAAAAAAAAAAGGACTGTCACAAGTGTGGTTCGTTGTAACTAGAACATGTCGTAAGTCAGAGACTACTTGTACTTGATTTTAAGCATCCATGGTCAATTGTAATCTCCAGTCTACTTTATCGTATTATACGGTTTTATCATATATTAGCACTAATATAAAAGTATATACATTTTATAGAAATTAATGCTTAATTTCTATACTTTTCTGATGTATTTCATTACAAAGAAACCTCTATTTTCTTTGGGTTACTTGAATTATTCACCCAATGCTGAAATTCTGGTTATTGTGTTCATGTATAAGGACGTAAAAAAGTGTCTAGGGAATAATATGCTCTCAAAAACTTCCCTCTTTATTATATAGGTTACCTGGTAAATTATCTAGATGTGCAAGTCTAACTAATTCTATATGTGAATTAATAACAGAGCGCGAACACCTTTATTAACATAAATTGGTGAAATTGTGCCATCTAGTGCCCTTTACTGAAAAATAAACTACTTGTATTTTTAACACTGGGTTTGGGTTTGTATTTTTAAAGGAAACCTTGGTGGCCTAGTGGTTAAGTGCTATGGCTACTAACCAACAAGGTCGGCAGTTTGAATCCACCAGGTGCTCCTTGGAAACTCTACGGGGCAGTTCTACTCTGTCCTATAGGGTTGCTATGCGTTGGAATTGACTCGAAGGCAATGGTTTTGTATTTTTTAAAAAAATTTTTAGTCTCTGGAACCTAATATGTAACAGATGAAAACAAGTTTAGAAATCTCTTTGTCCAACCTCTAAATATTACACACAAGGAATAGGAGTTAAAATAATGAAGATAAAGTTAGAACTTATGTCATGAGAAGAGTGTATCCCATGCATGGGAGAGAATTCTAGTTAATCCCTAGGAATTGATACAGTCATTCCAAAAATTCCCTAGTATTTGATTACTACATCTAGTATAACATTCTCTGTGGAATTCTATGGCGTTCTCTATGAAGTATAACATTCTCAGGTCTACCCTGAGAACTAGAGGATAAGAGATTTGTGTGTCTGTGCATGTGTGTTTGCATGGTATGTGTGTGTGTTTTGATAAGAGGTAGAAAAGAGGAACAACAGGTTTCATTAGGATAAACAGGGAATATGAGGTAGAAACAAGAAAACATTGTATTTAAGTGTACTGGTAGCTGAATTTAATTGACAGAAAGCTTTGGGGTTACATTGACCCATGTTTGGGTTTGTGTGAATTTGAAATTACCTGATAACTTAAAAAAAAATTTTTTCCCATATGTTAAGAAAAAAAAAAGAAAGGTGGCAGTGGGATCAAAAAAAAGTAAAATCTGGTACCTTATAAGATAGTTGTGCAGAAACATAACACTGGAATGAATATCAATTTCTTTTAGCTACAAATATGTTAGAATTTCTGCAGTTACCTACCTATAGGTATGGAACATATGTATATCATTTGTGTTAGTTATTTTGACTAATTCAATTAGGCTACAGATTTATTTAGTAACCTTCACTTAATTATTGGCCACATACCATCTCTGACATCTATTATATTCTTGATATTTTTTGTATTTTGAATTGCTATTTAACTTATCATGTTTTTAGGACTTGCCTGTATTAAAAAAAAACAAACAAAAAAAAGAATAAAACCTATTGTGACGGGTTGATTCTGACTCATAGCAGCCCTAAAGGACAGAGTAGAACTGCCCAATAGAGTTTCCAAGGAGCACCTGGTGGATTCAAACTGCCGACCTTTTAGTTAGTAGCCGTGGCTCTTAACCACTACACCACCAGGGTTTCCACTATAGCTGCATGCATATCTATATATCTATAAAAATGTTCGCATGCTTCTCAATGTCTTCTTCATAGTAGGTAATTGATAGATTCCTATTATTTCTTAAGAATGAGGAGAATTTTCCTTGGCCCAAATAGTGATTATTGTCAACAGATCCTTTATATTATAACCATGAAAAGATAGCATGCCTCAGTAAACACATCTGAAATTTTCACAAACACTCATGTAATTTAAAGTGATTATTTGTTTTTAAAGTATTTAAATTCTAACCAAAAGACTTAGCTAAATGATTAAAAAAAATCAATTTAATATAGTCTATATAGCAGACATATGTAATGTGAAGAAAATATGGCTACATATACTTAGTAAAACACTGAAATGCTGAGACAGAATTCCAACAATTGAGAATCTTCTAAAATTATAACAAGCTCCATTGGGACTGTTATGTAAGACAGTAGGTTTTTAAAGATGCCATGTGAATATGTTCTTAAATTTTTAATCAAATTTTATAGTTAAGCCACATGAGATTTGGACCTCAATACCCACATAATTTTCATTTTTAGCATAGCAAGTCCAAATGATGAGAAGTGTCAAATTCAGTGATCTCCAATTTTTGAAAACCCACATACCGTTTTCAAAGGTGACTTTTCATTTAGTCTTCATTTTAGTTTCCTTAGAAGTAAAAGCAAAATGCCTTACCATTCCATTCGGATTTTAAAAAATGAAAGTGTTGCATTTTGTTTTATTTTTCATATTATTCAATGCAAATTACTACTCAACTGGTAAACTTGTACTACCCATTCTAGGAGGATCCAACCAATAGTAACTCATGATAAGGACAGAGAGAGCAATCTAAGATCCCCAGAAAACCCAAGATCAGGCTGATGCATTTGCCTTGATCTCAATCCCAATACTCACAGGGCACCAGAATGAGCAGTTGCCACTTCTCTCAGTCAGGTGATTGGTTATCTACACTGATTTTGGTCAATTATAAGAGTAACATTAAGATCCTTTGCTGTCAAGTTGATTCCTACTCATGGTGACCCTCCGTGTTACAGAGTAGAACTACTTTGTAGGGTTTCCTTGGCTGTAATTTTTACAGAAGCAGTTCGCCAGGTCTTTCTTTTGCAGTGCCACTGGGTGGGTTTGTACCCCAGACCTTTAGGTTAGTAGCCAATCACAAACCATTTGCACTGCTCAGGGACCTATCAAGAGTAACATTGTATCTGCCTTTTTCTGAGAAACTCTCAAGTGTGCAAACTTCATTTAATCCAGTCTTATGTAACTTAAGCCTGTTGCTGTCGAGTTGATTCTGACTCATACCGACCCTATTAGACAGAGTAAAACTGCCACATAGGGTTTCCAAGGAATGGCTGGTGGATTTGAACTGCTGACCTTTGGTTACCAGCCGAACTTTTAACCACTGTTCCACTCTTCATGATCCTACATTTACTGGCAAACCACTCCCAAATCCCTCTCTACAACTCCCTTGGTGCACCTCACCAGACCACATGTGGCTCTGTCTCTAATTATGTTTACTTCATTTGGCTTTTAACTTTGCTCATCACAGTATTGTCTGAATCAGGGTATGGTGAGGGGCTATTTCCCAAGGCCCCTCAAAGGGTGTTTTCCTGTGCCTTGCAACCTCTACTGCAAACTCTGCCTGATTTACCTCTCACCATGTTCTTGCTTCACCTCATTCATGGCATCAAAATAATACAAATATTCCACAGCTCTGCCTCCTTCTTTCCCTGGCTTGTCTTTTCTATCCATTAAGTTTTATTAAATAATCCTGAAACATTTTCCTCATTCAGTCCTATACCCATATGCTCTGAATTCCTGACTGATCTGCCCATTCAACAATTAAAATAAAGTTAACGGTAAAAAATTCGGCAAGCCAGCAATTCCTGTTTGTAGCCTCTTCTGAGTATTCTCATTAGGTCCTAAATTCACATACCTTTGATTTAGATTTTTTAGTATTTATATTTATATATGCATATAATTTTACAAATAATGCATAAATGTCATCATGTATTATACATAAAGCTTTAGTGTGGTCTCTCCCCTTTGTTCCTACATTTTCTCCCCATTTTAGGTTATCTATTTTTTTTATATTAATAACCTAGCATAATCCTTCCATATTTTCTCCATGTTTATATATATATAACATGTATGGAGGAAACTCTGGTAGCGTAGTGGTTAAGTGACTGCTAACCAAAAGGTTGGCAGTTCTAATCCACCAGGCACTCCTTGGAAACTCTATGCGGAAGCTCTACTCTGTCCTGTTGGGTCTCTATAGGGTTGTTATGAGTTGGAATCGACTCAACAGCAACAAGTTTGGTTTTTTTGGTTTGAACATGTATAGATTTTTTAAGAATAATTCTTTGGTTTTACAAAAATGATGTCATATATACTTTTTTGACTCTTGCTCTTCTCAACAATATCTCATGGAAATCATGCCAAGTAAATGAAATGACTTTAATTCTCTTTAAAGTGGTTGCGTAGTATTCCATGGCGATATGATTTACCTAGTCATACCCCTTATTAATAGGCATTTAATTTTTTTGACATATTGCACAATGATGAAATAACCAAATTTATGTTTAAGTATATATATTCAGATGTATATATGAATACATGCATATCATTTCATGATGAAATATTTATTTTTATAGGATATTTATGGAATATTCATAGATAGCATTCCCCAAAAAGTGACAATTCACGTTTCTACCACCTGTTATAAAATTATAGTTTCCTGCATTCTTCCAGAAATAGGTTTTATTGGTCTTTTAAATATATGCCATTCTGATTGGTAAAAAATGATATTTCATTGTGACCCCAATATGTACTTCCTGACTACTAGTGCACTTGGATATGTATTTTGGTTATTTTCTTCTTTGTATTTCCTCTTTATATTTTTTCTATTTTTCTACTGGGCTTTCTTTCCCTTCTTGATATTTTGTAAGACTTTATTATATAGTGCAAATATTAAGTCTCATTCTGTTCTCTGTATTGCAAGTATTTTTTCTGAAGTTATTGCTTATTTGTTGATTTTTATTTACGGCATCTTATGTTACGTGTTTTAAATTTTGATATTGTCATACAATGACTATATTTTCTCTTAGACCTTCTAAGTCTCTAGAGTTAAGTACATTTCCTTTGCCCACGCATATAATCCTTTAGATTTTTGTGTATGAACATTATTTTATGTTTTACATTTAAGTATTTAGAATATCTGGAAATTATTCTTCTAAATGTGTGATACAGAGATAAATTCTATTGTCTTATAAATGTGCAGTCAGTTGTGCCAGTAGAATTTATTAAAGAGTCCATCACTTTCCCACTTAATTAAAATGCCACCCTTGTCTATATGAAATGTTTACATATACTGAGAATCATTTCTGTATTCTTTCTTTAGTTCTGCTCATCTATTTGCCTTTTTCTATGCCAATACTGCATTGATTTTATTATAGTGGCTTTACAGCCACTGTATTTTCTGACATTTGGTAATGGGAGTTACTGGTCATCATTCTTCTTTTTCATAATTCTTTTTACCCCTACATTAATTACACCAAAAAATCGGCTGTGATTCTATATACTGTGTTCCCATTTAACTTTGATGTCTTATGCCATTTTCATCACATATCAAAGGTCTGTGCTACCCACATGACTTATCACTGCTGATGTTAACCTTGATCACCTGTCTCTGGTGGTGTTAGGTTTTTCCACTGGAAAGGTATTCTTTTTTTCCTGATTCAATACTGTACTTTTTGGAAGGAAGTCACTTTGTGCAGTACACATTTAGATTGAGAAGTTATACACCACCTCATTTAGGGGGATTATCTACATAAATTATTTGGTATTATCGTAGTAATTTTATATTTTAAGATATGTTAAAGTTTCTTTGTGGTCAAATGAAAGACTTTGGGTATCAGGTGTAATGATTTTATCTTCCAATACTTATCTTCTATTTGATCTATCTAGTTTTGAAAGAAGTGACTTGAAGTATTCTACTATAATTGTATTTTTATCATGTAATCCTTGCATTTCTAATAGTTTCTGCTTTGTGTATTTTGTTGTTACATAATTTGATGCATGCAGTTTTGTTATTGGTGTATATAATCTTTGTAAACTTGGTTTTTATCAGTTCTTGATGTCTCTCCTAGTCCTGTGTGGTACATTTAACTTTATGCTTCCCATAGTCTGCTATTCTGCTTCAGGTTTGTTTGCTTCTCCTGGTGTCACTTGGCTCATTCCTTTATTCTCAACCTTTCTTGGTGGTTTTTTTTAATTGTACTTAAAGGGAAAGTTTACAATTCAAGTCAGTTTCTCACACAAAATCTTATACACACCTTGTTATGTGACCCTAGCTGCTCTCCGTACAATGTGACAGCACACTCCTCTCCACCCTGTACTTCCCGTGTCTATTCAACTGGCTCCTTTCCCCCTCTGCCTTCTCATCTCGCCTCCAGACAGGAGCTCAGTGTGTTTTCAGTGACTCTTGTAAATAGCATATTTTGAGATTTAAAAAAACAAACAAATGCAGTCTGACAATTTCTGTCTTTAATTCATATGCAAGACACATGCAAAATCATGTGGTTGATTTTATTTCTTTTAATTTTTAGTATTTATATTATAGTCATGCACTGCTTAACATCCATTCAGGCAACGTCTGACTGCATATATGTCTGTGGTCCCATAAGGTTATAATAGAGTTCAAAACTCCTGATTGGAGCAATAATACAGTAATTATAATGTTTTAATGCACGTCGCAAAGTAGTGCCATTTGTTATTGCAAACTATTGTAGTACCTCCCCCCAAAACAAAACAAAACCATTGCCATCAAGACGATTCTGACTCATAGCGACCCTATAAGACAGAGTAGAACTGCCCCATAAGATTTCCAAGGAGTGGTTGGTGGATTCAAACTGCTGACCTTTTGGTTAAGCAGCTGTAGCTCTTAACCACTGCAGCACCTGGGCTCCATTGTATGCACAGTACTTCAAATTTTCAATATAATAGGCTTTACAGGGTGGGGGGGTTGGTTCATAACTACGGGTTGTATGTAAGTCAGACATTTTTAACCCGGGGACTGCATGTACATAATCTGGTTTTGCACAAAGTCCAAATCACATACCGTCCTATTTCTCAGAACGTATCGTGGACATTTAAGCAACACATTATTGTCTATCAGTCTTCATTTTCTTTTCCTCGTTTATGTTGGCTTGATCTAGTGATTACTCATTCTAGTTGAGGAATTTCCAGGTGCTCTTATTGCATTAGTTTTTATCCCTCTCCTCTAGCAACTTTTTTTCATGTTCTGAATTCTATTTATTTTGACAGATAGCTTAATGGGCCCGTGTCAGCTTGTTGGAACATCCTCAGTGACAGCATTCTGGAAAGTGGTAGAAAGTGAAGTCTATCCCATGTGGAAGACAGGCCTTCTCCATTTCCCCTCAGGCCTCAGAAATCGTTTTACTTAGGAGAGAATCAGATATATTAAAGTTGGTAGTGGTGGGGAGGAAAGTCTTAAAGTTATTATATTCTCAGAATGTAAAGGAGTGTAAGATTCACTCCCTTAATTACGTATTTTTAGAACCACACAATTGCACTAAGCGTCTTAGAAATTCAATTTAATCCAATAAACATTTATTGAGCATGTTATATTTGTAAGACTCATGATCACAGTATGATAGATTAAGCAGATACCATCAGCTGATTCTCTATCCGACACTCTTTTTATTTAGACATATGATCTCTTTGCATGTACCTTCGTATTTATAATTGGTATTTAAGTAGGATAGAGGGGCTAACTAGTATAATAAAAAAAAAAAAGTATAATAGACATACTTAATAAACTCTAATAAGTAGAAACCCTGACCCTGACCCTAGAGAACCCTGTAATTCTTGGCACTATCTGCAGAAACCTGGCTCCTTTAAATTCCCAAATTTTCTTCTTTGTGTTTTTTTTTTTTTTCCTGACAGAACAATACTCTTCAAATGGATAACACAAAGTATCAGCAACATGGATAACTGTGAAAAAACTCTGTTGTGTTGTTGTTAGGTGCTGTCGAGTCAGTTCCAAGTCATAGAGACCCTACGTACAACAGAACGAAACACTGCCCCGTCCCGAGACATCCTTACAATCATTGTTATGCTTAAGCTCATTGTTGCAGCCACTGTGCCAATCCACCTTGTTGAGGGTCTTCCTCTTTTCCGCTGACCCTGTACTCTGCCAAGCATGATGTCCTTCTCCAGGGACTGATCCTTCCTGACAACATGTCCAAAGTACGTAAGACGCAGTCTCGCCATCCTTGCTTCTAAGGAGCATTCTGGTTGTACTTCTTCCAAGACAGATTTGTTCGTTCTTTTGGCAGTCCATAGTATATTCAATATTCTTTGCCAACACCACAATTCAAAGGCGTCAATTCTTCTTTGGTCTTCCTTATTCACTGTCCAGCTTTCACATGCATATGATGCAATTGAAAATACCATGGCATGGGTCAGGCACACCTTAGTCTTCAAGGTAACATCTTTGTTATTCAACACTTTAAAGAGGTCCTTTGCAGCAGATTTACCCAATTCAATGCGTCTTTTGATTTCTTGAGTGCTGCTTCCATGGCTATTGATTGTGAATCCAAGTAAAATCAAATCCTTGACAACTTCAATCTTTTCTCTGTTTATCACGATGTTGCTCATTGGTCCAGTTGTGCGGATTTTTGTTTTCCTTATGTTGATGTGCAATCCACACTGAAGGCCGTGGTCTTTGATCTTCATTAGTAAGTGCTTCAAGTCCTCTTCACTTTCAGCAAGCAAGGTGGTGTTATCTGTATAACGCAGGTTGTTAACAAGGCTTCCTCCAATCCTGATGCCCTATTCTTCTTCGTATAGTCCAGCTTCTCGATTATTTACTCAGCATACAGATTGAATAGGTATGGTGAACGAATATAACCCTGACGTACACCTTTCCTGACTTTAAACCAAATAGAATCCTCTTGTTCTGTCCGAAAAACTGCCTCTTGATCTATGTAAAGGTTCCTCATGAGAATAAGTAAGTGTTCTGGAATTCCCATTCTTCGCAATGTTATCCATAATTTGTTATGATCCACATAGTCGAATGCCTTTGCATAGCCAGTAAAACACAGGTAAACATCCTTCTGCTATTCTCTGCTTTCAGCCAGGATCCATCTGACATCAGCAATGATATCCCTGGTTCCACGTCCTCTTCTGAAACCAGCCTGAATTTCTGGCAGTTCCCTGTCGATATACCGCTGCAGCCATTTTTGAATGATCTTCAGCAAAATTTTGCTTGCATGCGATATTAATGATATTGTTCTATAATTTCCACATTCGGTTGGATCACCTTTCTTGGGGATAGGCATAAATATGGATCTCTTCCAATCAGTTGGCCAGGAAGCTGTCTTCCATATTTCTTGGCATAGGTGAGTGAGCACCTGCAGTGTTGCATCTGTTTGTTGAAACATCTGAATTGATATTCCATCAATTCCTGGAGCCTTGTTTTTTGCCAATGCCTTCAGAGCAGCTTGGACTTCTTCCTTCAGTACCCTCGGTTCCTGATCATATGCCACTTCTTGAAATGGCTGAACATCGACTAATTCTTTTTGGTATAATGACTCTGTGTATTCGTTCCATCTTCTTTTGATGCTTTCTGCGTCGTTTAGTATTTTCCCCATGGAATCCTTCACTATTGCAACTCGAGGCTTGAATTTTTTCTTTGGTTCTTTCAGCTTGAGAAACGCTGAGCATGTTCTTCCCTTTTGGTTTTCCATCTCCAGCTCTTTGCACATGTTTGAAAAACCTTTAGGACATGAATTAATCACAGTTTTTTTTTTTTTTAGTGTGGTTTATTCTTTTTTGAATTAGTGACTATTCATGTTTGGTTGTTCTATAACATTTGAAAGAATTGGCTTACTCTAACCAGATTTAAAGTGCTAAGCTAATAGCAAATGCAATGTTGTTTGGCTGCTATTTTATTACACATTTTATTATATTTTCAACCATTAATTCAATAAACATTAAAAATCTGTTCTTTAAAATGTGCTACACTTGGTGCTGTGAGGGATTGAAACATAATGCTCTCTAGAGTTTAGCATTCGTGGGTCAGAAATGGAGCAGAACTTTTCCAGGTAGAGGTAAAACCTTGAACAAAAGCCTAGAGATGCTTTTGATTTGTGCAGGATTTGTTTGACCAATACGTACATCACGCCAATGAGAAGTAGTGGAAGAGTTAAGAATGGAAAGAGAGATTGTCTTGTTTGAAACATTCAATGCCAAACTTATTCGGCAAGCAATAGGAGATTTCTGAGCAGGAGAGTGACAGTCTCAAAATCATACTTTAGAAGACTAACCTAGCTGCACTGTGTGGGATAAACTGCAGCAGAGAGTTGCAGGAAGGAATCCAGCTGAGCTATTATTAGAATGGACCAAATCAGCGGGGTTGAGAGCAACAACAAAGTAATGACAGTAACAATGGGGCTGAGAGGTGGATTTCAGAGAGATCACAGAGGTGGAAACAATAGAACTTGGCAGCTGTTTGGATGTGGGAATGAAAGGAGTGGAAGCAGTCTAAGAGGTTTCAAGCCTTCTGTCTGGGAGGATGATTCTCTTATGAACAGAAATAGGGAATTAGGAGGAAGAACAGGCTTTACAGAGAGAAAAATGAATAAAGGTTTGGGAATATCTAATTGCAGTGTTGATGAAACCCTTATATTTAGGTGTTAAGCAGACACTTAGACATGCAGGATTGGAGAGCAATACATTCAAAGGAGATAAATGAGTTACGAAAATAGATAAAATTACTGTTTTGGATTGAATTGTGTCCCCCTCCCCAAAATATGTGTTGTAAATCCTAACCCTATACCTTCTGGTTATAATCCCGTTTAGGAATTGGTTTTCTTTGTTATGTTAATGAGACAGTATTAGTGTACGGTGTGTCTTAAATCAATTTTTTTTGAGATATAAAGCAGCAGATTGAGCAGGTAACCAAGCAGATATGGGAAGACAGCGGCCATGTCACATGAGATCTCCAAGAAGCCAAGAAACAGAGGTGAAAAAAGAGACAAGGACTGTCCCCCAGAGCCAACAGATAGAGAAAGCCTTCCCCTAGAGTTGGTGCCATGAATTTGGACTTCTAGCCTCCTAAACTGTGAGAAAATAAATTTCTGCTTATTAAATCCACTCATTTCTGTTTTTTTTTTTTTTTTTTGTTATAGCAGCACCAGGTAACTAAGGCAATTACCCATGGAGAAAGAGAGGAGGCTGAAAAGGAAAAAAATTAGAGGAGAAATAGGAGCTGTCAAGAGAAATTCTAAGATAAACATGGAGAACAGAGTAATTTGGACACCAAAGTAGGGAAGGGTTTCCTAAAAGGTGGATTATGGAAGAGAGATGCTTTTCTTTACACTTTTTTTCTTAATAATGGAACCTGATACTCAGCAATGGGCTATATTTCCCCGCCTCCTTTATAAAACTAGATGTGCCTATTATTCCTATTGGGCCAGTGAGATGTAAGCATATATTTTGTGTGTTACTTACAGAAGTCTCTTTGAAAAGGGAGGGAGCACGCTTTTGTTCTCATCCTCCTGCTGTCTATAATGGGTGGAGCTCCAGCAGATTGTTTTTGGACCATGAAGTGATATGGAGCAGCATGCTAGAGCATCCTTGTTCCCTGCCATCCAAGAGCCACCATATCATCTGTCTTAGTTATCTAGTGCTGCTATAACAGAAATACCACAGGTGGATGGCTTTAACAAACAGAAATTTATTCTTTCACAGTTTAGGTGGTTAGAAATCTGAATTCAGGGCATCAGCTCTAGGAGAAGGCTTTCCTTCTCTTTTGGCTCTGGGGGAAGGTCCTTGTCATCAATTTTCTCCTGGGTCTAGGAGTTTCTCCACGCAGGGACCCCGGGTCCAAAGGATGTGCTCCACTCCCGGCTCTTCTTTCTTGGTGGTAGAAAGTCTCTCTCCTCTTTGCTCAACTCTCTCTTTTATGTCTCAAAAGAGATTGACTCAAGATACAGCCTAATCCTGTAGATTGTATCCTGCCTCATTAACATAACTGCTTCTAATCTTGGCTCACTAATATCATAGAGATTAGGATTTACAACACATAGAAAAATTATATCAGATAAGAAAGTGGAGGACAACCACATAATACTCGGAATCATGGCCTAGCCAAGTTGACATACATTTTTGGACGATACAATTTAATCCATAACACCATCCCTGACTGACTACCTCTGGAATTTTTTTTTTTTTTTAAAGGAGAAATAACCATACAGCCAAACTCAAGTAAGAATTGAGAAAAAAAAATCCTTGGGTGTGGGAATAGAGCACAGTTGGAGGCATCTTTCTCTTAACAGCTACAAAAAACAGGTTCTGGAGTCAAGCTGACTGGCTTTAAATCCAGCTCCATTGTTCATTAGCTATGTAACTCTGGGCAAGATATTTAACGGCTCTAAGCCTTAGCATCTTCATTGATAAAGTGGAACTATTAATAGAACCTACGTTATTGGTTGTTTGAGAAATTAATATTTATGTAAAGTTTTTTGGACAGTTCCTGGCAAATTACAGGTGCTTAATAAATATAAGTTTAAAAAATTTAGGTGGTCCCTGATAATATGGTGTAACTTATTTTTCAAACGTATTTCATGAAATCTGGTATGATTTCAGAGTCATATTCAGTCTGCATGTCAGAGAAGCATAAATCTATATTAAACAAAATAATATCCATAAGATATACTTTGTAAACTTCAAATTATTACATAAATATTGTTGTTGTTAGCCTCCATTGTGTCAGCCCTTGACTCATGGCTATCCCACACAAAATGGGATCAACTGTTGTGATCCATGGGGTTTTCAGTGGCTAAATTTTGGAAGTAGATCTCCAGGCCTTTCTTCCTAGTCCTTCTTAGTCTGGAAGCTCTGCTGAAACCTGTTCAACATCATAGTAACACACAAGTCTCCAATGACAGGCAGATGGTGGCTGTGCTTGAGGTGCACAGACTTCCCTCAAGGGAAGTAAGAACCATCACTGCCCATATACAAATATAAATCTTTACTATTCTAACTTGGATGCATATAACTTTACAATGTGACTTCTTATAACATCGATAAGCTGTATTTATTCTATTTTGATGTGCTCTGAATGATTTATTGTTATTTTCTTAAAAAAAAGCATAACAATGGAAAACCAATAAGTCATAATGGGTTGAAGAACCAATTTTGGTTTATAATACTCATAAAGCATGAAGTGACCTATTTAAGGCAGAATTTCCACCCCTCATTCGAGATTCCACATATCACCTCATTATCTACATAATCCTCAAAGTGTTATAAAGAAAAATTGGTGACTATTGAGTTCTTCGCTGCAGCTCATATGCAATAAAGAGTCAATTTTAGTTCTTGAATCTTGCTCTTGTTCGAGCCCCATTTTAAAGTTTATTCTGATGGAAGGTAGTACAGAGAAATGAAAGAAATACAAATTTTAGAGTCAAATAAATCTTAGTTTAAGCATTGGTTCTATCTCTTACCATAGTGTGGAAATGTTTATATGGCATAGTTAATTAGCATTAAAACAGTTTTGCAAGAATGGAGAAATGCTGAATCAAATTATTTGTGCTTATATGTAACTATAATTCTTTGTTCATAGAATTTTAATTTTTTTTAGCAGTACACTCATTCCAGGCTATTCAAGAATATTTACCACCATGAGAAAGAATGAAAATGATTTGCTTTTCTCATTTAAAAATATTTTCAATCCCCAAATATTGTATACCATTCTCGTTACTGATCCACAGGAAAGAAAGAATAGCTAGGAAAGATGCAGAGAACAGCCACAGTGATCAAAGAAATAAAGGAAGGATTTTCAGACTAAAACTTTTTTTAAAAAGGCTTTTCTTTTTTTTAAGAATGAAAAATTCTGGTGGACCAAATATTACAAAATTATGAAGACTGTATAGGTTGTACCTCTGTGGTATGATGTTTAGACAGGATCTAGCTACAAGACAGAAACACTGGAGTTCTGCCACTGATCAGCTACCATTCTCTATGTGGCTCTTGAGGAAAGAAAGTACATGCACTCAGGAAGCAAGCAAGGCAAAGAAACCTCAATCCTAGTTGGTACTTTAGTCTCAAAATCCATGTTAAACAAAAAACAAAACAAAACAAAACAAAAAAACAAACCCGTTGCTGTCAAAGTACCCCATAAGGTTTCCAAGGCATGGCTGGTGGATTTGAACTGCCAACCTTCTGGTTAACAGCCAAGCTCTTAACCACACCACCACCAGGGCTCTAAATCTATAAATGAGCTAGCACAGACTCTATAAAGAACTCCTTATGTCAAGGTTAGGTTCAATGGCCAAAAGTCAAATCACACAGAAAGCAGATAAAGCCTGCTTATCATTTCCATTCCTAATCTCAAACTCAAATCTATTCGAGAAAGGCTAATCTAGGTTACTGCAGACTTGAAGAGCCGGAGGGAGGGTGTGAGACTGTGTACCAGGGTCTACAGCAAAGATGGCCTAGATTTGAATTTGCTCTCTGGCTTTATGTTCTAGTTTAGATCATTAAGGGCAAATGCCCGTAAGGAATGTCCAACAGGAGGCTAAATTACAAGTACCGCTAGATCATCCTCTAGTATAGGTATTTTTTGCTGCTTACTTGTGACTCGTTTCTTCCTATCATAAAATCTAATAACAAGTGTATTCTAGATCTTATCAATGGATATCTGTGGCAGCTTGGGAAAACAAGGTTTAAATAACGTTGAATGAACTATGAGGGTTTCTACAAGAATGCAAGAATTAAAGTATGTGAGAAAGGATTACGATCAGTGTAGAGATTCTTAATGGGAAGAAGAGGCTTCCAAAAACATGTTATATGTCTCCCTCCCTCACTTGTTTTTCTGGAAGCCTCATCTATGTATAAAGTCTGTTTCTTTATTAGAGAATGCCTGAGGGCAGAGGTTTTTCATGTATTTTTGTATCCCCGGAATTTAGCAGGGTGCTGGACCTATAGTATATATCCATCAGTAAGTGTTTTCTGAATGAATAAATAAATTATTCGGCTAGCTATTGGGTAGGGAAAAAAAAGGTACTACAGATACATCACTGCAAAGCATATATAGCTTGTATGGAGATTATGTTTCCATATATGGCACAATTAGACCACAGTAAAAGATGCAGCGAATCGAGATAGAATAAACACTATAAAAATATGGACTAGGCTCAAATTAAAATACTGTAGCTCATTTGGTGGCAAGGCATGCCCAAGGTAGAATTTGTCTAAGCCTCTAGGGATGCCTTAGGAACTGGATAGGATTCTTGCAGGAAAAATTGCCTGGAGCCAACTTTGAGGTGGAGGCTGATGTAAACTTCTTAAGACCAGTGCAGAATCCAGGTTCCTTCTGCCAAGGTTGAGAACCACTGATTTAGTGGGATTGACTGGGCTTTCTGGATGCCTTTGTTTTACAAACAGCGATGAATAAACACTACCTTTGGTTACCTGCCTGATACCGGAGAACAAAAGCAGCTTTTAAATGCACTTGCGTTGTTTTAGCCGGTGAACGTTTCGTCACCTTCTCCCTGCCTCATTGACAGGTTGAACGCAGAAGTGCTTTTCTCTGGAGGTGGGACAAGTGTAGCTGTAGAGTAGAAGGCGAGCTTGCTGAAATCAGGCGTTGCTTCGCACTACTATTTTTGCTGAGTCTCTTTCCAGCCGCCCTGGTTTATAGGGGAGATGGATCAAGGTCAGGTTAGCTCTAACTCCTTTTAAAGCATTTTCTGTGGTTTTTCTGAAGAC
Source organism: Elephas maximus indicus (assembly GCF_024166365.1). Lineage (NCBI taxonomy): Eukaryota > Metazoa > Chordata > Mammalia > Proboscidea > Elephantidae > Elephas > Elephas maximus. The sequence continues at coordinate 55,538,719 of NC_064823.1, forward strand.
TGAAAAGACCCCAAGACCTAAAGTATTCTGGTAAGAACGTACTCTCTTTTTGGACGCTAGTGGAACTGGGTGGAGTCGTGGGCAACCTCGCGCACGCTCAGTGAGCTCGAGCAAGGACAAATAGCCCAACGCTCTTCCCCAGAGTCCGGCCCTCCTCTTCCCCATGCTTCCGGGGCGGAGAAAATGGGCGGAGCCAGGGCCGGAAGCGGGGGGGGGAGGCGAGTATTTCCTACTCGACCTAGCTAAGCCTGTAAGCTCTTTGCAGCTTCACTGGCCGTTTGGTGGGAAATCTTAATCTTGCTGTGCTTCCCTCCACTTTACCACCCGGCTAGAAACCAATGTGGAGGAAATCTGACAGTAATGAGCGGGTGGGGAGATAACCCCTATGGTATATATAAAAAAAAAAAATGGTATAGCTTCTCTATTTATGGAAGTTCTGCCCCAGGCCCGCATAGACTGGTGTCTGCTTTCTTTTGCTCCACGGTTCTAGCCACCCTGTTTTTAATCCTTTTTCAGCGTCCCCCGCCCCCCACCTCCACCCTACCATTATGTATGATCGGGCCCCCCGCTTGCTCAGATTGACTGAGGGTGGCAGTACCGAGGACTGTGTGGGTCCTGGATCCTACCAGGTACCTTTCCTGAAGCAGCAGGCAACAGGTAAGATGGAGGGAGAGCCCAGGCTTCCCCTCTGATAGTAAGCACTTTGCCTTCAGCCTGCTCCACTTCTCTGTGCCTGTAAGTTAAACATAAAGTGAACTTCCATTTGTAATAGCGCTTCATAGGTATAGCAAAACGTGAAGTAGGCAGGGAAAATACTATCCTTATTGTACAGATGAGAACTGCTGAAATAATATCCCGTTTGCCAAGGCTGGTAAGCTTATGGCAAAGAATTCTGCAGTGGTTTTCTGTATCACATTTTCAGTTGTACAGACTAGATCTAGGATTTTGATTTCTTGGCTTTGTTGAATATGTAAGTCTCCAAATCCTGTGTACTTTTTTTTTTTTTTTTTTTTTTACCTTCTGCTGTCTCTTCTTTGTAATCCTGTCTGTCTCACATACCTTTCTTACTGTTCATCCGAAAGGTTAAGATGTAAACTTTGAACCCAGCCAGCGGATCCACAGGAGAAAGATTTGGCGACCTTCTTCCCCAAAGATTACAGGACAGTTCTGCTGTGTCACATGGGGTCATTATGAGTCGAAAAATTCACCTACTGGCACTTAACAACTTCTATATTTATATTTTACAATTTAAAGATAATTCCATCTATTTTTTTCGTCCAGGTGCTTCCTTTCTGATCACACGCACGTTCTCTTTGAACTAAGTGAGAACTCCTTTTTCCCCACATTCTATTACAAAAACCTATACTCTTGAGGGGTGGAGTGGGAATAGGTATTTCTTTTGTTTGTATTCTGGTGATTTTCTGAAGCTTAGTAGAATCCAAATTACAGTCTTCCTTGTTATCTTGAATTTTTCTCTTCCTACACTATGTATTTTTTAAAATTGTTATGGCCACATGACTGATCACGTTAGGGGTGGATTTCATTTCTTTGTGTGGAGTATAAATTTGTCATCTGTCAGTGTTTTAATCTTGAATTTTACTGCTTTTCAGCATCTCATACCAGTATTCTTAGAGCTCATTATGTTTGTTTGTATTTTAATGCCGTTAACAACAAAACTGTTATCAACATCAACTCCCAAACAACCTACTGGCCACCAGTAGCCACTCAAAATGCCTATACCTATGATACTTTTCAATCCTTAGTTTAATTGGACGTAACTTACCAGTATCAGAAACAGTTCTTCTCATGGTATCTATAACATCAGCATTTTCTCCTGATTGTTTTTCCAGCTGTTGGCTTGGCACGGTGCCTGACACGTGGTTGGAACTAATCAACATTTGTTAAATGCTGAATAATGGAATAATATTTCCCTCTTCAACTTTCACAGTCTTCTTTAAAGGCCTGTATTTCTCTAAACACCTTTTACTTCCCATCCTTTGCTTATTGCTCTTTTCACATTTATCTTCTCATTCAAATCTGTAGCTCCAACTGCTACCCATATTCTAATTCTGTTGACTCCCAAAAAAGAGTTTTTAGAGTTACAGATGTTTTGTATTTCTAGGATAAGCTTTCTCCTGATTTAAGTCCTTCAGCATTGCCAATTACTGTTTTGTACATCTTTGCCTCTGTGCTTTGAACTCATTATCTTACCCAGCAAAACTAGCTCCTTTTCTGAAATTCCCTGTCTCAGTCAATCATAAACTTCAAGCTTTGGAATTATCCTAGACTTCTTCTCTGCCTGCCCACTTGTCACTCCCATTGATCATTAAGATTTATTGATTTTCTCATCTCAATTGGCCCCCTTTTCACTGACTTTTGACTTCGTTAAAGCCCTCATTATATGTGTTCTAAATTAAACCAATAAAATATTACTGGTCTGTCTATTTTAGTCTCCAACCCATCTTCCATCTTGTGGTTTGAATGATCCTTTTAAAATATAAACAATCATGTTATTTGTTAAAAAAAAAATCCTTTTTAACACTAAGGTTAAAATCTAAACTCCTTAATATGGTGCATAAAGTTGTTCATGATCTGATTTCTTACTTGGTTTCCTACTTTACTGGCTCTTTTCAGGCACCCATACCTCCGCCAACACTTAACTTACATTTCAGCAATTCCAACTTTACGGATTCTATAAGTTGATGCTCTTTCACCTCTCTTCCTTTGTTCTTCCTGATACCTTTGCTAGTATGCTCTGTCTTCCTGAATAATTTCTACTTTCTCTTTAAGACTCAACTAAAGTGAAGTTTTCTGACTACCTTTTCCCAGGTTTTTCTACTCTGATTTTTTCATGACTCTGTCATAACATTTTGAAACTATAATGCAACTATCTGTTAACTTATGTGGCTGCCTCAATAAAATGTGAGCTACTTGAGGGCAATGACCACGATCTTTAACTCCATTATTCCCTGTTTGTAGCCCAATTCCATAACACAGTGTTCAATTTTTAAAAAATAACAAATTACTTCTTGAAATAAAACTTAAAAAATCTAATTTGCTCCTCATAGTATAGTTAAAAATACTTATGACTTCTGGGAACTCTGCTTTAAAAAAAACAAAAAAACAAATCTACATTCAGTAAGCAAAGGAAATAATTACTGAATGTCCTCGAGACAGCAGACAATACCAAAACATATTAAAAAAAATAGAACAGGATTGCTCCAGAAAGTGACAAAATCAGGTGACCTTCCGGTAGAAGAAAGCACACTGGGGCTACTTGATAGTGAATTCAGAAGTCTAATATTCAGGCCTCTCCATGAGATTAGCAAAGAGATAAAGGAAAACACAGACAAAAATAAAGAAAACAAGACAAAGTCATGGAAAATACAGACAAAATCAGGTAAAACACAGACAAAGCAATGGGGGTAATTCAGGAAACTAATACAGGAAGAAAAGGTCAAAATAAGTAGAAATCATAGAAAAACTGCAAGTACAAAGGAAGAGAGGTGAAAAGCAAAAGAAAGATAAACAAAATTTCAGAAATGGACAGTGCAATAGGCGGTTTTACGAGCAAATTCGAAACAATGTAAGACAGGGTCAGTGAATTTGAAGACAAATCCTTGAATACCACCATGAGGAAAAATCTGAGAAGAGAATGAGGAAAACTGGAGAAAACCTGAGAAAAATGTGGGATACAATCATGAAAAAAATTTGTGCATGATCAGAGTTCTAGAACAAGGGAGAAAATGGAAAACACAGAATCACTGAAGATTTGCTGACAGGTAACTTCCCTAATATCATGAAAGATGAAAAGCTGACCAAGAAGCTCAATGAACCTCACATAGTATAGACCCTAAAAGAAAGTCACCAAGACATACCATAATCACACTTGGCAAAACCAAAGGCAAAGAATCCTGAGGGCAGCTCGAGAAAAATGAAAAGTCATATACAAAGGAGAAACAATAAGACTAAGCTCTGATTACAGCAAAAATCATGCAGGTAAGAAGGCAATGGGAGGACATAAAACCTTGAAAAAAAAAACAAAACTGCCAACTAAGAATACTATATTCTGCAAAACTGTCACTCAAATATGATGGCAAAATTAGGACATTTCCAGATAAACAGAAATTAAGGGAATATGTAAAAACCAAACCAAATTTACAAGACTTATTAAAGGGAGCCCTTCAGTTAGAGAACAAAGAACACCTGACAACAAGCTGAATCTAGGACACAGGACAGCATCAGCCAGATACCAACCTAGATAATGAACTCTCAAGGATAAAACAAATCTGAAAGATATACAACGAGGTAACAGAGATCAATCTGTAAATGATAACAATGTCAGAACAATTGTGCAGGTCTAAAACTTTCAAATGGAGAGGAAGTCAAGGCAATATCAAGTAATAAAAGACTAGTTTAAACTTAGGAAGATGGGGTAGATTTCAGGGTAATCACAAAAAAAGTTAACAAACCTCATCAAAATGAAGAAGAAAAACAAAGTCTCAGTAAACAAAAAATCTACAGAAATGAAACAAACAGAATCACAAACAAAAGGAATTCAGCACAGGAGAGTTATAGGAGCAAAGAAAATGTCAGTGCCATGCACACACACACAAAAACACTACAAAATGATAGCAATAAATTCACACCCACCAATGATCACACTGAACGTAAATTGCTTAAGTGCACCCATAAAGAGGCAGTGACAGAATGGATAAAAAACAGGACGCATCAGTATGCTGTCTACGAGAGACATGCCTTAGAAATAAAGCCATAAATATATTAAAAAACAAAGGCTGGAGAAAATATATCAAGCAAACAGCAACCAAAAAAGTGCAGGAGTGGCAATACTAATCTCTGAATAAAATAGACTTTAAAACAAAATTCACCATAAAAAACAAGGAAGTACATTGTGTAATGATTAAAGGGAGATCCACCATGAAGACATAACCATAATAAATATTTACGCACCCAACGACAGAGCTCCGAAATACAGAAAAGGAACTCTAACAGCACTGAAAATAGAAATTGACAGTTCCACAATAATAGTAGGAGACTTCAGCACATCACTCTTGGTAAAGGACAGAACATCTATAAAGAAACTCAACAAGGATGCAGAAGATCTGAAGGCTACAATCGATCAGCTTGACCTCATTGGCATGTATAGAACACTCCACCCAACAGCAGCAAAGTACACATTGTTTTCCAATGCACATGGAACGTTCTTCATAACAGACCACATCTTAGGCCACAAAGCAACCCTCAACAAAATCCAAAACGTTTAGATAATACAAAGCATCTTCTCTGATCACAACACCATAAAAGTAAAAATTAATAACGGGAAGAACAAGAAAAAAAAATTGTATACACAGAAAGTGAATAACACCCTGCACAAAAACCACTGGGTAATAGAAGAAATCAAAGATGGAATCAAAATATTCCAAGAATCAAACGAGAATGAAAATACATCATACCAATACTTTTGGGACACAACAAAGACTGCTCAGAGGTCAATTTATGGCAATACATGCGCATATCAAAAAAGAAGAAAGGGACAAAATCAAATCATTAACTGTACAACTCAGAAAGAGAACAGCAAAAGAAGCCCACAGGTACCAGAAGAAAGAAGATAATAAAGACCAGAGCAGAAATAGAGAACAGAAAAACAGTAGAAAGAATCAACAAAACCAAAAGTTGTTTTTTTGAAACGATCAACTAAATCAACAAACCGTTGGCCAAATTACTAAAAGAAAAGCAGGAAAGAAACCAAGTAACCCAAATAAGAAATGAGGGACATTACAACAGACCCAACCAAAATTAAAAAAACTATACTCCAACAAGTTTGAAAACCTAGAGGAAATGGACAAATTTCCAGAACATACTACCTACCTAAACTAACACAAACAGGTAGAAAATCTGAACAGACCCATAACAAGATAAGAGATTGAGAAGGTAATAAACTCCCAACATAAAAAAGTCCTGGCACAGATGACTTCACTGGAGAATTCTATCAAACGTTCAGAGAAGAGCTCACACCAGTACTACTCAAACTATTTCAGAACATAGAAGAGGAAGGGATACCTCCAAATTAATTCTCTGAAGCCAGCGTAGCCCTGATACCAAAACCAAGCAAAGACACCACAAAAAAGAAAATTACAGAGCAGTATCTCTCATGAATATAGATGCAAAAATTCTCAACAAAATTCTAGCCAATAGAATTCAGCATAATATATTAAACAAACAAAAACACCCTGGCCAAGTGAGATTCATACCAGGTATGCAAGGATGGCTCAACATTAGAAAATCAACGTAATCCACCGCATAAATAAAACAAGAGAAAAGAATCACAAGATCATCTCAATTGACACAGAAAAGGAATTTGATACAGTCCAACACCATTCCTGATAAAAACTGTCAATAAAATAGGAATAGAAGTGGAATTGCTCAACACAATAAAGGGCATCTATGAGTTGGAAACCCTGGTGGCATAGTGGTTAAGTGCTACAGGTGCTAACCAAGAGATTGGCAGTTCGAATCCGCCAGGCACTCCTTAGAAACTCTGTGGGGCAGTTCTACTCTGTCCTATAGGGTCGCTATGAGTTGGAATCGACTCGATGGCAGTGGGTATGAGTCGGAATCAACTTGACAACAACAGGTTTGGTTTTGGTTATACAAGACCAACAGCCAACATCATTCTTAATGGAGAGAGGCTGAAAACATCCCCCCTGAGAATGAGAACAAGATAAGGATGCTTTTTATCACCACTCCTACTTAACATTTTGCTGGAAGTCTTAGCTAGAGCAATAAAGCAAGAAAAAAAGGGCATCTGAATTGGTGAGGAGGAAGTAAAGTCCCTGTTTGCAGATGATATGATATTATACATAGAGAACCCAAAGCACTCCACAAGAAAACTGCTGAAACTAATAGATTTAGCAGAGTAGCAGGATAAAAGATTAACATACATAAATCAGTTAGATTCCTATACACCAGTAAAGACCACTATGAAAAAGAAATCAGAAAAGCAAGACCATTTATAAACCAAAAAAAAACAAACAACAAAAACCCAAACCCATTGCCTTTGAGTAGATTCCGACTCATAGCAACCCTATAGGACAGAGTAGAACTGCACTATGGGGTTTCCAGGGAGTGCCTGGTGGAATCGAACTTCTGACCTTTTGGTTAGCAGCTGTAGCTCTTAACCACTATGCAACCAGGGTTTCCAGACCATTTATAATTGCCCCTAAAAAAATAAAATACTTAGGAATAAATCTAACCTGGGATATAAAAGACCTATGTAAAGAAAACTACAAAACACTACTGCATGAAGCCAAAACAGACCTATGTAAATGGAAAAACATACCATGCTCATGGATAGGTAGATTCCACATTGTGAAAATGTCAATTCTACCCAAAGCAATCTAAAATATAGTGCAATCCCAATCCAAATACCAACAGCGTTCTTGAACAAGATGGAGAAACTAGTCCTTAACTTTATACGGAAAGGAAAGAGGCCCCGGATAAGTGAAGTACTATTGAAGAAGAAGAATAAAGTAGGAGGCCTTGAACTACCTGACCTCAGAACCTATTATATTGCTACAGTAGTCAAAACAGCCTGGTACTAGTACAACAGCAGACACAGTGACCAATGAAACAGAATAGAGAACCCGGATGTAAATACGTCTGTCTGTGGTCACCTGATCTTCATCAAAGGCCCAAAATCCATTAAATGGGGAAAAGACAGCCTTTTTACAAATGTGCTGGCAAAACTGGATGTCCGTCTGTAAAAAAATGAAGCAGGACCCATACCTCACAACATACATAAGAACTGATTCAAAATGAACCAAAGACCTAAAAACAACTATAAAGATCATAGAAGAAAAAATAGGATCAATGCTAGAGGCTCTAATATACAGCATAAATAGAATGCAGACCATAACTAACAATACATAAACATTAGAAGATAAGCTAGATAACTGGGATCTTCTAAAAATTAAACTCTTATGCTCATCGAGAGACTTCACCAAAAGAGTAAAAAGAGAACCTGCAGACTGGGAAAAAATTTTTGGCTCTGACAAATCCAACAAAGATTTAATCTCTAAAATCTATAGGATAATCCAACACCTCTACAACAAAAAGAGAAATAATCCAATTAAAAACGGGCAAAGGATACGAACGGACACTTCACCAAAGACGATATTCAGGTGGTTAATAGACACAGGAGGAAATGCTTGCGATCATTAGCCATTAACCCACCACCCACTGCCCTCGAGTTGGTTCCGACTCATAGCAACCCTATAGGACAGGGTAGAACTGCCCCATAGGGTTTCCAAGGAGCTTCTGGCAGATTCAAACTGCTGACCTCTTGGTTAGCAGCCATAGAACTTAACCACTACACCACCAGGGTTTCCCACTAGCCATTAGAGAAATGCAAATAAAAAATACAATGAGATACCATCTCACCCGGACATTACTGGCACGAATAAAAAAAAAAAAAAAGCCAGAAATTAACAAATATTGTGGGGAGATTCAAAGTCTCATGAATGGCTGGTGGGAATACAAAATGGTACAGCCATTTTGGAAAATGATATGGCACTTCCTTAAAATGCTAGAACTAGAAGTACCATAAGATCTGTGAATCCCACTCCTAGGAATACATCCTAGAGAAATAAGAGCTGTCACACAAATAGATACATGCACACCCATATTCACTGCAGAATTATTCACAATAGCAAAAAAAGGGACACAATGTAAGTGTCCATCAACAGATGAATGGATAAACAAAGTATGGTACATACACACAATGGAATACTATGCAAAGATGAAGAACAATGGTGAATCTACAGAATATCTCACAACATGGATGAATGTGGAGGACGTAATGCTGAGTGAAATAAGCCAGTCACAAAAGGACAAATACTGTATGAGACCAATATGTGCTATTATAAAAACTCATGAAAAGGTTTACACACAGAAAGAAACAATCCTTGATGGTTACGAGGAGGGTGGAAGATGGAGAGGGAAAAGCACTAAATAGGCAATAGATAAGTGGTAACTTTGGTGAAGGGTAAAGCAGTACACAATACTGGGAAAGTCAGAACAACTTGACCAAGGTAAGGTCATGGAAGCATGCAGACTCCCTGAAGGAATGAATTACTGGGCTGAGGGCTGGGGACTGTGGTCTTGGGGAATATCTAGCTCAATTGGTATAACATAGTTTATAAAAAAAATGTCCTACATCCTACTTTGGTGAGTACTGTCTGGGGTCTTAAAAGCTTGTGAGCAGCCATCTAAGGTATTCCACTGGCCTTACCCCATCTAGAGCAAGGGAGAATGAAGAAAACCTAAGACATAAGGGAAAGATTAGTTCAAAGGACTGATGGATAACAAGTACCACAGCTTCCACCAGACTGAGTCCAGCACAACTAGGTGGTGCCTGGGTACCACCAATGACTGCTCTGACAGGGATCATACTAGAGGCCCTGGACAGAGCTGGAGAAAATTATGGAACAAAATGCTAAGTCACAAAAAAAGACCAGACTTGGTCGTCTGACAGAGACTGGAAAAACCCTGAGAGTATGGCCCCTGGACACCCTTTTAACTTAGTACTGAAGTCACTCCTGAGATTTATCCTTCAGCCAAAGATTAGACAGTCCCATAAAACAAACAAAATATGTAGCTCAACCATGTATATGAGACTGATGGACACACCAACCCAGGGGCAAAGATGAGAAAGCAGGAGGGGACGGGAAAGCTGGTAATAGGGAACCCAAGGTGGAGAAGGAGAGAGTGTTGACATGTTGTGGATTTGGCAAGCAATGTTACAGAACAATATGTATATAATTTTTCAATGAGAAACTAATTTGCTCTGTAAACCTTCATCTAAAGTGCACACACACACACACACACACACACACACACACACACACACACACACAAAGAACCTCATTTCTCCTTATGACTGAATAATACTCCATCGTATATATCACATTTTATCTGTTGGTGGACACTTGGCTAGTTTCTACATTTTGAGTATTGTGACTAGTGCTGTAATGAGCATAGGTGTACAAGTATTTGTTTGAGTCCTTGCTTTTCATTCTTTTGGGTGTATACTTAGGAGTGGAATTGCTCGGTCATAATGGTAGTTCTATGTTTAAGTTTTGGAGGAATCACCAAACTGTTTTCCACAGTGGCTGCCCCATTTTATAATCCCAATGGCAGTGGGTTTCTCATTTTTCCATATCTTCTCCAACCAAAAAACCAAAACCAAACCCAGTACCTTCAAGTCGATTCTGACTCATAGAGACCCTATAGGATGGAGTAGAACTGCCCCATAGAGTTTCCAAGGAGCGCCTGGCGGATTCGAACTGCCAACCGTTTGGTTAGCAGCTGTAGCACTTAACTACTACGCCACCAGGGTTTCCATCTTTGCCAATAATTGTTATTTTTCGTTTGTATGATCATAGCTATCTTAGTGGGAGTACAGTGCTATTTCATTGTGATTTCGATATCCTTAAGGTTTTTTTAAGGTCTAATGACAGTCCCTGGGTAATGGTTAATGTGCTTGGCTGCCAACCAAAAGATTGGAGGTTCAAGTCCACCCAGAGGCACCTCAAAACAGTCCCACCTTGGGGGAGGAAGGTAAAGGAATTTCTCTTCTAGATGTCTTCTCCCACTAGTCAAAGGCTTACCCTATTTGGCATGCCAGTGCTACTACACTTCTGGGTTGTACATGCGTCGGGCTACAAAAGAGTTTCCGCAACGTCCTGCGCGTTGGCATCAATACAGAAGTCTCCAGAGGCTCGATGCTTGCAGGATGGACATGAGTTGAGGTAGTGTCAGATTGGATCTAGGCGAAGTCAGAAGTCTGTGCAGAAATGCATGACACTGGCACAACCACTACTGGGTAAGAAACATAGTGGAGCAAGAAACACGTAAGACTAAGAGGATCTGAAGTGATGTCATGTTTGGTGAACTTACTAAACTTTTTAGTTCAAATAATTGATGGGTTGATTCTTTTGGATATTCTGTATACATAACATCTGTGAATAAAAAACGTTTTGTTTTTTTCTTTTCCAATTCTTAACCTTTTCTTTTTTTCCTTTCTGCACTGACTGCAACCTCCAGAACAGTTTTGAAAAGAACATAGTGATTATTCCAGGCCTCCTGCATCGTTCCCAGTCTTAGAGGAAGAACTTTCAGCATTTCACTATTAAATGTAATGTTTGCTGTAATTTTTGGAAAGATGCTATTTAGGTTCCCTTTTATTCCTAAGAGTTTTTTTGTTTGTGTTATTTTAATCATGAATGGATTATCAGTTCTATCAAATACTTCTTCTGTATCTATTGTAATTATCCAATTATTTTCTTATTTTAATATGTTAATATGAAGAATTTTATATACAGCTTTCTTTTGGTCAATGTTTGCATGCTACATATTTTTCATTCTTTAATTTTAACCCTTTTGATTTTTTATGTTTTAGAAGTATATCTTATAAACAATGCATAATTATTTTCTGTTTTTACCCTCTATGAGTATTTTTGTCTTTTAACTAGAGCATTTGGTATATTTACATTTAATGCAGTGACTGCTCTGTTTGGGTTTAAACCTACCATCATCCTATGAACTTTCTGTTTGTCCCACCTTTAAATTTACCCATGTACCTGTCACTTTCGTTGCTGTCCTTTCTTTGTCTCTAACCTTCTATATGGGATTACTTTCTGTTCTCTTGAAAAATGCCTCTTATATTTTCTTTTATCATATAGTTAATCTACACTTTTGTTAATTTCAAATATTAAAAAAAAATCATCTCTTTATTCCTGAAGGGCATTTCACTGTGCTTAGATTTTTAAGTTGGCGGTTATTTCAACACATTGATGATATCATTTCCACGGGCTCTTGGCTTCTCTACTCCTTAGAAATGCAAAACCAATAGCTTTCAAAGATTATTGTGGTGCTATGTCTGTTTAAAATGACGTATTTGTAAAGTTCTATGCAGTTATTGCGTATTATGCTATTCTTAGTATTCGGAGATGACCTACTCTTTGCCAGTGATGAATTTGTTTCAGTTATGTCATCTTACCTGTTTCCTTCTGTAACAAACAACATTTTTCAGCTGACTGGCAAGAGGTGGAGGTGCAATATGTTATGGAATAGACGAGGTCTTATTGGTTCTTTGAGGACTAAATTTATGAGCTTTTCCCTCACTACCCTTGTTCTATAATCAATATTCCTCACTAATCCTGTTCTGAATCATAGCTATAGTTTGAACGTTTATTTTTGTTGCCTTCATTTTTAGTGGTTTTTATTTTAAATAAAAAATTACAAAGGTATAAGGTTAAAAAAAGTCAGCCAACACAGAATGTTACTGAAGTAAACCATTACTTGTTTTTGATTGTTCTGTGATTATCTTATATACTTTTAAAAATCAGTCACAGGAAGTAGCTATTGACTCTTCTTTATGAAAAATGAGAGATTTAGAATATTTTTTCTGTCTCCCACTCTGCTTACTCTCCCCAGCTCAAAACTGCCACAGTTGTCAATGTAAGAAGGTCTTCATTCTGGAGGCTGAGTTTTATAATGCATTATGTTTCTTTCCTTTTTTATCCCTCAGGTTTTAAGGCTTGCTCTTCTTGCCAGCCCTAGTACCTACACCCTGGATCCCTCTTGTGATTTGGTAATTTTCTTTGGCAGAGTGGGCTACTCTGGCTGCAAGAAGATGCTGTAGCTAGTGTTTTAGACCACGTCAGTGTTTCTCAAAGTTTTTTTTCCATTTTTGCCGCCTCTCTTTTTAAATGCTTTTTCCTAATGCCTACTCCCTCATGAAATTTTAATAAAAAAGCTATACTGTGTATATATTTATGTACTATATGTATATCTGTGCTTTATATATAAGAAGAGTACGTTTTATATTTAAACTTACTGTTTTTATTCAGCGCAGGTTTAAGCATGACTAAAAAATTTTAAGCAAAAAGTTAAAAGTTGAAAAACTATTAAGATTTAACTTTATAACAATATTTGCTGAGTAATTTTTAATGTAATTGATGTACTTATATAGATTGTAAGGCATCAAATTATATATGCAAATGAGAAACATAAAGCAATGCAAGGAAATTTTAAAATACTCAAAATTATTTTTTATGCAAAAGTGAGACAATTTAAAGTTTAATTTATTTCTTAAAAATTATTTTTAGTGAACTTATCTTTTAACTTGATATGAGAAAATAACTTTTTCTTTAACTAACTGCTTGATATTTGGAGCCCTGATGGTGCAGTGGTTAACCATTCAGCCACTAACCAAAAGGTTAGCAGTTTGAATCCACCAGCCACTCCTTGGAAAACCTGTGGGGCAGTTCTCTGTCCTATAGTGTCCCTGTGAGTTGATGATGATGGGTTTTTGGTCTGATGTGGTATCTATTAGGATATTGTTAACATATTTTCTTTTCTACACTTGACATGATTAATGATGAGTTGAATAAATTTTATAGAATTAAATAAAATCTAAACTATTTTTTATTTAATTTTCAAAGCTCAAATCATACACAAAAGTACGATCAAACAGTATTGAGAGAAGGTAAACCTGAAGTTATCTTCTGGTAGCGAAAGTGTTCAAGTTTCCTGATAACTTTTTCTCTCGAGGCGTAAATATAATCTCCTCTCTGAAAAAGAGTCACCTAGCATTATGGTCCTCTGCCTGGAACAGTTGTGATTGGAAGGGAGTTAGTTATCATCTCCCACAGTTTAGATGTGTTCATGCCCTGTCAACGTCTGTCATTAGGTTAAACCAAACTCTCTGTCCTTTTTCTGTGATGAAGTCCATAGGGATCCAGTGGCCATTTTGTTATCCTGAATAACCCTTGGGGGCAGAGGAAAGTGACCATGAAACTATCTGAGGTAAAGTCAATATTGAAGTTAATGTCTGTCTAGTTGTTCTTGATCTAACCTAAGTAAGTGATCTGTGTATCCACTGAGGTCAAAGAAGACATATCAAATGGGGGGGGGGGGGTGCCGAAAAAGAAAAGTGTACTATTCTTTCTTGAATTCTCCTTGTTCTCTGCCACCTGACTTCTGGGTACCTAAGAGCTTAGCTAAGGCAGAGAGGGTTATGTCAGTGTACAGCTTGTAAATAGCTGAAGACAGCTAGACCAGCCATCTCTGTGGAAGTTGTTGTTGGAGATGATGGTATGATTGGCTAACAGTATATACTTTATGCATAGTAATAGCATCTGTGTGAGTCAAAATAATTTGTTGAGCATCACAGTCCTTTATGGTAGTTCTATTACTGTGATGGTTCTGAGCATGAGCCCACTGGACTATAGTAGATGCAGTGTTTACACATCCTTGATCAACTTTTTCAATCTTGATGTTTTCTTCTTAGTTGTTTCATATAGGCATGTATGTGCATAGCATAAGGACTGAGTGATTTAAGCTTTTGTGTCTGTTTCTGTAGAAGGGTTAGACCAGTCCTGGGTGACCAAATAGCCTGACCATACAGCTAAGTCATGGTGAAAAGTGAAATAATTGAAAAAAATCAATTAATTTCATAAAAATCATTTTTAGTGATTTTAATTTTTAACTTTAGCTTGATATGAGAAAATAACTTTTGTATGTAAAAATTCATGTAAGAGTGTATTTCGTTTGATTCTGGTGTGATATGCTCTATGGCCAGGAGCACCGCCTAAACTTTAACCCCTTGTGTAGAACAACCAGTGTGGTGGGAATTCACAGTTTACTGTCATTGTGACTAATTGCTATGACATTCTGCAGAGGCAAGCTGTTTCATCATTGAACAATGCTTTCTTTTCAGGTAGGAAATCTAGTGAACAGTGCTTCTACTGGGACATCTGTTTAGGAAAAACAGTAGTTTAATAGGTAGCAGTCACTTGTTGATTAAGGTTTCAAGGGCCAGTTTTGATCTTTGGTTCTAACCAGTCCACCACTACCTCAGCGACTCCATGTATGTCACAGTAGAACTGTGCTCCATAGGTTTTCAATGGCTGATTTTTCAGAAGTAGATTCACAGGGCTTTTTTTCTGAGGTGCCTCTGGGTGGACTCAAACCTCCAGCCTTTTGGTTAGCAGCCAAGCATGTTAACCATTTGCACCACCTGAGGATTCCTGATCCTCGCTTAAATGTGCCCGTTTCATTTTACAGTGGATTCCTTTGACTCTTGGCCCAATTTATGAAATTTTTTTTTCAGAGAAGGCCAGTTAGAGTATTATTTTTCTTTTATTGAGATGACCATTCTCCACTGAGCACAGTTAGTAGTTGCCACTCAGAAATTAGACAAACTTTTTAATCCAGAAAATCTGGGGCTAGAGAGCATCAGTGAGGCTCTAATCAGGTGTGATCTTGGTTGCCAAAAATCAGTTGCCAGTGAATCAACTCTGACTTATGGTGGCTCCGTATGTGTCAGAGTAAACTGTGCTCCATAGGGTTTTCAGTAGTTGATATTTCAGAAGTAGATTGCCAGGCCTTTCTTCCAGGGTGCCTCTGGGTGGACTTGAACCTCCAACCCTTCATTTAGCAGCCAAGTGCAGTGACTGTTTGCACCACCCTGGAACCCTGATATTTTCGTTGCAGAAACCTGTAATTCCATGGTGATTGAAGAAGATAAGGGACCTTGTTTTAATGCTGCTTGGAATGCTTCCAAGGCTTCTTGCTGGGGAGGAGGGTATCTTAGTTATCTAGTGCTGCTGTAACAGAAACACCGTAAATGAATGGCTTCAACACACAGAAGTTTATTCTGTCACAGTCAGTAGGCTAGAAGTCCAAATTCAGGGTGTCAGCTGTAGGGGATTGCTTCCTCTCTGTCTGATCTGGAGGAAGCTCCTTGTCATCAATCTTCCTTTAGTCTAGGAGCTTCTCCATGCAGGAACCTCAGGTCCAAAGAATGCATTCTGTTCCTGGCACTGCTTTCTTGGTGGTTTGAGGTTCCCCTGTCTCTCTGCTCACTTATCTCTTTGATATCTCAAAAGAGATTGGCTTAAGACACAATCTAATTTAGTAGATTGAGTCCTGCCTCATTAACATAACTGCCACTAATCCCATCTGATTAACATCGTAGAGGTAGGATTTACAACACATAGGAAAATCACATCAGATGATAAAATTGTGGACAATCACACAATACTGGGAATCATGGCCTAACCAACTTGATATACATATTTTTTGGGGACACAGTTCAATCCCTGACAGGGGAGTCATTCAAATTTAGCTGCTAGTCTGGTGATTTCGTATAAAGGCTTTAAGAAAAATTCCTAGTTGTGAAACATGCTGTTTAAAAATCCAAAGAGGCCAACTAGGGATTGTTTCTCCTTTTCTGGTAACTGGTGGTTATAGCAATTTGTCTTTGACTAGCTTTAATTGAATGTCTCTTTAGTCTGTTGTACCCAAATACCTGTCAAGAAGGTCACTTGGTCACATGGTCTTGGATATTGTCATAGTTCAAGGCCTATCCATTTTGGTTTGTTGTGCCTGGAAGGTGTGTAAATACAAACATTTTTATTGGTACAGGTCATTATCAAAGTGTTATAAATATAGTAGGCCCAAGTTGACATTTGACTTTGTGCTATAGTTGGTTTATGGACCTATAACAAATTATTGGGGGTTTTAGGAAGCAAATTAGTTATCTCTTGCTATGTTACAGATTACTCTAAAATTTAGTGGCTTAAAACAACACACATTTATTATATCATAGTTTCTCTCAGTTAGGAATGCTGGCTTAGTCCATTGTTTTGTCCGACAGGCTGCATTCAAGGTGTTGGCTGGGCTGTAGTCATCCCAGGTCTTGACTGGGGAAGGATCCGCTTCCAAGCTCTTGTGGCCCTTGGCAGGATTCAGTTCCTTTTGTGTTGTTTGACTGAGGGCCTCCCTTACAGACTGTTGGCTTGAGGCCACTCTCAGTTCCTTGCCATGTGGGCTTCTCCAATATAGCAGTTTGCTTCATCAAAGCATGTGAGTCATGAAGGAAATAGAGTGCTAGCAAGACAGAGTCATGTCATTTATAACTTAATCACAGAAGTGATATTCTATGACGTTTACCATATTCTTTTTGTTTGAAGCATGTCACTTGAGTATAGGTTTAAGACATACTCAAGGGGAAGAGTTACACAAAAGCTTGCATACCAGGAGGTGGGGATTGTTTGGGTCTATCTTAGAAGTCTGCCTACCATAGGCAGTCATGGTGCACTGTACTCCTTGTTAGATGAGAGCAAACTCGTTTTGGTCCTCTTCCTGCAGGGGTACAGAAAAAAATATTACAGTGTGAAAGGCTGTATAGCGAGTGCCAGTGTTGACAGCAGTTTGTTTAATCTCTGTATTCTCAGTCGCTGTGAATAGTCAGGAAGTGCATATTGGGGTCACAATGAAATACCATTTTTTACCAATCAGAATGGCAAATACTTAAAAAGACCAGTAAAACCTATTTCTGGAAGAATGCAGGAAACTATAATTTTATAACAGATGGTAGAAACGTGAATCGTCACTTTTGGGGAATGCTATCTATGAATATTCCATAAATATCCAATAAAAAGTAAATATTCTATCATGAAATGATATGCATACATTCATACATATGAATATATGTATATACTTAAACATAAATTTATTTGTTTTAGCATTGTGCAAAATGCCCAAAAAATTAAATGTCTATTAATAAGGGGTATGACTGGGTAAATCATATCACCATGGAATACTATGCAACCACTTTAAAGATTGAACTAAAGTCATTTCATTTGCTTGGCATGATTTCTATGAGATATTGTTGAGAGAAGCAAGATTCAAAAAAGTATATATGACATCATTTTTGTAAAACCAAAGAATTATTCTTAAAAAAATCTATACATGTTCAAACCAAAAACACCAAACCTGTTGCTGTCGAGTCGATTCTGACTCATAACAACCCTACAGAGACCCAACAGGACAGAGCAGAGCTTCCCCATAGTTTCCAAGGAGCACCTGTCGACCTTTTGGTTAGCAGTCACTCAACCTCTATGCTACCAGAGTTTCCTCTATACATGTTATATATGTATATATAAATAAATATATCTATATAAACATGGAGAAAATATGGAAGGATTATGCTAGGTTATTAATATAAAAATATAGATTACCTAAAATGGGGAGAAAATGTTTAAGCTTCAATACCACAGAAAAGTTCGAAGCACTGGTGGCTTCCACAAGATAGACAGGGCAATTAACTGGAAATAATGCTAGATATCATCCCTATTTTAAACCATGTATTTAAAAGTCTTTTTTTTTTTCTCCTGATCTGAGACATTATTTTAATTGTACAGACTTGGAAAGGATAGAAGTTTGGGCTCTGGTGGTATATTCAGTCATTCATTTGGGTTAAAGAATCTAAAAACTGGGTCATAAGGAATGCAACAATCAGCATGTCTGCATACCTATGAACCTAGAATGTTGTTATAAATTATTCAGGCTGGCAAATAATGGTACATAGTTGATACACAAAAAACAAAACAAGATGGCACGTAAGTTCAGGTATCTAACAAGTTCAGGAATGTCTAGGGCCCCTGACAGGGCCATTATGGCCAGGTCTCAGATCTTGTCCTTGTCCTTGTTCATCGTGTCCCTGTAATCCTCTTAATTCCTATTTGGTTTTTATATCAGCCCATTGACTTGTCTGAGTTTTTGCCTCACGGGAGTAGTTGAAGTCATTCCTGATTTTTGCATCTGCAGATCTGCTTGGCTACTCATTTGAGCAGGGTGTATCTCATAAAACTCTGCTGTTCTCTTTCAAATTCTGTCAGCCCTTCATCTTTCAACAATGAAGCATAAGAATTCAGGTATGTTTACCTTAGGGCTTATTAGAGCCTGACCTTCTTTTCACTGGTTACCAGCAACCTCATTGTCTGGGGTTATCCATTTGTAGTAAATCCACCTCTGTGGTATTTTTGAATGACCTGCTTGTTTTGTAGCTTTGGGGGATAGTAGCAGACATCTCAGCAGCCTTTCTGTTCTACCCATTGCTGGGCTCATGGATACTCAGTCATCTGCTTTTTATTACTTCTAGGAGAGAATATTACTGATCCCCAGGATGGCCCATCTGAAACTTGTGCTTTGAAAAATATGCAGGAAAGAAATGTGTCTCTTCATGACTGCAAACTCTTATGCATAGCAGACCTAGACATACAAATCGGTAACTAGTGCCATGTGCTGTATAAAATAGATTTAACTGGGAAAAATCTTACAAGCAGAGAAGTAGTATACAATCACAGGAATTTCATTGGTTATATAAGAGAAAATTCTCCTGTTTAGGAAATTCAGATTTTGCATCAGAGCAAGAATTTCTTGCTCTTCCTTGGGTCTTAAAACCTCCAGAACACAGATCTTGCATGCATCAGCCTTTTAAAAATGTAACAGCTTCTGTGGGTAGCCATTGGTTCTGAATATATAGTCTCAGCAATTGAGGTTACTAAATTATTTTATTTATTTTGAGTGCTTTTTATCTGAAATCCACAGAATCCTATCTTATTTGTTAGTGATATTTTGTTTTTATAGGTGGCTATGCACCATTTCTTTCTTTGGCTACTAGAGAAAGTTCTTTTACTACTGGCTCTAACACTGAGAAAGCTGCTCCAGGTCCAGGACACTACAATGTTTCAAAAGCACAGGTAAATTTATAATTGAGTTAATAAAACTCATATTTCTTCCATAGTAGACCAAAATGTTATTTGTCATATTTTATTTTCCCCTCATATTATCCTCTTCCTCCTTTCAGTCTATATATTTATACTTAGAATAATAGAAAATAAATGTGTTCATTGTTGGTTGTCTAATTGTTATTCTTCATTATTGCATATATTCTATAAAACATAAAACATTGGTGTATGTTGCATGGTCTTTGAGACTCTTGAATAAGAGAATGGGACCCTTGAATGAATTATGTCCCATGAAAGTTGTGCAAATGGTCAAGCTATGTAGAAAAAGAATGACAATAGAATAAAGGAATTGGTTTGTATACCATACTTTAAAGGTATAGCTGTTAACCATCATCTCATCTGTTTCCTATCTCTCTGTAATTCCAAGAGTCTGTGACCAGAATATCCTCCATGGTTTATCCTTCTTCAGAAACAGTGGATATAACTCCAATAACTTCAAAATCATAAGCGTTTTTTACACTTTTACGTTAACTTTGCATTCATACATAGTGGCTCTTAGCTGACTCTAACCAAAAAAAAAAAAACAAAAAAAAACCCAATGCTGTCAAGTCGATTTTGACTCTAGCAGATCTTTAACTCCTCTGTTGGAGGCCTAGAATCAGTCATTGATGATTTTATTTTTTCCATTAGTCTTCTGAATTGATGGTAAAATCAGTTAGGAATTTTTGGTTGCAACTAATAAAATAGATTTTTAAGTCAGATGTTAGTGGGACAATAAAAAGCTTATAGGAAAGTCACTTGGGTGGTTCACAGACTTGAAGGAAGAATAGAACAATCATGTCTCAAGGAAGGACAGGACGAAGATAATTGCAGGTATTTCAGTATCGGAGCTTCTGGGCCATTTTGACAGAGAACTACCATTCTACCATTAGGTAATTCTATAATTTCCTTCCATTTTTTATACGTGTCTTCACTCAAGATTAAAATTCTCAGTAGGGAAAATCTAATTGACCTAGTTTGTTTATGAACCCATACCTATTTCTGGGAGTAGGGAACCTTGTATTTGCCAGTTACTTCAAAACCACAAATTCTCAAAGTTTAATTACCCCATGAAAGGGGAATATATTGTTATGAGCAGATGTTGGAAGGGATGCCGAGGAAACAAAAACAATAGATTTCCATTACATTTTACCCCTTGACTGCCTGGTTCCCTATCACGCACACGCCACACACACACACTGTTTTTTTCCCACACTGCGGCATGATGGATTGCTTTTGTGTGGCCCTTCTAGCCATGGTCTTGTAACTCCCACCTAAATGATTGGGTGGGGGCTGTGTGATAGGGTAATTGTGGGCCACCAAAGGGATTGGTCCATTTTGCCATCCTGCTGGGCTTGAAATGAGCCACCCCAGAGGTGAAAAAGAGAAAATTCCACCACTACCAAGGAAGAACAGCCAGGAGCCAGACTGTCCTTTGGACCTGGGATCCCTGTGCTGAGAAGCTCCTAGAACTAGGAGACAGAGAGCTTGGGAAATGGTGGCAGAGACCTGGCAGCGGAAACTCGGCAGTAAGAGACGACATGGTGGGCTTCCTGGCCCATGGAAAGAGAAAGCTGACTGCTTTTGGGCAGAGGCCTAGGGCCACGGAGAGGTGTGCCTGCGAGCACAGGTGGGAAGAGGCTGTTCTGATGGAGGAATTGTGTCCTGAGTGTTCCCGAACCTGAATTGTAGCTGTTACTTCCATAATAAACCCGTAATTGTGAGTATTGTCTGTGAGTTCTGTGTGGCTATTGCAATGAATTATCAAACCTAGCAGAGAAGTAGAGAGTGCTGTGGGAGGGACGGTTGATGTTAGAGTTGGTAAACATGGTGGAGAGAGAATGCATGGCTGACCTCTGCCTCATAGGAATCAGCCTTGGGCTGTTGACACTGATTCTTCTTCCCCCTCATGAAGTGAGACGAGATCAGACACTGCTTCCATGTTGTTTTTACACACACATATAATTTGAGAAATGCAAATAATCTTATGTAACCCAAGAATACAGAAGAAAGTATACAGCTTTGTAAATATATCCCCCTGAAGGAGCCAAACTAATGTCTAGCTACAACATTCAGAGATGATATTATGGTGTCACTATAAACTGAGTCCTGGATCTCTGGATTAATGTCATTTCTCCTTCTGTTTTTTCACATTCCTGTTTCATTGTTTGGCGACCTGTAGAGCCCTCGTGGCTCAGTGGTTAAGCATTCTGCTGCTAACCAAAAGGTTGGCAGTTGGAATCCACCAGCTACTCCTTGGAAACCCTATGGGGCAGTACTGCCCTGTCCTATAGCGTTGCTATTAAATGGTAAATAAAACATGAAATAATATAAGGAAGTGATTAGATGTGTGGGCTTTTGAGCTTGACTGCCTGTGTTCTAAACCGGCCTCTGCAGCTTCCTAACCGTGAGACTTAATCTTAACCACTTTGTCTTTCTAGGCCTTAGTTTTCTCACTTGTTAAATAGGGATAATAACTTCATAGGGTTGTTTTAAGGATTAAATAGGTTAAGAAGCACTAAGAATAGTGGCTGAATATAGTTAACATTCAATACATTTCAGCTATTATTTGTGTTATTACAATAGTAGAGGGAAGAAAAGAGAGGGAAAATGAAAGAAAATGATGCAGGAAGCAAGAAAGTACAGATGGGAACCATAGATCTTATTTCTGCAACTGATCGTGAAGCTCTGAGTGGCTTAAGATTTTTCCATCACTCATTCTATGTTCCGCATATCTTCAACAAGGACTTTATGTGATGGAGCTCTTAACTTGATGGAATGACCAAAATCTTCACTTCTTAGAAGTCTGAGCTTAGTTATACTGCTTCTCCTGTTTTTTCAGTGGTATTTTCTTAGTATTTTCGCTGGGCACTATGGTACAAGGAAGCTCTATGGGGTGCCCTTGGATTCCATCCCACCATACTCCTTTTGGCTTCCATCATTCCTTTTTCTCCATCCTGGTTAGGGTTAATCACCTTGGCCAGTATGCTAACCTCCTTATTTTTCCTTCTGCTTCTTAGCATAAAAAGCCTGGAATAGCCAGTATCCTTAACTTCCAATTCAGTGGAATATTCATTGCTCTTCCCTTGGATCTTAAAATCTACAGATCACTAGAGCCTAGAGTTGTGAGGACAAAAAGTAAAAAAAAAAAAAAAAAAGAGTGGGTCATTAGATATATAACTAGAAGTGTCACCCCTGCTTCCACTCCTTTGCGCACAGATCAATTCGTTATAGATGTCAGGGAAATAATTCTATATATTGGCTGCCTGTTCAAAACCATAATCTTATAAGACAAACTGAAACAAATAATTACATGTGCTACATTAAAAAAAAGCACATAAGAGAGGTTTACAACCAAGTTCTGGAGGAATGATTAGGGAAGGCCTTCTGAAAGAATTGATGTTTATGTTGAAACCTGCAGAAAAATACAAGTAAGCTAGGTATAGATAATGTATAGAAGACAAATCACTGCCTCCTGGGATTTATAATTTCGAAAGTAGTGAATGAAATTCAGTACAATACATTTGATTAAATGATATCTGTCATGGATTGAATTATGTCCCCCCAAAATGTGTCAACTTGGCTAGTCTGTCATTCATGGTATTGTGTGGTTATTCACCATTTTGTCATCTGGTGTGACTTTCCTATGTGTTGTAAATCATACTTCTATGATGTTAATGAGGTGGGATTATCGGCAGTTATGTTGTGAGGCTGGACTCCATCTACAAGATTAGGTTGTGTCTGAAGCCAGTCTCTTTTGAGATATAAGAGGGAGAAGCCAGCAGAGAAACATGGGGACCTCATACCACCAAGAAACAAGAGCCAGGAGCAGAGCATGACCCTGGGTCCCTGTGTTGAGAAACTCTTCAACCAGGGGAAGGTCGGTGACAGGGACCTTCCCCCAGAGCTGACAGAGAGAGAAAGCCCTCCCATGAAGCTGGTGCCCTGCATTCAGACTTCTGGCCTCCTAGACTGTGAGAGAATAAATTTATTTGTGTTAATGCCATCCACTTGTGAATAAGATAATGTCATAGAGCCATAATCAAATGTTTACTAAAACAAAAAAAATCCATTGCCGTCGAGTCGATTCTGACTCATAGAGACCCTGTGGGACAGAGTAGAACTGCCCCACAGGGTTTCCAAGGAGCACCTGGTGGATTCAAACTGCCGACTTTTTGGTTAGCAGCCATAGCACTTAACCACTATGCCACCAGGGTTTCCAAATGTTCACTAGTAGCCCAAATACTCATGTATTCTACTTGGAGGGAATAGAAGATATCACAATTGACCTGGATTTTGAAGAAGAATTTGTTAAGTAGTCAAAAAGGATGGGAAAAGATATCCCAGGCAGAGAAAAACCACATCCATAAGGCATTGGAGGTGTTTAGTGGCATTGGTGTGTTCAGTGAAGAACAAGTTCTTTGGAATGTCTGGAGTGCAGAGTCTAAGGGGGAGTCGTAAGAATACAGGTTGGAAAGGGAGGTAGAGAGTATATTTTGGAAAACCTTGACATCATGCAAATAATTTTTTGAAAGTACTAAATGATGGGGAAGGATGCAGCATTGGAGGTGCTTACTTGTTCTGTGCTGAGAAATTTGGAAGACAGCTACCTGGCCAACCGACTGGAAGAGATCCGTATTTGTGCCCATTCCAAATAAAGGTGATATTGAACAATATCATTAGTATCTTGTCGTGGATTGAATTGTGTCCCCCAAAAATATCTGTCAACGTGGCTGGGCCATGATTTTCAGTATTGGGTGATTGTCCACAATTTTATGTGATTTTCCTATATTTTGTAAATCCTATCACTATGATGTAATAAGATGGATTATCAGCAATTATATTCATGAGGCCTACAAGATTAGGTAGTGTCTTAAGCCAACCTCTTTTGAGATACAAAAGAGAGAAGCAAGCAGAGAGATACGGAGGCCTGATATCACCAAGAAAGCAGTGCTGGGAGCACAGCGTGTCCTTTGGACCTGAGTTCCCTGTGCTGAGATGCTTCCAGACCAAGGGAAGACTGATGACAAGGACCTTCCTCCAGAGCTGACAGAGAAAGCCCTCCTTTGGAGATGGTGCCCTGAATTCAGACTTCTAGCCTACTGGACTGTGAAAGAATAAACTTGTCTTTGTTAAAGCCATCGACTTCTGGTATTTCTGTTATAGTAGCACTAGATAACTAAGACATATCTCATGCAAATAAAATTTTGCTGAAGATAATTCAAAAACTGTTGCAGCAGTACATTGACAGGGAACTTCCATAAATTCCAGCCAGATTCAGAAGAGGACGTGGAATGAGGGATGTCACTGCTGTTGTCAGGTGGATCTTATCTGAAAGTACAGAACACTAGAAAGATGTTTACCTTTTTTATTGTCTATGAAGAGACATGAGACTATGTGGATCATAACAAATTACGGATAATATTACAAAGAATGGGAGTTCGAGAACACTTAATAGTGCTCATGCAGAACCTGTACGTAGACCAAGAGGCAGTTGCTTGAACAGTACAAGGGGATATTGTGTGGTTTAAAATCAGAAAAGGTGTGCATCAGAGTTGTATCCTTTCATCATACTTATTCAATCTGTCTGCTGAGCAAATAATCTGAAAAGCTGGACTGTATAAAGAAGAATGTGGCCTCAGGATTGGTGGAAGACTCATTAACAACCTGTGATATGCAGATGACACAACCTTGTTTGCTGAAAGCGAGGAGGCCTTGAATCACTTACTGATGAAGATCAAAGACCACAGTCTTGAGTATGGATTACACCTCAACATAAAGAAAACAAAAATCCTCGCAACTAGACCAGTAAGTAATATCAAGATAAACAGAAAAGTTTGAAGTCAAGGATTTCATTTTACTTGGATCCATAATCAACTCCCATGGAAGCAGCAGTCAAGAAATCAAACAATATATTGCATTGGGGAGTTCTAAGGCAAAAGATTCTTTAAAGTGTTGAAAAGAAAAGATGTTACTTTGAAGACTAAAGTGCGTCTGACCCAAGCCATGGTGTTTTTAATTGCCTCATATACATACGAGAAAGCCGGACAAGGAATAAGGAAGACCGAAAAAGAATTGATGCCTTTGAATTATAGTGCTGGCAAAGAATATTGAATATACCATGGACTGCCAGAAGAATGAACAAGTCTGTCTTGGTAGAAGTACTTGGTAAAGTAGAGGGTCAGCAAAAAAGTGGAAGACCCTTGATGGGATGGATTGACACAGTGGTTGTAACAATGGGTTCAAACATAGCAACAATTGTGAGGATGGTGCAGGACCTGGCAGTATTTTGTCCCATTGTACATGCTGTCACTGTGAGTTGGAATTGACTCAACGGCACCTAACAACAACAAAAAATGGTGAGGAAGCCATTCAGTACTATCCTGTTTAAATTTGGTAATTGTCTTAGTTATCTAGTGCTGCTGTAACAGAAATTCCACAAGTCAATGGCTTTAACAAAGATAAGTTTATTCTCTCACAGTCCAGTATGCTAGAAGTCCAAATTCAGGGCGCAGGCTCCAGGGGAAGTCTTTCTCTCTCTTTTGGCTCTGGAGGAAGGTCCTTGTCATCAGTCTTCCCTTGGCCTAGGAGCATCTCAGCGCAGGAACCTCAGGTCCAAAGGATGCGCTGTGCTCTTGGCACTGCTTTCTTGGTGGTATGAGGTCCCCATGTCTCTCTGTTTGCTTCTGTCTTTTATATTTCAAAAGAGATTGGCTTAAGACGCTATCTAATCTTGTAGATCTCATCAATATAACTGCCACTAATACATTTTATTATATCATAGTGATAGGATTGCAACGTATAGGGAAATCACATCAGATGATAAAATGGTAGACAATCATACAATATTGGGAATCATGATCTAGCCAAGTTGACAGGTATTTTGGGGGGACACAATTCAATCCATGACAGTAATCAAGCTCATTTGTATCAATGAATGACCTGACCCTTAGATGAGACTCTGCCTCCTCTGATGTTGGGGGATGGCTCATAGTATAGTAATTCATCAAATTACCATGCATTTGGACAAAAGCAGTGCTCAAGGAGTAATCAGATCATTCTCTCACAAGTTTTCTTCATTTAAAATGTATAATTACTTGGTAATCTGATTTTTTTTGGTCATTTATCTAACATATGGAGCCTTATCTAGCCTATGCAGCTATGGCTGCTAACCAGATGGTCAGCAGTTAAATTCACTGGCCGCTCCTTGGAAACCCTCTGGGGCAGTTCTACAGTGCCTTATAGGGTCGCTATGAGTCAGAATTGACTTGATGGCACCAGAATTGACTTTAATTTTTGGTTATCTAACGTGGCATTTCCTTTTAGAACTGGTATGTAATATGAATAGTCTGAGAAAATAATCTGACCCACAGTTGAAGAAATCAGATTTGACTTATTTTACCATCTTCAGTTGAGGTATTAAATATAAATTCAAATTGCAGTTTGAATTTTATTATCTTATGGACTATAGTAATGGTTTTCAAAGAATCAGAATTTGAAGATGTATTTTCACATGATTTTACTTTTTGTCTAACTTGTAATGTTAATGTTTTCGCAAAATCAATCATTAAAGTCTATTATTATAGATCCAAACTCTTTAAACATAGAAATTCTGATCTTATTAAAATAGGAATCAAGTAGCACGTTGGCCATCTAAGAATATAATTTGACTCTTTTTAAAGAAAACTTACTTTGTGTGTGTTTTAAAAGCTAAGTGAAGCTGAATAAGATGCACACATAGTCACTAATGATCGCGCATGACAGACGTGTACACAGCATGGAAAGGGCTTTTGGTATATCATTGACTTTTTAAAAATTTTTTGGTCTTATTTGGACAATCAAATGCCAGAAATAAATCATCTTGGATGTGATGGAAGTATGACTATTTATTGGAACTTCCCTGAATTACCTATTTATTGGAATTTTACCTGAATTAACTGGCTGTTGGTCACTGGATAATTTTCTGATTCTGGAGAAGTCAGAAATGTGGTCTCGGAAACCATGGAAGAGTCCTTCCAGTGCTTTTCCTACAATAAACAATGCATAAAACCAAGCTGTTGCCAACAAGCCCACATAAACATCCCGGGAAATGACAAAGATGTTATTCACGAGGAAAAAAAAAAAGTGCTAAACAATCCTGGAAGGTTTGCTTTTTCCCTGCAATATGAGTGCCAGCCTTTTAAAGCTTATTTCAGAGCTACACATTCTTCAGGGGCCTGTAAAACATACACCCTATTATTCTTGTTTTATGGCTTTGAGGTTCCCTTTGCCTCTGATTCTTGTTTTGAAACTGAGTTTTCTGCATTTTTAGAGTGCTCTGAGTGTAGTAAATGGCACTTTGAATTTTAATTTAAAACTGACAACTATAATGATTGTCCGCTCTTCTTACCCTCTTTTGCTAGAACTGTGTCTTTAGTCAAGATCTGTAACTTTTTTTAGGTTGTATTTTAAAACTATTTGTTCATATTAATACTTAATATTCATCAACTAGGTATTAATTTTAAAGTCTATAAATTCTTTCCATTATGTCATAAGTTTTTTTTTCCCTTTCTCCAATTTAGTGTAATATAAGAGGAGGCCATAGTCTACAATACCGGGAGAAACGTTTTAAGAAGTTTATTTCAGATACACCAGGACCTGCAAGCTATGATCAGTCTTATCCTAGAACAATAAATGTCATGAACAAGAAAGTACTGGAGGCTAAAGAGCGTCTTCAGTCGGTGTGTTACTATTTAAAAATGATGCTTCGAAATACCTTTCTTTTAGCTAGAAGAAAATAAAAAAACTTATTTTATGTGCTAAGTACATTTAGAAAGCCTTACTATAAAAATTAGTGGTTTTATTAGTATTCACATTATATAGTTAGTTTATAATTAAACACTCAATGATGTTTGTAAACTTTAATTTTTAACTATATTAGTGTCTGACTTCATTTTTACTCTTGATAAACCTGTAATCACTTTCCAATTCTACGGTAGAAAGAATGTAAGGGAGATTTTAAAAACCACCTGAGTGGTTTGCGTGTATATAGAGGAACTAGAAACTGTGCTAAGTACTGTTAAAATACAATACAATTTAAGACACGACCCCCAAAATAATTAAAAAAAGAAAAAAAGCTTAAAATGTAGATGGGAGAGATACATAGATGACTACTGATGCGAGACAAAATGTGACAGGGCTCAATGAATGATCACGTAATTAAATGGCATAGGAATTTAAAGGAGGAAACTGTATTAAGGGAAAGTGTAGTTTGCAGAGGGTTTATAGAGAGGGTTGACCTTGAGATAGGCCTTGAAGAATAGGATGGGAATATGTATTTCAGGCATGGAGAGTTGCATGAGTGAAAATACAGAGGTAGGATTGTATGAAGGACAGTGAAAAGATTGTCTTGACTAAGTAAAGAATTTTTGTGGGAGAATAGTAGGTGATATGTTTGGAAAGGTGGATTGGTGTTATATAATGAATGAGTTTTAACTAAAGGCCTATCCTTTTGAATAAATAATATAACCCAGCAGATACGGTCATGGTTTATTTAGAGTAGTTTCCTTCTTCTCTTACCGTACTTCTTCACCATAAAAAAAAACAAAAAAACAAACCCACTGCTGTCGAGTCGATTCTGACTCATAGCGACCCTATAGGACATAGTAGAACTGCTGCATAGAATTTCCAAGGAGTGCCTGGTGGATCTGAACTGCTAACCTTTTGGTTAACAGTGGTAGCACTTAACCACTATGCCACCATGGTTTCCTCTTCACCATAAAAAAACCCATGGTTTCCTCTTCACCATAGGTCCTATTAATTAAATTTTAATCAGTTCTCTCTTGTTTATGAGCATATGTTTTAGAAATATATTTTAGAAATAAGTACAATGACAATGATGTACAGGTTTATAAGTGTATTGAAATATCAGATATTCCATGTATGTGGACAAAGTAAATTTCCATTTACTCATGCAAGGGTTTGTCAGATATTTACTGAGTGCCAGACATGCTTTGTTGTTGTTGGGTGCCATCGAGTTGGTTCCGACTCATAGCGACCTTATGAACAAAACACTGCCCAGTCCTGTGCCATCCTCACAATCGTTATGCTTGAGCCCGTTGTTGCAGCCACTGTATCAGTGCATCTCGTTGAGGATCTTCCTCTTTTTCACTGACCCTCTACTTTACTAAGCGTGATGTCCTTCTCCAGGGACTGATCCCTCCTGATAACATGTCCAAAGTATGTGGAGACATAGTCTCACCATCCTTGCTTCTAAGGAACCTACTGGTTGTATTTCTTCCAGGACAGATTTGTTCGTTCTTTTGGCAGTACATGGTATATTGAATATTCTTCAACTCCAAATTCAAAGACGTCAGTTCTTCTGTGGTCTTTCTTATTCATTGTCCAGCTTTCGCATGCATGTGGGGCAATTGAAGACACCGTGGCTTGGTCAGGCACACCTTAGTCTTCAAAGTGACACTTTGCTTTTTAACACTTTAAAGAGGTCTTTTGCAGAAGATTTGCCCAATGCAGTGCGCCATTTGATTTCTTGACTGCTGCTTCCACGGGTGCTGATACTAGTAATACATAGAAGACAAATCATTGCTTCCCGGGATTTATCGTTTTAACAAGGAAGTAATGAATGAAATTCAGTACAGCATAGCTGATTAAGTGATGTAGAGCCATAATGAAATGTTCACTAGTAACCCAGCGTAGAGAGTCATATATTGTACTTGGAGGGAGTAGAGGATATCACAACTGAACTAAATCTTGAAGAAAGATTCATTAAGTAGTCAAAATGTTGAGAAAAGACATTCAAGTCAAACAAAACCACAAGCATAAAGGCACTGAGGTGTTTAATGGCAGGGTGTGTTCAGGGAAGAACAAGATCTTTGGAATGTTTGTAGTGCAGGATCTAAGGGAGAATAGTAAGAATATAGGCTGAAAAGAAAAAAAAGAATATAGGCTGAGAGAACCGAAAAACCAGTTACTGTTGAGTCAGTTCTGACACGTGATGACCCACGGGTGTCAGAGTAGAGCTCCGCTCCATAGGGTTTTCATTGTCTGATTTTTGGAAGTAGATCACCAGGCATTTCTTCCAAGGTACCTTTTGCTGAACAAGCACATTAACTGTTTGTACCACCCAAGTTGGAGAGGGAGTCAGGGAAAGTCTTGACATCATGCAAATAATTTTTTGAAAGTACTAAATAGGGGAGAAGCCATTCAATACTATCCTGTTTTTTGGTTTATAAAACTCATTACATCAGTATTTAAAATCCTTTTAGTTAATTTTAATATTTGATTCTTTGTTCCATCTCCTTCTTGCCTTTGACTAAATAATATAAAATGTTTTTCTTACAGAAAATTTCAAGAGCACCTACAGCTTCCAGAACTGTTGATGTCCCTTCAATTCCTTCTTGTGGACAAGCATATGGTTATCATATTAATGAGGACGACACTATTATAAAACGTTTTCCACCTGCTCATGACAGTACACTAGGTCCAGCTTACTATAAACCTCAATATGTAAGTATGATGCACTTTATATTGACATTTGGAAGATTGTTTATAATTATGCATGTTTTAGTTAATGTAACACTAACTGCTGTGACAAATATACCTCCAAATTTCAATGGCTTAATACAATTTTTTTTTTCCTCATTCATACTGGCATTCCCTGTTGGCAAGTGACTTGCCTCCACGTAGTGATTGAGGAACCCAGACCTAGTCCATTCATGTTCCTGTCGTTTCCTAGGATCTTGATGTCATCTATGTCCAGCTGACAGAGGGGAAAGTGCACAGAGGATTGTGAGTGGGAGGTTTTTGTGGGTCTGGCCTGGGAACTAAAGCTCAGTCACATAGCCCCACTTAACTGCCAAGGAGGCTGGAAAATACAGTCTAACTGTGTTCCTAGGAAGAAGAGGAAACAGTTTTAAATTATTAGAAGCGTCTGGCACAGTATATAATCATATGTAATACATAGATGCTGTTTTCTTGCATTTGAAAGCAAATAAGAACATTTTATTAGAGAATTTGAATCTGATAGCATAAACATCATTTATTCTACAAATAATTATAAAAAAATACTAGGAGCTTCTCTGTGATTAGACTATCAAACATAAGATAGCAGATCCGTCTCAAATAGATTTTAAACTTCAAACCTGGCCAGAGCTGAGCTGAGATTTCATTCAGCCAGTTGAGATGTATGAGTTATCCATGAATACAGGTGATGAATATAGATAATATGTCTCATTTTACTTAATTACAATACATAAGCACTAGTGCTTTGAGCCTGTTGTATTTTTATACTTTTATGGCATCTGAAAGAAATATTTTACTGAGAAAAATGGCAAAATTCAAGGTACACTGAAGGAAAGGGTGAAGAAGACATTAGGTAAAGAATAGGTTTTCTCAGGAATTGGTTTGATCCTCACTGTCAGTACTTCAGTAATTTGTTATTATTTGTCTCCATCATTGGGTTCAGTTTCAAGCATTGTCATAAACCATTTGGTTCATAGCAATATGGAGTTTTGAGGCCTTAAATCCTTTGAGTTGCTAACAGCTTTTTTTCTTAAAATGTTTTTATTGTAATTTCTGTAATATTTCAAACATAAATAGTATAAAGACAAACAAAAAACCAGATACACATGTACTTACCACCCAGATATAGCACACGTTAAAATACTGTCTTTATTCATATTTGGAACTGACTTAGTATTTAATATTTAAGGAAAAATATCAATAAAAGCATACTCAGTAATATAATAATAATAAAAATATATGGAAAGAGAAAGTGATAAAGCAAATATGTTGACAACTGGGGGATTTGGGTAAAGGGTGTATGGAAATTCTTTGTGTGATTCTTGCAACTTTTCTGTAAGTCTGAAACTATTTCAGATTCTTAAATTAATTTTTAAAAAGAAACTCAACAAGATGGTTTGACACAATGAGCTGAACAATGAGCTGAAACATAGCAACAATTGTGAGGATGGTGCAGGACAGGGCAGTGTTTCATTCTGTTGTACGTAGGGTCACTGTGAGTAGGAACTGACTTGACAGTACCTAACAACAACAAAAATAACAACAAAATATTGTCAGATTTGCATTTTTTACAAGAAATAAATTATAATTATCGCCCTACCTGATTTCCCTCACTGCCTCCTTCTCTCTCACCTTGCCAAAATAAGCACTAAACCTTTAATACATATTCGTACGTAAGTAACAATATATATTTTGTGACTTAAAAAAATAAAGTAAATGGAATTGACTCGACGGCAGTGGGTAGTGGGTGGTGGGATCATCTAGTATGTGCATTTCTTGCGTTTTTCACGTTATATTTCTAGATTTAACCAGGTAAATATATTAGATTTAACCCATTCGTTGTTCCCAATTAGATAAGTTTATTTTTAAAAATTAATTAAAAAATTTGAAATAGTTTGAGACTTATAGAAAAGTTGCAAGACTCATACAAAGAATTGCCACATACCTTTACCCAAATCCCCCAATTGTTAACATTTAGCCATGTTTGTTTTATCATTTTCTCTTTCCATTTATTATTATTATATTATAACCCAATATGCATTTATTGATATTTTTCCTTAAATATTAAATACTAAGTCAGTTCCAGATACGAATAAGAAGTATTAATATATGGAATTGATACAAGATATTCATTGTGAGTAAATAACTAATAAAGGTATTTTCTTGCCATCAAAACTTCAGAAGAATTTTAAGCACCTGATTAGTTTTGAATTTGTTTGTATTTTTATTTTTAATTAAACCATTTGAGAGTACTTTTTAGGCATAATGGCCCTTTACCTCTAGATACTTCAATGTGAATTTCTTAAGAAAAAGATATTCTCTTTTATGATAGTACAATTATTAAAATCAGGATGTTTTCATTTATATAATATTATTATTATCTAATCTGTAGATATTTTTAAAAATTTTTGCTAATAATGTTGATATTTTTTATGGAGCCCTAGTGGCACACTGGTTAAGTGATTGGCTGCTGAACTGAAAGGTTGGTGGTTCAAACCCACCTACTGCTCTGTGGCAGAAAGATGTGGCAGCCTGCTTGAGTAAAGATTACAGCCCTGGAAACCTTATGGGGCAATTCTACTCTGTCCTGTAGGGTTGCTATGAGTTGGAATCAACTCGACAGCAGTAGGTTTGTTTTTGTTCTTAGATATTGCTAATAACCACGATCATATTCTTTATAGCAAGAAACAAACAACAACAACAATTTGATCCAGAGTCCAATCTGGTATTGTTGTTAGTTGCCGTTGAGTTAATCCTGAATTTATCCTAGGTGTGTGGAGACATTAAGTTGTCATGTCTCTTCAGAATCCTTTAATCTTTAGTTGTTGTTGTAAGGTACTAACGAGTCAGTTCCGACTCATAGTAACCCTGTGTACAACAGAAAAAACACTGCCCAGTCCTGTGCCATCCTCACAATCGTTATGCTTGAGCACATTGTTGCAGCCTCTGTGTCAATCCATCTTGTTGAGGGGCTTCTTTTTTCACTGACCTTCTCCTTTACCAAGCATGATGTCCTTCTCTAGGGCCTGATCCCTCCTGATAACATGTTCAAACTACATGAAAAGAAGTCTTGCCATCCTCGCTTGTAAGGAGCATTCTGGCTGTACTTCTTCCAAGACAGATTTGTTTGTTCTTCTGGCAGTCCATGGTATAGTCAATATTCTTCATAATTCAGTTTCTTCTGTGGTCTTCCTTATTCATTGTCTAGCTTTCGCATTCATATGAGGCAATTGAAAACACCATGGCTTGGGTCAGGTGCACCTTAGTCTTCAAAGTGACATCTTTGCTTTTTACCACTTTAAACAGGTCTTTTGCGGCAGATTTTCCCAATCTAATATGTCATTTAATTTCTTGATCTAAAAGGAATCTTTTAGGTTCCCTTAATATTTAATTCCTTTAATCAGTCTTTTTTTTTTTTTTTGTCTCTTGTAACCTTGAGGAGTACAGGCTAGTTATTTTGTATAGTGTGCCTCAGTTTTGGGTTTGTTTATATTTTCTCCTGATTAGATAAAGGCTTTACAGTTTGGGTAGAATACTACAGAAGTGATGTTGCATCCTTCTTAATGCATCGTATAAGGGTACAGGATGTTGAT
The DNA here is from genome assembly GCF_024166365.1 of Elephas maximus indicus. NCBI lineage: Eukaryota > Metazoa > Chordata > Mammalia > Proboscidea > Elephantidae > Elephas > Elephas maximus. Next base: position 55,573,493 of record NC_064823.1, read on the forward strand.
TTATTCCATTACTGGTGATGTTAGGTTGAAGTAGTACCTCCCAGTTTTATTTGTTGAAAGTTACTATTTTTTCCTTTTTAATTAATGAATATTTGGGAGGAGTTACTGTAGTGGCTTAATACATGTAGATATGCTATTTCTCATCTCACCTGCTAGTTTTAACATCCGTTGATGATGCCTGAGTCAGTTTTACTATGATGTTTATCAAATGGTGATTTTCAAACTCTTTTTTTTTCCTACTGAGATTGTTGGTCAACTTCATAAATCACACACCTAATCTCTTTAGCAAATAGTTATCCAGCCACACCTTTGGCTTGGATTCTAGAGCATCCTATCCATATAAGCTGAGATTTTTCCAAATCATCCAGAGCTGAATCCTTTTTGCTTAACAATGTCTACTTCAGTTTATTCTTTTCTGTCATGTTTTACTATAAGCAGCAAGGAGAAACCAGGCCACACCTTCCACATTTTGCTTGGAAAATTTCCTCAGTGAAAAATCCAAGTTCATCACTTACAAATTGTACATTCCACCCGACTGCAGAACACAATTCAGTCAAATTCTCTGCCACCTTATAGCAAGGATCGACTTCCCTCCAGTTTTCAATAATGTTCCTCATTTCTGTCTGAGATCTCATCAAAAGCACCTTCAATGTTCATATTTCTATCAACATTCTGTTCATGATGTGTTTATATTCTTTAAGATGATGGAAGCTCTCTTCACTTTCTTCTGAGACCTCATCAGAATTGCCTCTAATGTCCAACATCTCTGAGGCAATTCTTTTAGGCATTTGAGACTTTTTCTATCAAATGCCTCAAATTTCTCTAGCCTCTCCTCATTACCTAGTTCCAAAGCTACTTCCACATTATTTAGGTATTTGTTACAGCAGCACACCCCCTTCCCAGTATCAAAGTCTCTATTAGTTTCCTAGGGCTGCCAAAGCAATGGAAATAGAAATTTATTCTGTCAATTCTGGAGCCCAGAAGTCTAAAATCGGGGTGTCAGCAGGGCCATGCTCTCTGCGAAGCTTATAGGGGAGAATCTGTTCCATCCCTTTCTCTTACGTTCTCGTGTTGCTGGCAATCCTCTCTCTTCTAATTGTGCTGAAATGACTTTTGTATGGTTTTATTTTTCTTGTCGATCTATATAGTTTTTGGTGGACGAGTGAGAGATTCATATTTACATGATTGCATTACGTTGGCAACTTGGAGGTTCCCTACTTCAATTATTTTAGCTGCTATAAAATGGCTCTTCACATTGAGCAAGGTTTAAGGCAGGCCACATAAAGACAAGTCTTGCAAACAGGGCTTTCTGTGGTACTGTCAGTCAGGTCAAATAATACACTTCTCTGAAAATGGTGGTATTGGGTAGTTCCAAACCAATTCTGACCTCCCTAGGTGTTTCTAGGCTGGTGGTTTTCACTGTGATTACGGGTTGTTCATTTTCGAGGCTACCCTGACCTGTGGAGAGAGAGATGGGAATACGGCACATTAAAATGTCGGAAAATCTGCTGTTCTCACTGAGATTCCACCATTTTTCTTGAATAAATGTTTGTCAATTGTTAGAAGCCTTTGGTTAATTTCCAGAGTTCTAAAATAGTTGATTTTGGTATTTTTGCTGGTGTTCTCATTGCTTTATGGTGAGTAGTTTTTCAGAGGTCCTTACTCTGCCAGTTCAGCTGACTCACTCTTGGAGTTTTAAACTGTTGAAATGAAACAGATACCAAAAATATTATGCTTTTGTGGAACTTTAATGGAAATCGAATTCCCAATTAAGCCAAAGTTTTCCTTATTCAACTTGGAGTAGAATCTTTGGGATATTATTTAAATAATATATGCTTAGCCGAATATGGGAGGTAAATTCTGTAGAAATTGCATTGAGGTTTATGGAAGTCATGTGGTGTGATATCAGGGTATTCTCTCCTAGGTTAGAACACTCTATGGGAGGCAGTGTAATGGAGCCAGACTGCCTTGGTTTGTTATTTGGCTACACCTCTTAATAGTTATTTGTCCTTGGCAAGTTACTAAAGCTCTTTGTGTCTTAGTTCCCTCCTCTGAAATATGGGGATAATAATAGCATGCAACTCATAGGCTGATATCAGAATTAAATGAGTCAATACATGTAAAGCACTTAGAATAGTTCTGTACACATAATAAATACTATAGATTTGTTATTTTTGTACCTTTTATTCCTTATTACTAAGGAAGATAGAAGAAATATGTTTGATATACAACTGCATAAAAAGCAAAATGACTAATATTCCTGTTAATTAATCAAATTTGAGATTAGTGGGCCTTTAAACAGGTTTAACAGGATGCAAATTTCAAACTAGATGAATAGCAAAGTTTCTGTGATAGTTACATGGTTTAATATCCCAGGGGTGGGGAACTTTGGTCTAGTATATTGGAATTAGTATTTATTTTTCACAATAGTCATAGATCCTTTGCTTTGGCTTAAACAATTCTCTGATTATTCTTAGCTTAATAAATTTCAGAAAGCAGTTTTTGTTCAAAATTACATTTTTTATGTATGCTATTTCTTTGTTTCAGAATAATATATCATCTGATAGAAAGCTAGAATATGCTTCCAAGCTTCCCTAGATATATAAAATCATTCTCACATATGAATAAGTATTACTTTGATGTATAAAACTTGGTTGCTTTCTGGCAAAGTTATTATTCATACAGGACAGATATGGTAATAAGAAAATGTATTTACGATTTTAATAGGTCCGACTTATTTGATGACTTATATTAGTAATTATTAAAAAAAAAATTAAGTCAGTCCAATTTGTATTCATTAGAATAAAAATCTAGATCTTTAAAAAAATCTGTTATGTGAAATACAGAGTTACGTATAAAGACATAGTTTTTAATACTCAAGAAAATCCAGCAAAGTTTGATCCGAGTTGAATTGTGATATTTTGTGAAATCCTTATCTTTCATTTGAGAGAAGAACTACAGGTAGCCTGACTGTCTTAGTTATCTAAACCAAACCAAAACCAAACCCAGTGCCGTTGAGTTGATGCCGACTCATAGCGACCCTATAGGACAGAGTACAACTGCCCCATAGAATTTCCAAGGAGCGCCTGGCAGATTCGAACTGCCGACCCTTTGGTTAGCAGCCGTAGCACTTAGCCACTATACCACCAGGGTTTCCCTTAGTTATCTGATACTGCTATAACAGAAATATCATATGTGGATGGCTTTAACAAAGAGAAATTTATTCTCTCACAGTCTAGGAGGCTAGAAGATTCAATTTCAGTTGCCAGCTTCAGGGTAAGGCTTTCTCTCTCTATGTTCTGGGGGAGGTCCTTGTAATCAATCTTCTCTGGTTTGAAGAGCTTCTCAGTGTAGGAACCCTGGATCCAAAGTACACGCCATTCTCCTGGCTTTTGTTTCTTGGTGGTATGAGGCCCCCCTGTCTCTCTGCTTGCTTTTCTCTTTTATATCTCAAAAGAGATTGGTTTAGAATACAATCTAATCCTATAGATTGAGCCTGCCTCATTAACATAACTGCCATCAATCCTATCTCATTAACATCATAGAGATAGGATTTACAACACATAGGAAAATCACATCAGATGACAAAATGGTAGACAATCACACAATACTGGGAATCATGGCCTAGCCAAGTTGACACATATTTTTGGGGGACACAATTTAATCCCTGACAGTGACAAAGCTCAGTTGCTGGAAGCTTTATTTTCTTCTGTTTTTCCTGGAGAAAAGCACAAGTTCTTCACAGACACTGTGAAAATAATACTGTAATAATATTAATTCAAATCTTATATAAATTTCTGATAAATCTCTGTAGCTCTTCATCTGCTGTTTAAGATAATATTATATGTAGGCTCCATTTCAAGATGAAAACATTAATAGAAAATAAAGAAAATTATTTTGGGGAGTTATTGGAGCTCTTCCCTAAACTGACAAATAGGAATTGCTGAAGGAATCTTCATAGTTCATATATAGAAGCAGCTCTGGAATTCAGAGATGTCTAAGACTCTAGCCAACAAATGATAAATTTTAGCTTAATTTAATCTGTAAAGAGAAATTCTCTATGTAGATTATTTGGCATAACATTTTGAATTATAAAAATTAGCTTCTCTCTCTTTTTTTAAGAAGATCTCAGGGAACCATCAGAATTATTCTGTTCAGAGGTGGAATTTTCAAGTAGAGTTTTTGGTGGGAATTATGACCCTGACGTATTTGCTGATGATAACATGCTGGGAACTACGTATGTGCTGCCATAATGGAAAGCGTTCCATTTGTGTCTGAATTGATGCACTTTGGGACTTTTAATTCTTCACAAATTTCATTTCCATATTTAATTATGGGAACGGTGTGGGGGAAAATTTGCAAAGCACCTTCTTCATTCATTTCATCGTCAATAGGAGCAGCAGATAGTAATTTTTCTTCAAGTTACATTACAGCATTCACTTAAAATAATGCAGCTCCATGCTGAGTTTGCGTCAGTTAAGTCATGTTTTATTTGCTGATGACTTTCAAGTTGACAGTGACCTTGACCTTGATATTGTCAGCACTTTTTGACATAAAGAGAGTGTGATTAAGAGTTAAGTGTGCATCAATTTATTCTTCATTTTGTTTCAGTGTTTTTAAGAGGCTGTTAAATTTAATTTGAAATGGAACATTTACCTGAGTACTACAGAGGTTAGTGAGTTAAGTACATGTTAGTTCACATGGTTTAAATGAAATAGATTTTATTATATACATATGAAAAGGATTTTACTAGTATCTTGAATGATAAATGTCTTCAGTATTCTTTATATTCTCTCTTTCCACTGGATTACCTTTAGAATCATTAAACAGTTGAATCACAAAGTCTCAGTAGTGTAAATTCACCTGAAGAAAGCTTCTTATACATAATTCCGATCAGGGTGTTGAATTGCTATGTTAAAAGAATTGATGTTAAACTTTAACACGATACTACTTTAGGCTTTAACAATCTGTTGTAAAAGATAATTTTATTAAAATTTGCTTGAAAATATTGGCTTTTTGGCAAATCTGTAGGCTATAGTAAATCAATATTTTAAATATGCTCCTTCATGAAATATATAAAATATTTAGTATACCCAACATGGCTATATTGTATTAAAACAGAGTTCTGCATTTAGGTACTTAACTGCGTATTATGATAGTAGAACAAATCTGCACAGTTGTGACATTCTGCTTTATTTCTAAGTAAAAATAAAGTACAATATATGGGAAATGGAATATTTTTGCTATTTGCTATTTCTTCCATCAAAACTGCATGTAATAATGTTAATTCAAATCTTATACAAATTTCTGCTAAGTCTCTGTAGCTCTTCATCTGCTGTTTAAGATAATATTATATATAGGCTCCATTTCAAGATGAAAACATTAATACAAAATAAAGAAAATTATCTTGGGGAGTTATTGGAGCTCTTTCCTGAACTGATGAATAGCAATTGCTGAAGGAATCTTCGTAGTTCATATATAGAAGCAGCTCTGGAATTCAGAGATAATCCCTTTTGAAAGATTGTCGAAAACAATTACTTTAGCAAGACAATATGTTGCTTTGCTAGGCACTGTCTCTTCTAAAGCTCTGTTGGTTGCAGCCATCTCTGGAGTTGCTACTGACCCTATAGGAATGGGCTGCTTTTTGGCTACTCTTTTTTAGTGGATGCTAGAGTTGCTCCCAGTACTCTTCTAGTAACATCTGCTGCTCTGACGGAAGTGACAGGCTGTGTGACTTTTTATGCTGTTCTGCTAGATGATATAGCATTTGTTCCAGCTCCCTCAGGCCTAAACCCTTTGGGTGGCCTAACTGCCTTATTTTCTTTTGTATTACAGTTGGGAGTCCCAAAGCAGTGTTGCTCATAGTGCTATGTGTTACAGAGATTGATGGGATAGTCTTGGGGTTCCCCATTTAACCAGAATCAGTGATATATATATACATGTAAACAAACACACACACACATATATCTCACTGATATATATATATATGTATGTATATATACATACATATATATCACTGATATATATGTATGTGTATTTTTTTTTATATGTGTGTGTGAGAGAGAGATCTGCCAAAACATCTGTTCATAGTCTGGAAGTAGAACACACCTAAGGAAACACCCTTTTCAAATGATTAATTGATTACATTAGCTTAGATTACATTATGAAAGGTGATTATATTATATTAGATTACCTTATGAAACAACGACTAGACTAGTGTGTTTGGTCAAACCAGTGGGAACCAGAGTCCAGCCAACTTGACACGCAGAATTAAACATCACAGATAGCTCTTTCAATTCTTATTCATGGCCCTGTTCCTTTTAGACCTAATGGGGCTGGGCTTGGGATATATATCTATCAATTAGTTTACTACTTGTCTTGTTGATGAAGATGATGATAATAATATCTTACTTTGATATAGTGCTTTATAGAACTGCATTGCTCATTGTGTTAAAGCTGAATGTTCAGAGTGAAGGGGAAAGATTTTGTATAATTCATTAGAAGGAATCTGCATATCAATAATCCCAGCATATTGAGACCATTTTCAGTACCAGAAATATTGCTATATGAAATAAGGATTAATCCTTTTTATTTATGTAACTTAAGTTTTCCAGATTTCATTGCACTGTCGGTACTAAAGAGAATCATAATAATGTTAATAACTCAAATAGCAATGGTTCTAGCCTAAACCTATTGATGTAGAGAACCTTCAGCCTTCTGAAAAGTTCCCCTTTCGTGGTATTTCTAGAAGACCTCAGCAACTGTCTTAACTGTTTTCTCAAACACCTCTGTTTCCTCTGAATACAGCTACTGCTCCACCAGGCACTTCAGTCTCTTGCCAGATGGTGGTCTCTGCTGGGCGTTTCCGCCAACATACTCTATCACAGAAAAAGCTGCATGATGAGCTGGAATGAAGTGGGAGATAATGCCCTTCTCTTTTTGTGTTATGTCCTATTAGAGGAGTCCAAAGGTAGCGCTGATTTCTACCAGTATTTTAATCAAACAGTTCTTTTAGAATTTATTCATAGCCTCTTTGCACTCCACAGGGAACAGGCATAAGTCCAGCGGGAATTGCCTCTGTTAGGAGGCAAATTCAGTCAACAGAAAATACTCAGCATTGTCATTCTTTGGATACTAAGATTTTCTTACTGGGTAAAGGTTATCATGATTAGGTACTTCCCACAGGATTAGTTTTCATATTTGCCTTTTGATTCGTTAGTTCCGTTAGTTCACCAGACATTCCAAAACATGTCTGAGTCCTACTTGGGCACAAGCTGGTAAGTTCTTGTTTCTCTACTCCCAACTTTTTTACCCTTCAATACCCCAGTCAAGGATCAAACAAGGATATTTGCTAAAATAAAAGCATGGGAAACTTCAGAAGCACTCTCATTCAGTTTCTCTAAGAGATTGCATATGTGAAAAAAGAATCAACAAAGATTCCATTTTACTTCATGAAAACATCAAAGTTCTAACTTCAGGTTAGGTGCTTGAAGAAAAAATTTAACTTTATTGTGTTTTTATTTTATAATACCTGAGGGCCCATTGCTTGTGGTAAGTTCTGAGAAATAAAAGAGGTTTTCACACAGTAGGGTATTTCAGTGCTGTGCCAGTTTCTTTTTGGATTTTGGTGTGGCTGCCCAATGCTTTCGGGAGCAGTGCCTCTCTAATTGGAAAGTCTATATTCATTTTAGGGGCCAGTGACAGTGCTTTCAATTTATTTCCAACAACCACCTATGCCAAAAATAAAGTGGTCATAGCATCCTCCGTCATTTCTTCATGTAACGGCACTGGTGCCAGTCTCCAGGGGGGCTAGTAGGTTTGAGAATTGCTCCCTAAGCACTACCAGGAGTTCATCCTTACCTCTAGCTCCCCCCTCTCTAGAGATATTATAGGATTCTGCTGAGGCTCTTTTCACGTGCACTGAGGTCTTCTGGTTCTAGTCTCTGCTGTGCTATGTCTTGTAGAAGTTCCTTGATGTTCCTAGCGTGTGAACGATAACCTCCCTAGTTTCTAGAACTGATAACTTGTGTCTATTTTATACACTTCTTTTGAAAATTTGGTGAGATGGGGTGGGTGTGGGTTTAATTTACCATTTTGAAGTGGAATTATATGTTTTATCATATGATATTGCTATTAGTGGTGTTAATATTATTTGTAATGGCAATTGAGATTTTGTTTCTACTGTTTTTGAATAGTAATAGTCAGCTAGAACAATTCAGATACACTGTTTTATGCACCGTAAATTTATGTTTTAGGGATTTTTTTAGTATTATAGATATGTACATATAATTTTAATAAAAAACTTGTTTTAAAATTATATTTTTACAAATGTTAATTAAAAATAAATTACTAGAGTTTACCTTTACGACCAGTTAAAAAATGAGTTTTTTAAAAAAATTCTTAAATGATTGCTCAGTTTAGAATGTATTAATAGAATTCTTGTAAGAGAAGCTGCTGTTCTTACACTATACAATTTTATTTGATTGGTTTCTGATGAAATAAAGTAGCTTAACTTCACTAAAGTGAAGTTTTTAATGGTTAATGCCTAATTTTGACATTTATTATAGTGGATATAAAGGAGAAATGATTGTGGAAATCTCAGGTCACAAATAATGCTTTTGCATTAAAGGACTGATCCTGACCCCCAGCTTTGATGGCATTAACAGTAAAATGTTTATCACTGATTATTTATAACTGCTTGAAAAATTTACATGAATATATTACATATTCTTGTATAATATTCACAGATATATACCAGGTAATTAGATGTTATCTGATATCTCTTCATGACGTTTGTACTTTCTCATCTATTTAATTAAGGTCATTTTAATAGGCATTCTCTGAATCGTAGAGTTTCCTGTGTCTTTTTTTGTTTTATGACAAAGAGCTATTTTTTATCTTAACGTTTTAGATTACTGAATGTACTGCCAAGAGCAAATATATTCATATTGGCGAGGAAATACAAAAGCTCTAGAGACTTCTTTGGGAACTCTGGCTGATTCAGGAGTGAGATGGGGCACAGCAGTGATAACTAGTTTGGGATCTGTCAAAGTAGAATCCCCTTCCCTAAGACTCTCCTTGCTTTAGATTTTGGCTTAAGAAAAGTTAAACATTGTTTTACAAGTTATTTAAACTATATCTCGTCCTTAACGTTTTTTTTTTTAGAATGTTTTCAATGCAGCTTTGAAATATAAAGGGATACACTTTGGCAACTCTTTGGGAAGACGAGAGTTACCTCCAAAGTCAGGACCTGGTCCTGGACAGTATGATATAGTCCAGTAAGTAAAAAAATAGTAATATCTTTAGTGTAGTTCTTGCCTATAAGAATAATATAGTTTAGACTAGGCTATGCTGTTATGAAAGGAAAAATCAGTACCAAAAAATCCAAGAAGTGCATTTTGGAATAACCTGTCTGAAAGCTATTACTTTTTTATGAGCCAGATTCTGTGCTATCTGCTTTCCATGTATTATTTAATTTTCATAGCAACTCTATGTATAGATACTATTGTGTTATCTGTTTTATTTGTGAAAAAATCCAAGGGTCAGAGGTGGATAAATGACATAGTCAGTCATTAAGTGGCAGAGTTAGACTTAGATATGCTTAAATACATAGGCCATGTATCTAAGGACTAAAATTTACAATTATAGGCAAAAGATCAGATAAAAAATAAAAGAATGTGACTGAGTATTCTCCGTTTTAACCCTTGCACTTGTCTTCATTCTTCTCACTGCATGTTGGATTTAGAAGGCATTCTCAGTTAGTGTAAGTAAAACAGTAACATTAGGTTGAAAGTAATATTTTCGAAGTTTTAGCCAGTAAATCCATTTCCGGTAGAATGCCTCTTTTTTCTTTACTTTTTGCTGCTCCTACAGTAAGGCCTTCCACATGAGCTTATGGAAGGCAAAACTGCATAACAAATACTGTATTATCCTCAGAATCTACCACCCCTTCTGATGATTAAATTTTTAGAAAAGGATTCAGCTTGTCTGCCTGATTCTTTTCCTCTCATAGGATGAGTGTTCTCCCAAGATTTCCATAGTGATCACATACTCAGTTCAGTAACCAGACAGATTCAGACATATCTCCGTATCAGCAGTGGATATAGTTTAGGCTCTCACTTGGACTGTCCTGCTACAGTTCATTCACTCAGCAAGCGTTGTTGGAATTTCTGCTGTGTGCCAGGAATACTCAGTGTAGTAACAGAATAAAAAGAATAAAACATCTCTCCACTTTTGAGAATTTACAGTCTGATCCATCGTCCTTTCTATTTTTTAAATTCTTCTAATGTAGAAGATATGCCTCGTAGTTTTATTCTTTTAGTAGTTACACCAGAACTTAAAACATGTATATTTAACTTCACAAAGCCTAAATTTAATATCTTTAGCATTTTTCCAAACAAAACAAAGTCCACAGAATAGTCTAACTCTGATCATGCCCCTCTTAACATATGTTTTTATTGCTTATTGTTTTTTGCCCTATTCATTTCTTTTCCCAGATTGGCTACTTTGTTTGTTTGCCTGTCTGTCTGTCTGTCTATCTATCTTTATCTATCTATCATCTATGTACCTATCTACATACCCACCTACCTGTGTACCTACCTACTTATTCTTGTCAGTTTTATTGAGATATAATTGACATAAAGTAAATTAACCCTTTTTAAGGCACATAGTTCTATGATGATTATTTTCCACCCAATCCACTACACCTCTCAGTATCCAGGGTATAACCAGGACTCTGTCTAATCAGTGTCGCTCTAAATTTGCTTGGTACTTTTCCTTACCCGTCTTTTTTATTTCTCCAACGCTGTCCCCTTCCATTCTTCCCCCAATTTTTTTTTTTCTTTATGTCGTTGCTTTCTTTTTGATCTTTGTCATTTCCCTTTTCTTCTCTTCTGTTTGTACTTGATTTTTCCTTCTAGGTATGTGTTCATATAGATTGCATTTTGTTCTGCTTCAGTTACTTCACCATTTCCATAGCTTCTCTGCTCTTTGATTTGGCCAACTTCACAGTATCTTTATTTGGAGTTGTCTTATTTCCTTCTGGCAACTGACATTTTCTACGGTTTTTTTCCCTTTGGACTTTCAGTGATTGATTCAGAATTATCCTGGCAATACTTGATACGGTATAAATGTGGAGATTCTTGGTCACCCAAAATGGAAAGATGAATTTACAAGTCTTTTTTTGGTGAAGGCACAGATCTAAATAATATGCTTTTAATAGCCCAAATATAAATGTTATCCTTATGCTCATTTGAGATTTTGAAAAAAAGTTCATTTGTTGAATTTTATGAGAATAAAATTCAGTGAAGAAGTCAGCATTTAACAGTGAACTGGGATGTTAAATGCATATTTAAATCGTAGCAATGCAGAACGAAGAAAATAATGGCCATTAAGTAACTTGAATTAACTTTTGTTTTTATGTTTTTTATTGTCTATTTTTTTATCTGTTTTTGTTCAGTATAGTTTGTTGGAAATGTCAAATATGAGATTTTTTTCCAGTTCTGCTGAAGAGATAGAAAAAAAAAATAGTGTAGTCAGTATAACATATTTAAATGTGATTCTTATAATAGCTAATAATCATTGTGTGCTTATGGGCCACGTATGGCACTAACATTTTATTAAACACTTTTAAAGTGTTAAAAAGCAAAGATGTCACCTTGAGGATTAAGATGCGCCTGACTCAAGCCGTGGTATTTTCAGTCACCTCATATGCATATGAAAAGTGGACAATGAGTAAGGAAGATTGAAGAAGAATTGCGCCTTTGAATTATAGAGTTGGTGAAGAATAGTGAATATACCAAGGACTAACAGAAGAATGAACAAATCTGTCTTGGAAGAAACATAACCAGAATGCTCCTTAGAAGTGAAGATGGGGAGACTTTGTCTCATGTACTTTGGACATGTTATCAGGAGGGACATGTCCCTAGAGGAGGACATCATGCTTGATAAAGTAGAGGATCAGCAAAAAAGAAGACCCTGAATCAGACTGGATGACACAGTGGCTGCAACAGTGAGCTTAAACATAGCAATGATTGTGAGGATGGTGAAAGACTGGGCAATGTTTTGTTCTATTGTATGTAGGGCTGGTATGAGTCAGAACCAACTCTACTACACCTAACAGCTGACCACAACATGACACTAAGCAATTCACGTATAGGTTATCTACTTTAATCGTTGCAGCCTTAGAATTAGTTATTACTAATTCCTATTACAGATGAAGAAATTGAAGCTAAGAGAAGTTAGGTGATTTGCATAAGGTCACACAGCTAGTAGTTAACAATTCTGGGATTCCCATCAGGCTCTCTGCCTTGAAAGCTTGGCCTCTTAATTACTGCTTATTTAGTTTGTAATTCTTTCTAGGGGCTGACTAAACTTGAATGAAAATAAGCTTTGCTTTAATTTTCAAAGAATCTTTATGCCATTTTCCTAATTGTTTTATGATATAAATAGTATATGGCTATTTTCCCTTTATTTTTGCGATAGTTGAAATACCAAGGGATTCTGACATTTTAAAGACTTTTTTGTGGTACGTGGAATACACAGGAAGCTTTTTTGGTAGCTTTTTTTTTTTCCCAATTCATGATGTAAATTCCATATTATATTTTCTTATTGGAATCGTTATTACAATAGGTTTATAATAATTCTCTGAATTAGAAAAAGTAGAGCTAACTGATATAAATGTGTACATTAAAAAAATTAGAATATATTGGTCTAACACATCTAGATGATCTTACTGTATACTTTTTTTTTAAATCAGGAATGTTGCTGTAAAATATTCTCTTTGCTTATATAAACTTTTTTTTATACTTGAAATTGAGTACTCCTCATTTCTCTCTGAATTTTCTAAAGGGAAAAGCCACCACAGTATGAAAATATTAACATCAAGAAAGAGCGACAGCAAAATTATTGCTCATTTATCCCACGATTTTATGATTCAGTAATACTGCAGGAAGAAAAAAAGGTAAGCTGAAAAGTAGCTATTTCATCTATTTTGTAGTTTTCAAGATGACTGAACTCCATTATTTCAAGATTAAAGTTCTGGATCTACTGTGCCTGGTACCTCATCACTCAATGAGTATTTGTGGAAGGAACCATAGTAAATATCTCTGTCAAGTGGTCACTATCTCTGCTTGAAAGCTTTTTGTGATAAAGAACTCACTACTCCTAAGCTTTCTTGTTTTAGTAGTGGACAACTCTATTTCTCAAATTGTCCTTCTTTTAAACTAACCTAAATTTACTTGCCTCTTGCCCACTTATTATTTTCCTTTTTCCTATGACTTCTTTTCAATCTCTGTTTAAATCTTTTCTAGTTAGGGTAAATGTTCTAAGTATCTTTGACTGTTCTCATTATTTAATTTCAAGGTAACTTATTTTCCTTTGAAGTTATCTAGGTACCTTCATCAATTTGTAAATACCCCCCCCCCCTTTTTTTTTTGCATGATATCTAGAACTAAGCATAATATTTTGGGAATAGTCTGATTAGTACATTTTAAGATTTTCATCTTCTTCTGGATAGTGTATGTTTATAATACAAAGACGGTGCCTGGGTGGTGTAGACAGTTTGCACATGACTACTAACCTAATGGTTGACAGTTTGAATCTACCCTGCATCACTGCAGAAGAAAGGCCTGGCAATCTTCTTATGTAAAGATTATAACCAAGAGAACCCTATGGAGCAGTTCTACTCTGTAACACATGGAGTTGCCATGAGTCAGAATCAACTTGGCAGCAACAGGTTTGCCTTTTTTAATTAATATAAAACCCAAAATTCTACTAATATTTTTCTTTTGTACCTATATCTCAGTTTACTCATTTGGGACTTACAGGCAAATAAATCCCTAGATTTTTCCTCCAGTATGTTATTAAACTTAAAAACATGGAGATTATAGAACGATTATCTAAAAATAGATCCATTATTGTAAGGGTAAATGATTCTCAGTTGAAAAATCAATAACTTTCAATGAGAATTTTCATTTGCATTTGATTTCTTATATCTTCTGCTGAATATTAATTGTTGTTGGGTGGCATTGAGCCAATTCAGACTCAAAGTAACCTCATGTGACAGAGTAGAACAACCCTATAGTGTTTGCTTGGCAGTAATCTTTACAGAAGCAGTTTGTCAGGTTTTTTTCCAGAGAAGCTACTGGGTGAGTTAGAACCACCAACTTTTTGGTTAGCAGCTGAGTTCTTAACTCTTGTACCGCTAGGGCTCCTGAATATTAATGAGCAATGAAAAATATTGTTCATAGAAATATTACAAAAACATAGTAACAGAATAAATAGTACAATTGTTTTCATAGAATAGCTGTTATAAATCTCAAAGCAGATAAAGTATTAATTTAAGAATCAGTAGAATTTTATGGATACAATGATTTAAATGTACACTGAAGTAAAGGTGAGAAAAGCCTTTGGTTTCTCACTAAGTTTTATTTGTTCATCAATAGAATTTATTTTATAGATTATATTATATAATCTCTTGTTTTGAATGTCAGTAGAAGTATGCAAAAATTAAAGCAAAGAAACTTTTCATTTGTTGATTTTTTATTGAAAACATTCACCTTAGATATTTAGAAATCTAACTAGTAAGTAATTTTAAAACCTTGGTTCATAGTGATATTCTACACTGTTTGAAGGGGGAAAGAAGTTTATATTAGATGACTTTTAAAGTAGTATTATGATGTCTATATTATTGCATTTCTAACCTTGCTTATTGAGATTACTATGGTCTGAGATTGTTATTATTTTTTAAATTGTGGGAAGGCTTAATATATCAACATAAATAGGAATTATAATGGATAATAATGAAATAAATTTCATTTATCTAAATGTTAGTTTCAGTGCATTTTCTTTTTCTTATCCTTCTCTTATTAACTGTAAAATTTTCACTTGATTGCATGTTTCCTGAGAATGAGAACTATGTATTATTTACCATTGTATCTTAACACAGTCCCTAAAACATAATAAGGGCTCAATTAGTATTTACTTGGTAAATACGTGAAGGAACTAAAATATTTCCTGTTTTTTTGAAATACCAACATCATTTTGTATTTTTATATGTATAAGGCTTTTAAATATAAAGTATCATTTTCTCTATTTGTGCAAAGATATTAATATGTTGAACTCTTAACTTTTAGTTCACTTTCAGGAGAATAATTTCTGAATCTGATCATTGTTTCTCAGTTTCAGATACCTCTACCACTACCATTTTGCTTTTCTCTTGAATACTGTTTAATTTACAATTATTGTAAATTATATACTGAAATATTATCTCAGATTTATTATGCTATTGTGCATCATTGTTATTTGCAACACCTGGAAAAACTCTCAAAGAGTGGGAGGGGAAAGATGTGAACACTCTAAAGAGCTTCAGATTTGATTGTATCTTGGAATGGTCTTTTCTAGTAAGATCTAATATACAGTTTAAATTTGAAACTGTATTTAAGGGTAATTCAGCTTTGATTATGTATACACTTTTAATACTTTTTTTTCTTTTGTATTTGTGAATTTCCCAGGGACTTGTTCACCTATATTGTAATGATATGTGATATGCCTCTTTGTCTTTCAAAAACCAACTCTGTGAAAATAAGTCTGATAAAATAAGAATCTTGGTATGAAAGAGAATGTACCGTTAGAGCAGGCAATGTGAAAATACTGGTGTTTTTGCATATTTAATATGAGACTGATAAATATTTCATATAAAATGACGATTTGCACAGCTTTTTCCATTAGGGCATTCTGGACCTAGACAAATGGAAGCAAAGGAATAACTTTTTTCTTTCTTTACCCTATAATAATTAAAGGAATAAAGAATTAATTTGAATGAGCTAATTGAAATATATAAACCTTATTATATATGGCATTTCCCAGTGCTTTATTCTGTCAGCAAATATTTGTTTATAAAATAGAGAAATATTTATTTTAAATTTTGAGGTGATGAGGGGAAATGGACTATTTTTCACTCCCTAAATTCTAAATTTCTCTACTTACATAATACTAAATAATAGATTATTATGACATAAGAAATCATTAAATTTTCTGTTATTTTGTTACATTAAAAACTAAATGCTGACACACTTTTATGAATATTGTCCATACTGCATTCACTTTTAAATTGCCACAATTTTTTTTTAAGTGTAAATTATATCATTGAAAAAAAGAAGGGAGACCTTTTGATGAGGGTGGCCATTAAAAAAAAAATAATAAAGTTACAACACCAAAGTTAGATACTGATATTTATAAATTGAGTGGTTTTTATGTTAAAACAGTGCATAGTTCCTTTCCTTTTATTTGTAGGTTCCTTAGCAAATTTTAAGCAGAAGCCCTGAGGTAATTCTCTTCTAGGGTGATTACATGGTGAGCGGCAGCTACAACAGTGCCTGAACTTTAGAACTGGGAACTCAAGGACTTATTCATGGGACATAGGCTATATATAGGTTACGTGTAAGAGGAATCTAAGCCTGAAAAATAGTGTGAATACATATTTTGGAGGACCCCAAATGCCAGGTGTATTAGTTTCCTAGGGCTGCTGTATTAAAGTACTACAAACTGGATAGCTTAAAACAATAGAAATTTATCCCCTCACCGTTATGTAGGCTAGAAGTCTGAATTCAGGGTGTCCGCAGGGCCATGCTCTCTCTCTTTAAAGGCTCTAAGAGAAGATCCTTCCCTGTTCCCTTCAGCTTCTGGTAGCCTCAGGTATTCCTCAGTTTGTGGCAGTATAACTCCAATCTTTGCCCCTGTCACTCCTCTGTTTCTGTGTCTCTTCTTTTCTTATAAGGACATCAGCCATATTAGTATGAACTCATGTTAACTAACTATATCTGCAAACACCCTATTTCCAAATAAAATCATATTCACAGGTACCAGGAATTAGGACTTCACCATATCTTTTTGGGGGATGCAAAACAACCCATAGCACCATGCGAAGAGGTATTATTTTGAGCTTATAGGCAACAAAGTCATTAAATGAATTTGATCAGAAGATATTTGAGCTATGTTCAAGATTAGTCTAACATTAATAAGATGTATTGGAGAAAAGAGAGTCTGGCTATGTTCCTAGAGTAGTTAAGGTGAGAAATAATGAAGACCTGTATTACAAGTGGTGTCAGTGGTAATGAAGATGAAAGGAGTCTCATGAGGGAGGTAACAGGTAGAGCTGACTAGACTTGGTAAACGATTGTGTGTGTGTGTGTGTAGGCAAGGGGATGGGAAGAACAGAGGGGCTTGATGGGCTGTAAGAAGAGGGAGGAGTTGAGAATTAAAAGGTAAAAATAGTGTCAACAGCTGGGAGATAGGAGAGAAGGATTTGAAGAGGTGAAAGAATAGGAGGTTTTAGTCATTGAGGGTTAACTTTAGAGTTCAAGATCATGGAAAAGGAATTGTTTCTAGTGACCACAAAATCTGAAGTGTGTTGTGCCTATAAGTATCCAAAGTGGAGATAAATTTATTGATCAGGCAATATAAGAATTATAAAATTGTCTTAGTTCTATCTGTTTAGAAAGCTCTCGCAGTTATTGCAACTCTATTGCTCTTACATCATGCTAGGCTTGAATGGAGGTTGGATGAATGCAGTGGCTTGCCGTTTTCTTGGCTACCACCTAGAAAATGAGGCACAACTTTTCCTTCTGAATCACTGTCTCAGATAGGATAGGGAAGTTGCCTCTTATTCTGTATATCTT
This sequence comes from Elephas maximus indicus, assembly GCF_024166365.1. Lineage (NCBI taxonomy): Eukaryota > Metazoa > Chordata > Mammalia > Proboscidea > Elephantidae > Elephas > Elephas maximus. The sequence continues at coordinate 55,591,171 of NC_064823.1, forward strand.
TCATAGTCAGCTGCCCAAATGCAGCTGAATAGAAGTGAGAATATGGGAAGAGATTTCAGTGGTTGAATGCTGCAGAATTTTCAGTAGCTGGTAACTGGTAGACTGACTGGAGAAATATCTTAATTTTTAGAACCCAGGCTAGGAAAAAGAGCAAGGAGAAGTAACTAGCTTTAAAGGTCCCAGGAAAATCGTAACACTCCCACATGCCAAGAACAGTTGAAGAGAGTACGACTTTGCAAGGTTGGTAAATTGGGTGTGGGACAGGCTTAATGGATTTACTCTATTTCATGACTTTTTAAATCCAGCTGATGTACTGAATCTTACAAGAGATGATGTGTAAAAATTAGTTACAGGGAATGATTCCTTGAAATCATCTTTGAATGCTCTTTACCTGCCTTCAGCCCCTTGTTCTTTTTCTTGTTTCCCTGGATCTCAGATTTCTGGCTTATGTTAACTCTTTTAAAGACTTCTCTTTTTGGCTTATTAAATTTGATTTCTCACTCTGGTTTTCATCTTTTCACATTTTTAAAAGTTCATTCTTTCTGTTATCTCAGAACCCTCTGGGTCTGTCTAATCCAGGGCATTCTCTTTCCTTCGTATCTTAATGATGGGGAAATTCCCACACATGCTAGAGGAGGAGGTGTAGTCTTTTCAGATTTGTTTCTCAACAAGTTCATCTTTTTTTTTTTTTTAATGTCTTTTAGAGCTTGCCTCAAAATACATTTCTTTCTAAATTTAGAAGTTTCCTTCTCTCTCTCTCTCTTTTTTTTTTTAAATAGCTTTGTTGTTGTTAGGTGCTGTAGAGTCGATTTTGACTCATAGCAGCCCCATGTGACAGAGTAGAACTGCCCTAAAGGGTTTTCTAGGCTGTAATCTTACAAAAGTAGATCTCCAAGTCTTTCTCCCACAAAACCGCTAGGTCGGTTCAAAGTGGGTGCCAAATTTTGGTTAGCAGCCTAGCACTTAACCATTACCCCACCAGCTTTATTGAGATAAAATCCACTCATTTAAAGTATAGAATTCAGTGCTTTAGTATGTTTACAGAATTGTGCAGGCATCACCACAATCAATTCTGAAACATGTTATTCACCTTAGAATAAAAAAACCTCATACACATTAGCAGTCATTCCCATTTCCTCTCAGCTCTCCCATTTCTAGGCAATCACTAATCTATTTTCTGTCTCTGTAAATTTGCCTATTCTGGACATTTTATATAAATGGAATAATACAATAGGTGGTCTTTTGTGACTGTCACACCGTTTTCCAAAATGACTTCCCCATTGTGTATTCTCACCATCAACATATGAGGGTTCTAGTTTCTCTACATCGTTGCCAACTTAGTGGGTTTGGAGTGGTAACTGATTATGATTTTGATTTGTGTTTCTCCAGTGGCTGTTGATGTCATGTACCTTTTCATGTGCTTATTGGTCATTTGTCTCTCTTCCTTGGAGAAGTGCCTGGTTAAACCCTCGGGCTGGTTTTAAGTTGGGTTATTTGTCGCTTCGTTACTGAATTGTACGAGTTCTTTGAGATGGATTTGCTCTTGTCTGAACTTATGATTAATTTGAATAACATTATTTATTACTTGCATATGTTTTTTTTTGTATATTTATCTTATGTTCCCATTTAAACTGTAAATTCTTAGAGGATAAGAATCTACAATTCTGCTTTTTTGTTTTTAAATCGTAATGTTAGTTGAATGAGTTAAATGATGTTTAATAATGCTTTTTGATTGAATTAATTGATTACAAATATGAAAAATGAGCAGTTTTATTTTAACACTTGAGTTTAGAGAATTTGTAGATTTTCTCTTTCCTCACATTTATCCTGTTGCCTTAAAAAATAATAGAATAAACTCCAAAGCAATAAAATAATTTAAAAAAGTAAGTGCTGACATGTCTTTAGATTTAAGCATTTCCTGATGGTACAAATAATAATATAACCTGGTATATAATAAATGACATAATCAAATAAATATTTTTATGAATAATTGTTTTTTATTTATTATAATTTTCCTTGAGATCTGTTTAATTCTATTATTTACCTAGTATTGTTACCAGTCATCTTTTGAATGTGTTATGACATTCTGATCTACTGATAATTTCTGTTAAATAACAAAAATATTAACTTTTGTTCAACCCAAATATTTTTTCACAGAAGTATATCTTGCCTTTGGCAATGAAAAATCTTTTAAATATATTCCTTAATATTAATAAGGTCTTTAAGAGCTTTCTTAACATATGGAAATATTTTAAAATTATTTCTATTGGATTGCTTTGATTTAGCAAAACAATTTACAAAGTTGCTGTATTAGCTTCATTATCAGTTAAAAATAGAGTAAATTTCACTAGATGGCGCCAATACTTTAGATCTTTATTGACATAAAACCTTATTTATTCATTCTTTTCCCATAAGTATTAAAACAGAAGTTTAAAAATTATGTGGGAAGATAGGAAAATTTGTCTTGTAGTTCTATTGAGCAAAGCTAAATTAAAAATTTTAGTTCTTTTGGAGGTTTTGACTGATGGAAATAGCTTGGAACAATGTATTTTAAAATATTTAAATTCTGGCTGCAGACTACATTATAGATCTGTCCTTTCTGTTTATTTATCTATATAAATTTATAAAAATTGTCAGAATTTTTAAAAATTGTATTTTAAAGGTGTAATTTATGATTTAGGTTTTACTCTGGACTAGGATAAGATTACCTAATAATAATTAACTAACATCTGACCTTCAGTAGAAAGTTGTATCTCCAAATAAGTGAAAATATGCTAGAAGATTAATAGTGAAGGCACAAAGGGCAAAAACAACTTCTAGCCTTTTGTGATAATTTTTGAAACCAGTCATTGTATTATTACAGTTTTCTAATTTGCCTGGGCTGTTCCATTGTTATGATGTAAAAATTTTACCTTTTTAGTTATTATTGCTAGTCTTTAACATTTATTATATTAACTGTTTGGTGTTATTTATACCAGACACTTGGCAGGTAATTGCAGTTAATAGTACGGGGTAGTTGTTTTAAAGAGTGTGGGCTTGAGGATGAACAAAGATCTAAGAAAACTTGCACACAATTAAATGTGCTCCCCCCTGTACTAATTAGTTGTTTGTGTTACAGTTACTGTATTCAAAAGTGTGAATCCTCAATTTTTCCATTTTCTAAGAAAACTCAATTTTTAAATTGTGGGTTTCAAAGAGGAGAAAAGAAAGTGTCAAATAAAATGGGAGCAGAGGATTATTGTGCTAAAAGATAAACGGACAAAATTATGAGAAAAAGAATGAGGAAGAGGTTGGAAATATTTGGTTATTTCTTAAACAGTGATTCAGTATTCTTTGGAAAAGTATCTTACGCCATTAAGTGTATTGTAAAATAGTTTGTTCTGTTATTAGTGAGTTTTATGTACTACAGTTATACTCATTCATAGCAGAATGTTAAGAAGTATATAAATAAATAAAAGTTTTTTGATTTATTCATGGTTTGGTGGTAAAGAGATCAGTCTTTGCAATTGGACTCCATTCAAATTCTTTATCACATACTAACTGTGTGACCTTGGGAAAGTTATTTTACCAGTCTAAACTCAATGTCCTTCCCCCTAATGCTCTAAAATGTGAATAATAATATCCACAAAAAGATTATTATGAGAATATAAGATGAGAGTATATATATATATACATCTCTGTGTGTGTGTGTATATATATACACACACACACACACAATATGTATTGCTTAACACAGTGTCTGATACTTAGTAATGCTCAGCAAATAATACCTATTACTATTAGTCATTTAATGAACACTGGTTGATGATGAATAGGGCAAAGCATTTTTATTAAGAGGTTCACACTTTGATGGAAGATACAAGTATGTAAACAATTATAAAATGAAATACAAATAAGGTGCGATGAGAATTCTGAGGAAAAATTCATTGGTTCAGCTTGGGGAAGGTAGAGGTCAAGGAAGGTTTTCAAGGTATGTTTGAGTTGAGTTTTGAAGGATAAGAAGGTGTTTGTCAGTGGAGCAGAACATTGCAGGCAATGAGGATGGCAAAACCATGAAGATATGAGAAAGTAATTTGTTTTTATCTACAGGTGGTCATGAGCCAGTAAAGATTTTAAGCAGGAGATCATGAGCAGATTTGTAATTTCAGAAAAATAGGACAGTCAGTTGTGAGTTAAATGGATGGAATGTGGAGGCAAGAGAGGTAGGGAGAAGTCACGAGGTGATACATAGTGGTTCCCATAGTGAATGGCTGTATTAAGACAGAGAAAGTGAGACATGTGACAAAAATTTAGGTGTTAGCGTAGTCTTTGTTTAGTGAATTATTTATTGTGGTAGGATGAGTAAGAGGGAAGGACTGAGGATGACTCCTGGATGTCTAACTTAGAATACTAGGTGAATGGTGGTATAGAGAGTTGAGATAGAAAGTGTGCCTCATTGTGTATATGTGTATGTGGTGCTGGGGAATGAGATGATTTTAAGCATCTATTTGCTATATAGGCAGAAATGTCTTGTAAGTGGTTAGAGGATTGAGAGAAATCAGGGCTGGAGATTTAGAAGTCAGTCTTTGGGTTAAATTTGATAATACAAGGGGACTGATGATTCAGTTTAGGGGACTGGACATTTAATAGATAATAGATAAATGGGGGAAGGGGAATCTAAGGAAGAAACAAAAAGAAGGATTAAAAATGAGAGGAGTAGAATGAGGAAGGAGTGACCTCAAAGTAACCAGAGGAAGAGTGAATTTCAAGCAAATAGTAGCCACCCATGTTACATACTTTGGATAGGTTAATAAAGATGAGAACTGAAAATTTTCCACTGAACATTGCAGAATTTTGGTATCATTGGTGATTTTTTCGAAACATTTCTGGTGGACTGAATTGAAGACAGCAGATAGTAGTGGATTGAAGACTAAATGGTAAAGTAGAGGATCCTGTGAGTGTAGACTGTTCATTCTTTCAGGGAGCTTGCCTGAAGTGGAAGATAGATAAACAGGTAGTTTTTACCCTTAAGGAGAGACTTCATAGTCCGAGACTTCATAGTCCTTGTCATTACAAGTGTCTATATGTTATTTCCTTTTTACTAATTTAGAATTATTGCCAAAATAAAAACTAGATTAATGATTTTAAATAATCCTATAATAATTAGGTTATTAATTTGTCAACTCAAGAAGTATTCATTGAAGGGAACATTATGTGCTCATCATTACAGTAGTTTTAGGATTTCAGAGGTGAAAAAGCAAAAACAAACAAAACTCTGGATTTTGTTTGCTATCTAATTGGAGCCACAAATCACGTACAGAAAAACAATTAGAGAAAATACATGCTGTTATGGATTGAATTGTGTTCCCCAAAATATGTGTTGTAAATCCTAACACCTATAAAAAAAAAAAGAACACCTATATCTATGGTTATAATCCCATTTGGGAGTGGGCTTTCTTTGCTAACGAGGCAGGATTAGTGTAGGGTGTATCTTGAATCAATCTCTTTTGAGATATAAAAGAGATTAAACAAGCAGCAAGTAAGTAGGGATGGGGAAAGAGAGATGCCAAGCCACGTGAAGATTGCTCAGGAGCAGACACTCAGAAGAGACGAGGACCTTCCTTCAGAGACGACAAGGAGAAAAAGCCTTCCCCTAGTGCCAGCACCCTGAATTTGGACTTCTAGTCTCCTAAACTGTGAGAATAGAAATTTCTGTTTGTTGAAGCCACCCACTTGTGGAGTTTTTGTTATAGCAGCACTAAATAAGAGACATGGTATCTTTCCTAACATTTGCTGAATGAATGAATGAAGGAATGAGATTAATCTTTGAGGGTTAAAAATAATCTATGAAATACAGGGATATATTGAGTGAGACTCGTGAAGAAGCCCTGGTGGTGCAGTAGTTAAGTGCTAAGCTGCTAACCAAAAGGGTGGCAGTTAGAACCCACCAGCCACTGTGCAGGAGAAAGATGTGGCAGTCTGCCTCCTTAAAGACTTAACCACCGCTGTCGAGTCGATTCCGACTCATAGTGACCCTATAGGACGGAGTAGAACTGGCCCATAGAGTTTCCAAGGAGTGCCTGGCGGATTTGAACTGCCGACCTCTTGGGTAGCAGCCGTAGCACTTAACCACTACACCACCAGGGGAAACCCTATGGGGCAGTTCTACTCTGTCCTATAGGGTTGCCATGAGTTGGAATCAACTCCATGGCAAAAGGTTTTTTTTTGGTTGAGTGAGATGAACTATAGTTAGAAAATACTTCTTATTGTGACATACAAAGCTATTATAATCTGGACCTTAACTCCATCTCCACGTTCACTTTTTACCTTACAATTTTTACTCTTCCATATGCATCCTAGAATTGTGTCATATTGAGCTTACCTTCAGTTTCCTCAGCGTACTATTCTCTCCCTTAGCCCTCACCTCTCTCCTTCTGCGTAAGCTAATCTTTCCCCTGGCATGCGCTCTTTCTCTTTATGTGGCTAACTCCCACTCATCCTTTGAGATTCAACTCCTAGTACTCTGTGCATACCTCAATCATAGCATTTATCAATCTATATTATGATTGTCTATTCCCTTGTCTGTTTCTGCCACCAGAGCATGCCTTCTTGAAGCCAGGGACTGTGTCTTAGTGATCTTTATATCCCTAACACATGGTGAATTAAAAGCATTGTTGAATGAATAAAATTACATTGAGCGGGCTCTTAAAGGAAATATTTGACAACACATTGATGGAGAGTAGCAGGTGAGAACATTTTCTCATTAAATAGAAATGGAGAAACCACATGATATGTGTAGTTGGCACACTTATCTGACTGGCCAGAGGGCTGTCTTGGTGAGTACTGTTGTTGTTGTTAGGTGCCATCAAGTTGGTTCCAACTCATAGCGACCCCGTGTATAACAGAATGAAACACTGCCTGGTCCTGCACCATCCTCACTATTTTTGTTAATGTTGAGCCCATTGTTGCAGCCACTGTGTCCATCCATCTCATTGAGGGTCCCCTCGTTTTCCCTGACCCTCTACTTTACCAAGCATGATGTCCTTCTCCAGGGACTGATCCCTCCTGATAACATGTCCAAAGTATGTGAGATGTAGTCTCGCCATCCTTGCTTCAAAGAAACATTCTGGTTGTACTTCTTCCAAGACAGATTTGTTCTTTTTTTTTTTTTTTGACAGTAAATGATATATCCAATATTCTTTGCCAGTACAAGAATTCAAAGGTATCAGTTCTTCTTCAGTCTTCCTTATTCATCATCCATCTTTGACATGCATATGAAGGGATTGAAAATACCATGGCTTGCATGAGGTGCACCTTAGTCTTCAAGGTGACATGTTTGCTTTTTAACACTTTTAAGAGGCCATTTGCAACGGATTTGCCCAATGCAATCTGTCTTCTGATATCTTGACTGCTGCTTCTGTGGCTGTTGATTGTGGATCCAAGCAAAATGAAATTCTTGACAACTTCAATCCTTTGTCTGTTTATCATGATGTTGCTTATTAGTCCAGTTGTGAGGATCCTTGTTTTCTTTATGTTGAGATGTAATCCGTACTGAAGGCTGTAGTCTTTGCTCTTCATCAGTAAGTGCTTCAAGTCCTCTTCACTTTCAGCAAGCAAGGTTGTGTCATCTGCATATTGCAGGTTATTAATGAGTCTTCCTCCAATCCTGATACCCTGTTCTTCTTCATCTAGTCCAGTTTCTCAGATTATTTGCTCAGCATACAGATTGAATAAGTATGGCGAAAGGATACAACCATGATACATACCATTCCTGCCTTTAAACCACGTGGTATCTCCTTGTTCTGTTCTAATGACTGCCTCTTGATCTATGTACAGGTTCCTCATGAGCATAATTAAGTGTCTTGGAATTCCCATTCTTCACAATGTTATCCGTAATTTGTTATGGTCCACAGAGTTGAATGCCTTTGCGTAGTCAATAAAGCATAGGGAAACATCTTTCTGGTGTTCTCTGCTGAGCCAGGATCCAACTGACAACAGCAGTGATATCCCTGGTTTCATGTCCTCTTCTGAATCTGGCTTGAATTTCTGGCAGTTCCCTGTTGATATACTGCTGCAGCTGATTTTGAATGATCTTCAGCAAAATTTTACTTGTGGGTGATATTAATGACGTTGATAATTTCTGCATTCCATTGGATCACCTTTCTTGTGAATAGGCATAAATATGGATCTCTTCCAGTCAGTTGGCCAGGTAGCTGTCTTCCACATTTCTTGGCATAGATGAGTGAGCTCTTACAATGCTGCATCCATTTGTTGAAACATCTCAGTTGGTATTCTGTCAATTCCTGGAGCCTTGTTTTTTGCCAGTGCCTTCAGTGCAGCTTGGTCTTCCTCTTTCAGTACCATTGGTTCCTGATCATATGCTACCTCCTGAAATGGCTAAGTGCTGACCAGTTCTTCTTGGTATAGTGACTCTGTTTATTACTTCCGTTTTCTTTTAATACTTCCTTCATCTTTTAATATTTTCCTCATAGAATCCTTCAATATTGCAACTCAAGGCTTGAATTTTTTCTTCAGTTCTTTCAGCTTGAGAAATACTGGGTGTGTTCTTCCCTTTTGGTTTTCTAACTCCAGGTCTTTGCACATGTCATTATCATACTTTACCTTGTCTTCCCCAGCCACCCTTTGAAATCTTCTATTTAGCTGTTTTACTTCATCATTTCTTCCTTTCACTTGAGCTACTCAACATTCAAGAGCAAGTTTCAGAGTCTCTTTTGACACACATTTTGGTCTTTTTTTTCCTGTCTTTTTAATGACCTTTTGCTTTCTTCATGTATGATGTCCTTGATGCCATTCCACAACTGGTCTGGTCTTCAGCCACTAGTGTTCAACTCATCAGATCTATTCTTGAGATGGTCTCTGAATTCAGGTGGAATATACTCAAGGTTGTACTTTCGCTGCAGTTGATTTATTCTAATTTTCTTTAATTTCAACTTAAACTTGCATATGAGCATTTGCTGATGTGTTCTACAGTTGGCCCATGGCCTTGCTGTAACTGATGATATTGCAATTTTCCATCATTTCTTTGCACAGATGTAGTTGATTTGATTCCTGTGTATTCTATCTGGCAAGGTCCATGTGTCTAGTCACGATTTATGTTGGTGAAAAAAGGTATTTGCAATGAAGAAGTCATTGATCTTACAAAATTCTATCATGTGATCTCTGGCCTCGTTTCTGTCACCAAGGCCATATTTTCCAACTACCAATCCTTCTTTGTCTCCAACTTTCACATTCCAATCTCCAGTAATTATCAATGCATCCTGATTGCATGTTTGATCAATTTCAGACTGCAGAAGTTGGTAAAAATCTTCAATTTCTTCATCTTTGGACTTAGTTGTTGGTGCATAAATTTGAATAATAGTTGTATTAACTGGTCTTCCTTGTAGGTGTATGGATATTATTCTTTCACTGACAGCATTGTATTTAAGGATAGATCTTGAAATGTTCTTTTTGATGACGAATGCAACACCATTCCTCTTTAATTTGTCATTCCCGGCATAGTAGGCCATATGATCGACTGATTCAGAATGTCCAATACTGGTCCATTTCAGCTCACTAATGCCTAGGATACTGATATTTGTGCATTCTATTTCATGTTTGAGGATTTCCAGTTTTTCTGGTTTATACTTAATATATTTCATGTTCCAATTATTAGTGGATATTTGCAGCTGTTTCTTCTCATTTTGAGTCATGCCACGTCAGCAAATGAAGGTCCCGAAAGCTTGACTTCATCCACATCATTAAAGTCGACTCTACTTTGAGGAGACAGCTCTTCCCCAGTTATATTTTGAGTGCCTTCCAACGTGAGGGGCTTATCTTCTGGCACTGTATCAGACAGTGTTTTGCTGCTATTCATAAGGTTTTCACTGGCTAATTCTGTTAGTACTGAGAAACCTGAAATTGGAAATAATGGAGAGGTTTTTAATGCTGGAGGTGTCCAAATTCAATGTAAACTGTAATAATGTGGAGAAGTTTTTTCATGTTTATTCTGATAGTTCATTTTAGAAAACTCCCTTCTTAACCAAATCTAATCCATTTCTGAAAACATGTTGGATAGCAGACTTTAGAGCAGCAGGAACCTGTATTCTATTATGTTAAGTAAGAAAATAATAATACATTTCCAGCCCATGAAAAATTCTAGATTGATTTCCCAAATAAAACACTCTTATACACACACACACATACACCGCCACAGCAATCGTCCAAGGATTTCTGAAAGGCGTTTAAGACATGTTACTTAATTTTTAAAAACATTTATTGAACTCCTTAGTGAGTATGTTTGTGTGCAGTTGACAGTGATACTGTTCTATGTCAGATATTAATTTGCAAAAACTACAACCTGTAATGAAAATAAGCTGTGAGATTTTATGTTACTAAAGATATCTGTGTTGTCTGGGATGATAGTAGCTTGTCTGGGATGATAGTAGCCTCAACCACCAGGCAGAAACAAACACTGGGACCAATGAAGTGTTAAGCCTGGAAATGAAAGAGATGTGGGAGGAGATGGGAAGCTGATTGCAGTAATGCCTCAAGCTTTCCACAAAGCCAGTGATGATCTCATCAGGACAACAGCTGAGATAAAACTGCAGCACAGTCCATAATTTCTGCCCAGATTCGTACCGGGCCCTTTTTTTGTTGGCATGCATCTTCATATTCATAATAGTAGATTTCTATTTGTACATTGAATTTTGGGTAATATGTTTGACAAGTCATTATTTAAATATCTGAATATGTTAATGAGAGTTTGGATAGTGACAGAAACCTACTTTTTTTTAAAATGAAATAAAATACATTATTGTGGAGTTGTGTTTTTGATTTGATAAATCTTAACATATTAAAAAAAAATTAGAGCATTCTTTCTTGCTATAGTGTACTTTAAAAAAATATTTTCTTGCCTTTTTTTTGGTTTAAAGTTATAAATGCTAAAAAATTATAGCATGCCCTTTACTGAAGTCAGGCTTGAGTTTAAATTCGGCTCTACCATTTGCTAGCTTTGGGCCTTTGAGCAAATTATTTAACTGTTACAAAGTTTTTCTGTAAAATGAAAACTTTTCCATAGTTTATTGTGAGAATTGATTTAAATAATGCAGAAGATGTGCTTATGATAGTGTTTACTATAGTGATAAATATATAATGTTCAACTCTGTAAATTATTATTATTTTCTCTGATACTGAAAACATAAAAAAAATATGTTTTCTGATACTGAAAACATAGGAAGCTTAAATATGTGTAAATTTTTTCTTTAGGAATTTACCGACAGACATTCATTTAACTTAAATAACTCAAAGTGATATACTAGGATTCTTCCAGTTTTTAATTTTTTTCCATTTCTCTGAGCCATTACCCCTGCCCCAGATTATTTGTCTTTGTATTGGAACAAAATATTTATAAATGGAGTATGAGTATTGTGATCCTCACTGATTATGACTGATCAATTTGTGTGTATGTCCTGTGCACAGTTCTCAAGGAAGGGAAACTAAATGGGTTATGACTACCTTGTACTGGGAAACTAAAGGCCCTATCTTCCTTTTTTTTAGCTTTAAAAAATTTATTTTGTTGTCATTGAGAATACACACAGCAAAACATACACCAATTCAACAGTTTCTACATGTACAATTCAGTGACATTGATTACATTCTTTGAGTTGTGCAACCATTCTCACCCCCCTTTTCTGAGTTGTTCCTCCCCCATTAACATTGACTCACTACCCCCTAAATTTCCTGTCTAATCTTTCAAGTTGCTATTGTTAGTTTGATCTCTTGTAGATAGTTCTTAAAAGAGCATAATGCCCAAGACAGATATTTTTCACTTGTTAAGCTCAACTATTGTTTGGTCTTAAGAAGGCTTCAGGGGATATTTTTGGTTTAAGGTTTAAAGATTACCTCAGGGCAATAGTTTCAGGGGTTCATCCAGCTTCCATGGCAAAAGGCTCTTATCTTCTGCACTTGAAGAATGTTGTGGGTCTGGAATCACTATCAGGAGGAGGGGTCAGCACACATACGTATTTAAAACTGACCCTACAGATAAAAGTATCACCAAGAGACTTTGATTAGTACCAAAAGTAGTTGCTGTCCAGTCAATTTTTTTTTTTTGGTATATTTAATTTATTTTTAAATTTTATTGTGTTTTAGCTGAAAGTTTACAGTGTAAATTAGCTTATCATTCAAAAATTTTATATACAAATTGTTTTGTGATATTGATTGCAATCCCTGCAATGTATCAGCACTCTCCCCCTTTCCATTTCCACCCTGGGTTCTCCATGTCCATTCATCCAGCTTTCCTGTCCCATCCTGCCTTCTCATCTTTGCTTTTGAGCAGGTGTTGCCCATTTGTTCTCATATACTTGATTGAAATAAACACATTCCTCATGTGTTATTGTTTGTTTTATAGGCCCTATCTAATCTTTGGTTGAAAGATAGACTTTGGCAGTGGCTTCAGTTCTGAGTTAGCAGGGTGCCTGGGGGCATAGTCTCGGGGGTTCTTTCTGGTTCTGTCAGACAAGTAAACCTGGTCTTTTTTTTTTTTTTGTGATTTTCAATTTTGTTCTATCTTTTTTTTTCTGCTCTGGCCAGGACCCTCTATTGTGACCCCTCTCAGAGTGGTCGGTGGTGGTAGCTGGGCACCATGTAGTTCTTCTGGGCTCAGGCTGGTAGAGGCTACGTTTCATGTGGTCCATTAGTTCTTTGTACTGATACTTTCCCTGTATCTTTCATTTTCTTCATTCTCCATTGCTCTGAACATGATGGGTCCAATAAATGTATCTTAGATACCTACTTGCAAACTTTTAAGACCCAAGATGCTACTCAACAAAGTAGGATGTAGGACATTTTCTTTATGAACCGTGTTATGCCAGTTGACCTGCCAACCAAAAGTTTGATAGTTTGAATCCACCAGCTGCTTCATGAAAACCCTATGGGACAATTCTACTCTGTCCTATAGGGTTGCTATGAGTTGGAATCAACTTGAAAGTAACAGGCTTAGTTTTGGTTTTTTGGTCCCCTGAGACCGTGGTCCCCAGCCCTCAGCCCCAGTAATTTGGTCCTTGAAAGTGTTTGCATGTGTTGAATTGACTCGATAGGTTTTTTTTTTTTTTTTAAGGAAGCTTCTATGACTTTGCTTTGGTCAAGTGCTAACTTCCCCTATATTGTGTGTTGTCTTTCCCTTCACCAAAGTTAATACTTGTCTACTATCTACTTAGTGATTTCCCTTCCTGTAAAAATGGTGTGGGGGCAGTGTCTGACCTCCTCTAACTTCACAAGCGGGGAGGAGAACCAGTATTAACAGCACAAAGCTAACTCCCATGAGGCGGAAGCCAGACAAGCCCTCTCTCTCTGCCATGTTTGCTAATTCTGACACCAACCGCCCCTCCCACAGTACTCTGTACTAGGTTCAAGAATTTATTGCAGTGGTCACAGGGGACTCACAGACCATGCTCATGATTATGGGGTTTATTAGGAAGTAACAGTTACAGCTCAGGGTCAGGACACTCAGGATACGTTTCTTCCATCAGGATAGCCTCTTCCCAGCTGTGCTCAGAGGCATGCTTCTCTCTGGTCCTAGGCCCCTGACCAAAGGCACTCAGCTTTCTCTCTCCGTGGGCTGGGAAGCCACGCCATCTCCTGCTGCTGGGTCTCTGTGGTTCCTTCTCGCCATCTTCAGGGTTACAGCTTGCTCCCTGTCTCCTGGGTCCAGGAGCTTCTCAGAACAGGGATCTTGGGTCCAAAAGACATTCTAGCTCTTGGCTGTTCTTCCTTCTTCCTTTTCTGCCTCTAGGGTGGCTCATTTCAAACCCAGCAGGATGATAAAACTGACCAATGCCACTGGTGGGCCACAATTACCCTATCACAGAGTCCTGCCCAGTTACTTGGGTAGAAGTTATAAGACCATGGCTAAAAGGTCAGTATTAAGTAATTCATTATACAGCAAGCCAACCCTTGGGTTTTCTAGCCATGCTTCTTTCATATTTGGAGGATAACTTTCCCCTCACAATCATTTTACCAGTCCAAAACAGTCATTATCAGTCCTTTAATAGGGCACAGAGTCCACAGGGCAAAGTTACTCAGGTACCAGCCATTCAGGTCTGCTGCAGGTGTCCATCTGATCTGGTCAGATTCTCCAAAAGTCATGTCCTCTTTACTCTTTCTGGCCTCTGATAAAAGTTAACTGAGAGAAGATTATTCCCTTGTTCTAAGCTTCACAAGATATCAGCACAGCAAAATTTTTAAGGAACTTGCAGGTTTGGCCACTGTACTCCAGTCCAGCAGTGCCTTGCTTTAAGTCCACTCTTTAACATTTACAGCTTCTACAATTACAGTTTTTACAATCACAGTTAACCCTGTTAAAAATCAGCAACTGAGTCATATAATCTTATCAACATCTTCCCCACCCTCTCTTCCCCAGACCTATCAGGCAAAGAGAAATTTATTCAGTGGGGATTCTCCCTGGTCCCTCTCATTTTGAGTGTAAGCATCCCCACAAAAGCATGTAAGCCAGCCACTTCATGCCTTTATCTCTCCCCGTTTCAGATAGCCAGTGTTTAAATTGCCCATTCCTATCAAACCAGTACTCTGAGGAGACAAGCATGTTCCTTGGTCTTGAAGACTCTTCTATTCCAGTTAGAACATTTAGCATCTGCATCCGTAACCAAAGTCCAGTCCAGAGCAAACCATCAAACTGCACCGATATAAACCAGTTCAAAGTGTAAGTATCTTTCTCTTTATTTGGTTGGGTTCTGGTCAGCTCGTCCCTACCCCATCCATGCTAGGTCACAATTGGGTAGCAGCCTTAGGCTTAAGAGTTCACACATACTTCCTGGCACTTCAGGCAGCCTCTTCACTTACTTACGCCTGGCCCCCTTGGGCTGGTTAATGGATTTCACCTGTAAATTCAGGCGTTCACATACAACTCTGTTTTTCTGACCAACCAGCCCTTTCCTTCTCTCTCTCTCTCATGACCAGCCCCTGAGAGTTAAGTCAATGGGTGCCAGTGGAACATGTCCAAACTCAGCCCGTCTCTTTATTGCTGCACTTGCCCCATTTCCACTCAGTGAGTGGACCCAGGTGGTCACCGCAAGTGAGCAGACCAAGCTGCCTACTTGTTGGCTCCCTTTAACTTCTAGTCCTGGCAGGGGGTTCCTTCTGTTGGGCACTGACTTTTGCTGCCTCCATGATGCATCAAACAACAAACCACTTGCTGGAAATTCAAAAAGCAAAACAGTCACCTTTTTTTTCTTTCTCTGTAAGTCCTGCCTTCAAATGCAAATCTCCTGTTCTCTCAGCAGTTTTGGGTAGTTTTGCATGTCTTTTCAAATGCAAATCTGGGTGGGGCTCAGGTTTTCCACCTAAGCCCCCATTCTATACACAGGTCTACTGCATTTTAAATAGCCTATGTTTCCCTTGGAAACCTTGGTGGCATAGTGGTTAAGAGCTACAGCTGCTAACCAAAAGGTCAGCAGTTAAAATCTACCAGGCGCTCCTTGGAAACTCTATGGGGCAGTTCTACCCTGTCCTATAGGGTCACAATGAGTCGGAATCGACTTGATGGCAGTGGGTTTGGTTTGGTTTTTGGTTTGTTTCTCTTGGGCAAATCCTACTTCCTCTTTTGCCATATCCAATCAAGTATTGGCAGAAAGTGGAATTTCATGCTCTCTGTAATCTATAATACCCAGTATTCATTTCTACCATATATTTAGGTCTGCTTTACAACACTCCATAGGAGAAATTTTCAATATCTATAGTACATTCAATTAAACACATAATCCTAAACACAACCATTTACAAAACATTCCAATTTAGCCTTCACCACTTGACTATCTTCCCATTCATATGCATATGGTCTTGGGCCTCTAGCCGGGTAAAGCTAGTAGACCCTGGCCCCTATGAATCATCCTGCTTGTCTGGCCTGGCTTTGGCCACAGGCCATTCCAAGTGGGGCTTTTCTGTCCTCAGCTGCAGCATAACCTTCCCTTCAGCCATTACAGGCAATAACAACCAAAGCAACTGTGATGGTTAACAGTGTGTGTCAACACAGCTGGGCCATGATTCTCTGTGTTTATATGTGATCACTCCCATGATGGGATGTGCTGTGAGTAGCCAGTCATTAGAAAGGGATTTTCCTTGGGTGTGTGGCCTGCATCCAAATATAAGTGGACATTCTGGCTTTTGCCCTCTCTGGATCCTGCAGCTGCCTCCTGTTCATCTGACCTCCAGTTCTTGGGACTTGAGCTAGCAGCTTATCTGCTGATTTTGGCATTTGTCAATCTTCCCAGCCTATGAGCAACAGCCCTGCTCTCCAACCTGCTGATCTTGGCTTTGGCAGCCCGTGCAGCTATGTGAATCAGGAGAAGCCTTGTAGTCTTGCCTGCTGATCTTGGGATTTGTTGATCGTCACAGCCTGTGAACAAGAGCCCTGCTTTCCAACCTGCTGATCTTGGGTTCACTAGCCCCTGTGATTACATGACTTGGGAGAAGCCTCTATCCTGATCCACAAACTTGGGATGTTCCAGCCTCTACAATCATGTGAGCCATTTCCTTGATATAAATCTCTCTATATATACATTTATATGCTTTACTGGTTTTGCTTCTCTAGAGAACCCAGCCTAAATAGCAACCATCCAAGAATCCAAAGTTTTACTTCCTAACCCCTTAATTCTTTCTCTTACAAAGTTCCATGCATTCATGAGTCTGGAGCCATTGCAAAGAACCCTGCTTCTGATGCCTACTGTAAAAATGTCATGGGGGTGGTATATGATCTCCTCTAACTTCACAAGGGGGAAGAAGAACCAATATCAACAGTGCAAGGCTGACACCCATGAGGTGGGACCCAGACAAGCCTCCTCTCTCCACCATCTTTACCAGTTCTGACACCAACCGTCCCTCCCACAGTACTCTCTACTGGCTTCAAGAACTCATTACAATGACCACGCAGAACTCCCAGACCATACTCATGATTATGGGGTTTATTAGGGAAGTAACTCCCAACGTGTCTGTCAGTTTATCGTACCGTGGGGGCTTGTGTGTTGCTGCAGTGCTGAAAGCTGTGCCACTGGTATTCAAATAGCAGAGTCACCCATAGCAGACAGGTTTCAGGTGAGCTTCCAGTCTAAGTCAGACTGCGAAGAAGGACCCAGTGTTTTACTTTTGAAAAGATTCAGCCAGTGAAAAACTTGTGAATAGCAGCAGAACACTCAAAAGATGACTGGGGAAGGCCTGCCTCCTTAAAGTACAGCCAACCTTAATGACATGGATGGAGTCAATCTTTCAGGACCTTCATTTGCTGTTGTGGTGTGACTCAAAATGAGAAAAAAACAGCAACAAACATCCATTAATAATCAGAACATGGAATGTATGAAGTATGAATCTAGGAAAATTGGAAGTCATCAAAAATGAAATGGAATGCATAAACATTGATATCCTAGGCATTAGTGAGCTGAAATGGACTGGTGTTGGACATTTTGAGTTGGACAATCATATAATCTACTATGCCGGGAACGACAACTTGAACAGAAATGGAGTTGCGTTCATTGTCAAAAAGAACATTTCAAGATCTATCCTGAAGTACAATGCTGTCAGTGATAGAATAATATCCATACGCCTACAAGGAAGACCAGTTAATACGACTATTATTCAAATTTACACACCAACCACTAAGGCCGAAGATGAAGAAATTGTAGATTTTTACCAATTTCTGCAGTCAGAAATTGATTGAACATGCAGTCAGGCTGCGTTGATAATTACTGGAGATTGGAATGCAAAAGTTGGAAACAAAGAAGGATCGGTAGCTGGAAAATATGGCCTTGGTGGTAGAAGTGATGCCAGAGATGGAATGATAGAATTTTGCAGGACCGACGACTTCATTGCAAATACCTTTTTTTACCAACATAAATGGTGACTAGACACATGGATCTCGCCAGATGGAATACACAGGAATCAAATCGACTACATTGAAAAGCTCACTATCATCAGTCAGAACAAGGCCAGGGGCTGACTGTGGAACAGACCATCAAATGTTCATATACAAGTTCAAGTTGAAACTGAAGAAAATTAGAACAAGTCGACTAGAGCCAAAGTACAACCTTCAGTATATCCCACCTTTTTTTAGAGACCATGTCAAGAATAGTTTTGACACATTAAACACTAATGACTGAAGACCAGAGCAGTTGTGGAATGACATCAAGGACATCATACATGAAGAAAGCAAGAGGTCATTAAAAAGACAGGAAAGAAGGAAAAGACCAAAATGGATGTCAGAAGAGACTCTGAAACTTGTTCTTGGACGTTGAGTAGCTCAAGCGAAAGGAAGAAATGATGAAGTAAAAGAGTTGAACAGAAGATTTCAAAGGATGACTCGAGAAGACAAAGTAAAGCATTACAATGACATGTGCAAAGACCTGGAGATGGAAAACCAAAAGGCAAGAACATGCTCAGCATTTCTCAAGCTGAAAGAACTGAAGAAAAAATTCAGACGTGGAGTTGCAGTATTGAAGAAGTCTATCGGAAAACATTAAATGACTTAGGAAGCATCAAAAGAAGATGGAAGGAATACACAGAGTTACCATACAAAAAGAACTGGTTGATGTTCAACCATATGAGCAGGAACCAATGGAAGAAAGAAAGGAAGGAAGAAGTCCAAGCTACACTGAAGGCGTTGGTGAAAAACAAGGCTACAGGAATTGACGAAATACTAGTTGAGATATTTCAACAAACACATGCAGCGTTGTACGAGCTCACTCATCTATGACAAGAAATTTGGAAGATAGCTACCTGGCCAACCAACTGGAAAAGATCCATAATTATGCCTATTCCCAAGAAAGGTTATCCCACAGAAATTGGGAAATTATCAAACAGTATCATTAACATCATACACAAGTAAAATTTTGCTGAAGATCATTCAAAAGTGGCTGCAGCAGTAAATTGACAGGGAACCACCAGAAATTCAAGCCGAATTTAGAAGAGGACATGGAACTAGGGATATCATTGGTGATGTCAGATGGATCCTGGTTGAAAGCAGAGAATACCAGAAAGATGTTTACCTGTGTTTTATTGACAATGCAAAGGCATGCAACTGTGTGGATCATCACAAATTATGGATAACATTGTGAAGAATGAGAATCCCAGGACACTTAACTGTGCTCATGAGGAACCTGTACGTAGTTTAAGAGGCAGTTGTTCGAACAGAACAAGGGAATACTGCCCGTAGTTTAAAGTCAGGAAAGGTGTGCATTGGAGTTGTATCAAATAATCTGAGAAGCTGGACTATATGAAGAAGAATGGGGCATCAGATTGGAGGATGACACATTAACAGCCTGTGTTATGCAGATGACACAACTATGCTTTCTGAAAGTCAAGAGGACTTGAAGCATTTACTGATGAAGATCAAAGACCACAGCTTTCAGTATGGATTACACCTCAGCATAAAGAAAACAAAAATCCTCACAACTGGACAAATAAGCAACATCATGATAAACAGAGAAAAGATTGAAGTTGTCAGGGATTTCATTTTATTTGGATTGACAACACCCATGGAAGAAGCAGTCAAGGAATCAAAAGACACATTGCATTGGGCAAATCTGCTGCAAAAGACCTCTTTAAAGTGTTGAAAAGCAAAGGTATCATGTTGAAGACAAAGGTGTGCTTGACTCAAGCCACGGTGTTTACAATTGCCTCCTATGCATGTGAAAGCTGGTCGATGAATAAGGAAGACCGAAGAACATTTGATGCCTTTGAATTATGGTGTTGGAGAAGACTATTGAATATACCACGGGCTGCCAAAAGAACAAACAATAATCTATTTTGGAAGAAGTATAGCCAGAGTGCTCCTTAGAAGCGAGGGTGGCAAGACTACGTCCCACATACTTTGGACATGTTGTCAGGAGGGATCAGTCTCTGGAGAAGGACATCATGCTTGGTAAATTAGAGGGTCAGTGAAAAAGAGGAAGGCCCTCAAGCAGATTGATTGACATGATGGCTTAACCATAACTATGATTGTGAGGGTAGAGCAGGACCCGGCAGTGCTTCGTTCTTCCATATGTAGGGTCACTATGAGTTGGAACCGGCTCCATGACACCTAACAACAACAACAACAGGGAAGTAGCAGTTACAATTCAGGCTCAGGAACATTCAGGATACAGTTCCTCCATCAGGATAGCCTCTTCCCAGCTGTGCTCACAGGCAGGCTTCTCCCTGGCCCTAGGCCTCTTTCCAAAGGCACTCAGCTTTCTTTCTCTGTGGGCTGGAAAGCCCACCATGCCATCTCCTGCTGCTGGGTCTCTGCTGCTGCTTCTCACTGTCTTCAGATTTATAGCTTGCTCTCTGTCTCTTGTGTCCAGGAGCATCTCAGTGCAGGGATCCTGGGACCAAAAAACATGCTGGCCCCTGGCTGTCCTTCCTTGGTGGTGGTGGAGTTTTCTATTTTCTGCCTCTGGGTTGGTTCATTTCAAACCCAATCGGATGGGAAAACTGACCAATCCCATTGGTGGACCACAATTTTGCTATCACACAGTCCTGCCCAGTCACTTGGGTGAGATTTATAAGACCATGGCTAGAAAGGCCATATTAAGTGATTCATTACACCACACCTCCACACTCCTCCATGCCCTTGTAACAATCAGGTTTTTTTTTGGTATAAACCTTTTCTTGATTTTTTATAATGTAGTCTCACACAATATTTGTCTTTTTGTGATTGACTTATTTCACTGAGCATAATACTCTCCAGATCCGTCCATGTTGTGAAATGTTCCGTGGATTCATCATTGTTGTTTATTGTTGCATACTATTCCATTCTGTGTATACCATAATTTGTTTATCCATCCATCTGTTGTTGGGCACTAAGGTTGTTTCCATCTTTTCGCTATTGTAAATAATGCTGCAGTGAACATGGGTGTGCATTTGTCTATTTGTTTCACAGTTATTTGATCTCTAGGGTGTATGCCAAGGAGTGGAATTGCTGGATTGTATGGTATTTCTATTTCTGACTTTTTAAGGAGGTGCTATATTGTTTTCCATAATGGTTGTACTATTTTACGTTCCTACCAGCAGTGCATAAGAGTTCCAATCTCCCCACAACCTCTCCAACATTTATTTTCTATTTTTTTGATTCATGTCAATAATGCTGAAGTGAGATGATATGTCATTGTAGTTTTCATTTGCATTTTTAAATGCCTAATGATCATGAGCATTTATCTGTTATCCATCTGAATGTCTTCTTTGTTGACTTTTCTGTTCATATCCTTTGCCCATATTTTAATTGGATTATTTGTCTTTTTGTTGTTGAGGTGTTGAAGTATTCTATAGAATTTGGAGATTATGTCGGTTATGTCTAGGCCACATTTTTTTTTTTTTTAATTTTTATCGTGCTTTAAGTGAAAATTTACAAATCAAACCAGTCTCTCACACAAAACCTTGTATGTACCTTGCTACACACTCCTAATTGCTCTCCCCGTAATGAGACAGCCTGCTCTCTCCCTCCACTCTCTCTTTTTGTGCCCGTTTCACCAACTTCTAACCCCCTCTACCCTCTCATCTCCCCTCCAGGAATGAGATGCTGACATAGTCTCAAGTGTCCACCTGATCCAAGAAGCCCACTCCTCACCAGCATCCCTCTCCAACCCATTGTCCAGTCCAATCCATGTCTGAAGAGTTGGCTTCGGGAATGGTTCCTGTTCTGGGCCAACAGAAGGTCTGGGGGGCATGACCACCGGGGTCCTGCTAGTCTCAGTCAGACCATTAAGTCTGGTCTTTTTATGAGAATTTGGGGCCCGCATCCCACTGCTCTCCTGCTCCTTCAGGGGTTCTCTGTTGTGTTCCCTGTCAGGGCAGTCATTGGTTGTAGCCAGGTACCATCTAGCTCTTCTGGTCTCAGGCTGATGTAGTCTCTGGTTTATGTGGCCCTTTCTGTCTGTTGGGCTCGTAATTACCTTGTGTCCTTGGTATTCTTCATTCTCCTTTGGTCCAGGTGGGTCAAGACCAGTTGATGCATCATAGATGGCCGCGTGCTAGTGTTTAAGACCCCAGACGCTACTCTCCAAAGTGGGATGCAGAATGTTTCCTTAATAGATTTTATTATGGCAATTGACGTAGATGTCCCCTGAAACCATGGTCCCCAAACCCCAACCCCTGCTGCACTGGCCTTCGAAGCATTCAGTTTATTCAGGAAACTTCTTTGCTTTTGGTTTAGTCCAGTTGTGCTGACCTCGCCTGTATTGTGCGATGTCTTTCCCATCACCTAAAGTAGTTCTTATCTACTATGTAACTGGTGAATACCCATCTCCCACCCTCCCTCCCTCCCCCGCCTTGTAACCATCAAAGAATATTTTCTTCTCTGTTTAAACTGTTTCTCGAGTTCTTATAATAGTGGTCTTGTACAGTATTTGTCCTTTTGCAACTGACTAATTTCACTCAGCATAATGCCTTCCAGATTCCTCCATGTTATGAAATGTTTCACAGATTCATCACTGTTCTTTATTGATGCGTAGTATTCCATCATGTGAATATACCATAATTTATTTATCGATTCATCCATTGATGGGCATCTAGGTTGCTTCCATCTTTTTGCTATTGTAAACAGCGCTGCGGTGAACATGGGTGTGCATATATCTGTTCTTGTAAAGGCTGTTATTTCTCTAGGATGTATTCCGAGGAGTGCGATTGCTGGATTGTATGGTAGTTCTATTTCTAGCTTTTTAAGGAAGTGCCAAATTGATTCCAAAGTGGTTGTACCATTTTACATTCCCACTACCAGTGTATAAGCCTTCCAGTCTCTCCACAGCCTCTCCAACATTTATTATTTTGTGTCTTTTGGATTAATGCCAGCCTTGTTGGAGTGAGATGAAATCTCATTGTAGTTTGATTTGCGATTCTCTAATGGCTAATGATCGTGAGCATTTCCTCATGTATGTATTACCTACCTGAATGTCTTCTTTTCTGAGAAGTATCTGTTCATATCTTTTGCCCATTTTTTAATTGGGTTATTTGTCTTTTTTGTAGTTGAGTTTTTGCAGTATCATGTAGATTTTAGAGATCAGGCGCTCATTGGCAATGTCATAGCTAAAAAGTTTTTCCCAGTCTGTAGGTAATCTTTTTACTCTTTTGGTGAAGTCTTTGGCTGAGCATAAGTGTTTGATTTTTAGGAGCTCCCAGTTATCTAGTTTTTCTTCTGCATTCTTAATAATGTTTTGTATACTGTTTATGCCATGTATTAGGGCTCCTAATGTTGTCCCTGTTTTTTCTTCCATGATCTTCATTGTTTTAGATTTTATATTTAGGTCTTTGATCCATTTTGAGCTTGTTTTTGTGCATGGAGTGAGGTATGGGTCTTGTTTCATTTTTTTTTACAGGTGATATCCAGTTATGCCAGCACCATTTGTTAAAAAGACTGTTTTTTCTCCATTTAACTGTTTTGGGGCCTTTGTCAAATATCAACCGCTCCTATGTAGATGGATTTATGTCTGGATTCTCAATGCTATTCCATTGGTCTGTGTATCTGTTGTTGTACCAGTACCAGGCTGTTTTGACTACTGTCGCGGTATAACAGGTTCTAAAATCAGGTAGAGTAAGGCCTCCCACTTTGTTGTTCTTTTTCAGTAATGCTTTACTTATCTGGGGCCTCTTTCCCTTCCATATGAAGTTAGTGATTTGTTTCTCCACCTCATTAAAAAATGTGGTTGGAATTTGGATCGGAATTGCATTAAATGTATAGATCACTTTTGGTAGAATAGACATTTTTATAATGTTAAGTCTTCCTATCCATGAGCAAGGTATGTTTTTCTACTTATGTAGGTCTCTTTTGGTTTCTTGTAGAAGTGTTTTGTGGTTTTCTTTGTATAAGTCCTTTACACCTCTGGTGAGATTTATTCCTAGGTATTTTATCTTCTTGGGGGCTACTGTAAATGGTATTGATTCAGTGATTTCCTCTTCGATGTTCTTTTTGTTGGTGTAGAGCAATCCAACTGAGTTTTGTATGTTTATCTTGTATCCCGATACTCTGCTGAACTCTTCTGTTAGTTCCGGTAGTTTTCTGGAGGATTCCTTAGGGTTTTCTGTGTATAAGATCATGTCATCTGCAAATAGAGATACTTTTACTTCTTCCTTGCCAATCTGTATGCCCTTTATTTTTTTATCTTGCCTAATTGCTCTGACCAGGACCTCCAGCCCTTTATTTCTTTATCTTGCCTAATTGCTCTGGCCAGGACCTCCAGCACAATGTTGAATAAGGACAGTGATAAATGGCATCTTTGTCTGGTTCCTGATCTCAATGGGAATGTTTTCAGGCTCTCTCCATTTAGGCTGTTGGCTTTGGCTTTGTATAAATGACCTTTATTATGTCAAAGAATTTTCCTTCTATTCGTATTTCGCTGAGAGTTTTTATCATGAATGGGTGTTGAGCTTTGTCAAATGCCTTTTCTGCATCAGTTGATCAAATCATGTGATTCTTGTCTGTTGTTTTATTTGTATGATGGATTACATTAATTGCTTTTCTAATTCTGAACCATCCCTGCATACCTGGTATGAATCCCACTTGGCCATGGTGAATTATTTTTTTGATATGCTGTTGAATTCTATTGGCTAGAATTTTGTTGAGGATTTTTGCATCTTAGTTCATAAGGGATATCGGTCTGTAATTTTCTTTTTTAGTGGTGTCTTTACCTGGATTTGGTATCAGGGATATGGGGGTTTCATAGAATGAGTTTGGGAGTGTTCTGTCCTTTTTTATGCTCTGAAATACCTTTAGTAGTAGTGGTGTTAACTCTTCTCTGAAAGTTTGGTAGAACTCTGCAGTGAAGCCGTCCGGGCCAGGGTTTTTTTTTTGTTGGGAGTTTTCTGATTCCCTTTTCAATCTCTTCTTTTGTCATGGGTCTATTTAGTTGTTCTGTCTCTGTTTGTGTTAGTTTAGGTAGGTAGAGCATTTATAGGAATTCATCCATTTCTTCTAGGTTTTCAAATTTGTTAGAGTACAATTTTTCATAGTAATCTGATATGATTGTTTTAATTTCAGTTGGGTCTGTTGTAATATCGCCCATCTCATTTCTTATTCGGGTTATTTGGTTCTCCTGTTTTCTTTTGTCATTTTGGCCAATGGTTTATCAATTTTTTTTATTTTTTCAAAGAACCAGCTTTTGGCCTTGTTAATTCTTTCAATTGTTTTTCTGTTTTCTATTTCATTTAGTTCAGCTCTAATTTTTATGATTTGTTTTCTTCTGGTGCCTGAAGGTTTCTTTTGTTACTCTCTTTCATTTGTTCAAGTTGTAGGAATAATTCTTTGATTTTTGTCTCTTTCTTCTTTTTGGATGTGTGCATTTGTTGATAAAAATTGATCTCTGAGCACTGCTTTCACTGTGCAAAGGTTCTGATAGGAAGTGTTTTCATTCTCATTGAATTCTATGAATTTCTTTATTCCATCCTTAAGGTCTTCTATCACCCAGTCTTTTTTGAGCAGGGCATTGTTCAGTTTCCAAGTGTTTGATTTCTTTTCCCTGCTTTTTCTGTTATATATTTCCACTTTTATGGCCTTGTGGTCAAAGAAGATGATTTGTAATATTTCAATGTTTTGGATTCTGCTAAGGCTTTATGACCTAATAAGAAGGTATACTTAGTTGCTGTTGGATGGAGTGTTCTGTATATGTCTACAAGGTCAAGTTGGTTGATAGTGGCATTTAGATCTTCCGTGTTGTTATTGAGCTGCTTTCTGGATATCCTGCCGTTCACCGAAAGTGGTGTGTTTTAGTCTCCTACTATTATTATGGAGCTGGCTATCTCACTTTTCAATGCTGATAGAGTTTTTTTTATGCATCTTGCAGTTCTGTCATTTGGTGTGTAAATATTTAATATGGTTATATCTTCTTTGTATATTGTCCCTTTAATCAATATATAGTGTCCTTCCTTATCTGTTATGATGGATTTAACTTTAGTCTATTTTGTCAGAAATTAATATTGCCACTTCTGCTCTTTTTTGATTGTTGTTTGTTGATACATATTTTTCCATCCATTGGGTTTTAGTTTGTTTGTGTCTCTAAGTCTAAGGTGTGTCTCTTGTAGGCAGCGTATTAAAAAAAAAAAAAGACGGAGCTTATTTTTTTAATCCATTCTGCCACCCTCTGTCTCTTTGTTGGTGCCTTTAGGCCATTTACATTCAGGGTAATTATGGATAGGTATGAATTTAGCGCTATAATTTTGATGTCTTTTTTTCTGTGTTGTTGACAGTTTCATTTTCCCACTTAATTTTATGTGCTGAGTAGATTATCTTTATATATTATCCTTTCCTCATATTCGTTGTTGCTGATTTTGTTTCTGCTGAGTCTCTGTATTTTTCTTGTATTTTATTTTGATAAGTAGGGTAGTTTGTCTCCTTTGTAAAAAAAAAAAAGTGTAGGTACCTTATTATTTACCCCTGTTTTCCTAAATTTAAACCTAACTTTTATTTCTTTGTATCGCCTTTTCTTCTCCATATGAAAGATCTATAACTACATTTCTTAGTCCCTCTTTATGGTTTTAATGTTGTCTTCTTTTATGTAATAACATCACTGTTACCATGTTTTGAGTGTTTTTTAAATCTTGCTTTGTTTTTTTGATTTCCGTTTCTGGGTTGACTTCTGATTGTTCTGCCCAGTGGTCTTGTGTTGGGTTGATGCCTGATATTATTGATTTTCTAACCAAAGAACTCCCTTTAGTATTTCTTGTAGTTTCGGTTTGGTTTTTACCAATTCCCTAAACTTGTGTTTATCTGGATATTTCCTAATTTCACCTGCATATTTAAGAGACAGTTTTGCTGGATATATGATTCTTGGCAGGCAATTTTTTTCCTTCAGTTTTTTAAATAAGTTATCCCATTGCCTTCTTGCCTGTGTAGTTTCTGCCGAGTAGTCCGAGCTTATTCTTACTGACTCTCCTTCATAGGTGAGTTTTCCTTGATCTCTAGCTGCTCTTAAAATTCTCTCTTTATCTTTGGTTTTGGCAAGTTTGATTTATAACATGTCTTGATGACTTTCTTTTAACATCTACCTTATGTGGAGTTCGATGAGCATCTTGGATAGATATCTTCTCATCTTTCATGACATTAGGGAAGTTTTCTGCCAACAGATCTTTGACAATTCTCTGTGTATTTTCTGTTATCCCTCACTGTTCTGGTACTCCAATCACTCGCATGTTAGTTCTCTTGAGAGTCCCACATGATTCTTAAGGTTTCTTCATTTTTTAAAATTCCTTTATCTTATTTTTCTTCAAATATATTAGTGCCAAGTGATTTATCTTCAAGTTCAGAAATTCTGCCTCCCACTTGCTCAATTCTGCTCCTCTGACTTTCTGTTGAGTTGTCTAATTCTGTAATTTTATTGTTAATTTTCTGAATTTCTGATTGCTGTCTGTGGATTTTTCCAGCTTATTAAATTTTTCGTAATGTTCCTGAATAATCTTTTTAATTTCTTCAGTTGCTTTATCTGTGTGTTCCTTGGCTTGTTCTGCGTATTGCCTGATTTCCTTCCTGATGTTTTGAAGGGTTCTGTATATTAATCTTTTGTATTCTGCCTCTGATAATTCTAAGAATGCACTTTCATCTAGAAGTTCCCTTGATTCTTTGTTTTACAAGCTTGTTGATGCGATCATTGTCTTTTTCTTTATGTGACTTGATATTGACTGTTTTCTCCAAGCCATCTGTAAGTTATTGTATTAGTTTATTTTATGTTTGCTTACTGTGTCATAGCTTCTTGTTTTGTTTTGTTTTGATATGCCGAATGGGTTGCTTGAGTGAGCTAGCTTGACTGTTTTCACGTTTGGAGCTCTGACGTCCTATCCCCAGATGGCTAGAGCTGTTACAGGTGTATCAGTCTAGTAGTCCATTCACTTTTCTTGTATGAATTCAGCTCAGGTGTCCAGGTTGCTGATCATGAAGTGTGTGGCAGAGGGTCTGTCCTACAGTCTTAGAGGGGCAGGCGTGATTGGTGTAGGTATCGGTGTCTGTTTGCAGCAGAGTGTCACACTCTGAACAAGGCAGGTGGCTGAGAATCATCCCCCAAGTGTCTCTAAGGAAATTGTGTCCCTGATCCCTAGAGTGTACAGGTGGGTGGGTTTTGGAGACGGACCATGGGCACCCATTGTTTTGGTTGTAAGGTCTGGGAGATACCAGTTATCCTTGGACCCCTCTTGCTGGTGGCTGGGTGACCTGAGTGGAGCTACCAGTCCTTAGGCCCCTGATGTGGGTAGGCGAGTGCCCTGTTTCATAGGCAAAGCAATGTCAAACATCAAACACCCAACTCTGCGCCACACAGCTGAAACGGTTGGAGTCCTCCAACAAAGGTCTATCTTCCTGAAATAGGTGCACACAGGTCCACGCAGAGGGAAAAGTTACTCAAAGTCCATGGACAGTTTATGCCTGCACAGGAGCAGCTTCTGTCCTGAGCTCCCGCGATTAGTGGGGCTGGCAAATTATCTATTCCCCCAATTGCAAATTTTTTCCTTTTCTAAGGATGGGAGGATGGCTCTAGGCACTCAACAGGGCCTATCTCAGGCCCACGGAAGTCAGCCGCTGAAGTCGGATTGGAGGCGGAGGGGAGGGCATGTTAAAATATATGCAAGTACTTAGCTTTTGCCGAGAGCGTCCTCCTTCTGTGGTTCCGAAGGTGTGAGTAGGCTGTGTGGCTGGCTGCTTCTCCCTGAGGACTGCAGCTGAATGCTAGTACCAGCCCGCTGCTGCTGCTCCGGGAATGGTGCCTGAGGGCTCCCCGTGATTCAAGTCCAGTAACCCCTCTCCACTTCTGAACTGTCTCTTCCGCTGCCCCTCAGTTCGTTTTCTAAGCTTGCCTTTGATGCTCAGGGCTCCTAGCTTGTCATATATATACTCGTTTCACTTTTTTTTCTGGGTCTTTGTTGTAAAGAGGGCTCGCTGGAAGCATCTGTCTATTCCGCCATCTTGGCTTCGTCCATGGCCAAATTTTTTTTTTTTTTCCCGTTCTGTAAGATTTCTTTTTACTTTTTCGATGAAGTCTTTTGATGAGCTTAAGTGTTTAATTTTTAAGAGCTCCTAGTTTTCTGGGTTATCTTCTAGTTTTTGTGCATTTTTGCTATGGTTTGGATTCTCTTAATGTCATGTGTTAGGGCCTCCAGTGTTGTCTATATTGTGTTCTTCCATAACCTGTTTCATTTTAAGTTTTATATTTAGGTCTTTGATCCATTTTTAGTTTTTTTTTTTTTGTATTGTGTGAGGTATGGGCCTTGTTTCATTTTTTTTTTAGAGGTGGTCATCCAGTTTTGCCAGCATCATTTGTTGAAAAGACTGCCTTTTCTCCATTTGATGAACTTTGGTCCTTTGTCAAAGAATAGCTGGCCATAAAAAACCAAAAACCCAGTGCCACATAGGTGGATGAATTTACACCTGGATTCTCAATTCTATTCCATGAGTCTGTGCTTCTGTTGTTGTACTAGTACCAGCCTGTTTTGACTTCTGTGGCTGTAGAGTAGGTTCTGCAATTAGGTAGTCGAGACCTCCTATTTTATTCTTTTTCTTCAATAATGCTTTTATCTTGGTCTTCTTTCCTTTCCAAGTTTGGTGATTAGTTTTTCCATCTTGTTAAAGAATGCTGTTGATATTTGGATTGGGATGGTGTTATATCTGTAGATTGTTTTACGTAAGATTGACATTTTCACAATATTGAATCTCCCTATCCATGAGCATGTTATGTTTTTCCATTTATGTAGGTCTTTTTAGTTTTTGCAGTAGTGTTTTGTAGCTTTCTTTGTATTGGTCATTTACATCCCTGGTTAGATTTATTCCTAAGTATTTCATCTTTTTATTGTTGATATTGTTTTCCTGATTTCCTTTTTGAAGCTCTCTTTATTGGTGTATAGGAATCCAACTGATTTTTGTATGTTTATTTTTTATCCTGCTACTCTGCTGAATCTTTCTATTAGTTCCAGTAGTTTTTTTGTAGAATCATTAAGATTCTTTCAGTATAGGATTATATCATCTGCAAATAGGGATAGTTTTACTTCTTCCTTTCCAATTTAGATTCCCCTTATTTCTTTTTCTTGTTCTTTGCTCTAGCTAGGACTTCCAGCACAGTGTTAAACAGGAGTGGTGATAAAGGGCATCCGTATCTTTTTTTTATTCTTAGGGTGAATGCTTGAAGCCTCTTTCCATTGAGAATGATGTTGGCTGTTGGTTTTGCATAGATGCCTTTTATTATGTTGAGGAATTCCCATCCTCTTCCTATTTTATTG
Source organism: Elephas maximus indicus (assembly GCF_024166365.1). Taxonomy (NCBI): domain Eukaryota; kingdom Metazoa; phylum Chordata; class Mammalia; order Proboscidea; family Elephantidae; genus Elephas; species Elephas maximus. The sequence continues at coordinate 55,621,372 of NC_064823.1, forward strand.
AGAGTTTTTAACAGGAATGTATGTTGGACTTTATCAAATGGCTTTTCTGCGTTGATTGAGATGATCATGTGATTCTTTTGTTCTATTTATGTGGTGGAGTATGTTGATTGATTTTCTAGTGTTGAATCATCCTTCCATACCTTGTATGAATCCCACTTGGTCATGGCATATTATTTCCTGATATGATGCTGAATTCTATTGGTTAGAATTTCGTTCAAGTCATTCTTTTTTTTTTATTGTGTGCTCTCACTTTTATTAAATGACATGAACAAGTGAATATACAGAAACTAATGTTTCATTAGTGGTTACCAGGGTTGAGGAGAATTCATTCTGTATACAGTAGACACTTGTTTTTGGTAATGGGAAAAGTAACACCAACTGAGGGTGAAATGTACACAACCTGATGAAGGTAATTGATGTCACTAAAAAATACACAAGAAAAAAAAGACCTGAAAAACTAATCAACTTTTTTTTTTCTTCATTTTAGAATTTTTTTTTTTAAATTATGCTGTAGGTGAATGTTTACAACTCAAGTTAATTTCTTAAAATTTATACACATATTGTTTTGTGGCATTAATTGCAATCCCTTGAGTCATTCTCGATCAATATGGTAGTACCTTTTTTGTTTTAATTTAGTGAACTTACCTTTTAATTTAGAATCCCTAAATGTGTGTCAACATCCTGTGCAGCAGCCAGAATTCCTGACTTTCACAGATTACCATTTGCTTCAATTGGTTCTCTTATCTGAGTACTTTCCAACAGGGTTTTGAATCAGTCCAAGTGGTTCAATCATGGCCTATGAAGCAAAACTGGAACTTACCTGAATTTTTACAGTTGGGTGAACCTGTTTGCAACCACTTATTTTATTCTTTCTCAGGGCCAAGTGGACCTGGTAGAGGGCAGTAGCCTTAAGAGCCAGAGTAAAGAATAAAAGTGGCCAAGGCAGCACCTATGATGTGTACCTGGAGGAAGAAGAAAGGTCAAAGGTAGAAGATAGTTATCAGGTCTGAGGAATAAGACTAGGTTGGAAGTAGAAAAGTCAAGCACCAGTTCAGAACTAGGAAGATCCATAATACAAGATTGCTTAGACAGGGAGTCAGAACAGAGATTTTAAAAAGTGTAACATGTTGAAGTCTGTTTTTATGTACTGCTGATTGTATGTTTTAAGGTTTGGCATAATGTTTTAAAGGCTAGACTTCACTGAATTTGCATTTTATCTCCTCTTTTCAAAGGCATGCATATACCAACCTATTTTCCAATGTTTTCAACTCCATTTGTCATTTGCAATGGACCGTCCATGTTGATAGCCTGCATAGTACTAATGTTTGTATACACCCTGTACATAAAGTTTATCTGTGCTGTGATATATTCCACCTGAAATGGAAAAGTATTTAAAAATCTTCCAGGTCTCTAGGGACTTTGAACATTCCTAAATTTACAGATTGACTAATTTCTGTTGAAGTAATGTATTTTATTATGACTCAAGTTTTCTCTGCATCATGGAGAATTGTCCAAGGAAGACTGAAGGTTTGAATTCTGTTCGGATACCATATAAGCTAAATGAAAATTTCTGAAACTCTTGTCTGCCATAAAACTAATGGTATTTTACCACCAGCTCCAAGAAAGCAGGCTTTCTAGTCTTTAAATCCATCAAGTAGTCTGCGACCCTCAGTCAACCATGTTGCTGTTGTTGTTGTTAGGTGCCGTCGAGTTGGTTGTGACTCACAGTGACTCTGTGTACAACAGAATGAAACACGGCCCGGTCCTGCGCCATCCTCACAATTTTTGCAATGTTTGAGCCCATTGTTGCAACCACTGTGTCAGTCCATCTCATCGAGGATCTTCCTCGTTCTCACTGACCCTCTACCTTACTGGTGCCTCCTGATAACATGTCCAAAGTACGTGAGACGAGGTCTCACCATCCTCGCTTCCGAGGAGCACTCTGGTTGTACTTCTTCCAAGACAGAATGTTATCCATTTGTTTCTGGCAGTCCTTGGTATAGTCAATATTCTTTGCCAACACCATAATTCAAAGGCATCAATTCTTTGGTCTTCCTTATTCATTCTCCAGCATTCACATGCAAATGAGGCCCTTGAAAATACCATGGCTTGGGTCAGGTGCACGTTAGTCCTCAAAGTGACATCTTTGCATTTCAGCACTTTAAAGAGATCTCTTGCAGCAGATATGTCCAGTGCAATGGGTCATTTGATTTATTGACTGCTGCCTCCTTGGGTGCTGATTGTGGATCCAAATAAAGTGAAATCCTTGACAACTTCAATCTTTTCTCCATTTATCATGATGTTGCTTATTTGTCCAGTTGTGAGGATTTTTCTTTTCTTGAGGTATAATCCATACCGAAGGCTGTAGTCTTTGATCTTCATCAGTACGGGCTTCAAGTCCTCTCCACTTTCAGCAAGTAAGATTGTGTCATCTGCATAATGCAGGTTGTTAATGAGTCTTCTACCAATCCTGATGCTGTGTTCTTTTTCGTACAGTCCAGCTTCTTGGATTATTTGCTCAGCATACAGATTGGATAAGTATAATGAAAGGATACAGCCCTGATGCACACCTTTCTTGATTTTAAACTGCACAATATCCCCTTGTTCTGTTCAAACAACTGCCTGTTCTTGTTCTATGTATAGGTTCCTTGTGAGCACAACGAAGTGTTTTGGAATTCCCATTCTTAACAATGTTATCCGTAACTTGTAATGATCCACACAGTCAAATGCTTTTGCATAGTCAATAAAACTCAGGTACACATCTTTCTGGTATTCTCTGCTTTCAGCCAAGATCCGTCTGACATCAGCAATGATATCCCTCGTTCCATGTCCTCTTCTGAATCTGGCTTGAATTTTGGGCAGTTCCCTGTTGATGTATTGCTGCAACCGCTTTTCAATTATCTTCAGCAAAATTTTACTTGTGTCTGATATTAATGATATTGTTCAATAATTTCTGCATTCAGTTGTATTACCTTTTTTGGAAGGGGCCAAATATGTACGTCTTTAAGTCAGTTGGCCAGGTAGCTGTCTTCCAAACTTCATGGCAAAGATGAGCGAGTACCTCTAGCGCTGCATCTGTTTGTTGAAACTGTTGTCAACTATAGCCAGTAATAATCCAGAATATCTTAATTAAACTGGAATCCTGCATGCATCAGGATGGACCTTAATTCCTGGTGAACCTTTGTCTTTGTGGGCATATTCCATCACTGACACCTCCTGTAGCCTATGTCTTACCCTACTTAGAGAAGAGAGCGGGGACAGTGGTTCAGGAGACAATGGTATCAGGTATCTGGAGGCACTTTGAAGATACTGTAGAGCAAAAGCCCAGAGAAATGTAGGTGGGCCATTCAAATCGGTTTTATACAGAAAGATGTATTTTGGAGGATTAAATTGACTTCACGTTTATACTTTTGTTCTGATCTCCCAATGCCTTTACAGTTTCTGATACTATACACTCTCTACCTTTTCTTTACCTGACTCACTTACCACCCTGCCTATCAGATTATGCATTGAAGCTGCCATTAAATTTGTGATTTTTAGTAGAAACCCTGCAGTTTCCTGGTTTTCATTTATTTGAAGGATTATTTAGGCCTCGAACCATTAAAACTGTTAGGTTTGGAATGAACCAAAAAGTAGAATGAAGGTCCCAGGTATTTGACTATAAAATAAATAAAAATCTTAAATTTTTTTGTGCATGGGATATCTCTTGTATTTACTCAGCGATATCTTTTGCTTTTGTCTGGTGATTAGACTCTGTTTCATATACCTGAGCCAATTGAATAAATAGCCCTTAAACCCAAAACAAAACCCACTGCTGTCGAGTCGATTCTGACTTATAGTGACCCTATAGGACAGAGTAGAACTGCCCAATAGAGTTTCCAAGGAGCACCTGGTGGATTCGAACTGCGGACCTCTTGGTTAGCAGCCATAGCCCTTAACCAGTACGCCACCAGGGTTTCTGAAATAGCCCTTAGTTTCCGAAATAGCCCTTAGGTAAGTAAAATGATGCTGTAAAATAATGTACAGTTATGATGTAAGTCAAGTAGCCCTCATTTTCAACTTTGAAGTATAGAAAAATAAAAGCATGGGATTATGAATTAGAAAATGTGGGTGTAAAATTTTGCACCATCTTGTATTATTAAGTGTGGATGCTAAAAGTAACTTCTGTGAGATTTTTAATATTTATAAAATGGGAGCTATGATAATTCACAGGATTTTGTCAGAAATGAGATAATGTGTATGAAAATACTGTATTTAAGGTATTACTTAAATATTAACTGTTAATTAATAAGAATTAATTTGAAAAAAATCCATATCCACTTTTCTAATGTAATACCTTAAGATTATTTGAGTGACAGAAGCAGCAATGTGTAATTCACCCTTGTACATTGTTTTCCTGAAGATAAAATTTGTGGCATCTGCATCACAGCCTTTATATGGAAAAAACTAATATTTGCTGCACTTCAAAATGTGATTATGTTGTCTAGAATTATACTTTGAATTTGCCTAATTTCAAATTGAGTGGTCCTATGCTTCTTTTCTTTAAAAAAAAAAAAAAAAACCCACATTGGATTTTGTATTGGATACTTTTTTATTAGCCTAAAAGAAACACCTTTTCTCTCTAAAAATAGATAACAGGGTAATAACTGTGTATGTAGGAGGCCTGACGGCACAGTGTTGAAGTGCTCTGCAGCTAACTGAAAGGTCAGCGGTTCAAACCCAGGAGCCACTCTGTGGAAGAAAGAGGTGGAAGTCTGCTTACTTTAAGATTTCAGCCTAGGAAACCTGATGTGGCATTTCTCCTCTGTCCCATAGGGTTGCTATGAGTCAGGATTGACTCGACAGCAATCAATGTGTGTGTGTGTGTGTGTGTGTGTTGTTTGCATATGTTTGTACATTAGTTGTGACTGTTAAGGATTGCCAAGTCATCTCAATGAAAGTCACTCATGCTTGCCTACTCTAGTAAACTAATTTGCTGTAAGAATAAATAGTCCTTTTGTGACTGGAAGTAACAACAGTTTACCTTAATCTTTATATAGGAAGTGAAATATATAGCAATATAGTTGATAAACTACTGAAGCTCCTTCAAACTTAATTTAAAAAATTATTTTGCATTAAACTTTTTCTTAAGTTGTATGTTTCACTTTTACATTGCATATTTTTACTTTTTGTATGTATCAGTTTTTCTAATAACCAATTTATGACTGTATTATATTTTCTTTAAGAACTTAGGTGTAATGTAATAAAGATTTTATCCTGAAAAACAACTACATAAATTATGATTCTTGATTCTCACACACAGCATCTTTCAGAATGTGGGATGACCATTTCTATACCTTTTTTTTATGGGTAGATAAATATTTCACGAATTAATTTCTATAAGACAACATTCTTTTTGGAATCCGGAGTGCAATAATTTCATTTTGAAGTAGCCTATAACACTTAATAATACTTAAAAAGCAACATTTTAGAGAGGTTGATATTAATTATTAAATTATATTTAAAGATAACTAAAGATTTTTGTGACCTAGGAAAAGATTACTTTTTGTATATTGTATATATAGGATCACAATATGGAGCTGATACCCTGTGAGTCAGTCAGCAGAGAAATTTAGAAAGAATTAATTTCTCAAAAGTGCTAGCAAGGTTATTTTAAATGACTGAATTTAATAAATAATAGTAATATTTTTTCGAGAATAGAAAAAGACAAGCAGTTAAGAGTGAGTATGTAAGAGAAAGTGAGAGCAATACCCTGATAAGACTAATGAGTACCTGAAATACTTATCTTTGCTTTTCAAATTAAACCTTTTAGGTCATCAATCAGTCAAGAGTGGCAGGTAGTGACCATTAGGTGGATTCATTAACACCCTGTAGCCTGCTTGTATGGGGTGACCCACATCTGTCTTCATTAGAAGTTTTCCAGTTGCCAGCAGTGAACAGATGGGTCATTATTGCCAACACTGCCCTCTGGGCCTACCTGGAGGACATGCAAAGTCATCCTATACAGGATACATATCCACATTTATGTACTAGAGTGGGAGCAAATTATTTTGAGTAATGGTGAAATATTAAGATTTTTTAACCAGCAGACTGTCCATATGGATTCATCCACATTTTATAAACAGCTTATTAAAAAATATTATTTTGGAGAAGGAAAATTATTTAAATGTATATTTAAGATAGCAATTGTGAACATCAGAAAAAAACTAGGTATAATTGAATTGTAAGCTAGGTATAAGTTGATCATAAATTTTATTCAGATTATTCGAATTTAATGATATATTGAAAGACTTTAATAGAAACATAATATGTACGAGATAAAGTAATTTTGGTGATGCTTCTACATCAGAAATACAATGTATTTCAAGATTTCCTTCCATTTATTTAATGGACTTCAAATAAGCCTATACCTAATGACATAAGATATTACATTCCAAATTTAAGATTTTAAAAAGCTTAGAGATCTGTACACATAGATAATCTAACTTATTTAAAATAAAAAAAAGTCATGTCTACAGTCTTAAAATACACAATTTTGGCATTGAATTATACCCTTAAAAAGATTGCCTATTTCTTTCAGTGGTAGCAAGCACTTTTGTAAAAGCAGATTAATTACCTTCGTTGTAGCATCCTGAGTGTAAATGATGAGAGGATATTGACTGCAGATTTATCTTTGCACTCCCGCTTCTCTTTTCTATCTACTGAGGTGCTTTTGTTCATTAACGTTCAGGGTCACCACAAGTGCAGGCCACCTATATATACCTAGAACACTGAGATCATAAAAACTGTTTTATGAAATGGTTACTCTTCACATAAGTTGTAACTAGTTTTAAACCTAGTGTTATTTAGAAATTTGGAGGCTGGAGTCCTGGGGGTTAACTATACTAGGAATTTTTTTTCCTTAAATTTAATCAGCTGGCTAGTGGTGATTTTAGCTTCATTCATGTAAGTTTCCAAAAGAAATATATCATGACTCCAAAATTATAACAGTAAGAGTGGGCTAGCTTTCCCTTTATCATATTCTTAGGTGATGATCTTTGCGTAAGGAGTCTAATAACGGTATAGTAGAAATACAATGCTCCACTTTTCTCTTTGCTAAAAACTGTATGTTTTCTTCATGAGCTATTTTCGTAGTAATCAACTTGCTCTATAATTGGGGAAAGAAAGATTTTTTAAAGATCTTATTTAGGATGACATTCAAGTTCTATGTCTGAGATAAAAATTATTTTATTCAAGGGAAACTTTCCTTGTATAGAATTTTAACTTATCCAAGGAGCTAAGAGACTGAAAAAATTAGGGGCACTTGCACAATCTCTGGAAGCCCTGGTGGTGTAGTGGTTAAGAGTTCAGCTGCTAACCAGAAGGTCGCAGTTCAAATCTACCAGGCACTCCTTGGAAACTCTATGAGGCGGTTCTACTCTGTCCTATAGGGTTGCTATGAGTCAGAATTGACTCAATGGCAATGGGTTTTTGTTTTATTTTGGCACAATCTCTTTCTTCTACCATTGTGATTCTCACAAAAATAGCTCAGAGTGACAGAAGATTACATGAATAACATGAAAACTTCAGTACTGTGATCATACAATTAAAAAAAAAATTATGTTGTGTTTTTGGTGAAACTTTACACATTAAATTAGGTTATAATTTAACAACTTCTATACATATTGTTCCTAAGAATGCTCCTTAGAAGCAAGGATGACGAGACTATGTCTCACATACTTTGGACATGTTATCAGGAGGGATCAGCCCTTGGAGAAGGACATCATGCATGGTAAAGCAGGAAGTCAGCGAAAAAGAGGAAGACTCTCAACAAGATGGGTTGACACAGTGGCTGCAACATTGGGCTCAAGCAAAACGATTGTGAGGTTGGTGCAGGACTGGGCAGTGTTTTGTTCTGTTGTACATAGGGTCACTATGAATTGGAACCAATTCTATGGCACCTAACAACAACAATAATACATATTATTCAGTGACCTTGGTTACATTTTTCACATTGTGTCAACATTCTCGTTATTTCCATTCTGGTGGTTCCGTTTCCATTAATCTAGCTTCCCTACCTCCCCACCCCCATCTCATCTTTGCTTTAGGGTAAATGTTGACCATTTGGTCTCATATAGATGATTTTTTTTTTTTAAAGGAGTGCAGTACTCATGGGTGACATTTTTTTTTTTGATGAGCCAGTCTGATATTTAGCTGAAAGGTGACCTCTGGGAGTGGTTTCAGTTCAAAGTTTAAAGGGTATGTAAGGGTGATAGTCTTAGGGTTCCACTGGGTCTCTACCGGTCCAGAAAATCTGGCATTTCTTTTTTAAGAATTTGAGTTTTGCTGTATAATTTTCTCACATTTTATCTGGGACCGTCTATTGTGTTTCTGGTCAGAATGGTTGGTCATGGTAGCCGGGAAACATATTATTCTTCTGGTCTCAGGATAGATGAGGCTCTGGTTTGTGTAGGTTACTAGTCTTGTAGACTCGTTTCTTCCTTGAGTCTTTGGTTTCCTTCTTTCTGTTTTGGTCCAGATGGGTAGAGATGAATAGTTGTATCTTAAATGGCTACTTGCAAGCTTTTAAGACCCAGACAACAAACTAGGGTATAGAACAAAAGCTTTATGGACTATGTTGTGCCAATTTTCCAAGCCGTCCCAGGAGACTATGGTCCTAAGCCTTTAAACTCAGTAAACCAATCATTCGAGGTGTTTGTTTATGTCTGGGAAGTATCCCTGACTGTGCCCTCTATGTGCTTTACTATGTATATGAATATATGTGCAGCACACACCAACATGTATATGCACATGCCTACAGATACACCTATGTATGTACATGTATATATACACATATACCTTCCTATACACATGCATGCATACGTATCTTCCTATGTAACCACTCACATATTTTTTGGTTGTTACTGCTGTTGTTGCAAAATTGTATATGTTACAGCATGTACCAGTAAAGTACCTTATTCTTGTGTACTTCATGGCGTCTCCATTAACCTTGGTCAAGTTGTACGCACTTCACCCACATTCGGTATTACCTTTCCCATTACTAAAAATAACAAGTGTTTACTGTCTACCAAGTGATTCCCCCTCCTTCCACCTCCCATCCCTGGTAACCATAAAAAAATACTGATTTCTGTATGTATACCTATTTTTGTCTTTTAGAAAAATGGGATCATATAATACTTGACCTTTTTTGATTGACTTATTTGACTCAGCATAATGTCCTCCAGATTTATCCATGTTATGTTTCAAGAACTCATCATTATTCTTTATAGCTGCATAGTATTCCACTGTATGTATTTACCACATCTTGTTTATCCATTCATCTGTTGATGGGCACTTAGGTTGTTTCCATCTTTTTGCTATTGTGAATAATTCTGCAATGAACATAGGTGTGCATATGTCTATTTGGGTCAGTGTTATTTGATCTCTAGGGTATGTAGCAAAGAGTGGGATTGCTGGATTATAAGGTATTTTTATTTCTAGTTTTTTGAGGAAGCGCCATACTGTTTTTCGTAGTGGTTGTACCCAGCAGCAAAGGATAAGTGTTCCAATCTCCCCACAATCTCGCCAGCATTTGTTGTCTTCTGTTTTTTTGATCAGTGCCGTTTTTGCAAGAGTGAGATGGTATCTCATGGTATTTTTGATTTGCATCTCTCTAATGGCTAATGATTAGGGCATCTTTTCATGTGTTTTTTGGCTGTTTGAATGAAGTTTCTGTTCTTGTCCTTTGTCCTTTTTTTAAACTGGATTGTCTTTTTATTGTTGAGTTGTTGATGTAGGAATTTTTAATATTGGTGAACTTTGCTTTTTGATTTAACTTTTTTTGTATTTGGTTGGTATACTTGGGTATTTAGGATTTATTAACACAATATGTAACAATCAATATTTTACTATTTTTATCTTGTGTGACTTTTAAAAAATAGTTCTATAGACATAGCAATGCTTTTTAGTTACCATTTGCATTATATTTTAGGTTGCAGGGTACTAGTTCTCAAACTTTTTGGTGTCAGGACCCTTTACACTCTTAAAATTATTGAGAACTACAAACAGCTTTTATTTTTGTGGATTATATCTATGCATGGAGTCCCTGGGTGGTGCAAATGATTAATACACATAGCTAATACACTTGATTGCTAACCGAAAACTTGGAGGTTTGAGTCCACCTAGAGCTTCCTCAGAAGAAAGGCCTGGTAATCTACTTCTGAAAAATTACCTACTGAAAACCTTATAGAGCACAGTTCTACTCTCATACACATGGGCTTGCCATGAGTCAGAGTTGACTTGATGGCAACTGGTTGGTTATTATCAATTGATTTTTACTGTATTAGAATCTGAAATCAGGAAATGTTTAAAATACAAGAACAAACAGTATACTTCACTGTACACTCATGAGAGAATGAGAGTCAACAGGCAAACAAATGAAAATAGTTTTGATCTTGTGAATTCCCTGAAAAGATATTAGGGAACCCCCTAGATCACCAGGTCAGACTTTGAGAACCATGACTATAGGATCTCTGAAGTTAGTGGTAGCATCATTTTGTTTGTTGATTAACATGTCCTTCTGTCTTAGAAGAAGTACAACCAGAATGCTCTTTAGAAGTGAGGGTGATGAGACTTTATCTCATGTACTTTGAAATGTTATCTGGAGAGGCCTGGAGAAGGACATCATACTTGGTATAGTAGACGGTCAGTGAAAAATGGATTGACACAGTGGTGGCAACAATGGGTTTAAAGATAGCAGTGATTGTAAATGGAGCAGGAATGGGCAGTGTTTCATTTTTTTGTACGCAGAGTTGATTAGAGTCAGAACCAGCCCTAATAACAACAACAATGCATGCTAGCTAATAGTAACAAAAATTCTGTTTCCATATATGTCATAAAGTTGTATGTTTCAATGCATATACAGCTTTTTAATAGAACTATTTTTAGTTGAAAAAAACAAAATTGTATGCATTCTTTAAAGCTTGCAGTGAAATTGTAATTCGGTATTTTGAGAAAAGGTTTTTTTTAACTATACCTGGTAAAATTATAGTGACCTTTAGAGATATTGTTGGCATTTGCAGCTCTTATATCAAATGTCTTCCAACATTATACTCTCAGCAGGGAACATGAGGATTGACTAGTTTGAAATGGCAGTCTTAGGGAAAGACATAAACTTTGAAATACCCATAACTGCTTTTAATGTCAAAAATCACACATGGTCAATCTCAACATTTGTTTCAGTGCTTCTAAAATCTCTACAGATTTTAAAATTACCACTTTAAAAACCATCTTCTTACTTGAATTTGCATCAAATTTATATGGAAACAAGCATGTTGACATTTTCAATTGTGATTAAAAATATGAGCCAGGAAGCAGCAAGCTATATAAGAAATAATGGTTATATCAATTTTAGTATAAATATAAAAGATTTTTCTCTTAAAAATTAGAGTCTTTTTGGTATTTAGTTATTACTTTCAGTTTTTCATGTTAGATTATTAGGAGTCTTTACCATCCACTTGCTTCTTCAATGCCTTTTAAAATTGTATGATCTTTCCTTCTCGATGATTTTACAAGTGCCCTAAAGGTTTTCAAGCTGCATTGTTAACTGCCACAGAAATACATAAAACTTCATGTGATAGTCTAAAGAATAAAGGGCTTTTTTTCATAGTCTGCAGAATACATTCCTATTATTGAAATTTGGCTTTTATTATTACATGACTCGTATTCTTTTTTCTTCCCACTTAATATTGTCATGTACATAAGTATCTTAAAAAATACTGAAGATTTCTATTTCTAGCTATAATGGAGTAGCTTGTATCAAGCCGAATCTCCAGGTAAGAAAATTATGAAGGCTAGATAAATTATATAATCACGAAATACCTGTATGAAGGCAGCATAGAGCAACCAAAGGAGACAGGATTAAGGGATAAAGATCCCAGAAAGAATGGGAAATCCACTGAAGTTAGCTTGACATTCTCTTTTGTCCATACCTTTTTTGATGTGCAAGTGTCATAAGTAGGAAGGCTGAGATGCTAAGCAGAAATGGTTACTAGCAGTCTCACTGGTTTGGAGAAACAAAAAACAAACAAAACAAAATAAAACTGAAATTCAAGAATACCAAGCAGTGAAGACTTGAGAAACTAAGATGCTTGAGAAAAGAGAACCACAAAAATGCAATCCTGGCATCCTGTGTTCTTTTTCCCCTCAAGGAATTTGCTGATGTTACAGTTGTGCAAGCAAGAAGCCAAGAATATAAGTAGAAAGCAGCTATAAATAAAATTTAGATTTGGAAGTCCCATGGTGCTTGGGAGACAAAAATTGGAAACAAGGTATTACCCAGAAAAAGGAGGTCCTTGTAAACACTTCAAATTTTGAGGAATAAGGACAAAGAGTAAATACAGCCTTCACATGATTTAAGCTCAGTATTAAAACATGTCAACCTCTAATTGTCTAAAGATGATCTGCCCTTACTGTCTTAGGCTGGTTTCTCTGGAGAAGCAAAACTAGTGAAGCATATGTTGTTGTTGTTGTAAGGTATCTCTAAGTCCATTCCAGTTCATAGCGATGCCACGTACAACAGAATGAAACATTGCCTGGCCCTGCACCATCCTCATAATTGTTATACTTGGACCCATTGTTGTAGCCACTGTGTCAATCCATCTCGTTGAGGGTCTTCCTCTTTTTTGCTGACCCTCTACTTTACCAAGCATGATGTCTTTCTCCAGGGAGTGGTCCCTCCTAATAACATGTCCAAAGTATATGAGATGAAGTCTTGCCATCCTTGCTTCTAAGGAGCATTCTGGCTGTACTTCTTCCAAGACAGATTTGTTCATTCTTCTGGCAGTCCATGGTGTATTCAATATTCTTCACTAACACTATAATTTAAAGGCATCAATTCTTCTGTGTTCTTTATTTGTTGTCCATCTTTCACATGCATATGAGGTGATTGAAAACACTATGGCTTGGATCAGGCACACCTTAGTCCTTAAAGTGACATCTTTGCCTTTTAATACTTTAAAGAGGTGTTTTGGAGCAGATTTGCCCAATGCGATGCGTTGTTTCTGAGATATATGTGTGTGTGTGTGTGTGTGTATATATATGGAAATGGAGTCATAGCAGCCCTATAGGATAGAGTAGAATTGCCTCATAAGGTTTCCAAGGAGTGACTGGTAGATTCCAACTGCTGATCTTTTGGTTAGCAGCTGTAGCTCTTAACCAGTATGCCTCCAGGGCTCCAATAAATGTTGAGACCAAAACCCCATTGTTCACTGAGTCAATTCTGACACATAGTGACCCTATAGGACAGAGTAGAACTGCCCCCCTAGGGTTTCTAAGGAGTGGTTAGTTGATTTGAACTGCTGACCTTTTGGTTAGCAGCCAAGCTCTTAACCACTATGCCACCATGTGGTTGTAGAGGCTGGAAAATGCCAAGTCTATGGGTCAGGCTGGAGGCTTCTCATGACTCACATAGCTTCAAGGGCTGGCAAACTCAAGATCTGTCGGTCAGACAGCAGGTCTCTGGTTCACAGGCTGCAGAGGCCACTGAATCCCAAGGTCGGCAGCTAAGCTGCTAGTTGAAGGCCCAACAATGGAGGTCAGATGAAGGATCTAAAGTGAGCAAAAGCCAACAAGCTTTGCCAGAAAGTCCACATATATTGGATGCAGGCCACACCCCCCCAAGAAAACTCCCTTTCAGCTGATCGACTGCTCATAGCAGATCTCATTATGGAGTTGATTACATCATTACGTAACTGCCAAACTACATCATAACTGCCAAACCACTGAAAATCATGGCCCAGCCAAGTTGACACACAATCTTAACCATCACACCTACTCTACTGCAAGACAGAAAAAAAGTAAATCTTTTCTGGTGGAAGATAACATCATTCAGAGTTTATACATTTTTCCATATTCAATGTCCAGTACTCAATTAAAATCCAAGAGGATATTAGACCCACAATTGGTCAAGATATTTGATTTCTTAGACTCCAAAATAATTATGATAAATATGCTCAAGAATGAGGAATGAGATGAAGAATTTAACAGAAAACTGAGTTTATAAAAAATAATCGAATGGAGATATTAGAACTAAAAATAAAGTATGTGAAATTAAGAACTCAGCTTATGAGTTTAACAGAAGATTAGAACTGGGAGACCTCTCTGTCACTTTATTAAGATTAGAGCAGAAGAGAGGATTAGTGAACTTCTGGGCCAGTTCAGTGGAAAATATTCAGACTAAAACAGAGAGTAGAAGAATAGAATTTTACAGAAAAGAGTACAAGAGACATATGAAACATATGTGTAAATGGAGTCCCAGAAGGAGAGAAGAGACACGATGGGGCAGAAGCAATATGTGAAGAGATACTGGCTGAGAATTTTCCAAAAGTAATGGAAGACATCAACCCACAGATTCAAGAATCTCTAGAAGCTTCAATCAGTATAAGCACAACGTAAACTACAACAAGGCACAATATGTTAAAATTGTTGAAAATGAAATACAAATAGGAATTATTAAAAGTATTCAGAGAAAAAGACAGTTACCTTTAAAGATGCAGAAATAACCTGATAGATGATTATTCAACAGAAATGGTGAGAAGCCAGAAGACAGTGGAATGATATTTTTAAAATGATAAAAGAAAATAATTGTGAACTTAGCATTTTATACTGAGAGAAAATATCCTTCAAAAAGAAGATGGAATAACGACATTTTCAGATAAAGATGGAGAGATTTGTCACAAATAAACTCACATTGAAGGAAATTCCAAAAGGAGTTCTTCAGGTAGAAGGAAAACAATAACTGATGGAAGCAATGATAAATGAAAGAAGGAATGAAGAGGAAAAGAAAGGATAAAATCTAAATATGTATTGACTGTATAAACAATAACACCAGTGTCTTGTAGGATTTCAAATATATGTAGCATTAAAACACATTTCAAAAACATCACTAAAGGCAAGAGAAGGTAAACAGTTAAATTTCTAAGGTCTTTACGTTGTTTGAGAAGAGGTACAAGTTCTAGTGTATAGTATTCCTAGTGAGTAAAGAATACATGTTGTAATCTCTAATATAGTTGCTAATAAAGAGACTGTTAGTTGATTAAATTCAAAACAAGGCAAGAAAATGAGAAGAAAGGCAAAGAATAGAATACATCGAAAACAAAATAATTTTTGTGGAGAAAAAAAATTTTTTTTTTTTTTAGTTAAGTGTAAATGCACTAAATCCAATAATCAAAAGATAAAGATTGTTACGTTAGATTAAAAAGAAAACCAAATCCAACTGTGTTCTTTTCTTAAAAGAGAAAAACTTCAATATGATGGTTCAGAAAGTAAAAGGATACAAAAAGACATAGCAGGTAAATTAATATCAGATAATGCAATAAAGAAAGATCCTTCTTATGAACATTGATGTAAAATCCTGAACAACATATTAACAAATTAATTTCAGTGATCTCTAAAATGGATAAAATATTATTACCATGTTGACTTTATTCACGGAATCCAGTGGTTAGTTCAGCATTCAAAAAATAGTGTAATTTGTAAATGAAGGTAAAAATCATATGATTGTCTTAATAGATGCAGAAGAGTTACTCTCAGTAGCCATAGAAAAGGCACTTGATAAAATTCAAATCCCTTACATAATAACAAGCCTTAGGAAAGTGGAAATAAACCAACCAAACCCCTTGCCGTCAGTCAATTCCGACTCATAATGACCCTATAGGACAGAGTAGAACTGCCCCATAGAGTTTCCAAGGAGCACCTGGTGGATTTGAACTACCAGCCTTTTGGTTAGCAGCCATAGCTCTTAACCACTACGGCACCAGGGTTTCCAAAGTGGAAATAGAAAGGAAGAATTTCTACAGATGAATCCAAAATAGTGGTTTCTTTAAGGGCAGAAAGTGGCAAAGTAGGAGTGGCATAACTTTTTCTAGAATGCTGATAATATTCTATGTCTTGAAATGGGTGATAGTTATGTGGGTATTTTCTTTTTGTGAAGAGTCATTGAGCTGTACATTTATGAGTTGTATACTTCTATGTATATATGCTAAATTTCAAAAAGAATATGTAAAGGCATAGTGATATGAACTAAACAATACTTTAATATATGAAAACCAGTAACATTTTATTTTGTTTTATTAGCATCAGTTGCATTTTAATCTAAAGAGTTATAACCCCAAAGCCACTGCCATTGAGTCGATTCTGACTCAGAGCGACTCCATGGGGTTTCCAAGGCTGTAAATCTCTACAAAAGTGGACTGCCATGTCTTTCTTCTGTGGAGCGGCTGGTGGTTTCAAACTGCCAATTTTTCAGTTAGCAGCTGATTGCTTTAACTGATGTGCCACAAAGAGTTATAACAGGCAAACTAATTTCAATATGTAGTTTACCTTTTGGGTTAGTGGCTTCCAGTGGGAGGTGGGAGAAAAGACCGTATCGGAATACACCT
The DNA here is from genome assembly GCF_024166365.1 of Elephas maximus indicus. Classification (NCBI taxonomy): domain Eukaryota; kingdom Metazoa; phylum Chordata; class Mammalia; order Proboscidea; family Elephantidae; genus Elephas; species Elephas maximus. The sequence continues at coordinate 55,637,790 of NC_064823.1, forward strand.
AGAAAGATGTTGTCTTAAGCTAGGTTCTCTAGAGAAGCAAAACCAGTACAGAGAGACTTAAATCAAGGAAACGGCTCATATGGTTGTAGAGGCTGGAAAGTCCCAAGCCCGTGTGTTAGGCTGGAAGCTTCTAACTCACATAGTCACAGGGGCTGGCGAATCCAAGATCAGAAGGTCAGACAGCAGGCCTCAGGCTCACAGGCTGTGGAGCCCACTGAATCACAAGATCGGCAGGTAAGACAGAGGTAAGCTGCTAGCTTAAGTCCCAGGAACTGGAGGTTAGATGAATAGGAGCCAACTGCAGGATTCAGAGTGAGCAAAAGCCAGGGGGCCTTGCTACAAAGTCCACCTGTATTGGATGCAGGCCATATCCACAAGGAAGTGCTGTTTCAAATTGATCGACTGCTCCCAACAGATGTCATCATGGAGGTGATCACATTGTATCAGGTCTCATTATGGAGATGTTTACATCATTAAAAAGCTGCCAAACTGCATCATAACTTCCAAACCACTCAGAATTATGGCCCAGCCAAATTGACACACAACCTTAACCATCACAGATGTGTACAAAAAAACAAACCAAACCCATTGCCTTTGAGTTGATTCCAACTCATGGTGACCCTGTAGGACAGAGTAGAACTGCCCTGTAGGGTTTCCAAGACTCTAATCTTTACGGGAGCAGATAGCCACATTTTTCTCCTGAAGTTGCAGCCAAGTGTTTAACCATTGTGCTACCAGGGCTGCTTCGAAAGATGTCTAAACCAAAAAAATAAATAAATAAAATAAGATAAACCCGTTGCCGTTGAGTTGATTCAGACTCCTAGCGACCCTATAGAACAGAGTTGTACTGCCTCATAGGGTTTCCAAAGAGTGGCTGGTGGATTTGAAATGCTGACCTTTAGGTTAGCAGTTGAACTCTTAACCAGTGTGCCACTAGGGCTCCAGAAAGATTTCTAGCACCTACAAAATGAAAATCAAAGTTGTTCAGAGGAGCACATCTGAGGGAAGGGGATTTGTATAGTTCAAAAGAGCTTTGCCTGTGATTCTGATATTATTCTTCTTTACCCATATTTTAGATGTGTATATTCCCTGTTTTAGGCAGTGATTTATGGGATTTTCTTTCAAATTTTACTTGAAATATATTTGTAGTGTGCTTATAAGAAAGCAATAATGCTTTGAAGTAATGCATTGTCAAGTGTCGTGGATTGAATTGTGTCCCCCAAAAATAAGTTTATCAGTTTGGCTACGTCATGATTCCTAGTATTGTGTGATTGTCCACTATTTTGTCATCTGATGTGATTTTCCTATGTTGTAAATCCTACCTCTGTGATCTTAATGAGATTGGATAGGTGGCAGTTATGTTAATGAGGCAGGACTCAATCTACAAGATTGGGTTGTGTCTTGAACCAATTTCTTTTGAGATATAAAAGAGAGAAGCGAGCAGAGAGACAGGGGGACTCCATACCCCCAAGAAAGCAGCTCCAAGAGCAGAGCACATCCTTTGGACCCAGGGTTCCTGTGCAGAGAAACTCCTAGTCCAGGGCAAAATTGATGACAAGGACCTTCCTCCAGAGCTGACAGAGAGAGAAAGCCTTCCTCTGGAGCTGATGCCCTGAATTTGGACTTTTAGCCTACTAGACTGTGAGAGAAAAAATTTCTCTTTATTAAAGCCATCCACTTGTGGTATTTCTGTTGTATAAGTACTAGATAACTAAGACATCAAGTTTTGTGTTACATTTTGTTCTTAATTTTGTTAATAGATCATCAAAATTATTTATAGAATTATCAGTGTTACGAATGTTGCTAGGATATTTTGAGTAAGTACTTAATTACATTGATACCATAAAACAAGAAAATTCTAGTATAGTACCTGACATGTATGCATACTCAGTACGTATTACATAATGAATTGTAATCTGTATAGACTCTGAGTGAATTACAAAGAGGTAGGAGATATTTAAATATATTTTCTACCTTAATGTAAAAGAAAGGACAAATGGAAAAACTTGGGTAATATAAAAGAAAGGACAAATGGAAAAATTCAAATATACTTTTTATCTAGTAGTATTAACTTTGTGGTACATAGCAAGAAGCTTGGACATAAGTATAAAAAACTCCTTGAGCAGATCAGATAACTAAATTGTAATACTAGTACCAATAATAACCATCAATAACTTAGGAACCACATTTTTAACTGATTTTCATATAGTATTTCACCATCACAGGATTCTTTTGATGTAAGTATTACTATATTCATTTTACAAATATGATCTCTTGAAACTCTGAAAGGTAAAGTAGCTTTTTTTTGGTAGAACTAGTATCAAGCGATCAAGCAGTTCCTAAGCACAGTACAATGACAGCTGCTAGGTTGACTTGCCATTCATCCATAGAGCCTGAGAATAAGCAGACAGTGAGCCCAAATGGATTTAGGCCATTTAATACTTACAATAATACTAACATCTTGGCATTGGTTCCTTGATCTCGTATTCTGATAGGACAGTGTGATTAGGGCCAGGCATCACATGTACATGCAGACAGGGTAAGATACAAGAGAGAAACCCTGAAGTTAGTAAGAGTCTAATCCGTATAGGGAGTCTCTCGTGGTGCAAACAGTTAACGGCTCGGCTGCTAAACAAAAGGTTGGAGGTTCAAGCCCACCTAGAGGCACCTTGGAAGAGAGGCCTGGTGATCTACTTCTGAAAAATCAGCCATTAAAAACCCTATGGAATACAGTTCTACTCTGAAACACTGGGGTTGTCATGAGTTAGAGTTGACTTGGTGGCAACTGTTTAATGGATATAGGGAGTTCCCGAGTGGTGCAAGTTGTTAAATGCGCTATGCTGCCTAAACAAAGTTTGGCAGTTTGAGTCCATGCAGAGGCATCTTGGGAGAAAAACTTGATGATCTACTTCTGAAAAATCGGCCATTGAAAACCCCATGGAGCAGAGTTCTGGTCTGACACACATGGGGTCACCATAAGCCAAAATTGACAACTGGTTAACTGGTTTTATCTTATGTAAGTGCTGCCGATAAACAGGGTAGCCCTTTATTACCCTGGAATATACACGATTCCACCCCCAGAAGGGGATGTACACACCTCTGTCATCCTTGGATGTATCTGAGGAAGGGGATTGTCTATAATTACTTTCCCAGAATGTAAAAAAGTTGATCCAGAGGAATTCAGTATCTTCATCTTTCTAGGGCCATTTGCTTGTACAAATCTTTCTGAAAAGATAGTCCTGGAACAAATTTACTGTTCATGCCAAGGCACATACAAATGTGAAAGATTCATAGAGGATTGTCTCCCAACAATTAGAACTGAAACTTGTTTCGATAAATAACAAATGTATTTAGCCACTAAATTGCATGCTCTTTTCTGCTAATAGAGACTCCTAGAACTTACTGTTCTTTCTTCAGGTTTTGGCAACAAACTTTCTGCTATGATTTTTCTAGCCCACAGCAAATTAAAAGACTTGGTAAAGGGCACAATGATTGCAGCAAGTCATAATGATGGAGAGAAGGCAAAACTTTATAAATAACGTGCACAAGAATTAAAATGTAATAATTTCCTAGAACTACTTATTGTGGCAGAAAGCTCACATCTCAGTAATTTATGAGGGAATTACTACTTATTGTCTGTCTTGGTTTCTTAGTGCTGCTGTAACAAATACTGCAGGGGGGTGGGTTTAAAGGGCAGAAACTTATTTTCTATCAGTTCTGGAGGCCGAAAGTCCAAATCAGGGTCTTAGCTGTGCCGATTTGTCCATAGCATTGTTTGGTTCCTTGGTGATGCTCTCATGGCATCTGTCTTTCCCAGTGTGTGCATGCCTCTGTGTCTAACCTATTCTCTTTATAACTCAGAAGTGATTAGATTTAGAACCCATCCTACCTGGGTATCGTCTGATTAATTAACAAAGAAAACCCTATTTCCAAACAGGATTACATCTACAGTAATAGGGCTTAAGACTCCAACACATATTTTGGGTTGGGGAGAAACAATTTAATCCATAACATAGCCTAAAAATACTTAAATTTTTCAATTTTTAGAACGACACTCTTTTATTATCTAAAAGATTTATGTATGCTGAACACCAAATTCTCCTATGAAGAAAAATAAATTAAGCATTACAGTGGAAGTGTTTGAAAGAAACAGTGGAGGAAAATAGTGATGGTGACTGTCTTAGTGATCTAAAAAAAAATGCTGCCATAACAGAAATCACAAGTGGATGTCTTTAACAAAGCAGAATTTATTTTCTCACAGTCTAGTAGGTAAAAGTCCAAATTTAGGACATCTGCTCCAGGGGAAGGCTTTCTCTCCCTGTTGGCTATGGAAGAAGGTCCTTGTTCTCAGTCTTCCCCTGGTTGAAGAGCTTCTCAGGCTTAGGGACACGCTCTACCCCTGTTCTGCTTTCTTGGTGGTATGAGGTCCCCAACTCTCTGCTTGCTTCCCTTTCGTTTTGTCTTGAGAGATAAAAGGTGGTGCAGGCCACACCTCAGGGAAATTCTCTTTACCTTGAATCAGGGAGGTGACCTGAGTAAGGGTGGTGTTATAATCCCACCCTAATCCTCTCAACATAAAATTACAATCACAAAATGTAGGACAACCACACAATACTGGGAATCATGGCCTAACCAAGTTGATACGCACATTTTTGGAGGGACATAATTCAATCCACGACAGTGACACTGACATAGATGATAAATTACAGGCGAATAAACAAACATTTTTCACGTCTTTTTTAAATACATTTTTTAAAATTTAAAAATGGTGCTTACTCCTATTCTGAAATGCAGTCTCACATAATGGTTATCAGTGTACTTGTAGCCTTACCTGAAACTTTTGGAACTCATTATTTGTGTCTGGATTCAGAGAGCCCAAAGACATGTTTAAAGGGAAAAGTGGGTAATTTTCTTCTCCTGACTTCAGTTTACTGTTACCAGGAAATTCAGGAGTCCTTAAGATTTTTAGCCATTTTCAAATACTGGTGCTTCATTCACTAATTTATTCAACAGATATTTAATAAGCTTCTGCATATGCCAGGTACTCTGCTAAACTCTGGAGATACAATGAGGAACAAAAGTACACGTGGTTTCTGTTCTCAGGGAGTTTAATATAAGCCTAGTAAAAAAAGTATCACAGAAACAAATGGTAGGGAGTAGAGACACCCAGTGTTTTGAGAGTTTAAATAAAGGGACTTGACCTAGTTATGGGGATCAGGGAAGGAGGACTGTCCTTTAGAAGTGAGGTTTGAAGTGAAATCTGACAGACAACATGAACTAGAGAAAGAGGAAAGGGAAGTCCTTTCCCAGCAGAGGAACCATCAAAGGCCCTGTGGTGGTGGGGGGCACCAGACAGTGAAGGAGCACAACCTAGATTTTTCTTGACATACAAACACATAAAGATCTCTCTCTGTCTCTCTTTATATATGTATATGTATATGGAGCCCTGGTGGTGCTGTGGCTAGGGTTTGGGTGCTAACCAAAAGATTGGCAGTTAAAATTTACTACCTGCTCCTTGGAAACCCTATGGGGCAGTTCTGCTCTGTCCTGTAGGGTCACTATGAATGGAAGCAACTCAATGGCAATGAGTTTTGGTTATGTACATATATATAAAATATTATGAGTTACTGTGTAAAATCAACACCTTGTTATAGAAAAAAAGATTGTTTAGACAACCTATGTTATCTGAAGCATACCATCATGAAAACTTTTATTAACAAAATGAAAATTAAAAAAAAACAAAACAAAACTGCTTTTGTCCTAACTTCAGTAATAAATGACAGATGGGATGATGGTAGAAAAAGTATATTACAGTCTTAAGACCCAAATGGTTCTTTTTCATAATACCTAATAAAGCATAATATTAGCAAGACTTCAGCCACCAAAACTAAGTTAAAGATACAAGTTTATCAGGAAACCCTTTTTGTTTCAGTGCTCATTGTTGAAAACCTTTCTCAAATATACTAGCTCTATCCCTTAAGACTTTGTAAATAATTTGGTACAACTAATAGACTGTCTGGAGGCAGGTGCTTTTAAGATATAAAATAAGACCTCGGACATACTTTACATAATTATATTGTCCCCCTTTTCCACTCCAAGAACTTCATGAAGCAGCTGAATCTTTATATTACTGGCTGGAAGAGTATTAAGACACAAACTTACATTAATATCAGAAGCAGAGGCTATCTGACTTCCAGGTGTATAATAATAAACAATATTATTCAAAAGGTTAAATCATTTATTTATTTTTAATAGCTAAATAACCCTGGTTAGCTGAGTGAATTTGAAATTGAATTGAAATTTTCATTAAAATTAAATGTTACAGGAGCTATCTCAATAATTGTACTATAATTTTACTTGAGGCCAAAATAATTTTTTTAGTGTTTACATTGTAGAACTTCAGACTTTTATGAACACTTATCTGAGATACTGTTCCAGAATTGCTTTCTAACAAAGCCCATTTCTCTTTATAACCTAGCCTAGTGCCGTCATGTTGATTCTGATTCATAGCAACCCTATAGGACAGAGTAGAACTGCCCCATAAAGTTTCTAAGGAGCGCCTGGCGGATTTGAACTGCCGACCCTTTGGTTAGCAGCTGTAGCACTTAACCACTAAGCCACGGGTCTCTTTATAAGATAAGCAAATATTAACTTCTTTCCATTGTTTAAGTGTTTTTATATGAGGGGGATGATTTACTCTTAGAAAACTGGGCTCTTTGTTTAGATACCTAAAAAAGAGAGGGGTGAGAAAGAAATGTTTCCTCAATATGTTGCTGTAATTGATGAGGTCATGTTTGAATCTTGAGCCTTATGATATCCGTAAATGCTAAACTCTTAAAAAAAGAATTGGATTGCTTTATGTTTATGAAAACGTATTATACATTTAATAAAAAGAACCATAACTGATATTGATTGTCAGAAATAATAAACTTGTGTATAAATAAAGCAGTCACTTATACAGTTACAGGTAGAGAGGATGAATTAGGCAATTTGAGTACATGCTACACACACTTAATAGTGAAAGTGATTTATGGATATTACATCTTCCTGACTCCTGAGTGGTAACATTAATGGTTGGTCTAGTAAAAATGAGGATGTATTTGCTTCAATTTCTACTGTCTTTTTCACTGTTCCTGCAGATGAAGATGTACTTTCTTGTTAGATATTGGTAAGAGAATGTGACATAAGCTCTTTTGCAAATGGAGTAAATATTGAAGTGTAGCTTTCTCTTTAAATGTTGACAAATAACTTCTGTGTTAATACATACTACATCCATATTGAATTTGTATTTTTTGAGAATCAAGTTGGATTACATTTTTCACCAAATGTGTAATTTTGTAAAATTGTTAGTTACTAAAGTCATTTAAATATTTAGGTAGATGATATTATAAACAGTACATTTTTGATATATGAAACAGATTTTCCTCAGCTCTGATAGATATATTCAAATACATACTTCTGTACTTCTAAATATTGTGAGGATAGTGCAGAACTGGGCAGTTTTTTGTTCTGCTGTACACAGGGTTGCTATGAGTCTGAACAACTCAATGGCATCTAACAACAATAACAACATACTTCTAAATAGCTGAAGACTCTTAGGCATCAGATTGTTGAGGTATGTTCAGGTCAGCACAATCCAGTAGAAAACATTAAATAAAATTAAAGATATATCAACTCTTTTACTCACAAAGGAAACCTTGGTGGCGTAGTGGTTAAGTGCTATAGCTGCTAGCCAAGATGTTGGCAGTTTGAATCTGCCAGGTGCTCCTTGGAAACTCTCTGGTGCAGTTCTACTCTGTCCTATAGGGTCGCTATGAGTCGGAATTGACACAACGGCAGTGGGTTTGGTTTTTGGTTACTCACAAAACACAGTATAATACACTATTTTACTAAACTGCAGATAGATATCCAAACTGAGACATTGGTGCATAGGTTGACAAATCTGCTCATACTGGTAAAGTTGCAGCTATAAAAACGTACAGTTTAAAAATACAGTATAGGCCAACTTTGTAATAGTGATCTTCCCTGTTTAAACTCTATATTGCCTTGTTATGACTAAATAACAGAAATAGGCTAGAGATTGGGGCAGTAATCTAGGCAAAGTAGCTCAGTGTTGTTGAAGTTGAAGATTGGTGGTTGGATGATGTGAATTGAATTGTGTCACCCTAAAATATATGTTGTAAATCCTAAACCCTGTACTTGTGGTTATAATTCCATTTGGGAATGGATTTTTTGTTATGGTAATGGAGCAATATTAGTGTAGATTGTGTCCTTAGGCAATCTCTTTTGAGATACAAAAGGAGCAGATTAAGCAAGCAGAGATGGGAGAAGATAGATGCCATGCCCTATGGAGATCACTATGATCTCTAAGGAATAGAAATTGAAAAGAGGCAAGAACCTTTTTTCGGAGCCAACAGAGAGAAAACCTTTCCCTAGGGCGGGTGCCCTGAACTCAGACTTCTAATCTCTTTAACTGTGAGAGAATAAACTTCCGCTTGTTAAAGCCATCTGCTTGTGGTATTTCTGTTACAGCAGCACAAGATAACTAAGACAAGAGTCCCTGATTTCTCTGTTTTGTTGGATGGAATTATTCAAATATTATTTGTTGAATAAATACTTGAATATTCCCTATAGGTACATACCTTTCTGGTAGGTATATCAAGTGACAGTAAACCCAACTCAATCTGCCTTAAAAAGAAAGGGAATTTACTGGTAAATTCTATGATAGATCTGACTTGAGCATTGTTTCAGGCTCCAGTGATATCGCTGGGAGCTAGTGTCTTTCTTTAACTTCTGAGGACTCCTTTTCTCACTCTCTCTCTTTTTTTTATATTTTACTTTACATGAAGTTTTACAAAGCAAACTAGCTTCTCATTAAACAGTTAATATACATACTGTTTTATGACATTTGTTGCCAACACCATGACAACACTTTTCCCTTCTTGACCTTAGGTCCCCCATTACCAGGTTTCCTGTCCCCTCCTGCGTTCTTGTCTTTGCTCCTGAGCTGGTGTGTCCATTTAGTCTCATTTTGTTTTATAAGCCTGTCTGATCTTTGGCTGAAGGGTGAACCTCAGGAGTAACTTCAGTACCGAGCTAAAACGGTGTCCGGGGGCCATACTTTTGGGGTTTCTCCAGTCTCTGTCAGACCATGTTAGACCAGTAAGTCTGGTCTTTTTTTTTTTGAGTTAGAATATTGCTTTACGTTTATCTTCACCTCTGTCTGGGACCCTCTATTGTGATCACTATCACAGCAGTCGGTCGTTGGAGCCGGGCACCATCTAGTTGTGTGGGACTCAGTCTAGTGGAGGCTATGGTACTTGTGGTACCCTTGTGTCTTTGGTTTTCTTCATTCTCCCTTGCTCTAGACAGGGTGAGACCAGTAGAGTATCTTAAATGGCCTCTCACAAGCTTTTAAGACCCCAGATGCCACTCACTAAGGTAGAATGTAGAACATTTTCTTTATAAACTGCGTTAGGCCAATTGAGCTAGATGTTCCCTGAGACCATGGTCCCCACAGCCCTCAGCACATTAATTTGACCCCTCACGGAGTATGGATGTGTCAATGGAGCTTCCAGGAGCTTGCCTTCGTCAAGTTGTGATGGCTTTGGAGACTCCTTTTTTAAAAAATATTTTTATTGTGTGTTTGGTGAAAGTTTACACACAAAATTAGGTTCTCAATTTCTATACATATTGTTCAGTGACATTGGTTACATTCTTCTCAATATACCGGCATTCTCATTATTTCCATTTTGATTATTCTTTTTCTATTAATCTAGCTTCCCTGTCCCTCCTATCTTTCTCATCGTTGGTTTAGGATAAATGTTAACCATTTGTTTTTATCTAGATGAATATTTTGAGGAGCACAGTACTCACAGGTGGTATTTTTTTTAATGGGCCAATGTCATTTAGCTGAAAGGTGACCTCTGGGAGTGGTTTGAGTTCCAAGATTAAATAGTATTTCAGGGCAGTCGTCCTGGGGGTTCATTTAGTCTCTACTGGTCCAGTAAGTCTGGCGCTGTGCTCATTACTTCACACTCAGAACTGCATTTTGGGGATTTCTTCTTCTGTATTTTGTCTTGTTTTGTTTTATTCCCGGATAGGACTTTTCCATAATCATGGTGGCAAGATTGTGGTTGCAGTTATAGCATCACATTCTCTTTTGTTCAAGTTTAGTGGGAAAAGAGTGATTCTATTCCTGGATAATTCAAATAAAAGTTCATTTTGTATAATCTAACCTCCTATTGTTTTATGATGTTCATTGTCTATGTGTTCAATTCTTATATATGTTAGGATCAATTTCTGGACTATTTAGTTTGTTCATACAGTTAAATACAAGGGAGGACTATTGTGGAAGGAATCTATTTTCTAATTGTCTATGATTGGTGTAGAAAAAAGATTTTATTTTATATAGGTATCTAGTAATTAATTGACCCTCTTACAAAACTCTTTTTATTAATTTTAGGAGATTTCCAAGTGATTACTTTAGCTCTTTTAGATATATAATCTTGTCATCAAAAGGATAACTTGGCTTGTACTTTTATTAGTATTATTTTTGGTTTGATGTTTTATTACTTTGGCCAGAAATTATAGGACAATATTGAATGATATGGTGGTATCTGACATTCTATTCTGTTTCTAAGGTCAGGGTCTTTAGTTTTACCCACTAAACATGATGTTTGCATTTAATTTTAAAAATATTTTTTTATCATTTAAAAAATATTTTTGTTCCTGGTTTGATGTTTTCAGTTTGGAAAGTATGTTTAATGCTTTTTTTTGTTATCTATTGAAGTCATCCTGTGGTGAATCTCACTAAATCAACTGACATGATACCCACTCCATTGCCATCGAGTCGATTCCAACTCATAGTGACCCTATTAGGACAGAGTAGAACTGACATGATAGATAATTTGAAATTAAAAAAAAATACTAAATCACTTTTGAATTCCTGAATTAATTTTGCAAGTACGTGACTATCCTGCAGAGAACATCTCTCTGGTTAACGTTTTCTCAGTGAAGGAAACTAATGTCATAGAATGTACATCCTCTAAACCCAATACAAGATTTTTAGCAAAATGATGTTCAGGAAGTCTCTAAGTTCTAAATACAATTTTGCCAGACCATCATATTTACCTGTAGATGTTTTGGAAAGTGCACCAAGTTATCAGTAAACGGATGTTCATCTTCATCTGGGCCAAGAGAGGCAAAGCAATTGTTCGTTAATAGCTATATTAATTGTTTGATTTTCAGGAAGCTTTATTTTAAGGCTTTTACATCTTAACATTGTTTTACATATATAAATATAGATATATAATGATTTTTTAGGGTTGTAGTTACTATATTAAAATTGGTTATATGTTTTGGGTTTATGTATAATACATTATAATGCTTGACATTTTAGCATAGACTATCTACCTTTTAGGAAAGAATTAATGACATTCTGTAGTCAATGCCTTTGTTTTATTCGGATTTTTGCATCTGTGCAGTTAGTCCTTAGTATTATAACAAATAAGTCAGGTTATGATAGCAGGATTATTTATTTTATATGATAAATTGTATAACTTCCATCCATTAATAATCAGAATGTGGAATGTATGAAGTATGAATCTAGGAAAAAGGGAAATCGTCAAAAATGAAATGGATGCATAAATGTTGATACCATAAGCAGTAGAGAGCTGAAATGGGCTGGTACTGGCCATTTTGAATCAGACAATCATATGGCCTGCTGTGCTGGGAATGACGAATTGAAGAGGAATGGCATTGCATTCATTGTCAAAAAGAACATTTCAAGATCTCTCTGAAGTACAGCACTGTCAGGGGTAAGATAATATCCATAAGCCTACAAGGAAGACCAGTTAACAGGATTGTTATTCAAGTTTACACACCAACCACTAAAGCCAAAGATGAAGAAATTGAAGATTTTTACCAACTTCTGCAGTCTGAAACTGATCAAACATGCAATCAAGATGCATTGATAATTACTGGTGATTGGAATGCAAAAGTTGGAAACAAGAAGGATCAGTATTTGGAAATTATGGCCTTGATGATAGAAACAAGGCCAGAGATTGCATGATAGAAACTTGCAAAACCAATGACTTCATAGCAAATACCTTTTTCAACAACATAAATGGCCACTATACACGTGGAACTTGCCAGATGGAATACACAGGAATCAAATCAGCTACATCTGTGGAAAGAGACGGTAGAAAAGCTCAATATCATCAGTCAGGACAAGGCCAGGGCCCAGGGACTGACTGTGGGACAGACCATCAATTGCTCATATGCAAGTTCAAGTTGAAGCTGAAGAAAATTAGAACAAGTCTACGAGAGCCAAAGTACGACTTTGAGTATATTCCACCTGAATTTAGAGACCATCTCGAGAATAGATTTGGCGCATTGAACACTCATGACCAAAGACCAGATGAGTTGTGGAATGACGTCAAGGACAGCATACATGAAGAAAGCAAGAGGTCATTAAAAAGACAGGAAAGAAGGACCAAAATGGATGTCCGAAGAGACTCTGAAACTTGCTTCTGAACACAGAGTAGCTAAAGTGAAAGGAAGAAATGATGAAGTAAGAGTTGAATAGAAGATTTCAAAGGGTGGCCTGAGAAGACAATGTAAATATTATAGTGACATGTGCAAAGACCTGGAGATGGAAAACCAAAAGGGAAGAACATGCTTGGCATTTCTCGAGCTTAAAGAACTGAAGAAAAAATTCAAGCCTCAGGTTGCAATATTGAAGGATTCTATGGACAAAATACTGAACGATGCAAGAAACATCAAAAGAAGGTGGAAGGAATACAGAGAGTCATTGTACCAAAAATAATTTGTCCACGTTCAACCGTTCCAGGAGGTAGGATATGATCAAGAATCGATGGTACTGAAGGAAGAAGTCCAAGCTGCACTGAAGATACTGGTGAAAAACAAGGCGCCAGGAATTGACAGAATATCAAGTGAAATGTTTCAAGAAATGGATGCAGCGCTAGAAGTGCTCATTTGTCTATGCCAAGACATTTGGAAGACAGCTACCTGGCCAACTGACTGGGAAGAGATCCATATTTATGCCTATTTCCAAGAAAGGTGATCTAACAGAACACGGAAATTATTGAACAATATCATTAATATTACATGCAAGTAAAATTTTTCTGAAGATCATTCAAAAGTGGCTGCAGCAGTACATCAACAGGGAACTGCCAGAAATTCAAGCTGGATTCAGAGGAGGACGTGGAACGAGGGATATCATTGGTAATGTCAGATGAATCCTGGCTGAAAGTAGAGAATATGCTTTACTGACTATGCAAAGGCATTTGGCTGTGTGGATCATAACAAATTATGGATAACATTGTAAAGAGTAGAAATTCTAGAATTTATTCATGAGGAACCTGTACACGGACCAAGAGGAAGTTTTTCAAACAGAACAAGGGGATACTGCGTGGTTTAAAGTCAGGAAAGGTGTGTCAGGGTTGTACCCTTCACCATACTATTCAATCTGTATACTGAGCGAAGAATTCAAGAAGCTATATGAAGAAGAATGGGGCATTAGTATTGGAGGAAGAGTCATTAATAACCTGTGTTATGCAGATGACACAATCTTGCTAGCTGAAAGTGAAGAGGACTTCAAGCACTTACTGATGAAGAACAGAGACTACAGTCTTCAGTATGGTTTAAAACTCAACATAAAGAAAACAAAAATCCTTACCACTGGACCAATAAGCAACATCGTGATAAACAGGGAAAAGATTGAAGTTGTCGAGGATTTCATTTTACTTGGATCCACAATGAACTTCCATGGAAGCAGTAGTCAAAAAATCAAACGACACATTGCATTGGGCAAATCTGCTGCAAAAGACCTTTTTAAAGTGTTAAAAAGCAAAGATGTCACTTTTGGGTAAGGTGTGCCTAACCCAAGCAATGATATTTTCAATCACCTCATATTCATGCAAAAGCTGAAAATGAATAAGGGAGACTGAAGAAGGATCGATGCATTTGAATTATGGTGTTGGCAAAGAATACTAAATATACCATGGACTTCCAGAAGACTGAACAAATCTGTCTTTGATGTACAGCCAGAATGCTCCTTAAAAGCAACTTGACAGCACCTAACAATAACAACAACATCTATAAATAGCAAGGTTTATTTTTTTTCCATATGAATTGCATGTCCTTTTGGTGTTTGGTTCATAGTTGGTTAACTTGGCGAAAAGACTGATGGATTCAATTAGGAACTGTAGGTCCTGTAGTGAGCAGGAAGATATAATGAGCCTCTTCTTCAGACTAATAATTATGCTTTTTGTTTTCAATGTTATATATAATTGCTTTGTAAGATTTTCCAAAAATATTTTAAACCATTATTTCTCTAGTCATTAAATTCAAGAAAAAGATGGCATCTTTTTATTCTACCCATGATTGAAGAAAATATAATAGAGTTTTACTTTGCTTATGATTGAGGAAAAATACTTTTTTTTCTGACAATATGAATAGATAAGTACATGTAAAATGGCAATCCCTAGCACACATGTTTAACAGGTCTTTTTAAATGCCTTTACTTGAGGGACCTTTACATCTCAGAATGCAACATTCCTTACCCTTATTTTTTACCTTTTCTGAGATTTTTTGGTTTCTTGATGGACAAAGAAAGAGATATGTGGGTGAGTGGAGAGAGGTGGGGTGGAGTAGTGCTCTGTGGTCCTCAAAAAGCAGCACAGACTCAGTAGAAAGATTGTTGCCCACATTTTTTGTTTCATGATTTTTAGCACAGAGGCAGACAATAGGAAGTAATGAAGTCTTTCCTCCTACTTTTTTTCAGGTCTGCTTTGTGCCTTGTAGCATGTATAAATTTCTTATAGATTCTAATTATGTATTTTCTATAGGTCCTACTTCTTGATGATGATTTTGTTTTTGTTTTTATATGCCTTCAGAAGTATATCACTGGGGAGTTGTTGTTGACTTTGTTAGGAGTAGTAGGCAGATGTCATTTTTTATCCTATAAATTGCTTAAATTGTCAAAATTAAATGGTTGTGGATACTTTTATGACCAACTCAGTATTTAATGGAATTGTACCTTAATTCAGGTCACTCAAGACATGGAAAAAGAACCCCCACCTCTATCCCATCTTCACTTACCCTTGGGATTTTTTCATTCATCCAGAAGAAGATAAACAGATATATCTGCCCTTTGTATTGGAAAATGTTTTCATAGGACTATGTCTGGATGATAAATTCCTATATGTATAATTTTTGCCTGTTGTTGTCTTTGTACATGTCATTATAATACTTTGTCTTGTTGAGCCACCCTTTGAAATCTCCTGTTCAGCTCTTTTACTTCAGCATTTCTTCTGTTCACTTTAGCTGCTCGACGTTCAAGAAGAAGTTTCAGAGTCTCTTCTGACATTCATTTTGGTCTTTTCTTTCTTTTTCATGACCTCTTGCTTTCTTCATGTATGCTGCCCTTGTTGTCATTCCACAACTGGTCTGGTCTTCGGCCATTAGTGTTCAACATGTCAAATCTATTCTTGAGATGATCTCTACATTCAGGTGGGATATACTCAAGGTCGTACTTTATCTGTCATGGACTTGTTCTAATTTTCTTCAGCTTCAGCTTGAACTTGCATATGAGCAATTGATGGTCTGTTCTGCAGTCAACCCCTGGCCTTGTTCTGACTCATGATATTGAGCTTTTCCATCATCTACATTGTCCACAACTGCTCCAAAGTATATTCTTTGGTGCTGGGCTCCTCAAGGAGTTTTCTTCAGACCTCAAGCAATGTTTTCACAAAAAATAAGCTGAATCTCATGGAATATTTCATGTAATGGCGAAGTGTGTAGGTGAAAATCATCTCTTTCTACAGTTACACAGGGATCAAATTGACTACATCTGTGGAAGGACATGATTTTCACCTATACAATTTACCATTACATGAAATGTTCCATGTGAGATTCAGGTTATTTTTTGTGAAAGCATTGCTTGAGGTCTGGAGGCAACTCCCTGAGGGAACTTATCACCAAATAATATACTTTGGAGCAGTTGTGACAGATAAGAAGCCAATATTATATGGAATGGTTTGCCTTTTACAATAATTTGAATTTCATATACATTTTAGTCATCCACATGCACTGGGTTAAATATCTTTATTGTGTGTCTCCCAAGGCCATATCCCTCTGAGATTTCTTCTTCATGGAGAACTTTGTGGCCCCAAAGTCCACCATACTTCTTTAGTAAGCAAAGGGGAGAAGGTAAAGTGAGACTGGTGGTGGTGGCATTCATTATTTAACATGCCCATTGCTGTTGAGTCAATTCTGACTTACAGCTGTCCTAAAGGACAGAGTAGAACTGCCCCACAGGGTTTCCAAGGAGTGGCTGGTAGATTCCAACTGCCAACCTTTTGCTTGGCAGCTGAGCTCTTAACTGCTGCATCACCAAGACAGTCACTTATAATTCTCAGCCAGTGAATTCAGAGCCAGTGTCGTTTCACCTATACCGTGGAACTGCCAGATTGCACCACTTAATCTCCTTCAAAACACTTACAGTGACAAGCTGAGACATTTGATAACTCTGTATCGGCCATACCTTAGAATATATGGAAGTACAGTAAAACCTGCAAAAGCTGGAACCTATGTATGATAGAAACCTGTCAGAGAAGGAAAACTAAAATATTTTGCATTAAAGCAAGCAACAGAAAAGTGTTAAGACTGCACCCTATCCAAGGTAGAAATCTTGTGAGACTCAGAAAAAAAGGTAGTCTTGTCAAGTTCTAGCTCTCACAGATTTCACTGTATGTGGGATGTGTTAAGCAGTCATCATTTGAGTAAAGAAGACTTGAAAGATTAGAATCTTAGAGTTTTCTTGGACCCCTTCTTCATCAGGGCTTAGATTTTATTCTTATTCTGTAATCTATAACTAATAAAGATTGTTTATTTACTTCCTATCTCAGCCAACTCCAGCCTCAGCCATTACTGCCATGTTATTTGCTCCATGGCTTCTCCAAACATACTGTATTAGATGAAGGGATTTCTGCTGTTTCCCAGTTTTGGAGTATTTTCTTTCTAGCTCTTCTAGTACAAATCTTAACTTCCTTTTATATAGCTATTGAAGATTGGTGGCCAGTGAAGGTGGTACCTTGGGCTTTGACCACCCTCTCCTTTGTTGTTGTTAGGTGCCATCGAGTTGATTTTGACTTATAGTGACCCCATGTGACAGAGCAGAACTGCCCCATAGGGTTTTCTAGGCTGTAATCTTTACAGGAACAGATCACTGGCTTTTTCTCCCATGGAGCCACTGGGTGGTTTGAACTGCCAAACTTGTGGTTAGCAGTGAAGTGCTTAACTGTTGTGCCACTGAGGCTCCTTACCCTCTCCTTAGGTGCAGATAAACATTCAAGCTCACAAGTCCATCATAAGCTATACTTGGCAAAGTGTGTTTAGAAGGACATAGTACGGGAACTACAGCTTGCCTGTGGACAGTGTCAGGAATCGCTCTTTTACAGCAGTTCTTTTAGCAATCACACAAAATTATAGCTCAGGTGCAAGGAGATAAGATACATATCAGGAGGGTGTGATACTTTCTCTGGTTTAAAAATCTCATGCCCCACAGCAACCAACATCTCTTGTAACTGTTCCATAGGCATAGCTTCCAGGATCCCCATAAGAGACATGCCAGCTATAAGAGATAAAGCAATGATGCCCCATAAGGTATTTACAGTTCTCCAAGTACAGGTACAGTTTAGCAATCGGGTCATTTTGCTTTAAGTAATATTGCCTAACAACCCAGTGAGATTTTTTTTTTCAGGTTATCAGGGGAACATCGCTGGCAAAGGGGAAAAACATTTTGTTAATCCTTTGCCCACAGTCTGCTCCCTGTCCTTTGATTAACAGCATTCACATAGGAAAAAACAAAAGAGTACATTTTATGAACATCAGTATTTGTGTTATTTAATGGGGCATTAATATTACCTCTCTACCATAATCGACTGGAATAGTCTTTTGGCTAATTAGTTTTATAGGGCCCACCACATCATTTTATTCTGGCAATAACAGGTAAATTTACAATAGAGAGCAATACATGAGACTGTTGAGCAAACCAAACCGTAGTTGAGTGGGTTTTTAAATATCCTTTCAATCAAAAGTGTCTCTTTCTAGTATACTATGAGTAAATCAAGGAGCCCTGGTGGCACAGTGGTTAAGCACATGGCTGCTAACCAAAAGGTCAGCAGTTCAAACATACCAGCTGCTCCGTGGGAGGAAGATGTGGCAGTCTGCTTCCATAAAGATTTATAACTTTGGAAACCCTATGGGGCAGTTCTACTCTATCCTATAGGGTTCCTATAGGTCAGAATTGACTTGACAGCAGTAGGTTGGGTTTGGTTTTCTGGTATGAGTAAATCTGGGGATTTAGACAGTCTGAAATCATAGTCAAGGTTTTACCTGTCTCCTTTTTTTTTTTTTTTTTAATCTTTTTTTGGTGAAAATATACACAACAAAACGTACACCAATTCAACAATTTCTACATCTACAATTCAGAGATATTGGTTACATTCTTCAAGTTGAGCCACTTTTCTTGATATTCTTTGCCAAATTATTTCACTATCATTAACACAAACTCACTGTCGCCAAAGCTTCTTATCTCGCATTTCAAGTTGCTGTTGTCAGTTTGATCACGTGTTGATAATTCTTTAAAAGCGTAATGCTCAAGGCAGGCATTCTTTTCTAATTAAGCTAAACCATTGTTTGAAAATGACTTCATGGATTAGTTTTGGTTTAAGGTTTAAGGATTTCCTTAGGGCAGTAGTTTCAGGGGGTCATCCAGCCTCAGTGGCTCCAAGATGTTTGGATTCCATGAGAATTTGAAATTCTGTTCCACATTTTACCCTCTTTTGATCAGGATTCTTCTATAGAACCTTCAATCAAAATATTCAGTAATGGTAGCCAGGCAGTATCGATACAGTGCTGGTCTCGTGGCAAAGAGGCAGTTGTTCATAGGTGCAATTACAAATACATTGCAGTTCCTCCTCCAGTTTCTGACTCTCCTTCTTCCTTTGATGCTCCAGGTGAGTAGAGACCAAATCGTTGTACTTTGGATGGCCACTTTTAAGACCCCAGGCACTACACAGGAGTGTAGTGCCTGGGGTCTTAAACTGGGAGGTAGAACAGAAGAAACAAAATTAGTATTAAACCAATTAGCTGAAATGTTCCATGAAAGCATGACCCTAAACCTCCAAACCAAGAAAACAAATCCCATGAAGTGTTTGGTTTCACATAGGCAGTATCAGTAGCTACCTTCTTTTTTTTCCTCCCAGAAATATATATTATACATTTGGCAATTCAACCTTTTTCAGGTGTATAGCTTGGTGATATCAATTACATTAATCATATTGTGCAACCATTACCTTTAATAGATGTCAGATTCCCCTTTACCATAAACAGAAACTCTCTACTTCCCAAACAGTGGCTTCCCCTCTTTCTGTCCCTGGTCTTTGGTCTTTATACATTTGCCTCTTCTTGTTGTTTCATGTAAGTGAGATCATTTGTCCTTTTTTCATTGACTTATTTTACTCAGCAGGACTTCATTTCTTTTTATGGCTAATATTCCATTGTATGTATGTACCACGTTTTGTTTATCCATTCATCCACTGACGAACATTTAGGTTTGTTTCCACCATTTGGCTATTGTGAATAGGGCTGCAGTGAACACTGGTGTACATGTTTGTATGCGTCACTGCTTTTAAGTTCCTTGAGTACACCTAAGAGTGGAATTGCTGAGTCATATGGTAGTTCTGTTTTTTAATTTTTTGAGGAACTGCCACATTGTTTTCCACAATGATCGTATCATTTGCATCCCCACCAGCAATGGATAAGGGGTCTGTTTTCCCCACTAACATTTTTTTTTTTATCTTAGCAATCCTAGTGGGATGGAGATGGTATCTCGTAGAGGTTTTGATTTGCATCTCTCTGATGGCTAAAGATATTGAGCAACTTCTCATGTGTTTGTTGATCATTTGAATATCCTCCTTGGTGAAGTGTCTACCTAAGTCCTTTGCCTGTTTTTTGATTGGGTTGTCTTTTTTTTTTTTTTAATATATATATACTGTGTGTGTATATGTGTGTATATATATATATATGTATTTTTTTGTGTGTATGTGTGTTTCCGATGAAAGTTTACATAGCAGAGTAGGTTCCCATTCAACAATTTCTACACAAATTGTTCAGTGACATTGTTTACATTCTTCACAATGTGTGAACATTCTCATTATTCCCATTCTGGTTTTTCTGTTCTCAGTAATCTAGTTTCTGTGCCACCTTACCTTCTCTTCTTTTTTTATTTTTAAAGTAATTGTTGACTGTTTGGTCTCATATAGATGATTTTTGAAAGGAATATAGTACTCACAGGCGATAGTCTTTATTTTGTGAGCCAGTGTGTAATTTACCTAAAAGGTGGCCTCAAGGGCTACTTTTGGTTCAAGGTTTTTTTAAATGTCTTTACTACATCAGTATAAGTGATCTGGTGATTCTTTTCCTTTGTTAATGTGGTGTATTACATTGATTGATTTTCTGGTGTTGAATTGTCCTTGCATTTCTGGAATAAATCCCACTTGATTATGGTGCATGTTTCTTTTAATATGCTGTTGGATTATGCTTACTAGTATTTTGTTGAGAATTTTGGCAATGGATTTTATATTCATAAGGGTTATTGGTCTGTGGTTTTCTTGTGGTGTCTTTGTCTTACTTTGATATCTAATTAATGCCGGTTTCATAGAAAGAGTTAAGGAGTATTCCTTCTTCCTATACTTTTTGGGAGAGTTTGAATAGGATTGGTGTCAATTCTTCCCTAAATGCTTGGTAGAATTCCCCAGTGAAGCCATCTGGTCCAGGAATTTCTTTGCTGGGAGGTTTTTGATCATTAATTCAATCTTTTCACCTGTTACGGGTCTGTTGAAACTTTCTGCCTTGTCCTGAGCCAGTTTAGGCAGGTTATGTGCTTCTAGGAATTTGTTCATTTCATCTAAGTTGTCAAGTTTGGAGTACAGTTGTTCATAGTATTCTGTTATGATCATTTTGATTTCTGTTGGGTTAGTTGTAATATCTCCGCTCTCATTTCTTGTTTTGATTATTTGGATCTTATCTTTTTTTTCTTTGTCAGTATAGCCAAATGTTTGCCAATTTTATTCATCTTTCAAAGAACCAACTCATTTTGTGGATTTTCTGTTTTTTTTTTTTCTATATTTCATTTATTTATTCTCTTATCTTTTCTTCTAGTAACTTTAGGTTTAGTTTGGTCTTCTTTTTCTAATTCCTCAAATTATAGATTTAGACTATTTATTTGAAATCTTTCTTCTTTTTGAATGTAGGCATTTAGAGTTTTTGTGTGTTGTGTTTTCATTTTCATTTAACTCCAGGTATTTTTTTTATTTCTCTCTTGATTTCTTCCTTGGCCTATTAGTTGCTTAGTTAACCATATCCTTTGACTTGGGCTTTAAAATATTAAGTCACAGTAGAAGTTACTATAGGAAGCTTTTTCATTTTTATCAGTAATTGCAATGAGACAGCAGAGGCTACTGGTTAACTAAGGCTGCCCAATAGCCTTGCCTGGCTTTGCTGGCTGACACATAACAGAAGCATTTCTTGACCAAGGGTCGCAGCCAACCTGGTGGTTACATCCTTTCATCAGAATAGTCAGAATATGGATTCTGCAGGTTTGTGTGCCCACCTTCACTACCCACCCAGGCACTAGAGTTTGATACAGTCAGTAGCCATCATTCCCACCAGTCCACCTGTGGGTGGGTTTCTGATCAGAATCATTTCATGAACAATTTGGGATGTGAGCAGTTTTTTGTCTTGGCACAAATCTGAATTCACTCCAACTCTTACTTGCCCTCACAAGCAGAAGATTTATTTTCTATTATATGTCCCAGAACCTTTGTCATTAGACTAAGGAAAATAAATCTCCTACCCAGACATCAATATCCCTTCTCATTTTTTAATTTTTTAAATCTAGTCTCCCTCCCATTCTTTTTCTCTAGTAATGCTTTAAATATTTGGGTCAAAGGTTGAAAGTCTAGCCCACATGTCACACTTTAAACCAGTCTGCTCAGAAAAATATAGGACAGAAACCTTAGCTTATCCGAAGGGCAGCATCAGGGATTTGTCTTCTGAGGCAGTTGTAGGGGTCTTACAAAAGTAGAGCTCAGGTGCAAGCAAAGATCCACGTTGAGTGGGTGTAGGATTCTCTGGCTGAAAAGCCTAATGTCCCATTGGAGCCAATATCTCTTGTAGCAGCTTCATAGGCATGGCTACCAGAATCTCCACAAGGGATATATACCAGTTATAAGAGTTATCATTTTGGGAAGCCCAAAACAGCAAAACCCACATTGAGTATTAACAGTTCTCCCATTCCAGATGTAATGTACAATCAGGGGTCATTTTTACCGTAAGTAATGTTGCCTGCAACACAGTTGACATATTACCGTTATCATGCTACCAGGGCAGCAGAGTTACTTTTGCAGTGAGTCAGATTCTTATGTGGAAGGGCAAAGGGTTAACAGAACCCTTTGCCCATATACCCATTCTTTTCTACTCTTTTCAGTAGTAATTGTATTTCCCAAACCTGAAACTTTCTAATCAACTGGCATTATCATTAGCCTGTGTTCTGATTAGCACTCAAGGGAGAATCAGATTCCACTATAACATGTAACATTTTTGGGTGGCTAGGGATCATTAAAGAAGACCTTTCTAATCAGTGATTAGGCTAAAAGCTGTCATGTAAGAGAGAATGTAGCCTGACCGCTACCATATTTGCACCCATCAACAACCCTATGGTAGATCTTATTTATCCTTATATTATCAGAATCTATTACAATATCTATAGGATTGCTATGAGTTGCTATGAACTGACTTGACGGCAATGGTTTTTTTTTTTTTTTGGTTTATTACAATAAAAAAACCTGCCATAAAGTAAGCAATTAATTTTTTTTGCATTGAATAGAATTGAAATAAATTTTAAACCTGAAGATGATTTCTGGGTTCAGTTTCACTCAAAGCAATATATATTGTGCATCACATTACCAGTTCTTTCAGCTTCTTTACCTGTCTACTTTTTTCCCTTTTTTTTCTATGCTCAGCTTGTTCAGATTGTGCCTTTCCTCCATACCTTTGAATTTCATAGTGAAGATCTCATTTAGTTCTCTGGCTTTAGATAGTATTTATATTCTAATTGTTTGCAAGTTTCTATCTCAAGCTCCCACCTCCACTCTAGATATTTTTATTTAACTGAATATTCAGCATTTCTATTTGGATATCTGATAGTCATCTGTTTTGGATCGAATTGTGTCCCCCCAAAATTATATGTTGTAATTTCTCACCCTTAAACCTGTGGATGTAATTGCAACTGGGAATAGGGAATAGTTTTGTTAATGAGGCATATCAGTGTAGGGTGTGTTTTAAGCCAGTGGTTTTGAGATATAAAAGAGCAGATCAGGCACAGAAGAAAGCAAGGACAAATGGGGGAAGATAGTTGCCGCATAAAGGTCTCCAAGGAACCAAGGACCAGACTCTGAAAGAGATAAAAATTTTCCCCCAGAGCTGACAGAGAGAGAGCCTTTCCCCAGAGCTGGCACCATGGGTTTGGACTACTAGCCTCCTAAAATGTGAGAAAAAAAAATTTCCATGTGTTAAAGCCACCCATCTATGGTATTTATGTTATAGCAGCACTAAGAAACTAAGACAACATCTTAAATCACCCATATTCAAAACAGAACTTTTGATTTTCACTCACCAACCCAGCAATCCTTTCATTAAATAGTGTTGCTGTTGTTAGTTGCCATCTAGTTGGCTAGACTCACAGTAAGCCAATGTATAACAGAACAGAAGTTTTCCTGGTCAGCATTAAATAGTACCGATTGCTTATTACGAAAAATGTAGGAGTTGTAATTGTTCTTTCTCTGCAGAATCCATTAGCAAGTCTTTCCACTCTGCTTTTACAGTATATCCCTAACATGACTGCCATGGATTGAATTGTGTAGCCCCCAAAATATCTGTCAACTTGGCTAGGTCATGATTCCCAGTATTATATGGTTGTCTATGATTTCCCTATATGTTGTAAATCCTATCACTATGATGTAATGAGGTTGATTTGTGGCAGTTATATTGATGAGATCTACAAGATTAGATAGTGTCTTAGGCCAATCTCTTTTGAGATATAAAAGAGAGAAGTGAGCAGAAAGACGTGGGGACCCCATACCACCAAGAAAGCAGTGCTGGGAGCAGGCATGTCTTTTGGACTTGAGATGAGATGCTCCCAGACCAAGGGAAACTGGTGCACACAAGGACCTTCATCCAGAGCTGACAGAGACAGAAAGCCTTCTCCTGGAGCTGATGCCCTGAATTTGGATTTGTAGCCTACTAGACTGTGAGATTGCTGCTTCCATGGCTGTTGATTGTGGATCCAAATAAAATGAAATACTTGACAACTTCAATCTTTTCTCCATTTATCATGATGTTGCTCATTGGTCCAGTTGTGAGGATTTTTGTTTTCTTTATGTTGAGGTGCAGTCCATACTGAAGGCTGTGGTCTTTGATCTTCTTTAGTAAGTGCTTCAAGTCCTTTTCACTTTCAGCAAGCATTTCATTTTACTTGGATCTGTAATCAACAGCCATGGAAGCAGCAGTCAAGAAATCAAAAGATGCATTGCATTTGGCAAATCTGCTGCAAAGGACCTCTTTAAAGTGCTGAAAAGCAAAGATATCACCTTGAAGACTAAGGTGCACCTGACCCAAGCCATGGTATTTTCAATCACATCGTGAAAGCTGGGCAGTGAATAAGGAAGACTGAAGAATTGATGCCTTTGAATTGTGGTGTTGGCGAAGAATATTGAATATACCATGGACTGTCAAAAGAACGAACAAATCTGTCTTAGAAGAAGTACAACCAGAATGCTCCTTAGAAGCAAGGGTGGTGAGACTGCATCTTACATACTTTGGACATGTTGTCAGGAGGGATCAGTCCCTGCAGAAGGACATCATGCTTGGCAAAGTACAGGGTTGGTGGAAAAGAGGAAGACCTCAATGAGGTGGATTGACACAGTGGCTGCAACAATGAGCTCAAGCATAACAATGATTGTAAGGATGGCACCGGACTGGGCAGTGTTTCGTTCTGTTGTGCATGGGGTTGCTATGAGTCGGAACCAACTCGATGGCACCTAACAACAGACTGTGAGAGAATAAATTTCTCCTTGTTAAAGCCATCAACTTGTGTTATTTCTGTTATAGCAGTACTAGATGACCAAGACAATGGCTTTCTCACTACTTTTCACTGCTACTATCTAGTCAAGGCCATAATTGTTTATTTCTCGGATTATTCTGAAATCTTCATAAATTGGCCTCCTTCTTCCACTCTTAACCTTCTATAATCTGTTCTACGGTAGTGTTCACAGGTGTCTTTCTAAAGTGAAAATCTGAACATTTCCTTTCTCTGCTCAAATCTCTCCACGGGTTTCTACTAACCTTAGAATGAAATCCATACCGTTTACCCCTGCTAGCCTCTTCAACTTCATTTTTTGCAATTATCCTCTTACTTACTCTTAGGTATTTTACTAGCCTTTTTCAGTTTCTTTGAACGTACCAAGCTGTTTCTGTCTCGAACTATTTTGTATTTATTATTACCTCTGCCTAGAATATTAATTTTTTTTTTTTTTTTAGAATAGCCTTTACTGTTGAAAAGCTTACCCCTCATTTTGTTCAGATTTCTGCTGAGATACCACTTCTTCAGAGAGGCCTTCCCTCACCACCCAATCTAATAACCCACCTCTATGTAGTATTTTTCAAAATTATATACATTATTATGCAATATTATTTATATATTTGTTTAAAATTTAAACTCCACAAGAGCAGACATTTTATTTTGTTAATTTTATGTCCAGCACTTAGGAAAGTACCTGACATACAGTAGACACTCAGTAAATATTTGTTGAAAGAATTAAAGAATGATCAAAGATAGGGAGTTGAAGTATACCACAAGATGCACTGGACTCCTTATGCTGCTGGGACTCATTTTATAGGTTAATCTAGTAAGAAGACTATGGTTAATAAGAACATTCATGTAAGTAAACATTCCAGAGCAAACATACTTGTATCACACTGGATATTCCATAAGGTAAACCCACAGCAGCAGACCTTCTATTGTATAATTAGTATCACATTAAAGCAGGCCTCCAGGACTCTATTGTCTTTCACAGACATAGTTCTGAACCACTTAACTCAACCTGTTACATGTAATGAACTCTATCTTCATATTGGTATTTGTAATTTCTAATTTCTTTATTCATTTTCTTATTTATAGACTTACCATACGTTTTTCTGCTCAGGGTTAGCTTAATGGGTTTGCAACCAGTGCGGTTGCACAGGGCCCCACATCAGAAGGGTCCTACACTTGGCTTAATGCTTTGCTGTGGTTATATTAAAATTTTTAATAATTTTTGAAGAAGAGCTCCACATTTTCATTTTGTGCTGTGCCCCACAGATTATATAACCAATTCCATTAAGGCTGTTCCACTCATGGTGATGCCATGTGTGTCAGAGTAGAAATGTGCTCCACAGAGTTTTCAACGGCTGATTTTTAGAAGTAGATCACTAGGCCTTTCTTCCAAAGTATCTCTGGATGGACTGTAAGTTTCAACCTTTTAGTTAGCAGCCAAGTGCATTAACTGTTTGGCACCACTCAGGGACTCTACAAATTATGTAGGTGGTCCTATTTGTGTTTTTTATTTAGTATTGTTTTCCAAGCTATAGTCTTAACTCTGGGATCCTCCCATTGCCTGTTTTAGGCCCCCACCAACCTGGTCTCTCCTAGGATTTGTGATCCAGACCAGTCCCAAATTTCCCTACTTCAACATAACTTCTAGAGGCAACACTTCAGTTAGCCTTGTCCTACGCTCCAAGAATTTTTGATTTGTAAGATATTTTGCTTGTAATTATAATAATAGATAACACTTACTAAAAACTTGCTGTGTGCCAGTCACTGTAATTTTTAATTCTTAATTGTATGAGTAAACTTATAACTTATTGAAACACTGTGAAAGGAACTCAAACAAAGGAAAATTGCAATAGAATCATTGAATGGATCACTAAAACCTCATTATCTTCATTATATATCAGAGTTAATGATTTAGTAATATGTTAACTATATAACTTTCTGGATAGGATCAAAATGAATCTCAGTTATAAGAATTCCATGGTAAATAGAATTAATTAAAATTAATTAACAGTTTTAATAAAAATTACTGAGCTAGAACTTTTTTAGCAGATAAAATAAAGATGATTTACCAGAGAATTTTGAGTACTAAATATCTAGGGAGGTGAAATTTTATCATCTATAACAAACTGACTGTTATGCTGCTTATTTTATCTACAATAATAATCCAAATTATAGTAATAGAAAAATTATTTTTCCTTATGTTAATAATTGTTTAAAGATGTTCCTTTTGAAGAGCAACTCCCTCATTTGTTTCAGTTATTTGAGGTAAATTGTATAAAAATGTGAAATATAAAGCTAAATATTTTGTTGAGTAACATCTGTACTTATACATTGCTGAATGGGGTTTTGCTTATTGAGTAGAGTTCTTGCTAAATATCCGTTGTTTACAAGAAAGTTATGAAAACATAATGATCATGAAGGAATGGTGAAAGATAAAAATTGGAGCATAACCTAAGCTATTTTTAATCTTTAAAAATTTATGCTCTAAAACTTTGATTTTTTTTCTCTATATGGAACAATTTTAGAGTAATTTGTTCATTATAAGGAATATGTCTTGCAGAGATCAGAGAAAGAACTCATCTACAAGTTATTGCCTTCAGGATAAACTAAAGAAATAGATAATAAATTTGATCTGAAGATAGGTATATAAATAATTTAGAGAAATTGTTAATCACAAGAATGAATATGCACAATCATGATCAAAGCTCAAAATAGCAATGCTACATAATTTAGGACTGATTAAAAAGTCTTTAGTAGTTCATCTCTTGAAAGCATATCATTCAACAAATGAATTTTCAGATTAAACAATCTCAAATATCAGATATGTAACTCTTTTTGCTTTGTTGAATAAGATACATACACAGGATTTACATATCCATGGCTTTCAGGGGAATGAACAGTGTATTTATCATAAAATGTTGCCAAAAGAAACCAATCAGTGCTTCCATGATTATGTCTTAAGGAAGTTTATAAAATTCTTGTGAAAGATGAAGATAAAAATATTGAACCTGTATAATTGATATATAGATATTGAAGCTCAATATCATCAGTCAGAACAAGGCTACGGGCTGACCGTGGAATAGATCATCAATTGCTCATATGAAAATTCCAGTTGAAGCTGAAGAAAATGAAAATAAGTCCATGAGAGCCAAAGTACGGCCTTGAGTATATCCCACCTGAATTTGGAGACCATCTTAAGAATAGATTTGATGCATTGAACACTAGTGACCAAAGACCAAATGATTTGTGAAATGACATCAAGGACAGCATACATGAAGAAAGTAAAAGGTCATTAAAAAGACAGGAAAGAAAGAAGAGACCAAAATGGATGTCAGAAGAGACTCTGAAAGTTGCTCTGGAGCATAGAGTAGCTACAGCGAAAGGAAGAAATGATGAAGTAAAAGAGCTGAACAAAAGATTTCAAAGGGTGGCTGAAGACGACAAAGTAAAGTATTATACTCACTCCTCTCTTATTGGCATAGTTAGGTTTCAAAGACCAAGTTGTTATGCAAAAATTGGCGTTATGCAAAAATGGAGGATGACCACATCAGATCACTAAATGAAGGAACATTATATAACTGCCGAATAACTTTTACAGAACTGCAAATAATATCATTACATAACTGCCAAATTGCATTATTACATAACTGCCAAATCACTGATAATCATGGCCCAGCCTAGCTGACACATCATAAGCATCACAGCCAACATTACTCTCACCTCACACCTCGGTGCTCGTTACTGCCAGATGTATATCATTAATGCACAAAAAATTGTTGGATAGTAGTTTTTTTTCACTATTGTTACACATGCAAAATGTCAGATAATGAGATAATCAATAAGCGAGGAGTAGGAGTATAATGAATTTGCAGACCTGGAATTAGAAAACCAAAGGGGAGAATATGCTCAGCATTTCTCAAGCTGAAAGAACTGAAGAAAAAATTCAAGTCTCGAGTTGCAATATTGAAGGATTCTATGGGCAAAAAAGTTGAACCACAGAAGAAGCATCAAAAGAAGATAGAAGGAATATGCGGAGTCACTGTACCAAAAATAATTGGTCAATGTTCACCAAAAAGAATTGGTCTGTGTTTCTCCATTTCAGTGCGTAGCATGTGATCAAGAAACCATGGTAGTGAAGGAAGAAGTCCAAGCTGCACTGAAGGCATTGGGGAAAAACAAGGCTCCAGGAATTGACGAAATATGAGTGAGATGTTTCAACAAACGGATGCAATGCTGGGAGTGCTCACTCGTCTGTGCCAAGAAATTTGGAAGATGGTTACCTGGCCAACCGACTGGAAGAGATCCATATTTGTGCCCATTCCAAAGAAAGGTGATCCAACAGATTGTGTAAATTATGAAATGATATACCATTGACTGCTAGAAGGATGGACAAATCTGTCTTAGAAGAAGCACAGCTGGAATGCTCTGTAGGCTTCTCTTCCATCTCTTTTTGTTTATCGAATAAAACAGGTTATATTTTTCTGGAATTTCCCATAGTCTGGACTTTGTTGATTCTATCCCAGCGTACATTAATATACTCATCTGCCTTTTGTATTTCCTATAATTAGTATCTTGACCTACAGACTTTATCAGATTAATGTTCAGTGTTTTTGGCAAGACTATTACATAAGTTGTGTACTTCCACCAGGAGGCATATAGTATCTGTTCTTGCTCTTTTTGTTATATCAGTAGCAACCGATGATCATAATCTAGATCTCATTATTTATTAAGGGTTGAAAAATGGTGATGTTCTATTACTTCCATTCATCTATTAGTTGAAATGCACTGCAACTCTTTGATTACTCCATGGGATATGGTTCTTATAGAAAAAGAAATATAAGTGTTTGATTCTTTCCTTTTATTTACCACTTTTCAAAATAGTACATTGTTGCTTAGTATTCTCTAATTGTGATCAGTGAGTTTTTAAAAATATCATTATGAATTCATGAAGTTAAAACATATTATGTATGTTTCAATCCATATTCTTATGGCTAATAAGCAGTAATTTGGGAACCTATTTGACTTAGCTCCTGAGTTCTTTTTATCCAAACCTAGCAGTTCTTGATCCATTCCTTGCCTTCTGGTATAATAAAATGTTCTAAGCTCATCCTTTTAAGATATAGAAATCAGCCATTTCTTTACAGATCCCTTGTTCCTTTCAGTGTTATACTTAATCTACAGCTGAGGAAACAAGTTTATAGAGGGTAAGTAACTTGGCCAAGTCTTTTCAGTTAGTAAATGATCGGCCTGATATTCTGATCCAGATCCATGTTATTTCAAAACTTCAAGTCAGGTATATGTTAGAAACTACTCTTTTATCCCATGAATTGATTCTTATTTAGCATAGCTTAACTGAATTTGTTTCTATAAATTCTGTTTTTAAGGAAAAAAAGAACTCAAAAGTTTTTAATATGTGCTTTGCTTTACACAGTGAAAAGCCAATTCAATTCAAACTCCAATTCGAACCTCAGAAGCTAGGGTTTGGGGTGTGATTGGGACAAAAGTATGATTAAAAACAAAAGAAGCACAATTCCATTTCACTGTTTACATTTCAAGTTTAAGAGAAACTTCATTATTCAACTAGGATTAATAGCTTTGCTGCTACTTACTCTAATTATACGAACTCTTATTCAGAACAGCGTCTTCTTAGTCTCAAAAATCTGGAGTTCATTTCTACATTCTCATACCTATTTTCTTTTTTTTTATCTTGTGGGATAAAAAAGAGAAAGTCAAGAGAAACTGGGCCAGACTATAATACATTGCTTCATCCTTTCCAACCTTGAGAATTACTCCTTTGATCCCTTTGCTGTGGACGTTTACTTAGAGCAGTTCTTAACATGGGATGGGCATTAGAATCCTGCAAACCCTAGCTTCTGAGGTTTGAATTGGAGTAAGCAGGGTTGGTATGGAGCCTCACTTGTGTATTTTTAGAGACTGCTTGTGGTGACTGTGATGCTATCTTTATTTATTAATTTTATTACTGTACTTTATATGAAGGTTTACAGGACAAACTGTCTTCTCATTAAACAATTAGTACACGTATTATTTTGTGACATTGATTACCAACCCCATGACATGTCAACACTTCCTTCTTGGCCTTGGGTTTTCTATTACCAGCTTCCCTGTCCCCTCATGCCTTCTCATCCTTGCACCTGGGCCGGTGTGCCCCTTTTAGTCTTGTTTTGTTTTATGGTCCTGTCTAATGTTTGGCTGAAGGGTGAACCTCAGGAGTGACATCATTACTGAGGTAAAAGGGTGTCTGGGAGACATGCTTTCAGGGTTTCTCCAGTTTCTCAGGTAAGTAAGTCTGGTCTTTTTTTGTGAATTAGAATTTTATTCTACATTTTTCTCCAGCTCTGTCCGGGACCCTCTATTGTGATCCCTGTCAGAGCATTCAGTTGTGGTAGCCAGGCACCATCTAGTTGTGCTAGACTCAGTCTGGTGGAGGCAGTGGTAGTTGTGGTCCATTAGTCCTTTGGACTAATTTTTCCCTTGTGTCTTTGGTTTTCTTCATTTTCCCTTGCTACCGATGGGGTGAGACCAGTGGAGTATCTTAGATGGTGCTCACAAGCTTTTAAGATCCCAGACGCTACTCACCAAAGCAGAATGTAGAACATTTTCTTTATAAACGATGTTTTGCCAATTGAGCTAGATGTTTCCTGAGACTACAGTCCCCACAGCCCAAATTACCTAGTAATTTGGTCCCTCAGGGAGTTTGGATGTGTCTGTGGAGTTTCCATGACCTTGCCGTGGACAAGTTGTGCTGACTTCTCCAGTATTGTGTACAGTCTTACCTTCACCAAAGTTAACCTGTAAAAAGTTACCACTTATCTATTGTCTATTAAGTGTTTTTCCATCCCCACCCCTCCCCTCCCTCGTAAATTTCAGAGTTGTTTCTTTTTGTGTATAAACCTTTTCATGAGTTTTTATAGTAGTGGTCTCAAACAATTTTTGTCCTTTTGTGATTGAATTATTTAAGTCAGCATAATGCCTTCTAGATTCATCCATGTTGTGAGATGCTTCGCAGATTCATCGTTGTTCTTTATTGTTGTGTAGTACTCCATTGTGTGTATGTACCATACTTTATCTCTTCATCTGTTGATGGACATCTAGGTTGTTTTCATCTTTTTGCTGTTGTGAACAATGCTGCAATGAATATAGATGTGCATATGTCTATTTGTGTGATGGCTTTTATTTCTCTAGGATATATTCCTAGGAGTGAGATTGCTGGATCATATGGTATTTTTGTTTCTAGCTTTCTAAGGAAGCGCCATATCATTTTCCAAAATGGTTGTACCATTTTATATTCTCACTAGCGGTAGATAAGAGCTCCAGTCTCCCTGCAGCCTCTCCGACATTTATTTTCTGTTTTTTTGGTTGGTGCTAGTAATGCTGGGATGAGATGGTATCTCATTGTGGTTTTGATTTGCATTTCTCTGTTGGCTAGTGATCTCGAGCATTTCCTCATATGTTTGTTAGCTACTTGAATGTCTTCTTTGATGAAGTGTCTATTCATTTCCTTTGCCCATTTTTTAATTGGATTATTTATCTTTTTGTTATAGAGGTGTTGGATTTTCCTGTAGGTTTTAGAGATTAGACCTTTGTTGGATTTGTCATAATGAAATTTTTTTTTCCCAGTCTTTATGTTCTCTTTTTACTCTCTTGGTGAAGTCTTTTGATGAATGTCATGGGTCAAATTGTATCCCCCCCAAAATATGTGTCAACTTGGTTAGGCCATGATTCCCAGTATTGTGTGGGTGTCTGCCATTTTCTGATTGTAATTTTTATGTTAAAGAGGATTAAGGTGGGATTAGTAAGGACTAAGGTCACATCCCTTATTCATTGTAAAGGGAATTTCCCAGAAGGGTGGGCTGCACCACCTTTTATCTTAAAAGAGAAAAAGGAAAGGGAAACAAGCGGAGAGTGGGAACCTCATACCCCAAAGGAAGCAGTGCTGGGAGCAGAGTGCATCCTTTGGACCCAGAGTTCCTGTGCAGAGAAGGTCCTAGTCCGGGGGAAAATTGATGACAAGAACTTGCCTCCAGAACTGACAGAGAAAGCCTTCTGCTGGAGCTGACTCCCTGAATTTGGACTCGTAGCCTCCTGGACTGTGAAAGAATAAATTTCTCTTTGTTGAATCTATCCACTTGTGGTATTTCTGTTATAGGAGCACTAGATAACTAAGACAATGAGCATAAGTGTTTAATTTTTAGAAGATCCCAGTTATCTAGCTTATCTTCTGGAGTTTGTGTGTTAGTTATGGTTTGTATCCTGTTAATGCTGTGTATTAGGGCCTCTAACGTTGATCCTATTTTTTCTTCTATGATCTTTATAGTTTTTGGTTTTATATTTATGTCTTTGATCCATTTTGAATTGGTTTTTGTGTATGATGTTTCACTTTTTTTTTGCAGACGACCATCCCATTTGCCTGCACCGTTTGTTAAAAAGACTGTCTTCCCCACTTGATGAATTTAGGGCTCTTGTCGAAGATCAGGTGACCGAAGATCAGGTGGCCATAGGTGGTGGATTTACATCTGGGTTCTCCGTGCTGTTCCCTTGGTCAATGTGTCTATCATTGTACCTGTACCAGGCTGTTTTGACTACCGTAGCTATACAGTAGGTTCTGAGGTCAGGTAGTGCGAGTCCTCTCACTTTATTCTTTTTTTTCATTAGTGCTGTACTTATCTGGGGCCTCTTCCCTTTCCACAGAAAGTTAATGATTAGTTTTTCCATCTCTTTAAAGAATGCTGTTGGTGTTTGGATCAAGATTGCATTGTATTTGTTGATTGCTTTCGGTAGAATTGACATTTTCAGTGTTGAATCTGCCTATTCATGAGTATGGTATGTTTTTCTGTTTATGTAGATCTCTTTTGGTTTCTTGCTGTAGTGTTTTGTAGTTTTCTTTGTATGGGTCTTTGACATCCCTGGTTAGATTTAGTCGTAAGTATTTTTTTTTTTTTAGTGGCTATTATAAATGGTATAGTTTTCCTGATTACCTTTTTGTCGTTCTTTTTATTGGTGTATAGGAATCCAACATACAATTTTTGTATGTTTATCTTGTATCCTGCTAGTCTGCTGAATCTTTCTATTAGTTTCAGTAGTTTTCTCATGGAGTCTTTCGGGCTTTCTGTGTATAGTATCATATCATCTGCAAGTGGGGACAGTTTCACTTTTTCATTACCGATTTGGCTGCTCTTTTTTTCTTTTTCTTGCCTTATTGCCCTAGCTAGGACTTCTAGCACAGTGTTAAATAGGAGTAGTTAAAAAGGGCATCCTTGTCTTGCTCCTCTTCTCAAGGGGAATGTTTTCAGCCTCTATCCATTAAGAATGATGTTGGCTATTGGTTTTGTACAGATGCCTTTTATTATGTTGAGGAATTTTCCTTCTATACCGATTTTATTGAGAGTTTTTGTCAGGAATGGGTGTTGGACTTTGTCAAATGCCTTTTCTGTGTTGGCTGAGATGATCATGTGATTATTTTATTTATGTGGTGGATTACATTGATTGATTTTCTAATGTTGAACCATCTTTCTATACCTGGTATGAGTCCCCTTGGCCATGGTGTATGATTTTTTTTTTTTATAGGATGCTGAACTCTATTGGCTAGAATTTTGTTGAGAATTTTTGCATCTATATTCATGAGAGATATTGGTCTGTAATTTTCTTTTTTTATAGTATCTTTACCTGTTTTTGGTGTCAGACTTACGCTGGCGTCATAGAATGATTCAGAAGAATGCCTAACTTTTCTGTGTTCTGAAATAGTTTGAATAGTACTGGCATAACCTCTTCTCTGAATGTTTGGTAGCATTCTCCTATGAAGCCATCTGGGCCAGAGCTTCTTTTTGTTGGGAGTTTTTTTTAAATTACCTTTTCAATCTCTTCTCTTATTATGGGTCTGTTCAGATTTTCCACATCGTTTTGTGTTAGTTTGGGTATTGTGTTTCTAGAAATTTGCCCATTTCCTCTAGGTTTTCAAATTTGTTGGAATATAGTTTTTCATAGTACCCTGATATGATCCTTTTTATTTAAGTTGGGTCTGTTGTAACGGCCCCCATTTCATCTCTTATGTGGGTTATCGCGTCCTCTTCTGTTTTCCTTTGGTCACTTTGGCCAGTGGTTTGTCTAATTTATCGATCCTTTCAAAGAAGCAACTTTTGGTTTTGTTGATTCTTTCTATTGTTTTTCTGTTCTTTTCGTCATTTATTTCTGCTCTGATCTTTATTATTTCCTTTCTTTTTGTGGCTGTGGGCTTATTTTGCTGTTCTCTTTCTATTTGATCAAGTTGTGTAGCTAATGTTTTTACTTTGTCCCTTTTATCTTTTTTGATTTGTGCATCTATTGCTATAAATTGACCTGTGAGCACTGCCTTTGCTGTGTTCTAAAGGTTTTGGTATGATGTGTTTTCATTCTCATTTGATTCTAGGAATTTTTTCGATTCCATCTTTGATTTCTTCTATTATCCAGTGATTTTTAAGCAGGGTGATATTCAGTTCCCATGTAATTGATTTTTTCCCTTGCTCTTCCTGTTCTTAATGTCTACTTTGATGGCATTGTGATCAGAGAAGGTACTTAGTATTATCTCAGTGTTTTGGATTTTGTTGAGGGTTGTTTTGTGTCCTAAGATGTGGGCTATTCTGGAGAATGTTCCATGTGCGTTGGAAAAGAATGTATACTTTGCAGCTCTTGGGTGGAGTGTTCTGTATATGTGTATGAGTTCAAGCTGGATGATTGTGTCCTTTAGATCTTCTGTATCTTTGTTGCGTTTCTTTCTAGATGTTCTGTCTTTTACCAGGAGTGGTGTGTTGTGAATCTCCCATCATTACTGTGGAACTGTCAATTTCTCTTTCCAGTGCCGTTAGAGTTCGCTTTATGTGTTTTGGAGCCCTGTCATTGAGTGCAAAGATATTTATTATGGTTATGTCTTCATGATGAGTTATC
The DNA here is from genome assembly GCF_024166365.1 of Elephas maximus indicus. NCBI lineage: Eukaryota > Metazoa > Chordata > Mammalia > Proboscidea > Elephantidae > Elephas > Elephas maximus. Next base: position 55,673,971 of record NC_064823.1, read on the forward strand.
TCTTTAATCATTATATAATGCCCTTCTTTGTATTTTATGGCGGATTTTGTTTTAAAGTCTGTTTTATCTTTGATTAGTGTTGATACTCCTGCTCTGTTTTGGTAGCTGTTTGCTTGATATGTTTTTTTCATCCTTTGATTTTTAATAAATTTATGCCTTTGTTTCTAAGGTGTGTCTCTTGTAGACAGCATATTGGTGGATCCTGTTTTTTTATCCATTCTGTCACTCTCTGTCTCTTCATGGGTGCATTTAAGCCTTTTATGTTCAGTAAAATTATTGATAGGTATGAGTTTATTGCTGTCATTTTGTAGTGCTGACATTTTCATTGTTCTTCTTACTCTCCTGTGCTGAGTTCGTTTTTTTGTGGATTTTTTTCATTTCTTTTGTTTTTGTAGATTTTGTGTTTACTGAGACTTTATGTTTTTCTTCTTTTTGATGAGTAGGTTTGTTAACTTTCTTTGTGTTTACCTTGAAATTTAGCCTTCTTCCTAAGTTTGAACCAATCTTTTATTACTTGGTATCACCTTGCCTTCCTCTCCATTTGAAAGCTCTATACCTACACTGTTTATTTCCTCTTTTATTGTTTTGATGTTGTTGTCATTTATGGATTAACTTCTCTGGTTCCCTGATGTAAATCATTTAGTTTTGATTAATCCTTGTGATTTCATTACCTAGGTTGGTATCTGGCTCATGTGGTCTTGTGTGCTAGGTTCAGGCTGTCATCTGATGTTGTTTGTTCTCAAATTAAATAATTAATAATTCTTGTAAGTTTGGTTTGGTTTTTACATATTCCCTTAATTTCTGTTTATCTGGAATTATCGTAATTTCTCATCATATTTGAGCAAGAGTTTTGCAGGATGTATTATTTTTTGTTGGCAATTTTTTTTCTTTTAAGGTTTTATATATATTATCCCTTGCCTGCATGGTTTCTGCCAACTAATCAGAGCTCAGTCTTATTGTTTCTCCTCTGTATGTGACTTTTCATTTTTTTCTGAGCTACTGTCAGGATTCTTTCTTTGTCTTTGGTTTTAGGGAGTGTGATTATGATATGTCTTGGTGATTTTCTTTTGGGTCTTATCCAATATGGGGTTCATTGAACTTCTTGGATTGTCAGCTCTTCATGTGATGGTATATTTAATTGAGAAATTTATGTTTCAGGGGCTCTGTAATCTCTTTGTTTTCTCATCATCAGGAAAAGCTTTGTTTATTGGCCACATTATGTATCACATATCCATTCACTTTTAAACTTAGGCTTAATCTGTACTTCATTATATTTTGAAACCTCAGAGAATAAATTTTTTAAAGGTTTAAGTGATATATAAAAATATAAAGATAACATAACAAATTCAGGTGTATCCAACATACAGAATTTTGCTTCAGTTATTTTTTACATATAAGACATAAAACTGAAGTTCCCTTTGTTCTCCTCTTTATGCCTACTTTTCTCTCTTCTTCTCCAACGACAACTCCATCACTAATTTAATATATATCTTCCAGTGCATATATTACATTTTTACTGCATAGATATGGATCCACTACTGATCTGTGTAGAAAGTTATATAAAGACCATCATATACTACACATTTTTCAACTTATTATACTCGTTTTACTGGTTTAGTGGACTCCTTTTACTAGTCAATATTTTTTTTTATATACTGTTTAAGTTACTAGTATGGTTTCTGTATTTTGACTGGACCCTAACTGATCTAGAACTGAACCAGGAGGGGATCCCAAAAGACCAGCCCTAAAAGATGGGATTTTGGGATTGGTTTGGTCATACCCTTGGGCTTGAGCCCAGTGTTGATTTTCATGCAACTGGAAGTGGTATACTAGTAATTCATGGCCTGCAGTGGGATCACAATGGATTGAGCTATCACTTGTGGATGATAGTGATGAAGAACCAGCAGAGGCAGGTACTTTCAGAACTCCTCTCGAGAAAGGATCCAACAACATTGCCATTAGTAAATACTAGAAATCTTTAAGCTTTCCATCAAGGAATCTGCATCCAATTTTTATAGTGACTTTACCCAGGAGAAAAGAAAATTAGGGGAAATACTATGCACTATTTCTGAATTGACACTAATTCCTAGGACTTAAAATGCCACCGTGGCCCAACAGTCAAAGTGGAAGTTATGGTGGTCAGTATGTGAATAAGAACACGCACCCTAGTTCAACTCATAGTGGCCCAGTTTGTTCATGAACCTACCTTGTAGTTATGAGTCCAGTTCTTGAAACTGTAATTGGAATGGATATACTTAGAAACTGGCAATATCCGTACAGTTGCTCTTTGACCTATGGGATTTGGGCCATTATGATAGAAATGGCTCAGCGAAAGTCCCTGGAAATTCCCTTCCCTACCAGTGTATTAAGCCAGATGTAATACTGAATTCCTGGGGGTTGTGGAGATTTATACCACCATCAAAGACTTGAAAGATTTAAGGGTAGTATAACCAATCATATCTCCATGTAACTCACGTTTGACCTGTGCAGAAGTCGAATGAATCTTGAAGAATGACTGTGAATTATCACAAACTTTTTCAGGTAGCAATGCTATTGCATCTGCTGTCCCAGATGTAGTATTTTACTGAAGCGGAACAACATGTTCCGCTACATTGATGGTATTATGCTGATTACATTTGATGAGCAGAAAGTAGCAAGATCTTTGTATGCCTTAGGAAGATATATGCAAGCCAGATTAAAAAAAAAAAAAAAAGTGGGAGATAAATTCCACAATATTTCAAGGGCCTCACACCTCAGTGAAGTTTCTGCAGGTCCAGTGGTCTGGATCATGTCAAGATATCCCCTCCAAGGTGAAAGAGACGTTGCTGTTCTTTGAACTACATACTATGAAAAAGAGGCACAACTTTAGGGAGGCCTTTTTGGATTTTGTAGTTAATACATATCACATTTGAATGTGACATTGGCCCATCTACTGAGATATGGATAAGTCTTCCAGCTCTGGTGGGGATCAGAGTAAGAGGATGCTCTATTGCAAGTCCAGACTTCACTGAAAGTGACCCTTTCACTTGGGCATTATGATTGAACAGATCCAGTAATTCTTGGAATGTCTGTTGTAAATTGGGATTCCATAGATAGCATTTGTCAAGTAAAACTATGAGAATAGGAGCACACACTTCTAGGATTTTGGAGCAATTCTGCGTCCTCTTTTGCAGATAACTGTTTTCTTTATGGAAACAGTTTCTGGCATACTACTGGGCCTTAGTAGAAACTAAGTGCCTAATCATAGGACATCAGATGATCAGATGGCCTCAGCTTGCCATCATGAACTGGGTGTTTTCTAACCAATCTAGCCATACAATTTGGAGTACACAGCAGCAGTCTGTCATTAGATGGAAATGGTATATAAGAGATCAGGCTCAGGAATGTCCAGAAGATATAATTTATTTGCAGACACTGATTCCTACTATATCAGAAATAATAAATATGTAAATAAACATAATGTTTTAAATTTTTAATCTTTTTATAAGGTACTTTACTATCTAAAACAAAACTAATAATGCTTAGCAAGTTTATAATGTATAAACCCAACCTGCTGCCATTGAGTCAAATCTGACTCATAGTGACCCCATAGGGTTTCCAAGGCTATAATCTTTACAGAAGCAGACCACCACATCTTTCTCTGTGGAGTGGCTGGTGGGCTCAAACCACTGAACTTTCGGTTAACAGCTGAGTGCTTAACCACTGCACTACTAGGGCATCTTAGAGGTATAATAGAATTATAAAAAATATCAAATAATCCAAAAGAAGACAGGAAAGCAGAGAAATGTAGCAAACACTGCCAACTGGACTAAAAGAGACAGAGAGAAGGAGAAATAAAAGAAGACTGTTGAATTCCAGAATTCTATAGGCAGGAAGTACCTGTAAGCACATGCTACTCTTCATGAAAAAGGAAAGATGACTCTAAAAATGGAGCCTCAGGTCCAGAGGGTAGACCTGGGAGCCACAGAGGCCTGTAATGTAATGCACTTTGCCTGACTGGATTTCAGCATTGCTTGGAATTGATGACTACTTTTTCCCTTTCATTTCTCTCCCCTTTGAATGGGAATATTTATGTCTGGTGCCCTATGCCTGTTTCACCATTGTATTTTAGGAGCTCACAACTTATTTTTGTAGGTTCACAAGTCCACAGATGGAGGCTGATGGGGTCGCTGCCCAAAGCTGAGGGGGAGGGGCTGCCATGAAGAAAGAAGACTGCCAGAGCCTGGGGAGTGGGGTTGCCACTTGGATCCACTAGGATAATGGGGTTGCCCAAAGCCAAGGGAGCAGAGTAGCAGTCCCAGAGGGCCTAGAAGGCAGAGCTGAATCTCAGGGCTGAGGGGCCTCCCCACTCAGAACCCAGAGAGCGTGGCCAACTCCCAGAGTCTGGAGGGTGGGGCCATTGCCCAGATGGTCTCAGAGAAGAGAGGATTATTTTCAAGCCTTGTGAGCTAATGTAATTTGTTCTGTTAAGTTTTGGACTTGCTTGGTGCCTGTTATCCCTTCTTTCCTTCCAGTTTCTCCCATTGTAATGGAAATGTCTACCTTGTACCTTTTCCACCATTGTACTTTGGAAACAGATAAGTTGTATTCTAGATTTCACAGGTTCACAGATGAAAAGGAATTTTGCCCCAGGATGGAATATACCTGAAGTCTCACCCATATTTGATTTAGATGATTCATAAAATGAGATTTTGGGCTTAGAGTTGATTTAAGATTTTTGGGATGATGTGATGTGGTGAATGCATTTTGCATGTGGGAAGGATTTGAATTTTGGGGGGTCAAAGGGTAGAATGTTATAGATTGAATTGTGTCCACCAAAAATATGTGTTGTAAATCCTAACTTCTATGCCTGTAATCCCATTTGGGAATGGATTGTCTTTGTTACATTAATGAGATAGAAATAGTGTAGGGTGTGTCATAAATCAGTGCTTTTTGTGATATAAAAGAAATTAAACAAACAAGGGATGGGAGAAGACATATGCCAAACCACATGAAGATTGCCCAGGAGCAGCTCAGTAGACACAAGGACCTTCCTCCAGAGCCAACATAGAGAGAAAGCCTTCCTCTATGGCTGGCACCCTGAATTTCAACTTCTGGCTGCCTAAACTATGAGAAAATAAATTTTTGTTTGTTAAAGCCACCTGCTTAAGGTATTTTTGTTATAACAGCATTAGATGACTAAAACAGATAGTGAAGAAATGAATTGTGAGTACTGTTTGACCACACTGAAGTAAGGGTGTTGATGAGGGGACAGGTAATCATATGAGCTACTGAAATGAATTATACATTTAATGCCAGTAAAGACCATTATGATTTCATGTGATCTTTCTGAATGGCATATCTTGATTTTTGGAATGGCCTGAACTCAATCATTTCTAAGCCAAAATACTGTGATTTTTAATATTGAGGAGATTCTCTTGGGAGTTTTTCAGACAATCAAACTGCAATATAAATAACTTGAAACTGAGATTTGGACCTTTTCCCAGATCAAGATCTTTTTCAGCCCTTGGAGGAAGAAACTGATGTATTATCGAGCTCAAATAAAAACCACATCCAAGTGCTGCAACAGAGCATAAATATATAATTTCCAAGACTGAAAACAGCTTAAGAGTGGATTAGATATATACTCACCATTGTCTTCCAAGTTAAAACACCCAACTTTCCAGTTTTTGGCTATAAGATATTATAATTTACTGTCTGTTAGAATGCTGAAAGTAGTCTTCGGTGAGCCATCTATCCATAATTTCTGGGCCATTTGTATTTAATATGAATTACCAGACTTCTAACAACCACTAAACACTTGGTGCTATTTTTTTTGTGATTGTGAATTTAAATTTTCTAATTTAATAGATGCTAGCATGAGAAATCAATTGCAATTATAACCTAAATTTTAGATTTAAAAAAAAAAAAGATTAAGTTATCCATATTGAGTTACATATAGATACCTCATTGAAAGACTGGAAACAATTTTCTAACTGAAATAAAACTTATTTTATTGTTAACTTTAAAATATTATCATTGACTTTTGTTATCAAGAAAGTTAAGAAAAATATTTTAAAAGTCTTACCTCAAATTGATGATCTACATGTGCACTGATTGTCTATTAAGAAAAGTACAATCAGGATACAAGATAAACATACAAAAATAATTTGGATTCCTCTACACCAACAAAAAGAACATTGAAGAAGAAATCACCAAATCAATACCATTTACAGAAGCCCCCAGTAAGATAAAATACTTAGGAATAAATCTTACCAGAGATGTAAAAGACCTATACAAAGAAAACTGCAAAACACTTCTACAAGAAATCAAAAGAGACCTACATAAGTGGAAAAATGTACCTTGCTCATGGATAGGAAGACTTAATATTGTAAAAATGTCTATCCTACCAAAAGCCATCTATAGATTTAATGCAATTCCGATCCAAACTCCAATGGCATTTTTTAATGAGAGGGAGAAACAAATCACCAACTTCATATGGAAGGGAAAGAGGCCCCAGGAAAGTAAAGGGTTGGTGAAAAAGAAGAACAAAGTGGGACACCTCACTGTACCTGATTTTAGAAACTATTCTACTGCCACAGTAGTCAGAACAGCCTGGTACTGGTACATCAACAGATACGTAGACCAATGGAACAGAATTGAGAATCCAGACATAAATCCATCCACATATGAGCAGTTGATATTTGACAAAGGCCCCAAAGTCAGTTAAATGGGGAAGAGACTCTTTTTAACAAACAGTGCTGGCATAACTGGATATCCATCTGCGAAAAAATAAAACAAGCCCCATACCTCACACCATGCACGAAAACAAACTCAAAATGCATCAAAGACCTAAATATAAAATCTAAAATGATGAAGAGAAACTAGATAACTGGGAACTCCTAAAAATCAAACACCTATGCTCATCCAAAGACTTCCCACAAAGAGTAAAAAGATTACCTACAGACTGGGAAAAAGTTTTTAGCTATGACATTTCTGATCAGCACCTGATCTTTAAAATGTACATGATACGGCAAAAACTCAACTACAAAAAGACAAATAACCCAATTAAAAAATGGGCAAAAGATACGAACACTTTACTAAAGAAGATATTCATTTTCCTAACAGATACATGAGGAAATGCTCACAATCATTAGCCATTAGAGAAATGTAAATCAAAACTACAATGCGATTTCATCTCACTTCAACAAGGCTGGCATTAATGCAAAAAACACAAAATAGTAAATGTTGGAGAGGTTGTGGAGAGACTGGAACACTTATACATTGCTGATGGGAATGTCAAATGGTACAACCACTTTGGACATAGATTTGGAGCTTCCTTAAAAAGTTAGAAATAGAACTACCATACAATTCAGCAATCCCACTCCTTGGAATATATTCTAGAGAAATGAGAGTCTTTACATTAACAGATATATACACACCCATGTTCGTTTGTAGCACAGTTTACGATAGCAAAAAGATGGAAGCAACCAAGGTGCCCATCAACGGATGAATGGATAAATATGCTATATTCACACAATGGAATACTATGCATTGATAAAGAACAGTGATGAATCTGCAACATTTCATAACGTGGAGGAATCTGGAAGGCATTATGCTGAGTGAAATTAGTCAATTGCAAAAGGACAAATATTGTATAAGACCACTATCATAACAACTTGAGAAATAGTTTAAACAGAGAAGAATATATTCCTTGACAGTTACTAGAGGGGGGAGGCAGGGACGGAGGGAGGGAGAGGGGTATTCACTAATTAGATAGTAGATAAGAACTATTTTAGGTGAAGGGAAAGACAATACACAATACAGACGAGGTCAGCACAACTGGACTAAACCAAAAGCAGTTTCCTGAACACTTCAAAGGCCAGCGTGGCAGGGTCAGGGATTTGGGGACCATGGTTTCAGGGGACATCTAAGTCAATTGGCATAATAAAATCTATTAAGAAAACATTCTGCATCCCACTTTGGAGAGTGGCATCGGGGGTCTTAAATGCTAGCAAGCGGCCATCTAAGATGCATTACTTGGCCTCAACCCACCTGGAGCAAAGGAGAATGAAGAACACCAAAGATACAAGGAAATTATGATCCCAAGAGACAGAAAGTGCCACATAAACCAGAGACTACATCAGCCCGAGACCAGAAGAACTAGGTGGTGCCAGGCTACAACTGATGACTGCCCTGACAGGGAACACAACAGAGAAGTCCTGAGGGAGCAGGAGAGCAGTGGGATGCAGACCCCAAATTCTCTTAGAACGACCAGACTTAATGGTCTGACTGAGACTAGAAGGACCCTGGTGGTCATGGTCCCCAGACCAGAATTCTGTTAGGCCAAGATAGGAACCATTCCCAAGGCCAACTCTTCAGACAGGGATTGGACTGGACAATGAGATAGAAAATGATACTGGTGAAGAGTGAGCTTCTTGGATGAAGTAGACACATGAGACTATGTGGGCATCTCCTGTCTGGAGGGGAGATGAGTGGGCAGAGGGGGTCAGAAGCTGGCGGAATGGACACAAAAAGAGAGAGTGGAGGGAGGGCGTGTGCTGTCTCATTAGGGGGCGAGCAATTAGGAGTATATAGCAAGGTGTATATAAATTTTTGTATGAGAGACTGTATTTGAAAACTTTCACTTAAAGCACAAGCAAAATTAAAAAAAAAATTGTGAATGGATCAAAAAAAATACGGGTTCCAAACTTTAAGAAAACTACTAATGAAGCTTCAGACAAAGATTTTCCGTCTTGAGTATTAAACGCTGTGTTGTTTGTCTCAAGCTCTCAGGTAGTCACAAATAGCCTCAATTTAGTTAATCAAAATTTACTCATCATTTTCTTGACTTTACATCCTCTGAAGTTCATATTGACATTTCATCATACAGAATCAGAGAAAGTTCTTGTTCTGGTACTTTCATTACTAGATGACCTGAAAGATGATCTTATTCTTTTGCTCGGGGATCTAAAAATCTGGCAGCTAATCTTACTTTCACACTTCATTTTTTGATTGCCACCAACACACTCCCATTTACTTCTCAGATGAGAGGAGAATGGAAAATTCTAATTTATTGTGTTCACTAACTTGTGAATCTTAATAGTAAGTTAGATCTCTATCTCATAACAGTGATAATTGTGAAGAAAAAATCAGGCTCTTCATAGTATCAGGAAATGTTTTTGATATAATTTTGTAGTCTGATCACTGCACAAAAATCGAAAGTAAAAATAAGGAATTTGGCCCATTTCCTATAGAGCATTTCAGAGATACCTTAAGACATAGGCAAAGCTAATTTCAGAGCCGTTAGTGTATACAAAGATCATGAGTCTGTGCTGACCACTTGTAATTATGAACATTGTAATTTCAGCACGATGATACTACAGCCAGGCACAGAAACGTCTAATGCATTTATGAAATCTCTTTTGGATTTACACTTGCAAGATCTGGAGGTATATTCTTAATGTATTTGTACTTAGCCTAAGATATTGAAGGACCAGAGTATGGAATCTAGTGGCCAGTGGGCTAAATTTAATCCACAGATTTTTTTTTATGACCTATTAATAGTTTTTTGGTTTTTGTAATAGTTGTAAAAAGTTGAATTGCCAAAATTGAAAATATGAAATCCCAAAATTTATAACCTTTGGATTTTCATATATAAAGGTAAAGGTGGGTGATCATCAGTGCACCATTTTCCATTCAACACTTATTTCTACCTAACCCTAGTAGGCATTTGAATTCTTTATCCTTGTGAGTACAATATCAGTTAATCTTACATGGGTCCTTTAGCTTCATTCGAGGTTTATAGCCCTTAACATAATTTCATTTGGGTGTGTTCAATTGCCTGTGTATCATTCATTGAATGTTGTTGTTTCTATTTTCCTTTAAAAAAGGAAGTTGGGGTTGCAAAGAGCAGGAAGAATGTACTCACATTAAGTAACCCTATGCAGAAGTTCGTATTGCGTTGTATAATAATAAATGTTAATGAGCTCTATATATTTGAGAAACTAATTTACCAAAATAGGTGTTATAAAACTTGACTGCTACTAGGTAATTCACCACGTACGATATAGTAATTATAAGGAAACTACACAAGCTATTGGTATGTTTCCTCTTGGTGAAAAAGTTTTTAGTGCACAAATTTTATGTAATTTTTGATTATTGTGGTGGAGTTCCCAGGATGACTACATTTACTTATATTTACCCTAGCTCAGAACTTGGCTGCGTAGCTTCAGATTTGCTATATTAAATTTTTGACTCAGCTGAATTACTAATACCAGTGTTGAGATAAACTCTTACTTCAGCAGAAGTATTATGGAATCTAAGTAGCGTTCAACAGTTTTACTCAATTTCATATTAGCCTGTTTGAAAATGCGTAAGACAACTCACTGCTACGAAGCAATAATATATGGTCAAACTTAGTATTTTACATTTAAATTCTGCCTGTCCTGATTTACTTGTATAGATTTATATGGAAAAGCTACTTTTGTTTTCTATTTCTGTTATCTAACATATGTAGGCTAACTAGTACATGATTTGTCCTACCAGGCACTTCATATCACCTATTTAATTTTGTCATTTGAATGGTTTATAACCTAAGCGCTACATCTGAGACCCAGTGACATATACAGTGCTATTATTGATTAATACAGAGTTACTTTTCAAATCTTTTTGTTCACTTAGGGTTTTCTTTACCATGTTTATTTGATTCAGTTCTATTTAAATTTAATTAGATTTTAAAAAACCGTATACAGCATGTTGTCTCCTGAAATCAGAAACAGAGAATGCATTATGCCTTCGAAATGAACCCAAATTTATGTTGCAATTATTCAAATGAACATAATAGACATACTGTCTTTTTTACAGTCCCAAGTTGAAGTTATACTTTGCCCTATCTAGTTAATTATTAGTATTGGGTTAGTTAAAGGGTTAACTACATCTGAGACATACTTATTAAATATATTTCATTTTAAATAAAAGGTCTATTTTCCTTCATTAAGAAGATGGTTCCAAATACAATAATGTAGCAAAAATTAGGTAGATATATGTATACTGAAAATATTTTAAGTTGAAAATTTTCATTTTCTATTGCTTATAAATTTGTTTCTCCTTATTATAATATTTTATAATAGAAAAAGATGTTGAGTGTCATTTTTAGGAATTTAAGAATAGATACATTTTCATTAGCTCTGAAAAATGGAATAATCCTTAGTCTTACTAGCCAAACCATTCAGTCTAAATATTAGCTGAAAAATATAGTAAATGATCTCAAAATTAGGTCAGAATAAAGTCTAAAGATTTAGAATGATTCATAAATTCATATGGATCATTAAAAGGAGATTAACTATATTAAGACTGTAGTGTTAAGTTAATATAGTGCTGAGAATAACATAAATATTACATAATATTCTTAGGTTTTTCACTTATTTCTCTACACGTTTTCCACAAAAATCTCATTTAGTGTCATGGTTTCAGGTACCACCTATATACTGATCACTTCCAAATAACAAGACACTTCCAGATCTGTATCTGTAGCCCTGACGTTGCCATTGAACTCCCTTCCTCCATGAATTACTGTCTATATGGCATCTCCACCTTGATGTTTTACAGGAGCTACAAAACTAATGTGTTCAAAATTTAGCTAGTCTTTCTCCCCTGCTCTGGTGCCTATTTTTTATTATTTACATTCATTGACCAGGACTATGTCACATGGCCACTCTATCTGTAAGATAGCTAGGAAGACGGAGGTTAGTAATTGGGATGTGTTAGCAATCATTGACATCTGTCCCAACTACTTGTATACTTGCTATGTTGCTTTGGGAAATAATTTGTGTCACAGGTTGCTTATCTTCAAGCGTATCTGTCTCATGGAGATTTAAATGAGCTATTTCATTTGAAGCATTTAGAAATAATGCCTGGCAAGTAGTAGATGCTTAGTAAATGTTAGCTATTGTTTTAGTCATCCATTGCCACATAGCAAATCACCCCCAAATTTAGTGCCTTGAAATAACAATTTATTAGTTTTCTTGATTATGCTAACAGTGGCTAATCAGGGTTTGATTATTAAAGAAGATTCAGGGACCAAAATGAAAATGGTTAAAATCTACAGTTTGTTGCAGGAAACGGGTGCAAATAGCAACAGCATTAAAATAAGTATATTCTTCTTAGCCAAAGGTTGCAAGGAAGGGTTCCTAAGAGGCCAAGAGAGAGCTCCATTGTCTTCCATCTGTAAGGCCATAACATGACACTTGCTTTTTCCTCAGATCAGGAACCACTGACATTCACATGGAATGGCTCAGAACCACCAAAACCAAAAAACCAAAGCCAGTGCCATTGAGTCGATTCTGACTCATAGTGACCCTATAGGACAGGGTAGAACTGCCCTGTAGAGTTTACAAGAAGCGCCTCGCAGATTCGAACTGCCGACTCTTTGGTTAGCAGCCGTAGCACTTAACCACTATGCCACCAGAGTTTCCGACTCAGAACCAGGGAGCACAAAATAGTGTCTTGCCAGGGTTTCTTATACTTTTCAGTTCACGTAGGCATATTCTGCTACATAAGCAGTGCCAACAACAGAGTCTTGCAAGGGTTTCACTAATTGTGAACTTTCACAAATTGTCAACTTATTATTATCAGTTAACAATGCTAGCAAGCTGATCCAAACCACTCCAAAACTCATGGGACCCATAATTACAAAGCAAAATTGTCAATCAGTAGTTTCATGCCTTGACCAGGGTCAGTACCTTGTAGATCCTTTAGCAAAATGTCTCAGGCCAATTCCAGGCCTACTAAAATTTACTCTTATAATCCAGTGGTTTTCTGGATTGGATAGGCTCAGTAGGGTAGTTTGATCTGTGTGATGTCAGCTGTGGTCACTCATCTGGCTGCATTCATTTGGGAGCTTGGCTGGGAGCTGGGCGTTGCTTTCCCTCTTACAAGGGGGTTCAGCGCTATGAGAGGGTAAACATGGAACTCATCATGTCGCTTAAGGCCTAAGGCCCAGAGTGGCACTATGTAACCTCCACTGCATTCTGTTGGCCAAAACAAGTCACAAGACCAGCCCAGATTAAAGGGGAGGGGAAATGGACTCCATCTCCTGATGAAACGTAAGGCACGCAGTTACAGGGATAGGAGGAATTTTTGGTGGCCATCTTTGTAGATAATCTGTTGCAGCTATTATTATTGTTGCTGTTATTATTATTTTGTTATTAATACCACAGCTACTCTTTAGTCTAGGAAGGCATTGTTTCTTGCCTGGACTTTTGAAACAGCCTCCTAACTGGTATTTCCACTTCCAATCTTACACCCTCCTTTAATCCATTCCCCACAGGACAGATTTATTTTTTTAAAATGTAATCTTATCTTGTCAGTACCCTGGTTAAAACCCTTCAGCGGGTTCCCACTGTACTTAGAATGCAATTCAAACTCCTTATCACAGGACAACAGACACTGGCATCATCCGATCCTTATTTGTGATTCCAACTATCATCTCCTTTCTCTTCCACTCATTACCCTCCTGCTTTACTGCTCTTTTTCTTTGAACGTGCCAGACTCTTTCCTTAGAACATTTGCACATGCTTTTCACTCTTCCAGGAATGCTATTCTGACCAGTTTTCCTATGTCCTGCACATATGCTCTTCTCTGGTAGGAATGCTATTCTGTCCATTTTTGTAAGATAAGCTTCTTCTTGTGTTTAAGTTCTAGCATAAATGTTCTTTTCTATCTAGCTTCCCACCGTTATTGTCTATCTTAGCTTTTTTTTTTTTTTTCTCCACAGCACTAATTGTGGTTTGTAATTATTTTATTTATCTGGTTAGCAGTTATTTGTCTCTCACTGGAATTTTCACTTCACGAAGGCAGGGTTTTATCACCTTCCCCTTCAAGAACATGCCTGACACATATTATGCAATTCAATAAATATTTGTAAAGAGAATGAATGGAGAGGCAAAGGAATTTTGTTTTAAAATATAAAACAGGACCTATTAGTATATAATAGGTTAATGAGCATTTAAGATATTTTTCAAATTGTTTCGTCATGAGCTCTGCGAAATTGTACATTTGGTAATACTCTGTAAAAGAGGAGGACCTTTGTAGTCAGTCAGATCTTAGTTTGACTTTTGCCTCTACTAGTTGTTTAGGGAGCCCTAATGGCACAATGATTAAAAGCTCGGCTGCTAACCAAAAGATGGGCAGTTTGAATCCATCAGTCACTCCTTGGAAACCCCATGGGGTGGTTCTAGTCTGTTTTATAGGGTCGTTATGAGTTGGATTCGACTTGGAGGCAAATGGGAGTTGTATAGAGGTTAAGTTACTTAATCTCTGTGAATCTTAATAATGTTGTTTACCTTGCAGGAACTTTAAGGGTTAAAGATGAGATAGGTAAAGCACCAGATATACTGCCTGGTAGTCAATAAATACTAGGAATTAATGTTTCTTTATTTCATTTGTGGGAAGAATCACAGATAGATAGAACTGAAAACATTAAGTGAGAGTTTTATAGACTGAAAAGGAAAAGCCTCTAAAATAAAATGTTTTTGCAATACTTGGATGGTTGTTAGTGAAAAAAAAAAAAAAACTCAATTTTTTTTCTCCCTCTCCTTTCCCTTTCTAATGTCATTGCATTATTATTTGTACATGTTTAGAGTGAGGCCACTTAAAGTCATATTGAAGAATGCAAGCAATTAAATTAGATGTGAAATTAAAGTGTGTAGAAAGAAATGAAAAATTTTAACAAAATTATACTTCTCTCTGTATCTTACACGTAACCCCATTTGATAATTATTATAATTTCTTCAGTCTTAGTATTTTTTAAGTTCTAATTTTGAATAATCACAGTGTAAGTCTATGGCATAGTGTCAGGTGCGATATGTGTACTATTATGTTCTGTCCAACTGTCAGATCCTGAAAAGTATCTCAGATATTTGAAAGAGAGATTCAGAAAAACCAAGTCTTCTGGATGATAGTCATTAGTCTTACTTTATGTTCCTGTCTAGTCCATATCTGTTGAACTATTATGTGTCAACAATGTTGTAAAATTAACATTTTCCGTCTCTTCAAGATGACCACCACCCCAATGTTTATTAGACTTGCTGGTAACATTGCTATATCTTCTGCAATATTCCTAGCTCCATGAAATTCTTTATATTTTGTAGTTTCTTTTATATAGCAAGGGATAGAAGGGGTTCTGGGTAAACAAGGTAGATTGAATCCATGCATGTATCTTAACTTCCTTCTAAAAGCTTACTAAATTAATAGTAAAAGAATAAGAAAGATGCAGTGTTGCACACACACACACACAGATACACACAAAGGGAGAGCAAATGATAATAGAAAAAAAATGCCTACAATTTCCAGAAAATGGAAATCTCATGGGTAAATAGTAAATGTCTAAGTAGAACGGGATGAATAAATGCTTTCAGAGTGGCATGCCAACAAGAAAACCAAATCATATTACACTACCTTAGGAAAACCCCCAAAGCTTTTGCTGTCAAGTCAGTTCTGACTCATAGTGACCCTATAGAACAGAGTAGAACTGTCCCATAGGGTTTCCAAGGCTGTAATCTTTCTGGAAGCAGACTGCCACATCTTTCTCCCAAGGAGTGACTGGTAGATTCAAACTGCTGACCTTTTGGTCAGCAGTTAAGCACTTAACCACTATGCCACTGAGGTTAGAGAAGCTCAGAAATTAGAAATATTAATTACCTTGTAAGGTGGCAGGTGGGCCTGACAACAGCGGTACTGGTGATAATTTGGATAAGAAGCATAATCTCCTTATCCCTACTGCAGCAGGAGATGACATGTCTGTTGGAGAAATTAAACCAGCATTTGAGGACACTGATATAAAAAAGGGGTAAGATGATGTAATGAAAATGGGGAAAGGTTCTAGACTCCAGACTGGAGTCTGTAACTGTCATTTACAACTAAAAGGAATCACACCAGAAAGCAAGGAAGCTATGAAAGACTACTACGGTCATATCAAAAGGACTTAGGGGTTCATTCAACTAGGTTCTCACCAACCAAAGATGGGATAATTTCAGCATCATTGAGCAAAACAGCTTTAATGGGTTAATACAATTCAAATATATTTAAATCCATGAATTTAAAAAACAAAAAACAACAAAATACTTCATTGATGGGTGTTGAGAGATGAAAGAGTCCAGCTTAGTATTTTGAAAACTGGTTAATAGAAAGGAACAGAAAAAAAAAAAAAAATCAAGCATTTATCTTGCTTCTCCTATAAGAACTGCACCTTAGGGTAAAGAGTTGATGAGGGAGGTCTCTCTTTACAGATTTTTTTCCAACCAATTCGAAGGAATGATAGAGTTGTAATACCACCATTTGGTAACCCAGTGTCATGCACTGAATTATATCCCTTCAAAATATGTGTCACCTTGGCTAGACCATGATTCCTAGTATTGTGCAGTTGTCCTCCATTTTGTGATTTGAGGTAATTTTCCTATGTGTTTAAATCTTATTCTCTGCCTGTGGTTAATGAGGCAAGATTAGGTTTTGTTAAAGAGGATTAGGGTGGGATACAACAACCTTACTCAGGTCACAGCCCTGATATGATGTAAAGGGAGTTTTCCTGGGCCGTGGTCTTACAAGAGATAAAAGGAGAGAGAAGCAAGCAGAGAGATAGGGACCTCATACTACCAAGAAGGAAGTGCAGAGAAAGAAACATGTCTTTTGGACCCTGGATCTCTGTGCTCAGAAGCTCCTAGATCAGGGAATGATAGATGACAAGGACCTTCTACCAGAACCAACAGAGAGAGAAAGCCTTCCCCATGAGCTGGCACACTGATTTCAGACTTCTAGCCTCCTACACTGTGAGAGAACAAATTTCTGTTTGTTAAAGCCATCCGCTTGTGGTATTTCTGTTATAGCAACACTAGATAACTAAGACACCGAGCACAAATTAATAGATCTAGACAATAATCATCAATGGCTGCTAAAGTCAGAGAATAAGAGAGAATGAGCTATCGTGTACCAGCACCATCTATAAAATAATCTTGTCAAACAAAGTCAAAATCTGATCAAGCCTCTATATCAAATTACTGGTGTACAAGAAGTACAAGGGACTGGGAAGCATCATAGGTATTCAGTCAGGAAAATAATAACTATGGGAAACACTATGGGACAATCCCCCCACACCCCCCTCCCCCCAAAAAAACCCCAACACTCCCCCCAGAAAAAAGCCTAGATTCTTCAACAAATAGATGGGAAGGAGGAAGAAACTGTAGATTATAAGAGACTTAAAAAGCATATTGATCATTTGCAATAGATGGACTTTAATTAGGTTCTGATTCAAACACACACATATACAATATACAAATTTTACTTGTTTATATATATTTAACGTACATATGTATTTATGAGGCAGTCACAAAAATTAGGACTCTGAATAATTAATGAATCATTGTTAATTTTTTTTGATAGGAAAATGGTTTGGTGGTTATGTTAAAAAAAGAGTCCCTTATCTTTTAGAGATACATTCTGAAGTATTTATTGTTGAAATTATGTGATGTTTTGGTTTTTCTTCTAGAACATTAGGTTGGAATTGGGGAAGTTGGTAGGAATATAGATGAAACAAATTTGGGTGAGTTAAGGATTACTAGCTCTGGGGTATATGGGAGTTTCTTATACTATTCTCTCTACTTTTTTGTGTGTTTGTAATTTTTCATAATAAAAAGTGAGAAAGAAAGAAAATGGGAAGTTTAAGTAAAAGTTTATATACAGAATGGGAAGAGTTCCAGGCACCCTTTCCACTCACCTTTTATATTGTCAGCCAGACTTGGTATAAATCCTTTAGATACTGACATTTCAGGGCCTTCTAATACAAAGGCTAGGGACTGAGTTCATCATAGCATAAGGAAGTCCAATAGTCTTCAGGTAACATCTACCCACGTATGAAATTATCAGTCAACTATTTAGTGGCTCACTTTTAAATGTGAATAAGGAGCAAGGGATCAGGATCACCAGACATTTGAGGGAACCCTCCAACATGAAACACAAAGACAGAAAGACAGACAGACAAAAAAGCCCAACACCAAAGAAATTCTGAGGAGACAGACAATAGAGAGAACAGATTTATAAGTAATTTAAATTATAATTAATATCTTTGGAAAGATGGAGAATAATACAGAATAAAAGAAGATTTAGAGAATAATGAAGAGTGCTTGAAAGTTAAAAATGTGATCACCGAAGTTAAAATTTTAAAATGTGAACTAGGATTGAGAAACACCTAATGTGATTGTCCACCATTTTGTCATTTGATGTGATTTTCCTGTGTGTCGTAAATCCTACCTCTATGGTGTTCATGGGGCAGGACTCAATCTACAAGATTAGGTTGTGTTTTAAGTCAATCTCTTTTTTTTTCTTTTTTGACATTAAGACTCTTAAGAAAAAATTTAAATTGTACTTTAGATGAAGGTTTACCCAGCAAATTAGTTTCTCATTAAACAATTGATACACATATTGTTTTGTGACATTGGTTGCCAACCCCATGACGTCAATACTTTCCCCTTCTTGACCTTGGGTTCCTCATTACCAGCTTTCCTGTCCCCTCCTGCCTTCTCTTCATTGCCCCCTGGGCTGGTGTGCCCATTTAGTCTCCTTTTGTTTTATGGGCCTGTCTAATCTTCGGCTGAAGGGTAGACCTCAGGAGTGACTTCGTTACTGAGCTGAAATAGTAGCTGGGGGCCATACCCTCGGGATTTCTCCAGTCTCTTTCAGGCCAGTAAGTCTGGTTGTTTTTTGTAAGTTAGAACTTTATTCTACATTTTTCTCCAGGTCTGTCTGGAACCCTCTATTGTGATCCCTGTCAGAGCAGTTGGTTGTGGTAGCTGGGCACCATCTAGCTATGCTGGACTTAGTCTGGTGGAGGCTGTGGCAGTTGTGGTCCATTAGTCCATGGTCTGATCTTTCCCTGTGTCTTTGGTTTTCTTCATTCTCCCTTGCTCCAGACGGGGTGGGACTAGTGGAATATTTTAGATGGCCACTCACAGCTTTTAAGACCCCAGACACTGCTCACCAAAATAGGAGGTAGAACATTTTCTTTATAAACTATGTTATGCCAGTTGAGCTAGATGTCCCTCGAGACCATGATCCTCAGCCCTCAGCCCAGTAATTTGGTCCGTTAGGGAGTTTGGATATGTCTGTGAAGCTTCAGTGACCTTCCCTTGGTCAAGTTGTGTTGACTTTCCCAGAACTGTGTACTATCTTATCCTTCACCATCATCTTTTTGCTTTTGTAAATAAAGCTGCAATGAACATGGATGTCCATATGTCTGTGCATATGTCTATTCATGTTATGGCTCTTATTTCTTTAAGATGTATTCCTAGGAGTGGGATTTCTGGATTGTACGGTGTTTATATTTTTAGCTTTATAAGGAAGTGCCATATCATTTTCCAAAATGGTTGTACCATTTTATATTTGCACCAGCAGTGCATAACATTTCCAGTTTCCCCATAGCCTCTCCAACATTTGTTATTTTCTTTTTGCCAGTAATGTTGGGGTGAGATAATTTCTCATTGTAGTTTTGATTTGCATTTCTTTAATGGCTAGTGATTGCAAGCATTTCCTCATGTGTCTGTTGCTGCCTGAATGTTTTCTTTGGTGAAGCGTCTGTTCATATCCTTTGCCCATTTTTTAATTGGATTATTTGTCTTTTTGTTGTAGAGGTGTTAGATTTTCTGTAGATTTTAAAGATTAGAGCTTTGTCTGATTTATAATAGCTAAAAATTTTTCCCCAGTCTGTAGGTTCTCTTTTTACTCTTTTGGAGAAGTCTTTTGATGAGCATAATTGTTTAATTTTTAGAAGATCCCAGTTATCTAGCTTATCTTCTGGTTTTTGTGTATTGTTAGTTATGGTTTGTATCCTATTTATGCCATGTATTAGAGCCTCTAGCATTGAGTCTGTTTTTTCTTTTATGATCTTTATAGTTTTTGGGTTTTTTATTTAGGTCTGTGATGCATTTTGAATTAGTTTTTTGTGTATGGTGTGAGGCATGGGTCCTACTTCTTTTTTTTTTTTTTTTTTTTACAGATGGACATCCAGTTTTGCCAGCACCATTTGTTAAAAAGGCTGTCTTTCCCCATTTAATTGATGTTAGGCCTTTGTCGAAGATCAGGCGACTGTAGGTGGATGGATTTACATCTGAGTTCTCAATTCTGTTCCATTGGTCAGTGTATCTGTTGTTGTACCAGTACCAGGATGTTTTGACTACTGTAGCTGTATAGTAGGTTCTGAGGTCAGGTAGTGTGAGTCCTCCTACTTTATTCTTCTTCAGTAGTGCTTTACTTATCCGGGGCCTCTTCCCTTTCCATATAAAGTTAATGATAAGTTTTTCCATCTCTTTGAAGAGTGTTGTTGGTATTTGGATCGGGATTACATTGTATTTGTAAATTCCTTTGGGAAGAATTGTCATTTTCACAATGTTCAATCTACCTGTCCATGAGCGTGGCATGTTTTTCCATTTATGTAGATCTCTTTTGGTTTCTTGCAGCAGTACTTTGTACTTTCTTTGTATAGATCTTTTACATTCCCGGTTAGATTTATCCCTAAGTATTTTATTTTTTTAGGGGCTATTATAAACGGTTCCTGATCATATGCTAGCATGTACTGAAGGAAGAAGTCCAAGCTGCACTGAACGCATTGGTGAAAACAAGGGTCCAGGAATTGAGGGAATATCAATTGAGATGTTTCGAACAAACAAATGCAGCACTGGAAGTACTCACTTATCTATGCCAAGAAATTGGAAGACAGCTACCTGGTCAACTGACTGGAAGAGATCCATATTTATGCGTGTTCCCAAGAAAGATGATCTAACCAAATGCAGAAATTATCAAACAGTATCATTACTATCACATGCAAGCAAAATTTTGCTGAAGATCATTTGAAAGTGGCCACAGCAGTATGTCAACAGGAAACTGCTAGAAATACAGGCCAGATTCAGAAGAGGGCATGGGAGCAGCGATATCATTGCTGATGTCAGATGGATCCTGGCTGAAAGCAAAGAATAACAGAAGTATGTTTACCTGTCTTTTTTTGACTATGAAAAGGCATTCAACTGTGTGGATGATAACAAATTATGGATAACATTGTGAAGAATGGGAATTCCAGAGCACTTAATTGTGCTTATGAGGAACCTGTACATAGATCAAGAGGCAGTTGTTTGGACAGAACAAGGGGATACTGCCTGGTTTAAAGTAGGAAAGGCGTCTGTCAGGCTTGAATCTTTTCGCCGTACCTATTCAATCTATGCTGAGCAAATAATCTGAGAAGCTGGACAGTATGAAGAAGAATAGGGCATCAGGTTTGGAGGAAGACTCATTAACAACCTGCGTTAGGCAGATGACACAACCTTGCTTGCTGAAAGTGAAGAGGACTTGAAGCACTTACTGATGAAGACCAAAGACCGTACATAGCCTTCAGTATGGATTACACCTCAACATAAAGAAAACAAAATCCTCACAACTGGACCAATGAATGATATGATAAATGGAGAAAAGATTGAAGTTGTCAAGGATTTCATTTTACTTGGATCCACAATCAACACCCATGGAAGTAGCAATCAAGAAATCAAAAGACACATTGCATTGGGCAAATCTGCTGCAAAGAACCTCTTTAGAGTGGTAAAAAGCAAAGATGTCACCTTGAAGACTAAGATGTGCCTGACCCAAGCCATGGTGTTTTCAGTCGCGTCTTATGCATGCGAAAGCTGGACAATGAGTAAGGAAGACTGAAGAATAGTTGATGCCTTTGAAGTGCGGTGTTGGCAGAGAATATTGAATATATCATGGACTGCCAAAAAGAACCAACAAGTCCGTCCTGGAAGAAGTACAACTGGAATGTTCCTTAGAAGCAAGGATGGCAAGACTGCGTCTTACATTCTTTGGACCTGTTGTCAGGAGGATCAGTCCCTGGAAAAGTACATCATGCTTGGTAAAGTAGAGGGTCAGTGGAAAAGAGGAAGACCCTCGATGAGATGGATTGACACAGTGGCCGCAACAATGGACTCAAGCATAACAATGATTGTGAGGATGGCGCCGGACCGGGCAGGGTTTCGTTCTGTGGTACTTAGGATCGATATGAGTGGGAACTGACATGACAGCACCTACCAGCAATTAAATATACCACATCCTATTATTATCCCGTCTTGGACCTAGTGAATCAGAATCTTGTTAGTCCAGAAATTTACATTTTTAACAAGCCCCTGTAGGTGATTTTCATGCACAGTAAAGAACCACTGCTGCTGTTCAAAAGGAGTCACAATGATAGCATATTTTGCTAAGCACATCCATTCAGAGATCTTGAGGTTTCTGTATTGGAAACAAAGGATAAACATTATTGGGGCCATTATCACATCTTTTTCATCTGCAAACTAATGAAGATGTTGTTATTGTTGTGAGCTGTCAGGTCGATTCTGACTCATAGCAACCCTATAGGAAAGAGTAGAGTTGCCACTGTAGAGTTTACAAGACTGTAAGTCTTTATGGAAATAGACTGCTATGTCTTTCTCCCTCGGAGTGGCTGCTGGGTTCAAACCGCCAATCTTTCAGTTAACAGCTTACTGCTTAACCACTGCCCCACCTGAGCTCTTTATTAAAGATGTTGTCGATTACTGCTGCCGAGCGAGTTCCAACTCATAGTGACCTTATGCACAACAGAACGAAACACTGCCTGGTCCTGAGTCATCCTCACAATTGTTGCTATTCTTGAGCCCAATGTTGCAGCCACTGTATCAGTCCATCTCTTTGAGGATATTACTGCCTTTTGCTGACCCTCTGCTTTACCAAGCATGATATCCTTTTCCAGGGATTGATCCCTCCTGACGACATGTCCAAAGTACGTGAGACGAAATCTCGCCATCCTTGCTTATAATGAGCATTCTGACAGTACTTCTTCCAAGACGGATTTGTTCTTTCTTTTGGCAGTCCATGGTACATTCAATCTTCTTCGCCAACACCATAATTCAAGGGCATCAATTCTTCTTTAGTCTCCCTTATTCATTGTCCAGCTTTCATATGCAGATGAGATGACTGACAGTGTGGCTCAGGTACACATTAATCCTCAATGTGACTTCTTTGCTTTTTAACACTTTAAGAGGTCTTTTGCAGCAGACTTGCCCAATGCAATTCTTCGTTTGATTTCTTGGCTGCTGCTTTTACGGGCATTGATTGTGGATCCAAGTAAAATGAAATCCTTGACAACCTCAGTCTTTTCTCTGTTAATCATGATGTTGCTTATTGGTCCAGTTGTGAGGATTTTTGTTTTCTTTATGTTAAAGTGTAATCCATACTGAAGGCTGTAGTCTTTGATCTTCATCAGTAAGTGCTTCAAGTCCTCTTCACTTTCAGCAAGGAAGGTTGTGTCATCTGCCTAACACAGGTTGTTAATGAATCTTCCTCCAATCCTGATGCCGCATTCTTCTTCATTTAGCCCAGCCTCTTAGATTATTTGTTCAGCGTACGGATTGGATAAGTATGGTGAAAAGATACAACCCTAATACGCACTTTCCTTACTTTAAACCACGCGGTGTCCCCTTGCTCTGTACGAATGACTGCCTCTTCACCTATGTACAGGTTCCTCACGAGCACAGTTAAGTGTTCTGTAATTCCTGTTCTTCACATTGTTATCCATAACTTGTTATGATCCACGCAGTCTAATTCCTTTGCATGGTCAATAAAACACAGGTAAACGTCCTTCTGGCATTTTCTTTTCAGCCAGTATCCATCTGACATCAGCAATGATATCCCTGCTTCCATGTCCTCTTCTGAATCTGGCTTGAATTTCTGGCAGTTTTCTGTTGATATACTGCTGCAGGTACTTTTGAATGATCTTCATCAAAATTCTGTTTGCATGTGATATTAATGATATTGTTTGATAATTTCTGCATTCGGTTGGAGCACCTTTCTTGGGAATATGCATAAATATGGATCTCTTCCAGTCAGTTGGCCAGGTCGCTGTCTCCAAATTTCTTGGCATAGATGGGTGAGCATTTCTAGAACTGAATTTGTTTGTTGAAACATCTCAGTTGATATTCCGTCTATTCTTGTAGCCTTGTTTTCACCAGTGCCTTCAGTGCAGCTTGGACTTCTTCCTTCTGTGCCATACGTTCCTGATCATATGCTACCTCTTGAAATGTTTGAACATCAACCAATTCTTTTTGGTATAATGACTATGTATTCCCTCCATCTTCTTTTGATGGTTCCTTTGTCATTTAATATTCTTCGCATAGAATCCTTCACTATTGCAACTCAAGGCTTGAGTTTTTTCTTCAGTTCTTTCAGCTTGAGAAATGGCGAGTGTGTTCTTCCCTTTTGGTTTTCTATCTCCAGCCCTTTGTACATGCCATTATAATACTTTACTTTGTCTGCTTGAGCTGTCCTTTGAAGCCTTTTATTCAGTTCTTTTACTTCATCAGGCAGAAGGACCCAGCAGTCTACTGAAAAGAATTAGCCCGTGAAAACCTTATGAGTAGCAGTGGCATATTTAACAGGCTGATATTAAAGCAGGTGGGCTGTTTATCGTAATTTGAAAAAGCAGGATAAGCACCACAGCATTTTCAGCCTGTGCCTAGGGTTTAGTCTTCTCAAAGTCTTTTTGCCGTCTTCATTTTGTCAAACATGGAGCGTTCAGTGTCTCACAGGCCTGTTTTGGAGCTTATTTTGAATTGGCTTATTAAATTCTACACCTAGCTTTTCAAAGACAAGAACCAATTTTTACTGCTTTATCTCGTTTTAGTGAAGCAAAGTGCAGTAACATTAGGAATTTTATGAAAAAGAAAAAGGAAATGTTGAAGGGTTTAAAACTTCATTTCTGCTTTTATGCAAAATAGTTCCCTATAAAACTAAGTATATTCACTTATGCCATTATTCACACTTACCCTTTTTCCTCTGATCCATAAAAATTACCACAATACAAAATACAAAAATACAACTGTTGAAAGCAGTAGGGAAGTAATCCCAGTTTGTCAGTAGCTGATTATTTTTTATCACGATTTCCTATAGAAGGAGAAGAGGGATATAGCACGTCATTAAAATTCCAGAAAAGAGATTAACATTGTGTGTATGAAATTGTGCTATCCACATTTATTTGTATATTTCATAGGTTTATGTAGCCTCAGAGTTATGCAGAAGTTTTTTTTTCCTCTAATCTTAGCTTACCACAAGTTCATGATAAAAACAAGTTTACATGTGATAGCCAAAATTTATCTTTTGTACCAGCCACCGCGTAATGGAAAGCGTTTGCTTGTTTCAAACAAGAACACATGGCCTGTGTATAACTTTTCAGAACTTAACCTATTTATAGGAGCCTGATTATAAGAGAAAGTTCTGTAGAAGTGTTCCTCCCAAGTAGTTCTTTTTCAAATTATTATTTTTTTTTAATAAATGTTTTTTAAGGTATTTTACTAGCCCTTAAAGATATTTTACTACAATTAGAAATGGTTAATACTCATATTTGGAGCCAAATTATTTCCCAGAGGAACATATCTTCAAGTTCATAGTGTAATCAGTGAAAACACAGGATTCAATGCATGCATCCACCCATTTACCCACTCATCTGGCAAATATTTACTGAGCACCTCTATGGTTCGGGTAGTCTTTTGTACACTGGAGATGCAGCAGCGAACAACAAACAACAGTAACAACAACAACAACAAAAAACTATGTCCTCCTGGATTTACGACATAGCAGAGAATATTTTAGATAGTAATAAATAATAATAATAAAAAAAAGAAGCCGGATAGGAGACAGGAATTGTTTTGGGGAGGCAATGAAGTTTTAGATTGAGTGGCCCAGAATGGCCTCATTGAAAAGGTGACATTGAATGGACACCCAAGAGCAATAGACTGAAGGTGGAAAAGGGTGAGAGCAGGGAGGCGGTTTAGGAGGTTTTTCCTTAATCCATATAGATGATGGTGGCTTGGGTCAGAGTGGGAGTTGTGGAGGTGGAGAGAAATAGTTGGATATTGGATGGAAAATGCGATAGAATTTAATTACACGTCTAGTTTAAAATTCAAGTATTCAGTTAATAAATTAAAGAATAATTCTTTCAACCATAGAAAAGTTGTTGTTGTTGTTAGGTGCCATCAGGTTGGTTCTGACTCATAGCTACCCTGCGCACAACAGAATGAAACAATGCCGGGTCCTGTGCCATCCTCACAATTGTTGTTAAGCTAGAGCCTATTGTTGCAGCCACTGTGTCAATCCATCTCATTGAAATTCTTCCACTTTTTGACCGACCCTCTACTTTACCGAGCATGATGTCTTTGTCCAGGGACTAGCCCCTCCTGATAACATGTCCAAAGCATGTGAGATGAAGTCTTGCCATCCTTGCTTCTAAGGAGCATTCTGTCTGTACGTCTTCCAGGACAGATTTGTTTGTTCTTTTGGCAATCCATGGTACATTCAGTATTCTTCACCAACACAATAATTCAAGGGCGTCAATTCTTCTATCTTCTTTGGCCTGCACATGAGGTGATTGAAAACACCATGGCTTTGGTTAGGCGTATCTTAGTCCTCGAAGTGACGTGTTTGCTTTTTAACACTTTAAAGAGATCTTTTGCCAAGGATTTGGCCAGTGCAATGCATTGTTTGATTTCTTGACTGCCTCTTGCATGGGTGTTGATTGTGGATCCAAGTAAAATAAAATCCTCGATAACATTAGTATTTTCTCTGTTTATCATAATGTTGCTTATTGGTCCAGTTGTAAGGATTTTTGTTTTCTGAAGCCTGTAGTCTTTGATCTTCATCAACTAAGCACTTCAAGTCCTCTTCACTTTCAGTAAGCAAGGTTATGTCATCTACATATTGCAGGTTGTTAATGAGTCTTCCTCCAATCATGATGCTGCATTCTCTGTATAGTCCAGCTTCTCAGATTATTTGCTCAGGATACAGATTGAATGAGTGTGGTGAAAGGAAACAACCCTGATGCTCACCTTTTTTGATTTTAAACCATGCAAGATCCACTTTTTCTGTTAGAACGACTGCCTCTTGGTCTATGTATAGGTTCCTCATAAGCACAATTAAGTGTTCCAGAATTCCCATTCTTCGTAATGTTATCCATAATTTGTTATGATCCACACAGTTGAATACCTTTGCATAATCGGTAAAATACAGGTAAACATCTCCCTGGTATTCGCTGCTTTCAGGCAGAATCCATTTTACATCAATAATGATATCTCTTGTTCCATGTCCTCTTCTCAATCAGGCTTGAATTTCTCACAGTTCCCTGTTGAGGTACTGCTGCAGCCACTTTTGAATGATCTTCAGGAAAATTTTGTTTGTGTTTGATATTAATGAAATTTTTCAATAACTTCTGCATTCTGTTGAATCACATTTCTTTGGAATGGGCACAAATATGGATCTTTTCCAGTCAGTTGGCCAGGTAGCTGTCTTCGAAATTTCTTCGCATAGACCGGAGTGAGCTCTTACAGCACTGCATCTGTTTGTTGAAACATCTCAATTGGTATTCCATCGATTTCTGGAGCCTTGTTTTTCGCCCGTGCCTTCAGTGACATGGGTTCTTGATCATATGCTACCTCCTGAAATGTTGAATGTCAACCAGTTCTTTTTGATACAGTGACTTCTGTGTATTCCTTCTTCTTTTGATGCTTGCTGCATCGTTTAATATTTTCACATAGAATCCTTTAATATTGCAACTCGAGGCTTGAATTTTCTCCTCAGTTCTTTCAGCTTAAGAGATCCCGAGCATGTTCTTCCTTTCTGGTTTTCTATCTCCAGGTGTTTGCACATTTCATTATAATACTTTGCCTTTACGAGCCAAATTTTGAAATCTCTTCAGCTCTTTTACTTTAGCATTTTCCCTTTTGCTGTAGCTACTGTGCATTCAAGAGCAAGTTTCAGAGTCTCTTCGGACATCTATGTTGGTCTTTTCTCTCTTTCCTGTCTTTTAAATGACCTTTTGCTTTCTTCTTGTATGATGTCCTTGATGTCATTCTACAATTTGCCTGGTCTTCAGTTAGTAGTGTTCAGTGTGTTAAATCTATTCTTGAGATGGTCTCTAAATTCCAGTGGTGTATACTGAAGGTCATACTTTGGCTCTCGTGGAGTTGTTCTAGTTTTCTTTGGCTTCACCTTGAACTTGCATATGAGCAATTGATAGTTGTTCTTCAGTCTGCCCCTGGCCTTTTTTTGGGTGATAGTATTTAGTTTTTCCATCATCTCTTTCCACAGATGTAGTCGATTTGATTCCTGTGTTTTCCATCTAGGGAGGCCCACTTGTATGGTTGTCATTTATGTCGTTGAAAAAGACATTTGCAATGAAGAAGTTGTTGATCTTGCAAAACTCTATCATGCAATCGCTCTTTTTTTTTTTTTTTTGTCACCAAGGCCATATTTTTCCAAGTACTCTTCCTTCATCTTTATTTCCAACTTTCACATTCCAATCACCAGTAATTATCAATGCATCTTTATTGCATGTTTGATCAATTTCAGACTGCAGAAGTTGGTAAAAATCTTCAGCTTCCTCATCTTTGTCATTAATGGTTGGTGTGTAAATTTGAATAATAGCCATATTATCTGGTCTTCCTTGTAGGCATATGGATATCATCCTATCACGGACAGCGTTGTACTTCAGGATAGATCTTGAAATGTTCTTTATCATGATGAATGCAATGCCAGTCCTCTTCAATTTATCATTCCCGGCATAGTATGTCATATGATTGTCCAATTCATAATGGTCAATACCAGCCCATTTCAGCTCACTAATACCTAACATATCAATGTTTATCCATTCCATTTCAATTTTGATGACTTCCAATTTTCCTAGATTCATACTTTGTACATTCCATGTTCCCACTATTAATGTATGTTTGCAACTCTTTCTTCTCATTTTGAGTCGTGCCACATTAGCAAATGAAGGTCCTGAAAGCTTGACTCATTCCATTTCATAAGGTTGACTCTACTTTGAGGTGGCAGCTCTTCCTCAGTCTTCTTTTGAGAGCTTTCCAAAAGCTCGTCTTCTGGCATATTATCAGACAATGTTCTGCTGCTATTCCTGAGGTCTTCACTAGTTATTTTTTTCAGAAGTAGATTACCAGGTCCTTCTTCTAGTCTGTCTTGGTCTGGGAGCTCGGCTGAAACCTTTCCATTGTGAGTGATACTGTTGCTATTTGAAATAGTGATGGCATAGCTTCCAGCATCACAGCAACACATAAGCCACCACAGTATGACAAACTGACAGATGTGTAGAGTTGGAAAAGTCAGGGAGATGTATATGAGACAAGTTTTTTTTTTAATACTATATAAAAAAGAACTGTCAAGGCAATTAAAATATTTGTTGATGAATAGACTGCTTGATCTATCTACCTGTCTACCTGTCTACCTATCTGTCTATCTGTCTGTCTGTCTATCTAATATAGACCTCAGTTATAGGACTTATTGAATAAATTTTTATTTATTGTAAAATATCTAATTAAAAGTTTAATGTCTTATATCTTCTAACACTTGTAGTTAAAATATTTTCTAAAGTCTATTTGTTGGAAAAAATATAGGCTATTGTTTAACTGAAGATGAAAAAATAGTAAAAAAATTAGGCTGATTATATTCTTTTAAATGGAAGAAATATGAAAGACATTTTTATTTCTTTGTTGTAATGTGTAATTATGTGGAGAGCTGAATAATTTTTCTGACATACATCAGTAGAGGGCAGCAAAGTTTCACATAGTACGTTTGTTAGGCTCATAGGAAGCTTTGCTAAGGAAATTTTTTTTTCTCTTCAGACATGTGTTCTTGCTTGCCTTTTAATGAATTGCTTTGGTAATATCATATAGGAATATGCTTAAAAACCCTGTGACTTTGGTTCAGATATTTAGCCAACTGTTCCTTTAGGTGTTGTAGATCCTTTCTTAATGAGAACATGTATTTCTTTCTTTCTGTAATTTAGGGTGTACCAGGGCCTGGAAGATATGACATTAAAAGTCAGTTTCAGAAGACAAAAAGTATGATATCAAGTGTAAATGAGCAATCCCCTGCTTTTCTTTCTCAATCCCAGGTAATGGCCTATAGGCATTTTCATATACAGATTCTAATAGGTATAATATGAAGCCAGCAAAAAATCCAGTGGTGTTTAGGGAGATTACAAAAATAAAAGTAGCATTTAAGCAAATTGGAAATACGCACAGCCTGGGGAAATCATATTGCCAAAAAATGTGGGTAAAATGAAATAAAATAAGATCAGAATGTTAATAATAATACACAAAGATGAGTAATAGAATTGAAACTATCAACTAAACACTTTCTAAAAACAAATTTGCATATGTGAAAGTTCAGTTTATCTTATAAGAACTGTCTATTTTAGTCTGAGTTTTCAAATATACCTGCCAAATGCAGGTGCGAAGTGTTAGCATGAAACCTAAGAGGACATGTGTATCTTTCAGAGAAAGTTCTGAAGATGTTCTGTGGAGCCTTGTTTTAGGTCATATTTATAACTGCCAGTGGGACTCTCATCAATAATGCTATTAGTGATACTATTTCAGAGAAGCCATTTCACATTCTCCAAGACATATTCTCAGGGGACTTGATGGTATCTAAGATGTTTCTAAGGCAAGACAATTAAAATACTAGCAAATCTTTATAAGGCATAGCAGTCTCCAGATCAAAGTAGTTGTAATGTTTATCCACCTGTACTATGTATAGCTCTGATTATCTTATTTAACTTAGGAAGGTTATATAGGTAATGACTTTGGTTCGATTGTACTTAAGAGCCATCAACTTGGAGACAAGTAGATAAATTGAAAAGTAGATAAATTGCAGGTATGTTTTAGAGATATAATTAATTATTTTTTTAATGAGTTAGATAAGGTGTTGAGGGACCAGGAGGATCAAGAATGAACACCAGGTTTCTTTGTTAAGCAACCTGATGCATTCATAGTACTACACAAGACTGATGTGTGAAGGCAGGATATTGTGTGTATTTTTTTTTTTAAGTATAACTTTTACAACAAGAACTATGGTAATTGTTATTTCTGTTCATCTTATATATAGTCCTAATTTGGTATCATTTAGCACCAATTAGAATATTTTAAATGTACTTTCAGAAATGGAAGAGAATGTAATCTCAATTTGTTCAAAAGAATGATGGAGAAAAGAATAATAGTTTGGAGGAGAAAGATGGAGGAGTTAAAACCAAACAGGACTGCCTTCTAGGGATCGTGTTAGTGCTTAGTTGAATATGAACAGGCACATCTATGATGATGAAAGAAAAAACGATTAAGACAGGTAGAAAGATGAACTTAGAACACAGAATTTCTGGTATATAGTAATAAAGACAGATTATGTTCTAGAGTACTTATTTTAGTCACTGATTTACGGAGTTATCTGGTTTTTTTTTTTTTTTTTTCTTTCTGGTATTTTATCTAAATGTACTAAATTTCCTTATGTCTTCAACTATTAATTTTTAAAACATAAATTTTTCTTTGTCAGAATAGTTTGTTCCCTGGCTGGCCATCAGAAACACCTGGGGAACTTTAAAACATTCTGATACCCAGATGTCAACCTGTTCTTCTCTCTTCCCTCCCAGAGATTGATTCAGTTTGTTCAGAATCAGGCCCAGGCATCAGTGTTTGTGTTTTTTAACTGTTCAAGTGATTCTAATATGTAACTAGGGTTGAAATTAACATTTTTTAAAACATTGTACTCAGCATCTAATTAATAAGGTAATATTTAGGAAGAAGATTAGAGAATTCTTTTTGGTTTTTCCAGTAATAAATTGCTTTGGTAGTGTTAAGATCTATGTACTTTACAAAATGCAAAAGAACATATAATATACTCCCTTTTGTATAAGAAATAAGGGAAAATAAGAAAACATACACCTAACTACTTATCAAAAATAAACCAGAAAATAATGAAGTTGGTCACCTACAGTGGATGATGGGAAATTGAGCTGGAAACACTGATATGCTGCAGCTCACCGGTACTTGCTTGCAAGAGCCAATTGTTAACTTTTCAGGATTTTGCAAGTTATGTTGATGTTATGTTGGTAGTGTGAAATTAGCCTCCATGTTGGATATATTTACACCATGAAAATCAGCAAATGTTACAAACCAGGACTTTTTTTCCCCAGAGACATTGTATACCATTGGGAAGAAGGGAGTATATATGTTGTCTTTTGGAAGCCTGTCAGTGTTCTATATATTCAAAACGTAAAATTCAATCAATAAGAATGGGAAGTATTTAAAACAAAACAAAACAAAACACCCAAAAGTGAAAGAAGATGGAAATAACTGAGTAATTGTGTCTTGAATGAATATCCTTAACCACATTGGATAGAAAAAAAAGAATTCAGATTACCCCAGTAACACCCCATTTGACTATATACCTATAGTCTTGGATGGGATGGGGGGTGCGGATACCAAGTGCAAGTTTGAAAACAAATTCTGAATTCTTTTTAGTAAGCTGGTATGTTGTAATGGTATGGGAGCATTAATTATGAGAGTATTTCAGATATATGTTTAAGCAAAATAACTAATACTAGGAGCCAAAGTTTTCACTGTAGAAAAAACGTACATATAAATATGGATTGAGGGAGGCTCCAAAGTACCCCGTGTGGGTAGATCTGAATTGAAGTTGAAATCATGATTTTTAAGGTATACATGTATGTGTAAATGTATGTATATATATATTTCCTAGCTCTGTCTGCTGAAAGGGTCAAGAAACAGACACCCTAGTAGCAAGAAACGTATCTTGTGCCTAGATCTTGGCCTTTAATTTCATTCCCTAATAAAAAAGACAGGGTTTCTCAGAGAAATACCTGATTCCAGGGCTGGGCAGAATAAGTACAAAATGAGCCCGCAACATCTTGTTATACCAGAAAGTAAAGAAGTACTAAAAAAAAATGTAGGGCATATTATAGGGACCTAGGAGACAACTTGGAGCCCCCTAACTCCAACTTGCAAAATTTGGGTCAAAATAATTAAGTACAGAAATGAATTATAAATTATTAAAATTAGCATTTATGAGTCCATATTTTAATAAATAGACAGGATGATAGAAAGATAGGCAGGCAGGCAGGCAGGCAGACGGACAGACTCAGACAGAGAGGTAGATAAAGAAAGATATAATTGGGAGAGAAGGGAGGGCCCTTGTTTAGAGTACAGTGCAGAGTGTTGGCTGGTAAATGTAGAAGGAGTATTGGATTTGATTAAAATGAATGTTACCAGTAAGGGACAAAGGACTTCGTGTTACTCCAGATGTGATACCCGTAGAAAATCACATCATCAGCTATTTAGTATTCTGTTTGGGAATGCATAGTATGAATGTAATTATGAGGAAGCATCCAGAAACCCCTAAAAAGAGAGGTTCTACTATATAAAAGGAAAGTGGTGTTGCCGCATCCTTCCAATGTGTCAGTCATAAAACGCAACAGAAGGCTGTGGAAATGTTCCTAGATAAAAAGGAAGCTAATGGAAACCCTGGTGGTGTAGTGGTTAAGAGCTATGGCTGCAAACCAAAAGGTTGGCAGTTTGAATCCACCAGGCGCTCCTTGGAAACTCTATGGGGCAGTTCTGCCGTTTCCTAGAGGGTCGACTTGATGGCAATGGGTTTGGTTTTTGTTTTTTTTCAAAGTTACATAATAACTAAATATAATACCTGATCCTAAACTAAATTATATACTGGAGAGAAAAAATGCAATAGGGACACTGTTAGACTGACTTACAGATTTGGAATATGAATGGCAGATTAGATAAATGCATTCTATCAATAATACATTTACTGAAATGGATGAGTGTATTGTGATTATGTAAGAAAATATCCCTATTTTTAGGAAATACAGGACATATTAGGGAGTATATGGGGTAACGGGTTATGACGTATGTAATGTTCCATTGAGTGGTTCTATATGTATGTGTGGAAATACTGGTGGCGTAGTAGATAAGAGCTACAGCTGCTAACCAAAAGGTCCTCAGTTCAAATCCATCAGGCACCCCTTGGAAACTCTATGGGGCAGTTCTACTCTGTCCTATAGGATCGCTATGAGTTGGAATTGACTCGACTGCAATAGGTTTTTGGTATATGTATGTGTACTTGTGTGTGTGTGTGTGTGTATAGAGACAGAGAGAGGGAGAGACAGACAAAGACAGAAACAGAGAGTAGGCAAATAAAAAAGCAAATAGGGTAACATGTTAATAATAGGTGAATCTTGATAAAGATTATGCATATATTTTCTGTGTTATTTTTGTTCATGCAACTTTTATATAAGTTTGAAACTGTTTCCAAATAAAAAGATAAAGAATAAGATTATCAAATGCTATATTTCCTAAGAGTTCATATTTTCTCACTCTATATATACATATGATACTATTTAATACTAATATGTTTGTGTAATGTAATTGGATTTCTAAACTACATGATTATAAGATTTTAGATTTATTAAGGTATTTAACAATATTGGTGAGTTAATTGAATACATATATTAAGGAACCTTGTCAACTCATGTAATTTTATTACATAAAAGAAACTATCTTAGATCATATAATTTTTAACTTAATATCTTGTAGAATATTTTAAACATAAAAATTGTCCATATGTTATCAACAAGAAGCTCATGTTGTGATGATTTTTTTTCTGCAGGTAATGTACATAATGCATTGCTGTATTAATATATAGGTGATTTTACTAAAAGCTATTTATTTTATGGTTTGATGGGTATAAATATTAATTCATTTACCACATTGAGACGTAAATTAAACTCCAGATGTTATATTACTAAGAAGACAGCTTTTAGCTTTCCTCTGTTCTTCGCTAGAGATTTGTACCTATGAAATCAATCACACCAGCTCCTGGCACATATAATGAACCTCGAACAGCTCTCAAGTCCTTGAAGAAAACTTTAGGACTGAAAAAATCTGCATTTGGTCAAAGTGCTGCTCGATTCACACAGGAATCCAGGACAGAGGAAATGCCAGGTTAGCAATTAATCCATATATTTCTACTGTTGAGCTTTATTAACTTAATATTCTTAAGATGGATGCATCAGAGAGTGCAATTTCTTTTGTCGTTGCTGTTATTCTATATAGTTAGTGTTGTCATTTTAAACCAACAGATTTTTTTTTTTTTTAGCATTGACTATGCACTAAACATTTATTGTTAGGTGCTGTTGAGTTGGTTCTGACTCATTGTGACCCCATGTACAACAGAACGAAATGCTACCCAGTTCTGCGCCATCTTCACAATCGTTGCTGTTTGAGCTTGTTGTTGCAGCCACTGTGTCAGTCCATCCCATTCAGGGTCTTCCTTTTTTTCGCTAACTTTTTACACTACCAAGCATGATGTGCTTTTCCAGGGACTGATCCTTCCTGATAATATGTCTAAAGTACATGAGATGAAGATTTGTCATGCTCGTTTCTAAGGAGCATTCTGGCTGTACTTCTTCCAAGACAGATTGGTTCCAAAGTCCGTGGTATATTCAGTATTCTTCTCCAGCACCCTAATTCAAAGGCATCAATTCTTCTTTGGTCTTCCTTATTGATTGTCCAGCTTGCATACATATGAGAAGATTCAAAATACCATGGCTTGGGTCAGGCATACCTTAGTCTTCAAAGTGACATCTTTGCTTTTTAACACTTTAAAGAGGTCTTTTATAGCAGATTTGCTCAATGCAATATGTCGTTGATTTCTTGACTGGTGCTTCCATGGGTGTTGATTGTGGACCTAAGTAAAATGAAATCCTTGACAACTTCAATATTTTCTCTGTTTATCACTAAACATAGACAGATAAAAATAATTTACAATTTTAGTAAGATTTCAGTTTAATATGTCATGCATTTTAATTGTAGCTTTCTGCTGTTTTCCTTCTGCTATTCCTAAGGTTTTCGCAGACCAATTCTTTCAGAAGCAGACTACCAGGTCCTTTTTCCTAGTCTGTCTTAGTGTGGAAGCTCTGCTGAAATCAGTCCACCTTGCCCTACTGGTATTTGAAATATCGGTGGCATAGCTTTCAGCATCACGGCAACATGCAAGCCACCGCCGTATAGCAAACTGACAGACGCATCACAGATGCAAATCTGCTGCAAAACACCTCTTTAAAGTGTTAAAAACCAAATATGTCACTTTGAGGACTAAGGTGTGCCTGACTCAAGGCATGGTATTTTCAGTTGCCTCCTCTTCAGTGATAGTCTTTGCTGGCTTATTTTGTTGCTTTGAGTGGGGCATCCTTGTTTCTCTGTATGTCTTGTGACATTTTTTTCTTTTTTTTTTTTGTTGAAAATGGGACATTTGAATGATACAATACAGTAGTTTTAGAACTTAGGTTCTCCAGCTTTCTCAGAGTTTGCTAGTTTTCTTTTTTATTTCTTCCTTTCTCTCTCTCTTTTTTATCCTTTCCTCTCTTTATTGGTTAAGGTTTGGTAGTTAGTGACTTTTTCAAACTATTTTTTTACAAAAATAAGTAGTGGAAAAACCACTGGAGAAAAAACCTCTTGGCATCTTTGCAGACTGGCTCTAGCTGTGAAAATCCTTAAGCAGCCTTACATTGAGCTGGGAGATCCACCCAAGGAGAAAATGTAGGATTACCTCTGATGTTTTCTGGATGTGTATGTTGCTCTGGACATGCTTGTGACTCTGAATTAAACACACTTAGGTGTCTTTAAAGGAGCCCTGGTGGTGCAACAGTTAAGTGCTTAGCTGCTAACCCAATGGTATGTGGTTCAAACCTACCATCCGCTCTGCAGGAGAGAAGATCTGGCTCCTGTAAAGATTACAGTTTAGGAAACCCTATGGAGCATTACTACTCTGTCCTATAGGGTTGCTGTGAGTTGGAATTGACTTGATGACACACAGCAACAACAGCAGGTGCCGTTAAGTGCCCCAATTTCCCAATGAAATTCACTCCCTGGCATTTTCGCCCTGGCATCTCTATCACCCTCCTTTGCCCCAGGCAGCCATGGGGTTCTTTGCTCACTTTAGAGTGAGTGCCCAATCTGTGTCTGACGTTCTTCCACCACAGCGACCTCCAAGATGGATAAAACAGAAATAAGCACTTTGTTTTTGTCCTTCGAGTAGTTACTCAACTGATTAAGGCAGGTAAACATCAGATCGCATTAATAAAATACTCTCTGCTCACCGAGAACTAGAGGCTCAGCCCCAAAGCTGGCAATGTAGCTGACACTTCTAGCCTGCTGCAATGGGGGTAGGGGTGGTGTTTAAACCAGCATCAAGAGAAAAGTCTCAAAGTCTTGTACCATTCTGCAAGTCTTTGCCTTGCTGCTGTCATCTCCCAGCTATTCACAAGCATTCCAACAAGGCGAGCAGTGCTGTTTTTCTGCTTATATTTTTACTTGCTCTGTGTGAGGAAGGGAACATTTGGAGCTTCTTACTCTGCCATCTTGATTCCAGTATTTGTCTTAATGTGAAGAAGAGATTTCTATACTTAGTTTTCCTCTTCAGGAATAAAGTATAAGAAAAGGATAATTAACCTACCTATTTATGTTTTATCATGATATTTTCTTATTTATTTAATAAAAATCAAGTGGTGGGTTTTACAATAGCTAATTGAAGGTGGCATAGTGGTTAAGAGTTCGGCTGCTAACCAAAAAGTTGGCAGTTTGAATCCACCAGGCGCTCCTTAGAAATCCTGTGGGGCAGTACTACGCTGTCCTGTGGAGTCGCTATGAGTTGGAATTGACTTGATGGCAACGGGTTTTTTTTTTTTTTTAATTAAAGGTGAGGCAGTTAATGTAATAGAAGCTTGAGTTATTTAATTAAAGTTTTCATATGGTCTGAAGGTTATTGGATATTTGTAGTATAGACTTACCACTTGGTAGCTATGGTTCTTAACCTTCCCTAATGATTAAATAAAGTAAAATTAATAAAAAGATGCCTAATTTCAATTTATCCAGATGATTAACAGCAAAGTTATATTACTACAGTAACTGCTAAGACTTGTGTAATGTCAGATATTTCAAAGAAGATATTTCTAATTGACTGAATTTTACATATTTTAATATTTTTATTGGTGCTCTTTCTAAAAAAACTACTTAGTGTAAAATTTCTCAGTTCAAAAGAAGTAATTAAAGGAATGTTTATTCTTAGTTTTGATATTCTTCATAATTTTAGGTCCTGGGTTTTATAATATCTTAAATAGCACTATAGTTGACAATGTTAAAAATATCTGCTTGGAGAAAAAAGGGAAAAGTGCTTTTGGATCTTCTGTTCCTCGAACATTTTTCCTGGTTCAGAAAGAAACTCTTATTACTCCTGGTCCTGCTGATTATCAGGTAATATGTGAATAGTAAAATAATATTTTAAAGCCTAATACCTAGTCCTTAGTGTGGTTCTTCAAATTACTTGTGATATATATGGCTCATTAGTATAAGTCATAATATTATTGAAATTATCTATATATGGTATCTTATGGTTTAAGACTAAAAATTAATTTGGTCCACAGCTGTTTTATAAATAAAATAAAATAAAATAAAATAAAATGGATCTCTCTTTTTTTTAAATGTCTTTGAAGATCTCATACCTACTTCTTTAAACACTTATCTTCACTTTAAGATTGCTTCACTATTTCGTGGGAGTGAATTTAGCTTCAGATGAGGTCTTCTTTAAGTTTTCTCTGATGCGTTACCATTTTTGTGGGGAAGTCTTACACATCTTTCATTAGATGCTTTTTGTCTTGTTTTTTTAAGTTCTATTGCGAATGGTGCCTTTTAATTTTTTTTGTTGTTAAGATTTCTGTTATTGTTACAAGGAAATATATCTTTTAGATTTGTTTCGCTAAGAGTCCATAATTCTTGTCAAATTTAACGATTAATTTTTACTGATTTATTATTAGTTTCTTCTGGATTTTCCACAAGCAAAATTATGTCATCTGTGAATAATGTCAACTTAGTCTCTTTTTTTCCCCTCAAATCATTTCACTTTCTATATATTTTTCTGGCCTTACTGCACTTACTACTCCTCGAAGTAGAGTCGACCTTAATAACATGGATGGAGTCAAGCTTTTGGGACTTTCATTTACTGATGTAACACGATTCAAAATGAGAAGAAACGGCTGTAGACATCCATTAATAATATGAATGTGGAATGTACGACAATGAATGTAGGAAAACTGGAACACATAAACATCAAAATCCAAAGCATTAGTGAGCTGAAATGGACTAGTATTGGCTACCTCGAATCAGACAATCATATGGTCTACCATGCCTAAAATGACATATTGAGGAGCAATGGCATCGTGTTCGTCGTCAAAAAGAACATTTCAAGACCTATTCTGAAGTACAATGCTGTCAGTGATAGGCTAATATCCATATGCCTACAAGGAAGACCAGTTAATACAACTGTTATTCACACTTATATACCAATTACTAAAGCCAAAGATGAAGAAATTAAAGAATTTTACTAACTTCTGCAGTCTGAAATTGATCAAACATGCAAACAAGATGCATTGATAATTACTGGAATTTGAAAGTTGGAAACAAAGAACAATGGTATTTGAAAATATGACTTTGGTTATAGAAAGGATGCCGGAGATCGCATCATAGAATTTTGCAAAACCAATGACTTTATTGCAAATATTATTTTTCACCAACTAACCTTGCTGTATCCTTATATCCTTGCAAATATTTTAAGGGGAAACAGGCCGTATGTTTTGAGGCTCCTCAAATCTGTAATTTTGTCATTTTGGCCCAACAAAACCACAATAAACTGGTTTTTCAGTTTCTCAGCCTTTTGCCAGGCCTAAACCCAGATTCATATCCTGTGTTGCCTGTTATCAAAAAATGCACAGGGGAAATGCAGCTGCAGATTGATAGCTCACCTCTCAGAAGTTCTAACCTCTCCAGAATTTGAGATGCTTTTATCTATGATTACAGCCTTGGGAACCCTGTGGGGCAGTTCTGCTCTGTCCTGTAGGGTCGCTATGAGTCAGAATTGATTTGATGGCAATGGATTTTTTTTTTTTTTTCGGTCTGTGATGCTTCCACAACTCTAAACTTTTAAACAAAGACTTTTATTTTATTTTATTTTTAATTTACTTCAGGCAGAAATGTGGTCTTCTGCAAACTACTCATTTCCTCTAAAGCCAAAGTCTTCCAATGAGTTATTCATTTCCTGGACTTGGTACTTTTTATGCTCTAAACAGTAAAAAATTACAAAATGCTTTAGAAATTCTCATGTTATAATTTTTATTATCACCTACATGGCTATAATAAAATTATTATAAAAGCAATTTTTTTTCAACTTCAGTAAATGTGCATAACAACCCTGTGAAATAGTGTTGGCTCAGATGCAATATACTTGAAGACTTTCATATTTTTACAAGATATGACTGTGATTGCCTGTTCTGCTTTGCAAGTGATAACATTTACTTACTTTCTTTTGCGTGGCTAAGTA
Organism: Elephas maximus indicus; assembly: GCF_024166365.1. Lineage (NCBI taxonomy): Eukaryota > Metazoa > Chordata > Mammalia > Proboscidea > Elephantidae > Elephas > Elephas maximus. The sequence continues at coordinate 55,714,309 of NC_064823.1, forward strand.
GGAATTATATCATGAGGAAAAGAGTGGAAAAGGGTCAGCTTCAGCACTTGGGGTAGAGAGGCTGATAGTTTCAAAGATACAGTATACGAATGATGAGTTTTTAGGAGATGAATGTTACCAAAAATATAAGCAAATATGGAGAGAGATTGGACTATTTTCTGCTATGTATCACATTTTGAAATATGAAATATGAATATCAAATTCTGAAATAAAAACAGTGGGGTGCATAAAAACAGGAAAATAAATCCTCATCCTTTTTCTATATACAAAAAATGTTCCTGCTGACTATACACTTCAAGTTACTAAAGTACTAAAAAAAGTACTAGAAATGGCTAAATTGTGTGATGAATCAGAAAGAGTATAATATCATAAGGATTAATTGCTAATTAAATTTTTAGATCTCAGTCTCGGTTAGCTAATTAATACACATCTTCAATGCATATAAGGCATTTTGATATTTAAGAGAATATTTGTTATTTTTCTGAGAAATTTTGTTAATCCAGGATTGTCATGTAACCAAGTTAAATTATTATTATTATTATATTTTTATTCATGTATTGATGATCAGGTATTATCAAATAGTTCTATATAATTGGCCAAGTATCTTATGCTCATATATTATTGAGATCACTGTCTGCTGGTTATGAAACAGAACAAGAATTTATGTATGAATTTAATATTAGAGTATAGCTAATAATTCACTCTTAATATATTTAAACAGTGTATTTAGATCCATCTCATTTACCTAGCGGTTCATAGAATTAACTATTTTTCTATTTTAATATCTCATTGACTGAAAGGTTTTTACTTCCATATCCTATTTTAAGAATTTAACTTTTTAAGGAATATGTGTTTATCACTATTTAATGATAGAGCAATATTGCTGAGCTTTGCTGCAAACTTATTATTTACAATGCCACTTGTATTGCTAAAAATAGTAAATGATACTCTTTTTTTCCCCTCCTTTTACACTAGTTCTTTTTTTTTTTAACATGCTTTTTGGAATTCACAGGTCAGTGGAAGTCCTGACAAACTACCTAACTTGACTAATCAATACGCTGCATTCTTGTCAAGAACAGAAAGAACTAATAAACTATTAAATACGGTAAGAAGACGCCTCTATAATCAAACCTATTTTTAATACTGGCATCCTGGATGGGATTGTATAATATAAACATTATATTAGGCCTGTGAGTGGTATTCTGGTAGCCTGCTGTGACATCTTTGGCTATTATGAACACGTCTATATTTTTAAAGTTCAACAAAATCTTTGAGGCTACGCAGAAGCTCAGCATTGCTCTGTGAGAGAGTATTACATGGAACATCCCCATAGGGTCAGAGAACATTCATTCTAAGGACATATAGGAAACTGAAACTTCCAGGGGTCGGAAGGTTTACTTTAGGTTTAAGCCAGTTTACTTGTAAATGTAATTTTTTTTTCCATTTCTAACTTGAATCCATCTGGAAACCTAAATCCTCAGTGAATTTTTCATTCCTGTTAATCTGCATTTTAAACGATGTTGATATATTTTCAAAAGAATTTCCATTTATTAAAGAAACGTCTCATATTGAGTAAACTGAAGATGGTAAAGTAGATGAAATTTAAAAATCAATACTTGACTATTTCATTCAGATTAAACTTAGTAAAAGATCAAAATAAAATTTACAGTTAAGACATTAGAGTTAATGATGGCACAATGTAGCCTTGTGTGCACAAGGTGTTGTTAAAATCAATTTGTGTAGAAATTGGACTACCATTGTAAGATGTTTTTAAAAATAACAAATTACAAAACGGGATCATCAACTAGGTTTTAAAATGCAGTCAATTAACCAGAGCAGTAGCATTGCTTGCTAACTGAGGCAATGCTAAGAATTGATGTGATATTTTCAATAGTAAAATAACTGGTACAAGATTGTTGTTGTTGTTAGGTGCTGTCCAGTTGGTTCCAACTCACAGCAACCCTGTGCACAACAGAACAAAACACTGCCCGGTCCTGAACCATCCTTACAATCATTGTTGTGCTTTGAGCCCATTGTTGCAGCCACTGTGCCAATCCACCTCGTTGAGGGTCTTCCTCTTTTCTGCTGATCCTGTACTCTGGCAAGCATGATGTCCTTCTTCACGGACTGATCCCTCCTGACAACATGTCCAAAGTATGTAAGATGCAGTCTTGCTATCCTTGCTTCTAAGGAGAATTCTGGCCGCACTTCTTCCAGGACAGATTTGTTCGTTGTTTTGGCAGTCCATGGTATATTCAACCATTTCAGGAGGTAGCATATGATCAGGAACAGATGGTACAGAAAGAAGATGTCCAAGCTGCATTGAAGGCATTAGCAAAAAACAAGGCTCCAGGAATTGATGGAATATCAATTGAGATGTTTCAACAAATGAGTGCAGCGTTGGAGGTGCTGTCTCGTCTATGCCAGGAAATTTGGAAGACATCTACCTGGCCAACTGACTGGAAGAAATCCATATTTATGCCTGTTTCCAAGGGAGGTGATCCAACCAAATGTGGAAATTATCAAACAATATCATTAATATAACACGCAAGGAAAACTTTGCTGAAGATCATTCAAAGGCAGCTGCAGCAGTATAACAATAGGGAACTGCCAGATAATCAGGCCAGTTCAGAAGAGGACGTGGAACCAGGCGTATCATTGCTGATGTCAGGTGGATCCTGGCTGAGAGCAGAGAATACCAGAGGATGTTTACCTGTGTTTCATTGACTATGCAAAGGCATTCGACTGTGTGGATCATAACAAATTATGGATAACATTTTGGAGAATGGGAATTCCAGAACACCTAATTGTGCTCATGAGGTGACCTGTAAATAGATCAAGAGGCAGTTGTTCAGACAGAACAAGGGGATACTGAGTGGTTTAAAGTCAGGAAAGGTGTGAGTCAGGGTTGTATCCTTTCACCATACCTATTCAATCTGTATGCTGAGCAAATAATTCGAAAAGCTGATCTATATGAAGAAGAATGGAGGATCAGGATTGGAGGAAGACTCATTAACGACCTCTGATATACAGATGACACAACCTTGCTTGCTGAAAGTGAAGAGGACTTGAAGCATTTACTAATGAAGATCAAATACCACAGCTTTCAGCATGGATTACACCTCAACATAAAGATAACAAAAATCCTTGCAACTGGACCAATAAGCAACATCATGATAAATGGAGAAAAGGTTGAAGTTGCCAAGGATTTCATTTTACTTGGATCCATAGTCAACACCCATGGAAGCAGTGATCAAGAAATCAAAAGATGCATTGCATTGGACATATCTGCTGCAAAAGACCCCTTGAAGTATTGAAAAGCAAAGATGTCACCTTAAAGACTAAGGTGTTCCTGACCCTAGCTATGGTGTTTTTAATCTCATCATATGTTTGCAAAAGCTGGACAATTATTAAGGAAGACAGAAGAAGAATTGACACCTTCTAATTGTGGTGTTGGTGAAGAATATCGAATATACTATGGACTGCCAAAAGAATGAACAAATCTGTCTTGGAAGAAGTACAGCCAGAATGTTCCTTAGGAGCAAGGATGGCGAGACTGCATCTTTCATACTTTGGACATGTTGTCAGGAGGGATCAGTCTCTGGGGAAGGACATGATGCTTGGCAAAAATACAGGATCAGGAAAAAAGAGAAAGATCCTCAACAAGATAGATTGACCCAGTGGGTCCAACAATGGGCTCAAGCATAACAATGATTGTGAGCATGGCGCAGGATCAGGCAGTGTTTTGTTCTGTCGTACATAGGGTAGCTATGGACCAACTCAATGGCACCTAACAACAACAACAACAAATGAAATGTGACAGTACAATAAATGATTTTTGTGACTTAAAACACGGGAGATATGAATGTCTTAAGATCTCAGACATTGTAAAGGATAGAACTTTTTTTTTTGTTATTAACTTTTATTGAGCTTCAAGTGAACGTTTACAAATCAAGTCAGTCTGTCACATATAAGTTAATATACATCTTACTCCTTACTCTCACTTGCTCTCCCCTGATGTGTCAGCCCTTCCAGTCTCTCCTTTCGTGAAAACTTTGCCAGCTTCCAACTCTCTCTATCCTCCCATCCCCCCTCCAGACAGGAGATGCCAAGACAGTCTCAAGTGTCCACCTGATATAATTAGCTCACTCTTCATCAGCATCTCTCTCCCACCCACTGTCCAGTCCCTTTCATGTCTGATGAATTGTCTTCGGGGATGGTTCCCGTCCTGTGCCAACAGAAGGTTTGGGGACCGTGACCGCCGGGATTCCCCTAGTCACAGCCAGACCATTAAGTATGGTCTTTTTATGAAAATTTGGGGTCTGCATCCCACTGATCTCCTGCTCCCTCAGGGGTTCTCTAGGTTTTTTACTGATTAACTAGTAGATAAGAACTGCTTTAGGTGAAGGGAAGGACAACACTCAATACATGGAAGGTCAGCTCAATTGGACTGGACCAAAAGCAAAGAAGTTTCCGGGATAAAATGAATGCTTCAAAGGTCAGCAGAGCAAGGGCGGGGGTTTGGGGACCATGGTTTGCGGGGACTTCTAAGTCAATTGGCAAAATAATTCTATTATGAAAACATTCTGCACCCCACTTTGAAATGTGGCGTCTGGGGTCTTAAATGCTAACAAGCGGACATCTAAGATGCATCAATTGGTCTCAACTCACCTGGAGCAAAGGAGAATGAAGAACACCAAGGTCACACGACAACTAAGAGCCCAAGAGACAGAAAGAGCCACATGAACCAGAGACCTACATCATCCTGAGACCAGAAGAAGTAGTTGGTGCCCGGCCACAATCGATGACTGCCCTGACAGGGAGCACAACAGAGAACCCCTGAGGGAGCAGGAGATCAGTGGGATGCAGACCCCAAATTCACATAAAAAGACCATACTTAATGGTCTGACTGAGACTAGAGGAATCCCGGCGGCCATGGTCCCCAGACCTTCTGTTGGCACAGGACAGGAACCATCCCCGAAGACAACTCATCAGACATGAAAGGGACTGGACAGTGGGTGGGAGAGAGATGCTGATGAAGAGTGAGCTAATTATATCAGGTGGACACTTGAGATTGTGTTGGCATCTCCTGTCTGGAGGGGGGATGGGAGGATAGAGAGAGTGGGAAGCTGGCAAAATTGTCAGGAAAGGAGAGACTGGAAGGGCTGACTCATTAGGGGGAGAGCAAGCGGGAGTACGGAGTAAGATGTATGTAAACCTATATGTGACAGACTGACTTGATTTGTAAACGTTCACTTGAAGCTCAATAAAAGTTAATAAAAAATAAATAAAATTTTGCACTTCCATGTGTTTTATGAATAAAATCTGTCCTAACTTTGAAGGGGCCACAATAGCAAAATGATACATATTCTATGTTATCTCTGAGGCTTCAATTATGCTACATCTGTGGCATCCCAATCTGATTCCTATGTTTTATATGAAACAATCCCTGTTTAGTAGTTTATGTGGGGGTTAAAAGAGTGAAAGATTAAAAATAATGTGGAGATGATCATCCAAGTACCTTCAGTGCTGCCATTTAAGGTCCTTGACGACAACATGACTACATAGACCACCTATATGTATGGTGTAAGTATGGTGTAATAATGATATTAATGCCTAATGCCTTTAAAACCTCTTTACAATAAATTCCTGACTAATGAAATATGGCATTTAGAAATTGACTTCAAATGCCCAGTTGGCTTACTTAAGATGCACATATCTATTAAGAATAAATCTTTTTTCAATATATTTAAAGATAAGAAAATTCACATCTATTTTCAGTATTACCTTCACTGATGCTGTAGCCTGTGATGCTAAATTCATTTACAGAAATCTGAAATCCCTGATACGGCTAACAGTTATCTTTTGCTCAATTTTGAACATTAAAATTTTATTTTATGCAAAATGTATGCTAACAGTCCTGTTAGGGATTAAAAAAATATTTTATTGTTTTAGGTGAAAGTTTACACAGCAGATTAGTTTCCCATTTAACAATTTTTATACAAATAGCTTTGTGATATTGGTTACAATTTTCACAATGTGGTATCAGTTATCTATTGCTACATAACAAATTTAGCGGCTCTTTTTTTTCTTAGTTTCCTGGTGCTGCTGTAACAGAAATACCATGTCTTTAAAGAACAGAAATTTATTTTCTCACAGTTCTGGAGGCTAAAAGTCCAAATCAGGGCCTTGATCATGTTGATCCCTTCCTTGTTGGTAGCCCCAGGCATTTCTTGGTGATCCTCACATGGCATTTGTCTTTCCTAGTTTGTGTATATATTTCTCTGTGTCTATGCTTTTTTTTTGAAACATTTTATTGTGGTTTAGGTGATAGTTCACAGACCAAATTAGTTTCCCATTCAACAATTTATACACAGCTTGTTTTGTGACATTGGTTGCTATCTCCTCAATATGTCAGCACTTTCCCCACTTCCTTCCTGGGGTCCTTGTTTTCATATGCCCAACTTTCCTACGTTCTAAACTTTTCTTGTGGGAAAATACTGCCCCTTTGGCCTTGTATGGTTAGTTGTTCTGGGGGAGCATGTTCTTCAAGGGTGTTGTTCACTTTATAGGCCTGTCTACTGTTTGGCTGGAAGGTAATCTCCAGGAATGGTTTCAGTTTCAAGTTTGAAGGGTAACTAAGGACTGGTGAGAAATTTTTAGGGGCAGAAAAATTCATTTTTATCATTACGAATGTCTAGCGAGAAAAGGCATTTTTCCATAACATTTAAAATATAGTCACTAAGTAACATCATATTAATATCACCAACACGTGTATACAGAGAACAAATTTGGAAAACTATGGTAGGTTCATATAAGTTAAAATGATATCAGTAGAAAAATGGAAAAGGAGGGGAAAGGAAGGATAGTAAAAAAGTCCAGAGATGTGAAGAGGAGTATAAAGAAGAGAGACAATGGGAAAAAGAACTACTCATGTTTTCTTCTGTCATTAATTTCTAGTTTCATACCATTATGGTCAGAGAAAATACTTTGTATGATTTCAGTTTTCTTAAATTTACTGAGGCTTGTTTTGTGGTCTAACATCTGGCCTATCCTGGAGAATGACCTGTGTGCACTGGAGAAGAATATGTATTGTGCTGTTGTTGGGTGGAGTATTCTATAAACATCTAGTAAGTCTAGTTTGTTTATCACGTCATGCAGGTCTTCTGTTTCCTTATTGACCTTCTTTCTAGATGTTCTGTGCATTATTGAGAGTGGTGTATTGAGGTTTTCCACTATCGTTGCAGAACTGTCTATTTTTTCCTTTCAGATCTTTCAGTATTTGCTTTATGTATTTGGGTGCTCCTGTATTATGTACATATATTTTTATAATTGCTATCTCTTTTTGAGGAGTTGATCCTTTTATCATTAGATAATCTTCTTGTTTGTCTCTTATAACAGATTTTGCCTTGGAGTCTATTTTCTCTGATACTAGGATCATTACCCCTGCTCTCATTTGTTTACTATTTGCATGGAATATTTTTTTCTATCCTTTCATTTTTAATCTACTTGTGTCTTTGAGCGGAAGATATGTTTTTATCGTATAGATGGATCATATTTTTTTATCCATTCTGCTACACTTTGCCTTTTGATTGGAGCATTTAGTTCATTTACATTACTTTAATTAATGGTAAGGAAGGACTACCTTTTGCTACTTGTTTTTTGTGTAACTTATGCCTTCTTTGACCTTTTTTTTTTTTTTAACCTCAATTGCTACTAATTTTTGTATTTTGCTGCTTTGTTGTAGCGAGCTATTTTGATTCACTTCTCCATTTCTTTTGTGCTTGTGTGTATGTGTGTGTGATATCACAGCCTGGGTTAAACCGATACCAACTTAACTTCAACAAGGTATAAAAACTCTATACTCAGGTTTTTGCGCCCCATTTATGTTGTTATCTCAATCACATCTTTATGTATCATGTACCCTATAACATAGATTTATACTTTTGTATATATGTATATGTGAGTATATATATAACCCACTGCCGTCGAGTTATATGTATATATAATTATTTCAGTTATCAAGTAAGAATACCTTAAAACTTGCCCTTATTTTTGCCCATGAAATTTCCTTTACCAGAGATCTTTTGATATGCAGCTTCAAGTTTCTTTTTAATGTCCTTTTTTTTCTGTTCTGTCTAAAGGACTCCTTTTAGTATTTCTTTAGGAGTGGCCTTGTGGAGATGAATTCCTGAAGCTTTTGTTTGTCTGTGAATGTCTTAATTTCACTGTTATTCTTGAAGGACAGTTTCACCAGATCAAGTATATCCTTTTATCATTAAGAATATAAAGCAGGGGTTGCTTTTTTGAGTAGTACCTTACCTCAAAGAAAGAGTATATTTAACTATAAAATATTGAATGAGCCTGAGAGAGATGAAATGCTTTTCAAGTTGGCATATAATCAAAATGAAACACTTGATATTGTTTACATAAAAGTGACTAGAAAAAGCATTTATACTTTGCACCTAGTCTAATTGCAGTGTTTCTGTGCCTAGGATTTCTGAGATCCAAGACTTTTTTGAGGTAATTTCTCTCTTCTGTATCAATATGGTTTGTTAGGTGTATCTTTACATGTATATACATTTTTGTTGTGGATTGAATTGTGTCCCCCAAATATATGTGTTGTAAATCCTAACCTCTCTGCCTATGGTTATAATCACATTTGGGAATGTGTTGTCTGTTAATGTTAATAAGGCAGAATTAGTCAATCTCTTACAAAATATAAAAGGAGCAGATCAAGCGAGCCAGGTTGGGGGAAGATAGATTTCATGCCACATGAAGATCACCAGGGAGCCGAGGAACAAAGACCTTCCCCAGAACAGAGAGACAGAGAGAGAGAGAGAGAGGGAGACAGAGACAGAGAGAGACAGAGACAGAGAGAGAGAAAGACTTCCTTGGAGCTGGCACCCTGAATTTGGACTTTTAGCCTCCTAACCTGTGAGAAACTAAATTTTTGTTTGTTAAAGCCACCCACTTGTGATATTTCTGTTATAGCAACACTAGATAACTAAAAAAAAACCAAATCCAGTGCCGTCGAGTCGATTCCAACTCATAGCAAACTAAGACAACTTTTAATCTTAAATTCATTGTATTTATTTGAAAATGCTACTTTGCGTGTTATTTAAATTTTCCATCATATTTTAAATTTTTCTTAGCCAAGTGAGATAGATCATGCTCTTACATAAAAAAAATGGAAAAAAAGAAAGTCTTAATTATTATCTAGTGTTGAATTTGCATTGTGATTTTTTAAATTTGTTCTACTGTTTCTAAAACTCTTTCTGACCTAGCACTTTACTTTCCTCGGGATCATCTCGCCTGTGCTTTGTGTAGGTTAGTATAGTATAGTGATGGCAGTCCGCTGTTCCTGTGCTTCTTATTGTGCTTCAGAGAATCCTTAGGTTAGTTTTGTTTGCCTTAGAAGTTATTTTTAGGAATATATAATAAGCATCAAGTTAACTGAGATAAGAATTTGCTCTCAGGTAAAGGATTACTATTTAAATACCCTATATAGAGGAAGATTTTCTTGCATGTTTTTATCAAGTATTGTATATCCAGTTCAAATAAGTCATTTCAAAGATTTAATCTTGCATGTATAAGTCTAATCTCATAACTGTGGTACCTTTTGAAGATTTTGTTTTAGCACTATGTTCTAAAAGTACAGGTGAGTTTGAATATTCTCATGATTTGCAATTTTGTTATTTTTGATTAAAATAAACACTCAAAATCAGTAAGCAACCTAAAAGTAATATTTTTATAAATATTACAGTTTTTCTTTAACTTGTTCATTTAAATTTGGTTACTAAATTTGAAATATTCACACTTAAATTTCAAAGTTAGCATCAGATTTTTACCGAACATTTTGGGTTTTATGTGTGTACTAGAAAGTTTGAAAAATTTGTAACATATTGATTTTGTCTTATTTTGTTACATTTAACAACATGATGAATGCCTCTATATTGAATGAGATTTTTGTTATTTAGCCCATAGCATATAGATGAATGAACCAATATTAATAATCCTTGGGAAGATACAGAACTTGAAATTACCTGTCACTATACATTATAACCTTAATAGAGAGTTTCAGGCTACTCTCTGCTCACTGCACCCCTGAGGTGTAGGAGCTCTTCCAACGGTCAAGGGCACAGTAGGTCATTTTGGCACTGGCCCACACTCTCTTGACCTCTAACGTGTCCAACTTCGTAGCTGACATCCCTACCTGAATTTCTAGTAGATATTATTTCTAATTTTACTTTACCCCAAACGAGTCAATCCTTTCACTTGTTTATTTATGCTAATTTAGGACAAATGTGTATACATTTTGTAAAACATAACACACTGATGAACTTATGCAGAGAAAGTTTTGAAGGAAGTAAACTTTGAGATTATTCTTAAAGTTAATTTAATGGGTTGGGAGAGATGAACAAAAAAAGAATCATTTGTTAACTTCCCAGGACAGTTACTTATCATTTTTCATTTCCTTATCCTGTTTCTATTATGACTGTCTGGATTTCCCTTGAAGCTTCAATTTTGCAAATTCCCTTCAGGATGAAGCTTATTTTGAATATTATTATAAAATATCTGCTATATTGTCACTATTCTTGGAAGGTACACACCATTGTGAATTTATTTTGAAAAACAGCTATTTGTTAGAAGCTAAAACACACTTAATCATAAAGGTACTCCTTTCCTCTTTAGCATTTTGTTATTGGGTCATTATTACAACTAGATTTTTCCATTTACTGGCATATCCAAAATTATATGCCAATTGGTTAGGCCAGTGTTTCTCAGCCTGGCTTAAAAAGTTACTTAGAATCATCTAGAAATCTTAAAAAAAAATACCAATGTCATGGTCCTGTTTCAGATGTTATGAGTTTATTGTTGTGGGGTAGAACTAAAGTATTTGTATTTGCTCAGGTTCCCAAAAATATTAAGGCAGGTGCACGTTGAACACCACTGACTTGAAATATCCTATGATTTACACTCAACTTTATTAATGTTAGCCCTCCCTTACTCTCTAATTACTGCCAAGAACTTTTCTGTTTGCTCATTCACTCATTCATTCAAACATTCAAAACATACTTGTTGAGAGTCTACTATGAGCAATTCTAGGTGCTAGGAATATAAAACCCATTGCCGTCGCGAGCCGATTCCGACTCATTGCAACCCTATAGGATAGAATGGACCTGCCTCATACAGTTTCCAAGGAGTGCCTGGTGGATTCGAACCGCTGACCTTCTGTTTAACAGCTGTAGCTCTTAACCAGTATGGCACCAGGGTTTCCACACAGAGGTGAACAAAACATACACGATATTTGCCCTCATGAAATTAACATTTTACTGCAGAGGAGAAAGGCAGTAAATGAAAAACTAAATAAGTGAATTTTTGTTGGCATTAAGAGTCAAGAAGAAAATAAACAGGATGCTGTGAAAAAGAGAAATGGCCTAGTTATGTGGTGGATTGACACCTTAGATAGGGAAATGATGTTTGAGTTGAGATCTGAAGACGGAAAAGAAGCCAGTGGTGAGAAGAGGCGAAGGTAAACTGATCCAGACAGAAGTCTATAGCACCAGAGCTCTAAGGAGGGAAGGAAAGACTTGGCACATATGAGGACCAGAAGGGAAACCAGATGGGTGACTTTCAGATAAGAAAAATCAGATCTCATTTGAATCATGTTCCCCCAAAGGTAATGTGTCATTTCTGTCTGGCTGATTCCAAGATTTTTTTTTCCCGTCTTTAATTTTTAGAAAGTTTCGATTTACTCTGGTTTATCTTGTTTGAGGTTCTTGAAACCATAGTTTTATATCTTTTGTCAAATTTTGGAAGTTTTTAGCCATTATTGTGCGAAATATTTTTTTAGCCCTGAACTCTTTGTCCTTTTCTTTTGAGACCCTGATGACACAAATGTTAGACTTTTTGGTATTTTCCCATAGGTTGCTGAGATTTTTTTTTTTTTGCCATCAATAAGGAAATTACTTGTTTTTTAAAAATCCAAATTCTGACATTGTTCAGAAAAATTTAGCAAATTAATTAATTGTTATAAAGTTGCTAAAACTTGTTCACTGAGACATTTTGACTTGTATCATTGCTTTATGTCCTCACATTTATGTTAAAAATTGACACGTAAATGAAAATGAGAAAACTACCAATACCTGGTTTCTGTCCTCTACTTTTCCATTTGTAATCAGATACTTAGGTACCTTTTGACTCCATGGGAAAAAAATGTCTAACATTCAGAACTACCAGTAACAAGAAGAAGTTAATTTTTCTTTTCCTTTTTTTTTGAGAATGAAATATTTCACAGCATAGCAGATTCTTAAGTGTGTTCTCCACCTATGCGGCATGCTAGCTGGATGTCTTTTGGCACAACTGTTACATGTTTGGGATGGATAGGACACAGGTTGGTGTCTTAAAAAATGCCAACCAGATAGACGTCACTTGCTTCTTGCAAAGTACGAATAGCTGCATCCTGGAAGTGCAGGTCTATTTTGAAATCCTGAGCAATTTCTCACCCCAGATGCCAGAAGGGAAGTTTGTGAATCAGTTGTTCAGTGGGCTTCTGATAGCCTCTAATTTCATGGAGTGCCATAGTACCAGGCCTGTCCCAGTGCTATCGAGTCAATTCTGACTCATAGAGACCCTGCAGAATAAAGTAGAACTTACCCCATAGGGTTCCCAAGGCTGTAAATCTTTTTTAGAGAAGCAGACTGGCACATCTTTGTCCTGTGGAGTGGCTGGTGGGTTTGAACAACCAACCTTTTGGTTAGCAGCTGAGCACTTTAAGCACTGTGCCACCGGGGCTCCTACCAGACCTGTTAATAAGAGATCTCTTCACCCTTCCAATAGAGGATGAACTCTTGAGAGTGGCTTTTGTAGACAGTGGCTTCCTGGATCCTTTACCAGCAGTGGTTTTGCAGGCAGACCACTTTGTGTGAGCTGTGGTATAGAGACCTTACTTACCCACCTTCTCCTCTGGCTGGAGCTCAGCGAGCTGGAGACAATACTGGCCCTGTTAATTTTTAAAATCCATTTTTTTCCTTTTGTTGTTCTTATTGAATAATTTCTCTTGATCTATGTTCAGATTTACCGATTTTTTCCTCCGTCATCTCCATTCTGCCATTTAGCCCATTAAGTGTGTTTTTTATTTCAGTTATTATATTTTTCCATGATAAAATTTTCATTTGACGTTTCTATGTATCTTCTAGATATTTGCTAAGAGTTTTCAATTTGTTTAAAGAATGTCACGATTGCTTGTTGGAGCTTTTGTATGATAACCTGTTTTAAAATCATCATCATCAGATAATTCCAACATTTGTTCCATCTTGATGTTATTATTTGTTGATTATCTTATTTGATATGAAATTTTCCTTGTTCTTTGTGAGCCATTTTATATTTTCAGAATTAAGTTATGAAATTCTAGTTTCTACTTAAATCTTCTATTTTAGCAGACAGCTAATTTGGGTTTAGAACACACATCTTGGGTCACTCTTGTGGGTTGTGATTCTATGTCAATTTAGTTTTTAAAGCCTTTTCAGTGATATTTTATTCTTTCCACTTTGGGTGCTACACAGTGGTCCATTTGAAACCTCGACATTGTTTCACATCATATTTCTATTCTCAATGCTTTTGCTTTGTTGATTTTGCTTGGTGTCACACACGAGCCGCTTGGGGTTATACCAAGAACTTCATACACTGATTTAAACAGTCTTTTTCTTCCGGTTCCTCCTTTCCATAATTCTTCTCACTTACGCACACACTTTAGCTAGGAGGAAGCAAGGTCCTGCCTTTTTGCTGTCAGTACTGAATCCAGGGTGAGATTGTTTGACAAGGCCCTGCCCCATAGTCTCTGCACCACCTAGTGGGGAGTGGAAGTGGTGCTGTCTTACTGGTATAGGCATGGATGGTCAACAGGGCTCAGCCGCAGTCTCTGCAGCACCTGATGGAGAAGAAGCAGGGTGCAGCTTCTCTGGAGGAGAGCAGATATAATCAAATGCCTTGCAGGCCTTTCTTCTTTCGGGTTCTATGGTTAGGCAGAGCAGGTTTTCTGTGGCCTTTTCTCCCGCTTTCTGTATCTCCTGGTGTGTCCAGGTTGTGAGCTACTCTAGTGTCAAGGCTAGGAGACCTAAGAGGAAAGGAACCTCAGAGAACTCACTTTCAAGTCTTCCTTGAGTCCTGAGGTTCCCAGCCAGTCCGCTTGATTTTCTTCATCTTGCGGAGTCTTCCGGTAGCTGTATTTTGTTGAGGGGTTTTAATTGTAATTAGCAGGAGGATTACGGTGGAATGTGCTTATTCTAACTTGTGTGGAACTAGAATTTCTCCATTTACTTTCCACAGTTCTCAGATAGCTGCTCCATACAGTCAGTCCAGGGTTCTTAGATGCATCAGGTGGGAGAGGTGGGTTGTGCTTAACTCATCTTAACCAAAATGAAAACTCTCCTTTCTTTTTTTTTTTAATGCTAGTATATAACATATATATTTTAAAATTTTATTTTACATTGTTTGTTGCTGGTTCTTTGAAATGCATTATTGCTTATTGGCCTTCCATCCAGTGATTTTGCCTAATTCACCTATTAATTCTAGTAGTTAATTTGTAGTTTAGATTATTTGTGTATAAAATCGTATAATCTTTGGAAAATGACTGTTTTATTTCTCCCTCTGCAATCCCTATGCCTATTATTATTATTTTTTGGTGTACTGGTACTGACTAGGACCTACAGTCAAATGTTGAATAAAAATGGCGAGAATGAACATCCTTATTTTGTTTCTGAATTTAGGGGAAGCGTTTCAGTATTTCACTATATTGTATAATATACTTAGTAATTTTGTAAAAAGATTGTTAATCATTTAAATAGGTTGTCTTATTTTGCTAAGCATTTATATTAGGAATGTGTACTAAATATTATTAAGTATTTTTTTAACATCTATTGGGATGCTCATCATTTTTCTTTATTTTCTTCATGTGTTAGATTGTACTGATTGATATATGAATATTAATCATTCTTATATATTTGGAATAAAAACCTTTTGTTCACCATGTATTATACTTCAATATGTCACAAACTTTATTTGCTAATATTTTATTTAAGATTTTTACTTCTGTGTTCATGGGAGAGATTAGTCTGTAATTTTCCTTTCTAGTAGTTTCACTGTCAGGCTTTGAAGTAATTAATAGTTATGGTTATCTCATAAAGTCACTTGATAAGTGTTACCTCTTTTCCCATTTTTTAGAACAATTTGCTTAAGATTGGTGTTTTTTCTTTAATGTTTCCTGAATTTACCAGTGAAGCCATGTAAGGCTATCATTTTTTTTTTTTAATTAATTTTTATTGAGCTTCAAGTGAACGTTTACAAATGAAGTCAGACTGTCACATATAAGTTTATATACATCTTACTCCGTACTTCCACTTGCTCTCCCCCTAATGAGTCAGCCCTTCCAGTCTCTCCTTTCGTGACAATTTTGCCAGCTTCCCACTCTCTCTATCCTCCCATCCCCACTCCAGACAGGAGATGCCAACACAGTCTCAAGTGTCCACCTGATATAATTAGCTCACTCTTCATCAGCATCTCTCTCCTACCCACTGTCCAGTCCCTTTCATGTCTGATGAGTTGTCTTCGGGGATGGTTCCTGTCCTGTGCCAACAGAAGGTTTGGGGACCATGACCGCCGGGATTCCTCTAGTCTCAGTCAGACCATTAAGTATGGTCTTTTTATGCGAATTTGGGGTCTGCATCCCACTGATCTCCTGCTCCCTCAGGGGTTCTCTGTTGTGCTCCCTGTCAGGGCAGTCATCGATTGTGGCCGGGCACCAACTAGTTCTTCTGGTCTCAGGATGATGTAGGTCTCTGGTTCATGTGGCCCTTTCTGTCTCTTGGGCTCTTAGTTGTCGTGTGACCTTGGTGTTCTTCATTCTCCTTTGCTCCAGGTGAATTGAGACCAATTGATGCATCTTAGATGGCCGCTTGTTAGCATTTAAGACCCCAGACGTCACATTTCAAAGTGGGATGCAGAATGTTTTCAAAATAGAATTATTTTGCCAATTGACTTAGAAGTCCCCGCAAACCATGGTCCCCAAACCCCTGCCCTTGCTCTGCTGACCTTTGAAGCATTCATTTTATCCCGGAAACTTCTTTGCTTTTGGTCCAGTCCAATTGAGCTGACCTTCCATGTATTGAGTGTTGTCCTTCCCTTCACCGAAAGCAGTTCTTATCTACTAATTCATCAGTAAAAAACCCTCTCCCTCCCTCCCTCCCTCCCTCCCCCCCTTGTAACCACAAAAGTATGTGTTCTTCTCAGTTTATACTATTTCTCAAGATCTTATAATAGTGGTCTTATACAATATTTGTCCTTTTGCCTCTGACTAATTTCGCTCAGCATAATGCCTTCCAGGTTCCTCCATGTTATGAAATGTTTCACAGATTCGTCACTGTTCTTTATCGATGCGTAGTATTCCATTGTGTGAATATACCACAATTTATTTACCCATTCATCCGTTGATGGACACCTTGGTTGTTTCCAGCTTTTTTGCTATTGTAAACAGAGCTGCAATAAACATGGGTGTGCATATATCTGTTCGTGTGAAGGCTCTTGTATCTCTAGGGTATATTCCGAGGAATGGGATTTCTGGGTTGTATGATAGTTCTATTTCTAACTTTTGAAGAAAACGCCAGATAGATTTCCAAAGTGGTTGTACCATTTTACATTCCCACCAGCAGTGTATAAAAGTTCCAATCTCTCCGCAGCCTCTCCAACATTTATTATTTTGTGTTTTTTGGATTAATGCCATCCTTGTTGGAGTGAGATGGAATCTCATCGTAGTTTTAATTTGCATTTGTCTAATGGCTAATGATCGAGAGCATTTTCTCATGTATCTGTTAGCTGCCTGAATATCTTCTTTTGTGAAGTGTGTGCTCATATCCTTTGCCCACTTCTTGATTGGGTTGTTTCTCTTTTTGTGGTTGAGTTTTGACAGAATCATATAGATTTTAGAGATCAGGCGCTGGTCAGAGATGTCATAGCTGAAAATTCTTTCCCAGTCTGTAGGTGGTCTTTTGACTCTTTTGGTGAAGTCTTTAGATGAGCATAGGTGTTTGATTTTTAGGAGCTCCCAGTTATCGGGTTTCTCTTCATCATTTTTGGTAATGTTTTGTATTCTGTTTATGCCTTGTATTAGGGCTCCTAAGGTTGTCCCTATTTTTTCTTCCATGATCTTTATTGTTTTAGTCTTTATGTTTAGGTCTTTGATCCACTTGGAGTTAGTTTTTGTGCTTGGTGTGAGGTGTGGGTCCTGTTTCATTTTTTTGCAAATGGATATCCAGTTATGCCAGCACCATTTGTTAAAAAGACTATCTTTCCCCAATTAACTGACACTGGGCCTTTGTTAAATATCAGCTGCTCATATGTGGATGGATTTATATCTGGATTCTCAATTCTGTTCCACTGGTCTATGTGCCTGTTGTTGTACCAATACCGGGCTGTTTTGACTACTGTGGCTGTATAATAGGTTCAGAAATCAGGTAGAGTGAGGCCTCCCACTTTCTTCTTCTTTTTCAGTAATGCTTTGCTTATCCGAGGCTTCTTTCCCTTCCATATGAAGTTGGTGATTTGTTTCTCTATCACCTTAAAAAATGTCATTGGAATTTGGATCGGAAGTGCATTGTATGTATAGATGGCTTTTGGTAGAATAAGCATTTTTACTATGTTAAGTCTTCCTATCCGTGAGCAAGGTATGTTTTTCCACTTAAGTATGTCCTTTTTAATTTCTTGTAGTAGAGCTTTGTATAGGTCTTTTACATCCTTGGTAAGATTTATTCCTAGGTATTTTATCTTCTTGGGGGCTACTGTGGATGGTATTGATTTGGTTATTTCCTCTTCGATGTTCTTTTTGTTGATGTAGAGGAATCCAAGTGATTTTTGTATGTTTATCTTATAACCTGAGATTCTGCCAAACTCTTCTATTAGTTTCAGTAGTTTTCTGGAGGATTCCCTAGGGTTTTCTGTGTATAAGATCATGTCATCTGCAAATAGAGATAATTTACTTCCTCCTTGCCAATCCGGATGCCCTTTATTTCTTTGTCTAGCCTAATTGCTCTGGCTAGGACTTCTAGCACAATGTTGAATGAGAGCGGTGATAAAGGGCATCCTTGTCTGGTTCCCGTTCTCAAGGGAAATGCTTTCAGGTTCTCTCCATTTAGAGTGATGTTGGCTATTGGCTTTGCATAGATGCCCTTTATTATGTTGAGGAATTTTCCTTCAATTCCTATTTTGGTGAGAGTTTTTATCATAAATGGGTGTTGGACTGTCAAATGCCTTTTCTGCATCCATTGATAAGATCATGTGGTTTTTGTCTTTTGTTTTATTTATGTGGTGGAATACATTAATGGTTTTTCTGATATTAAACCAGCCTTGCATACCTGGTATAAATCCCACTTGGTCGTGGTGAATTATTTTTTTGATATGTTGTTGAATTCTGTTGGCTAGAATTTTGTTGAGGATTTTTGCATCTATGTTCATGAGGGATATAGGTCTATAATTTTCTTTTTTTGTAATGTCTTTACCTGGTTTTGGTATCAGGGATATGGTGGCTTCATAGAATGAGTTGGGTAGTATTCCGTCATTTTCTATGCTTTGAAATACCTTTAATAGTAGTGGTGTTAACTCTTCTCTGAAAGTTTGGTAGAACTCTGCAGTGAAACCGTCCGGGCCAGGGCTTTTTTTTGTTGGGAGTTTTTTGATTACCGTTTCAATCTCTTTTTTTGTTATGGGTCTAGTTAGTTGTTCTACTTCTGAATGTGTTAGTTTAGGTAGGTAGTGTTTTTCCAGGAATTCATCCATTTCTTCTAGGTTTTCAAATTTGTTAGAGTACAATTTTTCGTAATAATCTGATATGATTCTTTTAATTTCAGTTGGGTCTGTTGTGATGTGGCCCTTCTCGTTTCTTATTTGGGTTATTTGTTTCCTTTCCTGTATTTCTTTAGTCAGTCTAGCCAATGGTTTATCAATTTTGTTAATTTTTTCAAAGAACCAGCTTTTGGCTTTGTTAATTCTTTCAATTGTTTTTCTGTTCTCTAATTCATTTAGTTCAGCTCTAATTTTTATTATTTGTTTTCTTCTGGTGCCTGATGGATTCTTTTGTTGCTCACTTTCTATTTGTTCAAGTTGTAGGGACAGTTCTCTGATTTGGGCTCTTTCTTCTTTTTGTATGTGTGCATTTATCGATATAAATTGGCCTCTGAGCACTGCTTTTGCTGTGTCCCAGAGGTTTTGATAGGAAGTATTTTCATTCTCGTTGCTTTCTAAGAATTTCCTTATTCCCTCCTTGATGTCTTCTATAACCCAGTCTTTTTTCAGGAGGGTATTGTTCATTTTCCAAGTATTTGATTTCTTTTCCCTAGTTTTTCTGTTATTCATTTCTACTTTTATTGCCTTGTGCTTTGTAATATTTTGATGTTTTGGATTCTGCAAAGGTTTGTTTTATGACCTAATATGTGGTCTATTCTAGAGAATGTTCCATGTGTGCTAGAAAAAAAAGTATACTTTGCAGCAGCTGGGTGGAGAGTTCTGTATAAGTCAATGAGGTCAAGTTGGTTGATTGTTGTATTTAGGTCTTCCGTGTCTCTATTGAGACATTCTTACTGGATGTCCTGTCCTTCTCCAAAAGTGGTGTGTTGAAGTCTCCTACTATAATTGTGGAGGTGTCTATCTCACTTGTCAGTTCTGTTAAAATTTGTTTTATGTATCTTGCAGCCCTGTCATTGGGTGCATAAATATTTAATATGGTTATGTCTTCCTGATCAATTGTCCCTTTTATCATTATGTAGTGTCCTTCTTTATCCTTTGTGGTGGATTTAAGTTTAAAGTCTATTTTGTCAGAAATTAATATTGCTACTTCTCTTCTTTTTTGCTTAGTGTTTGCTTGATATATTTTTTTCCATCCTTTGAGTTTTAGTTTGTTTGTGTCTCTAAATCTAAGGTGTGTCTCTTGTAGGCAGCATATAGACGGATCGTGTTTCTTTATCCAGTCCGAGAGTCTCTGTCTCTTTATTGGTGCATTTAGTCCATTTACATTGAGCGTAATTATAGATAAATAAGTGTTTAGTGTTGTCATTTTGATGCCTTTTTATGTGTGTTGTTGACAATTTCATTTTTCCACTTACTTTTTTATGCTGAGACTTTCTTCTTAGTAGATTGTGAGATCCTCATTTTCGTAGTGTTTGACTTTATGTTTGTTGAGTTGTTACGTTTTTCTTGGTTTTTATCTTGAGTTATGGAGTTGTTATAGCTCTTTGTGGGTACCTCAATTTTTACCCCTATTTTTCTAAGTAGAAACCTAACTTGTATTGTTCTATATCGCCTTGTATCACTCTCCATATGGCAGTTCTAAGCCACCTGTATTTAGTCTCTCTTTTTGATTATTGTGATCTTTTACATATTGACTTCAATGATTCCCTGTTATGAGCATTTTTTTTTTAATTAATCTTAATTTGTTTTGGTGATTTCCCTATTTGTGTTGATATATGCATGTTCTGTTTTGTGACCTTGTGTTGTGCTGGTATCTGATATTACTGGTTTTCTGACCAAACAATATCCTTTAGTATTTCTTGTAGCGTTGGTTTGGTTTTTGCAAATTCTCTAAGCTTGTGTTTATCTGTAAATATCTTAATTTCACCTTCATATTTGAGAGAGAGTTTTGCTGGATATATGATCCTTGGCTGGCAGTTTTTCTCCTTCCGTGTTCTGTGTATGTCACCCCATTCCCTTCTTGCCTGCATGGTTTCTGCTGAGTAGTGTGAACTGATTCTTATTGATTCTCCCTTGAAGGTGACCTTTCTTTTCTCCCTGGCTGCTTTTAAAATTTTCTCTTTATCTTTGATTTTGGCAAGTTTGATGATAATATGTCTTGGTGTTTTTCTTTTTGGATCAATCTTAAATGGGGTTCGATGAGCATCTTGGATAGATATCCTTTCATCTTTCATGATGTCAGGGAAGTTTTCTGTCAGTAGATCTGCAACTATTTTCTCTGTGTTTTCTGTCCTCCCTCCCTGTTCTTGGAGTCCAATCACCTGCAAGTTATCCTTCTTGATAGAGTCCCACATGATTCTTAGGGTTTCTTCATTTTTTTTAATTCTACTGATTGGTAGATGTCACCCTCCTTAGACCCCTAAGGCAAGAGGCTAGGTTGTCTGGGGGGACCTTCAGCCCTCAGTTCCCTGTTGTGGGTCAGTTAGGGCTCTGTTGAATAAGCAAAGATATCAGACCTGGGAAACTTGTTTTTCCAGAAAATCCGCTAAAAAAAAAATGCAGTCAGATCCCTATCAGAACTGCCTTTGGATTATAACTGCCACCTTGTTCCCTGTGAGGATGAAAGTGCGAGATTTGGATCATATATGCTTGGCTGTAGCTGGTTCTGTGTTTTTTAGTCCAATTAGGGATGGATTTTTGGTCCCTGGGTTTTTTGTGGTTCCTTCTCTCAGGCCGGAAGAATGGGTTAGGAAAAGACCGAAAAAAAAGAAAAAAAAGGGGGAAAAGGAAAGCCGCCACAGAGCTGGAGCCGTTCTCCCTCTGGCTCAGGAAATTCCAATGTTAATGAAGCCGCCTGGGAAGGGTGGGGGAGGGTTCAGAGAAATAGGAGAGTAGCACCTCGGAATATAGCCAAAGTTGCTTATCTTGCTTGGAATGACTGTTTTATCTGAGATTCCTGAGGGGCGTGTCGCCTATATGTGCTGGCTGTGTGGAGATTGCCCCCGAGGGTCTGCCCCGTCCAAAGCCCAGCGTCAAGGTTCCCCTGCTGGGACGCTGCACTCCCGGCTCCAAAATCAGTCGCTGCCTCCCGGGGACTTCTTGTCCCGCCAGCCTCGTCGCCGTGCCGCTCCCGCAGACTGGCTGGGTCCCCTCCCGGGGTTAGTTTAGGGGGGTAGGGCTGTGCCCCTTGTTTGCCCCGTCACAGGAATTTGCGTTCAGCTCCCCTGGGCCCAGACCTAAGCCCGGCGCCAAGGTTACCTGACTGGGACGCTGGCTTCAGGCTCCGAAAACAGTCGCTGCTTCCCCGTATTTGTTCGTTCTCCGTCTCTAAATCTGTGTTTGTTGTTCAGGGTTCGTAGATTGTTATGTATGTGATTGATTCACTCGTTTTTCTGAGTCTTTGTTGCAAGACGGATCCAAGGTAGCGTCTACCTAGTCCGCCATCTTCATCATTTTTTTTATATGAGATCATTTTAGATAATAGATTATTCCTTAATAGATCTAAGTACTATTCTGAGTTTTCTATTTTTTCTTCTTGCATCATCTTTTATCCATTGTATTTACATTTCCAAATATATTTACATGAAGTTGTTCATAACATCCTCTTATTTTAAAATGTATCTAGGATGTATAATG
Source organism: Elephas maximus indicus (assembly GCF_024166365.1). Classification (NCBI taxonomy): domain Eukaryota; kingdom Metazoa; phylum Chordata; class Mammalia; order Proboscidea; family Elephantidae; genus Elephas; species Elephas maximus. Next base: position 55,736,680 of record NC_064823.1, read on the forward strand.
ATGCCTACCTTTTAATTTCTAGTAATGGTAATTTATACTTTTTCTCTCTGTCTTGGTTGATCAGTCTTGCTAGATATTTTATCAATTTTATTGATCTTTTTCAAATACTTACCTTATGGCTTTGGTGATTTTCTGTTTCATCGTTCTTGCTGTCTTTGTTATTCTACTTTTCCCATTTTATTTAGGTTTAATTTGCTGCTCTTTTTCTATATTCTTAATTTGCTGCTTAGATATTTGATTTCCAGCCATTCTCCATACTTTCTGTTTAAATCTCACTTTATCTGTACTACACACATTTTGTCATGTCATATTTTCATTATCATTTACCTTAAAATATTTTATAGTTTCTATTATAATTTGTTGTTTGACTCAATAGGTTTTTAGAATTATACTACTTATTTCCAAACATTTACAGCTTTTCTATTTATTGTCTTTTTCTGGATTCCCAGCTTAATTTCACTGTTGTCAAAAATATAATATATATAATTTAAATCTTTCAAAAGTTGTTGAGACTTATTTTGTAGACTGTAACGTGGTCTGTTTTGGTGCTTCATGAATAGCTGAAAAGAATATGTATTGTGCAGTTACTGGGTGCAGTGCCCTAAATATGTCAATCATTTCAAATTTGTTAATTGTGCTGTCCAAATCTTCCATATTTTTAATTTATGTCTGCTACTTTTATATGTTACCTAGACAATTATGCTAAAATTTCAAACTTGCAGTGTGCATTTATTTAAATTTCCTTTTGTGTTTTTTCAAAATTAAAACAAAATGAAAAAGTTTCGTGGTTAATTTCAACTCTTGAATCCATCCTTTCTCCATACTTCTCCCGTTTTCTCCCATTTTAAAAATATACAAATAATAATAGAATTTTTATGAGTTAAAAATATAATTGAATCATAAAACATAACTTTTGCTCACTGTTTCTCTCTTGCCTCACGTCTTTCCAGAACTTTGTCTGTGTTTTGATTTCAAGTATATGATCATCTTGAGTGCCATCATTGCACTCAAGTAGTTTGCAACCTAATAATTAAACATTTTTAATTACAGAGTAGGCAGTCTCACAAAAAACTAAATGTATTGTTATGGAGATTATTTTAAGCAAGGGCTAAGTGATGGTTGCTTATGGTGCTGTAGAAGTGATACTTTATTAAAGAAACAATTTAATTACTGGAATTTTACCAAGCTTTTGACATTTACACAATGAACCTTTACACTGGTTTTACGATTAAACATTTGATTTTTGAAATCTGAATGTTAATTCAGCAAGGAAAGTCCAGAAATTCAAGTTTTAGGAAGAAGTGAAAAAAAGTTTTAGGAGTTTTTATGTCTCTTAACATTTTTTACTGTTTCTAATGGGGAAAACTTACTTGATCTATTAATTTTTTTTATTCATAAGAGTAATACATGATCGTTAAAGAAATTTTTGTAGACAGAAAAGGAGAACAAAAAACTTTATACTGTAAACCATAACAATAGTAACTGTTAATGTGTTATGAATTTTCTTATAACATTAGTTATGAAAAGATCTTTCATATTCATTTTTATTTCATTGTAATGATTGTAATAATAAAATAATTTCTTTTAAAAAAATTTCTTCAACAAAACTAGGTCATTAACGTTTTATATTAGAAAGAACTTTGACTGTCATTTAATGACTATGAAATATAGGAGTCTTTGATTTGATGTGAGAGATGCATTATTCAGATGTCCTATAATTGAACTCTCAATTAATTTAATATTAATTTTCACATAGGAATAAATATAAAGTGTAATTTAAGAACATCCATTGTAATTTAAGAACACATCAGTGATTTTTTTTTATAACCGTATTGGCCAATTTTAATAAAAAAAAATTTTTTCCGTCATCTCTACCCAGTTATGTAGCCATTTTTCAAATCAAACATCTTTGACATCTGTCTTTGTTTATTTTTGATACTGTTTACTTGTTATTTTTCTCTTATTTTTTGTGTGTGTCCTGATTTGTATAGGCATATTTAGGGGGTGGTTGACACTTTTCCTTCAGTTGGAATGTTATAGGTTTCATTAGTTCAAGACATAAAGTTTTATATTAATTTTGTTTCTTGATATAAGTTAAATATGATAGTCGACATCATTCTATCTCTCTTGCCACATTGGTTCAGGGGAAACTAGCAACCAAGTTGGCCCAGAAAATAGCCTAGGATTGTATTCTGTGGTAGGAGAAATTGCAGCTTTCTCTTATTTGGATGGTATAACATGTGGATATAAGGTTACTGCCATTATACTACCATGAAGAAAACCTGCCTGCAGATGGAATTGACACTTGGAAGGGGATAGAGCCTAGAGACTCAAAGAGAAATGGGATAGAAATCCTGCTTAAGTCATACCTGAAGCCCAGCCTCCTTCTAAAGCAGTGATAATAAATCTATGTGCACACTAGAGGTCATCTGGGAACCTGTAAAAAGTAAATGTCTGGAGTACCCAAGGACACTTAGATCATCATCACTGGGGAGGGGGCAAGGAGCCGTAGAGGTATAGTGGTTAGGTACCCAGCTGCTAACTGAAAAGTCAGTGGTTTGAACTCACCAGCCCCTCTGCAGGAGAAAGATGTGACAGTCTGCTTCTGTAAAGATTTATAGCCTTGGAGACCGTATGGGGCAGTTCTACTGTTTCTTATAGGGTCACTATGAGTCAGAATCGACTAGATGGCAAAAAGTTTTTTTGTGTGTGTGTGGGGAGGTGGGCGCTGGCATCTGGACTCCAGCATTAAAAAAAAATCTCCACAGATGATTCTGACTGGCGGACAGGGTTTAGAAACATTGTTCTACGTCTTTCAGTAATATGAGTCAATAATTTACTTTATTATTTAAGCCTATTTGTGTTTGTTTTTCTGATGCCTGCAATCTAAATCATTCGCACATATACACAAGCCAGGAAGATTTCATTAGAAAACATAGGTAGGAAAATTAACATGACAGACATTAGTACAGAACTTCTATACCAGCACCCTAGGACCTAGGTCTAGGAATTTTAAAAAAATTCACCAACTAAACCAAAACCCATTGCTATCGGGTAGATTCTGACTCATAGTGACCCTGAAGGAAAGAGCAGAACCGCCCAATAGGGTTTCCAATGCTGTAAACCTGTATGGGAGCAGACTGCTACATTTTTCTCCCTCAGAGTATCTGGTGGGTTTGAACCAATGACCTTTCAGTTAGCAGCTGAGTCCTTAACCACTGTGCCACTAGGGCCCCTCAGTCTAACAACTATTAAGCTTAATTTGTTTGGGAAATTGACAAAAAAGTGTCTTGGTTATCCAGTGCTGCTATAACAGAAATACCACAAGTGGGTTGCTTTAACACATAGAAATTTATTTTCTCACAGTTTAGGAGGCTACAAGTCCGAATTCAGGGTGCCTGCTCTAGGTGAAGACTTCCTTTCTTTGTTGGCTCTAGGGGAAGGTCCTTGTTTCTTGTCTCCTTGATGATCTTCATGTGGTGTCAATCTATCTTCATCCATCTCTGTTTTCTTAATCCACTCCTTTTATATCTCAAAGTGTATTGACTCCAGACATACCCTATGCTAACTGCCCCACTAACATAAAGAAAACTCATTCCCAAATGGAATTATGACCACAGGTTAAAAAAATAAAACAAAACATGTTGCCTTCAAGTCGATTCCAACATATAGCTACCGTACCAGACAGAGTAGAACTGCCCTATAGCAATGACTGGAGTATTTGAACTGCTGACCTTTTGGTTAACAGCCAAGTTCTTAACCATTGTGCCATGAGGGCTCCAACCCCAGGCATAATATTACTACCCATTGCCATCGAGTTGAATGCGACTCATAGTGAGCCTGTAGGACAGAGTAGAACTGCCCCATAGAGTTTCTAACAAGCAGCTGGTAGATTTGAACTGCCGACCTTTCTGGTTTGTAGCTGTAGCTCTTAACTACTGTACCACCAGAGGGTTAGGATTCACAGCACATATTTTTGGGGAGCTCAATTCAGTCCATAACAAAAGGGAATGGTGCAAACCACTGGGATAAGATAAGAACATGTAAGCCACATTGAAGAAGATATAATTATGGCTTTTTAAAAGTAATCTTATTTCACATTGGCTAACAAGGAATGTACATAGAACCAGGCATACATGCACCAAGACCTTTTTGCTTTAATGGGAAAGAGATACTTTGTCATAAAGTTGATTAAATCTCTTGAAACATTATGTAATCTTAGGCTTAATTTATAATATTTTTTCATTTTACATTACAGATAGAAATTGACTTATTTTCCTTGGAATGTTCTAAGTGCAGATGAGACAGTTTTAGCAACAAACTCTTCTTTTACGTTTCACTGGCAGAATGGTACATTTTTCTTTGCTACTGAGTCATCATCAGCAGATTTTATTTTAGTTGCTTTATCAAGGAGCCCTACTTGTGTAGTGGTTAAAGTTCTCGGCTGCTAACCGAAAGGTCAGTGGTTCGAACCCATCAGGTGCTCAGTGGGAGAAATGTATGGCAGTCTGTTTCCATAAAGATTTACAGCCTTCAGAACCTCACGGGACAGTTCTACTCTGTCCAATAGGGTCGGTATGAGTTGAAATCGACTCAATGGCAGCGGGTTTGGTTTGGGTTGGGTTGACTGTATTAGAACTGTATTTTCTTTTGGTTGTGCCTTGAGCCCAATATTGTTATGTTTCCTGATATAAACACTATATATTTTCATTTTCTGTTAGAGTAGTTTGACTTCCTTATTTACATTTGGTCACATTTATTTTAAAAAATTCATAGGGTGGCTGAAAAACATAAAACTGAGAGTGCAAATGACATAAAATAACCTTCCTATTTCTTTGAATTTTTCTCTTGGCCACTGTCACATCAGTTATTTCCTTTCCCAAGGTAGATATCCAATTCTTAGTCTTTCTTGGAGCTCCTTTTGTTCACTAGCCCCAAGCTGACTGTTGAGACCCAGGTCTCTTAACAGGGATATTGTATGGTTATTGAAAATCCGTACAAGTTTCTTTAACTGAAACAAGTTCAAATCAGGAATACTTCAATTCAGACATGTAGTTTAGTAGGCATAGGGGTGAATGAGGATCACATTCAGTGGCAGTTAGTGTAAGTTGGCAGATAAAGTATACGATTAAGACATTGAGTTTTGCAGGGAATTCAGAGATAAATAAACTGAACATGGAAAAGTTGAACCCTTGGAGATGCTCGTAAGAAAAAAGAGATGCTAGAAGGCAAAATTACAGCCAAAGTAGAAAGAAGGAACTTCTTATCTTAGAAAGTGATTTTTTTTCTAAGTAGGAGCTAGAAGTAGTTGCCTGGGTTTAAATAGCTTGTTTTCTGAGTAGTATGTGGGTAAACTGTACAGCAATACTGCATTTTTTCATAGATGAATATCTGAGAGAAAATGATAATTTTTATGAAAGAATTTGCTACCTTAAATGCCTTTTAAAACAAAGTTAAGTGTAAATATTACAATGATTAATTTGTGAATCATATATTAGGGTGTGTGTCGGAGTTGTATCCTTTTACTGTATTTATTGTTTCTGTATGCTGAGCAAATAATCTAAGAAGCTGCACTATATGAAGAAGAACAGCATCAGGATTGGAGGAAGACTCGTTAACAACCTGCGATATGGAGAGAAGATTGAAATTGTCAAGAATTTCATTTTACTTGGATCCACAATCAAAGCCCATGGAAGCAGCAGTCAAGAAATCAAATGATGTATTGCATTGGGCAAATCCACTGCAAAAGACCTCTTTAAAGTGTTAAAAAGCAAAGATGTCACCTTGAGGACTAAGGTGCGCCTGACCTAAGCCATGGTGTTTTCAATTACCTCATATGCATGCGAAAGCTGGACAATGAATAAGGAAGACTGAAGAAGAATTGGTGCATTTGCATTATAGTGTTGGTGAAGAATATTGACTAGACTGTGGACTGCCAGAAAGAATGAAGAAATCTCTCTTGGAAGAAATACAGCCAGAATGCTCCTTGAGAAGGAATGTTGACGAGACTTCATCTCACATATTTTGGACATTTTTTCAGGTAGGACCAGTCCTTGGAGAGACGTCATGTTTGGTAATGTAGAGGGTCAGTGAAAAGAAGAAGACCTTCAATGAGATGAACTGACACAGTGGCTGCAACAATGGGCTTAAACATACCAACAATTGTGAGGATGGTGCAGGACCAGGCAGCATTTTGTTCTTTTGTACGTAGGGTCGCTGTGAGTTGGAACTGACTGGATGACAACAAAAACATATATTACAGAAAAAGTATGTGGAAAGTGAATTTAAAAATCAAGTAATATTTAAAAATCAATAGAATTAAATTCATCCATGAACCAAATGTCCTTCTACAATATGGTTCACCTTTCACAGTTATGTGGGCAGAACTTCTAGGAACTTAGATTTCATCAAGGCAGACAAAGTAGAACTGCCCTCTAGGCTTTTCTTGACTTTATAGAAGCAGATCGCCAGGTGTTTTCTTCTATGGTACCACTGGATGGGTTTGAACCACCAACCTTTGGGTTAGCAGCCTGAACGCTTAACCATTTGTACCACCAGGGCTCCTTTGGCTTAAGTAAGTTAGAAGTTTATTTCTTTTTCATTTAAAATGAAAGTACCATACTTTTACTTCTAAACAGATAGACCTTTATACTCTGTATAATTGAATAGCTACTTGTCATATTTTGTTTTCCTATCTTGCATTCTCTATTTTGTATTTCATTGCCTTTTACTCTTTCTGTTATTGATACCAGGACTTATCAGTTTGGGTTTCCATATTTATACATGATGTGTTTTAGGAGGCTCAGAAAAATGTAACACACATGTGGCAGAGCCCACCATCTGCCTTCTTCAGCATTCATTCTCCTTTTTTCTTATTAACAGAACCTTGAATATTTTGAAGCATAATGCATAGTTTGTAGGTAGATGTGGTCAAGGACTAAGTTCTGGCCAATGAGAGTTAAGTTTAATTTACTTAGGAGCTCTGAGACTAGTTTTCTCCTGTGTAAAATAGCCTCTTTTATATTTTGCTGACAGACTATCATTGAGTTTCTACACTCTGAGAAATTTCTTTAAAAGGAAGGGGAGATGACCTTTTCTTTTCCATTTTTGGACAAAAAGTACTAACATAAAGAAAACCCATTCCCAAATGGGATTATAACCACAGGTTAAAAACCAAACTGAAACAAAACAAAAACCATTGCCGTTGAGTCAGTTCCAACACATAGCAACTCTACAGGGCAGAGTAGAACTGCAGTATGTGGTTTCCAAGGAGTGGCTGGTGGTTTTTACATTCTCCTTTGGTCCAGACAGGATGGGACCAATATGTATCTTAAATGGTTGCTTGTAAGCTTTTAAGACCCCAGATGCTACTCACCAAAGTAGAACATTTTCTTTATGAACTATGTTATGCCAATTGACCTAGATCTCCCCCAAGACTGTGGTCCCAAACCCTTAGCCCCAGTAACTCAGTCACTCAAGGTGTTTGGATGTCTAGGAAGCTTCTGTGACTTTGCCTCGATCAAGTTGTGGTGACTTTCCCTATATTGTGTGTTGTCTTTCCCTTCACCAAAGTTACCACTTGGCTACTATCTAATTAGTGATTTCTACTCACCACCCCTCCATTCCCTCGTAACAATCAAAGGTTGTTTTTTTCTGTGTGTAAACCTTTTCTTGAGTTTTTATAATAGTGGTCTTATATAATATTTGCCCTTTTGTGATTGACTTATTTCACTCAGCATCATGCCCTCCAGATTCATCCATGTTGTGAAATGTTTCAATTCTGTTCCATTGGTCTATGTCTCTATCATTGTACCAGTACCAGGTAGTTTTGACTACGGTGGTAGGCTGTCATCTTACTGGAAGCAGATCACTAGGGCTTTTCTTCCATAGAACTATTGGGTAGGTTTTAACCACCAACCTTTATGTTAACAGTTAAATGCAAACTATTTGTGTCACCTAAGGACCTTTATAGGTCATACTCATGACAGTATGATACTCCTGCCACATTCAGTCTTCTGGGGACTGTAGTTGGTTTCCTTTTCAGATTTGGAGAATCTAAGTAGGCAGTATCTGAATGTTATAGCCAGGGAAGAGGGGAAGGCCATGAACCTCCAAACATGAATAATTTTATCTTGCCACCATTTAAATTTTCTTTTAATCCACTGTGTTGGAAGTTCTATATATATATTTTTAAAAGGATGAAAATTAGCCTTAGTGTTCTTAAGTAACTTGCCCACATTTTTACAACTAGTAAATGACCGAGCTGAAACTTGAAGTCATATCTCATTCTCAAACTCATGATTTCACGATTATACTTATCCATTTTATTACACAAAGATTATGATACCTGTACCCATTGCCATCAAGTCAATTCCGACTCATAGCGACCCTATAGGACAGAGTAGAACTGCCTCGTAGAGTTTCCAAGGAGCGCCTGGTGGATTTGAACTGCTGACCTTTTGGTTAGCAGCCATAGCACTTAACCACTACGCCACTGGGGTCTCCAAAGATTATGATAGAGTGTGGTAAGTGTGCTGAAAAAATTTTTGAGAAAAGTTGACACCTTAGTGAGAATTATCTAGATGACTTCCTGCAGTGTGGAGCATTGGAATAGGAGGATAGTTTGGGTACAGGAAATTACATATCAAAAAAAAAAAAAAAAATCCAAAAAACCAAACCCGTCGCCGTTGAGTCAATTCCAACTCACAGCTACCCTGTAGAACAGAGTAGAACTACCCCCGTAGAGTTTCCAAGGAGTGCCTGGTGGATTCCAACTACTGACCTTTTGGTTAGCAGCCATAGCACTTAACCACTACGCCACCAGCATTTCCAAATTGCATACCAGGTATTGAGAATTGAAGTGGGTAGTGGGGAAGAATGCTACGTATTTTTGTAGGTTTGATCAGTAGTGAAAAAACAGATATGATAGAGAATTTGGCATGGTTTTCTAGTTTCCAACTGCTTGAGTTTCTTACATTTTTCTTTTACAAAATCATTTTATTTATTCATTTTTGCAGAATTTATGTTCTTAAACAGATAAGCTTGTTAAGAGTACAAAATGAGATTGAGTAATCAATTTAAAGTTGGCAGCTGGTCACAGTTAATTGCATGACATAATTTACATCATATCTGATTCATAAAATGTTAAACATTTTAATAAGTATTAATTCTTGTTTCTTAGTCTCTACCTATGAAAATAAGAACGTCGTTTTTAAAGTAGGAATTATATTAATGTATTAAATGACTTTCTTTTTATACTTTAATTTGACACCTATAGAAAGCATAAGTTCAAGTGAAGAAGAAAAAGTTTTTTTCTTTCAGATATATAATATAAAACAAAGTTAACAGTCACTTTAAAATAGTAAATTTCCTATAAAAATGTCTCATAAGACTATGACACTTGGTGTCCATGGCTTTAAAAACTATTTTGTGTTCTTCTCTCTCTTGGGTAGCATATCTATATATCTGGGGGAGAATGGTTAATTTAACAATCTGTTTAAACAATAGTTTAAGAAGTTCTTCAAAGTTCTTTGGGAACATTTATCTCCTCATAGATTTTATTAGCGAGAACCTGAATCTACAAAACCTCTCTTTACTGGCCACCACACCACAAAACAATTCTTAACTACTTGACTTTGAGTGAATCCACATGCTCCAATATTGCATATCAAAGAAATAGGAAGATTCAAGAAATCTAGGTATATACTAAAAAAAAAAATAACATAGCATAAAATACCTGAAGAAAAAATTCTCTATTATAAGTGTCAGTTTGTTATTTTTTGCTGCACCCTTGCCGTGGTTCTGAATTTTCCATGTGTAAATACACTGGCAAGTAAATCCATGTACAGTAATTTGATAGTGGCTGTTTTAGAATATAAGCTTCTGAGCATGGAGCAGTGATCATATTTTATAAATACTTCATATGATATCTAGAAGAAAGCATTGAAAGTATAAATGTTATTTGTTATGTTAATAATCACAGTTATTTTTACTAATTACTTTGATAGAGAGAATTAATAGTAATTTATTTAGGTAAATTATTTTAAAGATATGCCAATTTAATTTTTTTGTCTTAAGACATGGGGATTCCTAGACAAATTTTAAGGTTGATTGTTATGTGATGTATGAAGTTAACATGATATTATAGACAGATCACAGATGGAAAGGAAATACTTGTTTAGAGGTCTATAAGATGATTTCTAAACTCATTTACGTAAAAATTCACAACTGATTAAATGTGGAATAGGTTTAGACATTAGGTTGAATGAAGAGATTCTCACAGAGTTTTGAAAATGTCTTGTGCATTTCCTTAGCACTTGAGGAACTTGGAGGTATGAGGTAAGTGAAAGAAATCTTTTTAAAACTTTTTTTTTTTTTTTTGAGAAAATTTACTGCAACTATTTAGAAAAGGAAACCCTGGTGGTGTAGTGGTTAAGTGCTACGGCTGCTAACCAAAAGGTCAACAGTTCAAATCCACCAGGCATTCCTTGGAAATTCTATGGGGCAGTTCTACGCTGTCCTATAGGGTGGCTATAGGGTCGCTATGAGTCGGAATAGACTTGATGGCAGTGGGTTTGGTTTTTTGGTGTTTATTTAGAAAAACCAGCTTTATACAACATTATGTCGTTGTTAGGTGCTGATGAATCAGCTCCGGCACTCAATGACCCTACGTACAACAGAACAAAACAGTGCCTGGTCCTGAGCCATCCTCACAATCATTGCTATGTTTGAGCTCATTGTTGCAGCCACTATGTCAATACATCTTCTTGAGGGTCTTCCTGTTTTTCGCTGACCCTCTCTCTACCTTACCAAGTGTCATGGATTGAATTTTGTCCCCCCAAAAATGTGAGTATCAATTTGGCTAGGCTATGATTTCTTGTATTGTGTGATTTCCCTATATGTTATAAATCCTGCATCTATGATGTTAATAAGGGAGGATGGGCAGCAGTTGTGTTAGTGAGGTGAGGACTCAATCTACAAGATTGGATCGTGTCTTAAGGTAATCTCTTTTGAGATATAAGAGAGAGAAACTAGCAGAGAGACAAGGGGACTTCATACCACCAAGAAAGCAGTGCTGGGAGCAGAACACATGCTTTGGACCCAGGGTCTCTGTGTGGAGAAGCTCCTAGTCTGAGGGAAGATTGATGAGAAGGCTGGCAAAGAGAGAAAACCTTCTCCTGGAGCTGACACCCTGAATTTAGACTTTTAGCCTACTTTACTGTGAGGAAATAAACTCTTTGTTAAAGCCATCCACTTGTGGTATTTCTGTTTCAGCACCACTAGATGACTAAGACAGAATTTGGTACCGGGAGTAGGGTGCTGCTCTAACAGATACCTAAAATGTGGAAGTGGTTTTGAAGCTGTGAATGGGTAGAGGAGCGACAGCAGCATAGGACCAGTAGCAGCAGAGAACTGGCAGCAGCAGAGAACCTGCAGTGGCAGAGAAGCGGCAGTGACAGAACCAGGAGACCAGCGTGAGATGATGCTGGATATGACCCACGAAGTGAGATTACTGAGTGCCTGTATGCAGGAGGCTTTCTGGCAGAGTGGGGTACCAGCAGGCACTTACTGGTGGAGCTACAGAGCTTTGGAACACCTGGCCTAGCAGGGTAGATGGGGGCATGAGGCCCGAGGGCTGAGATGCCACAGGAAGCAGAAGCTGAAGAGACAAGGAACACAAGAAGCTGAGCTGCCTCAGTCTTAAAAGGTATGGCAAGGACCTCTGGGGTTTCAGAGAGTGGAGCCATGGCCTCTGGTGTTTCTAAGGATGGAGTTGCCACTCAGATGGATTAGGAGAATGGTGCACCTAAAACCGAGGGGGAGAATTGCTGTCCCAGGGGGCCAGGAAGGTGGAGCTGAAGCCCAGGACCTAGAAGCCTCCACTCAGAATCCAGAGAGTGTGGCTAATACCTAGCATCTGGAGGGCAGAGCCATTGTGTAAATTGTCTAATAGAACAGAGGATTATTTTCAAGGCCTTGAAGGCTAATGTAATGTGTTCTGCTGATTTGCTTGGTGCCTATGATCCCTTCTTTTCCTCCCATTTGCATTGGAAATGTCTAGCTTGTGCTTGTCCTGCCGTTGTACCTTTGGAAGTGGAAAAAAAATAATTTATTTATTTATTTATTTATTGTAGAAGAATAATTTTTGGATTTTGGACTTGGAGTGAAGACTTTTGCTATGATATGATGGGGTGAATATGTTTTACGTGTTGCAAGGATGTGATCTTTTGGGGGCTAAAGCGTGGAATGTCATAAATTGAATTTTGTCACCCCAAAAATGTGTGTATCAGTTGGGCTGGGCCATGATTCCTGGCATTTTGTGATTTTCCTATACGTTGTAAGTCCTGCTTTTATGATGTTAATGAGGGAGAATGGGTGGCAGTTGTGTCAGTGAGGCAGGACTCAATCTACAAGATTGGATTGTGTTTTGAGGCAATCTCTTTTGAGATATAAAAGAGAGAAACTAGCAGAGAGACAGGGGGACCTTGTACCACTAAGAAAGCAGTGCTGTGAGCAGAGTGTGTCCTTTGGACCTGGGGTCCTTGCACAGAGAAACTCCCAATCCATGGGAACACTGATGAGAAGGCCGACAGAGTGAAAAAGCCGTCCCCTGGAGCTGACACCCTGAATTTGGACTTCTGGCCTACTTTACTGTGAGGAAATAAACTTCCCTTTGTTAAAGCCATCCACTTGTGGCATTTCTGTTATAGCAGTACTAGATGACTAAGTCACCAAGCATAATGTCCTTCTTCAGGGACTGGTCCCTCCTAATAACATGTCCAAAGTACATGAGATGAAGTCTCACCATCCTAGCTTCTAAGGAGCACTCTGGCTTTACTTCTTCCAAGACAGACTTGTTTGTTCTTCTGGCAGTCCATGGTGTATTCAGTATTCTTCACCAACACCATAATTCAAATGCATCAATTCTTCTTTGGTCTTCCTTATTCATAATCCAAGTTTCACATGCATATGAGGTGATTGAAAATATGGCATGGGTCAGGCAAACCTTAATCCTCAAAGTGACATCTTTGCTTTTCAACACTTCGAAGAGGTCTTTTGAAGCAGATTTGCCCAATGCAGTATGGTCATTTGATTTCTGGACTGCTGCTTCCATGGGTGTTGATTGTGCATCCAAGTAAAATAAAATCCTTTATAACTTCAATATTTTCTCCGTTTATCATGGTGTTGCTTATTGGTCCGCTATGAGAATTTTTGTTTCTTTATGTTGAGGTGTAATCCATACTGAAGGATGTAGTCTTTGATCTTCATCAGTAAGTGCTTCAAGTTCTCTTCACTTTCAGCAAGCAGGGTTGTGTTATCTGCATATGGTAGGTTGTTAATGAGTCATCCTCTAATCCAGATGCCACGTTCTTCTTCATGTAGTCCTGCTTCTTGGGTTATTCACCTAGCATACAGATTGAATAGGTATGGTGAAAGGATATGACTCTGATGCACGGTTTTCCTGATTTTGAACCACATAGTATCCCCTTGTTCTGTTCAAATGACTGCAAAAATATACTACTTTTAACTGAATGCCAACACTTGGAAAAGGATTAGGAGTTGGGGAAGATTTTGTGGCTTATAGAAAACTGCTACTATTTTCTTCAAAATCTAGAGTGAATGTAAATCCCAAACCATTGCTCATGTGTAAAGCTGGACTAGTTTTACATTGTTTTCAATGAGTTATTAAAAAGGGTTTACTTGAGACCAAAGGAGTCCTGGTTGTGCAGTGGTTAAGCACTTGGCTGTGAACTGAAAGGTCGATCAGTGGTTGGAACTCATCACTGCTCTGGGAGAACTCTGTCCTATAGAGTCACTATGCGTTGGGATTGACTTCATAGGGTTTTTCTGGGACTTGAGACCAAGGATTTATTTTTAGTGTCAAAAGCAAATTCTAATTGAGACTTCTACAAGAGAGAAAGAGAGGGAGATGGGTGGAAGCATGGGAAGACAGACAGATAAGCAAATATACATGCAGATGGACTCAGAAAAGAGACCCTACTTACTCAGTGCGCCTAATAATATGTGGTTTGTTTTAGCTTTCAGCCCACTGCTTCTCTTTTTTTGGAATATTCTGATATAGTGCTTCCAGCACCCATCTTCCCCCCTTTTCTTATATGTGTTTAGAACACCCTCATTTTATCCTATTCTAATCTCATTCTATTCTATCTTATTCCCACCCTGACCATAATCTTCCTGCTATGCCTTTGCATTGGGTTTTTGTTCAGGTATATCTTCAAAAAGTTCTTTTTTCTTAGAGATAAAATCATATAATTCTTTTCATATCTTCCCCTTCTTAGCTTGACAGAGTTGATATATTTTTCAATAAAATTTTCTTTGGTAATCTCACCATTTCTGATCTTCCCCTTCACAGGCCTAATAACCCTGGGCCCTTGTAATTACTCTTATTTCCAGATCTTTGTGCCTTTATTCTTTTTTTACTTCTTTTCATACAGAAACTATCATTCTTTCAAAATCACTGTTACCCATATCTTTTAATTTCTTACCATCACCTTCCAACCAGGTACTGCTTCTGATATATAAGATGTATTGGCTAGACTTCAGTTGCAGACAATAAAACTACTTTAGCTATTTTAAACAAAAAAGGATTTTTTATCAGATATATTAAGTGCCTGAAAAATTCATCTGGAGGGTTAGAGAAGCAGGTACTATGTGCAGCTTCCAGGACAGTTCCCAGCCCCACATATCACACCTCCTCTACCATGATCCGTGTCAGCAAAATCATTACCTATTACTCTTTCTTCCCACCTAGCTCTGTTCTGAATTCATATCTTGTACAAATACATCTGATTGATGAAATCTAAATCATAGTCAGAACCCTAGCTGCACAGAACTCGAAAAATGTGGTTTTAAGCTTTCTAGTCTCTGTAGTACAAGAAGGACCACTAGAAGAAGGTTTCAATGAACATCTTAACCTGATTTTTGTTTCCACTGTTTACTACCTCATCCCTACATTATTTCCTAGTGATATCAATGTATGTATATACTTTTTTTTTTTATATACATATGCTATAGGTATATATATGGAAATCCCCGTGTGGTGCTATGAGTTGGAGTTGACTCAGTGGAAACAAGCTTGGTGTTTTGGTTTTGGGTGGTGCAAGTGATTAATGTGCTTGACTGCAAACTGAGAGGTTGGTGGTTTGAATCCACCTAGAGTCAAGTCAGAAGAAAGGCCTGGTGAACTGCTTCAGAAAGATCACAGCCATTGAAAACTCTGTGGAGTGAACTTCTACTCTGAAACACATGGGATCACTGTGAGTTAGAATCAACTCAATAGCAGCTAGTATACACACATATACACACCCACACATATACATATATGTGTGTGTGTGTATATATATATATATATATATATATATATACATACTTGATGGCACCTGGTTTGCCAGATCCTGTATGGTCATACTTTCCTTAGCTTCACCTATTTTCATCTCTAATTATTAGCTTTTGTTGAATAGCAGTATGGGTAATCACACCATAATTTTTTGTCATCAAGATTGCTGTGTATATTGACCTATAACCCTTCTTAATGCCTTTCTAAATTCTTTGTATTCCCCTGTAGTCCCAAAATTGGTCTTCTAGGGATTTTCTTTAGCTGGTTTTCAGAAGTAGATTACCAAGCCTTTCTTCCTTAGTTAAAGAATTAACCTCTGTGAATGAAGTTTATTTACATGTTCTAAAATTGTCATTGAAGTCATGTCTGGTTTATTACTCTGTGTCATCCCCTGTCATGGATTGAATTGTTTCCCCCCAAAAATGTGTGTATCAATTTGTCTGGGCCATGATTCCCAGTGTTGTGTGATTGTCCACCATTTTGTCACCTGATGCTATTTTCCTATGTGTTGTAAATCCTGTCTCTATGATCTTAATGAGGAGGGATCAACACAACTTAATGAGTTGTGTTGATGAGGCAGGACTCAATCGACAGGATTGGATTGTGTCTTCAACGAATTTCTTTTGAGATATAAAAGAGAGAGGCGAGCAGAGAGACGGAGGGACCTCATACCAAGAAAGCAGTGCTGGGAGCAGAGCCTGTCCTTTGGAACCAGGGTTCCTGCATCGAGAAGCTCCTAGTCCAGGGGAGATTGAAGAGAAGGGCTTTTCTCCAGAGCCAACAGAGGGAGACAGCCTTCTCCTGTAGCTGACTACCTTTCAGCCTACTTTACTGTGAGAAAATAAATTTTTCTTTGTTAAAGCCATCCATTTGTGGTATTTCTTTTATAGCAGCTCTAGATAACTAAGACATCCCCTCTCTGATGACCCATAGAAGATATTTTTTTTCTCAAAATCATTTAGAGACCTTTTTCTGTGGAGTCTTCATCCCCCCCTAAAATGAAAAAGAGAGCCTTCTGTCTAAGCAAGTAAACCTAGCTCTGGGCAATGGGTAGATACCAGGTTGTTTTCAGGTTAACAAATCTCCTCACGAGCTTAGAAAATCTGTTAAACAATCAAAGCACCTTACAATTTGGAAGCTGGATAATAGTTTTAACAGATGTCAACTTGTTATCTGAATTAAGTTTAGATATTAATATAGACTTTTTCCAAGCTGTTTTTATGTTTTACTGCCTTACTTTATCTTCTAGGTCCTCTTTACCAATTCAATATCTGCAAACTTAGTAAAGGCAAAACAATGCTCCCTATAAATGATGGGAGACTGGGATCCATTGTGTAATAAAGATTAAGACATTTGATTAATATGGGTAATCTTTAATTTAAAAATTGTTTATATTTATAATACTTATTCTTGAAACAATAATTTTCTATTCTCTGTAGTATATTACTTTAAAGTTCAAATGTTATTAAAGAATCTTTTTATTATTTAGGCATGAACATTTGCAAAGAAATGTATTGGAATCATAGTCTGACTTGTTATCTAGGCTTTAGTGAGTGCCACTATCATAAAATTAAGGTCAAGCATAATGGCTATAAATAGAAGAAACTTTTTTGTCATATGGCTTGAAAGTAGTTTAATATTTCCATGCTAACCACCTTTTCACCAAATTTAATGAAAATCAGCATGATGTTGTGGCAGTTAGTATTTGAACTCTGCTGTTATCTTCATGAGTATTGCAATGAGAGATTCAAGTAGCAACTAATAAACTAGTATTATCTGCACTACATTCTTCATCTGAATCAGAAACTGGCATGGTCCTTTAGTAAGAGTTCTCATCCTTTGAGGGTCCTCTTATTTTCTCTATTCTCTGCGAAAGTGCATTGGATCAGAATTCCTAAATAGTAGTTTATTATCCTTATTCCCAACTCAATATGAGTACTACTGTACAGTTACTCTAAGATATTCAAAGCAGAACTCAGTGATTTGACTTTCAGCTTTCTGTAATGAATATGTGAATAATATATGAGTGTATTAATGCTTTCATTCATTGATCTACCTGGATACAATTAAGACAAAGTGATATTAGTTAAATTTTTAAAATCTTTTTAAAAAACACGAATTGCTTTTTAAGCTAATTTTATCTCCAATTTTTTATTTCTTAATAATTTTTAAGGTCAAATTGACAAATAATTTTTATTGGCACAGTGTTTGACCAGTCTTGGCCTCCAAGAGAACTATAAAGACTTGGTCTTTTGTTAGTATGCTTTTCATTCTTTTAAAAGTGAATTAATATATTTTTAAAATTTAGTGTTGGCAAATCTTGTCAATGGTAACACTCTATATTCTTGTCTAGTTTTCTGATAGTATAGCATTTTTACAAACTCTTTTGAGATGCCTTTACCCATTAATCATTCCCTCAATGGTTTTGTCATGGCCATGATAGACCTGATCTATGCCACATTTCAGCATTTGGTGTGAAATACCTAAGAGTTACTCTGCTAACTCATGGAGAGCACTGTGGCAGGCTTTTGGGTTGAGAGGCTTTGGAAAAAAAAAATTAGCTAGAAATAGATTACTCTGTTGGAGAAACTGAAATAAGACCACAAATTTCATGTTGTTTATACTCAGAAAAGTGTACCTAACTCCAAAATGATAAATATTTTCTCAGAGATACTCTTAGGGGAAAAGATTTTGAAGTAAATTCAATTACAAAGTAAATTTAAAGTCATTTTTAAATTACTAAAGATATTGTATTCTTAAATATTAGAAAGGCAGAGAAAATTATTTCGTCAACCTAGAAAAACTAAGATTGTTTTAACAGTTGCTTACTACTAGCTTTCCTCTTATCTTCTAATATATTCTAAACCAATAGGTTATTTAAAATTCTTCCTTCTAACTTTTTTTTTTTGTCATTCAGAATGGATTAATTGAGCATCTATATGGTAATCATTGCTTAAGCTACATTTAGAGCAGAGAGTGTAAGGAGATTATGCTGAGAGAATAGGCTGGAGAAGTAAACAGAGACTGTATCAAATAAGCATCTTGTATGCCATGCACAGGAGTTGAAACTTAATTTAGAAAATAGTGAGATTTAAGCAGTGGTTTTAAGCAGAGGAATGGTTAAAATAGATTCACATTTTAGGAAGATTACTCTGGAAGCCAAACAGAGAATGAGTTGGAGTGGGATAACACACAAGTCAGCATGACCAAGAATGTATGTCCATTTTCTAATGCTGCTATAATAATTACCACAAATTTAGCAGCTTAAAATTACACCCAGGAGGCGGGGCCAAGATGGCTGACTAGGTAGACGCTATCTCGGATCCCCCTTGCAACAAAGACTCGGAAAAATAAGTGAATCGATCACGTACATGACAATCTATGAACCCTGACCAACAAACACAGATTTAAAGAGTTGACCTGAGTGACAGAGATTGAGAACGAACAAGCACGGGGAAGTAGTAATTGTTTTCGGAGCCTGGAGCCAGCCTCCCAGTCAGGAAACCTTGGTGCCAGGCTTTGGACTGAGTGCA
Source organism: Elephas maximus indicus (assembly GCF_024166365.1). Classification (NCBI taxonomy): domain Eukaryota; kingdom Metazoa; phylum Chordata; class Mammalia; order Proboscidea; family Elephantidae; genus Elephas; species Elephas maximus. Next base: position 55,755,571 of record NC_064823.1, read on the forward strand.
GGGGAGCTGAGCACAGCATCCTGAGATGGCACAATCACGGGGCGCAGCCCTAACCCCCAGAACTGACCTCAGGGGAAGCCCAGCCAGTGCACGCAGGCAGCACAGCGACGAGGCTGACAGGAGGAGAAGTCACCGGGAGGCAACGACTGGTTTTGGAGTCGGGAGTGCGGCGTCCCTGCCGGGGAACCTTGGCGCTGGGCTTTGGACTGGGAGCGGAGGAACTAACTGCGGCTTCTGAGACAGCGCAAGCACGGGACGCGGACCTGACCCTCAGGGGCAATCTCTACCCAGCCAGTGCACACAGTCGAGGACGCGCCCCTCGGGAATCTCAGATAAAACAGTCATCCCAACCAAGATAAGTAACTTTGTCTATATTCCGGGGTGCTACTCTCTCCTATTTATCTGAACCCTCCCCTCCCCTTCCCAGGAGGCTTCATTAACATTGGAATTTCCTGAGCCAGAAAGTAAACTGCTCTGCGGTTTTTCTTTCTTTTGTTTTGTTTTTGTCTTTTCCTAACCCATTCTCCTGGCCTGAGAGAAGCAACTACAAAAAACCCAGGGACCAAAAATCCTTCCCTAATTGAACTAAAAACACAGAACCAGCTCCAGCCAAGCATATGTGATACACAGTCTCCAGCTTTCATCCCTACAGGGAACAAGGTGGCTATTATAATTCAAAGGCATTTCTGATAGGGATCTGACTGCATTTGTTTTAGCGGATTTACTGGAAAGACAAGTTTCCCAGGTCTGATATCTCTGCGTATTCAACAGAGCCCTCACTGACCCACAACAAGGAACTGAGGGCTGAAGCTCGCCCCAGACCACCTAACCTCCTGCCTTAGGGGTCTGAGGAGGGTGACACCTACCAATCTGTAGAGGTACTTGCATTGGGGGCCTAAGGTACAGCTGCAGAGCCCACCCACCAAGGTGCTTTAGGAATAGAGACACAACTACCTTACTGACACTTGGGGGAAGCCTGTCAGCATCCTGCCTCCCCTGGAGTGTGAATCCCAGCTGCTACTAGAATCTGGTGCACACAACTATCACCACTACTTCTCGAGGTGGATAGGTGACAGTCTGCATCACACACTTGATGACCCAAAATCAGATTCTACTCAAGAATAGTGAATGGGAGGCGGAGCCAAGATGGCGGACTAGGCAGACGCTACCTCGGATCCCTCTTACAACAAAGACACGGAAAAACAAGTAAATTGATCACATACATAACAATCTACGAACCCTGAACAACAAACACAGATTTAGAGACGGAGAACGAACTAATACGGGGAAGCAGCGATTGTTTCCAGAGCCTGGAGCCAGCATACCAGTCAGGTACGGCACAAGCACAGAGACCTGCTCCACCCCCCTGAACTAACCCCGGGAGGGGGACTAGCCGGTTCCACGTGCGGCGTGGGACGCAGCCGTTAGGAGAAGTCCCCGGGAGGCAGTGACTGATCTTGGAGCAGAAAGAGCAGCATCCGAGCCGGGGAACCGTCCCACAGGGATTTGGACTGCACGCAGGTACGCCATAAACACGGAGAGTTGCTCCACCCCCTGAACTAACCCCGGGAAGGTGACCATCCGGGTCGCGCGGGCGGCGTGGGACGCAGCCGGTAGGAGAAGTCCCCGGGAGGCAGCGACTGGTATTGGAGCGGGGAGAACAGCGTTCCAGCCGGGACACTCGGTCGTGGCACAAGCACGGGGAGCTACTCCACCCATCTGAACTAACCCCGGGAGGGGGCCCACCTGGTTCACGGGGGCGGCACGGCCACGCGGCTGGAGGGACGAGAAGTCCCCGGGAGGCAGCGACTGATTTTGGAGTCGAGAGTGCACCGTCCCAGTAGGGGAGCCTTGACGCTGGGCGTGGGGCTGGAAGCGGAGGATCTGACCGTGACTCCAGCGGGCCAGACCCCCCGGGGGCAATCTCCACACAGACAGCACACATGGGCGACGCGCCCGCGGGAATCTCAGATATAAGAGTCATTCCAAGCAAGACAAGCAACTCTGGCTATATTCTGAGGTGCTACTCTCCTATCTCTCTGTTCCCTCCCCCACCCTCCCCAGGCGGCTTCATTAACATCTGAATAGCCTGAGCCAGAGGGAGAACTCTGATAGGGATCTGACTGCAGTTTTTTTTTAGCGGATTTTCTGGAAAAACTAGTTTCCCAGTGATGGCTCGGAGACAACAATCCATATCAAACCACTTAAAGAAGCAGACCGTGACAGCTTCTCCAACTCCCCAAACAAAAGAATCAAAATCTTTCCCAAATGAAGATACAATTTTGGAATTATCAGATACAGAATATAAAAAACTAATTTACAGAATGCTTAATGATATCACAAATGAAATTAGGATATCTGCAGAAAAAGCCAAGGAACACACTGATAAAACTGTTGAAGAACTCAAAAAGATTATTCAAGAACATACTGGAAAAATTAATAAGTTGCAAGAATCCATAGAGAGACAACATGTAGAAATCCAAAAGATTAACAATAAAATAACAGAATTAGACAACACACTAGGAAGTCAGAGGAGCAGACTCGAGCAATTAGAATGCAGACTGGGACATCTGGAGGACCAGGGAATCAACACCAACATAGCTGAAAAAAAATCAGATAAAAGAATTAAAAAAAATGAAGAAACCCTAAGAATTATGTGGGACTCTATCAAGAAGGATAACCTGCGGGTGATTGGAGTCCCAGAACAGGGAGGGGGGACAGAAAACACAGAGAAAATAGTTGAAGAACTTCTGACAGAAAACTTCCCTGACATCATGAAAGACGAAAGGATATCTATCCAAGATGCTCATCGAACCCCATTTAAGATTGATCCAAAAAGAAAAACACCAAGACATATTATCATCAAAATCACCAAAACCAAAGATAAACAGAAAATTTTAAAAGCAGCCAGGGAGAAAAGAAAGGTTTCCTTCAAGGGAGAATCAATAAGAATATGTTCTGACTACTCAGCAGAAACCATGCAGGCAAGAAGGGAATGGGACGACATATACAGAACACTGAAGGAGAAGAACTGCCAACCAAGGATCATATATCCAGCAAAACTCTCTCTGAAATATGAAGGCGAAATTAAGATATTTACAGACAAACACAAGTTTAGAGAATTTGCAAAAACCAAACCAAAGCTACAAGAAATACTAAAGGATATTGTTTGGTCAGAGAACCAATAATATCAGATATCAGCACAACACAAGGTCACAAAACAGAACGTCCTGATATCAACTCAAATAGGGAAATCACAAAAACAAACAAATTAAGATTAATTAAAAAAAAAAATACACATAACAGGGAATCATGGAAGTCAATAGGTAAAAGATCACAATAATCAAAAAGAGGGACTAAATACAGGAGGCATTGAACTGCCATATGGAGAGTGATACAAGGCGATATAGAACAATACAAGTTAGGTTTTTACTTAGAAAAATAGGGGTATATAATGAGGTAACCACAAAAAGGTATAACAACTCTATAACTCAAGACAAAAACCAAGAAAAACGTAACGACTCAACTAACATAAAGTCAAACACTATGAAAGTGAGGATCTCACAATTTACTAAGAAAAACGCCTCAGCACAAAAAAGTATGTGGAAAAATGAAATTGTCAACAACACACATAAAAAGGCATCAAAATGACAGCACTAAAAACTTATTTATCTATAATTACCCTGAATGTAAATGGACTAAATGCACCAATAAAGAGACAGAGAGTCACAGACTGGATAAAGAAACACGATCCATCTATATGCTGCCTACAAGAGACACACCTTAGACTTAGAGACACAAACAAACTAAAACTCAAAGGATGGAAAAAAGTATATCAAGCAAACAATAAGCAAAAAAGAAGAGGAGTAGCAATATTAATTTCTGACAAAATAGACTTTAGACTTAAATCCACCACAAAGGATAAAGAAGGACACTATATAATGATAAAAGGGACAATTGATCAGGAAGACATAACCATATTAAATATTTACGCACCCAATGACAGGGCTGCAAGATATATAAATCAAATTTTAACAGAACTGAAAAGTGAGATAGATACCTCCACAATTATAGTAGGAGACTTCAACACACCCCTTTCGGAGAAGGACAGGACATCCAGTAAGAAGCTCAACAGAGACACGGAAGATCTAATTACAACAATCAACCAACTTGACCTCATTGACTTATACAGAACTCTCCACCCAACTGCTGCAAAATATACTTTTTTTTCTAGCGCACATGGAACATTCTCTAGAATAGACCACATATTAGGTCATAAAACAAACCTTTGCAGAGTCCAAAACATCGAAATATTACAAAGCATCTTCTCAGACCACAAGGCAATAAAACTAGAGATCAGTAACAGAAGAACGAGGGAAAAGAAATCAAATACTTGGAAAATGAACAATACCCTCCTGAAAAAAGACTGGGTTATAGAAGACATCAAGGAGGGAATAAGGAAATTCATAGAAAGCAACGAGACTGAAAACACTTCCTATCAAAACCTCTGGGACACAGCAAAAGCAGTGCTCAGAGGCCAATTTATATCAATAAATGCACACATACAAAAAGAAGAAAGAGCCAAAATCAGAGAACTGTCCCTACAACTTGAACAAATAGAAAGTGAGCAACAAAAGAATCCATCAGGCACCAGAAGAAAACAAATAATAAAAATTAGAGCTGAACTAAATGAATTAGAGAACAGAAAAACAATTGAAAGAATTAACAAAGCCAAAAGCTGGTTCTTTGAAAAAATTAACAAAATTGATAAACCATTGGCTAGACTGACTAAAGAAATACAGGAAAGGAAACAAATAACCCGAATAAGAAATGAGAAGGACCACATCACAACAGAACCAAATGAAATTAAAAGAATCATTTCAGATTATTATGAAAAATTGTACTCTAACAAATTTGAAAACCTAGAAGAAATGGATGAATTCCTTGAAAAACACTACCTACCTAAACTAACACATTCAGAAGCAGAACAACTAAATAGACCCATAACAAAAAAAGAGATTGAAACGGTAATCAAAAAACTCCCAACAAAAAAAAGTCCTGGCCCGGACGGCTTCACTGCAGAGTTCTACCAAATTTTCAGAGAAGAGTTAACACCACTACTACTAAAGGTATTCCAAAGCATAGAAAATGACGGAATACTACCCAACTCATTCTATGAAGCCACCATCTCCCTGATACCAAAACCAGGTAAAGACATTACAAAAAAAGAAAATTATAGACCTATATCCCTCATGAACATTGATGCAAAAATCCTCAACAAAATTCTAGCCAATAGAATCCAACAACACATCCAAAAAATAATTCACCCTGATCAAGTGGGATTTATACCAGGTATGCAAGGCTGGTTTAATATCAGAAAAACCATTAATGTAATCCATCACATAAATAAAACAAAAGACAAAAACCACATGATCTTATCAATTGATGCAGAAAAGGCATTTGACAAAGTCCAACACCCATTTATGATAAAAACTCTTACCAAAATAGGAATTGAAGGAAAATTCCTCAACATAATAAAGGGCATCTATGCAAAGCCAACAGCCAATATCACTCTAAATGGAGAGAACCTGAAAGCATTTCCCTTGAGAACGGGAACCAGACAAGGATGCCCTTTATCACCGCTCTTATTCAACATCGTGTTGGAAGTCTTAGCCAGGGCAATCAGGCTAGACAAAGAAATAAAAGGTATCCGGATTGGCAAGGAAGAAGTAAAGTTATCACTATTTGCAGATGACATGATTATATACACAGAAAACCCTAAGGAATCCTCCAGAAAACTACTGAAACTAATAGAAGAGTTTGGCAGAGTCTCAGGTTATAAAATAAACATACAAAAATCACTTGGATTCCTCTACATCAACAAAAAGAACACCGAAGAGGAAATAACCAAATCAATACCATTCACGGTAGCCCCCAAGAAGATAAGATACTTAGGAATAAATCTTACCAAGGATGTAAAAGACCTATACAAAGAAAACTACAAAGCTCTACTACAAGAAATTCAAAAGGACATACTTAAGTGGAAAAACATACCTTGCTCATGGATAGGAAGACTTAACATAGTAAAAATGTCTATTCTACCAAAAGCCATCTATACATTTAACGCACTTCCGATCCAAATTCCAATGTCATATTTTAAGGGGATAGAGAAACAAATCACCAATTTCATATGGAAGGGAAAGAAGCCCCGGATAAGCAAAGCACTACTGAAAAAGAAGAAGAAAGTGGGAGGCCTCACCTTACCTGACTTCAGAACCTATTATACAGCCACAGTAGTCAAAACAGCCTGGTATTGGTACAACAACAGACACATAGACCAATGGAACAGAATTGAGAACCCAGACATAGATCCATCCACGTATGAGCAGCTGATATTTGACAAAGGACCAGTGTCAATTAACTGGGGAAAAGACAGCCTTTTTAACAAATGGTGCTGGCATAACTGGATATCCATTTGCAAAAAAATGAAACAGGACCCATACCTCACACCATGCACAAAAACTAACTCCAAGTGGATCAAAGACCTAAACATAAAGACTAAAACGATAAAGATCATGGAAGAAAAAATTGGGACAACCCTAGGAGCCCTAATACAAGGTATAAACAGAATACAAAACATTACCAAAAATGATGAAGAGAAACCCGATAACTGGGAGCTCCTAAAAATCAAACACCTATGCTCATCTAAAGACTTCACCAAAAGAGTAAAAAGACCACCTACAGACTGGGAAAGAATTTTCAGCTATGACATCTCCGACCAGCGCCTGATCTCTAAAATCTACATGATTCTGTCAAAACTCAACCACAAAAAGACAAACAACCCAATCAAGAAGTGGGCAAAGGATATGAACACACATTTCTCTAAAGAAGATATTCAGGCAGCCAACAGATACATGAGAAAATGCTCTCGATCATTAGCCATTAGAGAAATGCAAATTAAAACTACGATGAGATTCCATCTCACACCAGCAAGGCTGGCATTAATCCAAAAAACACAAAATAATAAATGTTGGAGAGGCTGCGGAGAGATTGGAACTCTCATACACTGCTGCTGGGAATGTAAAATGGTACAACCACTTTGGAAATCTATCTGGCGTTATCTTAAACAGTTAGAAATAGAACTACCATACAACCCAGAAATCCCACTCCTCGGAATATACCCTAGAGATACAAGAGCCTTCATACAAACAGATATATGCACACCCATGTTTATTGCAGCTCTGTTTACAATAGCAAAAAGTTGGAAGCAACCAAGGTGTCCATCAACGGATGAATGGGTAAATAAATTGTGGTATATTCACACAATGGAATACTACGCATCGATAAAGAACAGTGACGAATCTCTGAAACATTTCATAACATGGAGGAACCTGGAAGGCATTATGCTGAGCGAAATGAGTCAGAGGCAAAAGGACAAATACTGTATAAGACCACTATTATAAGATCTTGAGAAATAGTAAACCTGAGAAGAACACATACTTTTGTGGTTACGAGGGGGGGAGGGAGGGAGGGTGGGAGAGGGTTTTTTTATTGATTAATCAGTAGATAAGAACTGCTTTAGGTGAAGGGAAAGACAACACTCAATACATGGAAGGTCAGCTCAATTGGACTGGACCAAAAGCAAAGAAGTTTCCGGGATAAAATGAATGCTTCAAAGCTCAGCGGAGCAAGCGCGGGGGTCTGGGGAACATGGTTTGCGGGGACTTCTAAGTCAATTGGCAAAATAATTCTATTATGAAATCATTCTGCATCCCACTTTGAAATGTGGCGTCTGGGGTCTTAAATGCTAACAAGCAGCCATCTAAGATGCAGCAATTGGTCTCAACCCACCTGGAGCAAAGGAAAATGAAGAACACCAAGCCCACATGACAACTAAGAGCCCAAGAGACAGAAAGGGCCACATGAACAAGAGACCTACATCATCCTGAGACCAGAAGAACTAGTTGGTGCCCGGCCACAATCGATGACTGCCCTGACAGGGAGCTCAGCAGAGGACCCCTGAGGGAGCAGGAGAGCAGTGGGATGCAGACCCCAAATTCTCATAAGAAGACCAAACTTAATGGTCTGACTGAGACTGGAGGAATCCCGGCGGCCATGCTCTCCAGACCTTCTGTTGACACAGGACAGGAACCATCCCCGAAGACAACTCATCAGACATGAAAGGGACTGGTCAGCGGGTGGGAGAGAGACGCTGATGAAGAGTGAGCTAATTATATCAGGTGTACACTTGAGATTGTGTTGGCAACTCTTGTCTGGAGGGGGGATGGGAGGATAGAGAGAGAGGGAAGCCGGCAAAATTGTCAAGAAAGGAGAGACTGAAAGGGCTGACTCAAGACGGGGAGAGTAAGTGGGAGTAGGGAGTGAGATGTATGTAAACTTATATGTGACAGACTGATTGGATTTGTAAACGTTCACTTGAAGCTTAATAAAAGTTATTATAAAAAAAAAAAAAAAAAAAGAATAGTGAATGGACTCTTAGGCTTATATATCTGGTAACAGCCCAAACCAGCTGGTAATAGCACATAAGTGACTCAAGGGCTACAACACTCAAGACAGTGCAATCTAGTAGCCCATCTACGTATATTGAAAGAAAACAAAACAAGATAAGACCCAGTGAGCAAATACAGAATAAATCACTACAATATCTTAGTGATGGCTCGGAGACAGCAGTCAATATCAAACCACATAAAGAAGCAGACCATGACTGCTTCTACAACTCCCCAAACTAAAGAATCAAAATCTTTCCCAAATGAAGATACAATCCTGGAATTGCCAGATACAGAATATAAAAAAAACTAATTTACAGAATGCTTCAAGACATCAGGGATGACCTCAGAAATGAAATAAGGCAATCTACAGAAAAAGCCAAGGAACACACTGATAAAACAGTTGAAGAACTCAAAAAGATTATTCAAGAACATAGTGGAAAAATTAATAAGTTGCAAGAATCCATAGAGAGACAGCATGCAGAAATCCAAAAGATTAACAATAAAATTACAGAATTAGACAATGCAATAGGAAGTCAGAGGAGCAGACTTGAGCAATTAGAATGCAGACTGGGAGATCTGGAGGACCAGGGAATTAACACCAATATAGCTAAAAAAAAATCAGATAAAAGAATGAAAAAAAATGAAGAAACCCTAAGAATCATGGGGGACTCTATCAAGAAGAATAACTTGCATGTGATTGGAGTCCCAGAACAAGGAGGGACAACAGAAAACACAGAGAGAATAGTTGAAGATCTGTTGGCAGAAAACTTCCCTGACATCATGAAAGACGAAAGGATATCTATCCAAGATGCTCATCAAACCCCATTTAAGATCGATCCAAAAAGAAAATCACCAAGATACATTATTATCAAGCTTGCCAAAACCAAATATAAACAGAAAATTTTAAAAGCAGCCAGGGATAAAAGAAAGGTCTCCTACAATGGAGAATGAATAAGAATAAGTTTAGACTACTCAGCAGAAACCATGCAGTCAAGAAGGCAATGGGATGACATATACAGAGCACTGAAGGAGAAAAACTGCCAGCCAGGAATCATATATCCAGCAAAACTCTCCCTGAAATATGAAGGCGAAATTAAGACATTTACAGATAAGCACAAGCTTAGAGAATTTGCAAAAACCAAACCAAAGCTACAAGAAATACTAAAGGAAATTGGTCAGAAAACCAATAATATCAGATACCAGCACAACACAAGCTCACAGAACAGAGCACCCTGATATCAACTTAAATAGGGAAATCACAAAAACAATTTAAGATTAATTAAAAAAAAAAAATTAAAAAAACGCTGAAAACAGGGAATCATTGAAGTCAATATGTAAAAGATCACAATAATCAAAAAGAGGGACTAAATACAGGTGGCATAGAACTGCCATATGGAGAAGGATACAAGGCGATATAGGACAATACCAGTTAGATTTTTACTTAGAAAAATAGGGGTAAATATTAAGGTAACCACAAAGCGGTCTAACAATTCCATAACTCAAAATAAAAACCAAGAAAAAAGTAACGACTCAGCAAACATAAAGTCAAATACTATGAAAATGAGGAACACACAAGTTACAAAGAAAAACGTCTCAGCATAAAAAAGTAAGTGGAAAAATGAAATTGTCAACAACACACATAAAAATGCATCAAAATGACAGCATTAAACACATACTAATCTATAATTACGCTGAATGTGAATGGACTAAATGCACCAATAAAGAGACAGAGAGTCTCAGACTGGATAAAGAAACATGACCCGTCTATATGCTGCCTACAAAAGACACACCTTAGACTTAGAGACACAAACAAACTAAAACTCAAAGGGTGGAAAAAAACATATCAAGCAAACAACAAGCAAAAAAGAGCAGGAGTGGCAATATTAATTTCTGACAAAACAGACTTTAAAGTTAAATCCACCACAAAGGATAAAGAAGGACACTACATAATGATAAAAGGGACAATTGACCAGGAAGATATAACCATATTAAATATTTATGCACCCAATGACAGGGCTGCAAAATACATAAAACAAATTTTAACAGAACTGAAAAGTGAGATAGACACCTCCACAATTATAGTAGGAGACTTCAACACACAACTTTCAGAGAAGGACAGGACTTCCAGTAAGAAGCTCAACAGAGACACGCAAGACTAATTACAACAATCAACCAACTTGACCTCATGGACTTATACCGACCTCTCCACCCAACAGCTGCAAAGTATACTTTTTTTTTCTAGCGCACATGGAACATTCTCTAGAATAGACCACATATTAGGTCATAAAACAAACCTTTGCAGAATCCGAAACCTTGAAATATTACAAAGCATCTTCTCAGACCACAAGGCCATAAAAGTGGAAGTGAATAACAGAAAAATTAGGGAAAAGAAATCAAACACTTGGAAACTGAACAATACCCTCCTGAAAAAAGACTGGGTTATAGAAGACATCAAGGAGGGAGTAAGGAAATTCATAGAATGCAACGAGAATGAAAATACTTCCTATCAAAACCTCTGGGACACAGCAAAAGCAGTGCTCAGAGGCCAATTTATATCGATAAATGCACACATACAAAAAGAAGAAAGAGCCCAAATCAGAGAACTGTCCCTACAACTTGAACAAATAGAAAGTGAGAAACAAAAGAATGCATCAGGCACCAGAAGAAAACAAATAATAAAAGTTAGAGCTGAACTAAATGAATTAGAGAACAGAAAAACAATTGAAAGAATTAACAAAGCCAAAAGCTGGTTCTTTGAAAAAATTAACAAAATCGATAAATCATTGGCCAGACTGACTAAAGAAATATAGGAAAGGAAACAAATAACCCGAATGAGAAACGAGATGGGCCACATCACAATAGACCCAACTGAAATTAAAAGAATCATATCAGATTATTACGAAAAACTGTAGTCTAACAAATTTGCAAACCTAGAAGAAATGGATGAATTCCTGGAAAAACACTGCCTACCTAAACTAACACATTCAGAAGTAGAGCAACTAAACAGACCCATAACAAAAAAAGAGATTGAAACGGTAATCAAAAAACTCCCAACAAAAAAAAGCCCTGGCCCGGATGGCTTTACTGCAGACTTCTACCAAACTTTCAGAGAAGAGTTAACACCACTACTGCTAAAGGTATTTCAAAGCATAGAAAATGACAGAATACTACCCAACTCATTCTATGAAGCCACCATATCCCTGATACCGAAACCAGGTAAAGACATTACAAAAAAAGAAAATTACAGACCTATATTCCTCATGAACATAGACGCAAAAATCCTCAATAAAATTCTAGCCAACAGAATTCAACAACATATCAAAAAAATAATCCACCATGACCAAGTGAAATTTATACCAGGTATGCAAGGCTGTTTATGCAAGGCTGGTTTAATATTAGAAAAACCATTAATGTAATCCACCATATAAATAAAACAAAGACAAAAACCACATGATCTTATCAATGGATGCAGAAAAGGCGTTTGACAAAGTCCAACACCCATCCGTGATAAAAACTCTCAGCAAAATAGGAATTGAAGGAAAATTCCTCAACATAATAAAGGGCATCTAAAAAAAAAAAAATTTTTTTTTTTTTTTATACAAAGCCAACAGCCAACATCACTCTAAATGGAGAGAGCCTGAAAGCATTTCCCTTGAGGACGGGAACCAGACAAGGATGCCCTTTATCACCACTCTTACTCAACATTGTACTACAGGTCCTAGCCAGAGCAATTAGGCTAGACAAAGAAATAAAGGGCATCCGGATTGGCAAGGAGGTAGTAAAATTATCTCTATTTGCAGATGACATGATCTTATACACAGAAAACCCTAAGGAATCCTCCAGAAAACTACTGAAACTAATAGAAGAGTTTGGCAGAGTCTCAGGTTATAAGATAAACATACAAAAATCACTTGGATTCCTCTACATCAACAAAAAGAACATCGAAGAGGAAATAACCAAATCAATACCATTCACGGTAACCCCCAAGAAGATAAAATAGTTAGGAATAATTCTTAACCAAAGATATAAAAGACCTATATAAAGAAAACTACAAAGTACTACTACAAGAAACTAAAAAGGACCTACTTAAGTGGAAAAACATACCTTGCTCATGGATAGGAAAACTTAACATAGTAAAAATGTCTATTCTACCAAAAGCCATCTATACATATAATGCACTTCCGATCCAGATTCCAATGACATTTTTTAATGTGATGGAGAAACAAATCACCAACTTCCTATGGAAGGGAAAGAAGCCTCGGATAAGTAAAGCTTTACTGAAAAAAAGGAAAGTGGAAGGCCTCACTCTACCTGATTTCAGAACCTATTATACAGCCACAGTAGTCAAAACAGCCTGGTACTGGTACAACAACAGGCACATAGACCAATGGAACAGAATTGAGAACCCAGATATAAATCCATCCATATATGAGCAGCTGATATTTGACAAAGGCCCAGTGTCAGTTAATTGGGGAAAGATAGTCTTTTTAACAAATGGTGCTGGCATAACTGGATATCCATTTGCAAAAAAATGAAACAGGACCCATACCTCACACCAAGCACAAAAACTAACTCCAAGTGGATCAAAGACCTAAACATAAAGACTAAAACAATAAAGATCATGGAAGAAAAAATAGGGACAACCTTAGGAGCCCTAATACAAGGCATAAACAGAATACAAAACATTACCAAAAATGACGAAGAGAAACCGGATAACTGGGAGCTCCTAAAAATCAAACACCTATGCTTATCTAAAGACATCACCAAAAAAGTCAAAAGACCACCTACAGACTTGGAAAGAATTTTCAGCTATGACATCTCTGACCAGCGCCTGATCTCTAAAATCTATATGATTCTTTTAAAACTCAACCACAAAAAGACAAACAACCCAATCAAGAAGTGGGCAAAGGATATGAACACGCACTTCACAAAAGAAGATATTCAGGCAGCTAACAGATACATGAGAAAATGCTCTCGATCATTAGCCATTAGAGAAATGCAAATTAAAACTACGATGAGATTCCATCTCACTCCAACAAGGATGGCATTAATCCAAAAAACACAAAATAACAAATGTTGGAGAGGCTGCGGAGAGATTGGAACTCTTATACACTGCTGGTGGGAATGTAAAATGGTACAGCCACTTTGGAAATCTATCTGGCGTTTTCTTCAAAAGTTAGAAATAGAACTACCATACAACCCAGAAATCCCACTCCTCGGAATATACCCTAGAGATACAAGAGCCTTACACAAACAGATATATGCACACCCATGTTTATTGCAGCTCTGTTTACAATAGCAAAAAGCTGGAAGCAACCAAGGTGTCCGTCAACGGATGAATGGGTAAATAAATTGTGGTATAATCACACAATGGAATACTACGCATCGATAAAGAACAGTGACGAATCTGTGAAACATTTCATAACATGGAGGAACCTGGAAAGCATTATGCTGAGCGAAATTAGTCAGAGGCAAAAGGACAAATATTGTATAAGACCACTATTATAAGATCTAGAGAAATAGTGTAAACTGAGAAAAACACATACTTTTGTGGTTACGAGGCGGGGAGGGAGGGATGGTGGGGGAGGGTTATTTAATGATTAGTTAGTAGATAAGAACTACTTTAGGTGAAGGGAAGGACAATACTCAATATATGGAAGGTCAGCTCAACTGGAGTGGACCAAAAGCAAAGAAGTTTCTGGGATAAACTGAATGCTTCAAAGGTCAGTGGAGCAAGGGCGGGGGTTTGGCCACTATGGCTTAAGGGAACTTCTAAGTCAATTGGCAAAATAATTCTATTATGAAAACATTCTGCATCCCACTTTGAAATGTGGCATCTGGGGTCTTAAATGCTAACAAGCAGCCATCTAAGATGCATCAATTGGTCTCAACCCACCTGAATCAAAGGATAATGAAGAACACCAAGGTCACATGGTAACTATGAGTCCAAGTGACAGAAAGGGCCACATGAACCAGAGACTTACATCATCCTGAGACCAGAAGAACTAGATGGTGCCTGGCCACAACCGATGACTGCCCTGACAGGGAGCACAACAGAACCCCTGAGGGAGCAGGAGATCAGTGGGTTGCAGACCCCAAATTCTCATAAAAAGACCATACTTAATAGTCTGACTGAGACTAGAGGAATCCTAGCGGTCATGGTCCCCAAACCTTCTGTTGGCCCAGGACAGGAACCATTCCCGAAGACAACTCATCAGACATGGAAGGGACTGGACAATGTGTAGGAGAGAGATGCTGATGAAGAGTGAGCTAGTTCTATCAGGTGGACACTTGAGACTGTGTTGGCATCTCCTGTCTGGAGGGGAGATGGGAGGGTAGAGAGGATTAGAAACTGGCACAATTGTCAGGAGAGGAGAGACTGGAATGGCTGACTCATTAGGGGGAGAGTAAGTGGGAGTACGGAGTAAGATGTATGTAAGTTATATGTGACAGACTGACTTGATTTGTAAACGTGCACTTAAAGCTCAAAAAAAATTATTTAAAAAAAAAATTACACCCATTTATTACCTCACAATTTCTGTGAGTCAGAAGTCCAGACACAGCATAGTCCATCTAGTTCTTTACTTAGGGTCTCACAAGGCTAAAATCATACTGTTGGTAGTGCTGTGTTCCTTTCTGGAAGTTCTAGGGAAGAATCTGCTATCAAGCTTATTGAGGCTGTTGACAGAATTCAGTTCCTTTCCACTTCAGGACCAGGTCCCTGTTTCCTTGCTGACTATTAATCAGAAGCCTCTTTCAGCTGTTTAAGGCCACCTGCATTCCTTCTCATTTGACCTCCTCTGTCTCCTAATCAGCAATGACAGTTTGAATCTTTATCACATTTCAAATTTCTCTAACTTCTTCTGACACCAGCTGAAGAAAGTTTTCCTCCTGTGATTAGATTACATGTTACCAGTTGCTGTCAAGTCAATTCCAACTCGTGGTTATTCCAGGAGTGTCAGAGTAGAACTGTGCTCCATAGGGTTTTCAGTGGCTGATTTTTTGGAAGTAGATTGCCAGGCCTTTCTTTTGAGATGCTTCTGGGTGAACTCAAACCTCCAACCTTTCAGTTAGTGGCCGAGCACATTAACTGTTTGCACCACCTAACCCATGGAATAATCCAGGAGAATTTCCCTATTTTATGGTCTATAATATCCCATTTAGGGGCATTGGTGGTTCAGTGGAGGAGATCAGTGTTCTATTCCTGGCCAGTGAACCTTATGCACAACTACCACCCTTTTGTCAGTAGAGGCTTATGTGTTGCTGTGATGCTGCGCAGGTTTCACTGGAGCTTCCAGACTAAGACAGACTAGGGAAAAAAGCCTGGTGATCTAGTTCTGAAAATCAGCCAATGAAAACCGTATGGACCCCGATGGTCCTGTCTACACCCAGCCATGGGGATGGCGTAGTCCTGGCAGCGTTTCATTGCATTGTGCATGGGGTCACCATGAGTTGAGGGCTGACTCGACAGCAGCTAATAACAATAATGTTCCTAGTGCTGCTATAACAGAAATACCATGAATTGATGGCTTTTACAAACAGAAATCTATTCTCCCACAGTGTCGGAGGCTAGAAGTTCAAATTCAAGGTGCTAGCTCCAGGAGTTGGCTTTCTCTTTCTGTTTGCTCTGGGGAAAGGCCCTTGCCATCAATCCATCCCTGGGTCTAGGAGTTTCTCAGTGTAGGGATCCTGGAGGCAAAGGATATGCTCCATTCCTGGCTCTTCTTTTTTGGTGGTAGGAGGTTCTTCCCCTCTCTGCTCACTTCTCTTTCTTATATCGCAAAAGAGATTGACTGAAGATACAACCTAATCTTATAGATGTGTCCTGCCTCATTAACATAACTGCCTCTAATCTTGTCTCATTGAAATCATAGAGGTTAGGATTTACAACACATAGGATTATCAGATCACAAAATAGAGCACAACAACGTAATAATGTGACTCATGGCCTAACCAAGTTGACACACATTTTTTGAGTGACACAATTCAATCCGTAACACCAAGTGTTGTAACATATTCACAGTTTCCAGATATTAGGGCATGGACATGTTTGAAGTGCCATTCTGTCTGCCATAGGAGGTCACTGCTCTTTTCTGTCTGTGGTTTGTTCCCACCCATTCATATTTTTGGGTTTGTTGGGACACTTTGGAAATCCTGGTGGTGTAGTGGTTAAGAGCAGTGGCTGTTAACCAAAAGTTTGAATCCACCAGGCGCTCCTTGGAAACTCTGTGGGCTGGTTCTACTCTGTCCTATAGGGTCGCTGTGATTCGGAATTGACTGACAGCAAGGGGTTTGGTTTTTTTGGTTTTGGGACATTTTGTTAGTTTTGTTGTTAATATTATCTATGGGTTTTTGATTTTGCTATCCTAGTGGCTCTGTTTTCATAGGGAAATTTAAAACTCTGTTACTACTGCCATCTTGCCAGAATCTTCTCTCATTTTTTATATTCTGTTTAGAAAGTCTCATTTTTTCATTTGCCTTAAATTGTCATCTATATCTTAATGATTTCTAGATCTACATTTTCTTCCTCATCTGGAGTCTACATTTTGATATCTCTTAGACACTTGAAAAATATCATTTCTAAAATTTCTAAAAACGTTTTTCTGAGGTTTCCCATCACAGTGAATAACAGCAACTACTATGAAATTGCCTAAGCCTGAATTTGAAGATGTTAAGGGAAAGACTTTAGTGATTTAAATTTAATGGCTATATGCTCTGACATTGTAGATACAGCACCAAACCCAAACCAAATCTATTACCATCGAGTCAATTCTGACTCATGGAGACCCTATAGACAGAGTAGAACTGCCTCATAGGGTGCCAAGGCTGTAAATCTTTACTGGAGCAGACTGCTACATCTTTCACCCATGGAATGGCTGGTGGGTTTGAACCACCAACCTTTTGGTTAGCAGCTGAGTGCTTGACCACTGCACCACCAGGGCCCCTAGATGCAGTACCACTGTTAAAAAAAAAAAAAAGCATGTGTATGTAGGGATTAGGTGAGCATACCATGTGAATGATAGAATACATTTGTGGATTGTTTCATGATTATTAAAGTAAATGGTTTTTGCTTCAAATCAGATACTGTGGGAGAGGACGGGGGTGGGAAAAAGAGATTACCTGTTTCAACGTTGCTTAAAATGGAGAACCAATAGATAAAAAATGGAAGGGATTGCGAGTGTTATATAAAGTTATTATAAAGATAACTATTGCTCCTTGGAAACTCTATGGGACAGTTCTACTCTGTCTTACAGGGTCGCTATGAGTCAGAATCGACTCAGCAGCACTGGGTTGGTTGGGTTATTAGCTTAAAAGTACAAACAATTCTAAATGCAAAAAATGTATTCAAGAAAAAGATGAAGAGCAAATAAAATAAACCCACAGTGAAATATCATTTATATCAATGATATACATACATAACTGAGAATTTGAGGACTCATAGGACTTAAACTTGTAATAGAAAAAACTAGTGCTGATCACCTGTAAAAAAGACACATTATGTAAAGAGTTTCAAAAATTACAAAAATAAATGATGTACAGAATACAGCGACAAAGAAAATGAAAGGAAAGTGCAAATGTGGTATCTAACAAGCTAGAATTCAGATCTGTAGATCACTGAAAAGTTCAAAGAAGGGCATTTTAAAATGCCAAAAGCTATAATTCAAAATTATGATATAACTGTAATTAGTATTTATTAACCAGTTAATACAGCAACATCTTCCGTAAAGCAAAAAATGCAAGAAATACAAGAAGAAATAAACTTGAATACACTTTAATAGGAGACTTAACATGCTGCTTTCTATCCAAGATAGTTCAAGTATACTAAAAATTAATAGCAACAGTGAAAACTTGAATAATGTAAATCTAAGCCTGTTGCCATTAAGTCGATTCCAAGTCATGGTGACCTGTATCTATCTATCCACCTGTCTATCTATCTATATATCAGACTCAGAATTTTGGTAATAAAGAGGTATTTCCAAGTGTACACTGAATATTCACAAAAATTTCCCATATCTTAGGCCACAAAAGAAAGCTCAGTAAATCCTAAAAAAATACAAATAATATTATCCGATTACATTCAGTGACATTAGAAATTAATACCTCAATAAAAGACAGTCTATTTTTTCTAGAAATTAAAAGAGCATACTCAATTCATTAGTCAAAGAAATACAAAAAATTACAGAATTTCTTAAAAATAATAATGAGAACACAATGTATCACTATGAGATAAAGTTAAGGCAATTATCAGAGGAACAGTTATAGTATTACAAATATGTTATAAATATTGAAAAATAAAAAATAAATGAGTTAAACAGGTAATACAATTAGAAAAAGAACAATACATTTCAACAAAAAATTTTAAAAGGCAAAAGAGAGGTAAAGATAAAACAAACATTTACAAGTTGGAAAATAGGTATAATAAGTCCAAAAACTATATTTTTGGAAAATATTAACAAAATAGGCAAGGTACTAGCTAATCTAATCAAAAAAGAAAGAAAGCAGAAATACAGAAAACTAAATGACAGGACAAATATTTACAAGAAGAAATTAAAAAGTCAAGAAACTGTATTGTAAATTATGGACTAATACATTTGAAAACCTGGAAGACATGAGTCATTTTTTAGAAATATACAATTTACTAAAACTTATCTCTATATCCAAAAAGTCTGAAAAGGCTTATCTGGACAAGAGACAGAGAAACAGATAGTATTAAAAAAAAATAACTTTAGAAAAACACCAAATCCAGAGAGTAGAGAATGAAGCAAATAATATTTATGCCTAGACTGGCATGCCTCTCTTGATAACGTCTGTAATGTTGCCAGAGGGTTGTGTCAGTCTTGTCAGGAATTGAGTTGGTTTGGAATTTTGTTGTTGCTAGGATTTCTCAGTGTACCCCCTAGCTTCCTGTTTTTCTATCTTTCCCTTATGTTTCGGGTGAATGCTGGTTGCCGGAGGTTTTTCCTCAATATTTTTGTCCTACTTTCAGTTTTAGGTTATGGCTATTGACTTGTTACTTAATTTTGCTAGTGGTGTTGGGGGACTTGGGATGGGTGTTTTGCCTTGTCCTGCTCAGCCTCAGTTTTACAGACCCATGTCCTGGGTATCTAGGTGGACTTTTCACAGTGATTTTGTCTTTCCCCAGTAGATGCAGATATGGTTCCTAGTCTGCACCATGAATGAAGTTTTCCTCCCTGTCCCAGTATTTCTTGTGAACATAAGATCCATAGTGTAGAACCTGTAGATGGCTGCCAACTTCTGTCGTGTCTGTGGATCACTGGCATTCTATACTCTCACATTAGCCCACGCTCAGACTTAACCAATTCATTAAAAAATTTGGCTAAATTTTTCATATCAGCTTGTATACGTGGTTCCGTCTTCCGCCCATGTTCCACCTCAGTTAGATCAGTACTTGTGACCTGCCTCTTCTTGAGGGAATCTGTCTTAGAGGCTAAGTTGGTCGCCCTGTGACCTTAGCTATCTGATGGGTTCAAGAAAAGTTACAATTATGTAGATTATCTGTCTTTTTCTTATTGTTAGGGTGGGAGTGACAGTTTTCCAGCTTTCTATATCTAAGCAAAGTGCCAGTAGTCAGTTTTGACTTTAAAAACAAGTCTAACTAACGGAGAGAGAATAGATTTGGGGATAGTGGTAAGGTGCTCTTTGGATGCTGTTTCAAAAATGTTTGTGTTAGATAGTGATGGCTGATACCAGACTAATGGGAAAAATATAAAAAGTCTGAGAAGTTTTCTGGATGTAGAATTATAAAATGCACTTAAGGAGGAACTATTTTAGTCAGAGTATTCTCTGATAAAGCCACTCTTTTAAACCATAAAATTCCTTCCTGAATATCATTTTCTGATGCTAAATGAGCCAGAGTATTATTTTCTTTATGTCATTTTCTAAAGAGTCCCTTAAGTCATTTTATTTATGACTATAGATAGGATTGCCCTAACCCCTGGAGTATTTTCTTACTTACCCATTTATGAGTTTAGTTACATATTTCAATAATTTTACCCATAAGTATAGAGAAAATGCTTTCACAAATGCCCTATTAATGAGGATTTGGGAGAAGAGTAGCTACTTAAAATAGCAGCATATTAGATACGGAAGAGACCTTAGAGTACTTTTAAAGCTATCTTTTACCTTTTTACAAATGAGGAAATTAAGGGGCAAAAAGGTTAAATGACTTTTGGAAAATATTGTAAAGAAATGCCTTGCAAAAAGTAGAGGGTTAGACTAGATGACCTCTGTCAGATAAGTCGGATAAAAATCTCTGTTTTGTCTTTTAATTTTCAAGACCAAAAAGCCTCTTCTCAGACTTTGCTCTCCTCTCTGGTTTCTTGCAGGCCCAGGATGCTGGATCCCAGATTTTTTTTTCTTAAGCATTCTTTATGACTACATTCTACTCTCTTTTCAGTTTTGCTTTTCTTTTTTCTTCAAAATTGGTAAATATACCCTTTCCTTACTAAGGAAAACCCTTGTGGGAAAACATTGAATATAACAGTAATAAAAACAGAAAGGGAATTTTAAGTTCACAATCACTGAAATTATATTAACAAAAATGCATGGCATTCTTCTGAACTGGTAATTAGAAGTCTTGGTGGACTTAGACCACATTTACTTTTAGTGTGTTATATATCCATCCCTGCTTCTCAACTTGAAAGCTCTGCTTCCCAGTATAAAAATGCAAAAAAATTCAGAAATGAAAAATATTGTGATCGTGGGGGTAATGTAATTTGTGTTTCTTGGAAACTCTTGGTCCAGTACTGTCAACTCTTTACCTACCTCATATATGATCAGTTCTTAAGGACATCTCAATCATCAAGGTCACTTTTTTAAAAAAAATTATTTTGTTGTTGTTGAGAGTATACACAGCAAAACATACACCAATTCAACCATTTTTACGTGTACAACTGAGTGACATTGATAACATTCTTCAAGTTGTGCAACCATTCTCACCCTCCTTTTCTGAGTTGTTCCTCACCCATTAACATAAACTCACTGCCCTCTAATTTTCCTACCTAATCTTTCAAGTTGCTGATGTCACTTTGATCCCATACTGATAGTTCTTAAAAAAGCGTAATGCTCAAGGCAGACATTTTTTACTGGTTTAACTAAACTACTGTTTGGTTTTGAGAAGATTTTAAGGGCTATTTTTGGTTTAAGGTTTAAAGTTTCTCAGGGCTATAGTATCAAGGGTTCATCCACCCTCCATGGCTCCAGAAAGTCTAGAGTCCATGAGAATTTGAAATTGTATTCTGTATTTTCCCCTTTTGATCAGGATTCTTCAACAGAATCTCTGATCAAAATGTTTAGTAATGGTAGCGGGCACCATCTAGTTCTTCAGGTCTCATGGCGAAGGAGGCAGTTGTTTATGGAGGCAGTTGTTTATGGAGGCAATTAGCCACACATTCCACATCCTCCTCCTAGTCCTCACTCTTCTTCCTCTCTTGCTCCAGGTGAATAGAGAACAATTGTCATGACTTGGATGGCCCTTGCGAGCTTTTAAGACCCCAGGCATTAAGGCCACTCTTGATATGAGTATTTAATTTTAGGACTTTCTCAGCTTTCTAGCTATCTTGCAATAGACACCTAATTAAAAATTAGGAGTCTTGATTTCCTCACCAAAGCTTTATTTTCTATACTATGATGCTTCCAAATGAAATGGATCTTGTCATTTTTGCTGATATGGGCAATCTTCTTTAACTCTGTAACATTCCCTTTTTGTGGGTGCATACTTTCTCTGACCTTGTTAGTTGTTCCTTTGCTTGCTTCTGTTTTTGTTTTTTTTCCCCCCTTTTATTTTTAGGTATACAGAAAGAGAGCCTCTTAATGAATCCGATGCCACTGATACAAAATACAAAAGATCTTTTATGAAAGATTTTATGGATATTTTCAAATGCCGCTAGTGCCTAGCCTTGATTTTTTTCTGTTCTCTCTTGCTTATTACCAGGCTAAGAGAACACGAGTGTCTCTGCAGAAAGTAAATACATTCAGAATTCTCATCCGTAGAAAATAAAAGCTTTTATGAAATGTTGTTTAAATGTTGTTGTTGTTGTTAGGTGCCGTTGTGTCAATTCTGACTCATAGTGACCCTGTGTACAACAGAACAAAACAGTACCTGGTTCTGTGCCATCCTCACAATCGTTGCTATGGTTGAGCCCATTGTTGCAGCCACTGTGTCAATCCATCTCATCAAGGATCTTCTTCTTTTTCATTGTTTAAGTAGTGGTATTAAAAAAAAAAAAAAGGTTTCATGCATTCTATTAATTTTTTGTATACCCTGAAAAGCTTTCAAAACTGGTTTTTAAAAAGTATTTTTAAACTTACATACAGTAAAATATTCTTAACTTTTTAATGTATGTTATGATTAGCATGGAAAAGATGTTCAAAGAAAAGTAAAGCAGCTCCCTAAACACTAGAAAACAAAGGAAGCAGCATGTAATTTAATGATAAATATCTCTGAGGACTAATTACTTTATAATATGGCATTCATATTTAGAAAATTAATTTAGCCATTTTTATGGTCCCATATCCAATTCTGGAAATATGCTTTAAAGACATCATTGCTTAATTATAAAAGAAGCATTAACAGAGTAGATTTTTAAAATCTGAATTTGCACATCTGAGCATTTCAGTAGAGCTTAAGATCTTTTCTAGACCTTTCATTTGCTATATACAAAGAAAAAAACTGAATATTAAACATTTGTCAACAATTTCTTAATATGCATTGTATATACCTGATTACATCTGTTTCTTTATATGAGTCTCGTAGTGCACACTTAGGAGGCTTTTTTCTACTGGGAGCAATTGATTTAATTAGGCAAGTTCTACTAATGTGTTAATTGGATGACAGACTTTTTAGCTTTTGCCTGAGATTAGATTTCAGTCACAGAATCGTAATTATTTTGATGACTTACCATAGTGAAATAGATGTAGCAGCTAAATTTTTAATGAACTTTTCACTCTCATTCCTATGTAGCTTCTTTATTTTATACATAAGGTTGTTTCTCAAAGCGTCCTTTATTTTTTTTTATTCTGTTGTCACTGTCCTTCCAATATGCCACATCTCATGTTTTAATAATGTTTTGTTGTATACAAGGCTATAAAATGAAAGACAAAACAATGCTGATTGAAGACTGAAGGCTGGGAAATAGCAGTGAGAACAATTGTATATTAGAGTCCAATTGTGGCATAAAATATTTTACTTTAAAAGTTCTTCATAGTTTACATACACACACACACACACACACACACACATACACACACACACATATATCAAACAACCGGTTGTCATTGAGTGGATTCTGAGGCACCTCTGAGTGGACTGGAACTGCCAACTTTTTGGTTAGCAGTCTAGCACATTAACCATTGTCACTACCCAGGGTCTCCTATATTTTACATACTAACTATAATTTCTGTCCATTTATCTCATATGCAAGTTCATCTAAGTTCATTATACTAAAAACCACTACACATGACCTTGCTATGGTCCCATCACTATGATAGCTCTGGGGATACAAAGATAACTATGATTTTTCCCCTGAAAGAGCTTTGTCCAAATATAGAATTAATGTCTTCTTGTTAAAGAAAAAAAAAATTAAGGAATATATATATTTTTAATAGCTGCGATGGTTCCTTTTTTGATTCAAACTTACATTCTACTTAGAATTTAATGTCATGGTGGATTCCTAATGTTTTTTACTAAAAAAAAAAAATTTTTTTTCCAAAGCTGTTAGGCTCTGATCCTTTTTTTCTTAACATTTCAGATTTTTTGGCCTTTAAAGTGAAAAATATATGATTGATATAGTTGCAGTATAAGTAAGTTTTACGTAAAAAGATAGTCACGTATAAGCATGTTAAAAAAAAGCCTGACATTAAACATGGATCTATTACAAGACCTACACATTCTATACCTAGATATTTATTCAAAAGAAACGAAAGCATTTATCTATACAAAGACTTCTACCTGAATGTTTATGGCAGTGTTATTTGTATTAACCCAAACCTGGAAACAACCCAAAAGCCCATCAACTAGTGAATGGATCAACAGATTAGTATATCCATACAGTGGAATACTACTCAGCAGTGAAAAGAAATGAACTACTGATATACACAAGAACATAGTTGAATCTCTAAATCATTATGCTGAGTGAAGGAAGCCAGAAAGAAAAGATTACATAATAGATGATCCCGTTTATGTAAAACTCTAAAAAATACAAACTATAATCACAGAAAGCAGTTCCATTTTATATGTAGATATAGATTTGGGTAGAAGATGGGATGAATATTAAAGAACATAAGAAAACTTTTGGGGTATTAAAATGTTCATTTTTTTATTGTGATGGTTTCATGCATGTGTTTGTATGTCAAAACCTATCAAATAATGCACTTTAAATATGTGAAATTTACTGAATGTCGATTATGCATTAATAAAGTTTCAAAAGAGTTACTTAAGGAGATAAGAAAATTGAGATATAAGTCGTATGAATACAGGGGAAAACATGGTAATGACAAATAAAAAATGTCATTAAGATGGTTGTGGTATGAATTATTAACCCAAGGGAATAATGGTTTCCATAAAGTGTTTCCAATGTAGTTTTTTTTTTTTTTTTTCTCATTAAACTTTGTTTTAATGGATCTCAAAATTCTGTGACAGATTTTTGGTCAAGTTGTTTCCATTTAAAAAGTACTGATTTTAAAAACTAATAACTTAAAACAGTCACACAAAAAAGGAAACAAATGGTCCACAAAAACATTCCTTTCCTTCTGAAGCTTTTACGATGCATTGTTATTATTAACCAGTCTTTTACTATTAAACTTAAATGGCCAATTGAGACAAACAGTTCTGAGACCATTCTTCCACCACTGATTAAGACTGGGGTGGCAGGTGTTATGGGTAACATTCATTTAGCCTTCTGAGCTTTCTGAGCGGACTTGGTGACCTTGCCAGCTCCAGCTGCCTTTTTGTCCACTGCCTTGATGACACCCACAGCAACTGTCTGTCTCATATCACGAACAGCAAAACGACCCAGGGGAGGATAGTCAGAGAAGCTCTCAACACACATGGGCTTGCCAGGAACCATGTCAACGATGGCAGCATCACCAGACTTCAAGAATTTTGGGCCATCTACTAGCTTCTTAACAGAACGGCGATCAATCTTCTCTTTGAGTTCAGCAAACTTGGAAGCAATGTGAGCTGTGTGACAATCCAGCACAGGTGTGTAGCCAGCACTGATTTGGCCTGGCTGGTTCAGGATGATCACCTGAGCAGTGAAACCAGCTGCTTCCATTGGTAGGTCATTTTTGCTGTCACCAGCTGCATTGCCACGACGAACATCTTTGACAGAGACTTCTTGACGTTGAAGCCTACATTGTCCCCAGGGAGAGCTTCACTCAAAGCTTCGTGGTGCATTTCAACAGACTTTACTTCAGTGGTGACATTGACTGGAGCAAAGGTGACCACCATGCCAGGCTTGAGAACACCAGTCTCCACTCTGCCGACAGGGACAGTACCAATACCACCAATTTTGTACACATGCTGGAGAGGCAGACGCAGGGGCCTGTCAGTTGGACGAGTTGGTGGCAGGATGCAATCCAGAGCTTCAAGCAGTGTGGTTCCACTGGCATTGCCATCCTTACGTGTGACTTTCCATCCCTTGAACCAAGGCATGTTAGCACTTGGCTCCAGCATGTTGTCACCATTCCAACCAGAAATTGGCACAAATGCTACTGTGTCAGGGTTGTAGCCAATTTTCTTAATATAGGTGCTGACTTCCTTAACGATTTCCTCGTATCTCTTCTGACTGTAGGGTGGCTCAGTGGAATCCATTTTGTTAACACCAACAATTAGTTGTTTCACACCCAGTGTGTAAGCCAGAAGGGCATGCTCACGGGTCTGCCCATTCTTGGAGATACCAGCTTCAAATTCACCAACACCAGCGGCAACAATCAGGACAGCACAGTCAGCCTGTGATGTTCCTGTAATCATGTTTTTGATGAAGTCTCTGTGTCCTGGGGCATCAATGATGGTCACATAGTACTTGCTGGTCTCAAATTTCCACAGGGAGATATTAATGGTGATGCCTCGCTCACGTTCAGCTTTCAGTTTATCCAAGACCCAGGCATACTTGAAGGAGCCCTTTCCCATCTCAGCAGCTTCCTTCTCAAATTTTTCGATGGTTCTTTTGTCGATCCCACCGTATTTGTAGATCAGGTGACCAGTAGTGGTGGACTTGCCTGAATCTACGTGTCCAATGACGACGATGTTGATGTGGGTCTTTTCCTTTCCCATTTTGGCTTAGACTTTGCGATAGTTTTCACCAACACCTGTGTCCTGGCGGCAAACCCGTTGTGAAAAAGCTCCAATGTAGTTTTAAATAACTAATTTTCGTTTCAGATATTCAGTTTTAAAATGATCTTTCTATTTTGATTGATGAGAGAATGGAGTTTTGTTTTGTTATACTTTTACCCTTTTGTTTATGATGTCAAAGTTTTCACTAGACAACAGGTTGATGGTTTTAATGTTTAAATCTCCTTCTTTATTATCATGATTTCTTCTTATCCGTTATTTAAAAAACACATACAATCACAGAAAAATAATTTAGAAAAAAATGCTTTTTTGATTTAAACAATTATTTTATTGGCATACTCCAGCAATAGGAAGTTTCAAAGTTATTGTAAGTTTAATAGATCCCAAGGCTATTTCCAGATTTAAAGACTCAATACTAGAATCAATGTGTTAAATCACCCACTGGAATTTTATTTTTGTAAGGGGTGAAAATGTCTCAAATTTAAACATGGTAAGGATGCTAGAGTGGAATGATTTTATTTCTGTTTTGGTCTCTGGGAAAATAAACTAAATATAAAAATACAAGGATCTTGTTGACAGGATAATTTTGAGTTGTCTGGAATGAAAGAAAAAGGTATGATACGTTATTCCTTTGGTATGGTATATTTTTGTAAGATTGCATCATGTTCCCACAAAGAGAGAATACACATATGAGAGAAGTGTTTCATGTTCAATAGTGCCTTTTGTTTTTGTAGAACAATTTCCCTGCAATTCAAAAAATATTAGTAATGCAAGCAAATTTTGAACATAGTACTTTCAGGGTAAAGGCAAAAAAAGCTATTAACAAATGTTGAACTGTATATAATAGGTGTTGTTTTCAAGTGATGTAGGTTAGTGGATACGGAAAAGAGAAAGACTAGAATGAACCCTGTAGTATTAAGTTGGAACTGGAGTTATCGTTATGGCCTATGATTTTTGTATAGATAGGTAGATTTGGAAATAGATGATATAGCTATAGGTATAGAGGTACTGGTATGTGTATGTGAGTATTTTTTCATAGTTTCGTCTGCTGAAGGAGCCCTGATGGTGCAGTGGTTAAATGCTGGCCTGTTAACTGAAAGGTCAGTAGTTCGTAGCCACCAGTCACTCTGAGGGAGAAAGATGTGGCAGTCTGTTTCCATAAAGACTACAGCCTTGGAAATCCTATGGGCAGTTCTACTCTGTCCTATAGGGTCCCTAAGAGTTGGAAACCACTTGAAGGCAACAAGTTTCTGTTTGTTGAAAGGGTTTATAGTGCTCAAATTCTGTTTCTAAAAACTATTCCTCACTAAAATATTCCAGAGATCCTTAAATGGCTATTTCCAGGGCTGGGTCAGGCATATCTTTCTGTGTTAAAAATTAAAACACACTAAAAAATTCAAAAATGAAATGGAATGTATAAACATTGATATCCTAGGCATTAGTGAGCTGAAATGGACTGATTTTGGCCACTTTGAATCAAATAATCATATGGTCTACTATGCTGGGAATGACAAATTGAAGAGGGATGACGCGTGCATCATCAAAAAGAACATTTCAAGATATATCCTGAAGTAGAACACTGCAGTGATAGTCTAATACCCATACACCTACAAGGAAGACCAGTTACTATGACTATTCTTGAAATTTACACACCAACCACTGAGCCCAAAGATGAAGAATTTGAAGATTTTTACCAACTTCTGCAATGTGAAATTGATGGGACATGCAATCAAGATGCTTTGATAATTACTGATGATTGGAATGTGAAAGTTGGAAACAGAAAAAGGATCGGTAGTTGGAAAATATGACCTTGGTGATAGAAGTGATGCCAGAGATCTCAGGATAGAATTTTGCAAAACCAACGAATTCTTCATTGCAAATACCTTTTTTCAACAGCATAAATGGTGACTATGCATGCAGTTATCACCAGAGGGAACACACAGGAATCAAATTGACTACATCTGTGGAAAGAGACAATGGAAAAGCTCAATATCATCAGTCAGAGCAAGGCCAGGGACCGACTGTGGAACACACCATCAGTTGCTCATATGCAAGTTCAAATTGAAGCCTAAGAAAATTAAAACAACTCAATGAGAGCCAGAGTATGACCTTGAGTATATCCCACCTGAATTTAGAGAACATCTGAACAACAGATTTGACATACTGTACACTAATGACTGAAGACCAGATGAGTTGTGGGATGACATCAAGGACATCATACATGAAGAAAGCAAAAGGTCATGAAAAAGACAGGAAAAAAGGAAAGACCAAAATGGATGTGAGAAGACACTCTGAAAGTTACTCTTGTACATCTAGTAGCTAAAGCAAAAGGAAGAAATGATGAAGTAAAAGATCTGAACAAAAGATTTCAAAGGGCAGCTTGAGAAGACAAAGTAAGGTATTATAATGACATGTGCAAAGACCTGGAGTTAGAAAGCCAAAAAGGAAGAACACACTCAGCATTTCCCAAGCTAAAAGAACTGAAGAAAAAATTCAAGCCTTGAATTTAAATAGTGAAGGATTCTATGAGCAAAATACTGAATGATGCAGGAAACATCAAAAGAAGATGGAAGGAATACACAGAGTCACTGTACCAAAAAGAATTCTTTGACGTTTCAACCAGTTGAGGAGGTAGCATATAATCAAGAACCAATGGCACCGAAGGAAGAGGTCCAAGCTGCACAGAAGGCACTGGCAAAAAACAAGGCTCCATGAATTGATGGAATACCAACTGAGATATTTCAACAAATGTATGCAACAAAAAGTGCTCACTCGTCTATGCCAAGAAATTTGGAAGACAGCTGCCTGGTCAACCGACTGGAAGAGATCCATATTTATGCCTATTCCAAAGAATGGTTGTTCTCATCTTACAAACCAAACCAGCCTCTATTCATGGTGTAATGAAATTTGATTTGCTAGTTGTGCAAGGTAGAATTTCTAAAATGGCTCCCAAAAATGTCTCGTCCTAATTCCTGGAACTTGTGAATATGATAAGGTAGCATGCTTATAATTATGTTAAGATACATGGCACAGTTGACCTTAAAATAGGAAGATTATTCTGGATTAACTGGGTGGACCCAATGTAATTACATGAGCTCTTAAGAGCAGAGCTTTCTCCACCTGGGGCCAGAAGGAGAAGCCAGAGAGATTCCAAGCATGAGAAGGATTCAACTGGTTGTTGCTGTTTTGAAGATGGAGAGGGCCACATAAAAAAAGAATACAGACAGCCTCTAGGACGAGAGAAGGCCCCACCTGACAACAAGCATGGAAATAGGGACCTCAGACCTATAGGTCTAAGGACTGGATTTTGTCAACAATGTGAATGAGTTTGGAAGTAAATACTTCCCTTGAGCTTCAGATAAGAGCACAGCCCAGATGACATCTTGATTTTGGATTTGGGAATATCCTGAGCATAGAACCCACTGTGCCCACCCATACTTCTTATCTACAAAACAGTGAGCTAATAAATGCAGTTGTTTTAAGCCACTAAATTTGTGGCAATTTGTTACACAGTGTTAGAAAACTAATACATTATTCCACAAATTAAGATGCATGGCCCCGATTTTTTCCCTAAGAAGTAACTTAATCTTTTCAAATTAAGTAAACATATTGTGACTTTAACTGAGAGAATAAGGAGCAGACATTTATATTCCATTTCAGACTTATACTTCCTGCTCATCTGAAGTATACTTTGATTTTCTCTTGTATTTCATATGTGGAAAAAAGTGTATGATTATATCATGAGTATTTTTTGAAGCTTAGAGACATCATTAAATTATGATGTAATCACAAATTAATGTGACAACACCGTATGAACTAGATGAGTGCTGAAAGTGCAGAAATTATAATGCAGTGCAGATACTGAGAAATAAATGCCTTTATTGTTAACTTTATTGATCTGAAAAAAAAAAATCAAAGTGGGAACAGTTTTTCATACTCAATAAAACAGAAAAGGATATAAGTGTAATGTAAAAAAGTGATTTATCCTTGCATACTCGTAAAATTAAAGGTAGAAATATATTGTATTAATTATTAGATTTTCAGCAACATTGTAGTACATTTAAGAACCTCACATTGTGCTATGATTTGATTAGTTTTCTTGCATTTTCGAGTGACACTATACATCAACTTTAATTTATATTGTCTAGATTTGAATGGAGTACATTAAAAATGATTAATATGAAAGCATTATTTAATTTCCCTTCAAATAATCAAATTTCCAGAGATCTTAGTATTATATTGTTTGGCCTAAAAGCCTTTTGGAGTACAATATGTTTAGTAATATTAGATTAAGTTTTTCTTGGAAAAGGAAAACACAAAAGCAGTTATTTTTACTAATTTTTGGAAGAAAGAAGTAATGGGGTTACTAAAAGTATTAAAAGTTGAACATTTTCATTTTGAAAAATTAAAAAAATAAATCGCTTTGGTTTGCCAAAATGAAGACTCCAAAATGTCTTGAAAACCTAATCTCTAAATCCAGTTTATTTAGTTTATAATTAACTTTAGTTAAACACTGGACTCAGACTTATACTCAAATAAATATTTTTACAATTCATATTTTATTTTTAATAATGAAATCTAATAATATAATGACCAAGAGCTTTAGAATATATATTTCGTGTTGCCCTCTAGGATTTCCAGGGAGCACCTGGTGGATTTGAACGGCTGACCTTTTCATTAACAGCCGTAGCTCTTAACTACTATGCCACCAGGGTTTTCAAATGACCAAGAGCTTTAGAATAGACAATTTGTGTTTTGAACTAATATTAAAAAAAAAAAAAAAAATTCATCTGAAATTTTAGTGTCATGTAATGAAACAAGGAATACAAAGTAATGCCGGGTACCCTCACACCCATGCAAATTTATTTTCATTTAGAATGTTTTGCTTTTAGAATTTATAGTTATGAGATAATCAGAAACATTTCAAATGCTTGCTACTCTGATATTACTATTTAGGGTTTGTGGCTTTCTTCTTTTAATAGTTTTACTTTTTAATTGTTGTAATACATATATATAATATATATGCATATGTGTAAAACACACTTGCTTAGTCAACATTTTTCACATATATGATTCAGTGAGATCGGTTATATTAATCATGTTGTGCAGTCATCACCAAAGTCCTTTGCCAAATTTTCCATCCCCATAAACGAAAACTCAATGCCTCCTAAACAACAATTTCCCCCATTTCCCCTCCCTTCTGCCCTTGGTAATGACTATTAAACTCTGATCTCTATATTTACCTATTTTGTGTACTTCGTATTAATAAGATCATATAATATTTGTCCTTTTTTACTGTGCTTTAGGTGGAAGTTTACAGCTCAAGTTAATTTCTCATACAAAAATTTATACACATATTGTTTTGTGACATTGGTTGTAATCTCCACAATGTGACAGCACACTCTCCCTTTCCAACCTGCGTTCCCCACGTCCATTCAAACAATTCCTGTCTCTTCTGACTTCTCACCCTGCCTCCAGCCTGGAGACACCCATTTGGTGTTGTGTAGCTCATTGAACTAAGAAGCACACTGCTCACATGTGTTATTTTTTGTTTTATAGTCTTGTGTAATCTTTGTCTGAAGAGTGGGCTTTGGGAATGGTTTTAGTTCTGGGTTAACAGAGTATCTGGGGGCCACAGTTTCGGGGTTCCTCTAGTCTCTGTCAGACCATTAAGTCTGGTCTTTTTACATGAATTTAAGTTCTCCTCAGCGCTTTTCTCCTACTCTGTCTGGGACTTTCTATTGTGTTCGCTGTCAGGGTGGTCATTGGTGGTAACTGGGCACCATCTGGTTCTTCTGGTCTCAGGTTGATGGAGTCTCTTGTTTATGTGGACCTTTAGTTTTTTGGGCTAATATTTTCCTGTGTTTTTGGTGTTACATTAAAAAGTTTTTTTAATGTACATACCACATTTTGTTTATCTGTTGATGAGTGTTTGAGTTGCTTCCACCTTTTGGCCCTGGTAGCATGGTGGCTAAGAGCTCAGCTGCTAATCAAAAAGTTGGCAGTTTGAATCCGCCAACTGCTCCTTAGAAATCCTATGGGGCAGTTGTACTGTGTCCTAAAAGGTCGATATGAGTCAGAATCAATTCGATGGCAGTGGGTTTGGTTTTTGGTTAAATGGCTAATGATGTTGAGTATCTTTTCCTATGCTTGTTGACCATTTGAATATCCTCTTTGGTGAAATGTCTATTCAGATCCTTTGTGTGGCTTTCTCCCAACCCTATTCTCTATTGACTTGAGTGAGAGTTGATCATCCAATTTTACCATCTAATCTATAGCTGCTCTTCAAGTACATTTGTACATATCCTTGACTGATTTTTATTTTCTAGTAGGTATTCCTCAGGAGCCCTGGTGGCACACTAATTAAGTGCTCGGCTGCTAACCAAAAGGTCTGCAGTTCAAACCCGCCAGCCCCTCGTTGGGTAAAGATGTGGCAGTCTGCTTCCGTAAAGATTTACAGCCTTGGACATCCTACAGGGCAATTCTACTCTGTCCTATAAGGTTGCCATAATCAGAATAGACTCAGTGGCAATGGGTTTGGTTTGGTTTGGGCATTCCTCTGGAGAAAACTCTACTGGATTAAATCCCCCACTCCCTATAGACCTATTTATCTGGTACTTTGAACACATGGACTTCATGAAATACTATAGTGTTTATTAAGTGCTGTTTTCACAGTATTTTCTCTCTATCCCTGCCTGTAGTATTTGTGACAGTTCCTCCTAGAATGCAGCTCTGTGGCTGCTTCTCCTGTTCCTATTGGTCACTTCTATTATCTGAGAGTTGCAGGTTTCAAATAATTACATGAATATAAGTTGATTGCTCTTCTTGTAACACAAATTTTTAATGAATTTAGTATTTAAATGTTAAAATAAAAATCTGGATTTAAAAATAATCTGTGATTGAAGAAAGACTTTTGAACAAAGTATGAAACAGAGAAGCCATAATGGAAACGTCAGGTAAATGTGACTTCAAAAAGTTAAACATTTCTCTTTAGCAAAATTACAATAAAAATACATCTAACCACCTTACCAAAAATAAACAATTTCCAAACCATAAAACAAATGTTGTAAACAAAGTCAAAGGGCAAATTATAAATTAGAAATGATATTTTGAAAACTTATAGAAGACAAAGTCTATTTTCTTTAACATAGAATAGGAAGTTAGAAAACAAGAAACAAAAAAGATGAACTCAATTAGAAAATGAGCTATAGATGAGCTAATAAATACCTGAAAAGTTGATCGAGTTCACTTAAAATAAAAAAAACAATGTAAATTAAAACAAAGAGGAAATATATATTTTTGCTTTGGTTAGAAGATTTAAAAAAAAAGTAATGCTCAGTCTCATCACCGGTAGGGGAAATCAACATATTGTATGTGGAGTTTAAATTGATAAAACCTTTCTGAACCTAGTCAGCAATTTTAACCAAGTTAAATTGCACATAACCCTTTTCTTAACAATTCAGTATTCCAGGAATTTATCTTACTGACTGTTGTATAGAAGTATATGTAATATACATATGTTTTAATTTACTATGTCAATGTTTATAACAATTCAAAACTGCGAATGAATTAGACGTTTACCAGTAAAGGCTGGTTAAAGTAATAAAGAATAATACAGGTTATAAAAAAAACCTTTCTGGTTTTGGTTAACCTTTGATAAATGTTCGTGGGAGTAGAACTTTATTTTTTACTTTAGATTCTTCTGAAACTTTCAAATTTTTACAATGAGCATATTATTTAAAATGTAGAAGTGTAGAGATGGGAGGGAAAAGAGACCAATGCCTGAATGAACCAAAGATCATACATAAAGAGGCCAAGTCCAGTTGCCGTTGAGTAGATTCTGACTCAGGACTCCGTGTGTGTCAGAGTAGGACTGTGCTCTGTAGGGTTATCAATAGTTTTGACCTTTTGGAATAGATTATGAGACCTTTCTTTCAAGATGCCTCTGGATGGATTTGAACTTCTGACCTTTCAGTTAGCAGCTGAGCATGTTAAGCATTTGCACCAGATTATAGGGTCAGTTACCCAGTAATCTGAGTGATACAGATTTTAGCTAGGTCTCTGAATCAGGAACAGACAGCATAGGTAGGATGTAGTGTCTCTTCTCTCATTTTATGCTAGCTGTTCTAACTAAGGTCTGTATCACCCAGATTATCTATTTCAGGAAAACAAACCAAATATTTTACACCAATTTTGTTTTCAATTCAGGACTATAAGTCTTAAATTATTAGAAATTCCTCCCCACTTTTGGTTCGTTGGATTTTTTGCTCATTTTATTTTACTTTTATTTTATTGTGTTTTTCTCTCTTTTTTGTATTTGCTGTGAGTTTTCTGTAAATTTGGAGAAGCTTCATGAGAGATGTGGGTTAGATGCCTTTCGCAACTGAAGCCATGTGGTTTTCTTTCTTTCTCTCACACTTGTCTTAGCATGCTAAATTCACTTTCCCTTTTTATTATACAACTATTAACACAGACTATCATTTTACAAGTCAGAAATCTCCTTTTCTGAAGGTAGTTTGTATCTTTAAGGTTTTGACAGTATTTGTGTTTTTAATTTTATAAAACCAGAAACTGGGAATTAGAAAATTTACATTTTCTTTAATATACTGAATTATAGATTCTTGATAACTATAACAAAGACATTTTGAAATTGTTCCATAAATAATACCAAAAAGAATTAATTCATTCCTTCCAAAATGCATAGAAAAAAGTTAAAATAATTTTTTAGCATGACATTTCTTCAATAATGTTAGTAAATGATAGAGGCCTTTCTACTGAATTTCATGTCTAATAAAGTTTGTTACATTTGACAGATACTCATGTTACAATTTCATGTCAGTATTTGTGCATTTTGTCATTTGAAGCAGATATATTTTTTAAATTGCATGTTCTAAAACTATTTCTGACATTTAAGAATGACTAAATTGTATATCCAGATGTGGTAGTTTTTTGGAAAAAAATCAAATACCAGACTTAAAATTATAATGAAGTATAATAATAGTTAAAATTTAAGTAGTGCTCACATATGTGCCTGGCACTATTCTGAGTGCTCCTCATATAAAAAAAAAAAAAAGTACCTCATTTAATTCTCACAGAAATTCTAGGAGGTAGTAACTGTTGTTGTTTTACGCATTTTATGAATGAGAAAACTGAGAGATGTGATTTTCCACTGATCATATGACTAGTAAAAAGCTGAACCAGGGCTTGAACCCAGGAAATACTTTCAGAGTTCATTACCTTTACTACTATTGAACACTAATACCAGTACTTCGTAAAGACACAGTGAATTTTTGTTGATAGGTGTCTTAGTTATATGGTGCTGCTATAACAGAAATATCACAGATGAATGGTTTTAACAAGGAAAAATTTATTCTCTCACAGTCTAGGAGGCTAGAAGTCCAAATTCAGGGTGCCAGCTTCAGGGGAAAGTTTTCTCTCTGTTGGCTCTGGGGGGTGGTCCTTATCATCAATCTTCCCCTGGTCTAGAAGCTTCTCAGCACAGAGACCACAGGTCCAAGGGACACACTCCACTCCTGGCTCTTTTTGCTTGGTAGTAATGAGGTCCCTCTCCCCTCTGCTGTCTTCTTTCTTTTATATGTCAAAAGAGCTTGACTCAAGATACAACCTAATCCTGTGGATTATATCCTGCCACATTTACATAACTGCCTCTAATCCTACCTCATTAACATCATAAAGGTTGGGATTTACAGCACATAGGAAAATTACATCAGATCACAAAAATGAAGGACAACCAAATACTATTACGAATCATGACTTAGCCAAGTTGAAACATATTTTTGGGGGACACAATTTGATCCATGACAATAGGATAATAGTCCAATAATAAAATAGTGTAGTTTTTTAAAGCAATATCATTTAAATAGCATTTTGTTTATAGTACAGACAAAATAGTATACCAAATTCTTCTAAAGAAGGGAAAGGAAGAAGTAAGGATATTAACATTTTTATCTTAGATGATAATTTTCTTGATTCCTTATAAAGTTAAAGATATGATGTTTTTAGATTGCTGTAAATCTCTGTGTATGACTCTGGAAAACAGTAATAACACTCTTGAAACTATTTCATCTAATGTTTTATTCTGCTTGGTTTATTTCTTTACCTATCAATCAACAGATATTGTCACTAAGAAATGTCCTATTAAATTTGGCATCAACGATAAGCCAACTTGCATAGTTCTTTAGTGTCACGTAAGCACTATAAATATGGAAGAAGATGGCATAGTTAAAATATATTTCATTCATCAGAAAAGATATTTATAAGAACATTTCGGGAGAATAATTAGGTTTCCTACATTCCAAATGCGCTTGAATTTTGCTGTGTGTCATAAAATGGAAAGGACAGTTATTTTTGGGGTATGATTAACATTACCAGGGTTCTGCACCTCTCTCTCTCGACAACGTTTTTTTCCTGTTGTACTGTACTCCTTTGTCATAATCACATGTTTTCTTTCCTCCGTCTTTACCTTTTCCACAATTTATTACTCCCTGTTATTACCTCTACTATTCTCTGTGCTGATATAAGCATAGTTATTTTTCCTCCGTCTTTACCTTTTCCACAATTTATTACTCCCTGTTATTACCTCTACTATTCTCTGTGCTGATATAAGCATAGTTATTTTTTTTTTAATATGCTAAGATATTTATAGCTTATAAAAGCAAAATTGGATCATACTGCCCTCACCTAGCTTTCCTGGAGCAGAGGAGCTTCCACAAATGAATAGTTATAGGATTTATCTCACTGCCAGTCTTACAAGAGGATGAGAACAGAGACAGACCACACCTCCTGCACAGTGGCCCACCAGATCCCTCTGAACGTGATAATCAGCACCCATCATGACGAAAGGGAAGTGAATGAATGAGGAAAGGTCTTTGAGGGCCTTCTTAAGGCTCATAATGAGGCTATGTATATAATCCAAGAATTCTGACTTCAAATTCTGTGATTTTTCAGTAGCGCTATCTTGAAATGATACCTGTTTTTATTACAAGGGGTAGTTTTTGTCATACTGAATATAAGTAGATGACGATAAGGGCCATTTGATTTTTAAAACTTTTGACATAACAAATCGATCTGGACATTTCTCTAGGGTTAATGAACAATTTTACAACACACCACGCTATTTAAAGTCAAGCATTCAGAGTCCCGAAGTAACACACCCTTAATTCATACATCCCACATTCAAAATTTACTTCTAAGTTTATAAAAAATATTTTTAATATATTATTCGACGGCACTGGGTCTGGGTTTATCCAAATATATCCAGTTGGCTCTGGGAGCAATTATGTCCCTCCCCTCGCCGCCCGCCCCCCCCCCCCCCCGCACACACATACTTTTTTTTTTTTTTTAGAATCGCATTAACTTTCCTCCTTTCTATATTCAACTTAAATAAATTAATTTGTGGATTTGTACAGATTTGTTAAAACTCTGAAAAAATGATAGCTCATCAGTTACACCTGTTATAGTTGGTGATAATGTATACTTTTTTTTTTAGCTGACTTTTTCTGTCTCAGTAGCATTAGCATTTTCAGGAAGACCAAGGTTATACAGGCTATTTCTGCTCATGTACTTTATTTTAATCTGCTGAGATATACACTTTTTCTTTGAAACCAGTGTCAAAGGTGGTCATGAAAGGCACAAGCATCAGAAGTAAAAATCTATGTTTTTGATAGCAAGAACAAAGAAATGCATTTCACATAAAATATTAATCACATTTAACTATCTGGAGACACATTATAATGATTTTGTGAAAGTTCTTAATCAAAGTTTGAATGGGCATATCCATACTTTCACATCATTGCTGAGATTATAAATTATTTCTACCTTTATTAGAAACAGGAATATGTTTGGGAAAGCAGTACTTGCACAGTCATTATACAACAAACACTTAATATAGAAGTGCTTACATGTGAGGCAAATTTAAGCACTGTAGGGCTTAAAAATACTTACAAGACATAATGTTTACACTGTTGTTACGGGGGAACTCAGTGATAAGGCAAAATATGGGAGGGAAGACTTCAAGGTATATAAATGCTGATAAACTAATTTACTTATTTATTACTTTATTAATTAGAAAATATTCATTGATTGCTTACCATATACAAGGAACTTGTCATCACTGGGGATAAAGTGGTGACCCAAACAGAAGTCTTCTAAGCCCTTAAGGTGCTTATATTCCTATGGAGAGGAAAGATATTAAACAAACAGACTTGTTTAATTGCCAGGTGTAACAACTATCATGAACTTAAGAGCTATGTACCCTGAGAACGTATCACAGGAGACCTGACAGTTAATAGATTCAGGGAAGATTTGAAATTCAAAGGATGAGCAAGAATTAGACAATTTTTGACAAAGGTAGTCCAATATACTGTCTAATAGCCAAGGAAAGAGGCAAGTTCCATTTTTGCAGCGCTAATGCCCTCAAAGCCTAGAGTCACTATGACTAAGATTAATAGATGTCTACACCACATTCATTCTCTCTTCCTTCTTTACTAACAGAATCCAATTTTATTTAGGAGAACCATGTGCCCAGGTAAAACGGATTCTTGTTTTCAGCTTTCTTGATAGCTGTAGGTGTTTATTTGACACAGTTTTCATCAATGTGATGAAAGTAGAAGCCACTGGACTGGGCTTCCAGGAAATTCCTGAGAGGAGGCAGTTTCAGCTGTTACACACAGTTTTTGTCTTTTACCTTCTCCTTCTTCATTTTGGAAATGAGACTATTATGGCAGGAGCTATGGCTATTTTTTTGAGATCATAAGGATGAGGGTCACAATCTAAATATGGTACAGCAGAAAGCATGAAAAGGCCTCTAAGCCTAATGATATTGTGAAGCCTCCTGCTCCAGGGTTCCTACTGCCAGTTTTCTTTTATTTGGAGAATAAGAGAAAAAATTAATCTGCATATCTCCGGCATAAATAGAATCTTGTCTGAGGGAACCTTGTCTTCCTTCTTATCGGGCAGCTTTGTCCTCTTTTTCTGCTTTTGTGTTGACAAAGAAGGAAATAAGTGTTCAAATAAATGTAGTATGTTTGTAAGCGAGGGACATTACTTCTAGCTGGGGCGATCAAGAATACATCATGGAGGAGGTTCTACTTGAATAGGTTTTACAATTGTAAATATGCCTCCAAAATGAGGAGGAAAAAAGGCTTTGAATGCCACTTGGAGTTGTCTGAACATTTTTCCCACGGGCACCGGAGAGTCAATGAGAGATTTGAGCGGGTTTATATTTTAGTACAATAACTTATTTGTTACCTGGATATAGGTGATTTGGGATTGGAGAAGCTAGAGGTTAAAGAGGCAGCTAGTATCGTTGTTAGGTAGTAAGTATTTTAGAGCCCATATCAGAATCTTTTTGGTAGTAAAGGAAAGAAAGGGATAAGTTTGAGTTAGGTTACAATGAATGTAACCAATTCAACATGGGCGAGAAAGGTGAAGAGAAGTAAAAGCCACTTTTGTAATTTCAAGCCTGGCTAAATAAGAGATTGTTATAGGTAGATGAGGAAGGATAGATGCTTGGGTGGTTGGGGTAAGAGATGAGTTTTATTTTGAGGTTATCTGAGGAGCCCCAGTGGTGTAGTGGTTAAGAGTTATGCTGCTAACCAGAAGGCTGGCATTTCAAATCCACCAGCCACTTCTTGGAAACCTTATGAGGCTGTTCTACTCTGTCCTGTAGGGTTACTATGAGGGGGAATCAACTTGTTGGCAATGGGCTGAGGATAATGAAGTGAACATGTCTGATTAACAAATGGAAATTTGTAATATCAGTGTAAATTGTATAATATGTAGAAACTAGGTGCAGTCGAAGGTTTTATTGCTTACATGATTTCATCAACCAGTACTTTTTATTATTCTTTACTGAGCCTTGAAGTATCAGAGTATATCTGACAATTTTAGTTCCTTTCATAAAATCGCATTAGTATAAAGGGTCTTTTTCATATGCTAAGAGAATAAGGAAATAAAATCAATATTTTCTATTTGTACCTATCACTTAACTTTATAATTTCATATCTATATTAAATATTTTGAATGCTTATTCTTTGCTAAGTTATATATTTCAAGAGGTATATGTTTGGAATGATAAATATGGAATGTTTGAAAAATGACAAGAACAAGATGTTTGTAATTATAGTTTTCAATGTGAAAAACAGATAATTTGATTATCATTTGCAATGCTTATCTTCTCTGTAAAGACAAAATTTAGTGACAAAAATAAGCACACTGCTAAATTGCTTTAATGAAAGTTTTCTGCATAGTCAGGCAAACTTCACCGTACTTAGAGCCTTTAACTTTTTTCACCATATATAATACTTGGAAACCCTGGTGGCATAGTGGTTAAGTGCTACAGCTGCTAACCAAGAGGTCGGCAGTTCAAATCCGCCAGGCGCTCCTTGGAAACTCTATGGTGCAGTTCTACGCTGTCCCATAGGGTTGCTATGAGTCAGAATAGACTTGACGGCAGCGGGTATTTGGTATATAATACTTGATTAAAGATGTTGATTGAGCTTTAACTAAAAGTTTGAAGTCTT
Organism: Elephas maximus indicus; assembly: GCF_024166365.1. Classification (NCBI taxonomy): domain Eukaryota; kingdom Metazoa; phylum Chordata; class Mammalia; order Proboscidea; family Elephantidae; genus Elephas; species Elephas maximus. Next base: position 55,796,937 of record NC_064823.1, read on the forward strand.
CTTAAGTCACCTCACTGATATGAAAGCTTCAATGTAAAATAAGTTCTGAGTCTTTTATAATTATATATTTGGAATTTTAAAATAAAATTTTAGAGTAGAATATACCTAGCTATGAAATCATAGCTAGAACAAATTTACCAAAAACATTGTTCAAGTTCATTTTTACCCAAATCATAGTGATTTTTATTATAGCATATTAGGATAGCTAATGTAATAAAAAAAATATATAAATTATAAAACCAAAAACCCATTGCTGTTGACCAATTCTGACTCACAGCAACCCTGCAGGACTCATAGCAACCCTACAGGACTCATAGCAACCCTACAGAACTGTCCATATGGTTTCCAAGGAGTACCTGGTAGATTTGAACTGCTGACCTTTTGGCTAGTAGCCGAACTCTTAATCAGTACTCCACCAGGGTTTCCATATAGACTATATACATGATAAAATAAATATAAATATTATAATAAAATTTTAATTGGAAACAAAAATGGAAGAATATTTATTTCATAACTTGAAAGAGAAAAGTGGCCTGGTTTAATTGCCCAGAATTTTAATTCATGTGTATTGCGTGAATTTCTGTCATATAGTTACTGCTTTTAGACTTGTTGTATATCCTTCTTGTGAAAGCTTGTACCCCAAGTGCCTGCTTCCACTCTGCCATTGTGGCCCAGCACCCTTTTTCATGTTGCCTTTCTGGGTTTTTGGCTGAGATCTGGGAGATCTCTTTCTCCTCCTTCCTTCAAGTTCTACCCTACAGAAGTTTTTGTCTTCACACTTTAGTTTCCTACCCCATTCAGGTGCAAAATTAGGCAAATATCTTGAGGAAAAGATTTGTATTTGTTTCCAGTCCTTGCTCTAGGGCGACTTTGACTCACATTAGATATTACTGTGTTTTTTCAGCCAAGCCTTTTACCTTTTGGACCACATCAGGACTCAGCAAATACTCCATATTTAAAGAACGATTAATGAGATTAGACTTCCCTAGTCTTCAGTCACTCATGTTAGACTTTGTGGGCTTCAAAAGCTCCACTAAATTCTCTCTCCCTTATGTGAACCTGTTTGTTTATGACAAACCCAATATTTAGCCCTTCCCCAGACTTGATAAATATTCATAGGGAGGAAAACATCTCAGGATTTCCACTCACATAGGAAAGACTCTTCCATTTCTAGAGTTTAGTACATAAAACCCTTTTTGCTTCCACATATCTCTGATATTTTTACAATAATTATTTTTAAAACAATATCCTTTTTTAAAGTTGGTACAGAGGTTTACAAAAACCTACTCATTGGTGGAAATCCTGGAGTAGCTGTTTTAGTTCCAGATAAAATAGATTGAGAAAAAATAATTTAGAAATAAGCAATCATTCAATGTTTTTAAAAGGTTAAATTTACCAGGATAATATAGTAATGTTAAATTTGTATGCACAGTTCCAGATATATGTAAAGCAAAGTTCCAGATATATGTAAAGCAAATATTGACATCACTACTGGATAAACAGACAAATTCGACAGTAAAGATAAGCATAAAGTAGAATAAATTAATCAAAATAAAATTAATTAAATATTACAAAAATATAGTAGGTAGAAATATCAAAGCCGCATGTTGGCTCTTTGAAAATGTAAACGGAAATGACAACCCTGTGTTGTTGCTGATCAAGAAAAAACAGAAATGGCATAAATAACGCATATCAAGAATGAAAAGGAGGACATATCTATAGATTATGGAGGCAGTAAATAGACAATTGATGTTCTTAATAAATTTGAAAACTTAAACAACCAAAAAAAAAAAGAAAAGAAAACAGTATGCAGGATTGCTATATTCTCTAAAGGGTTCAGTATTTAACTAACGCTTACTAGATATACAAAGAAACAGGTAAGTATGATACATATCTAGGAAAAATAAAAACAGTCAATAGAGACTTACTGTGGTTCAGATCATACACTGTATTTCGCATAATAAGACTTCACATCAGCTATTATAAATATGTTCAAAGAGTTAATAGGATTTATGTTTAAATAATTAAGGAAAATATGCTGGTGGTGAATCAATAAACAGGGAATCTCAATAGAGAAATAGAAGCAAACAAATATAAAACCAAAAAGAATTCTAGAGTTATAAAGTTCTATAACTTATATAAAAAATTTACCAGCTAGACACAATGGCAGACTTGATACGACAGAAGACCGGAACATTGAGCTAATAGAATTCAATTTCTCTTGAATCAATATAAATCATTGAATATGGAAAACAGAGAGAAAAAAAAGGTTAAACAACAAGTAGCAGTTTCTGAGATTTGTGGGTCAATGACAGGTATTCCAACATATGTATAATGGAAGTTCCAGAAGGACAAATGTGAAAAAAAGGGACAGAAAAAATATTTGAAGAAATAATAGCTGAAAACTTTCCACATTTAATGAAAAACAACCTGTAGATCCAGGAAGCTCAATGAATGCCAAGTATAAACATAAAGAGAATCACACTTAGACACATCATAGTCTCCAAGTATGATAAATATAAAGACAACCTCATTTAGGCACATTAGTTAATGTGCAGACAGGCAAAGGACAAACAGAAAACCTTGAAAGTAGCAAGGAAAAACAACTTATTACATAAAAATATGATTAACTGTGGACTTATCAGAAACAATGGAGGCCAGAAATTAATGAGTGACATATTCAAAATGCTAAAAGTGAGAAAAAAACCAACCAAGAGTTTTATATCCACTGAAGCTATCATCAACAAATGAAAATGAAATAGTGACATTCCCAGATCTTTTACCATAGAATGATAAAAGAAAAAAATTTATTCTGAGACTAAAACTTAGGTTCAATCTTTATTTGCAACACACTGCAGTATGGGAGACACCTCAGGAATGGAATATTCCATTTCCTGCTGGGACTGAGGGGCTTATAGTGGGTATTTGGATAAAAAAATTTTGGAAAATCATAGCACATGTGCAGTTTCACACATCCAAGATCAGAGGAACATGAAATTTCACATGTCTAAATATCAGGGAGCAAGGATGGTAAAAATTGTGAATTTAGATATAGTCAGGAGGTGGTTTCTAGGGCTAAAGGTTAGCTAAGCTTGAGTTTTAATTGGGTAAACACAGAGGCGGATCCACAATCAATGCCTATGGAAGCAGCAGTCAAAAAATCAAATGATGCATTGCGTTGGGCAAATCTCCTACAAAGGACTTTTTTAAAGTGTTCAAAAGCAAATACATCACTTTGAGGACTAAGATGCGCCTGACCCAAGCCATGGGATTTTCAGTTGCCTCATATGCGTGTGAAAGCTGGGCAGTGAATAAGGAAGACTGAAGAAGAATTGATGCCTTAGAATTATGGTGCTGGTGAAGAATATTGAATATAAACATGGACTGCCAGAAGAACAAACAAATCTGTCTTGGAAGAAGTACAGCCAGAGTGCTCCTTAGAAGCAAGGATGGCGAGCCTACATCTCACATATACTTTGGACATGGTATCAGGAGGGACCAGTCCTGGGAGAAGGACATCATACTTGGTAAAGTAGAGGGTCAGCGAGAAAGAGGAAGACCCTGAATGAGATGAATTGCTATAGTGGCTGCAACAGTGTGCTCAAGCGTAACAACGATAGTGAGGATGGTGCAGGACCAGGCAGTGTTTCCTTCTGTTGAACGTTGGATGGCTATGAGTCAGAACTGACTTGATGGCACCTAACAACAAGAACAGTGCAGAGGCACTGGGCATGGGAATTTTGCAGGGTCCTTTTTTGCTTGACAAGATTGAATAAAATCACAAAGGAGAGGAAATGGTTTTGACAAAATACAAGCAGCCTCACCTGCCAGCCTTTGAAGCTGGAGATTTTTTTTTTTTAACTGTTTGGACACTGTCTTCACGTGATTCCCAACAACTTAACAACTTTTGATTTATTTTTTTTGTTTGTTAAATACTAGTGCTTAAAATACTAGGGGTTTTTCTTTTAAGATCTAGTCGATATCTTTATTCTGGCAAAGGAGATACCATGAGGGTTTCATATAGCCCTACACCTAATAAAAATTATAATACTAAAGACAATACTGATGAGGATAATGTGATAGTAATACATACTAGTGCTTATTATATTTCAGATACCCTTCTAAGAATTTTGCATGTATTAATTATTTTAATTCTGGGACTATATTCTTTTCAGGTGGGGTCCTTGTTTTCCAGCTGAGAAAATCAGGACACTTCAGTCTTATTTTTAATTTGCATTGAGGCATAGCTTTTATTTCATCTGATGTTTTTCTGACATTTTACCTGAGTCTCTAATTGCCGCTTTCAGATGGTCTTCCCACTTCTGCCTCTGGGAACTAGACATAGCTGGCAGCACTGCCAGTTCCCTCACTAGAATGGAATTTTTGAGGCTCTGTTCCTTTGAATAATTAACTTCTAGTTCAAAGATGGAAGTTGAGGTCTATGACCTAGATGCATGTCCTAACTGAAAATGCGGCCAGAAAGATGAGAATCAGGCATTTTAACTTTTATACTGGGACCCAGATTCCACTGCACAACATGTGGAATTTTCCAAACACAGGAAGGGATTCAAGTATTCGGATTAAAACATAAAATCATGAGAAATGTCTATTATATCCATTCTGCATGTGCCATGTGTTCCCATTTTCTATCATTTATAAAGGATCATCAACAGAGATTTGATGATCCTGTCCAAATACGCTATTTTTCCCTGAACTGGTTGGTACTCCTCATTTAGGGTACTTTGGATAGGTATTGTTTAAGTTATGCTACTATGTTAAAGACTAGAGCTTAAAATACCAGGAGTTTTTCTTTTAAAGATCTGATTAGTATTTTTACTTAACCGGTTCAGATTTGTCTTACTAATTACTAGTATAGACTATTTACTTGAAATATTAATCTCTTGGTCAGATAAAATGAGAATTGAAGAGAATGAGAAGAGAAAAGGAACATCAATAGACAAGCAGGGAATAAGCTTCCATGGAAGCATAACTATGCTATAACAAGAGGAGGTCATGGACAAGGGTACAAGGGTAGTCCATATTCATTTGATAGAGGAGCCAATGAATCTATTGGAAGTAAGGCAGTGAACCTGGTAAGTTTTCATAAGCAGGAACAAGCTACTATTGAAGAAAAGTCATCACTGATGCAGTTTCTTATCTTTGTTGCCGGGCATTAAAAAAAAAAAAAAAAGATTCCTGTGTGGCGGTAACCAAATCCATCAATCATTTGTAGTCTAGGTGCTCGTGGTGATACTGGGCAGTATGTTAAGGGAAGCAGGAACAATAATAACTCCTGATAACAAAATTAATATTTATAGTATGGATAATCAGGATCTTCACAAAGCTTTCCATGGTGCTCTGAGCATATTGTATACTCATTATTTCTTTATGCTTTTGCCATCTCTTCCACTTCCTTTCACATACCACAGAAACAGCCTAAAAAGATACATATGTCATCTATGGAACTACTGCCACTATTTTACTTATCCAGCATACCCTTACTATATATGTGTATATACTCTTAATGAAGGCAAGAAGAAAACAGATGTTGTCATTTCTTAGTTGAAATGTGGAATCTCATGTAAGAACCACCTGTGCTAGTCATGATCAGTACTCTTACCGTAATTAGTGATTTTTTGGAAGTGGAAAATAGTATTGATGGCCTATGGATGTGAGAAACAGCAGAAAGTCTGTTTTATAAAGTATAACTCCTAGAGGAACTTCAAAAGCATGCTTTCTCAGCACCCAAATTTATCTATTGCTCTGATGTTCAACCTGGTTTTTGCATTTTGCTTTTATAGACTAGTAAGATTAGCTAACACTTTTCATAGAATCAGGTCCCAATCTAAGTATTTTATATGTATTAACTCATTTAATCCTCACAACAACCTTATGACATAAATGCTATTATTTCTCCCACTTTATAGATGAGGGTCATGGTTATGGATTGAATTGTGTCCTCCAAAACTGTATGTCAACTTGGCTAGGCCATAATTCCCAGTATTGTGTGATTGTCCACCATTTTGCCATCTGATATGATTATCCTGTGTGTTGTAAATCCTACCTTTATGATGTTAATGAGGCAGGACTGAATCTACAAGATTAGGTTGTATCTTGAGTCAGTCTCTTTTGAGATATAAAAGGGAGAAGCAAGCAGAGAAACAGGGGAACCTCACACTACCAAGAAAGTAGTGCCAGGAGCAGAGTGTGTCCTTTGGACCCTGGGTCCCTGTGCTGAGAAGCTGTTCAACCAGGGGAAGATTGATGAAAAGGACGTCCCCACAGAGCCAACAGAGAGAGAAAGTCTTCCCCTGGAGCTGGTGCCCTGAATCTGGATTTCTAGCCTCCCAGACTGTGAGAGAATAATTTTCTGTTTGTTAAAGACATCCAGTTGTGGTATTTCTGTTACAGCAGCACTGGATAACTAAGACAGTTGCCATGAGTCAGAATGGGCTCAATGGCAACTAACAACAACAGCAGCACAAATGAGGAAATTGAGGATCAGGGATGTTAAGTGGCTTGACCAAGCATACAGGTAATAAGCAACAGATATTGGAAGCCTAGGAGGCATAGTGCTAAGAGTTCATACTGAGCCACGCTATCCTGCCAACGAGAAAATAACTAAAATCTAAGTAGTTTTGGGTTTTATGCATAATAGAAATGAATAGATTTTGAAAGAATGGATTATATTATATTTAACATAAATTTGAGGACAATGAGTTTTAAAAATTTAATTGAGATAATTAGCTAGTGGTTTAAGGGATTAGTTGTACAACAAATATATGGTATTTTGTATTTAATTTAGTTTAGAATTATTATTGTAATTATTAATATCCATATTGGTTCATGTTGATTAAAAATGTTAATATAACTGCAGATTATGTAAAGAACCATAAATAATGAAAGGGAAAGCCTTTTAACTTAATTGGAATCTATTTAAAATGAAATAAACAATTATTTTGTAGAATAAGTTAAGTGTACTTACATAGAACAGTCAAACTGGAATAGTTTTGCTGCTTATGGAAGCAAATAATCATTGCTGTCGTTCCTGTATGAAATTTGATGTATATTATTAAATTTGAAAATGAGAGTTTGATCTATATTGTGAAGGGTAATATTTTGCTAGAACATGGATTTTATGTTTATTTTAACTATTTTTTGACAAGTGGATTTATACTTTTATTAGAAGGGCACAGATTTGGCGACCCTCTTTTAAGTTTCTATTTTAAAAAGATTAACCAGAGTGTTTTTATATATTTTACTTACACCATTGGTTAATGTAAACATCTATCCAGTATCTTCTAGAACATTTTCTATATAAGATGTATTTATGCTTATCTATTTGAATTTTTTTCAGGGTATTCCACCACCAGGCAGCTATGATGTTCAAAAATCATATGACATGTCACAGGGTAAACAAAAATACATGCCACCCCGTAGTTTGGTGGCTAAGAGAAAACAGTCTTCCTTTCTTAGTGGAACTCCTCGGTGCTGGGAAAAAATGACAGCTGGGCCAGGTAAGTGTAGACTGTCCTTTAAAACTATGGGGAAAATCCAAGGTTTCCATATATTAAAACAGACAGTTGTAAACACACATTTATATTTTACCATTTCTCTTTTAGGTGTGTAGGACAAAAACTGAAAATTTTAAGACTTTTTTTTCCCCAAATGTAAGACGTGTGTGGGGCTTTATGTTTCCTAATTTCACCAAAGCTAAAAAAGTCATGTAGCATTCTATTCAGGGTGGAAAACCCCTCTTCATATACTAGTGTTGCTATAGGAGAAAACCAGTCATTTAAAAGATACGTGTCATGTCAGTTTCATGGAAAATTTTTATTTTTCTCAAGTTTCAAGTATGCAACTATATAAATAGGTAAACAGTTACTTTGGGGTTTAAATTTTTGAAAACCAATTTTTATTTTTTAAAGTTGGGATTGTTTTAGCTGTTAGCAGTAGTGTTCTTGGTCTAAAGCGGAATGCAATAACTTTCCTTGGTAACCAAGATAAAGCACTAAGTGTGCTATTTCAGGCAGGAAAACTAGATAGAGAATAGGAACAATCATTTTCAACAGTAACTTATAAATGTATTACCACTAAACAACCAAAGTGTTGTAATGAACCTTTATGAAAATATAGAGAAAAATGAAACAGAAGGAAGAAACTCTTTTTTCCAGAGTCTTTAATGAAAAACCAAAGCAGAAGAATACAACCTGTCATTCAGATAAGAACGTAAGTGTGAGATCCACAGGGGCTTGCTTTGTTTTTTACTGTCTTTCAAATATTAGGCACACTGCCAACTTGAAAATCTATTTTAAACTGAAATTTAACTTTCCTTATTTTCTTTTCTTGATTTACTGCACCATTTTTGATTGGGTCAGGTTTTAGCTTTGTTATGAAGTTTTAAAACTCCTCCAGGTGTCCCTGACCAATGCAAGTAAGCCGAGACTGTCCTTTAAAACTATAGGAAAAATCTGAGGTTTCCATATATTAAAATAAACAATATGTAATCACCCAGAAGTGGTGTAGCAAAATAAGTTATTTGAAGCACTAGGACAGTCACCACCAACAACTACAATCAACAAATCAATCAGTTAATCAAATAACAAATACCCATATCAGGGTCTCTTGCAGTAGGTTATGGTGAGCGTCATATTTCTTGAAGATTTCTTTTCTATCTTTACTCTCCTCTCCATAAAAATTCTTAGAGATTAAATGTATGATAAGAGTTTCAGTTAGGTGGGAGGATTGGCAGTATGACACTTGACTGCTTCAATATTTAGGCTAGGGTAAGTAAATTCACTAAATGTGTTTCAGCTTTCCGAAATAATATTTGCCACCTACTTCCCTCTTACAGGAGTATTAAAGATTAATAAGACAATATTTCAAAATCATTTTCAGAACCTCTGAAACTTCTTAGAAGTTTAAAATCTTGTAATATGAAATATGTTTTTTCTTAATGTCAAGGCAACACTAGCTTCTGAAGAATTTGGGATGAAAGGGGAATATCTTCATTATAAAGACAGTTACTATTTGGAAGTCAAAGACATAGTGACTATCAAAGTCACAATACAGCTGTAGAATAGCCAGCTTGCTAAATGAAAGAGTTTATCACATTGGTTAATACTAGGAATTCATCAAGTTTGCCATCCTGCATCTTAACGTGGGTCATACTTCAAAGGAATGATGACAAATCCCACATGTCTGTTTTTTTCCCTACTATTGGTCAGTGATAATTTTGTTTTGCTTTAATACCAATGGATAGGACCTTTTTGGGTTGAATGTCAATTTCCTTATACTTTAGAGAAAATTATTTTGTATTATTATGCATATAGATATATACACACAGAAATGACATTCATGAGACTTTGATATAATTTATAGAGTATGATATGTGCCCTGGATTTAATTGTGTCCCCCAAAAAATATGTACAACTTAGTTAGGCCGTGCTTCCCAGTATTGTGTGGTTGTCCTCCATTTTGTGATTGTAATTTTATGCTAAAGTGAATTAGGGTAGAGTTGTAACACCACCCTTACTCAGGTCACCTCCCTGATCCAGAGTAAAGAGTGTTTCCCTGGAGTGTGATCTGCACCACTTTTTATCTCTCAAGAGATGAAAGGAAAGTGAAGCAAGCAGAGAGTTGGGGACCTCATACCACCAAGAAAGCAGCACCAGGAGCAGGGTGCATCCTTTGGACCTGGGGTCCCTGAGCCTGAGAAGCTCCTTGACCAGGGGAAGATTGAGGACAAGGATTTTCCTCTAGAGCTGACAAAGAGACAAAGCCTTCGCCTGGAGCTGACATGCTGAATTTGGACTTGTAACCTACTAGACTGTAAGAGAATAAATTTCTCTTTGTTAAAGCATACACTTATGGTATTTCTGTTATAGCAGCACTAGATCTAAGGCAATATGCATCCTTGTTACTTAGATCATGATAAGAAGAATTGATTGCTTTGCCTTATGGAACTTAAAGAAAATATGTGTTTTTATCTTCTCACCTATAAATAAAATAATTGGCTAATTAAAATTAATTATGGATTATCTTGTATTTATAGGTAAAACTGTTAAGAAAGAAGGTTGATAAATATATGAATACTTTTTGCTTTTTCACGAGACTCACAAACTTAGAGAACATTTAGTCAGTCGCTCAACATTTTTATAGCCATACATTTATTTGAAATTATTTTAGCCTTATGGTTTATTAAAAAAATATAGAAGTGGTTATATTTTATTCATAAATGAATCATTTCTTTGACTACATGTATTTAAGAAGGATAAAACTCATTTTCATTAGTGTATTCAAGTAGGAAATAGTGTATTTGCAATCAGTACACTATATACCATTAAATGCACATAACCAATACAAACATTAGAATCATTTAATGAAGCAATTATTAGATGAGGTGTATTACATTATAAAGCAATGTCCTGTTATTACAACAGGTTTTAGTTCATGGATATGTAAATGATTTTGTGATTGATCCAATTCTGGTAAAGTAGAATTGTAAAGTGAAAAAATGCTTAAATATACATTATCTCTCATACTGACCTGTTTTGGGGGAATTTAGAAAGGGTGGGGGAGAATGCTCAGGAAATTTAAAAAGAAAATGGATGAAGACATTGTTGAGGGTGTGGAAAATTCAGAACTCTCCTACATTGCGATGGAAATGTAAATTCATAACAATGATTCTCTAGGGCAATTTTGCAGAATGTTTCAAATATGCATGCTATTTGACCCAGAAAGTCTACTTTTGGGATTTTACTCTAAGGAAATGATATACCCAGAAATTACCTTCAAGGATATTTGCCACAGAATAATAGTAGTAAAAATTTAACATGCCTAATATAAAGAAAAATGGAATTTAGTTAATGCTGACGTATCAATTAGTAGAATACCATGGAAATTTTTAAAATGCCTTATAGATTTTAAACTTGGGAAGCTCTTAGTAACAAGAATTCATTTAACCAATCATTTAACGAACGTTTACCAAGAGCGTCTTCTGTGTAGAACATTGCTGCAGAGACTGTTGGTAGTGTAGTGAACAAAATACAAAAATTCTTGTTTTTTAGAGCTTAATTTCAAGTGTAGAAAACATTTAATAAATGAATGAAGAGACAAAGAGGGAGGGAGGAAGGAAGGAAGAAAAGGAAAGAAAGGAAGAAAGAATGAAAGGAAAGGGAAAGGAAGAAAGAATGAAAGGAAAGGGAAAGGAAAAATACCAGGTGGTTATAAATGCTATGGAAAAAAATAAGAGGGAAAAGGAAGATTAGGAATGCAGAGTGGATTGCGCATCAATTCCAAAAAAATTTTATCAGGGAAAGCCTCACCGAGAAAATAATATTTAAGCAACAACCTTAGACTTGTTAAAGAGTTTGTTTTTCGTTTTGCTGTTCAATGTTTTATGGCTTTCTTTATATGAACCTATACTATTTTTATATTAAGAAAAAATACTTAAATTTTAGTTGAAGAAAAACGTTTAAAGCAAATTTTTATTTAAAAACAAGCATTTAAATGAGTGACAGCTTCAGTAATACATTGTCTTAGTCATCTAGTGCTGCTGTAACAGAAATACCACAAGTAGATGGCTTTAACAAAGAGAAATTTATTTTCCCACAGTCTAGAAGTCCAAATTCAGGGCATCAGCTCCAGGGGAATGCTTTCTCTCACTGTCGGCTCTGGAAGAAGGTCCTTATCATCAATCTTTCCCTGGACTAGAAGCTCCTGTGCACAGGAACCCTGGGTCCAAAGGATGCGCCCTGGTCTCGGTGCTTCTTTCTTGGTGGCATGGGGTTCCCCAATTCTCCACTTGCTTCCCTTTCATGTCTTGCAAGATAAAAGGTGGTGCAAGCCACACCCCAGGGAAACTCCCTTTACTTTGGATCAGGAATGTGACCTTAGTAAGGGGGTTACGATCCCACCCAAATCCTCTTTAACATAAAATTACAATCACAGATTGCAGGACAACCACACAATACTGGGAATCATGACACAGACAAACTGGTGCACACATTTTTGGGGGGACATAATTTAATCCATGACAATATAGTACAAAAGACAACATTTGTAGGCTGAACATAGGCAGGTACTGAGACTTCTTTACTCTGGAAAGTATAGATCATTTCTCATGAAAATAACATAGTGATACCTGAGTCACACTCCCACTGGAAATTATTTTAGGAAAGAAATATAATTTATCTTCAAGTTAATTGAACATATCCCATGAAGGTATTTTATTCACTTTTCCAGTAAACATAAGCAATACCTTTGATAAAAATCACTGTAGTGTGAAAACTAATTATTTATTCTATTTTCTCGTGGCTTGTAATATTATACCTTCAGAAATACTATAAAAAAAAATAGAGTTTATCAAAATGCAGTTTATCCCTCTTACCAAATGTTGTTAACCTATTGCAGTAAATATGTAATTTTTTTTTTTCCCCATAGCTTCCAGAAATGCTTCTTGGTTGTTAAAATGGAAAGTAAAATTCTGAGGGTATGCAAAAAATCAATCAAAACAATACTGAGAATTTGTTGATTCTGTATCCTTCTTAAAAATGATAGAAGTTATACTATTAAAAATGAAATAACTTTGTTTCAAATCTCAAATTATTTTTGTTTCTTTGGGCACTTTATGTATATTTCAAATAAATTCTCCTTATGCATAATTTGAGAATGATCATATTGTTAATAAACATATACATAAAATTATTCCATATATAATATAAACATTACTAGTTTTCTGAGTTAGAATGCAAAAATTCACTTTTTTAATACTCAGGAAGCACTGAAAACTATGGGAAAACTTCGTTTGAGAAGGAGAGATTAAAAATGCAGGTGGGGAGGAAAGAGCTGATATAGCAGTATTTTAGAACATAAAGGGTCATAGAATCAAAGTCTAAAGTAGAGTTGTTAGCCTTAAAGCAGAAGGTGGACTTTGTTTATTGAAATGGGAGGTAAAGTATAAAGAAGTAAAGAAAATACATGGAAGATACCTTACCTCAGCCATTTTGTGGGCTGGCTTTTGTCTAATAAAATGAATTATAAATTAATAGCATATAAAGCTCGCAAGGTTTTTAAAGAATCATATCAGCTTGAGAAAAAGGGACAAACACAGTAAAAAAATGAAAAGAGACTTTCAGACCTTCACATTTCTGCAGGTAGAAAGTAGGCTGAAAAAACAACTCAGCTGCAAACATGGGCTCCTTTTCATGGATAAGGAAGTATGACTCAGAATAAAAACCCAAAAGTCCAAAGGGTGAAGCCAAGAAACAGACTGAATAACTCTCAGAAAGTAGGACTGAATCTTAATGAACTCACAACATGTGCCAACTGGATTTAAATTGCTATGAACCTGTGAATGCTATGTGTTTTCTATTTCCCTCCCTTTTACAATGGAGCGTTTATAGCAATCATTCTGTGGTGCAATGGTGGGTCACTTTTGTGGGGCTTTTCTACCCATGGTCTTATAACTCCCACCGAAGTGATTGAGTGGGACTGTGCAAACAAGTCCAAATCTGTATGACCATTGCGATGAATTATCAAACCCAGCAGAGAAGTAGAGAGTGCCGTGGGCAGTAAATTCAGTGTCAGAATTGGTAAAGACGGTAGAAAGTGGAGGCATGTCTATCCTCCACCTCATAGGAATCAGCTTTGGGCTGTTGATCTTGAGTCTCCTTCCTCTTTGTGAAAAGTTGGAGGAGGTGAAACACTGCCCCCACGCTGCTTTTACATGTCCTGTGCTTGTTCTGGAAACCCTGATGGTGTAGTGGCTAAGTACTACGACTGCTAACCAAAGGGTCAGTGGTTCAAATCTGCCAGGCGCTCCTATCATTAGTTTGTTTGGTACGTGTGGGACATATCTCTTTAATTCAAGGTCTTTAATTTGAGAGGAACAGTATTTGAAGAGCTGTACCAGAGGAACCACAGGGCGAAGTGTCATCTACATGTAAACGCAATTAGGTGACAAGATTCTGGACTTTAAGCTGATACCTTAATGGGATGAAACTCAGGAGTCTTCAGAGTGGGGTCACTTGTATTTTGCATTTGAAATGTACTTGCCAGAGAGTAGACTGTGGCAGATTGTGTTTTTCAAAGATGGCTGCCACAATACATTCCATTGCTATGTTCTTCTTACACTGATGTTGACACTGCTCTCATTGAGAAGTGAAGTCTGCTTCCCATCCCCCAGGTGGTCCTTTGGTACTGCCTCGACCAATAGAGTATGGCAGAAGTGTTGCTTTGTGACTTCTGAGGCTAGACCATAAAAAAAATTTCATATAATTCTAGGTGATTCTTTTGGGATGCTCACTCTTGAGCCTAGCTATGATGCTGTGCAGAAGCTAAGTAGCCCGTGGAGAGGCCCATGTGAAGAGGAACTGATCCCCCCAGTCCTCAATTCTGGCTGAGCTCTCAGCCAACAGTCAACACTTCTTCCCAGTCAGGTGAATGAGCTACTTTGCAAATGGATCCTCCAGTCTTCTGTCAAGTTTCTCTAGCTGATGCCACTTAGAGCAGAGATGAGCCCTTCCCACTGAGTCATGCATAAAGTACAGATTTATGAACAAAATAAATGATTGCTTTAAGCCACTAGTTTTAGGGGTAGTTCTTTATGTAGCAATAAATAACTAGAACAAATGCTAGCAGAGAAAGGAGACAAGTAAAGCTAGATAAAGTTTGTTCAATGTCAAAATATGGAGTGACTGACTGGCAAAATAAGGCTTAAGTATAGGCTTTTAAAAGTGGCATGTTCAAAGAATAGGAAGTTGATATTCTATGCAACGAGTAAGTTCAAGACATGGCCATACTAGTGATTAAAATGGAATCAAGCTTAAGGTCAAGCCCAGGATGAGAAGGGGCTATTAACAGCAATATAGAATTGTCCAAGAATAATGTTTGAAAGGTGGTATAAAAGTGATCTATGTCCTGAAATCATCTAAGAAGATGGTAGAATACATAAGAGTTGGGTAGTTAATAACCACAAAGGGAAAAGAAGTTAATTTAGATAAATCAGTCGTTTGAATAGAAATATTTTATATTCGAATAGGGAGCTTTAAGTTTTCGAAGCATTTCACGTATATTACTGAATTCTCATAAACAGCTTATGAGTTAGCTATTTTTTGTATTATTTATTGAAGAGAAAACTGAAGCTCAGGAAATTAAAAAAAAATAACTTGCTTAAATTCACACAGATGGAAAATGGCATAAACAGGACTATAACCCAAGTGGTTCATTTGTTCACTCATTCATTCTTGCAGAAATGCTTTACTTGCCAGACCCTGTGCTATCAATAATACTCAATCCTTGTTCTCAAGTCAATTATATCTAGGAAGGAAGACATATATTCACAGATAATTATAATAAAACTTAATTAGCAGTTTCTGCTACATTACTCTTATTCTAAAAATCATATATAAATTTATTAGCAATGTGGAGGGACAGTTCTTAATACAAATTCTTAAACACAGAAAGTAAGGTTACAAAGTATTCAACATATATGGTTTATAGTCTATTAGTAAGCTAGAAAGATACACAGTACCAAATTTTCATGGAATGCTAATCTAATTAGAACAAATATGAGTTTCTAATTATTTCCCTTGCATATAAATTTGTGGAAGTTCAAAGCATGACTTAGTAAAATTTTTGACATTTCATCTGTACCAATGAAAATAATAAATATATTTTGCTTATTACATGTTATGCTAACTTCAGCAAGAAAAAAGCTGTTTTATAAATGTATATGTAGTCCTGAATATATTTGCTTTGTACTCACTTTCAAATCTGAACGAAGCTATTCAAGTATAGTTGTAAGAAAATGTGAAATATATAAGAAATTTTAAAAATAGTTATGTTTGCCTTTTAGTTGAAGAAACTGCCTGAATGGTTGTTGTTATTTGTGGACAAGTTGATTCGGACGCAAGGGGTTTTGAGGCTTCTTATCACTGGTGTTATCGAAGTGTCTTATTTTCCTAGGGTTGCTGTAACAAAATACCACAAATAGGGTTTCTTATAAGAACAGAAATTTATTGTCACACAATCCTGATGTCCAAATCAGGGTATTGGCTGTGTTGATTCCTTCTGAGCATTCTGAGAGAGAAACTGTTCCATACCTCTCTCCTAGCTTCTGGTGGATCCTGGCAATCCTTGACATTCCTTGGCTTGTAGCTGCATCTGCCCCCATCCTCACAATGCCATCCTTCCTCTGTCTGTCTCCCTATATTGTCTCCTCATTTGTAAGGACACCAGTCAAATAGGATTAGGACTCACCCTACTCCAGTATGATCTTATGTTAACCTATCTGATAACATCTTCAAAGTCCCTGTTTCCAAACAAGCTCTCAGTCACAGGTATAGGCGTAGGGGCTCCAATGTAACATTTTGGGGGACACAGTTTAAAACATGACACCAAGCATAAACTGGATAATTTAACTTCAGGAAAAGTTTAGGATGGATTTCTGCAGAGAGTGAGAAGGCAGCCTCCAAAGCACATTGCCATTGAGTCAATTCCGACTCATAGTGACCCTATGGGACAGAGTAGAACTGCTCCATAGGGTTTCCAAGGAGCACCTGGTAGATTTGAACTACCAACCTTTTGGCTAGCAGCTGTAGTTCTTAACCACTATACCACCAGGTTTTCCGAAGCTAGCCTAGAGGAATTTTAAGTCATGGATCAAATTGTGTACTCCAAAAATATCTGTCAACTTGGCTAGGCCCTGATTCCCAGTATTGTGTGATTGTTCACCATTTTATCATCTGACGTGATTATCCTATGTTTTGTGAATCCTACCTCTACAATGTTAATGAGGCAGGGTTTGAGGCAGTTATGTTAATGAGGCAGGACTCAATCTACAAGATTAAGTTGTGTCTTAAATTAATCTCTTTTAAGATACAAAGAGAGAAGCAAACAGAGCATGTCCTTTGGACCCTGGGGTCCCTGTGCTGAGAAGCTCCTTGACTGGGGAAGATTGATAACAAAGACCTTTCCCCAGAGCCAACACAGAGAGAAAACCTTCCCCTGGAACTGACACCCTGAATTTGGACTTCTGGCCTCCTAGAATGTGAGAGAATAAATTTCTGTTTGTTAAAGCCATCCACTTGTGGCATTTCTGTTATAGCAGCATTAGATAACTAAGATACCCTCTACCCCATTCTTGGAGCCCTGGTGGTGCAGTGGTTAAGAGCTCAGCTGCTAACTAAAAGGTCAGCAGTTCGAATCCACCAGCATCTCCTTGGAAACCCTATGGGGCAGTTCTACTCTGTCCTATAGGGTCGCTATGGGTTGCAATCAAATCGTTAGCAGTGGGTTTTTTTTTGTTGTTGTTAGTTTTTTCACCCCATTATCACCATGTTTACATCTAATGATTCTCTAGATAATGGGGGAAGCCAGTATAAAATGCAATAATGTAAATTGTAATATAACTATAATGAGGTAATTTATTCTGTTTAAGAAAGAATTTTGGATTTTTAGACTAGTCCAAGGGCAAAAGACACCAGAGCTAATCAATATTTGAAATAAAAAAAAATGTTTTCTTTAAGAAAACATGATAGTTAAGATTTTTATCATGACCTATATGAAACAGTCTAATTCCATTTTCATCACTAATGAAGTTTATAGTAAAAAAAAAAAAAAAGGCTCGAATAGTGATTATTAATGGCAGCAAAAATTAATTAGGTACTTTGTAAGTGTTAGGTATTTATAATACCGTATTTAATATATGGTATTATATAGATAGTGTTTTGTAAAATGCCTGACACCTGTGCAAAAGCTGGACAATGAATAAGGAAGACCGAAGAAGAATTGATGCATTTAAACTATGTTGTTGGAGAATACTGAATATACCATAGACTGCCAGAAGAACAGCAGAATGCTCCTTAGAGGCCGGGATGGCGAGACTTCATCTCATGTGCTTTGGATATGTTACCAGGAGGGAACAGTCCCTGGAGAAGGACATCATGCTTGGTAAAATAGAGGGTCAGCGGAAAAGAGGAAGACCCCCAACAAGTTGGATTGATACAGTGGCTGCAACAATGGGCTCAAACATAGCAACGATTGTGAGGATGGGGAAGGACCAGGTAGTGTTTCGTACATAGGGTTGCTACAAGTTGGAAACAACCCAATGGCACCTAACAACAACAATGTACTAAATACTAAGGTGCGCCTGACCCAATCCATGGTATTTTCAATTGCATTGTATGCATGTGAAAGCTGGACAATAAATAAGGAAGACTGAAGAAAAATTGATGCCTTTGAATTGTGGCATTGGTGGAGAATATTGACTATACCATAGACTGCCAAAAGAACAAACAAATCTGTCTTGGAGGAAGTACAACAAGAATGCGCTTTAGAAGCAAGGATGGCGAGACGACATCTTACATATTTTGGACATGTTATCAGGAGGGATCAGTCTCTGGAGAACGACATCATGCTTGATAAAGTAGTGGGTCAGCGAAAAAGAGGAAGACCCTCAACGGGATGGATTGACACAGGATCTGCAACAATGGGCTCAAGCATAACAATGATCATGAGCATGGCAAAAGACTGGGCAGTGTTCTGTTCTGTAGTACATAGAGTCGCTATGAGTCTGAACTGACTCAACAGCACCTAACAACAACAACAAATATATATATATATAAACCAAACACGCACACACACACAAACTGATTTAGTCTTCACAACAGACCTTTTATAGAAAATGTAACTGAAGCGTGGAGAGGTTATGCAACTTGGCCAAGGTCACACATTTCTAAGCTGGTATATACTGGGGTTTAAATATAGGCAGTTTGACACACAGACCTTTGCTTTTAACTATTATTCTTTGTTAAGTGCACCCCTTGGTTTTAATTAATGAATTAACATTTAATTTATGAATCTGTCCATTATGAATTAGGTTATCATGAATTTATTTTCAGTCTTTGGGGCTTTTTTATTCCTGGGTAAATGATATAACTGATATTTCAGAACCTATAAACCTGGGACAATCATAACACAGAAGCTCCACCAAGAGTATGGTGTGGTGGTTATTGTTGTTAGATGTCCACGAGTCGGCCCCAACTCTTAGCAACTAGTCCTGCACCATCCTCACAATCCTTGCTGTGTTTGAGGCCATTGTTGCAGCCACTGTGTCAATCCATCTTGTTGAATGTCTTCCTCTTTTTCATTGACCCTCTACTTTACCAAGCATGATGTCCTTCTCCAGGGGCTGGTAACTCCTGATAACACGTCCAAAGTATGTAAGATGAAGTCTCACCATCCTCACTTCTAAGGAGCATTCTGGCTGTACTTCCGAGAGTGTGAGGTAGGTCAATCCCAAAATGACAGTTCAGCTTACCTTATGTAACAGCTTCTGAGGTTGACCAAGCAGGATCCCTGATGCAATTATAAGGGTAAGACATCATCTCCATTTCTTGGTACCTTTTGTATTCTTTTGTAAGTGAGGACAATTTGTTTATAACTGAATGATGAAGGAAGAATTTGGGGGAGAGGAGGAGAGGTTAGAAGAGCAGGAAAGAATGAATGTATGATATTGCAGTTGATAAGAAGGGTTGAATATCATTGATTATTCCTTTTTTTCCCCTTAATCTCTTTTGTTCTAGATATCTTTAACTCAAAGCAGATCTGTTCTTCCCAATTCTGATCTTTTTTATGCAAAGAAAGGCTAATTTAACACACATTTGCAAACAATAGGGAGAATATAATCAGGACAAAAGGCCATTTGTTTGGTATAGTGTTCTTTGAAGACAGGGACTATTATTCTATTTATCAGTTGGGTAGAGTTCAGTTTAAAATAACAGAAAATCCACTTTAAATTGTCTTAAACAATAAAGCAAGTGTATTAGCTCATGTAATTAAAAAAATAAATGCATAGAGCGTATGAGCTTCAAGCAAGGATTCCCCTAGTAGCTCGATGTTGTCATTAAGCATGCATTTGGTTTTTATCCCTGCACACAGATTTAAGTCTAGATTCCTTTATTTATTTATTTTTAAAGATATATTTCAGCAGTGGTTAGTACTTCAGGTTTTCTTATTTACATATACTGGGGAGCAAAAGAAAACGAACACATTGCCCTCAAGTTGATTCTGACTCATAGCGACCCTATAGGACAGAGTAGAACTGCCCCATAGAGTTTCTAAGGAGTGCCTGCTGGATTCGAACTGCCGACCTTTTGGTTAGCAGCCATAGCTCTTAACCACTACGCCACCAGGGTGGAGAATGGCCTTATCTTCAGATGAGAGTGGAAACTTTATTTCCCTGCATCGGCATCTAGAAACATTCCTAACTTCTCATTGATTTAAATTGTGTCACATGCTCCACCCTAGGCTGGTCAGGAGGAGAGGATATATTGATTGAATTAAGTGAAATGGGGCTTGTCTCCTGAACAGAGGATGGGATCAGTCTCATCCAATACATATGGATGGGAAATTTAAGTTCAACTAAGATTATGGAAAACAAGGAAAAGAGAACTAATGAGGGGAGGCAACAAAAAATTGACAGCTGTAGTCCACAATTTGCTTCAAACATCTGCTTATACCCATTTTCCTTTTCATATATTTTTAAAAATGTGTGCATATGTACAGCATTCTCACGCTTTTCCCAGTGTGAGACAACAAATGTTTATGAGAAAGAGTATTGGCGTTAAAGACTCTGTAGTACAGTATGGAGTCATTGGTAAGATAGCTCTGAGGCCATTTTACATGGGTTGGACTTCTGGCTCTGCAACTTAAGAGCTGTGTGATATTGAAGAATTTGCTTGATTTCTATGTGTTTCAATTGCTTTGTATATAAAATGGGAGTAATAATAGTAAAGTAAAGGGCAAAGTGGGTAAATCCCATCTTCAACACTAAGTGCAATGCCACAGCAGTAGATCAGAGCTGTAGTATTTAGGAAAAGGTGGAGTTTGGTCTCTTGGAGTAGATACTGAGTAATACTTGAAGTTGGAACTGGAAATTTAGGTCAGAGCTGGGTTCTGGACAAATTTATATGCTGTATTGAATGGGAATCTATCAAAGGCTAGTGAACAGGAGAATGGTATGATCAGAGCTCCAGCTTCTGACTCTACTTCTTACAGTGGTGTGTGATAGACTAGAATTAAAGGAGAGACAAGGCAAGGGAAACATTTGAGGAAGTATCAGGCAAGAAGTTATATGAGCCTGAACTAAAGTAATGGCCTTAGAAGTGGAAAGATCAGGAGGGATGCAAATGGCATGTGGAAGAGGAATTTCCCACAGATACCAGGGTTCAAGCTTTAGAAATCTGGCTTTCTTAAAGATGTTGGTAAAGTTAAAAAGATAGACTCTGTCCTGGCTTCTGTGATTTTAGACAATTTATCAAGTATATAAATAACTAAAGCCTTAAGGGAGTAAGTATTTTGATTATCAAGACAAGCTCAAAGATGTGAAAAATTAATATCTATGGGCTAGGTTCTTTTTCACACTTTAATATTGTTTCCAAAACCCTTTCACTTCAGCACCCCTCCCATCACCTTAGAAACTAGTATTTCATAGATCATTTAGAGTGATTAACAAGAGAGACTAGCTGGTTTCAAAGAAGAGAGTCTCATAATCTCTTAGGAATCAATGAAAAGAAGATTTATTGAGGAATAATACAGCTCGAGCTAGGCAGCACTAGGTAAAAATACAAAGCATTCAACTGTTCAGGTGGAGAGAGGGGTGTATATACATAGATAACAAAGGAAATGTAGGGAGTTAATGACTGTAGATGAGATCAGCTTCAGCTTGAAGTCCTTTGACATGTAAAAGTCAGCCACTGGCTATGAAGGAGTGAGTTACTTTGGTGAGAGACATCAGCCACTTCAGTTATTCATGATTGTAGTCGATTATACATGATTGTAGTCATGAACAGATTTTGGGGGGAATAAATTGTTTACATCTTGACACATTCTTTCCAAATGCTGTACATTCTGACCTTTTGTTTCCTGAGAATGCTTGTTAACCCCATCATTCTTACATCTGACATGAGTGCCTCCAGTTTTGAAACTTTTCTGTTTACACTGGCAAGGTGGAGATTTTGATATTATTCTTCAAAAGTCACATCTGGTGTTGCCTTCTTTTGTTGGAAATTATAAATTTTATGATAAAAAATCACTAATTAGGTTATAATTTCAGATGTGTATAGGTGCTCTCAACATTTGGCTGCTAAGTATGTCAATTTAAATCCATATGTCAAAATTAAATTGAAGTCCAATTTCACTTAGCAAATATGGGAATGAAATTCTTTAGATAAGGTTATGTAAATGTCATAAGAGCCTTGTAGACTAGGGAACATAGAGGAGAAAAAGCAGAAAAATGACTAGTTTAAAATCTTTTGCTCTTTAATTTGATTTAGTACACCTGACCCTAGATTTGCATATATGGCTATATATTTTAAGCTTCTTAGCAGAATCTACAAGTATAAGCTACAAGTGGAATATAGGAAACAAGGGAAGAAAGTGAGCTCAAGGATATTTCTAAAGTTTTGAACTTGAGCAATTGGGAGAAGAAGAGAATAAAGAAAAAATAAAGTAGGATAGGAAAGGAGCAAGGGTAGGCAAGATTCTCTATTTTAGATAAGGTAGTCAGAGAGGTCTCTCTCAGGAAGTGACATTTAAGCAGAGGCCTGAAGAAAATACATGAAGATCGAGTGAAAGAAGAAACTACAATGACCATATCTGTGATTCAGGAATAAGTTTGGTATATTTGAAAAACAACAAGAAGGCTGGTATGGTTAGATTGAGCAACGGGGTGTAACAAGACACGAGTTGGAGGGGTAGGCAGGGGTCAGATCATGTGGTATCTTTTAGGAATTTAGGTTTTAATTGGAGTGCAATGGGAAGCAATTAGAGGATATTGAGCAGAGGAATGATATCATCTAATTTACTATTGAAAGTGTTACTCTTGTTGCTGCATGGCAGGGGTAAGTGTTACAAAAAGTAGTTTGACTTGTTCAACAACTGTTCCAACACCTTTCCAGTATGCCTTCCTTTACTGCAGAGAGTGGAAAATTAAACACTAGATTGACCAGACTCTTTTGTAGCTATGGTTCCAGGTAGGATCTAGTTTCTGCCAATCTGATGTACTTATATGAACTTTAATTCAGAGCTCAGTCCATTGAGGAGAAAGGCAACAGTATGCAAGCTATTTTTGCTGGTGTGGATTTAGCAGGTGTATCACTACTTTGAAGACAATTGCATTACAGCTAAAGTGATGTGGACCGAAGTGTCGGCACAACAACTTCCCAGTCTTCTACCTTCCTGATTGTAGTAGAGGTAGGAGTTCTCTTGGAGGACCAATTTTTCAGAAGTGCCTTAGGAGTTATTCCTGAAGATCTAACCTAGATCTTGCTCTTCTAATCTTCCAATAATCCTGTTAGTACCCCAAATCCTATATTAAATCCCTCTGTTTGAAATAGATGGAGTGGCTCCTCTTACCTGCCAGTGAATTCTGACTGGTAAGAACCGAAAAAAAAAAAAAAAAAAAAAAACCCGTTGCCATCGAGTTGATTCTGACTCCTAGCAACCCTAACTGATAAAGGTGGCAAAATTGGAAGCAAGAAGACAGAAAGGAAATACAGGATGGTAGCTTGGAAAAAGGTGGTAGTGGTGAAAGGGTTATGATTGGGATATATTTTGAGATAGAGGCAACAACTTGCTAACAGATTTGAGATGGATAAGAGGGAAAGATGACTCCAAAGTTTCTGACTTGAGCAATGGGTATTAACATTTATTAAGATAGGGACAATTGTTGTAGGGTAAGGTGGAGTGGGAAATTAAGTGTTATGTTTTGGACATTTTACATATGAGATTCTATTTGAATCTGAAGTAGTAATTTAGTTATGTGAAATCAAACTGAGAGAGGAGGCTAGGGTTTAAAATAAAAAACTAACCAAAAAACCAAACACACTGCTGCCAAGTTGATTCTGACTCGTAGGGACCCTTCAGGAGACAGTAAAACTGCCCCATAGGGTTTCGTCATAAATGAAATAGGGAAGTCATCAAAAATGAAATGGAATGCATAAACATTGATATCCTAGGCATTAGTGAGCTGAAGTGGACTGGCATCAGCCATTTGGAATCAGACAATCATATGGTCTATGCCAGGAACGACAACTTGAAGAGGAATGGCATTGCATTCATCGTCAAAAAGAACATTTCAAGATCTATTCTGAAGTACAGCACTGTCAGTGATAGGATAATATCCATATACCTACAAGGAAGACCAGTTAATACGACTATTATTCAAATTTACACACTAACCACTAAGGCCAAAGAGCAGAAATTGAAGATTTTTTACCAACTTCTGCAGTCTGAAATTGATTGAACATGTAATCAAGATGCGTTGATAATTACTGGAGATTGGAATTCAAAACTTGGAAACAAAGAAGGATTGGTAGTTGGAAAATGTGATCTTGATGATAGAAACCATGCCAGAGATCGAATGATAGAATTTTGTAAGATCAATGGCTTCTTCATTGCAAATACCTTTTTCACCAACGGAAATGGTGACTACACACGTGACCTCACCAGATGGAATACACAGGAATCAAATCGACTACATCTGTGGGAAGAGATGATGGAAAAGCTTGATATCATCATTCACAACAAGGCCAGGGGCTGACTATGGAACAGACCATCAATTGCTCATATGCAAGTTCAAGTTGAAACTGAAGAAAATTAGAACAAGTCCACGAGAGCCAAAGTACAGTCTTGAGTATATCCCACCAGAATTTAGAGACTATCTCAAGAAAAGATTTTACACGTTGAACGCTAATGACTGAAGACCAGAAGAGTTGTGAAATGACATCTAGGACATCATACATGAAGAAGGCAAAAGGTCATTAAGAAGACAGGAAAAAAGAAAAGACCAAAATGGATGTCAGAAGAGACTGAAACTTGGCTCTTGAATGTCGAGTAGCTAAAGCAAAAGGAAGAAATGAAGAAGTAAAAGACTTGAACAGAAGATTTCAAAGGACGACTTGAGAAGACAAAGTATTATAATGACATGTGCAGGCAAGAACACACTCAGCATTTCTCAAGCTGAAAGAACTGAAGAAAAAATTCAAGCCTTGAGTTTCAATAGTGAAGGATTCTATGGGGAAAATATTAAATGGTTTAGGAAGCATCAAAAGAAGATGGAAGGAATACAGAGTCACTTTACCAAAAAGAATTGGCTGGCGTTCGGCCATTTCAGGAGGTACCATATGAGCAAGAACCAATGGTACTGAAGGAAAAAGTTGAAGCTGCATTGAAGGCACTGGCAAAAAAACAAGGCTCTAGGAATTGACAGGATACCAATTGAGGTGTTTCAAAAATGGATGCAATGCTGGACGTACTCACTCCTCTATGCCAACAAATTTGGAAGACAACTACCTGGGTCAACCGGCTGGACGAGATCTATATTTATGCCTATTGCTCCAAGAAAGGTGATCCCACAGAATGTGGAAATTATCAAACAATATCATTAATGTCACACACAAGCAAAATTTTGCTGAAGATCATTCAAAAGCGGCTGCAGCAGTATATCAACAGGGAACCTCCAAAAATTCAAGCCAGATTTAGAAGAGGATGTGGAAGCAGGGATATCATATGAATCCTGACTGAAAGCAGAGAATATCAGATGTTTACGTGTATTTTATTGACTATGCAAAGGCATTCGACTGTGTGGATCATAACAAATTATGGATAACATTGCAAAGAATGGGAATTCCAAAACACTTAATTGTGCTTATGAGGAACCTATACATGGATCAAGAAGTAGTTGTTTGAACAGAACAAGGGCATACTGTGTGGTTTAAAGCCAGGAAAGGTATGGTTCAGGGTTGTATCCTTTCACCATACTTATTCGATTTGTATGCTGAGCAAATAATTCGAGAAGCTGGACTATATGAAGAAGAACGGGGCATCAGGATTGGAGGAAACCTCATTAACAACCTGCATTATGCCGATGACACAACCTTGCTTGCTGTAAGTAAAGAGAACTTGAAGCACTTACTGATGAAAATCAAAGACCACAGCCTTCAGTATGGATTATGCCTCAAGATAAAGGAAACAAAAATCCTCACAACTGGACCAATAAGCAACATCATGATAAACGGAGAAAGGATTGAGGTTGTCAAGGATTTCATTTTACTTAGATTCACAATCAACAGCCACGGAAGCAGCAGTCAAGAAATCAAAAGACATTGCATTGGGCAAATGTGCTGCAAAAGCCCTCTTTAAAGTGTTGAAAAGGAAAGATGTCACTTTGAAGGCTAAGGCGTGCCTGACCCAATCCATGGTGTTTCCATTCACCTCCTATGCATGTGAAAGCTGGACGGTGAATAAAGAAGACCGGAGAATTGACACCTTTGAATTGTGGTGTTGGAGAAGAATATTGGATATACTATGGACTGCCAAAAGAATGAACAAATCTGTCTAGGTGGAAGTACAATCAGAACGCTCCTTAGGAGCAAAGATGGCAAGACTACATCTCACATACTTTGCACATGTTGTCAGGAGGGATCAGTCCCTGGAGAAGGACATCATGCTTGGTAAAGAGGAAGACCCTCATTGGAATGGATTGACACGGTGGCTGCAACAACAGGCTTAAGCATAACAACGATTGTGAGGATGGCGCAGGACAGGGCAGTGTTTTATTCTGTTTTACATAAGGTCGCTATGAGTCAGCACCTAGTCGAAGGCACCTAAGAACAACAACGACAACAACAGGGTTTTCTTGGCTATAATCTTTACAGAGACAGATCACCAGGTGTTTCTCCCACAAAGCATCAGAGTGAGTTTGAACCGCCAGCCTTTAAGTTAGCAGCAGAGTACTTAACCCTTTGCACCACAGGGCTTCTTAAAAAGGTGATATTAAATCTATGAGATTGTCAGAGATCTTCTAGGGAAACAGTATTGATATGGAGGAAAGGAGGGTCTAGGAAGGAGTTCTTGAGAGGACATTACAACTTTTTAATGTCCAGAGCAGGAGGAGGACCTAACAAAGATTTTTTTTTTTTTTAACACATTGCCATTGAGTTAATTCCAATTCTTAGTGACCTGTAGGACAGAGTAGAACTGTCCCATAGTGTTTCCAAGGCTGTAATCTTTATGGAAGCAGACTGCTGTATCTTTATCCCATGAAGCAGCTGGTGAGTTTGAACTGCTGACCTTTTGGTTAACAGCCTAGTGCTTAACCACTGCACAACCAGTGTGTGTATATGTGTGTATATATATATATATATATACAGTTTTCTTTTAAAGTTTTTTTTTTAAACTGTTAAAATAGAATTAATGTTTTTTGTGAACTGGAAAACCCATGTTCAAATTATTTATGCCAACCCATTATACAAAATAATTATAACCACATAGATACACTGAAATAAATTTGCTTTATCATTTCTAATTTTAGAAATAAATGTGAACAGTTTATAAAAATAATTTAACTTATCAAAAATGTTAGGGTAAGTTTGAAAAAAATTAGCGAGTAGTCTTAAGTCTGTCTATATATTAGTATAAATATTCAAGTACATGTGAAAGACTTAAAAATCTTGACCTAGAATATAACAAGTCATCAGTAACATTTTGACTTTTAAACGATCACAAGAGCTGACGACAGATAAGGTAGTAAGGAATGTATAAGAAAAAGATAATTTGAGATTCATTGTTGCATTCTTAATAATTGCCACTATCTTATGGTTAGAAAGATAAGTAAGTGTTTATTTTCATTTTTTTCATACTGCATTTAACTTTTTAGGGCTGTGATATTTGTTGGTATTATATTTCTTGCACCTTTGATTGATTTTCCACTTTATTAAACTTGTATTTACATTTGTTGGTCCCTAAAAATTGCATACCATTTTAAGAAGAGAATAAATGAATGTATAAACTAGCATTTGCCACTGTAACGCTTGCCCTTAGGGAAAAAATAAGGATTTTATATTATACTTTAGTCAAGTTCTTGAAATTTGTTGGTGATTCATTGTTAATTTTTTTGGAAATAGCTTTAAATACTTTGTTTTTAAAGCAATAAAACTGCTTTCTTTTCTTGTGATAATTTTTGTAGAGAATAGCTTTCTGGAACATTTCATATAAATGTGGAATAATAGATTAATATTCAAATTATAGCATTTGTCAGTGTATTGTCATTTGGAGATGCATGTCTGCCTTCCTGTTGCACTTCAGTTAGGATTCATTAATTCAACACAGGAATATTGAATAACTCGCCCTGTGCCAGTCACTGTGTGCTTCTTGAGGCTGGATCTATGTCTGTTCATGTTTGTGTCCCAGAACCTGGAACATGGGGCAGAGGGTCCGATTTAGGATCTGTTAGGTGAGTGTATAAGTGGAGATACAAATCATTTTTCTCTCTTCCTTTAATGTGAGCATTGATCTAATTTTTAAAAAATTTTTATTGTGCTTTAAGTGAAAGTTTACAAATTAAGTCAGTCTCTCATTCAAAACCTTATATAAAAAAACCAAACTCTTTGCCATCGAGTCGATTCTGACTCATACCAACCCTACAGGACAGAGTAGAACTGTCCCATATGGTTTCCAAGGATTCGAACTGCTGACCCTTTGGTTAGCAGCCATAGCTCTTAACCACTATGCTACCAGGGTTTCCAAAACCTTATGTACACCTTGCTATTTAGTCCTAGTTGCCCTCCCCCTAGTGAGAGAGCACACTTCTCTCCACCCTGTATGTCTGTGTCCATTCAGCCAGCTTCTGTCCCCCTTGGCCTTCACATCTCCCCTCCAGACAGGAGCTGCCCACATAGTCTCATGTGTCTACTTGATCCAAGAGTCTCACTCCTCACCAGTATTATTTTCTATCTTACAGTCCAGTCCAATCCCTATCTGAAGAGTTGGCTTTGGGAATGGTTCCTGACTTGGGCTGACACAAGGTCTGGGGTGATCTAATTCTTTATGTGACCAATCTAGTCTTTACATGTGGTTGGCAACAAGAGCATCTTTGGTTAATTCACAAACTGTAACCAGAAACTTTAATTTTTGTGTTATTTTTGTTTTTGAGTTTTGAAAATTAGTTTTTGTTTGGTCTTTAACTATGCTGGACATGAAGACAGTCTTCGTAAGATGTATTGGTTTTCATGACATCTTGTGGATCAAAACATCATAATACTATATATTACTAGTATATTAATCTTCAGTTGCTGCATAGCAAACTACCACAAACTCAGTGGCTTAAATCAACAACCATTTATTAGATCATAGCCTTGTAGGTAAGAAGTCTGAGTAGCTTGGTTGATTCTTTGTCGAGCTTTTCAGAAGGTTGAAATGAAGGTGTTCATCAGGCTGAACTCTTATCTGAGGCTTTAGGGAAAAATCTACTTCGAAGCTCATTCAGGTTGTTGGCTGAACTCAGTTACTTATGGTCGTAGCACTAATGTCCCTTTTTCCTTGCTGACTGTCAGCTGGTGGACCACTCTGAGCTCCTAAAGGCCACCTGCATTTCTTAGCACACGGCTCTGTCTATCGTCAAGCCAGCAAAGACTAGCCAGATCTCTCTCATGTCTCAATCTCTAACTTCCTTGTCTGCTACTAGCCAGAAAAACTCTGCTTCCAAAGGATCAGGCCCTTGCAGATAATCTCCACATTTTAAGATTAAATCTTGGGACATTAATTACATCTACAAATATCCTTTCATAGCGGTAGCTAGATTAGTGGTTGATTGAGTAACCAGAGAAAGGGAATCTTGGGGACGACCTTTAGAATTCTGCCTATCACAATTAGTTTACTCAATTATAGTCAACGCCTGCTGAATTGGTTATCAATACCCATTCCTATCATGCAATAAGTCCCTCCTTATTTTAATCTTATTATGATCTCTTACCTTTATGCATATCTCCATTGTAAACCAAAAACCAAACCTACTGCCATCAAGTCAATTTTCATTATTTGATTTTTGCATTTATCTCCTTCTATATTTCACTCACGTTTTAAATGTTACATTACCAGTTATAGACACTTTTTATTTTCTAATTATGTTGTCCAATCTTCTACATTTTTAAAAAATTTGTTTTCTTATTTTCTCTGTTACTGAGAGATGTAGTTTAAAATTAGCCACCAAGATTATGTGGTTCCTAGAACTTCAATTACTTTTTGTTAGTATACTTTGAGACTATGCTACCGGGTACATACAAATTGTTTTCACTTGCTGGCAAAAGAATCTGAAGTATCTTTATATGTAGTGTTTGCTTTTTTGCCTGAATATATGTGTGTGTGTGGTTGTGTGTTCTGATATTAATGAAGCTGTATGAACTCTGCTTTAGTGGTTTTATGGTGTATTGTTTATTTTTTCGACCTTTTGCACTCAACTTTTCTGTGTCCTTGTGCTTTGTTTCTGTGTAAACTATTTTTGTCTTTTTTCAAATCTAATTTGAAAATCTTTTTAATTGTAGCTTCTAGTAAATTCACGTTTATAATTTTACTAATGCAATTGGGTTTAAATCTGCTACCCTTGAAGTGTTTTCTACTTATCCTGCCTACTCAGTCTCCTCTTTCTTCTTATCCTGCCTACTCAGCCTCTTCTTTCCCTTTTTTTTCTTGCCTTTAAGAACTGCGTACTTTAAAAAAAAAATTTTTATTGTGCTTTAAGTGAAAGTTTGCAAATCAAGTCAGTCTCTCATGTAAAAACTTATATACACCTTGCCACATACTCCCAATTGCTCTCCCCCTAATGAGACAACCCGCTCCCTCCCTCCACTCTCTGTTTTCGTGTACATTTCACCAGCTCCTAACCCCCTCTACCCTCTCATCTCCCCTCCAGGGAGGAGATGCCAACATAGTCCCAAGTATCCAACTGATCCAAGAAGCTCACTCCTCACCAGCATCCCTCTCCAACCCATTGTCCAGTCTAATCCCTGTCTGAAGAGTTGGTTTTGGGAATGGTTCCTGTTCTGGGCCAACAGAAGGCCTGGGGGCCATGACCACTGGGATCCTTTTAGTCTGAGTCAGACCATTAAGTCTGGTCTTTTTACGAGAATTTGGGGTCTGCATCCTATTGCTCTCCTACTCCCTCAGGGGTTCTCTGTTGTGTTCCCTGTCAGGGCAGTCATCAGTTGAGCTGGGCACCATCTAGTTCTTCTGGTCTCAGGGTGATGTAGTCTCTGGTTTATGTGGTGCTTTCTGTCTCTTAGGCTCGTAATTACCTTGTGTCCTTGGTGTTCTTCATTCTCCTTTGCTCCAGGTGGGTTGAGACCAATTGATGCATCTTAGGTGGCCGCTTGCTAGCATTTAAGACCCCAGATGCCACTCTTCAAAGTGGGATGCAGAATGTTTTCTTAATAGATTTTGTTATGCCCATTGACTTAGATATCTCGTGAAACCATCATCCCCAAGCCCCTGCCCCTGCTACTCTGGCCTTCAAAGCATTCAGTTTATTCAGGAAACTTCTTTGCATTTGGTTTAGTCCAGTTGTGCTGACCTTGCCTGTATTGTGTGTTATCTTTCCCGTCACTTAAAGTAGTTCTTTTCTACTATCTAATTAGTGAATTCCCCTGTCTCACCCTCCCCCCCCCCACCTCTCGTAACCATCAAAGAATATTTTCTTCTCCGTTTAAACTTTTTCTCGAGTTTTTATAATAGTGGTCTTGTACAATATTTGTCCTTTTGCAACTCACTGATTTCACTCAGCATAATGTCTTCCAGATTCCTCCATGTTATGAAATGTTTCACAGATTCATCACTGTCCTTTTTTGATGCGTAGTATTCCATTGTGTGAATATACCATAGTTTATCCATTCATCCATTGATGGACACCTTGGTTGCTTCCATCTTTTTGCTATCGTAAAGAGTGCTGCAATAAACATGAGTGTGCATATATCTGTTCCTGTAAAGGCTCTTATTTCTCTAGGATATATTCCAAGGAGTGGGGTTGCTGTGTCGTATGGTAGATCTATTTCTAACTTTTCAAGGAAGCGCCAAATTGATTTCCAAAGTGGTTGTACCATTTTACATTCCCACCAGCAGTGTAGAAGTGTTCCAATCTCTCCACAGCCTCTCCAGCATTTATTATTTTGTGTTTTTTTGATTAATGCCAGCCTTGTTGGAGTGAGATGAAATCTCTGGTAGTTTTGATTTGCATTTCTCTAATGTAAGAACTGAATATTTTTAAAAATTGTATTTTAATATTTTTATTTATTTATTTTTAATTTATATCTATTAGATTGGAAATTATACTCTTTCATCTTTATTTTAGTAAATATTCTAGTGATTACATCCTTGACTTTTCAAAATCAAGTATTAGTTGTTACGTTTACTTTATTCCTGGACAGTGCAAGAATGCTTTACTCTTTTCCTCTCTTCCTGCATTATTTTAATATATTTTGATTTTTTAAGGTCTTAAATCCAAAAGACACTATTATTGTTTTATACAGGCAGTTATTTATCATATAGATCTACCCACACATTTATCATGTCCTTGCTTTGGTTTCCTTTCAGCATCTCCAAGATGCTATTGTGGCAGAGATATTGCAAATAGGAGCCTCCCCTTCGGTAGAATACAGTTGTCTCTGATGAGCAGCTGTGCAGTGAGTGACTGCATTTCTAAGAACTCCTAGTCTAGGTGTGACATTGTGATTAATTTTTGCTCATAGAATTGAGCAGAAGTAACTGGACTTCTGAGTTGAAGTGATTTAGAAGACAGTGTTCCTTCTTACTTTTTTCCATCCGTCAGCTAGATAGCTATGCCCAGGAAAAATGAGAAAACCTCTTGTTGATAGTGGCAGAGAGTCCTTGAATACCTGTGTGGAGTAGACCCTCTGCCATCTCCACTCCTATCCTTACTGACCTGGAACCATTTTAGATGGTTATATGAGTGAGAAATAAATATTTATTGTGATTTATTTGTCACAGAACCTAGTAATATCCTCACAAATGGAACTATATTGTTTCTAAAAGAACTTCTACTCTATTATATACAAATATATGTGGTAATTTTTAAAATTGTATAAATAATGTACCTTAGTGAATCTATTATAATGTATAAATAATGTACCTCAGTGAATCTATTTTAAAGAGAATTTTAAACATTTATTATATAAGTACCTGAATGAATACCGCCTCTTCCCTCACACCCATTTTAGAGAGAGTAGCTGCCATAGTTGAAAAAATTAACAGAGTTTTAATAATAATAATGATAGGCATCAAATGTTGAGCCCAGATTTTGAATAGCCCTGCAAGCAAAAATTGAGGTTTGGTTTTCCGTAACAGGCCTGTTTCTCATTCTGGGCATGATGTGATATCAGTACCAGGAGCATTATTGGGAGGTGAGGGTGGCAAGTGAGACAGGTTGATAACTGAAAGGCACCAACACTTCTATATGTATTAACCAAATTCATTGTAACAGAGGTGGCCTTGTAAATGGTGGAGAAAGTTTGCAAAAATTAAGTTAATCTTTTTCTTTTTTATGTTGTCTCTATTTTTTTTTTCTATTGTTGTCACTTAGAATTTATGTTTGTGGTGTGAGTGTACCTGTGGTGTGTATGCATGTGTGCGATTTGATATTTAGTAGAGAGAAACCTGGGTGGGCAAAGAGGTTTATATACAACTCATGTTGTCAGTGTGGTGAAAACACTGAAGAAGATCAGAATGGAATACCTGTGGTCTCCTGAGTCTGTACTGTGTGATTTGGTGGAGTGAACCAAAAACAATCAAGAAATGTTCTCTCAAGAATATATCTTCAAGTTGCAAGATGTTATTTTACATTGAATAATTGAGATATGGGGAAATGAACCTGATGCAAAACCACACCACTCAAAAGCTTTCCTAAATGATGGATGTTTATTTAGCAAAGATTTGAGGAAGAATGTGCTCTCACAGGGAGGCCCTGGGTGATATAACTGATTAAGCTCTCTACTGTTAACTGAAAAATTGGCGGTCCAAACCCACCAAGAAGTGCCTTGAAAGAAAAGCCTGGTGACCTGCTTCCAAAAAGATCATAAGCTTGAGAACCCTGTGGAGTGCAGTTCTACTCTACATGTGTAGGGTCAGAATCAAATTGACTTCACCGCAGTGGGTTTGGGTTTTTGGTTTTTGTACTCTCTCAGAAAGATGTGGACCTGAGGAAAGGGACCAAAAATTAGGAACAAGGGTGTGGAAGAGGAAACCATCCCCAGAGGGTTTAACTTATCAGGTGATTTTTCCCTTGAATTAAAAGTGTTTCTCAAAGTGTGGAGCAGCATCATCAGCATCACCTGGAACTTACCAGAAATGCACATTTTCAGGCCCTACCCAGACTTACTGATGCAGCCATTCTGGCAGTGGGATTCACCAGTCAGTGTTTTAATAAGCTCTGGTGACTCTAATCCATGCTAAAATTAAAAACCTACTGAACAATGTAATTCCTGTTAGTCATGCCAATCCTTTATTAAAGCTTGAAACACCAGTGCAGCCCTAATTGGTGACATTGCAGAGAATAAAGGGATAGGACAAGAATGTTTAAGTAAGTTAATAGGGACCTATGCTGTGGAGAAAGTAAAAACGAATATGAGACAATGTTCATATCCCCTTCCCCAGTATGTACTATGGGGGAATGAACCTCTAAGGAAAAAAAAAAAAGAAACAAAATACACCCTTGGGTTTTAGTATGAGTTCCTTTCTGGGGTAGTTGTAATTCTCAACAGCACCCAACTGTGTAATGGCTAAAATACTACTCTAGATTTGTGCCTGGTTTGCTTTTATGTTGTTGGTCAAAAGGAATCTAAATATACCAGGCACAAGTTATGCAGTCCTTGAAATATCAGTCCAGAATGAAAGGGTTTTGCTGAAATTAATGTGATATTAGCATTAGGATTGGGGGATGGATTGGGGGTCAAAGGAAGGAAAGGGAAGGAAGAAGATAGATATTCTTGAGCTGCATGAATGATTTAAAAAAGTGTAGAAATGTGCGTGTGTTTGTGTGGGGGTGTCTTAGGCTGGATTCTGTAGAGAATCAAAACCAGTAAAGCATCTAAATACATATATAGAGAGAGATTTATATCAAGGAAACAGCTCATGCGATTGTAGAGGTTGGAACATCCCAAGTCCACGGATCAGGACAGAGGCCTCTCCTAATTCACAAAGCCGCAGAAGCTGGTGAACCCAAGATCGGTAAGTCAGAGAGTAGGGCTTCCGCTCATAGGCTGTGAATGTCAAGGAATCCCAAGGTCGGCAAGCAAGACCGCAAGGCTTCTCCTGATTCACATAGCTGCAGGGGCTGGCAAACTCAAAATTGGCAGGTCGGGGAGCAGGATTCTTGCTCGCAGGCTGTGAAGATTGACGAATCCCAACATCCACAGGTAAGCTGCTAGCTCAAGTCCCAAGAACCGGAGGTCAGACAAGAGGCAGCTGCTGGATCTAGAACAAGCCAAAAAGCTTGGCAAGGCAAGTAGGAAGGAAGTAGACAGCAGAGGGTGGAGAGATGAAGGCTGAGGGGCCGGTGAGCCACCACAGGCCCTGCCCCTGCCGATACCACTCAGCAGATTCCATCATGGGGGTGATCACCTATCAAATTTCAACAGGGAAGTGATCAGAACATTATACAACTGCCAGAACACTGAAAATCATGGCGCAGCCAAGTTGACACACAGTCTCAACCCTCACATGGCGGTGGTGGTGGTCCTTCCAGGCCCAGGACATACAATCATAGAAATTAGTAGAATCAAAGGATGACATGTCATTAACTAAAAAACTGAAAGGGATGGTTAAGAAAATATGAGGAGATATGAAAACTGAGGATTGTGATAGTCTCAAGATAGTAGTACCTTTTATGTGTAATTATTACAACTTTTATGGTCAGAAATTATCATTTTTGAAACTGTTAACGCCCCAGGATTTAGAAAACATGATTTCTAATTTAAGCTTAATCATTTCCATGTGGTATAGTGTTGCAGCTGAATACATGAATACAGTCAGATATAGTATTCTCTTCAAGCAGGCCATGTCTAATTTTGTAGGGTACATCCTCTCTGGAAATGCTACACATTGTACTAAAATGAAATTAAAAAGTCAACCACTTGGAACACAGAAAAACAACTCCTTTTATATAGAAGAGATAATAAAATTTCAGTGTAAGATAATTGTTCTATGAAGTGTAGCTAGATAATGCTGCAAATTTATTAAAACTCAACACTGTATGGTATGGTAGTTTCATATGCCAGTTTTACAGAAAGCTCATATCATCCAATTTGTTATACTTACCCGAGCTGCATTTCAATTAAAACACTTCACAATTTCCTTATTATTTTTGAAATATTTGGAAACCCATTAGTGTGTCAGTGACTTGGCATTGCTCTGTAATTGCAATAGCTTTCAAGTGATAAAAATTGATTTTTGTAGTGTACTTTGTAGAGTCAGCATTGGTTACCTGAATACATTACAGTTCTCTGTAACTTAAAACATCATCTTATATTGTTAGGTTTCATTGTCTGAACTTGAGATTATATATGCAATTTATTCTTCACTGCAGAGTGATTTGCATTTTGAGGAAATGTAATGAATGTGGAATTCTAAGAAATGTTAAGATATTAAAAATATATTTCAGAAAACTTTTTACTCATGAAGATAAATTATAGCAACATAGGTTGGATGTATCCATCTCTAAAAAAGCTATAAACCCAAAAACCCAGTGCCCTCTGAAAATCATATTTTGTATGTAATTTTTTATTTTAAATATATTACAAACCCATAATGAAAAAGATTAAATTTTATGTTTCTGGGAGACAATGAAGCCTTGTGGCTTTACCTTATTATAAGTAACAATCTCCAAACCGTAAATTTTTTTAAACAAAAAATATGCACAGAGAAGTGTACAAATTATGAGTGTACAATTCAGTGCATTTTTATAAAGTCAACACACTCATGTAGGCATTATCTAGATCAAGAAATAGAACATTACAAGCACCCTCCTCTCCTCCCTGCTTACCCACTTCTAATAACTAACCACCAACCAAAAGTACCATTATTCTGGCTTGTGTCACCATTGACATTTTTTGGCTGTATAACTTGTGTATCCCCCATGTGTTTGTCCGTTTGTTGTACTGTGGGGGCTTGTGTGTTGCTGTGATGCTGAAAACCATACCACCGGTATTCAGATACCACCAGGGTGGCCCATGGTGGACAGGCTTCAGCTGCTTCCCAGTTTTTGAAATCTCTTAACACTTGATTTCTAGTCTAACGCTTAGTATTTCTGTAAATAATGTGCATTTGCCAGTTGTTGGGTACAGTGTTTATAGAGGTTGCTGGATCAAGCTTAGTGTAATTAGATTTTTCGTATCTTCTATATTCTGCTTGATGTATTAATTACTTTGAGTGATGTGTAAAAAACTTCCACTATAATGATATATTTTACAATTACTCCTAGGATTCTGTTTAATTTTCCCTTAAAAACTTTTGAATCA
Organism: Elephas maximus indicus; assembly: GCF_024166365.1. Lineage (NCBI taxonomy): Eukaryota > Metazoa > Chordata > Mammalia > Proboscidea > Elephantidae > Elephas > Elephas maximus. The sequence goes on from NC_064823.1 coordinate 55,834,301, forward strand.
ATATTAGGTGCATACATTTTTTTTTTTTACATATATATAGCCTTCTGGTGAATTGAATCTTTCATTACATTATAATGACCCCCTTTATTTCTACTCATGCTATTTGCTGTATTAGCTTTTGTTGTTGTTAGAATTTGTCTGGCATATCATTCTTCATCTTTTTTATTTTCAACAATTCTCTGACCATATGTCTTTAGTGGGTCCCTTTTGCTACTAAATTTGCTACTAAATTATACAAGAAATAGGCGGTTTTTGTTTCGATAACCAGATTACAGATCCATTTTCTCATTCTCTGTATTCGTTTGTTTTATTTCTTGCTTTTTAAAAAAATTATTCAGGGCCTTCCCACCATCCTCTGCCACAATAGCTATTTTATTAATTTGCTGTACTGGTTTGAAACATATATACTCTATTTATATGCTTTTAGTAAATACGCTTGGTTTCACTACACACTTAATAAAGTTTATATTTCATCAGAATTTTTACTCTCTTCTTAGACAATGTTTCAGTTTTACTTTTCTTTAATCCTATAAATTGTTTTATACAATCAATTGCTGTTTAAATTTATCCACATTTTCTATTTTCTCATTTTATGATTCCTTTTTGCATCTTAGACCTTTTTTCTAGGGTCATTTTCCTTCTTAAAGTACATCTTTTAGAAGTCCTTTACTGGTAGACTTTTAGTGGTAAATGCTTTCATTCATTCATTCTAATCAGAACATATTATATACTGGACATAAGGTATATATAAAAAAAAATCCCTGCTGTCATTGTAGCTAAAATTCTAGGAGGGGATACAGTCAATAAATAGAAAGTAAAATATATAATATATAGTATACTACATAGTTGTTAGAAGAAAAAATAAGGCAGAAAAATGTGATATAAAAAGGCCTCTCTGTGAAGATGACTTTTGAATCAAGACCAGAAAGAATTGAGGGAATATATGTTTACCAAAGGAAAAAACATAGAGTCATTATACCATAAAGAATTGGATGATGTTCAACCATTTCAAGAGGTAGCATATGATCAGGGACCAATGGTACTGAAGGAAGAAGTCCAAGCTGCACTGAAGGCACTGGTGAAAAACAAGGCTGCAGGAATTGACGGAATATCGAGATGTTTCAACAAATGGATGTAGCGCTGGACGTGCTTACCCGTCTATGCCAAGAAAATTGGAAGACAGCTACCTGGCCAACGGACTGGGAGAGATCCATATTTATGCCTATTCTCAAGAAAGGTGATCCATCCGAATGTGGAAATTATGGAACAATATCATTAATATCACATGCAAGCAAAATTTTGCTGAAGATCATTCAGAAGTGGCTGCAGCAGTATATTGACAGGGAACTTCCAGAAATTCAAGCTACATTCAGAAGAGGACATGGAACCAGGGATACCATTGCTGATGTCAAATGGATCCTGGCTGAAAGCAGAGAATGCCAGAAGGATGTTTACCTGTGTTTTATTGACACTGCAGAGGCATTCGACTCTGTGGATCATTACGAATTGTGGATAACGTTGCGAAGAATGGGAATTCCAGAACACTTAATTGTGCTCATGAGGAACCTGTACATAGATCAAGAGGCAGTTTTTCGGACAGAACAAGGGGATACTGACTGGTTTAAAATCAGGAAAGGCGTGGGTTGGGGTTGTATCCTTTCACTATGCCTATTCAATCTATATGCTGAACATCAGGATTAGTGGAAGACTCATTAACAACCTGCGTTATGCAGATGACACAACCTTGCCTGCTGAAAGTGAAGAGGACTTGAAACACTTACTGACGAAGGTCAAAGACCACAGGCTTCAGTATGGATTACACCTCAACATAGAACAAAAATCCTCACAACTGGACCAAGAAGAAACATCATGATAAATAGAGAAAAGATTGAGGTTGTCAAGGATTTCATTTTACTTGGATCCACAATCAACACCCATGGAAGCAGCAGTCAGGAAATCAAGAGATGCATTACACTGGAACAAATCTGCTGTACAGGACCTTGTTAAAGTGTTGAAAAGCAAAGAATGAAAAGCAATGATGTCACCTTGAAGACTAAGGAGCACCTGACCCAAGCCATGGTATTTTCAGTTGCATCATATGCATGTGAAAGCTGGACAGTGAATAAGGATGACCGAAGAATTGACGCCTTTGAATTGTGGTGTTGGCAAAGAATATTGAATATACCATGGACTGCAAAAGAACGAACAAATCTGTCTTGGAAGAAGTACAGCCAGCATGCTCCTTAGAAGCAAGGATGGTGAGAGTGCGTCTTACATACTTTGGACATGTTGTAAGCAGGGATCAGTCCCTGGAGAAGGACATCATGCCTGGTAAAGTACAGGGTCAACGGTAAAGAGGAAGACCCTCAACGGGATGGATTGACACGGTGGCTGCAACAATGGGATCAAGCATAACAAAGATTGCAAGCATGGCACAGGATTGGGAAGTATTTTGTTCTGTGTACATACAGTCACTACTAGTTGGAAACAACTCGATGGCACCTAACAACGACAACAATAAGGAAAAAACTTTGCAGACAAAGGGAACTGATATTGCAAGAAGGCCTGGCAAGTTCAAGGTAAGCAAGGCAATTAGTAAGGTGACAACAGAAAGATGATTTGGAGATTAGTAAGAGATAAGTCCTTGGGTGGCACAAAAGTCCCTTTTTGCTCAGCTATTAAGCAAAAGGTTGCCGGTTCAAACCCACTCAGAGGCGCCTTGAAAGAAGGTCTGGTGATCTGCTTCCTAAAGATCACAGCCATGAAAACCCTGTGGAAATATGGAGCATAGCTCTGCTCTGAAACACATGTGATCACCCTGAAATGGAATCGACTCCACAGCAACAGGTTTAGGCGATATGCCCAGAGATGTGCACATACCAGGTGATACATGGCTTGGTAGGTCATGTTTCACAGTGAGATAAAAAGCTGTTAGGGGATTTGGGGTGGAATATAGTTGACGTGATTTATGTTTTTGCAGGCTCACTCTGACTTTGGTAGATTATGGAATGAAGGGGAGCAGAATAAAGGCAATTAGTAGGCTATTGCCATAATATTGTTGAGTGATGATGGTTGCTTAGAGTATTGGCAGTGAGGGTGGTAAGACAAGTCATATTTGAGGAATGTTTTGAGGGAAGAGCTGATAGGATATGCTGATGGTTCTGATATAGGCTGTGAGAAAAAAGAGGGAAGTTAAGGATGACTTCGAGGTTTTGTTTTTGAACAACTAGAAGGGCACATTTGTCATTAACTGCGATGGAGACAACTGCTAGAGGAACTGGTTTTGGAGGGATTACCAGGAGTTTAGTTTTGGACAAGTTAAAGTTGAAATGCATAGTGCTAAGTAGTATATACTGTATTACATATGTATTTTTTCTTAAGACATAATTCTTAATTCTGTCTTTATTCTTTCAATATGATTTTGCTGGCTATAACATTTCATTTGACATTTAATTTCTCTTAGCACTTTTAAGACTCATTTCAGTGTCTTCAGGCTTCCATTGTGGCTGCCGACAATTTAGTCCTCAAATTGCTTGTCATCTCTTCTTTGGTAATTCGTCTTTTCTTTACCTATTTTTGAGAGCTCTTTGTCGTTCACATTACTTAGTTGTCTTCTTGCTTATTGTGCTGGTATTGAACACTCTGCAGTGTAAGTTGTTGCATTTTGTTGTTACAATTCAAGAAGTTTTCTTTACCTTCATTTTTATGAACTTGAATAGATATGAGGGTTTTGTTTGTTTGCTTGGCTTTACCTAGGCCCTTTTATCTGAGTACGTGTGCCTTTCTATCATTCTCAGAAATCCTCAGCAATTATTTTTTCCCATATTGCCTCCCAAAACTTCTCTTTTGTTTTTTTCTTGGCTAGTGTTGAAATAGTTGTCCTCTAGATTGCTTTCTCTTTAATATCTTCAAATTCTTTTTTTTTTTTTTTTTAATGTTTTGTTAGCTTTAGGTGAAAGTTTACAGAGCAAATTAGTTTCTTCTTCAAAAATTTATATACGATTTTTTTGTGACATTGGTTGCAATCCAACTGATGTGTCAACACTCTCCCCTTCCACACTCCAATTCTCCTTTTCCATCTGTCCATTTTTCCTGTCCTGTCCTGCCTTCTCGTCATTGCTTTTGGGCAGGTGTTTCCCTTTTGTCTCATAGACATGATTGAACTAAGAAGCACGTTTCTCAGGTGTGCTATTGTTTGTTTTATAGACCTTTCTAATCTTTGACTGATGGGTAAACTTTGGGAGTGGCTTCAGTTCTGAGTTAAAAGGATATCTGGGGGCCATGGTCTTGGGTGTTCTTCTAGTCTCTGTCAGACCAGTAACTCTGGTCTTTTATTATTTTTTTGTGAATTTAAATTTTGTTCTACATTTTTCTCCTGCTCTGTCTGGGACCCTCTATTGTGATCCGTGTCAGAGCAGTCAGTGGTGGTAGCTGGGCACCATCTAGTTTGTCTGGGCTCAGGCTGGTGGAGGCTGTGGTACTTACGGTCCATTAGTCCTTTGAACTATTATTTCCCTTGTGTCTTTGGTTTTCTTCATTCTCCTTTGCTCCAGATGGGCTGGGACCAGTAGCTTTACCTTAGATGGTCGCTCACAAGCTTTTAAGACCCCAACTGCTACTCACCAAAGTGGCCCCAGTAACTCAGTCCCTCAGGGTATTTGGATGTGTATATGAAGCTTCTATGACTTTGCCTTGGTCAGGTTGTGCTGACTTCCCCTATACTGTGCACTGTCTTTCCCTTCACCAAAGTTAACACTTATCTACCATCTAGTTAATGATTTCCCCTCCCCACCCCTCCCCTCCCTTGTAACCATCAAAGATTGTTTCTTTCTGTGTATGAACCATTTCTTGAGTTTTTATAATCGTGTTCTCATATAGTATTTGTCCTTTTGTGATTGACTTATTTTATTCAGCATGACGCCCTCCAGATTCATCCATGTTGTGAAGTATTTCATGGATTAATCATTGTTCTTTATCATTGTGTAGTATTCTATTGTGTGTATGTACCATAATTTGTTTATCAATTCACCTGTTGATGGGCGCTTAGTTCATTTCCATCTTTTAGCTATTATGAATAATGCCACAATGAATATGGATGCCATATGTCTATTTGTGCGATGTCCCCTATTTGTCTAGGATATATTCCTAGGAGTGGGATGGCTGGATAGTATGGTATATTTCTGGCTTTTTAAGGAACGTCATATTGTTTTCCATACTGGTTGTATTATTGTACATTCCTACCAGCAGTACATAAGAGTACCAGTCTCCTTGCAACCTCTCCAACACTTGTTATTTTCTTTTTTTGATTATTGCCAGTAAAGTCAGGGTGAGATGGTATCTCAGTGTAGTTTCGATTTGCATTTCTCTAATGGCTAACGATCACGAACATTTCCTCATGTGTCTGCTAGCCACCTGAATGTCTTCTTTGGTGATGTGTCTTTCATATCCTTTGCCCATTTTTTAAATTGGATTATTTGTCTTTCTGTCGAAGTGTTGAAGTTTTCTATAGATTTTGGAGATTAGACCTTTGTTGGATATGTCATAGTTAAAATTTTTTTTCCTAGTCTATTGGTTCTCTTTTTGTGAAGTCTTTTGATGAGCAAAAGTGTTTAATTTTTAGGAGTTCCCAATTATCTAGTTTATCTTCTGGTGCTTGTGTATTGTTAGTTATGGTTTGTATCCTATTTATACCATGTGTTATGGCACCTAGCATTGTCCCTATTTTTTCTTGCATGATCCTTGTAGTTTTAGGTTTTATATTTAGGTCTTTGATCCATTTTGAATTTGTTTTTGTGTATGGGTTCCGATTCATTTTTTTACAGAGGAACATCCAGTTTTGCCGGCACTATTTGTTAAAAAGACTGCTTCTTCCTCGCTCAGTGAACTTTGGTCATCTGTCAAAGATCCGGTGACCATAGGTGGATGGATTTACATCTGGGTTCTCAATTCTGTTCCACTGGTCTATGTGTCTGTCATTGTACTGGTACTAAGCTGTTTTGACTACCATGGCGGTATAGTATGTTCTGAGATCACGTAGTGTAAGGCCTCCTACTTTGTTCTTCTTCTTCAGTGGTGCTTTACTGATCAGGGGCCTCTTTCCTTTCCACGTAAAGTTAATGATTAGTTGATGCTACCTAACAACGACAACAACCGATTTTACTGAGAGTTTTTATCAGTTATGTGTGTTGGACTTTATCGAATGCCTTTTCTACATTGATTGAGATGATCACATGATTCTTTTATTTATATGGTGGGTTACGTTGATTGATTTTCTGATGTTGAATCTTCCTTGCATATGGTATGAATCCTGCTTGTTTGTGTTTTATTTATTTATTTATTTATTTTATATGGTGGTGAATTCTATTGGCTAGAATTTTGTTAAGAATTTTTGCATCTATATTTATGAGTGGTATTGGTCTGTAATTTTCTTTTATTGTGATGTCTTTGCCTGGCTTTGATATTAGGGTTATGCTGGCTTCATAGAATGAATTTGGGAGTATTCTTTCCTTTTTTATACTCTGAAATAGTTTGAGTAGTACTGTTGTGAGCTCTTCTCTGAATTTTTGATAGAATTTTCCAATGAAGCCATTTGGGCCAGTTTTTTTTTTTTTTTTGAGTATTTTAAAACATTTTTTATTCAATCTGTTATCTTGTTATGGGTCTGTTCAGATTTTTTTATCTCGTTTTGTGTTAGTTTAGGTAGGTAATGTGTTTCTAGAAACTTATCCATTTCCTCTAGGTTATCAAATTTGTTGGAGTATAGTTTTTCATAGTATTCTGTTATGATCCTTTTTTATTTCAACTTTGTCTGTGTGTAATGTCCCTTATCTCATCTGTTATTGGGTCCTGTGCTGCTTCTTCTATATTTCTTTTGTCGATTTGGCCGATTTTGTTGATTGTTTCAAAGAAGCAACTTTTGGTCTTGTTGATTCTTTCTATTGTTTTTCTGTTCTCTCTTTCATTTATTTCTGTTCTGATCTTTGTTATTTCCTTTCTTCTGGTGGCTGTGGGCTTCTTTTGCTGTTCTCTATTTGTTCAGGTTATAAAGCTAACATTTTTATTTTGGCCCATTCTTCTTTTTTGATATGTGCATTTAGTGCTGTAAATTGACCTCTGAGCACTGCCTTGGCTGTGTTCCAAAGGTTTTGGTATAATGTGTTTTCATTTTATTTTAGGAATTATTTTATTCCCTCTTTCATTTCTTCAATTACCCAGTTGTTTTTAAACAAGGTGTTATTCAGTTTCCATATATTTGATTTTTTATCCTTGATCTTCTTGTTATTAATTTCTACTTTTATGGCATTATAATCAGAGTGAATACTTTGTATTATATTTTGATGTTTTGGTGCACTAGGCTAGGAGGGATGGAGAAAGAAAAGGAAGAAAGGGAAAGAGGGAGAAAGAAAAAAATGGCTTGGCAGGAGCTGACCAGTTGGGGCAGGGCAGAGCTGAGGGCCGATTGGAAGGGAGGGGATGTGACGTGTGAAGCTAGGAGGGAGGGAGAAAGAAAAGAAAGAAAAATGAGAAAAAAAAGCAAAAAAAGAAAAAATGGCAACACAGCAAGAACAGTAGGTGGGAGCGGGGAAGACTCAGGGAGACTGTGTGCTGGTGGCTCTTTAGCCGAGCAGTGTGGCATGGCCCATCAAGAAGGAATGGAGGTGGCACACAGAGCTGGGTGGGCAGGAGAAAGAAAAGGAAGGAAGGGAAAGAACAAAAAAATATGGCACTGAAGGAACCAACCATTGGGGATGAGGCAGAACTGGGATGGCAGCAAGCTGGTGTCTCTCTTGCTGGGCAGTGCAGCATAGCCCATCAGGAAGGGGCAGAAGCAGAACAGGGGACTAAGTGGGAGGGAGAAGGAAAAGGAAGAAAAGAGAAAAAAAATGGTGCTGAGGGAGTTGGCCAGCAGAGAGCAGTGCCAACCCACGGCAGTAGTGAACTGGTGTTTTTCTGGCTGAGCCACTTTGGCCCATTGGGAAGCGGCGGAGGCAGCGTACAGGACAGAAGGGTGAGGAGCAGGAAAGTGTGTACCTCTGGTTACCAGGTGCTCTGTCTTCTTTTGGGAGCTCCATGAAGTGGCCTTCCCATACTCCTTGTCTGGGATTGTTGCTGGCTGTGCTCCAAGATGGCAAAGCTGTGTTGCGTTAGCTGGCAGGGACCTCCGCTCCATAGCTGTCCTTGTTCTCTGTCAGTTTCTTCTTCCATTTGGTGCTTGATCTAGTTCTCTATCCCTTCATTTGATGCTTACAGTTCCAGGATTGATGTTTGTATCTGTTTTACTTAGTTTTCATGTCTGTGCTGCAGAGGGATGGCATGGTGCTTCTGTCTATAATGCCCTGTTGGCTTTCTCTTTCTACCATTTACGCCCTCATTCTTTTGCTATGCAAGCCATGTATTTATGTTTATGTGTTTATTCCACAGTCCTGGAGGTTATTTCTAATATCTCTATCGATATTTTTCATAAATGTTTGTTTTTATTTCTTCCCACTTGTTCTAGTGTGTTACATGTGCTTATCTGTCCTAGGACATTAAATATTCTGTTTTTAGGCTAAAATACTGAATATTTCTTTACTTTGTTTCTTCGGTTATGAGTCCCCCCCCCCATTTTTAAAGCATGTTATACCCTTTTAATTAAGCTGTCTTTACGCAAATGCTTGTCAGTACTTAATTTTGTGCTCATCTTTGTAATAGAGATTTCTTTGTGGATACGTGTTCATAAAACTTGCCATGGAGTTGATTCCAACTAATAGCCCTGGTGGCATAGTGGTGAAGTGCTGGGCTAGTAACTAAAAGGTCAGCAGTTCAAACCCATGAGCTGCTCTGCAGGAGAAGGATGTGGCAGTCTGCTTCAAAAACCCTTGGAAACCCTATGTGACAGTTCTACTCTGGTCTGTAGGATCATTATGAGTCAGAATTGATTCAAAAGCAATGGCTAAGTGTTTATACAATTTATCATCAAACTGAGCCACTGTTTTCAAGATAAATGCTAAATTGAATGGGACACCAGAACTACGAGTATAAACCAAAGTCATGGCAAACCAGGATACATGGTCACCCTGTTCTTTAACTCCGGATTGTATCTGCACGTATAGCCCACATGGGCCAGCAGAAGCTGCTGCTGCTGTGAGGGCTCACTCTTAAATCTGTTTTCAGTAAGAAGTAAAGGAGCTAATATATACCACTGCAAAAGGTACAATGATAGTTGGTTTTCTCATACTATGCTTCACTAGCCATCTGAGACATTCCCCTGTGTCTTTGTCCGAATTTTACACTTACTTTCCCTATTTGCTTCATCATCCCCACCTTCCCCCACCCCAAACCCCGGACACGTTCTTATGTGGCTTCCTGGGAAACGGAAGAGGCTATGTCCAATCATTCTTGCTGTAGTACCTCAGATACTGATCCCAGCATTTCGCCCTGAGTCATATGTTGCATACCTATTGCTCCTTCTCTGTACATCTTAGACTGAGGTTTTCTTTTTCCATACTAACCTGTTTTCAGTTTCTCAGGAATTCTTCATGGCTTCCAGTCTGCTATGCATTCTCTATTCTATTTTTATGAGGGGTTATAGAAAAGTTAGACGTCCTGGTGGTGCAGTGATAAAGCTCTCTGCTATTAACTGGAAGTTCAGAGGTTTGAACCCCGCTGCTGCTCTATGGGAGAAAGATGTGACAATCCACTTCGGTAAAGAGTTACAGCCTTGGAAACATTATGGGGCAGTTCTGCTTTGTCCTATAGGATTGCTATAAGTCATAGTAGCCTTGACGGCAATGGGTTTTTATACAAGAATTAAATATGGTTATGTGTATGTGTCTTTTTTTTCATTTGTAGAATTTGAGGTAGAAGAGATTTCAATATTTGTACCTTAAATCTAACAGTCACTAAATTGTTGTTTTGTTTAGGTCGTATTTTTATCTGTTTGATTTTTAGAGTTAATTGCATATCATTACTCACTATGACAGAAGTGGGAGCAATTCATTTTTACTAAAATGTCTATGAATTAGTTCAGTTTTGTTATATATACTTCATACAACTAACAATGTAATAATTTCTTTTCTAGGATTCTGATAGGAAATCTGAATATAGCACTATTTTTAAAGATTAATGTTGATAAGCAAATTTATAGATTTGCTAGACAGGCTTACTTAAATAATTGTAATTCACACATTTATTTATAAGATGCATCATAATGTGTGTATTTGAAGAATAAAATGGACTGCTGTATATTGATGTTACTTTGCAAAACTAGTTTTTTATATGAGTTACTATCTCAATAACTCTAGAACAGTTCTATTTATGTAACTTGTAATCCTGAAAAAAAGCAGAGGTTTTGGAGTTTGCCCTATCTTTGTTAATTAAAATCGAATATAATAAGAAAAGATAAGATTCCTATATTTGTAAAATTTGGTAGTAAAACTATCAGCTTGAGAATTTAATGTGATATAAACTATATTTCACAAGGATTATTTGTATTATAAACTATTTTTGACTTTGACAACTTTAAAATTGCATTCCGTGAAGGCAGAAAAACGGCATTACATAAAAATCATAACATCAGTGTGGTGTATGAAGCAGAGATTATAGTTATACTTTAGTCATTTTATTTCACTGTAAATGAAATTCATTGTTCAGCATGGCCTCCTGAACTGTGTTTTCCAGTCAAGTTACTTTGTAAAGATTAAATTAAATTCATTGCAGGGGTCATGGTTTCAGAGATTGTAACAATTCCTGTCTGTTTGAACTATACCGTGATTTTTTTTTTTTAGTGTAGGAAAAAGTACAGAAAGATAGTTTTCCATCTCACTGCACCTTTTTAGAACAATTCTAGTACCTCAACCAGAAGGTTTTATTAAATACAAATTGAAGTGAGCCAATGTCAGTAAGAAATAATAAAAACACATCTTCAAAGTTCTCTGCTTTTTCAGAGTAAGAGTGCAAACTGTAGCTCCAGGATTATTTAGAGAGTATGCAAAGTTTGGCAACATTTGATTAAGTGCTGTATTTAGAATCTTATGAATACTTAATCATTGCTATAAATCCTTGGTTTTGTAGGTAGGGTGATGCCCCCCTCCCAAAGATGCTCGTGCCTTAATTCCCAAAGCCTGTGAATATGTTAACGTTACATGGCAAAGAGATATTGCAAATGGAATTAAAGGTTGCTAATCAACAGACCTCAAGATAGGGAGATTATTTTGAATTATTAAAGTAGGCCCAACCTAATCACATGGGCACTTGAAAGAAGAAGAATCAATGAGAAAGAAATGCAGTAGAAGAGGGAGGTAGAGGTGAGATTTAAAGTATGAGAAGGCTTCAGCTTTCCATTGCTGTTCTTCAAGATGGAAGAAGGAGTCCATGAGCAAAGAATGGCATGCAGGTAGCCTCTAGAAGCTAAGAATGACTCGTGTCCATTAGCCAGCAAGCAAATGGGGACCTCAGTCCTACAACCACATGGCACTAAAAATTCTGGCAAAAACTTGAATACCTCAGCAAACAGATTCTCCTCTAGAGCTGTGAGAAATGACTACAGCTCTGCAGACACCTTGATTTTGGACTTGTGAGACTTGGAAAGAGAAGTCAGCAAACACCACCAGAGCTCTAACCTAAAGAACTGTGAGATTATAAACATGTATTGTTTTAGGCCACTAAATTTGTGGTAATTTGTTATGGCAGCAATAGAAAACTAAAACAATTGGTAATAACTTTTATTCTATTCTAAAATAAGAAAGCTCTGAAAAAGGCATAAATTTCATCATGCAAAATAAATTGAAATGATACAGAAAAAGACATTGCTTGTTCTTTTCTGAGTTTTATTTTTGCATTCCTTTCTATCTCTTTGCATTCATTATATTTGCAGCTATTTATGGTGAAAGAAGGTGCACACTCTAGGGTGTGTTGTTAACTTGTAAGCACTGAAAATTCCTATTTAAAATTTTACAGTTTCTGCACCAATGGGTTTGGCTATCTATCTGCTTAGAAAACCTAGCACATTTCTTTTTTAAAAATTTATTTTATGTATTTTTTATTGTTTCAATAGTATGTATAACACAACATTTGTCAATTCAACATTTTCAGGTGTACAATTTAGTGATATCAATTATATTAATCATATTGTACGACAACTGCCCATAATCATTGCCAGATTTCCCATCATCATAAACAAATACTCACTGCTTCCTAAACATGGGCTCCCCTTTTCGTCCTCCCTCGTACAACCACTAATAAACTTTGGTCTTCATACATTTTCTCAAATAAAAAAAAGCATACAGTATTTGTTGTTTTGTGATTTACTTATTTCACTGAGCATAAGGCTTTCGAGGTTCACCCCTGTTGTAGCGTGGATCAGGACTTCATTTCTTTTTATGGCTGAGTAGTAGTCCATTGTATGTGTGTACAGCATTTTGTTTATCCATTTGTTGATGGATACTTAGGTTGTTTCTGCCTTTTGGCTATTTTGTGTAGTGTTGCAATGAACATTGGTACATGTGTCTGTTTGCGATGCTGCTTTCAGGTCTCCAGGATATTTAAAGAGGGGTGGAATTGCGGGATTATATGGCAGTTCTGGAATTCTAGAACACTTAATTGTTCTCATGCAGAACCTGTACAAAGAGGCAGTTGTTTGACTGGAACGAGGTGATACTGTGTGGTTTAAAATCAGAAAACGTGTGTATCAAGTTTGTATCGTGTATGCTGATCAAATAATCCGAGAAACTGGACTGTATGAAGAAGAACGGGGCATCAGGATTGGAGAAAAACTCATTAACAACCTGCATTATGCAGTGGACACAACCTTGCTTGCTGAAAGTGAAGAGGACTTGGCTTACTGATGAAGATTGAAGACTACAGCCTTCAGTATGGATTATGTCTCAACATAAAGAAAACAAAAATCCTCATAACTGAACCAATAATCAACATAATGGTAAATGGAGAAAAGATGGAAGTTGTCAAGGGTTTCATTTTACTTCAATTTATAATCAATGCCCGTGGAAAAAGCAGTCAAGAAATCAAACGACATATTACATTGGGCATATCTGCTAAAAAAGACCTCTTTGAAGTGTTAAAAAGCAAAGTTGTCACGTTGAGGACTGAGGTGTGTTTGACTTAAGGCATGATATTTTCAGTCACCTCACCCCATATGTACATGAAAGCTGGATAATGAATAAGGAAGACTGAAGAAGAATTGATGCCTTTGAGTTACAGTGTTAGTGAAGAATATTGAATATACCTTGGACTGCCAGAAGAACAAACAAATCTGTCTTGGAAGAAGTACAACCAGAATGCTTCTTAGAAGTGAGGAGGGCAAGACTTCATCTCAAATACTTTGGACATGTTGTCAGGAGGGACCAGTCCCTAGAGAAGGACATCATGCTTGGTAAAGTAGGGGGTTGGAGAAAAAGATGGATTAACACCGTGGCTGCAACATTGGGCTCAAAAATAACAATGATGGTGAGGATGGCACAGGGTCCAGCAGTGCTTCCTTCTATAGGGTCACTATAAGTTGAAACTGAGCTGATATCATCTAACAACAACAACACTCATACAATTGTAGGAGTTAAATATAATATTTTCTATGTGTTTGGGTTTTGTTTGTTTTGTGGAGAATTTTCAGTTTCCATAAAGAAAAGTGAATTTAAAGGAAGTGTTGCTCTTTTTTTTAAATAACTGTTTATATTTGAGCATGCATTACAAAGAGAGAGAGAGAGACAGAGACAGAGAGACTCAATTATTAATTTCAGGTAATGAGTTAATTAATTTATCCCACAAACATATTGAACACTTTGTTCCAGGTATACTCTGTTAGATGTTAGAATATAATGATGAACAAAAGTAGATGAGATCTCTGACTACATAGGGTTTTTAGTGTACTAGGAGTGATAAACGTTAATCAAATAATCAGACAAACGCACGTAAAATCGCAATGATTACTGTAAAGGCTAACAGTTATTTAAAAATTTTCTTTCCTTTAAAAACTGTTTGTATATGACTAATTTTATGGTTAGGGTTCTGCTACTAAAGTGAGCAATTACTTCTCTAGTGACTTGAAAGTTTTACATTCTTTTATAAGTAAAGAGAAGTGTAAAATGGAGAGACATTTGAATGGAAGGAGTTTAAAAAAAAATTGCTATCCTTGCAAAATGCAGTATATTAGTACAATGGGTATTGGCCTGGCCTGTTTTTTCCAGGAAGTCATAAATTGGCTGACCTTTCTCACATTATTCTTTATTAGTAGGGGACTGGAGACCTGGTGGTGCAGTAGTTAGGCACTGGGCTGGTAGTCCAAAGGTCAGTTCTTCAAACCCACTAGCAGCTTCTGTGGGGGACAGATGTGGCAGTCTACTTCCATAAAGGTTACAGCCTTGGAAACTCTATGGGGCAGTTCTACTTTGTCTTATAGCGTTGCTATGAGTTGGAACAACTTGATGGCAAGGGGTAACAGGTAGTAGGGGATTAGAAAAGAAACATTTTAAGAAATTATGACATCTAAAAAATCCTGGTAATTCTTATAAAATACTTTCATTCACTCACAAGAACACTGTGAGACTTATTTTTAGTTTTTATGTAAGTGTTTTTATATAATCTCCCTATGAGTTGGAATTCACTTGATGGCAATGGGTTTAGTTTTTGGTTTTCTGTGTTTTTAGAATTTTAAAAATCAATAAAATTATTTTAATATATATATGAGGCTTACCCCCACTCTTCTGTCAGTTTAAGAAGAAGGACCTGACAGTCTACTTCTGAAAAGAATTAGCCAATGAAAAACTTACGAATAGCAGCAGAACATTGTCTACTGGAAGATGAGTCCCTCAAGTAGGAAGGCACTTAAAATACGACTGTGGAAGAGCTGCCTCTTCAAAGTAGAGTTGACCTTAATGAGGTGGATGGAGTCAAGCTTTTGGGACCTTCATTTTCTGATGTGGCATGACTCAAAATGAGAAGAAACAGTTACAAACATCCATTAGTAATCAGAACCTGGAGTGTACGAAGTATGAATCTAGAAAAATTGGAAATCATCAAAAATGAAATGGAACACATAAAGAGCAATATCCTAGGCGTTCCTGAGCTAAAATGGACTGATGTCGGTCCTTTTGAATTGGATAGTCATATGGTCTGCTATGCAGGGAATGACAGCTGGAAGAGGAATTGCATTGCATTCATCATCAAAAAGAACATTTTAAGATCTATCCTGAAGTACAACACTGTCAGTGATAGGATAATATCCATATGCCTACAAGACAGACCGATTAATATAACTGTTATTCAAATTTATGCACCAACCACTAAGGACAAAGATGAAGAAACTGAAGATTTTTACCAACTTTTCCAGTCTGAAATCGATTGAACATGCAATCAGGATGCACTGATAATTACTGGTGATTGGAATGTGAAAGTTAGAGACAAAGAAGAAGGATTGGTAGTTGAAAAATAAGACCTTGGTGACAGAAATGATGCCAGAGATAGCATGATTGAATTTTGCAAGACCAATGGCTTCTTAATCGCAAATACCTTTTTTCACCAACATAAACGGTGACTCTACACATGGACCTTGCCAGAAGGAATACACAGGAATCAAATAGACTACATCTGTGGAAAGAGATTTAATATAAGAATATAACAATTATATTATGTTTTCCTCTATTTAATGGAAATCAAATAGACTTGAAGGAGAAGACTGAAATTATCCTTAATTTTTTCATGTTTGACTTTGGAAAACTTCATGATTGAGCTGATGAAATACTTGTTTATTGTGAGTGCTGTATGAGTTGTGACTTCTTATTCATTACATTTTAGTCAATAAGAATTAAAATATAGTGGATTTACATATATATATTAGTTTTAGATTTGACATATTTTATTTGAATCCCATGGTAAAAATAACTACTTGCTGAAGCTAGGCACTCATTTTTTATCTCCTCGAATTCCCTCAGTAACCTTGTGATCTCTAGTTGCCATAGAGTCAATTGCTATTCGTGGCGAGCGCATGCGTTTCAGGGTAGAATTGCGTTCCCTATGGTTTTTAATAGCTGTGACCTTTTGGAAGTAGATGACCAGGACTTTTTTCCTGAGGCTCCTTTGAGTAAATTTGAACTTAGCTGAGTGCTTAACCGTTTACACCATCTGATGACTCCTAACCCTATAGTATAGGTATCATTTTCTCCATTTTATTGATGAAGAAATAATAGTCACATAGCTAGTAAATATCAGCATCAAGATTAAAACCAAAGTGACTCCAAAGTTAGGAGTTTTGCCAATCAGCAGTTTGAAATATTTATGTTAGAAAAGAGAAAAGATATGAAGCCCGGTGGAAGAGATGGGCAATGAATAATTAAATAAAAAAATTAGTTTAAACTATTTTAAAAAGTTGGTAAAATTGATAAGCCTTTTGGTAGACTCATCAATATACAGAGAAGATAGACATTAATAAGATACAAAAGGCAATGCAAAAAAACCTCACAGTATTTCAATATACTAAGAATAAAATTTTTTTTAATTAAACTTATAAAAATCACTCATGTAATATTAAGAATTAAAAAGTGGACATTTTTTATATTCTCCAGACATTAAAATGATAAAAATTAAATATTTTGAATAACTTTATGCCAAGGAATTTGACAACTTAGATGAAATGGAGACATTTCTTGAAAAAGAAATTATCAAAGAATTATTCAAGAAGAATAGAAAATATGAATATGTTTCTTAAAGGAATTGAATTTTAATTAAAAACCTCTGACAAGAAAATATCAGGCACAAACTCTTAAGGAACAAAAAATAGTTATCCTACACAAAGTTCTCAGGAAAATAGAAAAGGTGAAATAGTATTTAAATTCTTTATGAGGGTAGCATTTCAGATAAGAAAGCCTTACAAAGACCTTACAACATTAAAAGGAGAAAAAACAACTACAGATCAGTGTCCCTCATGAACATAGACGCAAAAATATTATAAAATTAATTTGGTCAGATATAAAAAAGAATAATGCACCTTGACTAAGTTATTGTTCTCTGAAATGTAAGGTTGGTTTAATATTTGAAAATCAATGCATCAGTGCAATTTACCATATTAACAGAATAAAGGAAATAAAAACACATGATCATTTCAATAGATGCTGAAAAACATTTAACAAAATTCAACCCCCATTTATGATGAAAATTCTCTGCAAACTGGGGATAGAAGCGGCTGTTCTCAACATAATAAAGGACATCTATGAAAAGCTACAACTAACATCATATTAGAGGTGAAAAGCTGAATGCTTTTCCCCTAAAATTGGGAACATGGCAAGAATACTCACTCTCATTATTTTTAGCATCATTGTACATAAGGTTCCTAGCCAGTGCATAAAAAAAGAAAAAAAAATAGTGTAAGATTGAGACAGGAAGATTAACTGTCTTTATTTGTAGATGACTTGACCTTGTATGTAGTAAATCTTAAGTAATCCATAAAAAAGCTGCAAGAGCTAATAAGTAAATTTATCAAGGTTACAGGATACAAGGTCAATATAAATGTCAATTGTATTTCAATTCACTAGCAGTGAAAAATTAAAAATTGAAATAAAAAAACCAGCATAAAGTATTTAGGGAAGAATTTAACAACATAAAATGTCTATAAAAACCAAACCCTAAAAACTGAAAATCATTACTGAGAAAAAGAAGAGCTAAATAAATGGAGAGATTTACTATGTGCCCTGGAAAATAACATACCGTTAAGATAAAAATTCTCTCCCAAGTTGAAAGCAGTCTGACTCAAAATCCCATCGCAGCAGGTTATTTATTTATTTATTTAACAATTTAAATTCTATGGGAGGAGGAGAAGTTGAGTAGAAAATGGCACAAGAGAACTTTTTTGGTTTATGAATTAACCAAAACATATTGAGGTAGTATGTTTCCTTATGTGTAAATTATACCTTAATAACTAATTAAAAAAAAATTAAATAGTAGACACCTGAGTTCTTAAGTGTCCTTGGACTCTTTAACTAATTAAAAAAAAAATTAAATATTAGACACCTGAGTTCTTAAGTGTCCTTGGACTCTTTGGCCACATCTAGTGCAACAATACTCAGAGGACACCAAGATTAGTAGCTTCCTTCTTGGACCTTCTATTCTTTTTCTTCTTTCTATTCACCATAGTCCACAAATATGAGTCCTAAACTCATATACGGTTTTGCTTTGTCTTTGTTTTGCTATCTCCATAATGTTTATGCCATCGAGTTTTCTCTTCCCCACGTTCAGCAGCTAATCAAAATGTTTTTCTAATCTAAAGCAGTTCTCTTCCTAAGAGAAAGTCCAGCACCTGGAAGGAAAAAAATTTTGTTTTTTTCCTGTGTTTTTTATTTTCATTTATTTATTTTTAACCCTGATACATGTTTTGCTTTTTACCCTTCTTCCATTTTTTCCTTCGCATTTATCTGTCATAAGAACTGTAACATTTAAACAAAAACCTTTTAGAAGATCTATTCTCTTATTCCAGTCACCAACTTCTTCACTTGTATGAACAAGTGAAGTGTATGAACAAACCCACATAAAATTACATTTTAGCATAACTACCACAAAAATATAACTTGAAATGGAAGGGGCTTGGAAAACTTTTATCAATGACTTGAAATCACTCTTTTCATGGTGCAAAGGGTGATCTGTAGTAGTATACTTTAAGGGAAAACCTTTCCTGGAAATAGACTGTTAATTGTTACAAAGTGCTCTAATGTATTGATTTTTTTTTTTTTAACTTTTATTGAGCTTCAAGTGAATGTTTACAAATTAAGTCAGACTGTCACATATAAGTTTATATACATCTTACTCCGTACACCCACTTGCTCTTCCCCTAATGAGTCAGCCCTTCCAGTCTCTCCTCTTGTGACAATTTTGCCAGCTTCCAACTCTATCCTCCCATCCCCCCTCCAGACAGGAGATGCCAACACAGTCTCAAGTGTCCACCTGATATAATTAGCTCGCTCTTCATCAGCATCTCTCTCCTACCCACTGTCCAGTCCCTTTCATGTCTGATGAGTTGTCTCGGGGATGGTTCCTGTCCTGTGCCAACAGAAGGTTTGGGGACCATGACCGCCGGGATTCCTCTAGTCTCAGTCAGACCATTAAGTATGGTCTTTTTATGCGAATTTGGGGTCTGCATCCCACTGATCTCCTGCTCCCTCAGGGGTTCTCTGTTGTGCTCCCTGTCAGGGCAGTCATCGGTTGTGTCCGGGCACCAACTAGTTCTTCTGGTCTCAGGATGATGTAGGTCTCTGGTTCATGTGGCCCTTTCTGTCTCTTGGGCTCTTAGTTGTCGTGTGACCTTGGTGTTCTTCATTCTCCTTTGCTCCAGGTGGGTTGAGACCAATTGATGCATCTTAGATGGCTGCTTGTTAGCATTTAAGACCCCAGACGCCACATTTCAAAGTGGGATGCAGAATGTTTTCATAATAGAATTATTTTGCCAATTGACTTAGAAGTCCCCTTAAACCATGGTCCCCAAACCCCCGCCCCTGCTCCGCTGACCTTTGAAGCATTCATTTTATCCCGGAAACTTCTTTGCTTTTGGTCCAGTCCAGTTGAGCTGACCTTCCATGTATTGAGTGTTGTCCTTCCCTTCACCTAAAGCAGTTCTTATCTACTAATTCATCAGTAAAAAACCCTCTCCCTCCCTCCCTCCCTCCCCCCTTCGTAACCACAAAAGTATGTGTTCTTCTCAGTTTGTACTATTTCTCAAGATCTTATAATAGTGGTCTTATACAATATTTGTCCTTTTGCCTCTGACTAATTTCGCTTAGCATAATGCCTTCCAGGTTCCTCCATGTTATGAAATGTTTCAGAGATTCGTCACTGTTCTTTATCGATGCGTAGTATTCCATTGTGTGAATATACCACAATTTATTTACCCATTCATCCGTTGATGGACACCTTGGTTGCTTCCAGCTTTTTTGCTATCGTAAACAGAGCTGCAATAAACACGGGTGTGCATATATCTGTTTGTGTGAAGGCTCTTGTTTCTCTAGGGTATATTCCGAGGAGTGGGATTTCTGGGTTGTATGGTAGTTCTATTTCTAACTGTTTAAGATAATGCCAGATAGATTTCCAAAGTGGTTGTACCATTTGACATTCCCACCAGCAGTGTATAAGAGTTCCAATCTCTCCGCAGCCTCTCCAACATTTATTATTTTGTGTTTTTTGGATTAATGCCAGCCTTGCTGGTGTGAGATGGAATCTCATTGTAGTTTTAATTTGCATTTCTCTAAAGGCTAATGATCGAGAGCATTTTCTCATGTATCTGTTAGCTGCCTGAATATCTTCTTCAGTGAAGTGTGTGTTCATATCCTTTGCCCACTTCTTGATTGGGTTGTTTGTCTTTTTGTGGTTGAGTTTTGACAGAATCATATAGATTTTAGAGATCAGGCGCTGGTCAGAGATGTCACAGCTGAAAATTCTTTCCCAGTCTGTAGGTGGTCTTTTGACTCTTTTGGTGAAGTCTTTAGATGAGCATAGGTGTTTGATTTTTAGGAGCTCCCAGTTATGTGGTTTCTCTTCGTCATTTTTGGTAATGTTTTGTTTTCTGTTTATGCCTTGTATTAGGGCTCCTAATGTTGTCCCTATTTTTTCTTCCATGATCTTTATTGTTTTAGTCTTTATGTTTAGGTCTTTGATCCACTTGGAGTTAGTTTTTGTGCATGGTGTGAGGTATGGGTTCTGTTTCATTTATTTGCAAATGGATATCCAGTTATGCCAGCACCATTTGTTAAAAAAGACTATCTTTTCCCCGATTAACTGACACTGGTCCTTTGTCAAATATCAGCTGCTCATATGTGGATGGATTTATATCTGGGTTCTCAATTCTGTTCCATTGGTCTATGTGCCTGTTGTACCAATACTATAATGTATTGATTTTTATGTAATAATAAACAAGTGACCTGGAATTATTATTGCCTTTCAAAACACCTTCTTTTCAGAGCACTGTGTACTTCTGGATTAAACACTTCGAAGTATATACCAAATTTTGGTTTGCATCTGTGGTGTAATTGATTACTTTCTTGGGACCTTTCTGGTCATGGTCTTATAACTCCCACCTAGGTGATTGGGTGGGACTGTGTGATAGGGTAAATGTGGCCTACAAAGAGGATTGGTCAATTTTGCGTTAAAAGAGAGCCAATCCCAGAGTAGAGAGGAGGATCCTACCACCATCAAGGAAGAATAGCCAGGGGTGGAGAGTGCGTCCTTTGGACCTGGTATCCCTGAGCTGAGAAGCTCTTGGAAGGAGAGTGAGAGAGAGAGAGAGAGAGAGAGCAAGCTGTAACCCTGCAGATGGTAAGAAGCAGTGACAGGAGAGACTCGGCAGCAGAAGACAGAGTGGTGGGCTTCTCAGGTCACGGAGAGAAAGCCGAGTGCCTCTGGGGAGACGCCTAGGGCCAGAGAGAGGCGTGCTTGCAAGCACGGTTGGGAAGAGGCTGTCCTGATGGGAGAACTGAATCCTGAGTGTTCCTGAGCCTGAATTGTAACTTGTTGCTTCCCTAATAAGCCCCCATAATTGTGAGTATGGTCTGTGAGTTCTGTGTGGCCATTGCAATGAATTATCAAATCCAGCAGAGAGTGCTGTGGGAGAGATGGTTGGTGCCAGCGTTGGTAAAGATGGCAAAGAGAGGAGTCAAATCTGACCTCCACCTCATAGGAATCAGCCTTGGGCTGTTGATCTTAGTTCTCCTTCTCCACTGTGACATTAGAGGAGGTCAGACACTGCTCCTGTTCTGTTTTTACATATCTAATTGCCATTAATTTAAAAATATTTTACTGGAAAAATATTATATGATTCATCATAACACTTGTAATCTTACTTTAAAGACAAGTAAAAATACAGTACATGTATTCTAAAAGATAAGTGATTTTTTTTTAACTAGGCAAGTTACAGCATTAAGAACTTTGTAGTGCCTATGTTTCCTCTTTTAAACATTTTCTTTTATCTTTGATCTGACAGCTCAAAAGCATCTCCAGCAGGATTCTTTAAAAACATTTTTATAGGCGATTGTCCTTTTGAAACAGTACAAAAAGATCAAATTAGAATAAATTCTGTCAGAATGTATAGATGTAATTCCCATAAGGCCTCTCATCTATTTCCCATTTTTTGTTTAGCAATGCTATTTACAGTTTTGAAAAATAATGCATTATTCTCTATGATAATGTTATCTTTGGTTTTTGTAGTTCTTGTAACTGATTGCATGAAATGACATAATAAGGAGCACAATTTCCCTATCTTGTGTATCTCTTTTTGCTATTTATTAAGATTAATATTGCAATACTGTCATTGAGCCATCTCAGTTGTTTTCTCTGGTGTATAGTAAAGTTCAACTCAAACCACCTAGGGGAAAAAGTCAATTATTCATATTTGAAATGTAGTCTTCAGATAAACTACTGATAGAAAAGTTGGTTGTACTCATTCCTTCAAATGTGTTGTTTAAAATATTTGTGAAATTAGTCACATGCAGTAGGAAAATCTTGCTAAGGCCAGGTATTATACTGACATTAAAGTTATAAACAGGGATGGAGTGGAATGAAGTATAATAAAGTTTTCATTCATGAGAACTTTAAGGTGGTTAAGAATGTAACTGGTGAACTGTTAAATCAGAAGTTGTATTTGATAGGCGTCTAGGTTATAGCTGATGGAATGCCTTGTCATGATGAAGAAATGAACAAATGGCTTTTATCAGTTTTAGTCATTTTTGATCAAAGTGAAAGAAAAAGAGAGATGACTCTTGTGCATTTCATCTAAGCAGGATGAAGGCTTCGGACACGTCTTTAAATCATATTTCATGGAATTGTAGAATCCTTAAGCGAGATGGGACTGTGTATATCATCTGACCCAATCTCTGCTAACAGCTCAGGCATGGGAAAGCACAGGGTTAAGGGATGTGCAAACCATCACATTACTCACTAGAGACAGAGTCAAAACTAAAATTTAGGTTCCCCAATATTTAATCCAATGGACTTTTTACTGTGCTATAAAGTTTCTGGGGAGAAGTATAAATATTATTAATATTATAAACATAAGCATAAATACAAACATGTGCGTAAACATATATTCCTTCCACTCTCTTGATAGATATGGATATGATTATAGATATAAACAATATAGCAGGATATATAATCACACATTTTTCTATAAGGAAATATAGTTAGATGAATATACCCGTAAAGCAACCAACAAGAATTCATTCACAGATTTTTTATTAACTCATCGGATCTCTGTTGCTATTGAGTCAATTCTGATTCATTTTATAGTTCTCTTTAATTATTCCCAATTGTTTAGATAGGTCCAAAATATGTTGATCCAGAAATACTTATTATTTTCTATGTAAAATTGTGTGTTTTGTTTACAATATGATGATATTAAGGTAACAATAATTATTGATTAAAAAGGCAAGGAAAGACTCCAGAGTCAAGATTCCACTATATTTCTACCAATTCAGTATAGAAGTAGACTTCAATCATCCCTGGGTATTTCATTTTGGGGAAAATATTCAGAGATGATGTATTAAAACTTTGTTGGCAAAGTATATTTCGATGTCTTAATTCTTTTCATGATTTTTTTCTCTTTGTTTAATATCATAGCATTACTGTAGCAAGATAAGCATCAATTATTTAAATCTCTAATAGTGAAATTATATTACCATAAATAACTGTCAGAGGCATTGTAAAAGTGAAAATCTGGTTCAAAAAAGGTAGCAGACAATCCTTTAGTAAAAATGGAATTTCTGACACACTGAAAATTACCCAATACGAAGTTATTCTACCATGTTAGATATAATTTTATGCAATTTAATTTTAATTTTACAAATAAGAAGTAGTCCATAGATATAATACAGAGTTCTCATTTTTGGCTGAGAGCTTCTAAAAGGAGAAAATTGACAGATTGTAATTTGATATCTTAGGTTGATAGTTAACCAGAAGCATAATATGAGAAATCAAAGAGAATGGATAATTCTTTTATGAATAACAACTGAAGAGAGACAGTTTTCATCCTAGTTAAATCGAGTATTAGGGACAAAAGTATTTAATCTAAAATAATGAAAGGTAGAATAGAGACGTTAATTGATTAAATGTTTTTATTCAACAGACAGATAGGGGTTGATAATGCTTTTTGCATTTTGACTGTATATGCAGAAAGTTGGTAAGAAGCTAAAAGCTTTTCATTGATTTTGCACTTCTTTCTCTGGTTTCCTAGAGCCAATGGCATGAAGTATAGTACCGTGGCTGTAAAAATGTTATTCTGGATTAGGAAACTGCGTTGCTTTACTTACAGCACAGAGTCCATATGGGAGGTCCCTGATCCAAAACTGGAATGTTTTGGTTAAACTTCATGCTGCCCGGGGGGCATGATCAAGCTGCATAATAGCTCAGTGTTTTTAGTAGCATGTGGCTAGGACTTTCAGTTTTATTCAAAAGAAGGGTATATTTGTGGTATAATTTTGGCAAAAACTGACAAATCTATATAGGCAGTTGTTGTTACAACTCAATTATAGGTTGTAAATTGATAGTCTTCTCCCCTTAGACTAAATACAATTATCAGTTTCTGAATTTTTGTGGAGTAATTCCTGGATCAGTTTTCCAGTGTGAAGTGCATTGTGATCATCATCTAACCTTTATTTACTGAGCTCATGTGTAATGCCAGTGGTTAATGATGATGGCCCTATTTGATATTTGTATAGTACTTAGTTTTCAAAGCACTTTACAGGCATTATCTCTTTTAATTCTTAAAACAAATTTGTGAGGTAGACAGGATAGATAGACATTATTATTCTTCTTTTACCCCTAAAGTTAGGAAATGGAAGAACCAGCACAAAATTGTAGTTTTGGGCATGTACTCCAGTGCCCTTTTAGTTTCACAATGTTAGCTTTCCAACAAACCAGCCTCTGTGGAGTTGATTCCGGCTCATGGCCACCCCACATGTGTCAGAGTATAGCTGTACTTTATAGGGCTTTCAGTGACTGATTTTTCAGAAATAGATCACCAGGCCTTTCTTCTGAGGTGCCCTTGGTGGACTCGAACCTCCAACTTTTTGGTTAGCAGTGGAGTGTATTAACCACTTGTACCACCAAAGACATGTTTCCCTTCCAAATCCTCTATACCAAAAAATAGCAATAATAATAGTAAAGAATATCATGTATTTTGGAGATATTTCAGACAGGGATCATTTTTGATTGATCTATTTAATTTTATTTTTAGAGTAGATACTAAAGGCTTCAATGCTTTTTTAAAACTCTCTTCTTTCAGGTATTTCTTTCCTAAAGGGAATGTCCTTCTGTCCACATCTCCCATTGAAATTTCACCTATCATTTAAATAGCATTTTTTTTTTCTTTTTTAATTAATTTTTATTGTCCTCTAAGTGAAAGTTTACAAATCAGGTCAGTCTGTCATACAAAAATTTACATACACCTTGCCATACACTCCTAACTGCTCTGCCTCCAATGAGATAGCACAGTTCTTCCTTCCACTCTCTTTCCTTGTGTCCATTCGGGTAGCTTCTGGCCCCTTCTGCCCTCTCATCCCCCTTCTAGACAGGAGATGCCAACATAGTCTCATGTGTCCGCTTGATCCAAGAAGCTCGTATGATTTTCCATCCCCTATTTCAATCCAATCCCTGTCTGAAGAGTTAGCTTTGGAAATGGTTCCTGTCCTGGGCTAACACTAGGCCTGGGGACCATGGCCTCCAGGGTTCCTCCAGTCCCAGTCTATTAAGTCTGGTCTTTTTATAAGAATTTGGGGTCTGCATCCCACTGCACTCCTGCTCCCTCAGGGTTTCTCTTTTGAGTTCCCTGTCAGGGCAGTCATTGGTTGTAGCCAGGTGCCATCTAGCTCTTCTGGTCTCAGGCTGATGTGGTCTCTGGTTTATGTGGTCCTTTCTGTCTCTTAGGCTCATAATTACCTTGTGTCTTTGGTGTTCTTCATTCTTCCTTGTTCCAGGTGCATTGAGACCAATTGATGCATCTTATATGGCCGCTTGTTAGTGTTTAAGACCCCAGACGCCACTCTCCAAAGTGGGATGCAGAATGTTTTCTTAATAGATTTTATTATGCCAATTGACATAGATGTCCCCTGAAACCACGGTCCTCAAACCCCTGCCCCTGCTACACTGACCTTTGAAGTGTTCAGTTTATTCAGGAAACTTCTTTGCTTTTGGCTTAGTCCATTTGTGTTGACCTCTCCTGTATTGTGTATTGTCTTTCCCTTCACCTAAAATAAAACTTATCTACTATCTAATTAGTGAATACCCTTCTCTCTCCCTCCCTCCCTCCCCCCTCTCGTAACCATCAAAGAATATTTTCTTCTCTGTTTAAACTGTTTCTCCAGTTCTCAGATAGCATCTTAAATAACACTTTTTCCACACGTTTGATAGATCTTTCCAAAAAGAACTTTGTGCTCGTCTCCTTATAATAGTTTGTCTGGAGAATAGCCCCTTTACAACTTCTGGGGTTAAAAAAAACTTAATAGTAAGAAAATTAAGACCAATGGGATTAGAAAATAAGTTTAGGTAGACTGAACGAATGATCAGTGGAGAGGAAGCTTAATGAATTGATTAATAGTGGATTTTGGAACCAGATTCCCAGAATTAAGTGTCAGCTCTGCCACTTGCTAGCTATATGACGATAGGCAGGTTATTGCCCACTAAATCGTTACTCAATTTTCTCACTGGTGAAATAGGACGCTCATGTTGTTGTTAGTTGCCATTGAGTTGATTCTGACTGATTCTACTCAATTTGTGTCAGAGTAGAACTGGGCTGTGCTTCATAGGTTATTCAAGGCTGTGACCTTTTGGAAGATGATTGCCAGGACTCTCTTGCAAGGCACCTCTGGTTAGTTCAGACTGTCAGTCTTTCCGCTAGTTGTTGAGCATTTAACCCTTTTCTCCTAGAATGCTCATAGAATGTTAGTTTTATGTACACATGACCTTTTATATTTTTATACTTGCATATCTAGTAGGTATTTTTGCACTATGACGAGACTTTGAAGTTAAGAGATAGAGTCTCTGTATGGTGGGAGAGGAAGATGGGAAGAAGCTGGGTTCCTTATGATTGTAGAGCCAGCACACTGATCCTAAACTTCCTCTTTCTCCTCTGTTTTTGCAAGAAAGAAATAACATTCTTCTGGCAGTCAATGGTATACTATTAAAAATAATTACCCCATTAAATATGAATTTTTCACATTTAATACTTATAGATGACATAAAACTCATAAATTTAACAATTCTGGCAATAAAATATATGTTTTTAACTTTTTATTGAGGGTTTCAATATCAATAACATATTCAAAGGTTCATTTTGCTTTCTGAATTAAACAATGTTACCAGGTCAAATAATAAAACAAGTAATTTCAATTTTCTTTGCCGCTTTTTAATATGTAAATAGAATACCCTTTTGTACTGAAGATTGTGCTTGTCATTTAATAATTTTAACCTTTCAAGTTCTAAATTCCTATAGGTATGTGGACATTTTTCTTCATGAAATGGACTTTGAATATATGCTTGTAATAATGATACAGTTATTTCAATGTCGATAGTAAAAATAACATCAACTGCAATTTCATTGTCAAATCAAATAAGTGTATGACTGAAAGTACAGTCATATTTCCTTCAATCATGTAATTCGGTATTGTGTTTAGTAAAAGGAAAAGTACAGAAGTATTACTTCTGAACGGAAATTAAGAACATTTTCGAAACTAAGAAAGCAAAAAACAGAAAGAGGCATATGGAAGAAACATATTTGTTGATTCTATGTAAAATCCTCTAGGCTATGAAATTCATTTTAAAAGAAAAATAGTAATATGCCCATTAAAGACAGTTGGGAAACAGTTTTTTTTTTTATTTTAACATGTAAGATACTTTACTTTTTTATCTTATTTTTCTTTAATAATAATAAGCAACATCATGATAAACGGAGAAAGTATATTGAAGTTGTCAAGGATTTCATTTTACTTGGATCTGCAGTCAATACCCATGGAAGCAGAAGTCAAGAAATCAAAGACTTATTGCATTGGGTAAATCTGCTGCAGAAGACCTCTTAAAGTGTTAAAATGTGAGGTAGAGCCAAGATGGCAGACTATTCAGATGCATAAAGCCATCCCACTGCAACAAAGACCTGAAGAACCAACTAAAACAGATACAGATGTCAATCCTGAAACCCTGAACTTTAAATGAAGGGATAAAGCATTAAATCAGAAGCCATTGAGAAGAAGAAACTGATAGAAAACAGCAAAGAAATAGAGATATGGAGTGGAGGTTCCCAGCCAAACGGCATGACTCAGCATGGCCATATTGGAATAAAGCCAACAACCCTGCATGAGGAACATAGAAATCCATCTCCATGGAATTCCCAAAAGGAGACAGAAATATGCCACAGACATTCCCAGGGCTATTAAGACTACATTTGCTGGCTACAAGTCAAAGAGGAGCCCAGACTCTTTCACCTGATAACCGCAGGAGCAAGCTCCTACAACCCCCCCCTTCTGGTGAACAATGGCAAGAACCACCCCATCCTCAGCCCCGACTGCCAGGGACCACAGTACCAACCAACCCTATTGCCCTCCTCCATCTAGCTCCACCACCCTGCCTTCTCACCCCCTTCTGCCTCTCTCCTCTGCCCTACCAACCCAAAACCCAGACCCTCCCTGCTGGCGATGGCCTCACTTCACTGTGCTCTGTGGCTCCAAGGGGAACTGGCTCAGACCCCAGCCCCAGCCCAGTTTGCGCCACGGACAAATGACCCATCTCAGTCCCATCACCTCTGCTGGATCTGCCCTGCTGCACCATAGCTGAGCAAACTGCCCTACATTTCCAGACAAGGTGGTGAGAACTGTTATGCCCACAAATGAGCAAGCAACAAAGCCTGCCCAGCCTGCCTGCCTAGACATAGCCAGATAAAACAAAAAAAGCAGGATAAAACAAACCTACAAGCAATAAATAAAGAAAGTAATACCTGAATGTCTTGAAGATAACAGGCAATATGGAAACATATAAAAACACAGGACAAGAGGGCTCCAGTAAGTGGCCAAAATAAAGTACCAGATAACCTCCTGGCAGAAGAAAAGGCACTGGAGCTATCTGACAGGGAATTCAAACACTCATATTTAGGGCTGTCCAAGAGATAAGAAAAAAGATCAAGGAAAACACAGATAAAATCATGGAAGAGATAAAACCAACCAAAACATAGCCCAAATCAAGGAAAATACAGACAAAGCAATAGAAGAATTCAGGAAAATGATACAAGAAAAAATGTCAAAATTAGAAAACCATTAGAAATCATACAAAAACAGCAATTAGAAATCCAAAAGATAAAATTTCATGTATGGACAATGCAGTAGAAGGTTTTAGGAGGAAACCTGAAAAAATGAAAGATAGAATCAGCAAAATTGAAGAAAAATCCATGGATGCCACTTTGAGGAAAAATCAGAGATAAGAATGAAGAAAACCTAAGAACAATGTGGGATATAATCAAAAGCAAAACTTTGGACATGATCAGTTTTCCAGGACAGGGAGAGAAAATGGAAAACACAGAGAGGGTCAATGAAGATTTGCTGGCAGAAAACTTCCCTAATATGATAAGAGATGGAAAGCTGACCATCCAAGAAGCTCAACGAATGCATATAGGATAGACCCCCAAAGAAAGTCACCAAGACATATCATAATCAAACTCACCAAAACCAAAGGAAAATAAAGAATCCTGAGAGCAGCTTGAGAAAATTGAAGAGTCACATACAAACGGGAAACAATAAGACTAACCCCTGATTACTCGGCAGAAACCATGCTGGCAAGAAGGCAATAGGATGACATATATAACACCTTGAAAGAAAAAAATTGCCAATCAAGAATAATATATTCTGCAAAACTCATGCTCAAATATGATGGTGAAATTAAGACATTTCCAGATACACAGAAATTAAGGGAATTTGTAAAAACCAAACCAAACATACAAGAATTATTAAAGGGAGTTAGAGGTCCAACAACACCAGACAACTGAATCTAGGAGTCAGGTCAGTATCAGCCAGATACTGACCTAGCTAGGTAATTAACTCTTAAGGATAAAACACAACTAGAAGATTTAAAACAAAGAACCAGAGACATGAATTTGTAAATAACTGCAATGTCAGAACAATAAAAGAGAAAATACATAGTGTAGGTACTGAACTTTTAAATGGAGAGGAAGTCAAAGCAATATGAAGTAATAAAAGACTGGCTCAAACTTAAGAAGATAAGGGTAAATTTCAAGATAACCACAAAGAAAGTTAACAAACCTACTCATCAAAGTAAACATAGAAAAACATAATATTTCAAACCAGAAAAAACCAAACCCATTGCTGTCGAGTCGATTCCAACTCATAGTGACCCTATAGGACACAGTAGAACTGCTCCATAGGGTTTCCAAGGAGTGGTTGGTGGATTCAAACTGCTGACTTTCTGGTTAGCAGCCTAAGCTCTTAACCACTGTGCAACCAGGGCTCCACATAAAGTCTCAAGAACACATAAAGTCTCAGTAAACACAAAATCTACAATAATGAAAGAAATGAAAAGAAATGCCACAAACAAAAGGAACTCAGCACAGGAGAGTAAGAGGAACAAACAAAACGTCAGCACCACAAAAAAAGAACTACAAAATGACAGCAATAAACTCCCACCTACTGATAATCACAGTGAATATAGATGGCTTAAATGCACCTGTAAAGAGAGGGAAAGTGACAGAATAGACAAAAAAAAAAAAAAAAAAAAAAACCATCAATAAGCTGTCTACCAGAGACACACCTTAGAAACAAAGAAATAAATATATTAAAAATCAAAGGATGGAAAAAATATATCAAGCAAACATGCAACCAAAAAAGAGCAGGAGTGGCAATACTAATCTCAGATAAAATAGACTTTAAGGAAAAATCCACCTTAAGGGACAAGGAGGGACATTTTATAATGACTAAAGAGACAATCCACCATGATGACATAAACATAATAAATATCTTTACACCCAATGACAGGGCTCCAAAAGACATAAAACAAACTGCAATAACACTGAAAAGAGAAATTGACAGTTGCACAATAATAGTAGGAGACTTTACCGACCACTCTCAGAAAAGGACAGAATATAGAAAGAAACTCAACAGAGGCACAGAAAATCTAAAGGCCAAAATTGAACAACTGGACCTAATAGACATATATAGAACATTCCACCCAGTAGCAGCAAAATATACATTCTTTTCCAACATACATGGAACACCCTCCAAGATAGACCACATTTTAGGTGACAAAGCAACCCTCAATAAAATCCAAAACATTGAAATAACATAAAGCATTCTTTCTGATCACAGCACCATGAAAATAGAAACCAATAACTGGAAGAGCACAGATAAAACATCAAATACATGGAAACTGAATAACCCCTTTCTTAAAAACAACTGGGTAATAGGAGAAATCAAATATGGAATAAAAAATTTCCTAGAATCAAATGAAAATGAAAACACATATCAAAATCTTTGGGACACAGCAAAGACAGTGCTCAAAGGTCAATTTATAGCAATAGACACACATCAAAAAAAGAAGAATGGGCCAAAATCAAAATGTTAACTACAACTTGGACATAGAGAACAGCAAAAGAAGCCCACAGCCGCAAGAAGAAAGGAAATAATAAAGATCATAGCAGAAATAAATGAAATAGAGAATAGAAAAACAATAGAAGGAATCAACAAAATCAAAACTTAAGGTTCTTTGAAAGGGCCAACAAAATCAACAAACCACTGGCCAAAATGATAGAAGAAAAATAGGAGCGGAAGAAATAATCCAAATAAGAAATGAAATGAGGGACATCAAAACAGACTCAACTGAAATAAAAATGATCATAACAGAGTACTATGAAAAAGTGTACCCCAACAATTTTGAAAACCTTGAGTAAATAGAGAAATTTCCAGAAACACACTACCTACCTAAATGAACACAAACTGAGGTAGAAAATCTGAACAGACCCCATAACAAGAGAAGAGGTTGAAAATGTAATTAAAAAAAAAAAAAAACTCCCAACAAATAAAAAGACCTGGCCCAGATAGCTTTGCTGGAGAAATCTACCACACATTCAGAGAAGAGCTTGCACCAGTACTATTCAGATTATTTCAGACCGTAGAAAAGGGACGGATACTTCCAAATTCATTCTACGAAGCAGCATAACCTTGATACCAAAACCAGGCAAAGACACCACACACACACACAAAAAATTACAGTTCAATATCTCTCATAAATATAGATGCAAAAATTCTCAACAAATTCTAGTCAATAGAATTCAACCTCATATCAAAAAAATATTATACCATGACCAAGTGGAATTCATACCAGATATAGAAGGATGGTTCGACATTAGAAAATCAATGTAATCCACTGCATAAGTAGGACAAAAGAAAGGATCACATGATCATCTCAATCTACAAGAAAAGGCATTTGGTAAAGTCCAACACTCATTCCTAATAAAAACTCTCAATAAAATAGAAATAGAAGTAAAATTTTCAACATAATAAAGGGCATCTTTTATACATAATTGTCATATATCCATTGAATATACCATGAACTATCAAAAGAACCTACAAATCTGTCTTGGAAGACATACAACCAGAATGCTTCTTAGAAGCAAGGATGGTGAGACTATGTCTCACATACTTTGGACATGTTATCAGAAGGGATATCATGCTTCGTAAAGTACAGGGTCGGGCAAAAAAGAGGAAGACCTTCAACAAGGTGGATTGACACAGTGGCTGCAACAATGGACTCAAGCATAACAAGAACTGTTAGGATGGCGCAGGACTGGGCAGTGTTTCGTTCTGTTGTACATAGGATCGCTATGAGTCGGAGTCCACTTGATGGCACCTAACAACAACAACATACAAAACCAACAGCCAACATAGAGGGGCTGAAAATACTCCCCTTGACAACAGGAACAAGACAAGGATGTCTTTTATCACCACTCCTATTTAACATTGTGCTGGAAGTCTAGCTAGAGCAGTAAGGCAAGAAAAAGAAATAAAGGATATCAAAATAGGTAGGAAGAAGTAAAACTCTCTCTCTTCACGGATGATAATGTTACTATACGTAGAGAATCCTAAAGACTCCACAAGAAAACGACTGGAACTAATAGATTCAGCAGAGTAACAGGTTACAAAAAAATATTCTATGCCCTACTTTGGTGAGTAGCATCTGGGGTCTTAAAAGCCTGCAAGCCACCTACTCAGATACATCTATTGGTCCCATCCTGGCTGGAGTAAAGGAGAAATAAGAAAACCAAAGATACAAGGGAAAGATTAGTCCAAAGGACTAATGGACCACAACTACCACAGCCACTGCCAGACTGAGCCCAAAACAACTAGATGGTGTCCAGCTACCACCACCAACTCCTCTGACAGGGATCACAATACAGGGTACCAGACAGAGCAGGAGAAAGTACAGAACAAAATTCAAATTCACACACACACACAAAAAGACCATACTTGTTCGTCTGACAGAGACTGGAGAAACCCCAAGAGTATGGCCCCCTACTGAAGTCACTCCTCAGGTTCACCCATCAGCCAAAGATTAAACAGGTCTATAGGACAGACAATAATGCAGGTAAGGAATGTGCTCTGTAGTTGAATCATGAATATTAAAACTAAAAGGGCACAGAAAATGACAGGAATACTGGATGAATGGAAATGGGGAGCTCGAGATGGAGAAGGGGGAGAGTGTTGACACATCACAGAGTTGGCAACCAATATCACAAAACAATTTGTGTATTAATTGTTTAATGAGAAACTAATTTGCTCTGTAAACTGTCACTGAAAGCACAATTTAAAAAAAAGTTTGAGGACTAAGGTACACCTGACCCAAGGCATGGTATTTTCAGTCGCCTCATATACATGTGAAAGCTGGACAGTGAATAAGGCAGCTGAAGGAGTTGATGCCTTTGAATTATGGTGTTAGCAAAGAATATTGAATATACCATGGGCTTCCAGAAGAATGAACGAAATCTGTCTTGAAAAAAGTACAGCCAGAATGCTCCTGGGAAACAAGATGGCAAGACTTTGTCTCACATACTTTGGACATGTTATCAGGAGGCACCAATCCCTGGAGGACATCATGCTTGGTAAAGTAGAGGGCCTGCGAAAAAGAGGAAGACCTCAACAACATGGATTGACACAGCGGCTGCAACAATGGGCTCAAATATAGCAACGAGTGTGAGGATGGTACAGGACCAGGCAGTGTTTGTTCTGCTGTACATAGGGGCACTGTGAGTCAGAAACGACTCAACGGCACCTAACAACAACATTTTTACTTTATTTTTATACTTTATGGCTTTAAGAAAAGTAAGGTCTAATTAATTCATATTTTATTGAGTATTTAAAATGTGTAAATTTTATTTTAATAAAAAATATCTAATTTAAAAAGTGTTCAGGTGGCAGGACTCTTGGTATGGCTGAGAATATTAGCAAATCCTTTTCTTCAAAAGCAAGTATAAAACTGTACAAAGTTACCAGAACAACTGTTTCAGGAATCTATATATTGACCAAAGGCATACAACAAATTGAGAAGCGTATATTCATGAAAAATTATTGGGTGTTAGCTAAGAACACTAGGAACTTGTTCTTGCCTGGCTGCTGACAGTGGTTTGCCTCATAGACACTGTGCGATCGAAACCTCTTGCTGCATCAGAGCATCCATTCCCTCCCGCTACATGCTCACATGCCTGGCTACTGGATATGCTTACCTATGCCCCATCTGTGCCCCTCTTGCACTCGAGGGTTGGTATCTACTTGCCCAGCAACTGCAGATCAGCTCTGGCCTGGGCAAACTAGCAAACTTCTTTGTCATCCAATAGGCAGAACTGTACCTTCTCCAAGTAAGTCTGAACTCCAGCCTTAAGAAAGGTGGTCTCTTTCCAAGTTTTTCCTTTCTTGAATACTCTCTCAGCCTTAGAGTATAATGCACAGTTTTTTTATATCCTGT
Organism: Elephas maximus indicus; assembly: GCF_024166365.1. Classification (NCBI taxonomy): domain Eukaryota; kingdom Metazoa; phylum Chordata; class Mammalia; order Proboscidea; family Elephantidae; genus Elephas; species Elephas maximus. Next base: position 55,869,263 of record NC_064823.1, read on the forward strand.
TCATACAATTTTATCATAGTTTAATAATTTTTTTTATATTAAACTTTCATTGTTTAAACCACTGTGTGGTTTCTCTCTACTGATTGGAACCAAACTGATAAAGCATACCTTGTTTTATTACTACCGTTATGTTAATAGGATTGCTGATAATAACAATGATCGCTACCACTTTATTTATTCTCAATAAATAAATTTCCACAGTGTAATAAAAATAATTTAACTCAAAACCACAGCTAAAGCTGAACTTCAGGATACTCCTATTAGCTTCCAACTTCCAAATTTATATGTTCAGCTTACATTTCTCCTCTGAACTTCAGACTTTGAATGTCCAACTATCTTTTCAACATTTCCATTTGTGTGGTGTATTCATTTTCTAGGGCTGCTGTAACAAAGTGCCACACATTTGGTGGTTTGTGAGAATAGAAATTTATTGTCTCACTGTTCAAATTCAGGGTGTTAGCAGGGACATATTCTCTCCAAAGACTCTTGGGGAAGAATTTTCTTGGCTGTCTCAGGTTCTTTCTGGTGACCCTATACTCTGCCAAGCATAATGTTCTTCTCCAGGGACTGATCCCTCCTGACAACATGTCCAAAGTATGTAAGACACAGTCTCACCATCCTTGCCTCTAAGGAGCATTCTGGCCACACTTCTTCCAAGACAGATTTGTTCGTTCTTTTGGCAGTCCATGGTATATTCAATATTCTTCGCCAACACCACAATTCAAAGGCGTCAGTTCTTCTTCGGTCTTCCTTATTCATTGTCCAGCTTTCACATGCATATGATGCAACTGAAAATACCATGGTTTGGGTCAGCTGCACCTTAGTCGTCAGGATGACATCTTTGGTCTTCAACTCTTTAAAGAGGTCCTTTGCAGCAGATTTACCCAATGCAATGCGTCTTTTGATTTCTTGACTGCTGCTTCTATGGCTGTTGATTGTGGATCCAAGTAAAATGAAATCTTTGACAACTTCAGTCTTTTCTCCATTTATCATAATGTTGCTCATTGGTCCAGTTGTGAGGATTTTTATTTTCTTTATGTTGAGGCATAATCCATACTGAAGGCTGTGGTCTTTGGTCTTCATTAGTAAGTGCTTCAAGTCCTCTTCACTTTCAGCAAGCAAGGTTGTATCATCTGCATAACGCAGGTTGTTAATGAGTCTTCCTCCAATCCTGATGCCCTGTTCTTCTTCCTATAGTCCAGCTTCTCGTATTATTTGTTCAGCGTACAGATTAAATAGGTATGGTGAAAGAATACAACCCTGACGCACATCTTTCCTGACTTTAAACCAATCAGCATCCCCTTGTTCTGTCCGAACAACTGCCTCTTGATCTATGTAAAGGTTCCTCATGAGCACAATTAAGTGTTCTGGAATTCCCATTCTTTGCAGTGTTATCCATAGTTTGTTATGATCCACACGTCGAATGCCTTTGCATAGTCAATAAAACACAGGTAAACATCCTTCTGGTATTCTCTGCTTTCAGCCAGGATCCATCTGACATCAGCAATGATATCCCTGGTTCCACATCCTCTTCTGAAACCAGCCTGAATTTCGGGCAGTTCCCTGTCGATATACTGCTGCACAATTGTGAACATTAAAGGTGAGTCTGGTGAAGACTCAGAAAGAAGTGGGGAGAGCTGTAAAGAAAGTTTCTCCTGCCATGAACGGAATGTTGCTAAAAATGTGTTTCTTGTGAGACCTTAAAAGGAAATCATGAACATTTTATTGCACATGGGAAGAAAGGTAATCCTTGTTATAAAGTGGCAAAGAACTTGTGTGAATTCTGTGGGAAGTAGAACTTGTATATTTAGCTGAGTAGATATCTAGAGAGGAAAGAGATAAATTGAGAAGTGAACTGTAAAAACGGAACTGGAACCTGAAGTTTTGGAAGATTCTCAGCCTATCAATATTGTGAAAATTGAGAAAGCATGCTTTGGAGAGGGAGCCCTGATGGCACAGTGGTTAAGAGCTACAGCTGCTAACCAAAAGGTCTACAGTTTGAATCCACAAGCTACTCCTTGGAAACCCTACGGGGAAATTCTACTCTGTCTTATAGGGTCACTGTGAGTCAGGATTGACTTGACAGTAATGGGCTTGGTTTTGGTTTGCTCTGGAAAGGACATGAAAAGCTGGAAAACTGTTTGATAAAGAGATTAGGCATGTGGCTTATGGATCTAATCAACCATTTCAGCAAAAAATACTGTCAGAAGACTGAAGGGGTCAAAGGGAAGATTAAATGAAGTGAGGCTTTCAGACAACTGAGATTCAACAGGTGGGACTTGGGCCAAAGGAGTTGCTCAGCTGTGAACCTCTGTTGTCCCTTAAGAAAAGGAAAGGATGATCCCAAGAGCAGTTCAGAGGCTGACAGTATTGCTAGGAAAATGCAGCCACCACCCAGGTGGGCCCAAGGTACAGGAATACCACCCAGAATACAGAAGATGAGGCTGCTACTCTGGTGTGCCCAGTGGATAAACGATTATTTTTAAGTCTTGGAATCTAATGGAATTTGCTCTGCTGGGTTTAAGACTTGTTTTGAACCCATGACCTGTTCTTTCCCTCCAATTTCTCCCTTTTGGAATGGGAATGTCTACCCTATTCCTGTATCATCATTGTGTTTGGAAGAAGATAACTTGTATTCTAGGTTTCACACATTCACAAAAGGAATTTTGCCCTAGAATGGACTATATCCAGAGTCTTACCCATAATTGATTTAGATGATTTAGAAGGTGAAAATTTGGACTTAGAGTTGATGCTGGAATTGCGTCTACTTAGGATTCTCTAGAGAAAAAGAACCTATGTATTGACTCATGTAATTGTGAGTGGCTAGCAAGTCCAAAACCTGTAGGTCAGGCAACAGGCTGCAGGTTTACATCCCAAGATCCATAGGTCAGGTGATGGAAAGAGTGCAGAGTGAAGAGTCAAGTGAGAGTTCTGCCAAAGTATCTATTTATAATCTGAGGACAGAACATACCCTAAGGAGCTTCGTTTTCAACAGACTCATTACATTACATTAGATTACATTGTGGAAGGTAATTACATTACGTTACGTTATGTTAAGTTACATTACTGTACCCGTGGCCAATTGATTTAATCACCTGTAGCCACTCCATGACAGCAACTAGACTGCTATTAGGCTACTGGGATCTGTAGCCTAGACAAGTTCACACAAAATTAACCATCACAAATGGGTTAAGACTTTTGTGATGTTGGGATGGTGTGAATGTGTTTTGTATGTTAAAATGACGTGAATTTGGAGGAGCCAGAGGGCAGACTGCTATAGTTTGAATTGTGTCCCCCCAAATTTTATGTTGAAGTCCTAACTTCTGGTGCCGGTGAATGACCTTGTTTGAAAATATGGTTACTGAAGATGTTATCAGTTAAGATAAAATGAGGTTATAACAGAGTAGAGTGGATCCTAGTCCAATCTGAATGATCTTATGTAACAGAGGCAAAGAGACACACAGGGGAAAGATGGCAATTTGTTGATGCATCTACAAGTCAATCAATGTCAAGAAACATCTTGGGCTACCAGAAATTGTAAATACATGGAAAGATCTTCCCCTAGAGTGGACAGAGAGTGAGAGCATGGCCCTGCTGATGTTCTGATTTCAGACTCCTCATCTCCAGGAGTCCCTGGATGGTGCAAATGGTTAAGTGCTCAACTACTAGTCTAAAGGTTAGCAGCTTGAACCCACCCAGAAGGACCTTGTAAAACAGGCCTAGTGATCTGCTTCTGTAAGGTCACAGCCTTGAAAACACTATAGAGCAGTTTTACTCTGCACATATGGGGCTGCCCTGAGTCAGAACTGACTTTATGGCAACTAACAACAACCTCTAGAACTGTGGGGAAATAAATTCCTGTTCTCATAAGCCTTATAGTTTGTGATGTTTTGTTATGGCAGCCTTGGGAAATTAATACAGATGGTAAATAGACCTCTTCAAAACAAAACAAAACACAAAAAGAAAAACTTGTCTGAAACTAAGTTCTTGTTCTGTCTCTCTCACCCCTGTCTCCTGCATCCTGATCTCCAACTGTCTTCCGCATCTCAATAATGGAAATTCCATTCTTCATATTTTTTAGACTAGAACTTTCACCCTCAATTCCTCTGTTGCTCACCATCTCAAATCCAATCCATCAACAAATCTTGTTGTTAGTATCTTTAAAATGTATCTATATTCCTGCCACTTTTTACTTTTTACTACCTCTTATGCTAATACCCTGGGCCAAGCTACTATCTTAGCTGGATCTTGGCAAGCATTTCCTAACCAGTCTTCTTGCATCTTTTATTGCTCCTACAGTGTTTTCTCATGTTATTCCTCTGCTGAAAACCTCTAATAACTTCCTATCTAATTTAGATTAAAAAATAATGTCCTTATTATAGCCCACAAGGACCTACAGGATCTGGCCCTCCAGTGTCTCTCTAAAGTCATCTCGTTCTTCTCTCTCCCTTACTCACTAGGCACATGGCAGTTCCTCGAACTTGCCAAGCAAGCCACCACCTCAGGCCCTGTAATGTTCTTCCTAACACCCACATGGTTCACTTTTTCACCTACTTCATGACTCTGTTCAGATCTCATCTAAACAGAAAAGTCTTTCCTGATAATCCCATACTCGGCACTCACAGTTCCCTTTACCCTACTTTATCTGTGGTAATTTTCCATCTACTTCTTTCATATTTACATGTTCATTTTTTTATTATCAGTCTGCCGCCACTCGAATGTAAACTCCCTAAGAGCAAGACTTCGTCTGGTTACTTCACTCTTGTATCCTCAGCACCTAAAACAGTGCCTGACATATAGTAGATAATGATTATTTATAGACTAAATGAATTAATGACTGAATTGTCTACCCGTATCAAGCCTCAGTGTTAATCTTGTACAGTAATATTTTATCCCAATTTACAGACAGGAAACTGGAACACAGAAAGTTTACCTTCCCATGGCAATAATAAATGAACAGCCAATAGTAACACACAAATGGTAATAAATGGCAGAGGAATGATTTGAGTTCAGGCATCTCTGTGGCCAAAGTCTATACATGATTTTCAATGAAATCATACTGTCTCTCAGAATTCCTAATGCATATATGAATTGATATAATGAAATATATGACAATATAAAAAATGAAAATCATATTTGAAACTAAGATGATTTTCTTTGCAATTTATTTTGTGAGTGTAGGCTCCTTTTGTGTTTAAGATTATGCTATTTTTTTTTATTCTAGTTAGGGCACCAGTTGTACTTTGGAGTATCAAAAATTTGCACCTAATAATCACAGACCATCTGGTATTACAATATCTTTTACTATATAACAAATTACCTGAAAATGTGGTGGCATAAACTATACATATTTATTGTTTATATGTACAGAAACACCTGGATTGATGAGGAAACTCAACTGATCTTTGATGGGTTTTCTTACACATCTGAGCCTTAGCTGGCTGTTGGCTGATCTAGGCTGGCCATCACTGGGAAACTGGGACAATATAGATCTACTCCACGTGTCTCTCATTTTCCAACAGGTTAACCTGAGTATAATCGTATTGGCAAACTAGAAGAGAGCAAGGCAAGCTGTGCATGCCCACTTCAAGCCTCTGTTAACGTCTGTCTTCTAAACTTCTTATTGGCCTAAGCAACTCATTTGCATAAGCTTAGAGTCAAAGGAACCTGCCAATATTTTTTATTCATTATTTCTGATTTTCTTTTATCTCTTGACTCTTTCTTAATCTCTATTACGTTTTAATCATTTTTTGTTTTTTCAAAAAATGCCAGGTTGTTAGGAAAAGACTAAATCAACCAGTAACTCCTTTGTGGACTTGTAAGTATAATGTGGAAGAGCTGACTAAAATAACACTTTGTTCAAATGCTCATTATGTAAAGCTATCTCCTAATTTTGAAGACAAAACTGGTAACTAATTTTATGGAAAAATGTGTCAAAATTGCAATTTTATAAACTCCAAATGTAAATAACAAACTACACAGAAGCATAAGCTATATAGGATTTATTTCCTTCCATTTGTAATTAAATACAGCAAATGCTGTAAAATTCAAACTCTAATAGAAGCTACAGTTTATTATTAAAACATGTCACATGTAATTGCCAGGGTTACTCAGGCTATTCTAAAATAATTATTTACTACTAAATGAAATATATTTTGTTGAGGATAAAGAATAAAAACCTTAAAAAACTTAAAAAAAAATTTAACTAGGCGGTCACTGCACTCCTTTGTGGGTTTGCTATAAGTATAAAATAGAAAAGCTGATTAAAAGAACACACTGTATTTGGTATTTAGTCAGCATTTTAACAGAGGAAAAAGACAAACATAATTAGTAATGAAATAAACACTGTAAAGCCTCTTTCTCAAATTATCAACAACTGAGCTTTATTTGCCTTTTAGGTGATAAAATCAGAGCTTCTAAATTTGAGGCCCCAAAAAAATTTTCTTCTGAGTTTCCAAAAATGTACTACAGCTATTTGTGCTGAATACTTTGATAAAAATTCAGACATGAATAGTGAGATCTTGTTCACACATTTAAAATAGCAATTATTTTAATTTTTTATTGGATTTAATAATTACTTATTGAATGTTTGTATAACATCTGCTTGAAAAGGAAATTACAGTGTTTGATAAAATAAAACACATGATAACTAAAAATTAAATATAACAAAACAAATTAGAAGATATAGAAAAGACGTTGGCAGCCACAATTTAACATGTTAATTATTTACGAAGACAATAAATTTATTTTTATTTTCCAAAAAACAAGTATCAAAAAGAAAATATATTAGTTTTTATTTTTCTGATAGAAGCAAGCATGAAAATTCTTCTGAAGATATAATTCTTTAATTAAAATTTTTTTTTTAATTTTTTAATTTTACAGATGTTTTATTAGATGGAAAAATTATAGTCACTAAAATGTCCTATTTGTTGTTCTGCTAAGACCTAAAATATACCATAGACTCATAATTAGAAATCATATTCTGCATGTAGAAAATGGAGGGCCATTTTATAAATCTTTGTATAGTCATTGGCTTTTTTATTTTTTAATCATATTTAAGACCTAACTCAATTATATATTTGTAATTTTCTATTTGAATTTAAAATTCAATAATTTTATTTTAAATATTTAATTTAAATCTTTGTGAATGATATAAATTGTTCATATGTGACTATTATACCCAGTCTGAGACATTATTAATTTTGAATGCATCTAATTTAATTAAAAGAAATTCTTTTCTCTACTTACCATTTACCGTTCATAATGATTGAACAAGAACAGAATGTGGGGTAGAAAAACCAATATAGAATGGGCAGTGAATCTTTGGGACTGAAGAAAGTAATTGAATATTCCATGTTTTGTCACAAGCTTTATAAATTATTTGACTTTAAAAAATGTATTACTTGAATAAAGATTAAAATTAAGTTTTTAAAAGAGGCCTTATAGTTTATTCACCCAACCAATATTTGAATCATTTAATCTCCACCAGATTATTGGGCTGTCTTTACCTCCCAATGTCAGGAAACTTTCTAAGAATTCCTCAGCTGCCCATTTCATCTTTGCCCACCTCTGCCAGTTCTTCAGCTGAAATATGTTCCCCTAAAGCTTCCAGTTATTTAGCTTAATTTGACCTAACAAAAATACACAGGACAGTTTTACTATTCTTATACTTGACCACTCATTAAATATTTAAAAAGTGCTACAATGTCCTTCCACATCTTTTCTTCAATAAACGGAATATTTCAGTTCCTTCAACTATTCCCAACATGATATGGTCTCAAAGTCTTTAATTGTTTGGGTTGTCTGACTCTGTATTAGTCAGCTTTCGTGATGTTTTGCTGTGGTAACAAACAACCACATAATCTCAGTAGTTACAATAATAAATATTTTTCACTCGTGATTTATCCATGAATTTGCTGAAAATATTTATTTTCCAACTCAGACTGAAAGAGCAGTCCCTAAGACCAATCTTCTAGCAGAGGGGATAAAAGTGCAATTTTTTTTTGGTATATATCACTTTTACTCATATTTTTTTAGTTAAATCAGATTAAATGTCCAAACAATAATATCATTTGACACAGCCTCAAAACATGTCTAGTTTTGCTCAGTATATCACTTAAAGTACTATGCACAGGACTGGGCATATACCAGAATGCCAGAAAGGCTAACATTAGGGAAACAAGACTCTGAAATGAATTCTGAAGCTGAGTTCAATAAGCCAAAAAAGCAGGATGATATGGATCTAAATACGAATTCCCATGGGAATAAAAACAAATCTGAGGTCAAAGAGTAAGGGCTGCAGGTTGAGTGTAATCTGTCTTTGAGTAGTTAGTTTTGAGTAGTAGTTGCCTATAATAGGTGTTTTTTGTCTGGATTGATTCTTATGAAATGGATGACATGTGGCATATGGCATAGTCAGACAGGAAGTAGGCATATAGATTAAAATATGTTCTAACTTTCGTGCATGAATATAATGAAGAACATTATTAAATGCCTTGATAAATTTAGATAGACTATTTATGGCAAGTATTCTACATAATAAACTGTGGAGCACTGATTCATTTTTTATAGAATCTACTTTCTTCCAATTAAAAAAAAAATTGAAGTCACTTTAAGCTATTTCCATCTCCTCACACCTTTCACATACTTAGATTTTCTCAAAAATCACAGATAATATTCCCATAATGTAAATTTCAAGCTGCCTCACTTTTCTGGGCTGTAATCCATCCAAACCAGTAAACTTAAATGTATTCTGAGCAGATAGGTACATTATCATTTATATGTTTCTTCATATATATGCAAATTAGGGGGTCAACAAAAAAGAGGAAGACCCTCAACGAGATGGATTGGCACACTGGCTGCAACAATGGGCTCAAACGTATTGTGAGGATGATGCAGGACTGGGCAGTGTTTTGTTCTTTTGTACATAGGGTTGCTATGAGTCGGAAATGATTTGACAGAACCTAACAGCAATGATAACAATATATATTTCCCTTATTATCATTATTTTCCTGCCCTTTTTAATTCCCAAAACTAACTGAGCGAAAATAAGAAAGCCAGCTTAGGGTTGGAGCCAATTTAGAGCAAAAAAAAATCTGCTACCTGTAAGTGGCAATAGAATACTGTCAATAAATCACTGAACATAAGCAATGTGTCTGTCTTCCCTTGATTTTTTTAAAAAATTGTAAGCACAGCTTAGGAGCTCTGATGATGCAATGGTTATGCCTCCGGCTGCTAGCCAAAGGTTGGTTGTTTCTCCATAGGAGAAAGACCTAGTGATCTGTTCCTATAAAAATTACAGCCTAGAAAAGCCTATGAGGGCAGTTCTACTCTGTCACATGATTGGGGTCACTGTGAGTTGAAATTGACTTGATGACACCTAAAAACCACAACAGCAAACAAGCATATTATTATTATTAGAATTTACCACTCATGTATGGCTTATCCTTCTTGGTTCATTTCTTATGGATAAGGTGACTATATAACTTAATGCTCATCAAAGAAGCCTTTGAAAATGAAAGGGGCTCTATTAATTGTGGCCTAATTATTTCTTCCTTTTAATTTTTTGTTAATAGTATATGTTTTCAGTAATGGAAGGAATGCTGAATCATTGAGCATGTCTGCATTTTTGGTAGGTAATATTGGTTTTTTGGTTAATATGGTTTTGTTTTATGCTTTATTCCATAAGTTATATGGTTGGAGTTCAGAAGTACATATGTGTACCTCTTGTGAACACGAATTCTACCCCCAAAGTCCAGATGTACATATGTGTACCAAATAAAAATTTTCAAAATTCATTTTTTCCTAACAAAAATTCAATGATATATCACCACCTGATACAATACCCTGTAAAGACAACACTTTGTGGCATACACCTCTTTTTTTCCATTTCAAATTGTTTTATGGGGCCCTGCCTGCCATGAGCACATGTCAGTGGGACAGTAGCTTCCCAATGAACCTCTGAGGTACAAAGAGTAAATGGTAGTTATATATACCACCAGTCCTGAAAGGGCTAATGATGCCCAGACAACAGGCATAAAATAAGATTGTCCTGATCAAACTGGGGCATATAAAAAAAAATAAATGGGGCCCTGCCTGCCATGAGTACATGTCAGTGGGACAGTAGCTTCCCAATGAACCTCAGAGGTACAAAGAGTAAATGGTAGTTATATATACCACCAGTCCTGAAAGGGTTAATGATGCCCAGACAACAGGCATAAAATAAGATTGTCCTGATCAAACTGGGGCATATGGTCATCCTATTTATAGGTCTTATAATTGTCTATAATTATGTATTCTTTCATAAAATTTGGGCTGAAATCTAATAAACTATGTAATAGAAACATTCAGGATTGATTGACATTTAAATATACTCAAAACTTTGTTTTAAAATCCTTGCCTTTGGATTTAACTAGTTTCTTGTCTTACAGTATTTTAGCCTATCCTTGAATGAAAAATGTATCTTGTTTTCTTACATCCAAGGTGAGGACAGCATGTTTAAATTCACCATTTATCATTTCTATGCTACACAAGTCACTAGCACCGTATGGATAACTGTATGCTATATTGTTGGCTTCATTTCATACTTGGGATAGGTGGAGGGCTCTTATGATTTTCTACCATTAAGATTTGCATTCAGTTTTTCTCTTTAAATATAGAACATGGATTACTATATTCATAGTTTGGTCTTCAAAGTCAAAATTGAGAGAACATTAGCAAGATTTAAGCAAGATGCTTTGAGTATCAGAGAAAGGAAATACATAGTGAAGAATTAGCTTTTCTCAAGGAGACATTTGGCCTTAGTCCTGGATTCTTGGCAGGTAAACTCTTAAACCCTTGGAAATTCCTGAGTGATTGGCGTCTCATTCTTATTCATGGTGGGCCCCTGGGACTACACATGTTTATGCTAACAGTGTGACTCAGGATGGAGGTTGGCCATTCAAGAAAACTAACCATGTGACTAGAGATTTAGAGCTTTGAGCCACATGACCTTAGCCCAATCTCCTGGGAGGGGAAGGGTTTGGAGATTGAGTTCAGTCACATTGCTAAAGATTGAGTCAATCATGCTACATAATAAAATCTCAATAAAAACTTTGTACCCCAAAAGGTGGGTGAGATTCCCTGATTGACAACATTGTATTATTATACATAGATGTTTCAAGAAGGTGATGTGTCCTGACTCCTTGGGGAGAGGATAATGGAAGCTTAATGTTCAGGACCCCCACCCCCAGATCTAGCTCTATGCTCCCTATTTTAATCATTCAAAATTTAGTCTGTAGAGTGTCTTTGAAAAAGAGGAAGACCCATAATGAGATGGATTGACACAGTGGCTGCAACAGTGGGCTCCAACGTAGCAACCGTTGTGAGGATGGTGCAGAATGGGGCAGTGTTTCATTATGTTGTACATAGGGTCACTATGAATCAGAACCAACTCGATGGCACCTAACAACAACAACAGTAGTTTAATTTACCTCCCAGGAGTCCAGGAATCCCTTTGACTGGTTCTGATTTATATCTTTTTGCTGAAATATGACTGTGATCTTAAGTACAGTGCTTTCAGTGAGTTCTAGTGAATTATCAGACCTGAGGAAGCAATGAGAACCTCTGAATTTGTAGCCACTTGGTGAGAAGTAAGGGTGGATTGAGGACCCCCAAACTTACGGCTAGTGTCTGAAGTGAGGGCAGTCTTGTGGACGAATGTGCCCTTAACCTCTAAAGTTTAGGCTAACTCTGGTAGTTGGTGGCAGAAGTCATTTGTAGGTGTTAAAAGTAATCGAAACTCAAAGAAATTGAAACGTAAGGTTTATTATGAGCAGTCATTCTATACTCATATAGGGAGACCAGTCTGATTCTAAAAAAAGCAAATGGCTCAAAGTAGGCAAGTTACAATGAGGCTTACAAAGAGAAGAGGAGGGAGAAGAATAGATTAAAAAAAAAAAAAAAATCAACCACTGGCTAATCTTAACATGATTTGTTGAACCCTGCCCTCCCCCTTTTAGTGAGATCAACTGATACCTGGTCACAAGGTGGTCCTTGGCCCTCCACCTGCCTGCAGCTATGATATCTTTTGAAATTTAAATTAAGTAAGCCTAGCTTTAAACAGGAAGGAAAAGATTATCCACTTTGGGTGAATAAAAAAGCCTATGGCAGGATTTGGTCAGGAATTTTTATGGTTAATATTTGATTTTGTGGTTAAGAGAAACCTTAAAGTAAAATGTCTGTTATTAATTTTTCTCTTCAACACAAGAGAGAGATTAACATTTACACAAAAAGTAGAAGGCATTGTTCCTCCTTTTAATCATATGATTTTAGGAATAACATCTTTTCGTAATCTGATAATGATAAAATAAAAAAAAAAAATTTTTTTTCATTTTTTCTGAGGAAAAGAAAATATCTCACAAGAAAATGAAGTGTTCTCGAAGGATTAATTCTGTTTTTTGTCTTGAGGAAATCTTTGTTTTCAATTTGGGAAACAAACTAAATATTTAGTCTTGGTTTTAATCTAAAATATTTTTCAAATAGGAGAGAGGCAGTAGTTTTGACTTCCTTTTCTATTGCTGTTATAAAATAAGATTTTTTTTCTCTACTTTTTTTATCCTGAGGTGTTTTAGATACATACTCCTCATAACTGAAGTAAGTGTGCATATTTGTTAATGGTATGCATACCGTAAGGAAAATGGAACTCCATCTCATAGCATGAAAGCTTCCTGTTAGGACAAAGAGCACTTATTCTTTTAGCTCTCCCCAGGCACATGATTCTGTCCCTCCTGTTATCAGCTACTAGCTGTATGGACAGAACAGGTCTGAACCTAATGTTCCTATAAAGATTGGTCACTAGGGAACAGCACAGAATGTGCCCTCTCTCAAAAGATTAATGTGTTAATCTTACTCTATTAAGAAGGGTAAAGATAAAGCTGACAGAATAAAAAAAATGGGAAATGAGTCATTTTGCTGCCGTGGGGTTAAAAGATCTTTGAAAATATATATTTCTTTCAATATATATATATAAAAAAGAAATCCTGCCACCACTAAAAGTGTTATTAGATACTAGCTGCACTGAATACAGATTTTAAAACCTCAAAAAATTGAAAACACAATTTTTTTTTTCTTAAAAATCACATATGAGCTGGCACATATTATTTTCCAGTTTATGTAGGCTCTGTCATAATCACTAGTGTATGTTTTGGCTATGCATTTTCTATTTAAATTGTGTGTTTGCCCAAACTGAACTTAAGATAGCTATGCATATTAAATAGGCACTTAATTCACTTACTAGTAAAATCAGCCAAAAAAAAAAATCAGTGCTTGAAAATTTTGCTAAGTGAACCAGAATGCCTAATAGAAGTTCCAGGAAGATAAAGGCCTCAGAATATTATGGAAATTAGAAGGACAAAAAGCTCATCTTTTTCCTTTCTTCAAAAAGAGATTTCTCTTGTTCTGTCTTAATTAGAAAGCAAAGTCCTCTATTGTTATTATTTTCTCACTGACTGTGGTAGACAGAGCAACGGCCCCAAAGATGTTCATGTTCTAGTTCCCAGAACCTGTGAATATGTTATGTTACAAGGCAAGGTGGGACTAATTAATTTTGTAAATAGAATTAAATTTGCTAATCAGCTGACCTTAGATGGAAAGGTTATCCTGGATTATTCAACTAGGCCCTATGTGACCACAAGTGTGCTAAAACTGAAAGAAGGAAGCAGGAGAGTCAGATTCAGAGTAACGTAATGTGAGAAAGACTCAACCAGCCATTGCTGGCTTTGAAGATGGGAGGGGGCCATGAGTAGAGGAATATGGGTGTCAAAGCTGCTTAACTGCTAAGGAAATAATCTGCAAAATAAATGATTTTGGAGGCTTTACTGAGGCACACAACACACAAATTATAAATTGGGGAAACACCAGACTCACAGAGTGAAAGCAAGTCTCAAAAGTGAAATCAGTGTTCCCAGGAATAGGGGAGAATATCAAGAAATTATACACTCAAAAAAGGAACTGAATCATGGGAAGGGCAGTTATGGGGAAATCAATGAATATTATAATAATCACACCTTGATTGGATATATGTTGCACAGTTATGGTAAAAGTCATACATATTGTAATATTTTATACATAGCTTAAGCAAAGAAACCACAATGAGTTTGTGACTTTGTTTCTGACTGGTTGATACCCTTTAAGAAACCACAGCTTAAGTCTGATTGCCTGATTATCTTGTAATAACCCACGAATGTGTGCTAAGAGTTTCCTTGGAAGAAAATATAGTATCTGATAAACATGTTTTTCAGAAACAGAGATGTGGAAGTAGATTCCTGAAAATGATCAAAAGACAGAATTTGAGTATTAATTTTATGTCAAAAAAAAAAAAAATATGTCAAGTTACAGGATAAAGTGAGGGCCCTAAAAATAAGTCACAGTTTTTCACAACCTAAGTGCCTCAAACTTTATGCTCCTACTCATAAAAAAAAAAAAGAAAATTTTTTTTATACTCATGGGTGACCTTTAGAAGCTAGAAAAGGCAAGAAAGTAAATTCTCTCTTATACCCACTTGCAAAAAGGAACACAGTCCTACTGACACTTGGTTTTTTCCTTGTGAGACCCATTTTAGATTCTGACCTCCAGAACTATTAAATAATAAATTTGTGTTGTTCTAAGCCAAGAAAGTTGTGGTAATTTGTTATAGCACTAATAAGAATATAATATACTGAGCTTTACTAATGAGATGTACACATAGATAGTGATGACCTTGGTCTAGAATCTTCCTTTCCTATGCGACCTTCTCTAGATGCTCGATATTATGTTTTCTTTGAAGTCTCTTTCTCTTGCATCCACTCTAACTTATTAACCATGGAACTGTTGAGTCTCAGGGTTATAAGGAACATTGAATCCAAAAGGGAAGAACGTGGCCTGCATTTCTCAAGCTGAAAGAACTGAGAAGAAAATTTACGACTTGATTCCAATACTGAAGGATTCTATGGGTAAAAAATTGAATGAAGCATCAAAAGAAGATGGAAGGAATATGCAGAGCTGCTGTACCAAAAAGAAAACAAAACAAAAACAAAAAACTGTATCAACCATTTTAGAAGTTAACACTTGATCAAGACAGAGAAAGAGAGAGCTGTAACATTGGAGTTGGAAAGCAGAATGCCAGAAGCAGTAGCAAAGAAACGGTGGCAGCAGAGGCAGCAGAACTAGGAGACATACTGGAAACAGCACGGTGACCTTCCTGGACTATGGAGTGAGAAAGCTGAGCATCTTCAGGCAGAAGGCTTGCTGGCAGAGTAGGGTGGCACTGGGGCTAGGCTTTTTGACCCAAAGAGCAAGAGAGCTGATTGCCTTCAGGCCAAGGCTTTATTGGTGGAGTAGGGTGCCTCCAAAAACTTACTGGTGTAGCTAAAGAGCTTTGTAACACTTGCAAGAGCAGGGCAGAGGCTGGGCAGAGGGGCCAAGGGCCAGAGAGAAGCCTTCCTGTGGGCATGGCTGAGAAGAAACTGTCCTGATTGAAGAACTGTATCCTGAGTTGTTTCTGATTCTGAATTGTAACCTTCTACTCCCCTAATAGGAGCCCTCATGGTACAGTGGTTAAGCATTTGGCCACTAACCAAAAGGTCGGCAGTTCAAATCCACCAGCCATTCCTTGTAAACCCTATGGCACAGTTCTACTCTGTCCTATAGGGCCACTATGAGCTGGAATTGACTTGATGGTTGTGGGTTCGGTTTTGGTTTACTTCCCTAATAAAACCCATAACTGTGAAAAAGGTCTGTGAGTTCTGTGTGGCCATTATAACAAATTATTAAACATAACAAAGAAGTACAGAATGTCTTGGGAGGGATGGCTGGTGTCACAATTGGTAAAAACTGTTTGGAGGGTGGAAGTATGTTTGACCTCTGACACATAGGAATTAGCCTTGGGCTGTTGACCTTGATTCCCCTTACCGCTTGTGAAGTTAGAGGAGGTCAGACACTTCTGCCATGCCGTTTTTACAGTTGATGACACATTTTTCACAGTTGGAGTCAGAAGTGGGATTAGTTGCAATGGCTCTAGACTCATGGAAGCATGAGACTTTGTAAGGGAAAGAACAAAGGGGTATGGGAAGTGAAACTTTTCTTTCTTAGATGGTTACTTTGGTTGTTGTTACTAGTAATGTCTGAAAGGAAAGTAAGAGGTGTTAGCTGCATCTAAGGGGTGAGAAGCCACATCTGAAGAGGATTGGGACAAAAGCCAAGCCAGTTAAGCAAGATTATTGATAGGGCCAGGATCTTTTGGTTCTACCCAGCCAGAGGTCCAAGACCATATACATATGAATGGGAATATAGGCAAGGTGTAGTGAAGATGAAACTAGAATGTTTTAAAAATGGTTATGTATTTATTTGAATGTACTCTGGATATTGAATGTTTCTCTTACGTAGTACCATAAAACAGACCTAAATATATGATAGAAATAAATATTGGGTATTATAGATAACAGAGTGTGTAACTCTGCCTTCAGGCAATACTTGATTGGATATGCTAAAAGGGGAACTAGAATTTGCCAAAAAGAAACACAGGCTGTTGCTCTGAATGCAGTAGACCTGTGTATAGTGCATTGGGGGCCAGCAGGGCAGAGGTTGGACCTAGAGGCAGGGTAGCCAAGGGGTGGAGAGAGAGGCCTGCCTGTGGGGACAGCTGGGAATAACTGTATCCTGGGTCATTTCTGATTCTGAATTTTAACCTGCTACTTCCCTAATAAACCACATAATCCTGAGTTCTATGTGGCCATTACAATGAGTTATCCAGCCCTGCAGAGAAGTAGAGAGTGTTGTGGGAGGGATGACTGGAGAGAGGAGGTGTGTCTGACCTCTGCTGCATATGAATCAGCCTTGGGCGGTTGATGCTGATAATGATTCTCTGTCTGCATCGTAAAGTTAGAGGAGGTCAGAGGCCTTCAATAAGCTGTTTTTACAGCCTCTTTTCTGTGGGAGAGTTTATGCTGAAGACAAATATTCAGTAATCCCAGTGTATTCAGTCAGTCTCATGCAGTTATTCTTGTACATTTTTTTTAGGTCAAAGTCTAAAATTTTGTTACAAATGACATAAATTATCAGTGTACCCTTACGTACTTTAATGTATCCAGTGGAACAAAGGTCAATATCTAATAGAACATATGTCAATAGTGTCTTGATGGAACATAGGTCAACATCTAAAATTTTGTTACAAATGATTTAAGTTACCAGGCTAGTATAACATATTTTAAATGTATACAGTGGAAATAATCTCCATTGTTGTTGTTGTTCTTAGGTGCCTTCGAGTGGGCTCTGACTCATAGCGACCCTACGCACAACAGAACGAAACACTGCCCGGTCCTGAGCCACCCTTACAATCGTTGTTATGCCTGAGGTCATTTTTGCAGCCACTGTGCCAATCCGCCACATTGAGGGTCTTCCTCTTTTCCACTGACCTTGTACTGTGCCAAGCATGATGTCCTTCTCCAGGGACTGATCCCTCCTGACAACATGTTCAGAGCGTGTAAGACGCAGTCTTGCCATCCTTACTTCTAAGGACCATTCTGGTTGTACTTCTAAGACAGGTCCATTCGTTCTTTTGGCAGTCCATGGTATATTCAATATTCTTCACCAACGCCACAATTCAAAGGCATCAGCTCTTCTTCGGTCTTCCTTATTCATTGTCCAGCTTTCACATGCATATGATGTGATTGAAAATACCATGGCTTGGGTCAGGTGCACCTTAGTCTTGAGGGTGACATCTTTGCTCTTCAACTCTTTAAAGAGGTCCTTTGCAGCAGATTTACCCGATGCAATGCGTCTTGATTTCTTGACTGCTGCTTCCTTGGCTGTTGATTGTGGATCCAAGTAAAATGAAATCCTTGACAACTTCAGTCTTTTCTCCATTTATCGTGATGTTGCTCATTGGTCCAGTTGTGAGGATTTTTGTTTTTTTTTATGTTGAGGTGCAGTCCATACTGAAGGCTATGGTCTTTGATCTTTATTAGTAAATGCTTCAAGTCCTTTTCACTTTCAGCAAGCAAGGTTGTGTCCTCTGCATAAGGCAGGTTGTTAATGAGTCTTCCTCCAATCCTAATAATCTCCAATACTACTTCATATTATCCGTTTATAAAATACATACAGAGGATCTTATTTAACTGTTGGAACTTTTACGTTGTTCCCTTGTCACTTTTAAATTACATTTCTGTTCTACTTCCCACTAAGAATGTAATATATGCTTTTTATGATTTAATGATTCAGTTATTCATATTCCATTCTCTTGTAAAAATATGTAAATAAATTATGAACTTAAGAGTCTATATTTTAGCTCTGTATCTTTATTAATTTTCAACTGGTCAAGACAAATAATTACAAACTTTAAAAATAATTATTAAACATGATAATACAACTTTATTGGCAATGCATACTTTCATAAGATGAATGGGAGGAGGACAGTGGAGTGAGTATAGTACCTTGTTATATTTAAAGGTGGTGTGGCGCAGTGGTAAGAACCATGGCTGCTAACCAAAAGCTCTGCAATTTAAATCCACCAGGTGCTCCTTGGAAACATTATGAGGCAGTCCTACTCTGCCCTATAGGGTTGCTATGAGTTGGAATCGAATCGTCGGCAGTGGGTTTGTTTTTTTTTTTTCCTTTTTATAGACTTCTTGCGTTTATAATTCCTAGAGTCTGACACCTCCAAAACTTTCTGGCTTAATACCTAGATAAAGAAATCCTGCGTCCTTTTATTTTGGGGGGGGGGGTGTTAATCTTTAGACTCCATCTGAAACTCCAGCAAACAACTTCCTAAAACTCTAGGAAACAAGCATTTTTCTGGCCTCTTGAATATCTTCATATTTCCTTATGGGCACCAGATTTTCCTAGTTTTATATGACTTTCCCAGTTTTATATGACTTTCCCAAATATTAACCTTAGCTGGGAATTTTCAAATCCCCCAACTTTCCAAGGTTACCTTCTCAACACACAGTGAAATACTCAGCCCGTTCCTTCCCTGAAGATGGCTGAATCCTCTTTACATTCTTTCTGACCACCTCTTGTTTATTTTCCTATTCTCACTGAGTTCTGGATCATCATTTTACATTTATAGGTGGTGAATCTGCAGTTTTGGGTTTTTTTTTGGTTCCTTCCACTACATTAGTCTGAAGCATAGAATTCAGCTCTCTTTTTCTCCAGTTGAACAGTACGATACGTAGAACCCATAACTAAAGGTAGGTGATAAAGTAGGGGAATTATTTTGGAGAATAGTGAAAATATTGACCTCTTTTCTGAGCTTTGTGCTTCAAGAAAGCAGCAAAGGTTAAGAAATCCCCCCACCCTTTTGTGTTCTGGGTAAAGGCTAACAGCAGAGGACCACCCTGGGCTCACATGGTCTGAGGTAAAGCCAGCTCCAGCCTTTCTCATGACTACCAGAAGACTCACAGATGAATCCTTTGTTTACCTGCCTCTGTAAACCTCCAGGCTCTCTTTGGGATGTTCCCCATTAATGTAGTTCTTTATATGCCACAGCCTGAATAAAATCATCTCCTTAATTGTCCAGTGTGTTTTGTCTTTCTCAGCAGCAAACAAGTTAAATATTACATGTATGTATTTCCTAAGTCTTTTGCAGTGCTTGCCTAGTGTGTATATTATCTCTAGCTTCCTGCTGTCTTGCTAAATCTTTTTTCTGCTTTTTCATATAAAATTTCCCTGTGTCATTAATTTATTGTTTTTTTTTTTTTTAAATTTCTTTCCTGTCTGAAATGTCAGAGCAACATAAAACCAAAGATCTTTATTTTTCTAATAAAGAGTCCTTTTTGTCCTATAGGGTGGCTATGAGTCGGAATCGGAATCGACTAGAAGGCAGTGGGTTATCTCCCTTTATCCTGCACTTTTCTGGCAGATCATTCTCACACAAATAACCCTCTAAAATGCTTTGATAAACAAAATCTTTCTTACCTGAAATACCTGCCACCACCTCAGAATACACTATTCCTATTCTTATTAAAAGACTAAAAACCCCTGTTTCCATTGAGCCAGTTCTGACTTATAGCAACCTTATAGAATAGAATGTAACTGCCCCCATAGCGTTTCTAAGCCTATAAATCTTTACGGAAGCAGACTGCCATACCTTTCTAGTGTGGAACAGCTACTGGGTTTGACTTTTCAGTTAGCAGTGGGCACTTTAACCACTGTGCCACCAGGGCTCCTTTCATTAAAAGATTAAAGGAAATTCAGAAACCCTAGACCCTAGATGGACACTTTCAAATGACATATGATAATAGTAATTATAATAGTTTTAATTAAAATTCTTTACCATTTTACAATTTATCTCATTTATTGACATTTACCAACAACTTTGTAAGGGAGGTATTTTCTTTATTGGACATGACTGAATGTCAGAGAAATTAAGCATCTTGCTCTTAATTTTATATGGCAAATTGGGGTCAGTATAGGGCAAATGAATTATAGTCACAGATGTTAGCTTCACATCTTATTCAAGCTACTAACTTCTATCTAAAAAACCAAAAACCAAACCCAGTGCCGTCGAGTCGATTCTGACTCATGGCAACACTTCTATCTACACTCTATTAAATGTAACAAGAAAATAACAAGATAAGCATACACAGCACAGAAACAGAGTGAACTCCGTGATCACTAAAATTGCATGCGTGCATTTGTTTAGGAACTTGATATTTTTGACTAGGTCATTTTTATTGTGTATAAGGTAACATTAGTGATATTAATCAGAGGGGGATCTATTGTTTTGGGTTAGGGCTATATTTTAAGCTTAGGAGTAAAAATTGCAAGTGTTAAGTCCCTGAATTCTAGGAGGCATTGAATGACAAAGACTATTTCAAGAAAGACTTATTTGTAAACCACCAACCTGAGTTAAGCCCAAAGTGCACTTGAAATTCAATCTCATGGAGCAGAGCATCTAATTGCTAACCATAGCATTCAGTCCAGACTTAATGACAATAAAATGAGAAAACGCATAAGCAGTTGAAGTAAGCTTACTTAGAAGTAGAGCCTTCCATGATCTAATTAACTTCATTTTGGGGGAAGATCCGGGAGGAGTTTGCAAAGGGTTTTTGTTAGGAATAAAAGATAAAAGGAAGAGATAATGAGGAGATGGACTGGAATTTTAAATAAAAAGGGCAGTGCCAAGTTTGCAACTTCTTGAACACTGCATGTGATGTGGCCGTAGTCAGTGTAAATAAAGTATCTGTGAATTTGTGTTTTCTCATGTCTTTCACCTAGTGTTTTTCTGCTTGGAGGCAAGTTCAGGGGTCTTGAAGTGGTAGAGTGCATCCTTATTGTGGCTGTTATGAATGATTGGCTTGGTGTACAGTTAGCAGTGGTAGCTTGGTGTCTTAATTATTTCCTTGCCCTTGCTGACACCAAAGAGGATGCATTTACCCAAAGAGAATAGTATAATACAAGAGGGCAGCAATGTAATGAGTTAAGAAGATATTATATAAAATATTCTTAAATTTTTTAAGTTTATTTGTTATAAATTCTTTTCCCACTAAAGTTAAAGGGAGGAAAATAGAAATAGTGGACATACCCTGTGCTTCTTGGAATGGGAGGAGGGAACAAGGAATTGAGGGAATTAGTCCTAATAGACACTTTTCTTCAGAAAACAGGAAGCAAAATCATTTGATGAAATAAGGAATGCAGGAAGGGAATACATCTTTTACACTTTTAAGTATTTTTGTTTATCTGAGGATTTCTCAGTAATAAAACATCACAATGTACCAAGGCAGAAATGTTGTTTAGTGATTCATTCATGTCCTTCAAGAAGTAGGAAGATTTGAAATAACTCTGTGGGGAGACATCAAGGAGAGAAAAAGAGAGATTTAAAAAGAAAAGAGAAGGGACAGGAGAGAGAAAAAATTCTGATTAGAAACCGTCTGAAAGATACTCAGGGAACATTGGTTGGTTCAACAGGAGCCAGAAACCAGGAATTTGAAGGGTTAATCTATGTCATACTGAAGCCTTTCTCTGTTCGTTTGATTACTATGCCAGATGTCATGAATGTTTATTTTAACTCTTACCAGGCTCTGCTCCCTAAGACTCTGAAACATTCAAAAACCAAAGAACATGGAGTAAAGCTAGGAACCCATAGAAACTGGATGGATTTTGTACTTCATTCATAAAAGATCGTTTTTTAAAAATATAAAACTAGAGAGTGCTTTTGCAAAAAAGCACTCTCTAGGGAGCCAGTATATATAAATTAATATAGAGGTTTAGCTGATCATCTTAAGAAAGTATTGGTCATTCCTGAGTGCCAAATATTTTGTAAATTTGTCAAATAAAGATGAAGAGAAATGAAGGCAATATAAAATACATCTTTGCTTTTTTCTTAAGGAAATAGACAATTTATACTACCAGAGAAAAGAAAATACAGTATGTCTGTGGAAAATAGGCTTATGCCAGAGTAAATAAAGATAATTCAGTTGCAAAACAGATGTTGGTAAATCCTTACAATAGAAATAGAATATAGAATAGAATATAGGATAGAATATAGACTAAAATATAGAATGGAATAGAAAAGAATAGAATAGAATCCTGGAGCAAGCAGTATGAGCACAATTTTTGCCGTTGAACTATGATATTGCTTCCCATAAACCAGTAATTCAGGCAGAATGTTTTTCAGTTTTCATATTTATACTCTGATTTAAGTTATAAATATATTGCTAGGGATCATACTTGACTTACTAAGAGACATGGTGTGCCATTCCCTGCTAGATTTTTTTTTAAAGATATTTTACGTTTGAGAGACTATAGAGGTAAAGGTACATATTTGTTATGTATTTATTAGATAAACAAAAATAAAAAATAACAAAATTGCGAAAGCATGTCCTTTTACCCTAAAACTTGTCGCAAAAAAAAAAAAAAAAAAGATTTTTTTTAAGTTTGAAGATAAGCAAAAACCTTGATTTAATCACTTTTTTAACTTCGGTCACCCATTAAACTAGAGTGGTGTTTCAAAAAACGTGGTTAGGAAGACTAGCACATGATATCCCTGCTTCGTGAATGTAGTAATTAGACTTCTAAGGTGGTTTCAGTGATTCCTGCCTTGTGGTCTTGCACAAACCCATTCCCTTGAGTATGAATTTATGATCACAGGTGAAGAGAGTATGTATTTGTCAATGCTGAGATGGTGGTAGGAGTCTGTGGAAGTCTCGTCTGATTGTATTAATTTTCTCATTAAGGTAAAAAAAGGTAGGAAGCATATAATTGGCTGAATGTGAAGAGATATTGGGGAATTGAGAAGAAATGAGAAATTGTAAAATAGTCATTTAAGAGAATGGGAGACTACATAAACCACATAGACATAGTATGGTTGACTGGCAGCATCAAGAGCCCATAGTAGGAGTTAGATATCAGAGCCTGGAGTTAGGAGGAAATCTGGGTTGGATATATAAACTTGGAAATTAAGAGCCCACCTGAGGTTTGCATTCATGACTTTAAGTCCTCAGTACTGTTGAGTACTTTTCTTTAGCACTGCAGGAGAGAGAGCTATGCCAATGAATAATTGAGATCATTACATCTAATGGAAAGACATTCTACTATTTATAATAAAAGAGCCTTTAGTAATTCAGAGAGCTAAGAAATTAGAGTGGGTTAGAATGCCTGGCAAAGGCTTCGTCAAGAATACAGGACTTGAATAGAGCCCTGATGACTTGAATATTTGGATATATGAGAGAAGAGGAAATGAAATCTTACTAAAGGAAACAAGACACATGAGTCTTGAATTCGGTAGTTAGCATGCTTTATTCTTAATGTATAGCAGTGTGGGATAAGGACATGGAATATGGTATAAAGCTATAATTTAAAGGGTCTTGAATGCTAGGGTGAAAAGTTCAGACATTTTCCTCTATGGAATTGGGGGATGGTGGGGTTTTGAAAAGAGACAAGTGATATGATGCAACCAGTATTTTAGGAAGATTAAACTAGTAGCAATATGTGGGATGGATTAAAGTAATGTAAGTAATGTCAGAAAATATTAAACAAGAAATCTGGAGAAATTACTTTTTTCATCCAAAATTTTACGTGTCTTGTTTTCTGACTTTGGGGAAGTCACTTAACTTCTCTAAATTTCATATTTTTTCACCAGTAAAATGAAGGAATTAAACATTTCATTATGATGGAACATAATAAAATCATTTGAAGGTCGCATTTCTAAAGCTATTTAGGTTCTACTGCTAAAATGGTTATGATAAAATATTAGTTGAAGAAAAACTATACAAAAATTTTAATGGTCTATGATCCCATTTAAAAAAATAAAACTGTAGGTATGTGTGTAATAATGAACACTATGCACACAAAAGGAATGGAAGTAAATGCAGCAAAATCATAAGTGATTTGGTGTAAGAATCTTTTTTATTTTTAGTATCTTTGACTTTCTAAATATTTTATAATGAGCATATGCTACTTTTTATTTAGAAAATGATAATAAAAGGGCTTTAGATAATAACTTAGGCTTCAAGAATGTTGTAATATTTTTGGCAACACATGTTAAAGGCCCAAAGTGGCAATATATATGCATGGAAAAAGATCTGAGAGCAAATCCGAAGACAATTGAGAGGATTTAATAATTGGGTAAGAATTACGAGCTGTCTTCATGATCTTCTTTCCTTTCCTTCAGTTCCTTTACTGAAGAGAATCTCTGGAGGAATTTCCATTTATTGGGCAGATATGATCCACTTTGAATTCATGCCCATAAATACAAGTAGGCCTTGACTGCTATTTGAAAATTCAGTTATGTTTGTCTATTTGACTCAACGAATACTCTTTAAACTTGCTATTCCAAATATTTGGCTTTCCCTTTAAATTACCTAATTTCCTACTGGATTATTTTTTCACCATTTTCGTTTCTAGGAGAAATTTCATAATAGAAATATGCTCAATTTGACCTTGATCCTTTCCCTTGTATTGTGTATAATTATTAATAGTCCCTTTTTTTTTTCTCTGAAAAGTATATCCATGTGGAAAATGAATTACATGATTGCCATAACTTTAGGACATATACGAAACATTTTGTAGTTGTGTCAGCATACACAACACCATCCTCAGACTCAATGATTTGCTGGAAGATCTCACAGGCCTCAGGAAAGCTGTTATACTCATGGTTAACATTTATTACAGAAAAATATGTGACAAAATCCATTGAGGTCAACAGTTCAGAAAGAACGAAAATGCCTGAATAGGGTACTATTTTGTGATTAACTATACCAAAAACTCAAAACCAAACCCATTGCCATTGAGTCAATTCCAACTCATAGCGATCCTATAGGGCAGAGTAGAACCCATAGGGTTTCAAAGGAGCAGCCGGTGGATTCGAACTGCCTAACTTTTTGGTTAGCAGTCAACCTCTTAACCACTGTACAAACTATATGAAATTCAAATTTCATTGTCTACAAATAAAAGTTTTATTGGAACACAGCCATGATATTTGTTTACAAATTATCTCAGGGATATGCTTAATCCTTCCTGAAACACTGTATGACAACATGTGTAAAGTTCTGTCTACCAGGGAAGCACCTGAACCTTGGTGTCTAGGGTTTTCAGTGGAGTCAGTAACATAAGACAGGTCTTTCTTGGTAATGGTCTGAGATTGAGCAACACAGGCCTGCTGAGTTAACCCTTTCTTGACTAAAAAAAAAAAAAAAACCCATTGCCATCGAGTCAATTCTGACTAGTAGCAACCCTATAGGACAGAGTAGAACTGCCCCATAGGGTTCCCAGGAGTGGCTGGTGGATTCAAACTGCCGACCTTTTTGTTAGCAGCTGAGCTCTTAACCACTGAGCCAGAATAGTAGTCTATAGCTGATAATTCTATTTTCTAAAGTTCTTGCTTTTAGCATCTTCTAATATCTGTATCACGTATTCATGGAGAAAGGGAAGGGATTGGAGAAAGTAACTTAGTAATCAAGTGTCTACAAAGCACCATGTTAATGGTTTAAATAAATTATTTCATTTAATCTTCATAATAATGACATTAAAAAGTGTTCTCTCTTACACAGCTACCCTGTGTCTCTATTTTCAGCTAATTTCTTGCAATAAATAAGGTTTATACTTTTCAGGTGTCACCATTTAAATACTTTTATATAAAGCTAATTTTTTTTCTCATAGTTCATATTTCTTATCTTGTTGCTATATCAGTTGGATAATCAAGTCTTTCTTGAAAATATCTCCTCCCTTAACATCAAGGGATGTTAACATCCTTTGTATCCACCCTTCAAGTTTTCTTCCTATCCCTTCAACCTACTCTTTGCTAGTTTCACTCTTTTGCTTCTCACTGCTAATCCCATTTGGTTTTTGGAATGGCAATTGATTAGATAATTTGAAAATATTAACACTGTAAGCAAATTCTGGTTAAGATATGGCAAACGTTCTTTGAAATGCTAAGCTGAGCTTCCAAGAAACCAAGAACTTCCAAGAGGAATCACCTCTTGAATTATATGTCTTGACTGTCTTGTGGAATGTAGGGGTTGGGGTTTTGATAACCACGTGGGGATAGAGTACAGGATAGGAGCTGGTGAGTAAAAAGTAATAAGTATACATAAAGCCAGGATTTTCTAAGGACTACACTATCAATGAGGATCCCTGGTGGTACTATGGTTAAGTGCTCTGCTCCTAACCAAAATGTCGGCAGGTTAAATTCCAAGCCACTCCGCAGGAGAAAGATGTGACAGTCTACTTCTAAAAATTACAGCCTTGCAAACCCTATTGAGCAGTTCTATTCTGTCCAGTAGGGTCACTATGAGTCAGAATTGACAGCGATGGGTTTTTTTTTTTCTCTTTTGGACACTGTTAATGAGGAGCTCTGGTGGCCCAATGGCTATAGCACTCAGCTTCTAACCGAAAGGTCAGCATTTAGAACCCACTGGCAGCTCCACAGGAGAAAGGACCTGGTAATTTGTTCCCGTATAAATTAAAAAAAAAAAAACAAAAAACACTGCTTTCAAGCAGATTTGACTCATAGATACCCTATAGGGTTTCCAAGACTGTAAATCTTTACAAAAGCAGACTATTACATCTTTCTGCCAGGAAGCGGCTGGTGGGTTCAAACAGCTGACCTTTTGGTTAGCAGCCAAGTGCTTTAGCCACTGTGCTACCAGGATTCTTAAAGATTACAGCCTAGGAAACCTTATGGAGCAGGTCTATTCTGTTATATAGGGTCACTATGAGCCAGAATCAACTCAACGACACACAGCAACAACAACACTAGCAATGAAAGAATGGACTGGGGGAAAAAAAAAATCCAATATACTAGCAAAGGGAAACTATAAGAAAGCATTCTCTTTAGCCTGAGTTTGAAAATTAATTCCTCCCTGGGAGCCTTGGTGGTGTAGTGGTTAAGAGCTCAGCGGCTAACCAAAAGGTCGACAGTTCAAATCCACCAGCTGCTCCTTGGAAGCTCTAAGGGGACAGTTCTACTCTGTCCTATAAGGTTGCAATGAGTAGGACAGGAATGGCTTTGGTGTTGGTTTTGGTTGGGAATTCATAATCATAATTCTGCTTTCATTCAGGTTTAACCTTTGCATTATACTACTTTGATGGTCTTAGAAGTCTTCTGCGTGAGAAAATAACATACAAAGTAGTCTCATGGTGGTACTGTACCTAGTGTGCTTGACAGAAGCAAAACCTGTCTGGAGGGAATTAGCCTCACCGCAGCCCTCACAAGTTTCTCTGAGAAAAGTTCCACTAAACATGAGTTCACAAATCACCATTTAAAATTTCACAAGGAAGTAATGTGTCATTTTTCTGAAAGAACAAATATTAGAATTTTAAGAACTTCAGAAAACAGAATTATTAGAAAGAGACTACAAAGTAGTCTCATATGTTTTCTAAAATTATGGTGACCATGCAATTCATTTTCCACATGGATATAATTTTCAGAGTGAAATGGGGCATTATTAATTACACACAGGACAAGAGTTGTAATTTGGCAGTCACAGGCCAACTGGAATGTATGGTCACCCTATGTAAAATAAATTACCAAAAGGTTTTTGCTTGGGTTTTGTTGCTGTTGTTAGGTGCCGTTGAGTAGGTTCTTACTCATAGCAACCATATGTACAACAGAATAGAATGAAATTCTGCCTGACCCTGCAACACCATCTCCACAACCATTGTTATGTTTGAGCCCATTGTTGCAACCACTGTATCAATTCGTCTCCTGGAGAGTCTTCCTCTTTGTCACTGACTCTCAGGATGTCCTTCTCCAGGGACTGGTCCCTCCTGCTAACATGTCAACAGTATGTGAGACACAGTCTTGCCATCCTATCTTCCAGGGAGCATTCTGGCTGCACTTCTTCCAGGACAGATTTATTTGTTCTTCTGGAAGTCCATGGTATGATCAATATTCTTCACCAACACCATAATTCAAAGGCATTAATTCTTCTTCTGTCTTCCTTATTCATTGTCCAGCTTTCGCATGCATATAAGGCAATTTAAAATACCATGGCTTGTCCAAACACACCTTAGTCCTCAAAGTGAAATCTTTGCTTTTTAACACTTCGAAGAGGCCTTTCGCAGCACATTTGCCATACGTCATTTGGCTTCTTGACTGCTGCTTCCATGGGTGCTGATTGTGGATCCAAGTAGAGTGAAATTCTTGACAACTTCAATATTTTCTCCATTTATCATGAAGTTTATTATTGGTCCAGTTGTGAGGATATTTATTTTCTTTATGTTGAGGTACAATCTATACTGAAGGCTGTAATCTTTGATCTTTATCAGTAAGTGCTTCAAGTTATCTTTGATTTCAGCAAGCAGTTATATCATCTGATTATTGCAGGTTGTTAACAAGACTTTCTCTAATCCTAACGCCATGTTCTTCTTCACATAGTCCAGCTTCTTAAATTATTTGCTCAGCATACAAATTGAGTAAGTATGGTGAAAGGATACAACTCTGATGCACATGTTTTCTGATTTTAAACCACTCAGTATTCCCTTGTTCTATTTGAACAACTGCTTCTTGGACTATGTACAGATTCCTCATGAGCACAATTAAAGTGTTCTGGAGTTTCCATTCTCCACAATGTTATCCATAATTTATTACGATCCACACAGTCGAATGCCTCTGCATAGTCAATAAAACACAGGTAAGCATCTTTCTGATATTTGCTGCTTTCAGCTGAGATCCATCTGACATCAACAATGATATCCCTTGTTCTGTGTCCTCTTCTGAATAGGCTTGAGTTCCTGGCAATTCTCTCTGGATATACTGCTGCAAGCGCTTTTGAATTATCATCAGCAAAATTTTACTTACTTGAGATATTAATGATATTTTTCAACAATTTCCACATTCTGTTGGATCTCCTTTCTGTTGAATACTTAGGCTTAACTATAATAAAATAAGGTATATTTATTTAAACTATTCCATTTCATTAATTCAGATTGAGTTATTTCTTAGTTTAAATTTGTAAATTCTTCCTATTTTGTTATTTTTTTTTGCATACAGTTTTTCTTAAGATGATTAGTTAGCAAAATATATAGAATAAAGTTTTGAATAATGGATGAATAGAAGACACATATAGTGATGTTAAAAAAGAAAAAGTAGTGGGAATTTATATTCTAAAAGTGGTACAAGCAAATAAATAAGGTTTGGAGGGTCTTGCCTCCTCAGCTTTATCATGGCCAAAAGCTTCCGTGTTTTTAGGTTAAAGTAAAGCAAGATAAAATTGGTAATGTTGTGAAGTATGGAGAATTCTTGACTTTACTTTCTCATGTAATTGTATGAAACATTTTATTTATTTTCTCCATGAGCACTGCTTGCTGTACTATTGATTTGAAGTCCCTTGTAATGAATCTTCTTGCAACTGATTGGGAACCGTGGCTTCATAGAAGAGCCTTCCCTACAGAAAAAAAATAGATACAAAAACAGACTTTCCTAAGGCCCTGGTAGTATATGAAATTAGAATTCTATTCATGATACTGAAGAAGTAGGTAGAAAAAAATCCGACTACTTAATTTCATTCTGTTTGTCCAGAGGTTGGCGAACTAAGGCCTGTGAACCAAATTCAGGTCACCACCAAAATATTTTTGCATGGCCATGAGCTAAAAATACTTTTAGATTTTTAAATGAAAAAGAAAAAAAAATCAAAGAATACTATTTTGTGACGAAGTATATGAAATTCAAATTTCAGTATTTATAAATAAACATTTTATTGGAACATAGTCATGATTGTTTGTTTACATGATGCTTTTGTGCTACAATAGCAGAGTTGAATAGTTTTGAGAGAGACCATATGACTTGGAAAACCTAAAATATTTACTCTCTCGCACTTTACGGAAAAAGTTTGCTGACCTCTGGTCTATTCAGTCAGGAAAATAATATGTTCCTGTAAAAAAGGTGTCACTAACTGTAAAAATGGCATGGCGGAGGCGTCTGATCTCCTCTAACTTCAAAAGCGAGGAGGAGAATCAAGATCAACAGCCTAAGGCCGATTCCAGTGAGGCAGGATCAAGCATACCTCCACCCTCCGACATTTTTACCAATTCTGACACCAGCCGTCCCTCCCATGGCACTGTCAACTTCTCTGCTGGGCTCAATAATTTGTTGCAATGGCCACACAGAACTGACAGACCATACTCAGTTATGGGTTTATTAGGGAAGAAACAGGTTACAATTCAGGATACAGTTAGTTCTTTGATCAGAACAGCCTCTTCTCAACTGTGCCCACAGGCAGGCGTCTCTCTGGCCCTTGGCCCCTCAGCCCAGCCTCAGCCATACTTGGGTAAGTGTTGCAAAGCTCTTTAGCTCTGCCAATAAGTCCCTAGAGGGACTCCACTCTGTCAGCAAGCCACTTGCTCAAAGGCACTCAGCTGTCTTGCTCCGTGGGTTGGTGAGTCTAGCTTTACCAAGTACTTGGTAGCACCCCACTTAGCCAGCAAGCTTTCTGCCTGAAGGCACTCAGCTTTGTTATTCTGTGGGCTGGGAAACTCACCACACTGTCTCCTATCAGTCTCCTGGTTCTGCTGCCTCTACTCCCACCATTTCTCTGCCACTGCTTCTCACTGTTTTGCCATCTCTAGTGTTGTAACTCTCTGTCTCTGTCTCCTGGGTCTAGGAGGACCTCAGTTCAAGGATCTTGGGTCCAAAGGGTACACTCTACCCCCATCTCTTCTTTTAGGTTGTAGTCAGGTTCTCCTCTGGGATGGCTCATTTTAAGCCTGGCAGGATGGCAAAACTGATCAATCCAGTCCCCTTTTTTGTTTTCCATATACCTTATTTGTATAGTCACACCCCCACAAAGCTGCCATGCACTTTATTTGTATTATTAGCAAGCTGTCCAATCCCCTTGGTGGTCCACAAGCACCTTATTTGCATAAGTCCACCCAATTTTGTGGGGGGAGTTATAAGACCATGGCTAGAAAGGCCATATAAAGGTGATACATCACACTGAAGTCCACCCCCTGGCTTTTTTAGCCTTGGTTCTTTCATACTTGAAGAATAGCTTCCCCCTCCTAGTCATTTCACCAGTCCAAAACCACTGTTAACACTTAGTTCTTCAGCAGGGCAAAGATTCCTCAAGATGAGGTTACTCAGGTACCAGCCATTCAGGCCTACAGGTATACATCTGATCTGGGCCATGTTCATCAAAAGTCAACTTGGCTTCACCCTTTCAAGTGTCTATAAAATTTAACTGAGAGAGATTATTCCTTTGCTCTGAGCCTCAAAAGGAATCAACATAGCAAAACCTTAAAGGGCTTTTGGTTCAGCTGCTGTACGTCCTTCCAGCAGTGCCTCCCCCTTAGTCCACTCTTTCACAGTTGTAGCTTCTACAATTACAGTTTTTACAATCACAATTAATCCTGTTAACAGTCATTACTCACAGCTGAATCATATAATCTTATCAGCATCTTCCCTCACCCTTTCTTCTCCAGGCCCATCAGGAAAAGAAGAAACTATTCAGTGGGGATTCTCCCTTGTCCTCCTCATTTCGAGCCTAAGCACACCAATGAAAGTGCATAAGCCAGCCGCTTCATGTCTTTATCTCCCCCCACCCCCATTTTAGATAGCAAATGTCTAAATTGCCCATCCATATCAAACCAGTGCTCTGAGACTTGATCTGAAGAACTTCTGTTCCAGTCTGAACTTTGCATATCTGCATCTATAAGCAAAGTGCAGTCCAGAAAAGCCATCGAATTGCAGCAATGTACACCAGTTCATGGTGTTAAACATTTTTCTCTTCATTCGGTTTGGTTCTGATTAACTCATCCCTAGCACCTGTGGGCTAGGTCTGTGGGTACCAGCCATGGACTCAGGAGTCCAAGTACCTCCCTGCACTTCAGACCAGCCATCCCCTTATCTCCGTCTCTCATCCCTAGCTCCATGGACTAGGTCAACGGGTCCCACCTATAGGCTCAGGAGTCCACACAACTCCCTGCACTTCAGATCAGCTGGGCTTTTCTCTCTCATCTCTAGCCCCCGTGGGCTAAGTAAATGGGTGCCAATGGAACATATCCAAACTAGGCCCATCTCTTCATTGCTGTACCTCCCCCACTTCCACTCATGCAGTGTGCCCAGGTGGTTACCACAAGTCAGCATACCAAGCTATCTACTCACTGGCTCCCTTTAATGTCTAGTCCTGACAGGGGGTTCTTCTGATGGGTGCTGAATTTTCCTGCCTGAATATATCCAACAGCAAACCAATTGCTTGAAATTAAAAAAAGCACAAGTCCGCCCCCCACAAAGGTCCTTTCTTCAATCGAATTTTCTCCTCTCCTAACAGTTTTTTTTTTTTTTTTTATAATAACTTTTATTAAGCTTCAAGTGAACGTTTACAAATCCAATCAGTCTGTCACATATAAGTTTACATACATCTCACTCCCTACTCCCACTTACTCTCCCCGTCTTGAGTCAGCCCTTTCAGTCTCTCCTTTCTTGACAATTTTGCCGGCTTCCCTCTCTCTCTATCCTCCCATCCCCCCTCCAGACAAGAGTTGCCAACACAATCTCAAGTGTACACCTGATATAATTAGCTCACTCTTCATCAGCGTCTCTCTCCCACCCGCTGACCAGTCCCTTTCATGTCTGATGAGTTGTCTTCAGGGATGGTTCCTGTCCTGTGTCAACAGAAGGTCTGGAGAGCATGACCGCCGGGATTCCTCCAGTCTCAGTCAGACCATTAAGTTTGGTCTTCTTATGAGAATTTGGGGTCTGCATCCCACTGATCTCCTGCTCCCTCAGGGGTCCTCTGCTGAGCTCCCTGTCAGGGCAGTCATCGATTGTGGCCGGGCACCAACTAGTTCTTCTGGTCTCAGGATGATGTAGGTCTCTGGTTCATGTGGCCCTTTCTGTCTCTTGGGCTCTTAGTTGTCATGTGGGCTTGGTGTTCTTCATTTTCCTTTGCTCCAGGTGGGTTGAGACCAATTGCTGCATCTTAGATGGCTGCTTGTTAGCATTTAAGACCCCAGACGCCACATTTCAAAGTGGGATGCAGAATGATTTCATAATAGAATTATTTTGCCAATTGACTTAGAAGTCCCCGCAAACCATGTTCCCCAGACCCCCGCGCTTGCTCCGCTGCGCTTTGAAGCATTCATTTTATCCCGGAAACTTCTTTGCTTTTGGTCCAGTCCAATTGAGCTGACCTTCCATGTATTGAGTGTTGTCTTTCCCTTCACCTAAAGCAGTTCTTATCTACTGATTAATCAATAAAAAAACCCTCTCCCACCCTCCCTCCCTCCCCCCCTCGTAACCACAAAAGTATGTGTTCTTCTCAGGTTTACTATTTCTCAAGATCTTATAATAGTGGTCTTATACAATATTTGTCCTTTTGCCTCTGACTCATTTCGCTCAGCATAATGCCTTCCAGGTTCCTCCATGTTATGAAATGTTTCAGAGATTCGTCACTGTTCTTTATCGATGCGTAGTATTCCATTGTGTGAATATACCACAATTTATTTACCCATTCATCCGTTGATGGACACCTTGGTTGCTTCCAACTTTTTGCTATTGTAAACAGAGCTGCAATAAACATGGGTGTGCATATATCTGTTTGTATGAAGGCTCTTGTATCTCTAGGGTATATTCCGAGGAGTGGGATTTCTGGGTTGTATGGTAGTTCTATTTCTAACTGTTTAAGATAACGCCAGATAGATTTCCAAAGTGGTTGTACCATTTTACATTCCCACCAGCAGTGTATGAGAGTTCCAATCTCTCCGCAGCCTCTCCAACATTTATTATTTTGTGTTTTTTGGATTAATGCCAGCCTTGTTGGTGTGAGATGGAATCTCATCGTAGTTTTAATTTGCATTTCTCTAATGGCTAATGATCGAGAGCATTTTCTCATGTATCTGTTGGCTGCCTGAATATCTTCTTTAGAGAAATGTGTGTTCATATCCTTTGCCCACTTCTTGATTGGGTTGTTTGTCTTTTTGTGGTTGAGTTTTGACAGAATCATGTAGATTTTAGAGATCAGGCGCTGGTCGGAGATGTCATAGCTGAAAATTCTTTCCCAATCTGTAGGTGGTCTTTTTACTCTTTTGGTGAAGTCTTTAGATGAGCATAGGTGTTTGATTTTTAGGAGCTCCCAGTTATCGGGTTTCTCTTCATCATTTTTGGTAATGTTTTGTATTCTGTTTATACCTTGTATTAGGGCTCCTAGGGTTGTCCCAATTTTTTCTTCCATGATCTTTATCGTTTTAGTCTTTATGTTTAGGTCTTTGATCCACTTGGAGTTAGTTTTTGTGCATGGTGTGAGGTATGGGTCCTGTTTCATTTTTTTGCAAATGGATATCCAGTTATGCCAGCACCATTTGTTAAAAAGGCTGTCTTTTCCCCAGTTAATTGACACTGGTCCTTTGTCAAATATCAGCTGCTCATACGTGGATGGATCTATGTCTGGGTTCTCAATTCTGTTCCATTGGTCTATGTGTCTGTTGTTGTACCAATACCAGGCTGTTTTGACTACTGTGGCTGTATAATAGGTTCTGAAGTCAGGTAAGGTGAGGCCTCCCACTTTCTTCTTCTTTTTCAGTAGTGCTTTGCTTATCCGGGGCTTCTTTCCCTTCCATATGAAATTGGTGATTTGTTTCTCTATCCCCTTAAAATATGACATTGGAATTTGGATCGGAAGTGCGTTAAATGTATAGATGGCTTTTGGTAGAATAGACATTTTTACTATGTTAAGTCTTCCTATCCATGAGCAAGGTATGTTTTTCCACTTAAGTATGTCCTTTTGAATTTCTTGTAGTAGAGCTTTGTAGTTTTCTTTGTATAGGTCTTTTACATCCTTGGTAAGATTTATTCCTAAGTATCTTATCTTCTTGGGGGCTACCGTGAATGGTATTGATTTGGTTATTTCCTCTTCGGTGTTCTTTTTGTTGATGTAGAGGAATCCAAGTGATTTTTGTATGTTTATTTTATAACCTGAGACTCTGCCAAACTCTTCTATTAGTTTCAGTAGTTTTCTGGAGGATTCCTTAGGGTTTTCTGTGTATATAATCATGTCATCTGCAAATAGTGATAACTTTACTTCTTCCTTGCCAATCCGGATACCTTTTATTTCTTTGTCTAGCCTGATTGCCCTGGCTAAGACTTCCAACACGATGTTGAATAAGAGCGGTGATAAAGGGCATCCTTGTCTGGTTCCCGTTCTCAAGGGAAATGCTTTCAGGTTCTCTCCATTTAGAGTGATATTGGCTGTTGGCTTTGCATAGATGCCCTTTATTATGTTGAGGAATTTTCCTTCAATTCCTATTTTGGTAAGAGTTTTTATCATAAATGGGTGTTGGACTTTGTCAAATGCCTTTTCTGCATCAATTGATAAGATCATGTGGTTTTTGTCTTTTGTTTTATTTATGTGATGGATTACATTAATGGTTTTTCTGATATTAAACCAGCCTTGCATACCTGGTATAAATCCCACTTGATCAGGGTGAATTATTTTTTTGATGTGTTGTTGGATTCTATTGGCTAGAATTTTGTTGAGGATTTTTGCATCAATGTTCATGAGGGATATAGGTCTATAATTTTCTTTTTTTGTAATGTCTTTACCTGGTTTTGGTATCAGGGAGATGGTGGCTTCATAGAATGAGTTGGGTAGTATTCCGTCATTTTCTATGCTTTGGAATACCTTTAGTAGTAGTGGTGTTAACTCTTCTCTGAAAATTTGGTAGAACTCTGCAGTGAAGCCGTCCGGGCCAGGACTTTTTTTTGTTGGGAGTTTTTTGATTACCGTTTCAATCTCTTTTTTTGTTATGGGTCTATTTAGTTGTTCTACTTCTGAATGTGTTAGTTTAGGTAGGTAGTGTTTTTCAAGGAATTCATCCATTTCTTCTAGGTTTTCAAATTTGTTAGAGTACAATTTTTCATAATAATCTGAAATGATTCTTTTAATTTCATTTGGTTCTGTTGTGATGTGGTCCTTCTCATTTCTTATTCGGGTTATTTGTTTCCTTTCCTGTATTTCTTTAGTCAGTCTAGCCAATGGTTTATCAATTTTGTTAATTTTTTCAAAGAACCAGCTTTTGGCTTTGTTAATTCTTTCAATTGTTTTTCTGTTCTCTAATTCATTTAGTTCAGCTCTAATTTTTATTATTTGTTTTCTTCTGGTGCCTGATGGATTCTTTTGTTGCTCACTTTCTATTTGTTCAAGTTGTAGGGACAGTTCTCTGATTTTGGCTCTTTCTTCTTTTTGTATGTGTGCATTTATTGATATAAATTGACCTCTGAGCACTGCTTTTGCTGTGTCCCAGAGGTTTTGATAGGAAGTATTTTCATTCTCGTTGCTTTCTATGAATTTCCTTATTCCCTCCTTGATGTCTTCTATAACCCAGTCTTTTTTCAGGAGGGTATTATTCATTTTCCAAGTATTTGATTTCTTTTCCCTCGTTCTTCTGTTATTGATCTCTAGTTTTATTGCCTTGTGGTCTGAGAAGATGCTTTGTAATATTTCGATGTTTTGGACTCTGCAAAGGTTTGTTTTATGACCTAATATGTGGTCTATTCTAGAGAATGTTCCATGTGCGCTAGAAAAAAAAGTATCTTTTGCAGCAGTTGGGTGGAGAGTTCTGTATAAGTCAATGAGGTCAAGTTGGTTGATTGTTGTAATTAGATCTTCCGTGTCTCTGTTGAGCTTCTTACTGGATGT
Source organism: Elephas maximus indicus (assembly GCF_024166365.1). NCBI lineage: Eukaryota > Metazoa > Chordata > Mammalia > Proboscidea > Elephantidae > Elephas > Elephas maximus. Next base: position 55,906,348 of record NC_064823.1, read on the forward strand.
CCTGTCCTTCTCCGAAAGGGGTGTGTTGAAGTCTCCTACTATAATTGTGGAGGTATCTATCTCGCTTTTCAGTTCTGTTAAAATTTGATTTATATATCTTGCAGCCCTGTCATTGGGTGCGTAAATATTTAATATGGTTATGTCTTCCTGATCAATTGTCCCTTTTATCATTATATAGTGTCCTTCTTTATCCTTTGTGGTGGATTTAAGTCTAAAGTCTATTTTGTCAGAAATTAATATTGCTACTCCTCTTCTTTTTTGCTTATTGTTTGCTTGATATACTTTTTTCCATCCTTTGAGTTTTAGTTTGTTTGTGTCTCTAAGTCTAAGGTGTGTCTCTTGTAGGCAGCATATAGATGGATCGTGTTTCTTTATCCAGTCTGTGACTCTCTGTCTCTTTATTGGTGCATTTAGTCCATTTACATTCAGGGTAATTATAGATAAATAAGTTTTTAGTGCTGTCATTTTGATGCCTTTTTATGTGTGTTGTTGACAATTTCATTTTTCCACATACTTTTTTGTGCTGAGGCGTTTTTCTTAGTAAATTGTGAGATCCTCACTTTCATAGTGTTTGACTTTATGTTAGTTGAGTCGTTACGTTTTTCTTGGTTTTTGTCTTGAGTTATAGAGTTGTTATACCTTTTTGTGGTTACCTCATTATATACCCCTATTTTTCTAAGTAAAAACCTAACTTGTATTGTTCTATATCGCCTTGTATCACTCTCCATATGGCAGTTCAATGCCTCCTGTATTTAGTCCCTCTTTTTGATTATTGTGATCTTTTACCTATTGACTTCCATGATTCCCTGTTATGTGTATTTTTTTTTTTTTAATTAATCTTAATTTGTTTGTTTTTGTGATTTCCCTATTTGAGTTGATATCAGGACGTTCTGTTTTGTGACCTTGTGTTGTGCTGATATCTGATATTATTGGTTCTCTGACCAAACAATATCCTTTAGTATTTCTTGTAGCTTTGGTTTGGTTTTTGCAAATTCTCTAAACTTGTGTTTGTCTGTAAATATCTTAATTTCGCCTTCATATTTCAGAGAGAGTTTTGCTGGATATATGATCCTTGGTTGGCAGTTTTTCTCCTTCAGTGTTCTGTATATGTCGTCCCATTCCCTTCTTGCCTGCATGGTTTCTGCTGAGTAGTCAGAACATATTCTTATTGATTCTCCCTTGAAGGAAACCTTTCTTTTCTCCCTGGCTGCTTTTAAAATTTTCTGTTTATCTTTGGTTTTGGTGAGTTTGATGATAATATGTCTTGGTGTTTTTCTTTTTGGATCCATCTTAAATGGGGTTCGATGAGCATCTTGGATAGATATCCTTTCGTCTTTCATGATGTCAGGGAAGTTTTCTGTCAGAAGTTCTTCAACTATTTTCTCTGTGTTTTCTGTCCCCCCTCCCTGTTCTGGGACTCCAATCACCCGCAGGTTATCCTTCTTGATAGAGTCCCACATAATTCTTAGGGTTTCTTCATTTTTTTTAATTCTTTTATCTGATTTTTTTTCAGCTATGTTGGTGTTGATTCCCTGGTCCTCCAGATGTCCCAGTCTGCATTCTAATTGCTCGAGTCTGCTCCTCTGACTTCCTAGTGTGTTGTCTAATTCTGTTATTTTATTGTTAATCTTTTGGATTTCTACATGTTGTCTCTCTATGGATTCTTGCAACTTATTAATTTTTCCAGTATGTTCTTGAATAATCTTTTTGAGTTCTTCAACAGTTTTATCAGTGTGTTCCTTGGCTTTTTCTGCAGTTATCCTAATTTCATTTGTGATATCATTAAGCATTCTGTAAATTAGTTTTTTATATTCTGTATCTGATAATTCCAAAATTGTATCTTCATTTGGGAAAGATTTTGATTCTTTTGTTTGGGGAGTTGGAGAAGCTGTCACGGTCTGCTTCTTTAAGTGGTTTGATATGGATTGTTGTCTCCGAGCCATCACTGGGGAACTAGTTTTTCCAGAAAATCCGCTAAAAAAAAACTGCAGTCAGATCCCTATCAGAGTTCTCCCTCTGGCTCAGGCTATTCAGATGTTAATGAAGCCGCCTGGGGAGGGTGGGGGAGGGAACAGAGAGATAGGAGAGTAGCACCTCAGAATATAGCCAGAGTTGCTTGTCTTGTTTGGAATGACTATTATATCTGAGATTCCCGCGGGCGCGTCGCCTATGTGTGCTGTCTGTGTGGAGATTGCCCCCGGGGGGTCTGGCCCGCTGGAGTCACGGTCAGATCCTCCGCTTCCAGCCCCACGCCCAGCGTCAAGGCTCCCCTACTGGGACGGTGCACTCTCGACTCCAAAATCAGTCGCTGCCTCCCGGGGACTTCTCGTCCCTCCAGCCGCGTGGCCGTGCCGCCCCCGTGAACCAGGTGGGCCCCCTCCCGGGGTTAGTTCAGATGGGTGGAGTAGCTCCCCGTGCTTGTGCCGCGACCGAGTGTCCCGGCTGGAACGCTGTTCTCCCCGCTCCAATACCAGTCGCTGCCTCCCGGGGACTTCTCCTACTGGCTGCGTCCCACGCCGCCCGCGCGACCCGGATGGTCACCTTCCCGGGGTTAGTTCAGGGGGTGGAGCAACTCTCCGTGTTTATGGCGTACCTGCGTGCAGTCCAAATCCCTGTGGGACGGTTCCCCGGCTCGGATGCTGCTCTTTCTGCTCCAAGATCAGTCACTGCCTCCCGGGGACTTCTCCTAACGGCTGCGTCCCACGCCGCCTGTGGAACCGGCTAGTCCCCCTCCCGGGGTTAGTTCAGGGGGGTGGAGCAGGTCTCTGTGCTTGTGCCGTACCTGACTGGTATGCTGGCTCCAGGCTCTGGAAACAATCGCTGCTTCCCCGTATTAGTTCGTTCTCCGTCTCTAAATCTGTGTTTGTTGTTCAGGGTTCGTAGATTGTTATGTATGTGATCGATTCACTTGTTTTTCCGTGTCTTTGTTGTAAGAGGGATCCGAGGTAGCGTCTGCCTAGTCCGCCATCTTGGCTCCGCCTCCTCCTAACAGTTTTGAGTAGATCTGCATATCTTTTCAAATGCAGATTTCCTATGTGGGGCACAGGTTTTTGACCTAAGCCCCCAATATGCTATACACAGGACTACTGCAAGGAGCCCCTGTGGTGAAATAGTTAAGAGCTCAGGCAGTTTGGCAGTTCAAATCCACCAGCTGCTCCTTGGAAACCCTAAGGGGCAGTTCTACTGTGCCCTAAAAGGATCACTATGAGTTGGAATCAACTTGATGGCACAACTGCATTCAAACCAACAGCTTGTGTTTCTTTTGGGCAAATCCTAGCTCCCCTTTTAGCATATCCAATCAAGTATTGGCTAAAGGTGGAGTTATGTGCTCTCTGTTATCTATAATACTCAACATTCTTTTCCATCATACGTTTAGGTCTGTTTTACAACACTAGGTAGAAAAAACATTCAATGTGTAGAATACATTCAAATAAGCACATAACGTTTTTGAAAACATTCCAGTTTCATCTTCTTTTCTCCACACCTTGACTAGTGTCCCATTCATATGTATATGAACTTAGGCATTTGCCTGAGTGGAACCATTCAGTCATCTTGCTTAAGTGGCCTGGCTTTTGCCCCAAGCCACTCCAAATGTAGTGTTTTCCCATTAGCTGTAGCATAACATCTCTTATTTTCCTTTCAATCATTACGGATGACAGCAACCAAAGTAACCATCTAAGAATGAGAAGTTTCACTTCCCATACCCTTTTGTTCTTTCTCTTTACAATGTCTCATGCTTCCATGAGTCTGGAGCCATTGCTATGAGTTCTGCTCTGACACCAATTGTAAAGTAATGCATCACCAGTTGTAAAAATGGCGTGGCTGAGGCATCTGACCTCCTCTAACTTCACGAGGAGGGGGAGGAAAATCAAGACTAACAGCTCAAGGCTGATTTCTATGAGGCAGGGGACAAACATACCTCCGCCCTTCAACCTTTTCTAATTCTAACACCAACGATCCTTCCCATGGCACTCTCTACTTCCTGCTAGTTTTGGTAATTTGTTGAGATGGCCACACAGAACTCAGAGGCCATAGTCACAGTTATGGGTTTTATTAGGGAAGTAACAGGTTACAATTCAGGACATAGTTCTTTGATCAGGATAGCCTCTTCTCAGCTGTGCCCACAGGCAAGCCTCTGTCTGGCCCTTGGCCCCTCGGCCTAGTCTCTGCCCTGCTTGGACTATTGTTGCAAAGCTCTTTAGCTTTCCCAGGAAGTGCCTGGAGGCACCCCACTCAGCCAGTAAGCATCAGCCCAAAGGCACTCAGGTCTCTCACTCTGTGGGTTGGTAAGCCCAGCTCTGCCAATAAGCGCCCGGAGGCTCCTGACTATGTGAGCAAGCCTCCTGCGTGAAGGCGCTCAGCTGTCTTCCTCCATGGGTCAGTAAGCCTAGCTCCATCATGTGCCCAGAGGTACCTCACTTTGCCAGCAAGCCTCCTGCCTGAAGGTGCTCAGCTCTCTTACTCCATGGTTCAGTGAGCTTAGCTTCATCATGTGCCCAGAGGCACCCCACTTTGCCAGCAAGCCTCCTGCCCAAAGGCACTTCACTTTCTTACCCGTGGTCTAGGAAACTCACTGTGCTGTGTCCTGCTGGTCTCATAGCTCTGCTGCCTCTGCTGTCACCATTTCTCTGCTGTCGCTTCTCACTGTCTTGCTGTCTCCAGTGCAACGTCTCTCTCTCTCTCTGTCCCCTGGGTCTAGGAGGGTAGGAGAGTCTCAGCTTAGGGATTCCAGGTCCAAAGGACATGCTCTGCTCCCACCTCTTTTTCATCAGGTTCCCCCTTTTCTGCCTCTGGATGGCTCATTTTAAGCCTAGTAGGATGGCAAAACTGACCAATTTTCTTGTTAGGGTCCCATACATTTTATTTGTATAGTGACACCCCCACAAGAGTGCCATGCACCTTATTTGTATTACTAACAAGCTGTCCAATCCCCTTGGTGGGCCACAAGCACCTTATTTGCATAAGTCCACCCAAAATTTTGGTGGGAGTTACAAGGCCACGGCTAGAAAGGCCACGTAAAAGCGATCCAGCACATCCCAGGTCCCTTCCCCTTTTTGTTCTCTAACTTTTATTGGCAAAAGTTTTCACATATCAGAAGTGAAATTAGTCTTGTGAGAAAAACTTTGAGTTAGTATTACAAGTCACTGAACAATTTCCTTTCAATGCACTAACCTTTGTAGTCTAACTTACGCTTCTAATCTGGCATCTGTATGCATTTAGTAACATTTTTTTCTGTAACTTGTTTGAACAGTGATCAAATAATAACCTTTACATTATAAGTAGGGGACATATTTTAATATTTCTTGTTTGTTAAGACTGTCATATTTATTAATATATTTTGTATTTATTATGATTTTCCTCCATAGCAGTAATACCGTGACGCTTTGAAGCTCTGATAATTTCGCAGCCCAGAAGAATGAAGGGCTCAGGTGCTTTCCTTTTTTCTGAGCTACCAACCTCAGAAGAGTGAGTTACATCCTTTGGTCTTTCTCTTCATAGCAGCAAGGGGCTGAAACAGCTTTTAACATCATTTCCTTACATGTCAATGAGCAAAGACAGTAATATGTGAGGCCCTAATTTGTGTAACTTTTTAAAGAAGGGTAAAGTTTCCCCAGATTTTCCCAGAAGACTTTTTTGTAGGCCCTGTTAGCTATGATTTTGAAACATGACTGTATCTAAATAGTCCACTGGCAAGAAGTACTACGTAGAAATAATCGAAGCTCATCCCTTGAGTGTGAGGAGTCCAGGAAGCAAACATATTCCAATATTTGAATAAAATCAAGAATCTGTAAGCAAGGATGGAAAAAAAGTAATGACTGTTGAGAATAAGCAACCAAGGGTATCTGTCCCAACTTCTAAATTTATACTTCTATTTCTGTAAATCTTCATGTAAAAATGCATTCTTTGTCTCGAACTGAATTTAAACGGTATGTAAAGTGAGAAAAGATAAGCTGCACAAAATCACGAGGAAAGAGGTACTTCCAAGATGTACAAGGATGAATGAAAAAATGATCTCAATAAAGAAGAAAAGGGAAAGTAATTTCAACATACCGTCATGGCCACAGAATTGATGAAGAAATGTTCTTAAATTTGTAAAAATGTCAAGTACTGGGGATGTAGAGAAGGGCAAACAACCAAGAAAACTTGGACAGGAATGAAATTACATGCCTTGTGGTATACCTGTTTTGATTCTCTCAATAGTAGAGTACAGTGATTAAGTACAGTTAGTTGTTGGGAGTTGGAAAGCATGAATTAAAGCTCCAACTTCTCCACTATTAATAATTGCGGAACCTTGGGCAAGTTGTTTAATAATGATTAAGTTTTGATATACTCATCCAGTAAATGAATAGAATAAAAGAACCTACTGTGATGTTTTGAAACTTAGCTGAAATAATGTTATAATGAATGGCAGATACTGTTGATTGACTAACATCACACCTATTCCCAAACCCTTTAACCCTTGCTGTCTCTGCTATAGAGACGGGATAACCTAAGTACTTTCTTTCCCATCCATCCTTACAGGTTTATTATGTAACTGTTTGGCTATGAAACCTAAGCAGAAGTGTTTCTGGGTATTTATGTAAAAGCTTTTGTTTTTCATAGAAAAGAGAGAGATTGCTTGTGTTATCCTCCCCGCCATTTTTCTTAAATTAAACATAGATTCATTCATATATTTAATATATATTTGTAAAGTGCCTACTATGAGGCAGGCACTTCTAGGGAACATATTAGTGAATTAAACAGTCAAAATGCCTGCCTTCATTGAGCTTGCTGGAGAGACAGACAATAAAAAATAAATATAAGAAATAGCCTCTGAGAAGTTTATAAATGCTGTGGAAAATACGAAGAGGATAAGGGTATTGAGAATGCTGGAGGGGATTAGAAATATTAACTACAGTGATCAAGCTAGGTTATACTGAAAGTCAGTTTCAAGCAGAGATCTCAAGGAAGTGAGGGTGTGTGAGTATGTGGATATCTGTGAAATGAGTATTCCAGCAGAAGATAAGCCATGCAAAGGCCCTGGCGTGGAAGCATGCCCAATAAAGAGGTCAGTGTGACTGAAAGGATGTGAGTGAAGAAGAGAGAAGTGAGGGATAAAATTAAAGACAGATGTGAAATCTAATTTGTGGCAGCTATCTTGCCAACAAAAGGTTCATAGGTGGTGTAAATCGTTTGTGCTCAACTACTAACTGGAAGGTTGGCAGTTTGAGTCCACTCAACAGCACCGTGGAAGAAAGAGTACAGCCATTGAAAACAAAACTTTATGGAGTACAGTTCTACTCTGAAACATGTAGAGTTACAATTAGTCAGAATTGGCTTGATGGCAACGGTTTTGTTTGTTTTTGGTTTATTTTGCCAACAGGAGAGAATGTCTGTTAGAACCATTTATATACCTACACTGACATTATTGAGCACTTGAACCATTACCAGAAGCCACCTCTCCAGACTTCTTGTCATATAAGAGTAATAATTACCCACTCTTAGGTGAATTTTCTGTTATTTGCAGAGAAAAGCATTTCTAACTGACGTAAGTGCTTAATTTAAAAGCTGGCATACGTAAGTGCTCAAAGCATGTTGGCAAATAGTTATGTATGCCTTTTAAACCCAGGCAATCCAGTTTAGTTAGAAGATAAGTGTTTTAAAAATAACAACAATAAAATGTCCAATTGCTGCTAATGCGATGGGGTGTTTTAGGAGCTCAAGGGTTCCCCATTTGATAATTTGTGGGATACCTTGAAGGTGCACAGATAGCTGAGTTTTCTGTGAACTTTGCCATACTGGGTAAATAAAATTTAATCAATATACTTAAAGCCTCTTAAAACCTTTCTTTTTATCCCACTGCTAGTCATTGATAACTTTATGATTTAACTGACTAGATTTTGGGTGTGCTCTAATCTCATAATATTATCTAAAAAACAAACCAAACCCATTGCCACTGAGTCTATTCCGACTTGCAGCAGCCCTATAAGACAGAGCAGAACTGCCTCATAGGGTTTCCAAGGAGAAGTTAGTGGATTTAACCCGCTGACCTTTTGGTTAGCTGCCAGTCTCTTAACTACTTTGCCACAAGGGCTCCTAATATTATCTACTATCTACTAAATGCTGACACAACCATGACCCAGGACTTTGGACTCTTGTATGTACTCTATGACTGAATTACTTTTATGCCTCAGTATTTTCTTTTCTGGATAGTTTTGCCTCTTCTGTTCCTGCTAAGAGAAATTACTGGAGGAGTTTATCTGTTAGGCTGGTTAATCACTCCGTATGTTGCAGAAGAGGTCGCGTGCTGAATAAGGCCTGGTAACATAATTTTTGAGTACTTTTAATTATAAAAATGTATTAATTTAAGTTTGAATATAATTTCTGCAAAGTTGCTATTTAAAGCTTTGTTTTTAAACTTTCTTATAGAGTCGCTATGAGTCAGAATCAACTCGACGGCAGTGGGTTTATGGTATCCTTTAATTTAGCAAGTGGACAATAAAAATTGCTGTGGCTTTATGTGTATACAATGTATTGAAGGCTTAACAATAAAGTAATGAGACAGTCTATAGTTCTCTTGAGTGTGTCTGCTTCATAACTTCTTATTCAGCTACAGTTCATCTGTCATTATCAAATGGCCATCTGTATAAAGAAAACTAAACCTGATGCAAACATTTTAACATGACATAAAAGTGGGAATTGGAAAATCCAAGAACTTTTAGAAAAAAAGATGAGGTACTTAAGCCCAAAAGATAAATTAGCTCAAATGACTGTCATCTTTTCACACTACATCTTATATAGAAAAACAGAAACCCAGATGTTCAGATTAACTCTTTATTTTTCAAACAATTATTGAAATGCAATGTAATAGAGAGAACCTTCATTATATTACTCTTTTAACTGCTTTTTAATTGACTCAGAGAAATAGTTATAAAACATATATATATATACACACATACACGTACATTTCAACTCATGTTCTTTGAGCAATATAATTTTTTATGTATTAGTATTAGGCTGTTTTATCCATCTAAGGCTTTGCTAAATTCTAACAAAACTGTGTTTTCATGTAATTACTCAGATAACAGCTTTTCTGATATTTATTTATGACAGTATTAATTTTACTAAAGATCTCTCATGGTTTAATGAGATATATCCAGTTATGCTATTTTATAATTGCAGCATAGTTAAAAGGCCTTGTGAATATATGAGATGATTTAATGAAATCAATAGTCTAAGGGGGAAAATGAAGGAAGAAAAATACCTTTAGTTTTTTTTAATGTCTTTTGTTCAGAGATTAACACATAATTTTATAGATTGACTTAAAATGGACTAAAATTAAATATGCTGTGATTGCATTTTACTCATGTGACTTTGATTTATTGGACCAATTAAGGACACTTTTCTGTACGATTTTACTCTTAGTTTTGTGCAATGGGCTCTGAAACAGGAGGTAAGGATGACTTAAAATTGACAGAAAGCGGTTCTGGCTTAGGCCCTAGTTTTGAAGTGTCAATACAAGTTAATAAATCATACTACACTACAGAGGCATTTGTTTAATCTTTTCTTAAAACAATTGGTAGCCTGTTTTTAGATTGACTGAATAGGCAATTTTACAAGGAACTATTTCTGGAAGTACTAACTCGACACAACTAAGAAGAATGGAAATCTCACTAGTAATTGGAGTAACACTTTTAAAAGCATTGTATTGCTCTTTTATGTGGTGAACAGATGGTCAAGCAGAATGGCAGTTTACTAGAATCTTCCATTTGTACCGTATAATTGTACTTAATTTTCTGAATATAGTAACAGAAATCAAATGGGAATAATCAGCTCAGTTAAAACTTATTCAAATAAAAAATTAACTATTTTGGTAAATATTTAATATAATTAATACAAGTATATTTAAGTATTTATGGGAGTTTAATATACCTGAGTACAGGGAAACTATCAGTACTCTGCTTCTCTCTACTTTTCCCCAACAGTTAAAGAACCATTTGATATCAGGAGAGGCCATAAAATAAGTACTTACGGGCTTATCAAAGCTTATTCTTCATTACTCAAAATATTACATAGTACATGTTCTGAGTATTATGGATGAGGTTGCTAAGTTTACTTTATGGAAAATGATGTTAATAAAATGAATGCCATTATCTCAAAAACCTTTATTATTTTCGTATATGTAGAAAGATGAATGGTTTAAAGGTCTCATGAAACACATCCCTGATCATTCCATTCTTGTCTCTTTTCCTTTCCCTCTACCTCTATCAGTCTCCTGTCTCTCACACACGCACATGTACAATTTCTTTTTTACCAGAATCCTTTCAGTTTTCCAGAAATTTCTAGGGATAGGGTATTTTTTGTTCACTTGCTAGCATTTTGGATGTTTTCTGTAGCCTGACACAGTTGTAGCATTTCTACAGGATCTGCTGAGAGGTTTCTTCAATTTGGTCCAACTGGTGTATAACTCCAAATGAGCTTTTTGCCTTGCAACTTTTTTTCTCAGCTCTCTTCAGCTGCTTCAACAAATATACCTGAGATTTGAAAGTGACTCTCCTAGGCCAAGTATGCCATCCACCAAGATTAGATCCTGAGTTTTTCTCAGTTTTTGAGGATCATGAATAAAATGCTCTGGTCACACAGGAGAGGAAATGAATAAATTAATCAATATAATAACTACCTGGAAAATACTTCTACACGTAGATTTCTTCAACCTAAAAGCAAATAAACAATTTGCCCCTATTTAGGTGACTTTTTCTATTTGCTTCATATAAAATTTAAAAAATACTAATTAAAGTGAAAAAATGCAATTAATATAAGGTCTTTTTACCAATATTTATAAATGAATTAACTTCTTGACGTCAAAAGTATCTTGTTTCTCTGATTATTCATATTTCTTTTCCTGTAAAATATAATAATTATATTGAAGATGTTTCAGAGTCACCATAGCCACTATACTGCTGAGATTTCTTTTTTTCTTGATTAGAGGATAGAGAGGTTGAAGAGAATATAAATGATAAGTTCCTTGCAGCTGTGGCCAATTATAAACAATACCATTCACTACTGATGGAACTTTTTGGTTCATACTTAATAGTCATCCAAAGATATTACATGCTGAAACTGATGAAGCTATTGTCTGACTAGATAGTAATATGCGTTTGCTGAAGATGACTGATAATACAAGCTAAGAGAGCACAGTTCCATAATATTCAAAACCAAAGATGATTTTTTAATGTGAACTATTTAACCATAATTTACTTTGAATTTTTTAACAGTAGAATAAATGCCTTTATTGTACTTCTGTCTCTTTCATTTGTGCTTTTTAACTAGCATCACAGCTAATATTTAAATTACAATTTCAGAATTAGCACATTGAAAATGACACTAGCAATTGAGGGTCTAACATGGCTTTCTCTTTAAAGTGGTAAAAAGCAAAGGTGTCACTTTGATGACTAAGGTACACCTGACCCAAGCCATGGTGTTTTCAATTGCCTCATATGGATATGAAAGCTGGACAAAGCTAGAATGGCAAGACTTTGTCTCAGGTACTTTGGACTTTATTAGAGGGGCCAATCCTTGGAGAAGGACATCATGCTTGGTAAAATAGAGGGCCGGCGAAAAAAACGTAAGACCCTCAACAAGATAGACTGACACAGTGGCTAAAACAATGGGCACAAAAGTAGCAATGATTGTGAGGATGGCTCAAGACTGGGGAGCATTTCTTTTTGTTATACATAGGGTCACTAGGAGTCAGAGCCCACTAAGGGCACCTAACAAAAACAACAACAGCAGCAACAACAACAACATGGCTATCCTGGAAACCAAAGTTTCTCAAAGTATATTTCACCAACACTAGTTCTTTGAGAAGATGGTGAAAAAAGAAGTCCATGGTCAAAGGTGTTTTGGAAATGCATACACTGAATTGGTTTTTTATGTGTGAATTAGCACATAAAAGGCTCTGAGAAGATCTGCAATCAAGAAACATTTTTAACCTTGTTTAATTTAACTGTTCCCAAATTTATTTGATCACAGGGCACCTTACATTGTATATAACTATTCATGAAAACTTTAATTTTTCAGAATGAACCTGATGGGCAGGTATTGTGTCAAAGCTTAGAAAAGCTAGGGTTTCAATTTTGTGTATGTGTCTATAAATGACATCATTATTAAAAAACCCATTTGCCATTGAATCGATTCTGACTCAGGGCGACCCTATAGGACAGAGTAGAACTGCCCCATAGGGCTTCCAAGAAGTGGCTGGTGGATTTGAACTGCCAACCTTTTGGTTAGACATAGCAGTCTGTAGCTCTTAACCACTGCATCGCCCGGGCCCCACCCAATGATATAATAGAGATTGTTATATTTGCCTGTCCATAGCCTGCTCATATAGCAAACATATTACCTTTTCACTGAGACACACATAATTCATGCTGGAAAATTACTTATAGACAATCACGCTCTTTAAAAAGATACTTCATTTTAATTTCCAGATGGTTTTATTAAGGATCATAAATATTTAAAAAGATTACTACAAAATTAATACAGAAGCATGAAATAGACTCCCCATTATTGTATAAATGCACACACATACAGTATATGCCTAATATATTAATTTAAACAATTTTACCTTTCGGTAATATTTTACTATAGAAACCAAGCTGTAAATAATTATCTAATTTTCACATATTCCTTCTGACGACTTTGTGAATTTCAGTACATTTAAAAACTCAGATATTTCAGCCTGAGCCTAATACCTGTCTTTTCAAAACTATTTCTATCTCTGCAGAATATAGTTTTAGAAACAGAAGCCACAGAAGTGGGAACAATGCTTAACTATCATTTTCATTTTTGATATACATGTTTTTTCACACTTATTACCAACCTTATGAAGCATCACAGCAGATCGAATGAGAAGAAACTATTGGAGGAGACATCTGGGAACACAGGTATATTGCATGTATATTGTAGTTATTTATTATGTGTGTGTGTAATGCATGCACATAACAAACCAAATTGTGCAGAAGAGCTTGCAGATAAAACAGACTTTTGCTTCATTCCTTCTCCTTCCTAAAGACTTTTTTTTTTTTTTTAACTACTCAGTGTCGAGGCAAGGAGAATGCAAGGGTTAATTTTCTTCCTGTAGTTCCAATGCCGTGATCTTTGGGTCTCTCAATGTGGATTATTCTTGGCATAAAAAATTTACATGGATTTTCTCTTTAGCATTCTATTAGTTGTTTAAATTTTGCCACAGTTTGATTAGTTTCATATTTAAGTTGTTACTTTCTTGTAAGCTTGTCTGGAATAAAACCTTTTTTTTTCTTGAGTTGGTTGTCAGTTTTTCCAAAGTTTTTAATCACCCTTCTCCCCCGCCTTTTTTTTTTTAATAAAAAATTTAAACTGGAGACTTCTTTCCTGGAGCTCCATTGTTCTACTAGTTTAGTCTGAATTGGCTTTCCTCTAAGACTGATGCATATTAGTTCTGGACTTTTGTCTTACTGAGGCAGTGACAGGACTTACTATTTTAAAATGTCTTCATTTTTCTCTTAAGATGTCTGATTTTGTTATCTTCTAGTATTCAGTTTTGCTAATGCAAATAAGGTCAGGTGGCATTTTGAATCTTGTTCCTTTATAGGTCACTTTTCTTCAATTCTGTGAAAGTGTTTATGATTTTCTTTTTATGCTCACTATTCTACAATTTCACAATGATGTACCCATAGCTGGGTGTCTGTTCCAGTGGCTGTACTCAGTAACTTAAGCCTTTTACACTTGAAGACTGCAGCCGTATATCAACAGAAAACTGCCAGAAGTTCAAGTGAGATTCAGAACAGGATGTGAAATGGGGATATTATTGCTAATATCAGATGGATCTTGGCTGAAAGCAGAGAATACCAAAAAAAATGTTTAACTTATATTTTATCGACCACACAGAGGCATTCAACTATGTGGATCATACGGATTATGTGTAATATTAGAAGGAATGGGAATTCCAGAACACTTAATTTACTCATGAGGAACCTGTACGTGGATCAAGAGGTAGTCATCTGAACAGAACAAGCAGATACTGTGTAGTTCAGAATTGAAAAGGTGTGGGGTAATGTTATATCCTTTCACCTTACTTATTCAACCTGTACGCTTAACAAATAATCTGAAAAGCTGCACTATATGAAAAATAATGTGACATTAATAACCTGTGATATGCTGGTGACACAACCTTGCTTGCTAAAAATGAAGGCAACTGAAAGCATTTATTGATGAAGGTCAAAGACTACAGCCTTTAGTCTGGGTTACATCTGAATGTGAAGAAAATGAAAATCCTCACAACTCAACCAATAAACAACATGATAAATGGAAAAGAAATTGAAGTTGTCAAGGATTTCATGTTACTTGAATCAACAATCAGTGTCCATGTAAGTAGCAGTCAAAAGATCAAATTACATTGGGCAAATCTGCTATAAAAGACCTCTTTAAAGTTTTAAAAAGCCTAAGATGTCACTTTGCTGACTAAGGTGAGCCTGACCCAAGCCATGGTCTGTTCAATCATCTCATGTACATGAGAAAGCTACACAATGAAAAAAAGAAGACAGAAGTATTGATAACGCTGGTACTGTGGTGTTGGTGTAGAATAGTGAATATACTATGGACTTCCAGGAGAATAAACAAATCTTCAAATAAATTTAGAACAAGTCTTAGAATAAATACAAGAATACTACTTAGAAGTGAGGGGAGCAAAACCATCCTCTTAGTTACTTTGGACATGTCATCAGGAATGACCAATCTAGAAAAGTACATCATGTTTGAAAAGTAGAGGGTCTGTGAAAAAAAGGGAAACTCTTAATGAAGGGATTGACTCAGTGCCACACAATAGACTCAAACACATCAATGATCATGAAGATGGCACAAGACTGGGCAACATTAAGTTCTGTTATACGTAAGATCACTGTGACCCTCCTCAACAGCAACTGGCCACAACATTTGAAGAATTCTGCCTGCTTTTTGTGCCCTCTATTATTTCTTTCATAATTTTATTTACCATTTTCTCTTTCTGGAGACTCTGGATTTTGTACCTACCAGAATGACATTTTTAAAATGTCTATCTTTTTGTCATATTTTCTCTCTCTCTTTTTTGTCTATTTGCTCTAAATCCTAAGTTTTTTTGAAGCTATTTTTTTGTCTTGTTGAATTTTCCTTATCAATAATTACAAGCTCTTAACATGCATTCATTCTTGTTCTCTGTTCTTTGTTTTATAGATGCAATATTATAGTGAATGTACTTTAGCATATTGTGTATTTAATTTTTTATGTTCAATTTTTCCCTAAACTATCTCTTTTTCCTTTAGGGTCATGTCTTAGTTATCTAGTGCCGTTATAGCAGAAATATCACGAGTACATGGCTTTAACAAACAGAAATTTATTTTCTCTTAGTTTAGAAGGCTAGAAGCCTGAATTCAGGATGCTAGTTGTAGAGGAAGATGTTTTCTCTCTGTCAGAAGTAAGGGAAGGTCCTTGCTCTTTTAAACTTGATTCTTTGGTGATCTTCATGTATTGTGGCATCTCTCTTCCCCCATTTCTGCTTGCTTCTCTGTGCCTAATCTGCTCAGTTTATATCTCAAAGGCAATTGGCTTAAAACACATCTTCCACTGATAGGGCATCATAACATAACAAAGAAATCCCTATTCTTAAATGGAATTACACTCACAAGTATAGGGGTTAGGGTTTACAACACATATTTTTGGGGGACACAATTCAATCCATAACTGTTCAGTTTTTCTATTTATTTTGGTCTTTATCTTTAATGCTTTTAGCTTTCATACACCAGGTGAACCTTGGTGTCCATTCGTATATAAGAAAAAAAAAGAAAAAGACTAAATACCTTTCTATTTTGGGTGCTCTTTGTTGCTACCCTGGTGGCATAGTGGTTAAGAGCTATGGGTGCTAACCAAAAGGTTGGCAGTTTAAATCCACCAGGCACTCCTTGGAAACCCTATGGGGGCAGTTCTACTCTATCCTATACGGTCGCTATAAGTCAAAATTGACTCCACGGCAAAGGGTAACAAGCTGTTGTTACATAAGTGGTACTATTCTTTACTTGTTCTCTCTTCTAATGACATTTCTGACTTGCAGCTCTGTGTTTGCAGAGACAAGACTTTGTTGATTAGCTGGCTTTACTCTAGAAATGAATGAGTAGAACAGTTGACTTTCTTCCCACTAGAATACCTCATCCTCACATTCGTGTGTTCTTTTCTCTTAATATCCAATATGAAGCATGGTAGGGGGTGATGTGTAGAAAAATATTGCACCCTAAACTGCTTAGGCACCTATGGACAAAGATAACTAAACAGGGACAGCAATAAGAAGTGTTTCGGGAGCAGTGCATTTGAAGGTGCTTATATTTTTCCATACTGTGCTTTTTAAAGAAGTACTTTAATAGAGGGAAGCCCTGGTGGCATAGTGGTTAAGTACTACAGCTGTTAACCAAGAGGTCGGCAGTTCGGCTCCGCCAGGCGCTCGTTGGAAACTCTATCAGGCAGTTCTACTCTGTCCTATAGGGTGGCTATGAGTTGGAATCGACTCAACAGCAGTGAGTTTGGTTGGGTTTTTTTATTGCAAGACTATGTTAATAAAAACATTGTGGTTTTGGTACAAAAAAAAAGACAGATACTGGAACTGAGTAAAAGTCCCAAAGACAGACCCATGTATATACGAAGAGAATTTATTATACAAGTCACAGGGTGAAGGAAAAATTATTTAGTAGGACATACTGGGAAAACTGACACACTAAAGAAAAATAAGGTTAAATCATTACAAAATATCACGTGCAAAGATGGAATCCGCATGGGTTAAAGACAAACTAAAAGATAAACCATAAAGGCAACAGAAGAAAATAGAGAATACGGTTTTAACCTAAAAAGTAGAGGAAGCCTTCTTATTAAAAACTTTAGAATTAAAAACTGTAAGACAAAAAAAAAAGTTTGAGCTTGATTATATAAATCAAGCAAAGTTAAATAGATGACAGAAGAAAGAAGGTATCTACAATGTCTAAAATTCATGGAGACTCCAATCTGTACTAAACGAGGAATTTTTGAATTCAAGAAGAATAAAACAAGAAACCCAGAGGGAAAATGGGGAGAGACTGTGAAATTATTTTAAAGTCTCCACTGATTAGAGCACAACCCTGGTAGTACAGTGGTTAAGCACTCCCATGAGCTATGGCTGCTACACAAAAGGTCGGCAGTTTGAATCCACCAGCCATGCCTTGGAAACTCTGTAATACAGTTCTACCCCATTTACATTGTTACTATGAATCGGAATCCACTGGACAGCAACCATTTTTTTTTAATCGATTAGAGCTTATTTTATTTTTCCCCATAAAAATCCATCTTATTCCATAATGACTCATATTCTTTATTCTTAAAAACTCATTTATTTTAATGATAAATTACTACTATTAAAGTACAAAAATATATGTTAATGTTTTTTTAACATAAGGGAATAACAATTATTCTAACAGAGTGATTCCTTCAGAAATTAAGACTCCTCCCCGCCCCCGCGAAGTCTGGCAAGTATATGGCAAACATAGGACTCAACTTCAGTGATGAAGTCCCCTAAAAAGACTCATTGGGGTTAAATTATCAAGTCATTTCTAAGGAAAGGATAAATGCATTTTATAAAGCAGATTGGCATGGGAACTAATGTAGTATCCAGTCTCATTGTAGTGTAGAACTCACTATTTCCCCTCAAGGCTTAAACAAATATTACATGAGCGAGGGCTCTTGTAAAACGTTATGTTTTGAAATAGATTTCGTTAATGGTTTCTAGTGATAATTTATTTCTCTCTTTATGCCCAAGTCTCTTCTCATACTGATAATGGATAGCTTATTTGCATATAAATAGATTTTAGTATTTGCTGAAGCAGAGACCAAATATGTCTCCTCCCCACGCCCCCCCCTCGGACATTATTAAAAATAAATAAAGGGGAGGGGAACATTGCAATAATTATCAACCGGGATTTATAATAAGCTTCTTGATCAGAAATTTTTATAGGCAACTTTAGTGTTTTTATGGGTATACTTCATCTCAAAGGCTTTTGACCTTCATTAAAATAATGAAAAAGAGATCTGCACAGTTTCTCTGTGTTTTTTCCTTTTTGGGGGGGGAGGGGCAAGTATAGCCAAGGTTGGGAAGAAAGCAGCTTAATATTGGTTATTAGACATGTTTACTATGACCCTTTAGATATTTAGATTACTGTTTCTGATAAGGCATCATGTTACGTTATAGAGAAAGTAAATGTAATTTATCTTTTAAATAAATCTTTTATTTTTGAGATACAACAAGTCACAGGCTGATGGTGCAGAGATGTTTTGTTCTTTTCAGCTACAAGTGTGCAAATATTAATCTTTCAGTTGTCAGTGGTTAAAAGTATAAAAATTTTAATTAAAAAAAAAATAGAAACTATATTTCCTTCCTACATAAATCTTGTAAGGCTTTTGAGCCTAATTTTATTTTTACTAGAAACGGTCATTGGAGAAACAACAATTAATGTTTTTTAAAGATACCCATTTAACATTTGCTTCTTCACTCTCAGTGTTTGAAATATAATATATCCCTGTATTATTGTACTTTAAGTAAATGGTTGGCATCATCTTATGACACACTCAGTATCTATAAGTAATTCATTCAGAAAATTATGATAACAGCTGCTTTCTGGTAGGTATGATGTAGCCCGGAGTGGTGCTAACGGTTAAGTGCTTGACTACTGGCTGAAAGATTGGCAGTTCAAACCCACCCAGAGGCACTTGGGAAGATAGGCCTGGCAATCTGCTTCCAAAAGATCACAGCCATTGAAAACCCTGTGGAGCAGTTCTACTCTGCACACATGGGGTTGCCGTGAAACTAACAACCACAACATGATGCCTACTAATAAGTGTCTTTCTGACCAGCAAGGCAACTCATTGTAAAGTGAGTAATGATTTCAGCCTTCAAAAGAGAAAGCAAACATGACCGTAGTGTTTGAGAAATTGTACTCTACTTGATTTCTGTTACTTGTAGAAATACCATTTTTACCTCTTGTTACATATGCATGCCTAGGTGAGTGAGTGAGACTTGTTCCTTGGGATTCAAAAACCTTTCCTAACATGAAGCCAAAAATGAGATCCTGAAGGAGGTGGTAAAAATGCTGTATTTAAATCTATATATTTTTAATATTAAACAGATCTAGTCTACCAGTTTGGAGCCCTGGTGACAGTGGTTAAGAGCAGCAGTTCAAATCCACCAGGGGCTCCTTGGAAGCCCTATGAGGCAGTTCTACTCTGACCTATGGGGCACTATGAGTCAGAACCTACTCCAGAGCAATGAGTTTTTTATTCTACCAGTTTTAAAAAAAAAAAAAGATGAGAAAACTGTTCCTCAGAGAACATGACATATTACTTTCTGCCACAGAGAGGCAGCC
The DNA here is from genome assembly GCF_024166365.1 of Elephas maximus indicus. NCBI lineage: Eukaryota > Metazoa > Chordata > Mammalia > Proboscidea > Elephantidae > Elephas > Elephas maximus. The sequence goes on from NC_064823.1 coordinate 55,925,775, forward strand.
TTTGCCAAAAGATGGGATTTAAGTCGATTTGGATTCTAGGAAAAAACCATTTAACCCTAGGGTTTTTTTTTTTTTTTCCAACTGTTGTTTATTACATGAGTGTATTATCGCAAAGTAGCAGTGTGTGGCAGCCTTAACAACTCATAAGTGGCAACATGGAAATTTGAAGAGAATTTGCTTTTTAGAATTGTGACATCTGTATGGAAGAGAACAGGAACAATGAGTAATTTAAAATAAAGATCTATGCATCTGGCCCTTTGATATGACCACTTCAGTACATCACAGCAGACTCAGAAATAACTGCTTCCAGAAATAAAGCTATAAAGGCTCATGCAAATAATCGCTGTCTTCATAATGAGCTAAAATTTGAGAAGAATGTAGTCATTCTTGGTTCTGAACACTGGGTCCTTTTTTCATGTGAAAGTGATCAAAGAGAAGCTGGAGTATATGCTGAGACTTACTCTACTTTTTTTTGCCTAAATAATTTTCTTAGAGTCCTGGTCCCAAGCCCTGAAATAAGAACAGTGAACTATAAGAAGCAAAATTCAGTTATGAGAAGAAACTAATATTCCAGGCCAAATGCCAGGTATCTGTCTCCTTCTGTAAGGATTACAGCCAAGAAAACCCTATGGCGCACAGTTCTACTCTGTAACACATGGTGTCACAATGAGTGGGAATCAACTCAACAACGATGGGTTTTTGGTGAGGTATAAAAAAAAAAAAAAATTTTTTTTTATCTACCTTAAGACCATTTCATATGTTGTTGATTATTTGAGAACTTTGTTCATTCATTAATAAAAATCACTCATGTGTTACATATTTATATTCTGCCTACCTCAAAGTGGTTTTAGGTGAAAAGTGATCAATCTTCCTTCCACTTGGCTCCTATAATTCAAGCGGAAAGTATGTTATATTTACAGCACTGGGGAAGTCATTCAAATTTGTACAACATACTTATGCTATCAGAGAGTGAGAGTATCTTTTTATAGCAGCAGTTCAAAGCCTTCATTTGACAGGGCTTATGGATCCACATTTTTATAAGTATGTGCTTAGAGGTACACAGATAAACAGACATTGCTGTCTGAAGAGATAGTTCAGTCAAGTCAAATCCATGTGATTTTTGTATTTGTGTGTCATAACAGTGACAACCTATAGGTTAATCAGTGCCAGGAACACACGTTTTAGCAGGTGCATGGTTTAGGTATATGCTAATAAATCTGTTTCTCAGTCTACTTAAGGTGAAGCACATTGTAACTGTCCATTTCTTAGGCACCGCATTGGCAATATTCCTAGACAGTCTACAGCAACTTTAGGATATCATCCTTAAATATTTAAAGTCTTATTTCTTAAATCGTGTAATACCTATTTTGTTTCTGGATAGAGAAGTTAACTGGATGGTAAACCATACATGGAAATTTTGGTTAAAAGTTTATGCAGCATTCTGATTCTGTGTGGTTTCCCATCACTTTTAATCTCAATTTAATAGACTGCGCAGTTCTGTGGTCGTAATCTGAAGTGCCATTTAAATCAAATCGAGTCTTAGAAGCAGTAGAAGGGCATTAAACCTAAATGTGGCTCTGACATTGATGATAATACTTCCATGTGTACTAGTCTTTTGTCTTTGCTGTTACTTCATTTGTAAAGCTGAGAAATAAAATCAGTGTGAGGAAATGTGTTCCATAAAATTCTAAACTCTCTAAATAACATTTTAAAGCCATGCAGCCTATTTCAACAAACGCTTTCCTAAATGCTTTTTAATTCCTAAAGATACGCTCACTTGTGGGATATGTACTTTTCAGTAGACTTCTATCACCTTCACGTGAAAAAAGGACCCAGTATTCATTACCAAAAATGACTACATGATTCATAAATTTTAGCTCATTATGAAGACAGCCTTTACATGAGATTTTATAGCTCTATTTCTAGAAGCAGTTATTTCTGAGTCTGCTGTGATGTATCAAAATGGTCATATCAAAGGGCCAGTTGCACAGATTTTTATTTTAAATTACTCATTGTTCCTGTTCTCTTCCATGTTTGCCCTGTAGCATTGGCTGACATTTCATAGAGAGTGAGTTGGCATAGGGCTGGAAAATATGTAATTATAAGAATCACTTGCTCTTGAATTTCCCATTATAAACTAGTCTTGATTCAGTCAGACTTTTCATAGGTGTTTGATTTGGAATGAGAAGTTTCTTCTTCCGTGACCTGTGATTAAAATGTGGCATTTTGGTAAATAAATAGAAGATAGTTTCCACACAATCCAGCTGTGAAGCAAAACTGGTGAAGCAATGTCAGTCTTTGACCTGTATCATCCTGTATCATATGAGTAGTAGCTAAGTAATTGAAAATATATTTTAAGATAAAAATGCAATAAACCTTTTTTTAATGCTCTGTAGCTTAAAACAGGCTGTGATAAAATGCAGCAAGATGCATATTAAAAGAAGTTTTGCTTCACTTAACACTTCTCAAAGGAACTCCAATACAAGGAAATCCACTACATTTGAATAATTTTTTCTGTTTTAATGAGCTATCACCATGAGTGTAAATATTTATCAGTTTCTGTAGCACGATGGTAAGGGCAGGGATAGGCTATATTTCTTCATAATTGAAAATGAATTTACCGTTACGATAGGGTTTGGATAATAGCTTTACCTGTTGCATTAACCTTTATAAATCTTTATGGTTAAACTTGCGATTTCCAGGGAGGCTGACTGTGGAATTAGGCACGCAGTTCCTAATGTTAGTGTTCTTCTTTGGATACTGCAGTAACTGACACATTTTCCCAGGAATACTTTAGTTTATGTATGAAAGGATACCTGGAAATCTATTATATATGTGTGCATTTTTCTCTGCAGTGTAAATATAAATTATATCTATATTATTTCAAAGTCATGCATGCTCTTGTTTTATAATAGAAGAGATTCGCTACAACACTTGTCATTTGGTTGAGCAGAACACATTAGCTTCCCACAAAGGCTTTATAACTTTGAATATCTATACTAGTAATTGAATTGACATTAGAATGATTGAGCTACAGTTAGTGCCATTTTTTATTTTAAAATTTGAAATGCCCTATTTTAATGAAACTAAATGATTAAATATGTTTCTTATTGAACCTATCGATTCTAAAAAAAAGTTAGATTTTAAAATATCAAGAGGAATCTGTTTTTCAAATAAGTGGTTTTGAATTGTGTGTATACTAGGAAGATGCAGAGGCATTAATTTTGTATTTTACTAATACCTTTATGTCTAATCTACTAGTTCATGTTTACTATGCTCATTGTCAATATTTTATGCCTAAATTTCTATTTTCTCTCCCCACACAGTAGCTCTTTAATGCCTTCTGATTCAGTTTCATTGATCCCCACACTTCTACAGTTATACTCTACATGCTTTATAGTGACCTCTCTGATAAGTCTTCTCTCCCCTTGAAACATTTGATATAGTAGACCTCAAACACCCTCTTGAAAAACAATGCTTGTCATGTAATACCCATTCAGTAAGTATTGGTTAAAATGTGAATGGGGGAAAAAATAACCTTTCCCTATTTTCTCTTGGTGAAGTTGTACTAACCGGATTCTACTCACTAGACTATTTGAGTCTTCTCCTTCTTTTCTATATGTAGCCCCCACTTTCAGTCCTCAACTATTTAGTTTTCTCTCAGTGTGCTGTTTCACTTAGAGAAGCCTCGACTGTTGCTTTTAAGTTACTCCATTCCTTTTCTCCAGGCCCATGTTCTCACCTGAGCTTCAGGCATGCATCTCCAATTGTACTCCAGACATTTCTTTTTGGATATCCTGCCATTTTTTTCAAACATTACTGGTTCAAAACCAAGCTTGTGATGTTCTCTAGATGACATCTTTCTTCTTTGTTTCCTTTTTTCTGTCACCTTTTTCACAGCCACTATTTTATCTCCTTCCAATCACTATCCATACTAAGTGCCCGTTACATCATTTAGAAAATGTTCTGAGTTGCTCTTCGTTTCCCTTAATAATGTTGGTAAAATCCTTATCAGAGTGCCTCTGAATCAGATCAGCTTAAAATCATCCCGTCTGTCTTAGTCAGTGTTCCTCAAAGAAACAGAAACAATGAGAGAGAGAGAGAGAGACGGAGATGTATTTCATTGTAGGGGCAGCCAAGCTCAAAATTCAGGCAACAGTCTGGAAACTCTGCAAGTCTTGTGTTTGAAATTGGTAGGCCAGGCAATAGGCTGGAAATTCCAGCAAGACGTCTATTTATAGTCTTGAAGCAGAATCCTTCTTCCTCAGGAAACTTCAGTTTTTGCTCTTAGATTTCGAACTGACTAGATGAGGCCCACTAACATTGTGGAGGATAATCTGCTTTACTTAAGGTCAACTGATTTAAATATTAATCACATGTAAATACCTTTATAACCACATCTAGGCTAATGTTTGAACAAACAACTGGTCATCATAGCCTAGCCAAGTTGACACATAAAATTAAGCATCACACCATCCCACCCAGTATTGCCAGAGTTTATTTTTTTCATGAATCTTTTTCAGTCTGAAATCTTTAAGAGCTACCTACTTGATCATGGCAGTGGTTTCATAAAACTTTTCTTATTTAAATAAAAAAAGAGTTTTGTTAAATAAAAATGACACCCAAACAAATAAAACAGGTTAAGTCTAGAGCTGTTTCAGAAGAAAGTAATTTAAGAGCCTTCTTGAGTTTAACCTCCACTAGATACCCTGGGCAGTTCCATGGAATTTTGGGCATTATAGAATACAATTTGAAAATCATTGGCCTATGTACAAAATCCTTATTTCAGGTTAGGCCCTCTTCCATTCAACCAATCTGTTTACTGCCTCCAATTTCTTCATGTAAATTCTATCTTTGTGCTTTGGGTTCTATCATGTTTAGTGCCCAGAAGGCTGTTAAACCTTTCTGCTTCTTTAAATCCTGTTCAGGTTTCCAAATGCAGTTCAAGCACTACCTCCTAGTGAACATACAAATGAATGTTTAGGAAATAAAAGTACTAGGTATCTTTTTTTTTGTGATGTATATTTATCTTGAAGGGTCACTGTTTTCTTTTTTTGAAATTACTGTTGTGCTGCATTTAATTACTGAGTAAACAGATGTCACTATTTTATACTTACTGTATTTCAGAGCCCTAAACTGAATGAATTTAAGCATTCAGGAATGGGTACAAGCTTGTTTGTTGCAGAATTTATTCATTAAGAGCATGAACCTGAGAGTAATATATGTGTGACCACAATCAATGATTCTAAATGTATTTTATTTATTGTTTTTACTTTTGTTTTCTATTAGGGCCTGCAACATACAATCCTATTTTAAAGAAATCTTACACCATACCCTTATTTGTTAAAACATCAAAGCGTTTTGAAGATTCCAAAGAGACAACTCCTGGCCCGGCAACATATGAGGTTTGTAAATGATAATTCTCTCTTATCAATGACACAAGAATAGAATGATTTCCAGAAAGTACTAAAAATGTCTACATTAAAGTCCTTACCATATTTTTAATTCATATTACTGACCGATCAAAATCCTTTGGCTAAGGAAGACATGTTTGAAGATAAACTCTGACATTTTTAGAATTATTTAAATTTAACAATTTATCTATAAATAAGCTCTACAACATATGATTTATTTAAATTTTTGCAATTTATAAAATTTACTTGTTCACATACATAAATTGAAATCCTCAAGTATCAGTTGAAATCATGAATTTATTAGCAGTCTCAGAATAATTTCCTGTGGATCTAGTCAAATCAAATATTCTTTTCTTTTGGTAAATTTGGATGCTGTAATTTAGATTCATAGTGAATAAAGGTCTCTTTTAAGCTGTGGACTTTTTGATAGTAAGAAGAAGGTAAATTAGCCTGCAAGTTTTCGGAAATTGTGTTCACAATAGACCTTTATAACTCTTTTGAGATTAAGGGTGAAATAGGTATCTTATTCCCATCCACAGTATTAAAAATGAAATATTTTATAGTGACTTACAGTAATTAATTTGAGTTAATACTGAATGCAAACCAAAGTGGAGAACTGGTTGAGATTGGACAAAGTTTATGACTTATTAACTTTGGATTGGTGGGCACAGTGAGGTCAAGGTCTTGAAGCAAGCATTGATCAGAAAGCTGCTAGTCTTGATAACTTTGTTGTTTTGCCTCTTCATAATCTCTTCTGGGATCAAGTATTTCCTGAAGCAGGTAGCTGAGTTGTGTTTAGGTGGTCTCAGAATTGTTTATTTATTTGTGGGATACAAATTAGAATATTTATTTTAGGTTCACAATCTTTGGTTTTCTTTAAAGAATTCAGAGTTCAACCAAAGTCATTCCTGAAAATGGCATATCTCATGATCATATTAAATCTTTAGCTGAACAATATTTCTCTCCTTTTTTAACTGAATTTAGTGGTACCTGCAACTAACAAATGCCATTAAATCTAATTTTATCCATTTTACTTTGTGATATCTTTTTCTTGAGGAAAATGTATGTGTGCCCATAACAAAAAAGTATGCATACAATTTTAGGTTTATTAACCTACGAGAACTCACTTATGGATTCTAATCTGAGCTCCATGAGGGCGGGGACTTATTTAATTTTATATTGTTAGGGTTTCAACCACAGAAGCTGGTACATAGTAGTATATCAACAAATGTTTATTGAATAAATTAACAAAATGGAAAATTCTAGGATGATTGTCTTATAAATTGCTAACCTTATCTAAAAATAAAAATTTACTCATTGACTTAGTTCTCAATGAGAAAAATAGATTTAGATGTAAACATACACACACACATAAAATATCATCAATTTTAATTGATTTATCCACATTCTCTTCTTGAGTAAGTCTTTTAACCAAATACATGCATTTTAAGGCTTAGATAAGACTTCACATTAGTTTCCTGGGGCTTGAAATTACCAATTATTATATGAGAATAACTTTATCAGCTTGAGTCCTTGACAGACCCAACAACACATATTTGACATGTAGTATGAGTGAGAGATTTTTTTTTTTGCCTTAAGCAAAATTTGGGGATTGTTTGTTACTGCAGCATAGCTTGTCCCAGTCTGACTTCCAACTCTAGCACCTACCCTAATATCTGACATACAGGAGTGAATAAATTATTTTTAAATACATTAAATAAATATCTCCAGTTCCAAAAAAAAAAAATTAGAAGAAACTTCAATGAATTTAATTTGATAAAATCCTTCATTTAAGTATTATAGAAAATTTTAAATACATTTCTCTTAAAAAAAACTCTGCTGAAATTATTTGACATTCAATAATACAAGTTTATTTTTAAATATAGTTTTTAACTATTGCAGGTCATATAGAAAAAATGTTGGGAAATATCAATTGGGAATAATTTTCAGAAGTTAATATTTTATATTTATGTAGAAGTAGCGGAATTGATTAGATTAAAAAAACAGGTAAATTATTAAAATACATAAATCAATGATACACAGCGAATTGAAATCACATTGTATGTTTATTTTTTTTTTTTTTACTTATTTTTGTATCTACATTTTAAAATTGAGGCCACTAGGACTTATTTGTGGATAATTAGCCATTAACTAAAAATCAGCTGTATTTTATAAATACATTTATTTGATTATAATGTTATAACCCAGATATCGATACATGTGTGTATGTATGTATGAGATAGTATTCATAATTTCTTTTGAGTTATTTCCTTTCTATTACTTTGAAATTCTGTTGACTAAAATTTTCCCTCTAGGTTTGAGTTCAGACTTCAGATTATATTTTTGGACTGATAAGTTTCCCATCAAGATGGAAATTTTAAAAAGGTGCAAAAAATTTAGTTCAATTTCATTTTAACTTATGTCTAAATATTCCTTTTTTTCTAAATATTCCAGAAATTTATAAATATATTTTTCTATGGAAAAAAAAAATCTACCAAAAATTAAATGAAAGTTTGTTAAAAGAATGTATTTTTAAAAATCATTTAAAAAATAATTTTAATAGTAGATTCCACTGGGAGATTACAAAGTGTTCATTAGTAGGTATAATTTGTTTAGAATTTACAGAATGGAATAATAATTTTGTACTATGGAAAAAAGATAATACATCAGCACATATGTAATATAGCTTCACCAAAATTATAGCAAAAATGTTTTCTCGTCATTGCATGTTCTTTGAAAGTATAATTTTGAAATGTAGCAAGATACTTTATTGAATGGGTATACCATAGAATATTTAACAAGTTCCCTATTGTTCTCAATTTTTTTTTTACTATTACGAATAGCCCTATGATAATAGTTTCCTAACTGACCTTTGTCCCCAGGTTTGATTATGCCATAAAGAATAATTCATAGAATTAGTATTATTGGTAAAAATGATCTTGAAAATTTTTAAAACTTTTTGTTTCAAAAATGCCTTTTTTAAAAAAATTCAAGTAGACTTTTTTGTTGTTGTCGTTAGGTCCCGTGGAGTCAGTTCCAACTCATAGAGACTGGGTGTACAACAGAATGAGATATTGCCTGGTCCTACATGCCATCCTCATGGTCGTTGTTATGCTTGAGCCCGTTGTTGCAGCCACTGTGTCAGTTCATCTCGTTGAGGGTCTTCCTCTTTTTTGCTGATCCTCTACCAAACATGGTGTCCTTCTCCAGGGACTGGCCCCTCCGGATAACATGTCCAAAATATAAGAGATGAAGTCTCACCATCCTTGCTTCTAAGAAGTATTCTGGCTGTACTTCTTCCAAGACAGATTTGTTTGTTCTTTTGGAAGTCCATGGTATATTCAATATTTTTCTCCAACACCATAATTCAAAGATGTCAGTTCTTCTTTGGTCTTCCTTATTTATTGTCCAGCTTTTGCATGCATGTGAAGCAATTGAAAACATCATGGCTTGGGTCAGGTGCACCTTAATCCTGAAAGTGACATCTTTGGTTTTCAACACTTTAAAGAGATCTTTTGCAGCAGATTTGCCCATTGCAATAAGTCGTTTGATTTCTTTACCACTACTTCCGTGGGCATTGCTTGTAGATCTAAGTAAAATGAAGTCCTTGACAACTTCAACCTTTTTTCCATTTATCATGATGTTGCTTATTGGTCCAGTTGTGAAGATTTTTGTTTCCTTTATGTTAAGATGTAATCCATACTGAAGGCTGTAGTCTTTGGTCTTCATCAGTAAGTGCTTCAAGTCCTCTTCACTTTCAGCAAGCGAGGTTGTGTCATCTGCATAACGTAGGCTGTTAATGAGTCTTCCTCCAATCCTTATGCCCCTTTCCTCTTCATATAGTCCAGTATCTTGGATTATTTGCTCAGCATAAAGTCTGAATAAGCATGGTGAAAGGATACAACCCTGATGTGTACCTTTCCCGCACAAGTCTTTATTTTTTAGAGTAGTTTTAAGTTAACAGAACCAGAACTTGGATATTTTAAGACATTTAGTGAATATTTCTGAATTTTTTTCCAGAAATTCTTTATACCACGGTAATACTTTGATACCTTTCCATATTCCTTAAATGATTATTAGTCTTTTTTGGTTGCCTACTTTGCTGTGAATTTTAGTAAATTATATATTGCAAATATTTATTTATTGAGATATTAAAATATGTTGTATAAAGTTACATTTTAATTTATTATTTTTAATCTCCTCTACACCCTGGTGCATAGTGGTTAAGCGCTATAGTTGCTAACCCAAAGGTCGGCAGTTCAAATCTACCAGGCGTTCCTTGGAAACTCTGTTGGGCAGTTCTGCTCTGTCCTATAGGGGTTGCTATGAGTCAGAATGGACTCGACAGCAATAGATATATCTATAAATGCAGTATTTAAAAAATCATTTCTTATCTTTTATGTTTTTGCCCCCTCCATCATTTTTTTTTTAATCAGTAGGTTTCACTTTGTTTATTTTAATATTTTGTTTTTCCCATTTATTAAAGATATTGATCTTGGAATACCAACTTATGCTGTTGATACGTTGATTTAAGATACAGTCTTAGACCAAGTTCCATGTATTTGAATATTAACATCACCACTAATACTTCCTAGCTTAGAAATTGTCTTTTAATTTATTTATGACGTTTCCCCTGTAACTATTTTGCATTTTTATTTAATAAAATCTATTATTATTTTTTACCTTTTCATTACGCTTAGAAAGTTTTTCACACAGCCAAATTAGTTCCTTTTAATTCTTTGTATTTTCTTCTGCTTTGTGTATGGCTTTTATTTACTTATTTTTCTTTCATTCTGTAGTATCTTTTATGTTTGGTATTAGGTTTGACACATCAATCTTCCCTTTTTTCACTTATGATTTGAACCAACCATCTTTATCATTCATCCAATTCCCATTCAGAAGACCCTTATTGAAACTTAGCAATCATAATATATTTTCCTATTTCAGTTATTTTCACACTCTCATAGGTGAATCTTTCATATATTCTCTGTTCTTGAATTTACAGTACCAATCCCTCCATCCTCTTTCATTTAATGTCCTGAGACACTTTACTGAGAACTTCCAGAAAATTCAATCACTGCACCAATTTACCTACTAGCATTTCTACGTATGTACTCTGCCTACCCTTTTGACACATTTTGAACTGTCTGGCCTTCCATTCAGCCTAATACCTCCAATTATGTGGTAGATACCACTTGCTTTTGTCTGCTTAAGGCCATTGTGCCAGCAGTTTCCCCCTCTTTACATTGTTAGTTTTTTCCTCTCTACTGAATCATTCACGTTAGTATACAACCATGTTTCATTTCTCCTAACCTGAAAATATATATCTTGGCCCTATTTCTTCCTTTAGCTGATTCTCCATTTTTCTGTTTCCTTCTTTAAAAAAAAAAAATTACTCAGAATACTAATCAACATTCACTGTTTCCACTTCTGTCTTCCCATTCTGTCCTAATCTGATACCAATTAGGCTTTATCCCCAACTACGTAACAGAAATGGCTTTTGTCAAGGTCAACAGTGACCTTGATATATTTATTGCTAATTCCTCTGGTGAATCCTGTGATGAATCTCTTCTTCTTACTTGATCTAGTAGCATTTTATTTAATTCATTCTTCTTTCTTGGAAACATTTTCTCTATCACCAGTTGGGCCTAAGAACTACCACTCTCATTGGCTCCTTCTCAATCTGCTTTGTTTGTCTTCATTCTCCTGACTTGTAAATGTATGAGCTACATTTTTGAACATATTTTCTGTTATTATTTCAGTTTTTCATGCAGTAATCATGGCTTTAAATACTGATGGCTTGCAAATATATATGCCAACAATTCCTAAATTTGTGTTTCTAGTCCAGAATACTTTTCTGAACTCAAGATCCATCTATGGAATTTCGTAGTCATTATCTCCCCTTGGACGTCTTACCATATCTGCTTTATTCTCAGTGTTCCCAATTCTTGGGAATACCATTTTAACAATTGCTTAGATTAGAAACCTTGAAGTGTTCCTTAATTCCTCTAGTTCTCTCACAACACATAGCCCATTTATAGACATATTCTGTTGGGTCCATTTATAAAATAAGTCAATAATTTGATCACTGTTACTGCTATGGTCCAAGCTACCAACACCTCTAGGTCTGATTATTATAAGAGCCTCTACCTTTGGAACATTTCCAGAATCTGGTAATCTTCATTATTGTCACTCTTTTTTACTCTTTCACCTCTCTTTTGGGTTATTTCAATAACCTCCTAATTGTCCTTGCTGGTTTTATCCTCCTACGATCTATTTTTCAACACAGCAGCCAAAGTGAACTGGTTATAAGTCAGATTCTATCACTCCTCTGCTAAAAAAAACTCCATTGGTTCCCATTTTTTTTCTGTATAAATACAACATCATTACAACCATCTACTAGGCCCCATACAACACCTTCTGTTTTTTCCCTTCCCTCTCTGCTCCTACAGCCTACACAGACCTCTCACTCAATTCAGCCACATTGTTCTTCTCAGTGTTTTTGTACAAGCCTGGCATATTCACACCTCAGAGCTGCTGCCTTGATTGTGTCCTGTGCCTTGAATCCTGTATCCCGAAATACTTGCAGAGCTTACTTCTTTATCTTCTTCAAGTTCTTCATGGGGGGAAATTTTATTTATTTATTTTTCTCATTGGTTTATTACTAGTTCTTAGAACAATGTCTAAGGAATTCAATAAATTTTTTTTCAGTATTTTTTTTTAAGAATTTTTAACTTATTTCTCCCCAGTTATATTACTAGTTAGGTATTTTATAAAGCTAATTCTGATCTTTAATGCCATTAACAAAATTTTAACTCTACTCTTACTTTTTATGTTTTAAAGTTTTTTGAATTAATAATGGCATGGAAGAAATACACTTCTCTGGATAACAAAAAATGTATAAGCATGTTGGGTGAGAGATTCAGTTTACCATTTGAGTCTCACAATCAAAAGTGCAACTAGGGTGAGGGGAGATAAAATATCTCCAAATATTCCTTCATTTCTTTGACTTTGTTCATTGTTACTTGACAAAACATATGTTAGCTATCAATTGTCTCACATGAGTACCAGAAGGCTTAATATTAGTGTATTTTCTCATATTCTGACACATGAGTCTTTTATTATTATCAGCAGTTTTTCCAGTTTGGGGGGACTTACAAGTATTGTAGAATAAAGTTGAGAAAGCTGTTTTAGGACCTGCTAGCCAGATTATTTTTAAGTCTAGAAAATTACCTACGTAGAATCTTGACAGTAAGTAAAATGGGACAGGGTACCATAAGGTCAGATATATTGAAAATAAATTATCTAGGGCACTAGAGTGTCTACATTGGTGCCAAATGGCCACTTGCAAAAGTTAAGGGTCTAGACCTTCTATATCTGCTTCAGTCAGGGTGGCTTCATTTTCTGTACTTAATATATATAAGATTACATTAGAAAAAGAGTTCTATTGCTTAAAGTCAAAAAAGAAAAATTTAAAGTCACAGTTGTAGGGAAGAGGTAGGCTCATTGAATTAAGGGAAAACTGAGGAATAGGTAAAAGGTACAAAAATGTATGGGGTATGAAATCCCTAAGTAAGTCAAAGGGAGTCAGGAAAGCTTCAGAATGCATTTTGCATGAAATATCAGAGATGATTGGAAATTTTGTACAGGGGCAAGCCAAGGGAGCCTGTTCTAGGTAAAAAAGAACAAAATATACAAAGTCAAAGAGGCATTAGAGAATAGAACGTTCTTGGTAAGTCTGTTTTACTAACTTTTTTTTTTTTTAAATAGACGGGATAATATTTGACGTGTAGACAGCGATTAGATTATGAAGCATAGTAAATGATACGCAGAGTTTTTATTTTCTCTTCTTACCAATAGGTAGACACTGAAGATTTTTGATTAGAGCTACAATGTTATATACTAATAAAAATAAAGCCCTGTTAATTAAAAAAATTAATTCAAAAATATTAATCTTTTTCCTTATTTTTTCTTGATAAATTGCTAATAAAGAACGATATCAAGTGACTTAAATTCCTTTTTTTTTTTTTTACATTGGATGAAGGGTAGTTAAGTTCATTTTCAAAGGCTCTTACCATCTTTGTAGAAAACATTTGCTTGAAACTATAAAATATATTTAAAAATCTGACTTCAACTTCTACTTTTAAAAAAGATTTACACTTTAGTTTTAAAGTTTGTGGGACAGTAATGTACTTTGGAAATATGATTTAAACTTTTACTTTTAGAAACTGGTTTTGTACATCAATTGTGAAAGTTATGGCCCATTGCTTAATGCCCCAAAGTGAATGCTTAAAAGCTACCTGTCATTTGCTATTGCAAAAAAAGGTCTTTGACTTCCTGGACAACATACAACCCTGCTTTAATTCTCCTCCCTCATTTCTGTGTACAGAGCTTTTGATATTCCCCTGTACTTTTTGTGTTACTAAGTTTGGGAGACCTGGTAAGGTCTGTTGTCGAAAATTTATTTTCATCCTCTATTATTTTTTTATTATTAGACCTTGGGTTGTCTGTGGTGTGCTGAGAGAATTCCAGATTAATTGTGTTGCTAGTTATTGTATTATAATAGAGATGGGTCTTCAGACCTAGAAAGATTCTCTGGGTGATTACATATCATGGAGCAGTATCAAGGATTCGTAAACCCTTTAATAGATGCAAAATGTTGTCTCCCCATATATTTGTGTGTTTTTCTGTGGATAGTTGTCATGATACACTCAAAGAGAGCTATAACGCGCCCCTCTCCCCCCATAAGAAAACATTGAGAATCATTGACTGATACCAAAAGAATAAAAAAAACCAAAAATTGCCATGGAATCAATTCCGACTCATGGCATCCCCATGTGTTAAAGAGTAGAACTGCTTCATAGGGAATTCTTGGCTGTAATCTTTATAAAAGCAAATTGCCAGGCCATTCTGTCCTAATAATTCAAGAAAGCACAGAGAATTAATCCCTACACCACCTGAGGTGGTGCTATCAAGAAAAGAGATTCAGAAGATTTACCATTTGTTTCATAATGAAAAGTTCAACTAAGGTGAATTGGCCCTGTTAATTGTCATAAATAAAAGCCTCCTTAGGTACTAAACAATCGCTTCCCTAGATGTATACTTAACTTAAGACATAGAAATTAAGTATGGAATTACTGACCTAAAATATTTTTAAAAGTAGGAAAGTAATACATGATATTTTATGTAGACCGTGGAGTACTGTTGTCAAAAAGATGGATGAAATAAATTATTTTTGCAGTAGCATTGGGTAAGGACTTGAATGTAGCAATAGAAAAAATAGGAAGAGTGGAAATGGAACCAGATTCATACCTCTTAAACCTATTTTTAATTTGAAGTTGTGTTATTTTAATAAACTGCATTAAAATATGTTCATATTTTTGTGTTTGAATATGCTAAAAACTATTATCTAAGCTATCACTATTTTTATCACCATGCTTTTGCCTAAGACATAATTTCAGTTTGGCATAGAAAGGCAGGAAAAAATCTTACCCAAATGAAAATTATGTGGTTTTCTATTCTGTGGTTCCAATTTCTATGTATAAGTTTCATTATTAGTTTGTGAAAAGTAGTGTTTCAACTTCAACTTTCTGATTAAAAAAACTGTCCCCAAGAAAAGACATTTTATAGACATTTACTTAATTCTTACCCTATTTACCACAATAACTCATATTTTAATTTTCACATTATCCTAAAATATAAGCTTTTGTATACCAGGTTACAACATCTTGTTTTTAAGTTAAGATGTGTAGAGTAGAATCTTTATTGAGGGGTGGGGAATCAATAATGTAGTAAGGAAAACAGGTTTTATAATCACCAACATTAACATGCAATCAAGATGCATTGATAATTACTGGTGATTGGAATGTGAAACTTAGAAACAAAGAGGAAGGATCAGTAGCTGGAAAATATGGCCTTCGTGATAGAAACAATGCCAGGGATTACATGATAGAATTTTGCAAGATCAATGACTTATTAATTGCAAATAACTTTTTCAACAAACATAAATGGTGACTATACACGTGGACCTTGCCAGATGAAATACACAGGAATCAAATTGACTACATCTGTGGAAGACGCGATGGAAAAACTCAATATCATCAGTCAGAACAAGACCAGGGGCTGACTGCAGAACAGACCATCAGTCGTTCATATGCAAGCTCAAGTTGAAACTGAAGAAACTTAAAACAAGTCCACTAGAGCCAAAGTACAACCTTGAGTATATTTCACTTGAATTTAGAGACCATCTCAAGAACAGATTTGACACATGGAACACTAATGACCAAAGACCAGATGAGTAGGGGAATGACATCAATGAAGAGAGCAAACGGTCATTAAAAAGACAGGAAAGAAAGAAAAGATGAATATGGATATCAGAAGAGACTCTGAAACTTGCTCTTGAACATAGAGTAGCTAAAGTGAATGGAAGAAATGATAAAGTAAAGACCTGAACAGAAGATTTCAAAGCGCGGCTCCAGAAGACAAAGTGAAGTATTAAGATGACATTTGCAAAGACCTGAAGTTAGAAAATCAAAAGAGAAGAACACTCTTGGCATTTTTCAATCTGAAAACACTGAAGAAAAAATTCAAGCATCAAGTTGCAATGTCAAGAATGCCAGAAAGATGTTTACCTGTGTTTTATTGACTATGCAAAGGCATTCAACTGTGTGGATCATAACAAATTATGGATAACATTGAGAAGAATAGGAATTCCAGAACACTTAATTATGCTCATGAGGAAACTGTACTTAGATCAAGAGGCAGTCATTTGAACAGAAGGGGACATTGTGTGATTTAAAGTCAAGAAAGGTGTGCGTCAGGGTTGTATCCTTTCACCATACTTATTTAATCTGTATGCTGAGCAAATAATCTGAGAAGCTGGACTGTATGAAGAAGAACAGGGCATCAGGATTGGAGGAAGACTCATTACCAACCTAAAATACACAGATGACACAACCTTGCTTGCTGGAAGTGAAGAGGACTTGAGGCACTTATTGATAAAGATCAAAAACCACAGCCTTCAGTATGGGTTACACTTCAATATAAAGAAAACAAAAATCCCAACAACTGGACCAATAAACAACATCATGATAAATGGAGAAAATATTGAAGTTGTAAAGGATTTCATTTTACTTGGATCCACAATCAACACCCATGGAAGCAGCAGTCAAGAAATCAAATGTCCACTGCTTTGCGCAAATCTGCTGCAAAAGACCTCTTTAAAGTGTTGAAAAGCGAAGATGTCACTTTAAGGACTAAGGTATGGCTGACCCAAGCCATGATGTTTTCAATCACCTCATATGCATGTGAAAGTTGGACAATGAATAAGGAAGATGGAAGAATTAATACCTTTTATTCATGGTGTTATGGAAGAATATTGAGTATTCCATGGATTGCCAGAAGAATGAACAAATCTGTCTTGGAAGAAGTACAGCCAGAATACTCTTTAGAAGTAAGGATGGTAGGACTTTTTCTCATATACTTTGGACATGCAGTCAGGAGGGACCAGTCCCTGGAGAAGACACCATGCTTGGTAGAGGGTTGGCAAAAAGAGGAAGAGCCTCAGCAAGATGAATTGACACAGTGGCTGCAACAACGGGCTCAAGCATAACAATGATTGTGAGGATAGTGCAGGACTGGGCAGTGTTTGGTTCTATTGTATGCAGGATCGCTATGAGTTGGAACCGACTCAATGAGACATAAAAAAAACAGTGGACAAAATAGGAACCCTTGTGTCACAGTGCTTAAGAGCTATGGCTGCTAACCAAAAGGCCGCTAGTTTGCATCCTCCTTGGAAACACTGTGGGACATTGGAATCGACTCAATGGCAATGGGTTATAGGCAAAAAAAATTTTTTTATTGTATTTTAGATGAAGGTTTACAGAGCAACCTCATTTCTCATTAAACAATTAATACGCATATTGTTTTGTGACATTGGTTGCCAGCCCCACAACATATTAACACCCTCTTCTTCTCGGCCTTGGGTTCCTCATTACCAGCTTCCCTGTCCTCTCCTGCCTATGAGCAAAATATTGAATGATGCAGAAAGCATCAAAAGAAGATGGAAGGAATACACAGAGTCACTTTACCAAAAAGAATTGGTCAAAGTTCAACGATTTCAAGAGATAGCGTATGATCAAGAACTCATGGTATTGAAAGAAGAAGTCCAAGCTGCACTGAAGGCATTGGTGAAAAACAAGGCTCCAGGATTTGAAGGAATACCAGTGGAGATGTTTCAACAAATGGATGCAGTGCTGGAGGTGCTCACTTGTCTATGCCAAGAAATTTGGAAGACAGCTGCTTGGCCAACCAGCTGGAAGATATTCATATTTGTACCCATTCCAGGCAAAGGTGATGCAAAAGAACGTGGAAATTATTGAACAATATCATTAATATCACACACAAGTAAAATTTTGCTGAAGATAATTAAAATAGGTTGCAGCAGTATATCCACAGCACACTGTCAGAAAGTTGAGCCAGATTCAGGAGAGGACGTGGAACAAGGGATGTCATTGCTGATGTCAGATGGATCTTGACTGAAAGCAGAGAACACCGGAAAGATGTTTACCTGTGTTTTATTGACTATACAAAGGCATTTGACTGTGTGGATAATAACGAATTATGGTTAACATTGCAAAGAATGTGAATTCTAGAATGCTTAATTGTGCTCCTGTGGAACCTGTACAAAGAGTCATCTTCAGTGATTCTGAGGCAGTCATTCAAACAGGACAAAAGGGTATTGCATGGCTTAAAATCAAGAAAGGTGTGCGTCAGGGTTGTATTTTTTCACCATACTTATTCCATCTCTATGCTCAGCAAATATTCCGAGAAGCTGGACTACATAAAAAAAAAAAAAAAAAAATGTGGCATCGGGATTGGAGGAAGGCTCATTAACAGTGCACCATATGCAGGTGACACAACCTTGCTTGCTGACAGCAAAGACTTGAAACACTGAAGAAGATCAAAGATTACAGCCTTCAGTATGGGTTACACATCAACATAAAGAAAACAAAAATCCTCACACCTGGACCAATAAGCAACATCATGTTAAAGGGAGAAAAGATTGAAGTTGTCAAGAATTTCATTTTACTTGGATCCACAATCAACAGCCATGGAAGCAGCAGTCGAGAAATCAAATGATATATTGCGTCGGGTAAATCTTCGTCAAAAGAACTCTTTAAAGTGTTCAAAAGTAAAGATGTCACCTTGAGCAATAAGCTGCGTGTGACCCAAGCCATGGTATTTTCAATTGCATCGTATGCATGTGCAAGCTGGACAATGAATAAGGAAGAAACTAAGAAGAATTAATGCCTTTTAATCATGGCATTGGCGAAGAATGTTGAATATACTATCAACTGCTAGAAAAATGAACAAATCTCTCTCACAATGCTCCTTAGACATGAGGATGGCAAGACTTTGTCTTACATACTTTGTTATCATGTTATCATGAGGGACCAGTCCCTGGAGAAGAACATCATGCTTGGTAAGTAGAGGGTCAGTGAAAAAAGGACGATCCTGAATGAGATGGATTGATACAATGGCTGCAACAGTGGGCTCAAACATAGCAATGATTGTGAGAATGGTACAGGACAAGGCCTTGTTTCATTCTGGTATGCATAAGGTTAGTATGAGTTGGAACCCACTCAACACCACCTAATAACAACAACAAAAACATTAAAATTATTAGAAATATTAATAATTTTTTTCTACAAGAAACTCAGGGATGAGTCTCATGTTCTGTTTGACCATCCAAAAGTCATTTTCTGACAAGTACCAAAGCATACATTCTCTGGCCCTTTTTGTTCCTGATAGTCACAACCAGTTCCAAAGATGATGTCCCTCAAGATTCTGTGTGTTCCTACTGTGATGTTTAAGATTGTGTGCGAACCTGGCTGGACCATGATTCTGTGTTTTGGCAGTCATGTGATGTTATGGTCACTTCGCTGTTGAGATTTGATATGTGATCATCACCATGATGGAATCTTCTGTGAGTAACCAACTGGTTGAAGAAGAATTTCCTTGGGCATGCGTTCTGCATCAAGTGTGGGCAGATGTTCTGGCAGGGCTTAGAAGCTTTTGCTTGTTCTGGATCCTGCAGCTGGCTTCTATTCATCTGACTTCTGGTTCTTGGGACTTGAGCTAGCAGCTTACCTGCGGTCTTGCCTACCAATCTTGGGATTTGTCGATCTTCACAGGCTGTGAGCAACGGCGTGGCTCTTCGACCTGTTGCTCTTGGACTTGCCAGCCTCTGTGGCTATGTGAATCAGGAGAAGACTCCATCCTGACCCACAGACTTGGGACGTTAGAGCCTCTACAACCACGTGAGCCATTTCCTTGATGTGAATCTCTCTCTATATATACATTTATACACTTCACTGGTTTTGCTTCTCTAGAGAACCCAGTTTAAGACACTCTCTTTAGTTGTTACTACGCCAGTCACATTCGGATGGGCATTGGCATTCTGTACAGTAATGTTTCACCTTCACTGACTCTGTCATTGTTATTAACCATATCATTCCTGAGGCAATTGATAGTGACCTGTTCAGGCTCATGCTCAACAGTTCTAGAAGGAAAGGGTGTATTTTCTTTCACTGATAATTTTTTGAGTCCTTAATTATATTATTTCCTTGATCCTCCCCACCCCACCCCCCATTAGTACCTTTGTTTATTCTTGGCTTTAGGAGAACTTGGAAGAAAGAAATGTTAATGGAATCATAAGCCAACAGACACACATGTAAACTAACACCACCTATGTTCAGCCAGGGTTGCTCAAACAAGATTGGGCAACCAAACTTTCTCTTCCTTCAGGGTGAGCTCTTTGCTCACCAGTCACGTTGTACACAGAAATGTGAGGTAATTGTCTGCTTCAGCATTTTTGGAGAATGCTGGACCTTAGAGCAGACCATGCACTTCAGTTTGCATAATCTTCACACATCAGGAATGTTTCTTGGTTTTTATATAAGTAGGGCCACCTGTTGGCTCCTCTTGGTAGTCTTAGATTAGTTCTGACTTGCCCAAATAGACTGACATATTTGTTCTGAAGACAAGGTCCTGATATAGGGCTACCTCCTATATCAATGTTCTTGCAATCTTGTAAGATAGCTCAGTTTGTGTCCTGAAAAACATTAATTACTTGATAATTGATTCTGATATGGTAGCTCAAATTTAATTATCATGAGCCTTAAATATATAAGATATTCTGAGTAGCTGCTGTCAGTAAAATGTAAAAAAGTCAATTCCTCTGATTTACTGGGGAGAAAAGGTGATAAAAGTATTCACCACCATGTAAAAGTAAAGTACTGCTTTGCATTCCTAATTATCGAAAGTTATATTTAATAAACCTGTTGCCCTCAAGTTGATTCCGACTCATAACATGTTTTAGAATCAGGAAAGGTGTACGTCAAGGTTGTATCCTTTCACCATACTTACTCAATCTCTATGCTGAGCAAATAATCCGAGAAGCTGGACTACATGAAGAAAAATTTGGCATTGGGATTTGTGGAAGACTAATTAATAACCTGTGATATGCAGATGATACAGCCTTGCTTGCTGAAAGCCTAGAGGAATTGAAGCGCTTACTGATGAAGATCAAAGACCATAGCCTTCAGTACAGATTACACTGCAACATAAAGAAAACAAAAACTCTCACAACTAGATCAGTCACCAACATCATGATAAGGGGAGAAAAGATTGAAGTTGTCAAGCATTTGGTTTTACTCGGATCCACAATCAATCTGCAAGGAAGCGGAAGTCAGGAAATCAAATGACATATTGCATTGGGCAAATCTTCTGCAGAAGACCTCTTTAAAGTGTTGAAAAGCAAAGATGTTACTTTAAGGGCTAAGGTGTGCCTGACCCAAGCCATGATGTTTTCAGTTGCCTCCCATGCATATGCAAGATGGACAATGAATCAGTAAGACTGAAGAAGAATTGATTGATGCCTTTGAATTATGATGTTGGGAAAGAATGTCTTCATGGAATGCCAGAAGAACTAACAAGTTTGTGTTGAAAGGAAGTACAGCCAGAATGCTCATTGAAAGCCAGGATGGCAAAACTTTATCTCACACACTCTGGACGTGCTATCAAGAGGGACCAGCTCTGAAGGAGGACATCATGCTTTGTAAGGTAGAGGGTCAGTGAAAAAGAGGAAGACTCTGGATGAGATGGATTATCCCAGTGGCTGCAACAGTGGGCTTAAACATAGCAATGATTGTGGGGATGGCACAAGAGCAGGCAGTGTTTCGTCCTGATGTACATAGGGTCTCTGTGAGTTGGAATCAACTTGATGGCACCTAACAACAACAACATGATTAATAAGCACTGATCTAGATAAAGTGCTATTGCTTCAGTAACTGCTTTATTGATTTAAATATACTTGAAGTATAAAATTAGTTTTGTTGCTGTTTTTGTTGTTGTGAACTGCCACTGAGTTGGCCCCATACTCATGTCGATCTGACGCACTGTCTTAATCATCTTGTGTGGCTGTAACAGAAATACCACAAGTGGATGGCTTTAACAAAGAGAAATTTATTTTCTCACAATCCAGTAGGCTACAAGTCTGAATTCAGGGAGCCGGCTCCAGGGGAAGGCTTTCTCTCTGTTGGCTCTGGAGGAAGGTCCTTGTGGTACATCAGTCTTCCCTTGGTCTGGGAGCATCTCAGTGCAGGAACCTCAGGTCCAAAGGATGCACGGTGCTCTCGGTAATGCTTTCTTGGTAGTATGAGGTTCCCATTGTCTCTCTGCTTGCTTCTCTCTTTTACATCTCAAAAGAGATTGGTTTAAAACACTATCTAATCTTGTAGATCTCATCAATATAACTGCTGCTGATCCATCTCATTACATCATAGTGATAGGATTTACAACACATAGGGAAATCACATCAAATGAAAAAATGGTGGATAATCATACAATACTGGGAATCATGACCTAGCTAAGCGGACAGATATTTTGGTGGGGACACAGTTCAATCCATGACACGTGCAATAGAATGAAACACTGCCTGGTCCTGAGCCATATCCATCTGATTGCAGATCAGACTGTTGTAATCCCTAGGGTCGTGATGGCTGATTTTTGGAAGTAGATCACCAGACCTTTCTTCCTAGTCTGTTTTAGTTTACAGTCTCCACTGAAATCTGTTCTGCATCATAAAAACAAGCAAGTCTATGTGGTGAATGTGCATTTAGCCCTTTCTGTGAGCAAAGTATAGTGCCCAGTGCTGAATGAATGAGCAATTAGACTTTAAATTTTTTTTTTTAATAATAGAAAATAGACAAGTTGCTAAGGTTGATATTTTATTATATTTTTATCAGTTCCTAAAAATCCTGTGTAAACCTTTCTGAGGGAAGTAAAAATCTTAGATTAGGAGTACCTGGTATATAGTAGTCAATGATTGTTGAATAAATAAATGTAGTGCCAGTTTCTCTCTTAATAACAAACTTTATTTTCTTCACTATTCTACGAGAGTGTTACTACTTTCATTTCTGTATATTCAATAATTTCACTTGGCTTCTGAAAGATCAGAAATACTTATATTTTTAAATATATTTAAAATTATTTTAAAAATAATTTTATAAATAAGATGATATATTGTCTTATTGAGAACTTTAGTATCATTGCCATTTTCAATTAACTCTCAATTACTTTGAGAGTTGTATTACTTTATTAGAAATCTATCTTTTTTTCATAGTGATGTACTTGTTTCCTTTAATGGGCACTTGCCCTAGTTGAGCTTAATTTTTTAAAAAAATCTTTAATAAATATTTAAAATTCCATTTGTATTTCATATAGTCTAGCCAATTAAGCAAGCTGACTTTCAGAATTTTTAATTATCATGATTTCACAAAACTAACCCTTATAAATTTATTCGAAAATTTCTTCATTTTCATTTTAAACATGTATGTGCTCAAATTACATCCTAATATTTGGATAAAGATAATAATTTAAATGTGAAAATAGTAGGTTCTTAGCTTTAAAAATATAACAGTAACGTACACAGGTTATGTATGATATGAAGACTGGTTTTAGATATAATATTTGAGAGTTGAATGGTATTGGAAGATTACTTAACTTAATTTTTTAATTTTAGAGATGAGAAAATGTACATCAGGAATGAAGAGAATTAGTGAAAGTGTATGCACTGCATCTTAAGATTTCCAGGCTTTTCTTTCTACTTGCTTATGTGGAATAGAAGAGAGACTTAGGGATGAGTCTCCTTCTTAAAAAAAAATTAGTTGAGACAGAATCAAGATTAAAAAGGGGCCTTTTTAATATAACATGTTGTTATTGTTAGGTGCCTTCAAGTCGACTCCAACTCATAGTGACCCTGTGTATAACAGAATGGATCGGTACCCTGTGCTATCCCACCCTTACAAAAGTAGGTGTGCTTGAGCTCATTGTTGCAGCCAACCATCTTGTCGAGGGTCTTCCTCTTTTTCATGGAACCTTTACTTTGCCAAGTATGATGTCCTCCAGGGACTGGTCCCTTCTGATACCATGTTCAAAGTATATGAACTCACTATCTTTGCTTCTAAGGGGAATCCTGGCTTTACATCCTTTAAAACAGATTTGTTCATTCTTCTGGCAGTGCATGGTATATTCAGTATTCTTTGCCAACACCATAACTGAAATATGTCAATTCTTCTCCAGTCTTCTTCCAACTGTCTGTCAGTTTCTTGTGCTATAGTGGCTTGCATGGTGCTGTGATGCTAGAAGCTATACCACCGGTATTTCAAATGCCAGCAGTGTCACCCACGGTGGACAGGTTTCAGCGGAGCTTCTAGACTAAGACAGACTGGGAGGAAGACACCTGGTGATCTGCTTCCAAAGAAAATTAGCCAGTGAAAACCTTATGAATAATATAACTTACATATAACATGGAAAGAAAAGAACTAATAAACCACTATCTTTTTATTTTACACTTGTGTTCTTCTCCCCCAGTTCAATTGTGAGCAACTAGGACAAATCTATTCATGTGTCCTTTACAGTGCCTAGCTTAGTTCTTTGCATGCACTGAATGTTCAATAAGTGAATAAAATTAGAGTATATCAAAATGTTAAGTCTATAATTTGAGTGAAAATGAAAATTTATATTTGTAAAATTAGTCACATAAATAATTTTAGAGAAAAAGTGAATATCAATTTGTAAAACTAAGTGCAGCACATTCACTGCTCTGATATCTAGTGGGAAAAATATCCTTAGCTACTGCAGAAATGATTTAAAATTTATTATAATTTAAAAATCATCAAGGGAATAAAAAATGGTCATTTACTAACCAATGAGTTTAGTATTATCAAAATTAAAAGGCTTGTGTATGTATTGTATGTATGTGGGAAAGGGAGGTCCCATAAGAACTATCACGTTATCACATCTGCCACACTAATATGATACATACCCAGTGCCGTCGAGCCGATTCCGACTCATAGCGACCCCATAGGACGGAGTAGAACTGCCCCATAGAGTTTCCAAGGAGTGCCTGGTGGATTCGAACTGCCGACCCTTTGGTTAGCAGCTGTAGCGCTTAACCACTATGCCACCAGGGTTTCCGACAATATGATACATACATTACTTGCAAATATAATGAGGTCTTGTGCTTAGGTCATCCTTTTTACAGGTATTATACATAATCTATATTTAAGTTATTTAATGTATGAGAATGTATTTTAGAAGATCTCCAGGAAAGCTGAATTTCAAGTATGCAGTGGGGTACCCAATTTTTACCACACAGTCTCTTTCAACATGAACAGGTAATTCTAGAAATGCAAATGAGTGTGACAGCAAAAGTAAGATATTTGTTTGCAAGTTTTTTTTTTTTTTTTTTTTTTAAGAGGAGACTCATCCCAATTTCTTCTCTCACTTCACAGAGGCACACATTCCCCTACCCAGCCCTGTCAGAATATTGGAGGTGATTATCTGGAGAAAACATCACTGTACTAGAAAACAGATTTGAAAGAGTAAGGTGTCATACACAGAAAAAAAGGGGGAATGGTGAATGTACATGCACTGCGGCTTGAAACTCCCAGCCTTCTCCCAGCTGACTCCCAGAGTGCTGGCATTCAGGATTCTAACCTCCAGGCATGAGAATGGAAGATTTTTCTCTGAGGAATCGATTATTGTTGTTAGTTGCTATCGAGTTGGCTCCAACTCATGGTGACCCCATGTACAACATAAAGAAATGTTGTCCGGTCCTGTGCCATCTTCATGATTGTTGGCGTGTTGAGTCCATTCCCGTGGCCATTGTACTGTGCCTTCCAACCTAGGGGGCTTATCTTCCAAAACTATATCAGAAAATGTTCTGTTTCGATCCATAGAGTTTTCACTGGCTAATTTCAGAATTAAATTGTCAGGCCTTTCTTCCAATTCTGTTTTAGTCTGTAAGCTGTGCTGAAACCTTGCTTGTAGTTGAAATGCTGGTGGCATAGCTTCCCACATCATAGCAACACAAGCCACCACAGTGTGGTAACATGACAAACTGACAGATGGATGGTGGAAGAACTATTGGCCCTGAATTAAAAAAAAAAAGAAGAAGAAGGAAACCACTTAAATGTAGTGACATCAGGTAATGAAATGACTAAGCCAGATCATCCTGGACACGAGATTATGTCGACAAGCCTCAGCCATGCCTGCAGAGTTTCTAATCAGCTTTTCAGTGTCTCAGGGGCGGGGCAATAAAATAAATGAACTACAAGGATCAATGGACATTTCAGGAAAGTGTCTAATATAAAAGATTGAGGCTAAAACAAATGGGAAATCATCTTGGAGGACACACAAATCTTGCAAGGAGAAAACTTTGAAAGATTCCAACCTTCACGATTTTCAGAGAAGTGTATTCACGAGATGAGAGAACTCAGTGGACTTTTGTAAGGAGTACTTGGGTGGACTGAGTGCTACTTCCTGAAATAAATACCATGTTTTTCAGCCATTCTCTCCCGGAACAATTCTCGCTCTCTGACCTCATCTACAATTGAGGTTGGACCATATAAAATTACCATTTTCGTAGGCCAATGAGGGTTAAATATTGACAATTTCATATGATTCTACTTAATACTGTTTTCTGTTCTCTATTTTACTCACTCTGTATCAGCCGGAATGTTGTCCTTGCTTTTTGGAACATGCCAGACATATTCCTGCTTCAGAGCATTTGCACTTGTGGTTCCTTCTGTCTGTAATGCTTCCCCCACCCACCAGAAATCTGCATACATTTCTGCCTCACCTCAAATGACGCTTTCTAAATAAGACCTTCCCTAATCATTCATTAATTCATTTACTCATTTTTTCCTTCAGCAAACGTTCATTGAACGACTTCTATGTGCTAAGAATTGTTCTAAGCACAAAGCAGTGGAAAAAAACTTATGTAACTACTGGCTTTCATGGAGTTTGCATTCCAGTGGGGGCAGGGGACATAAAATAATCAAAATAAATTAGTAAATTATATAATATATTAGGCTGTGACAAGTACTATGAGGAAAAATAAAGGTAAGAAGGGGGTGGGAAGAGCGGGTGAGGTTGTGATGACATTTTCAATTTTAAATACTGTGATTGCATAAATTTTCTTAATTGTTCCTAACAATAATTCTGATTATTATTATTCATCTTTAGCAAATGAGAAAATAAGTTCATAGACTTTAAATTACTTGTCCAAATTTGTATAACTAGTAGAAGGTGTAGCCTTGAACCTGGTACTTCAGATTCCTTTTTCAACTTTACTCCTTTATTTCTCTATTATAAGAATTTGGAATATCTTACTAATGATTTTAAAAAGTTCTTTCTTTCAAGAACGAAGTGAGAGGCTACCTTGTGTTCTATGATAGACACTGGGAAAATAGAGGAATACCACTATCACTGCCGTTAAGGAATTCTGAAAAAAATAAAAAAACTCAGATATTTTTAAAAAAGAGGGGAAAATATAGCTAACTAACTAAGTGCTATGGCTGCTAACCAAATGGTCGGCAGTTCAAATCCACCAGGCGCTCCTTGGAAACTCTATGGGGCAGTTCTGCTCTGTCCTATAGGGTCACTCTGAGTCGGAATCAACTCGACGGCACTGGGTTCTGGGGGTTAATTTTCACAGATATATAGACTGCCAATCCATACTGAAAGCTGTAGTCTTATCCTCATCAGTAAATGCTTCACGTCATCTTCACTTTCAGCAAGCGAGGTTGTATCATCTGCATATCTCAAATCTACATAGCTGCATATCTACATATCTGCAGCCATCAGTATGAATTACACCTGAACATAAAGAAAACAAAAATCCATACAGCTGGACTAATAAAAAACATCATGATAAATGGCTAAGAAATTGAAATTGTCAAGGATTTCATTCTTCTTGGATCAACAATCAATGCCCATGGAGGCAGCAGCAAAGAATCAAATGATGTATTGCATTGGGCAAATCTGCTGCAAAATACTTCTTTAAAATGTTAAAAAGCAAAGATGTCACTTTGAGGACTAAGGTGCATCTGACCCAAGCCATGGCATTTTCAGTTATCTCATATGTGTGTGAAAGCTGGACTATGAAAAAGGAAGACTGAAGAACTGATGCATTCAAATTGTGGCGTTGGCAAAGAACGTTGAATATACCATAGATTGCCAGAAGAGTAAACAAATCTGTCTTGGAAGAAGTACACACAGAATTCTCCATAGAAGGATGGTGAGATATGTCATCAGGAGAGACCAATCACTGGATAAAGCTGCCATGCTTGATAAGGTAGAGGGCCAGCGAAAAAGAGGGAGACCCTCAATGAGATGGATTAACACAGTGACTAAAACAATGGGATCAAGCATAGCAACAATTGTGAGCATGGTGCAGGACCAGGCAACCTTTTGTTCTGTTATACATAAGGTCTCTATGAATCAGAGCTGACTCTATTGCACCTAACAACAACAACAACTTCAAGGAGTTATCTTAAATATAAAAACTACTGTGCAAAGATTCCACTCATATTTGGAAGTATCTTTGTTGGTATAAAATGGAATAAAATTAAATGTTGCTTTTAATTTAAATATTCAAGACTAAATGCCATACTAACATCATCACACAAATTAAAAAATCTGTTGACACCTGCTATAAAGAGGTTGAGGATTTTGATATTAATTAAAAGCCAAAGTAAATTCCAAAGACAAAGGTAAAAATTAAATATTTAAATAACCTATAATTTCATAATTACATCAAAGACCACAGCCTTTGGTATGGATTGCACCTTAACATAAAGAAAAAATCCTCACAACTGGACCAATAAGTAACATCATGATAAATGGAGAAAAGATTGAAGTTGCTGGGGATTTCATTTTACTTGAATCAACAATCAACACCTATGGAAGCAGCAGTCGAGAAATCAAAAGATTAATTGCATTGGGCAAATCTGCTGTAAAAGACCTCTTTAAAATATTGAAAAGCAAAGATGTCGCTTTGAAGACTAAGGTGTGCCTGACCCAAGCCATGGTATTTTCAATAGCATCATATGCATGCAAAAGCTGGACAGTGAATGAAAAAGACTGAAGAAGAATTGATGCCTTTGAATTGCGGTGTTGGCAAAGAATATTGAATATACCTGGACTGCCAAAAGAACGAACAAATCTGCCTTGGAAGAAGTACAACCAGAATGCTCCTTAGAAGCAAGGGTGGCGAGACTACGTCTTATATACTTTGAACATGTTGTCAGGAGACATCAGTCCCTGGAGAAGGACAACATGCTTGGTAGAGGGTCAACGAAAAAGAGGAAGACCCTCAACGAGATGGGTTGACACAGTGGCTGCAACAATGGGCTCAAGAATAACAACAATTATGGACATGGCGCAGGACCGGTCAGTATTTCATCCTGTTGTACACAGGGTTGCTAAGAGTCGGAACTGACTCAATGGCACCTAACAACAGCAACA
Organism: Elephas maximus indicus; assembly: GCF_024166365.1. NCBI lineage: Eukaryota > Metazoa > Chordata > Mammalia > Proboscidea > Elephantidae > Elephas > Elephas maximus. The sequence continues at coordinate 55,955,066 of NC_064823.1, forward strand.
ACAGTAATTTCATAATGGAGTCTCTTAGTGATTCAAACAGTTAAGTGCTCAACTACTAATCAACATGCTGCTCTTTCCAATCCATCCAAAAAAAAAAAAAAACACCTGGTGATCTGCTTCCAAATGGCCACAGCCTTGAAAATCCTATGGAGCACAGTTCTACTCAGACACACATGGGTTTGCCATGAGTCAGAGTCAACTTAATGGCGAGTGGTTTTAATTTCATTAACTGTTTTGCTAAAATAGACAAAGTTTGATTATATTTATAGCACATAATTTTTTTATAGTCAGCTTGCTTGTTTTGCCTGCATGGCCTCTTTAATTATGACAACATGATCCCAAATAGTTCTAAGGCTAACTGGTATACAGTGTATATTATTTTAGTCTATTATGAATAGACTAATCACAGAAATTAGTATAGTAAAATTCCAGGTGCTTTTAGGAAGCTGGAAACAGCATTAAAGGTTGTCTTCATGATCTAATTTTTATAATTCTTTTTAGCTTATATGGAGGTTTGCACTGGAAACTCAAATTTTGGAAGAAACTTAAAGTAACAAAAACTTAGATATGATCACCAACAATGAAAAAGAAGCATCTTAAAGAAGATTTTAAGCTTTCACAGTATGAAAGAGTACCTAAAAATATTATCAGAATATCAGGGCATACGTAATTATTAAAATCTATAATGCTTTGAGAATGATATTCAATTTATTCAACTCAGATTATAAAAAGAGAAAAGCTAATTATGATTTAATATTTCTTCATGCATAAAGAACACTGAATGTTTTCCATCTGTGAACTCATGATGATAAAAACCAAAAAACCAAACTCATTGCCATTGAGTTGAGCCTGACATAGCGAGCCTATAGGACAGAGTAGAATTGCCCTATATGGTTTCCAGGGAGTGGCTGGTGGATTCAAACTGCCACCCTTTTGGTTAGCAGCTGAGCTCTTAACCACTGCACCACCTGATGATATTGTTGTTCTTGTTAGGTGCTGTCAAGTTGGTTCTGACTCAAAACGACCCTATGTACAACAGAACAAAACACTGCCTGGTGCTATACCATCCTAACGATCGTTGTTATGCTTAATCCCATTGTTGCAGTCACTGTGTCAGTCCATCTTGTTGAGAGTCTTCCTCTTTTTTGCTGACCCTCTACTTTACCAAGCATGATGTCCTTTTCCAGGGACTGATTACTCCTGATAACAACGTGATGATGGAAGTGAAATAATGGTTACGTTTTGGAGGTTGTGATCTTTACTCTTTTGGCCGTGTTCTTTTATAAGTGGTGTATATCTTTTGAGGTTTATAGCTTTTTTTTTTTTTTTTACATGTCTGGTAGAAGACTAACCATGACCTATATTATTTGTGAAACTTGGTAAAATAAGCTTTCTGCATTTAACAATAACTTGTAGGAAAAAATCCATGAAGTAGACAAATATCAAATATAGTGGGAATTTGATCCTGAACATTTTCTATAACACTGTATAATCAAGTGTTTTCACATTAGGAGTCACTTAGAACAATGGCACTTGACAAATGGTTCTTGGCTCAGCCTTCGCTGTCAAATATTAAATTGGTAACAGTGTTGCAGATCACCATGTAATTGTGTTGTTATACCAGAATAAAATTAAATAGGGATGTGAACAAAACATAAAAATACATTAAATAATATTACAGCAACTCTGCCACACCTAAAAGCAAAACCCAGTTGCCACTGAGTCTGACTCATGACGACCTCATGTGTGTAGGACCTTCTGGAAGTAGCTTGCCAGGTCTGTCTTCCCAGGAGCCTCTGGGTGGAATCAAACTGCCAACTTTACAGTTAGTAGCTGAGTGCTTAACCATTTGTTCCACTGAGGGACATCTAGAAGCTTTTTATATATATCCCTCATATAATGCTGTTTAAACACAAAGGTTGATTTCCTAAAATGAAGATAATAACTAGTAAAGGTCTGGCTGCTCATTTGATAAAAAAGGAAAAAAAAAGTCATGTTTCTTTATAAAACGCTGATTGCTTATATGATCAATTTCAACTTACTAGAAAGGGAGAAATGGATGCGTGCTATCATTGTCCACAAAGTTAGAAACTTTTAAAATTAAATTTTAAACTGAGGCTGACAATTTATGAATATCTACAAAACCTAGTGAAATTAGTGATAACTTAATTCATAAAAACAAAATTTACGGTATTCTGTGCAGCTAAAATGGCTATAAAGTGAAGCTTCCCTATTACCCACCATAGATATAATTTCTCCCACAAATGCTATTTTTTGCACTGGTGAGGTCATTTCCTGAAATATTTTAATAAATTTCCTTTTCTTGTTTTTATATAGAGCGTGAAATGAGCCTATTCATATCATAGGTCAGACCCACCACTCAATTCAACATTCTACATATTACCCAAAACTTCTATTTTGTAGTTAAGAATAATAATTTTCTTAGACCTTTTCACTTCCATCAGCACTAATGAGTTTCTCTTTAGGTTTATATTTCTCTAGGAAACACAGGTTTAATAATTGCTATGTCACTGTGTATGCAGAGGTAGGTAGAAAATAACCAGTCTGAACTGAAACGCAGATGCCAACAGCTTAACAACGGATAATGCAAATATATGCTTCAACAAAATCACAAATAAGGTAAGTTGCAAATATATGCTCGAGCAAAAAAAAAAAAAAAAGTAACAGAAACCACAAATATATACTTGAGCAAAATCACAAATAATGGATTTTTACAAATTCTCAAAATAGCTGAGTCTTTAAATGTTAAGTCATTAAAGCCAAATTCCTAATGTAGCTTTTTTTTATATAATTTATTTTATCCTAATATAGTTTTGATTTGAGTTATTGTCTACCTATTAACTAAAAGTGAGATAATCTTGAAGGTGGGAAGACATAAATGAAAGCTACGAATTTTATATCATTATTGTTGAGGTCTTCAGAGATAGCATAGCATAGTGGTTAGGAGTGCACCTTTTCCAATAAGACACGTATGGGTGCACCACCTGGCGTTTCCCCAAAAATTAGAGAACCAAGCATCTCTTAGGCCCATATTTGTCATCTTTAAAATGGGGATGATAATAGTATCTATTCTATAGCTTATAAGGAAAGTTATGAAAACACTTACGTATCCTGCCTGACATATAGTAAGTGCTCATTAAATTATTTTATACTTCTTTATCATTAGTAGGAGCCACTTTAAAGAACGAGACATTCTTGTATGTATAACCTAACCCATTAGTAAATATTCAATTCAAATTCTATTGTGTGTGCATATAAGTCATCGCAAAGTATTTTGTGTGTTGACTTACTTTATTCCTCTTAAGTGGATTATTCTTTAGTTTCTCTTCTAGAGCTATATGTTAGCAGTTGTTGTTGCTAGGTGCCATCAAGTCAATTTTCAACTCATGGCAACCCAGTGTAACAGAGTAGAACTGCCCTGTAGCATTTTCTAGGCTGTAATATTTAAGGGAGCAAATCATCAGGTGTTTTCTTTAAACTGTTAACCCGTCAGCAGCTGAGTGCTTAACCATTGCACCACCAGACATCCTTTATGGTAGCAGAGACATCTTTAATTTAGCACACCCACTCCTCACTTACTATTTTGTTATCCAACATTTCACATTTACAACAATAGTAAAAAACCTACTATCATGCTATTTTGCACATTAATGACATACATCTCTCAGTAACGAACACTGAGGTGCAAGGTGAGAGTAACGCTGGCTGTGATGGTTAGGGTTATGTGTCAACTTGGCTGGGCCATGATTCTCAGTGGTTTGGCAGTTATGTAATGAAGTCATTTGGCAGTTATGAAATAATATAGTCATTCTCCATTTTGTGATCTGACACTGTCATCCTCTGTTTTCCCATAACACCGTTTTTTGCATAATGACTTTGGTCTTTGGAACATAACCATGTTGATAAGTGGGGAGTGAGTGTGTACAGTTGTTAATTAGCCTTATATACTCATTACTGGCATGATCTCATAGTGGTTCCAATTAGAAAATGAAAAAATCTAATTTACTGTAATTTTTTTTTATCAATTCTAAATTATGTGTTAAAAAGTATGTATGGTTAAAAATGAACTTCGTATACTTTTGGTGAGGTATATATTTACTATATAGTAAGAAGAATTGATGCCTTTGAATTATGGTGTTGGCAAAGAATATTGAATATACCACGGACTACCAAAAGAATGGGCAAATCTGTCTTAAAAGAAGTACAGCCAGAATGCATCTTAGAAGCAAGGATGGCGAGACTTCATCTCACAGACTTTGGACATGTTATCATGATGGAACAGTCCCTGGAGAAGGACATCATGCTTGATAAAGTAGAGGATCAGTGAAAAAAGAGGAAAACTCTTAACGAGGTAGATTGACACAGTGGCTGCAACAATGGGCTGAAGCATAGCAACAATGATGAGAACGGTACAGGACTGAGCAATGTATCATTCTGTTGTACATACGGTTGCTATGAGGTGGAACGGACTCCATAGTACCTGACAACAACACCATACCGACTGAAATATTCAGCATTTCCATTTACTATTTATTTCTCCCAGTATATTCACATATATAAATCATAACATACACAAAACATTAAAAAAAAAAACAAGTTTCCTTCTCCCACAAATAGTGGTGTATATGTTGATTTGTCATGATTCTTTAAGAAAATTTTATATGTGCAATTTTAATGAGAATTAAAACAGTCTCCTAATCTTTTAAAAATCCCTGTGCTAATTAAGACTGGAAACCCTGGTAGCATAGTGGTTAAGTGCTACGGCTGCTAACCAAAGGGACGGCAGTTTGAATCCACCAGGCGCTCCTTGGAAACTCTATGAGGGGCAGTTCTACTCTGTCCTATAGGGTCCCTATGAGTCGGAATCGACTCGAAGGCACTGGGTTTGGTTTTTGGTTTAATTAAGACTAGGGTCAGCTGCATGTGAAAGAAAGCCGAAAATAACTATAGAAATTTCTTCCTCTCTTATGTAAAAGAAGTAGGCAGCCTAGGACTCTATGGAGGCTCCATGGAGTCACCAGGAACATGGACATCAACCAGCTGCCAATTAGCCACCTTGATTTTCTGGCCTTCACCCTCCAGGTTCAAGAGGGCTATTGCAGACATCACGTCCAAGTTTCACATACCAGGAGGAAGGAGAAGGAAAAGGTATTCCCTCTCTTTTTGCAAGAAATATCCCCAATTTTCCACAAAAAGTTAACCACTTGTAGCCAGCGCTTATATTACATGGCCACATCCAGCAATAAGGGGACACAGCTAAAAACTGGGAGATCAGAAAGCAATTAGCAGTCTCTTTTTTTTTTTTTTTTTTACCACAATACCTTTTGAAGAATATAGGTACACACTCAAAAATGTTAAAGACAACTATTAAATTTGACTTTATAAACTACAGAAAATTGGTCAGGCTATTCCAACCTCACCATCATTTGTTTTTTCATGATTAAATTGTTATAATAGCTATAATTGGTTCTGCATCATCTGCTCAGAAAATGGTAGAGTTATTAAAAAACAGTAAATGCCTTGTCATACTTTTCAACTGTTCAATACATCAAACCATTTTAGGGTTCCTTTAAAGCGTTTTGCTGGGTAGATAACAATCTTCAGCTGCAAAGAGCATTTTATTGTTTATGAGTAGATAGTACCCACCTGTCCATTAGGAGTATTGCTTTAGGACATTACTCATATTGACTAAAATGCTTAAGTAGTGGACTTACAAGGAAAAAAAAGGCTCATACTTTTAATTTTGAAAAAACACTTGAAAACCACTAATCTAAATTTCTTAAGGATTTAAATTTAAATATCTAACTCAGAAAGCTGTTCATATGAGCAATTATCTTCTTTTTGAAAGTAGCACTGTCTACTCTTGCTTTCTGATGAAACTGCTAAACTACGAGAGAGGTCAGTAGTGAATTTAAAAATGCAGGGTTTTGTCTGTTCTTGTTATGAGGGAAACAAGTCATTTGCCTAAAGATTCCAGAACCTTGTAGCAGTACCACTAATGATTTAACCGTGATCAATTTATCAAGTCCCAGAATTTTAGAATTTGTGGAGATCTTTGAGAATAGATTCTCCAATGCTGTCATTTTATAGTTGAGGTGCCGAGGCCTGGAATGTTTGACTGGCCAGGTCACATTAATGAGTTAGTGCCAGTGCTGAAGCCAGCACTAGGATTTTTGGACTTTTCTCATTCAGTGAATTCTTTCTTTCCTCCCTTCCCCTGCCTCCCTCCCTTCCTCCCTTTTTGCTTTTCTCCTTTTCTTCCTTCTACTTTCTAAATTCACCAGTAGTAGCATTAATATATTTGCGCATTATGCAAGGTTCAGATATGGAAAAAGAAAATCAATTTGTTTTTGGGAAAAAAAATTAAAACGGAATAAGGTGCTTACAACATTGTTGAAAAGGTTGGTGGAGGGAACCTCTGGCTGGGCTTCCAGAAATCATGTGCCAAGCTGTGGCTGCTGCCACACATTTCTCTCCATATTCATAGAACTGGTAGCTGGAAACTGGAATGCTACTGTAGTAGGTAAGCTGCCGACACCAACTGCCACTTGGCATACACAAATCTACTGCATGGATACCGGAATATTGCAACAGAAAAACTTCAAGTCCCAACTCTGCCTACCAATAGAGATAAGGCAACAACATAACGGCCTCCACTTAAATTATGGCCATCCCACCTGTATACATTTAATTGTTGGGGCCCAATTTACATCCAGTAAGCAAGGTTATCATCTGCATATTGCAAGTTGTTAATGGGTTTTCCTCCAATCCTGATGTTCTTCTTCACATAGTCCAGTTGCTCAGATTATTTGCTCAGCATTCAGGCTGAATAAGTATAGCGAAGGGGGGATACAACCCTGACACACACCTTTCCTGATTTTAAACCATGCAGTGTCCCCTTGTTCTTTTCAAACGACTGCCTCCTGATCTACGTACAGGCTCCTCATGAGCACAATTAAGTGTTATGGAATTCCCATTCTTCGCAATGTTACCAGTAATTTGTTATGATCCACACAGTCAAATGTTTTTGCATCGTCAATAAAACACAGGTAAACTTTTTTCTGGTATCCTCTGCTTTCAGCCAAGATCCATCTGACATCAGCAGCAATATCCCTCATTCCACATTCCCTTCTGAATCAGGCTTGAATTTCTGGCAGTTCCCTATCCATGTACTGCTGTAGCCATTTTTGAATTATCTTCAGCATAATTTTACTTCCGGATGATATTAATGATATTGTTCAATAATTTCTGCATTCTACATGGAGAATATAAACTTCAATGCTATTAATATATGATTGATGCAGTCGAGCTCAGAATAAGTTGAGTAACTTTACTTTGGGTGATAATGGTTAGTCAGTGATAGCCTGAGGGTAAAAGTAAAGTTTTTCCTTCTAATCTAATACTTTGTATTACGTCCTCACTAATATATTGAAAATTTTGTTTCATGCAACAGTTTAATTTTGAGATTTAGATTAAAATTGTTGAAAAAATATTTTCCACATGTGAGAATGAATGAAAACCTTCTTTGGTTAATTTCTTCAAAACTGACAATAATGCTTTTGATAACAATACAGCGCCTTGCAGTTTAAGGCAGACTGTGTTAAAGGGACAAAATCAGTCACATGGAGCTAGGGAAATTTGAATGTTCGCCATGCTAGAAGTCCGAATGTGTTTAAGGGATTGATCGCAGAGGATTCAGCACCATGTTTGTATTATGCCATTCTATTTAAAAGTGTGAAAAACCAAGTTTGTGCTACAGAAAATCACTTGTGAGATAAATATGTACAAGGAAAAAATATGGCCATTGCTTTAGCAGGTTGGACTTTTTTTGACCAGCTTGCTGCTCTGTTGTATCAGTTTTCTAAAATAACCTACTTGAGTCCTACTTTTTCGTGTTCTAATTATTATGAATCTCACTTTGAATCTTTAGTATCCTTGTAATAGTGCATTCCCTAAATCTCTGCTTCTCTCATTGCTTTTCTTTCTTCTCCTTTTTCATTATTATCAATTAATAAAAAATACTTCAGGAACCTCTGTTATGTGAATGACCTATTACCATCTATGACTGGGGATATATAAAAAAAGTAAAGCATTTCTGCCTCTAAAAACTTCCTGCCTGATTAGAGGGACAGGATTTATCCTAGTAAAGAGCAGTTAACATTAAAAAAAAAAAAAGAGTTCCAGGCACTAGAAAAAGCCAGAGAAGGCTGAGATCACTAGTGGAGTGGTTAAGGCAATTAATAGAACTTCAGAGGGGAATTCCTATTTGAGCCTAGGCTTGAAGGATTTAATCAGGATATATTACAAGGTGCATAAATTGTGTTAAACCCTTTGTGCCAATGTTATATCTTGATGGACATTTTGAGTAAACTTGTGATAGACTACTTGACATTTTAAATTTACAAAGAAATGAATCATCTTTTAAAGCAAGTTTAGATTTAAAACAGAAAATGAGAAATTTTATGCAGATAATATAATTATAAAAAGATACAATTAAGATATCTGTGTATACGTATTGCAAAATGCTGGTAATATTTTTTATACTGCAATAAAGAGATAGGATGTGATAGAAAAATTATATATGTTTCTGCATTCTAATTCTTTCCATACCTTTCATACCCTTCAAATGTGGAAAGAGAAAATAAATAAATAAATAAATAAACCTCATATTGTTTAATTTAATTCTGGTAGAAAATATAACTGAAGCCACAGGCTACAAGCCTCAGTTGGCAGTTTAATGAATCTTGAAAGAATGGGAGACTCTGGGTACTTTGAGAAGATAAGCCCTGAGCTAGTCTTTACAACTGTTTAAAGAAATAGTTAGTGAATATTTATATATCTTATCTGATAATATTTAAATTAAATCTGTTTATTTCTTATCTAGTTATCATAAATTTGAATTTTTCTTTAATCTATTTGCTATGAAGGCCAAAGATCTTCCCAGGAATATTGAAACATTTATTTTTTAAAGTTCAAGAGTTATTGACTTGTGACCGTGAAATTATAAATATTTATTTTAGAAGACTACATGTTAAAATATTTATCCTGGTATACCTGCCTCTCCTTTAAAATTGTAAGTTCTATTATTCCTTGGAAGCCAGTTGTACCTACCACACTCTCCTTTAACTTTCCTAGTATATAAGTGGATTGAGTTTGCTTGTTAGATTGAATGTGTCAGGTTTTTCTCTCTGCAGGCTTACTTGTAATAAACGTAGTGACTAACACAGTAATTTCTGGAAACCATCGCAAGTGTGAATTTTTCACAGACATTAGGATGCCGAATTTTTGGAGGTCACTGAGGGGAATTAAAAAAGGCACTGATTCCTGGATTTAAAGACCAGCACATAGAACACATTGACAAGCAACTCTGTCCCCCCCTCCAAGAAATTTGGTGGTGAACAATAAAAATTTAAATGAAAAGGGGATTTTAGGGTGAATTTTGGTATCTACTGGTATTTTTTTTTTTATTGGTATATGAAACATACCATTATCACATGACTTCCAGTGATTAAGAGTCCCTGGTTAAACATTTGGCCACTAACTGAAAGTTTTGTGGTTTGAATACACTCAGAGGCACCTCAGAAGAAAGGCGTAATGATCTACTTCTGAAAGATCACACTCACTGAAAATCTTATGGAGTGTAGTTCTACTCTGAAACGCATGGGTTCAGCATATGTAGGAATTGACTCAATGGCAACTGGTTTGGTTTTTGTTTTGTTTTTCTTTTTATTCCTGTGACTAGAGAAGATAACTCTCTCTTTGTTTCAGGAAGCTCAAATGCATATCGATCTCCTTAGGATAAACTCAGTTATGTTCTCCTGAGACCCACCCCCAATATCTCTTTTCTACAACCCTATAACACTCCTATTAAAACCTTCATTATATTGCTCCCTTATGTCATAGTTATTTGTGGACATATTTTATATCCCTTACCCCCTTACTGGAAACCTCATGGCTCAGTGGTTAAGAGCTAGGCTGCTAACCAAAAGGTTAGCATTTCGAATTCACCAGCCACTCCTTGGAAAACCTACAGGGCAGTTCTACTCTGTCCTATAGGGTTGCTGTCATGGACTGAATGATGTCCACCCAAAAATGTGTATATAACTTGGTTAGGCCATGTGTGGTTGTCCTCCATTTTGTGATTGTAATTTTATATTAAGAGGATTAGGGTGGGATTGTAACACCACCCTACTCAGGTCACCTCCCTGATCCAAGGTAAAGGGAGTTTCCCTGGGGTATGGCCTGTACCACCTTCTATCTCTCAAGAGATAAAAGGAAATGGAAGCAAGCTGAGAATTGGGGACCTCATACCACCAAGAAAGCAGCACTAGGAGCAGAGTGTGTCCTTTGGACCTGAGGTCCCTGTGCCTGAGAAGCTCCCTGACCATGGGAAGATTGAAGACAAAGACCTTCCTCCAGAGCTGACCAAAAGAGAAAGCCTTCCCCTGGAGCCGATACTGTCAATTTGGACTTGTAACCTACTCAACCGTGAGAGAATAAATTTCTCTTTATTAAAGCCATCCACTTGTAGTATTCCTATTATGGCAGCACTATAAAACTGAGATAGTTGCTATGAGTTGGAATTGACTTGAGGGCAACACTTCCACCCACCCCCCACCCCCTGTTATGAGGTATTGCTGGTTCAGTGTTAGTAGAATTCTTGCCTTCCATGCAGGAGCCCTGGGTTTGATTTCAGCCAAGGTACCTTGTGCACAGCCATCACCCATCTGTCATGGGAGGCTTGTGTGTTGATATGATGCTGAATAGGTTTCAGGAGAACTCCAGACTAAGACAAACCATGAAGAAAGTCCTGGTCATTTACTTCTGAAAATCAGCTAGTGAAAACCTTATAGATCACAACTATCTGATCTGCCAGTTGGGGGTCATGCATGAACTAGAAGAGCAAAATAAGTGAGGGAGTACAAAAATATTATTTGTCTTTCAGTGGAATAATTCCATCCTTTTTTGTCTCAATTGAGCCCATTGTCAGAGAAACTGAATATAAGAGGTTGGGGTATGGTATCTATTGTTTGGTCTTATTGCAGTCATTAACCGCAGTCAAGGTGCCTTTCAGGAAGAAGGGATGATAGATAGGCTGCATTCTCGTGATCACATTCACTGTCATGGAGAACAAAAGTCAGGAAGGCAGGAGGTAGCGGAAGACAGAGTGCAGTGGGATACAGGTGCACCTCTTCCAGAGAAGAACAAGATGAATGTTCCCATTGTCACTGCTCCCTGCATTTCCTTAGTCATTAGTGTGACAGTTCTGTAATTGATGACATGACATGGGACCTGTTGTGAAGCTTCTTTCTCTTCCTTTGAAACTTCTCCTGTGTCCTCTAAACAGTGTATGGTTATCTAATGTGTCAGTGCATCTGCCTTCATATCTCAATCTGAGCTATCTTAGTAATGACAGAAAATCATACCACTTGTAACAAGGGAAGATGATATTAAAGTTTCATAGCTGTGTTAACTGCAATTCTCAGCAGTGGTTTCTTATGTAATAATAGGCAAGGTCAAGAATAAATTTATCAGAGTAAGAGAAAATAGCATAATTTGAGCTCTCAGTCTGCTTTGGAAGAATGCTTTGTAGTCTATAAAGCTCATTGTTGTACTTACATGCTTTTTCCAGTTGCACTGCTTGGATTAAGAAAGGGTTTACAATTCTGTTTCAAGAAATATTACATTATATAGACAATTTGAATGCATTATTTAAATTAAATACTTCAGCAAAATAGCTGAATGTTCAAATCACGGCAAACCACTTTTCCTTCCATTTAAATAATTATTTGAAAATGGTCAAATGTTTCAGGAACTGCTGGGGAATATATTTGATTTTAATTATATATGTAAACTTACTTTAAAATTACATATTAATTTATCAATGTGCCTGAGAATTTATACAGAAAAATCACTGTAAGAAACCACAGAGGCAAAACACATGTACCATTACAGCAAATATATGTTAAAACATTTCTAATATGAATCATTAAGACTGGAACTTCAGTACTCTTCAAAAAAATGTTACCAACAATTTAAAGAAGTTTTTTTTTTGGCTCGGGTAGAATTTTCATTTTTAATATTACAAAGGATATCTTTTTTTTTTTTTTAGTTTTTAGAAATACAGCAATAATTAAAGTATACCTTTTAGAGCAAATAATCTATAATGAGAAGACTTCCACTTTGGGAATAAACCCAATTTGTTGTATATGAAATTTGGCTACAGCACATGTAGAATTGTTTTACCATACACCTTTAATATGCATAATCTCATTAAAACTATACTAACTTTACAATGAGATTTGATGCAATAAACTTCCAAAGGAAAAGTTGCAATAGTAGTAACCTAGAGTGCCATTGATGATGCAAGTCAAAGCTACGTTTTATCAGTATATTTTTTGTTTCTTTATCATTCTCCAAACTATATTTTCATGTATGATTCTATAAGATTGTGTCTTCAGGAGAAGCATTATCAATCACCTTCTTCTGATATATACCTAACTTTCAATATATTGGGCATGACATCATAACATATAGCATCTTGGTAACTTTTAAGAATTTATGAACCAACATACATAAGAGTGTATACCTGACTAGTTAGATCAGAGTTATGAAGTATTTTCTTAACTTAAAATCCATGTAGATAAACATCAAAATGTCTGGAAATGTCCTTAAAATACTTTTAGCTAGTCTCTTCTTTATTTGGAAAGTATCTATTTTCTTCCCCTTGTTTCTGAAACAGACTCCCTCCTGGTTTTCTTTCTCCTCTGTGATCATTCTTCCTCTCCTCTGTGATCATGCCCTCTCCTCCTTTGCCTGCCCCTTGAATGCCAGTCTACATCCAGATGTTCTCCAGAGTTCTGTCCTATCTTATTTTTTTCTCAAGTGACATACTTCATTCTCAATTTTTTTACAGCACCGAACCAAAATTCTTTTGATAACTCTCCTTTTTCTTTTGAGGATTGGGTACATGTTTCTATCTTTTTCTGACATCTGCCCCTGAATGACCTGAAGATAACTCAAACTCAGCTTCTCCCATGATATCTACTCATCTTCCTACCTGTTAGTTCAAAGTAGAAATCTTAATGTAATTTCTTCTTCTTTTTTCCTCCCTCATTCTTCAGTCTATTGACCATTAAGCCTTGTCAATTTAATCTGTACAACTCCTCTTGCATTCATGACATTCTCTCTATTCCCAGAAGAAAAAAGTTATTATCTTTTTTGTGGGTTATTGTGCAGAGTCCTAATCCTGTTACCAATCTCTCCCTCTGATAGTCACCTGTTCTTTCAAGTCTTAGATCTGACCACTTCACTCTCCTATTAAATCATTTTTCTGGCTCTCCATTTCCAACATGTTAAAGTCCAGATTCCTTAGCTCAGCCATCAGGGTGTTTCATTATGTGGCCATAGTCTGTATTTCTAGCATTATATCCTGACAATTTCTTATGGAGGACCACCGGCTATTTCCATAATATGCTTTATATCTGTGTCTCTCTCTGCCTTCATTATGGTTTTGACTTCTGCCTTTAATGCCTTACCCACTTTTTCTGCCTGACAGCTTCCTCTTTATCCTTAAATCCAGTCCCCAATGTCCATTATATATTACTTTTCAACATATTTAATTTTTAACATAAATTGATTCACGCAATGTGTAACCTTTTTCAGCTGGCTCTTTTAACTCAATATTTATCTTAAGATGTATCCATTTCAAAATATGTAGATTTTGGTTATTAATTTTAATGGCTATTAACATCTTTATTGTATGAATAAACCACTGTTTTCCATTCTTCTACTGAGGGGCAAATAGGTTGTTTTTACTTAATTTCTTTTCTTGTATAAAGGAAGCTGCAGTGAATAATCTTGCCATTGTATCCTGGAGCATATGTGAACAATTCATTAAGTAATTAATGAATTACTGAATTAATTTCAAATGGATGATCTGGGGAGTTGCAGAGAATAATGAGAGGATGGTGAAATGTAGACACCTGCCATCATTTTCCAACTTTTGTTTACTTGAATTGTCCTTGTATGAAGTATTAATGTGTCAAAATACTCATGTTATGCTTGGCTTGGCGTGTAGCTATATGGTACAAGTAAATGTAAGGAAAAGAAAGTTAGAAAATAATCTATTAATACAAGATTTTTCTGTGCCATGTCAAAGTGTGATACCATTTTACCTATTAAGGCTCTCTCATTAACGTGCCTTACTAGCAGGTATAAATACAAACTTTTGAAAGTCAATCTATATTACGTTGCATTCTTTGTCCTAAATTAGGGAAATGCATTAGTACTCTGAGAATAATTTATTCCTTATAAACCTTATTGATTTTCACTCTGAGGTTTGCTACACTTGCTTGAAAATTGCATTAGGTCATAACTGCTCCAAATGCCACAAAATAAAAAAGAGCACACAATTGCCTGTGTACTTAAAATATTATCCTATTCCCATTCTTAATTTATTTACATTTTCTGTAGCCTTAGTAATGTTTTTTGAAGTGTTTTCATAATAGAAATGCTCCCATATAAATTAAAACACTGTTAAATATTACAATGATTCTTTCACTTTAGTGTGTATAAGAGTTGCCTGGTGAGTGTACCCCAGCATATATTTCTGGTCCTCACTGTACTTATCTCAACTACCACCATCCTGAGTGCTCACTGGAAACCAACTACTTCAGCAACACAGACTGAGTATAAAAGTGGTGGTGATAATAATGATGGCGGTAGTGGTAATGGTAATGGTGATGTTCGTGGTGATGGTGAAGGTAGTGGTGGGGTGATGCTGGTGGTGGTGCTGGTATTAGTGGTGGTGGTAGTGGTGATAGTCGTGTTGATGGTGGAGATGGTGCTGGTGGTGGTAGTGAAGTTGAAGGTGGTAATGCAGTGGATCAGGCATAGTTCAAGCCTTTGTACTTAAACAGATCTGGGTTTGAATCTCAGCTTTAACACTTACTAGGTTAGTTAATCTTTTATAAACCTCAGGTCTCTCACACATATAAAATGGAGATAATAATGTTACTAATTTATAAGACTTAGAACAATGTGTGGTTTGTAGTAAGTACCTAATAAATGCAAACTCCTATTTCTGAAATGGTTTTGTTTATTCTCTGACTTTGTAAACAACAATTTGTGACTTGATTTTCAACGAAAGAATGTAAATGTGTCTGGAACAACTCTCTGAGTCTCAGAAATAGTCAAGGAAACTTCAAGGGTCCTATTATCTTCACTTTTGTAAGTATTACTTCTTATTGTTTCTAGCTGCTGTTGAGTCCGCTCCAACTCATGGTGAACTTACACTTTAATATCAGAAAACTTCAGAGGCATTTCTCAAGAAAATATTATTATTTAATTATCTATTCTTTCTCTAGAAGGAATCAGTAAAAAAGGTTGCATGTGAACACCATACTTTCCAGAGTTTAAAATTCATTTTTCTTGAGAGTTTTACGAATATCCCATTCTCTCACAGGACATGCCATGGTGAAAAACTAGATAGCTTCTCATCAGAAACATGCACACACATGCACACACACACACACACAGACACAATTAAGAACTGTAGAGAACCTCACAAAACTTCCCAGTGTAGTCAGGGAAACTTGTTAAAAGGGCCTTGTCCAGGGGTCTCAAATCTGTATTTTTAGAACTAGAGCTCAAGAATCTGACTTTTTAAATAACATCTCTGGGTGATGTTGATATGTGTGATCCTTATACCATACTTTGGAAATGCTAGTAAAGTAGAAAAAGAGCTCTGTAGTCAAGGAAATAAAACATTAACACTTATAAGTGACTTAAGCTCTATGCGTTTCTTCATTTTTAAAAATAATAATCTATAACACTGTTCTCAGGATCAAGTGTGAAAATATATGAAATGCATGGCACATATTAGATTGGCTGTGCATAGTGGTTAAACACATGAACTTTAGAATCAGAGTGAGTGGAATCAAGCTGAAATCCTAGTTCTCCCACTCCCTAGCTGAGTGACCTTGGAGAAGTACTTAAGTTTCTAAGTTCAGATTTCTTATCTGTGAAATGGGAATAATAATTGTAACTACGCCTTAGGTTTCTGTGATATTAAATGAGATAAATGATGCAGAATATTTGGAAAAAAATGACTGTCATATAGAAGTGCCTAATAAATTGTATATATTAAGAATAATAAAAATTATCCTTTTTTCTCACTTTCCCATCAGACTATACTAAGTCATACATATAGATACATACTGTAACAAGTATTGTTGTTGTGATCAGGTGCCGTTGAGTTGGGTCCAACTCATAGCAACTCTGTTTACAACAGAACAAAACACTGCCCGGTCCTTCATATCCTTACACTCGTCGTTATATTCGAGCCCATTGTTGCAGCCACTGTGTCAACCCATCTCATTGAGGGTCTTCCTCTTTTTCGCTGACTCTACTTTACCAAGCATGATGTCCTTCTCCAGAGACTGGTTCCTCCTGATAACGTGTCCAAAGTTACCTGAGACAAAGACTCGCCATCCTTGCTTCCAAGGTGCATTCTGGCTATACTTTCTTCCAAGACAGACTTGTTCCTTCTTCTGGCAGTCCATGGTGCATTCAATATTCTTCACCAACACCACGATTCAAATGAGTCAATTCTTCAGTCTTTCTTATTCATTGTCCAGCTTTCACATGCATATGAGGTGATTGAAAATACTATGGGTTGGGTCAGGCACACCTTACTCTTCAAAGTGACATCTTTGCTTTTGAACACTTTAAAGAGGTATTTTGCAGCAGATTTGCCCAATGCAATGTCATTTGATTTCTTGACTGCTGCTTCTATGGGCGTTGATTGTGGATTCCAGTAAAATGAAATCCTTGACAATTGCAATCTTTCTCTGTTTATCATGATGTTGCTTATAGGTCCAGTTGTGAGGATTTTTTTTTTTTTTTATGTTGTTAATGAGTCTTCCTCCAATCTTGATGCCACGTTCCTCTTCATATAGTCTAGCTTCTCGGATTATTTACTTAGCATACAGATTGAATAAATATGGTGAAAAGATATTACCCTGATGCACAACTTTCCTGATTTTAAACCATACAGTATCCCCTTGTTCTTTTTGAATGACTGCCTCTTGGTCTAAATAAGTATAGTCTCATGTATAAATGAATTTAACTCATGCCATAACATCATAGGATCAGTAATTTAAACTATATATTAGCATGGTGATTTTGATTTTTAAGTATTGAATGAAAGGCAAATTTTCAGAATACAAATTCACCTTGTTGCAAGGGTTTTCTTATAGTTTCAGTTTTGTCTCTTTTGGCGGCTGTTTGGAATAGCACCAAATGATGTGTTCCAGGAATCAGCAGGCCTGCAGGTGAGAAGACTAACAACACTCAGAAGTAATGAGTAGCTTCCAGAAAGGGCCAATTACCCAGAACTTTCTTCGACATTGACAAAGATTATTATGGCTACTTTTAATATTAAAGTGAAAATCATCTTAATCTTTTCTATATATATTCTCTTGAGGAATTTGAAATTCAGCTACAAAAGGTTGTTTTGTAATGGTTGGAGAAGAAATAAATGTCAGAAGCCCTTCTATAAAGAAAAAAGTTTTCTTTTTCTTTTATAAAAGTATAATATTTAAAATTATAACAATTATTGGCTGTTGCCTTATAAACTAATATTAGGATGTTTGTTGAATTGAATTAATGGTTTAAGCTATACTATTTTTTTTATATTAACTTTTTTTTTTTAATAACTTTTATTAAGCTTCAAGTGAACGTTTACAAATCCAATCAGTCTGTCACATATAAGTTTACATACATCTCACTCCCTACTCCCACTTGCTCTCCCCCTCTTGAGTCAGCCCTTTCAGTCTCACCTTTCTTGACAATTTTGCCGGCTTCCCTCTCTCTCTATCCTCCCATCCCCCCTCCAGACAAGAGTTGCCAACACACTCTCAAGTGTCCATCTGATATAATTAGCTCACTCTTCATCAGCATCTCTCTCCCACCCGCTGACCAGTCCCTTTCATGTCTGATGAGTTGTCTTCAGGGATGGTTCCTGTCCTGTGCCGACAGAAGGTCTGGGGAGCATGGCCGCCGGGATTCCTCCAGTCTCAGTCAGACCATTAAGTATGGTCTTTTTATGAGAATTTGGGGTCTGCGTCCCACTGATCTCCTGTTCCCTCAGGGGTTCTCTGTTGTGCTCCCTGTCAGGGCAGTCATCGGTTGTGGCCAGGCACCAACTAGTTCTTCCGGTCTCAGGATGATGTAGGTCTCTGGTTCATGTGGCCCTTTCTGTCTCTTGGGCTCCTAGTTGTCGTGTGACCTTGGTGTTCTTCATTTTCCTTTGCTCCAGGTGGGTTGAGACCAATTGATGCATCTTAGATGGCCGCTTGTTAGCATTTAAGACCCCAGATGCCACATTCCAAAGTGGGATGCAGAATGATTTCATAATAGAATTATTTTGCCAATTGACTTAGAAGTCCCCTCAAACCATGTTCCCCAGACCCCCGCCCCTGCTCCGCTGACCTTTGAAGCATTCATTTTATCCCGGAAACTTCTTTGCTTTTGGTCCAGTCCAGTTGAGCTGACCTTCCATGTATTGAGTGTTGTCTTTCCCTTCACCCAAAGCAGTTCTTATCTACTGATTAATCAATAAAAAACCCTCTCCCTTCCTCCCTCCCTCCCCCCTTCGTAACCACAAAAGTATGTGTTCTTCTCAGTTTTTACTATTTCTCAAGATCTTATAATAGTGGTCTTATACAATATTTGTCCTTTTGCCTCTGACTAATTTCGCTCAGCGTAATGCCTTCCAGGTTCCTCCATGTTATGAAATGTTTCAGAGATTCGTCACTGTTCTTTATCGATGCGTAGTATTCCATTGTGTGAATATACCACAATTTATTTAACCATTCATCCGTTGATGGACACCTTGGTTGCTTCCAGCTTTTTGCTATTATAAACAGAGCTGCAATAAACATGGGTGTGCATATATCTGTTTGTGTGAAGGCTCTTGTATCTCTAGGGTATATTCCGAGGAGTGGGATTTCTGGGTTGTATGGTAGTTCTATTTCTAACTGTTTAAGATAACGCCAGATAGATTTCCAAAGTGGTTGTACCATTTTACATTCCCACCAGCAGTGTATAAGAGTTCCAATCTCTCCGCAGCCTCTCCAACATTTATTATTTTGTGTTTTTTGGATTAATGCCATCCTTGTTGGAGTGAGATGGAATCTCATCGTAGTTTTAATTTGCATTTCTCTAATGGCTAATGATCGAGAGCATTTTCTCATGTATCTGTTGGCTGCCTGAATATCTTCTTTAGTGAAATGTGTGTTCATATCCTTTGCCCACTTCTTGATTGGGTTGTTTGTCTTTGTGTGGTTGAGTTTTGACAGAATCATGTAGATTTTGGAGATCAGGCGCTGGTCTGAGATGTCATAGCTGAAAATTCTTTCCCAGTCTGTAGGTGGTCTTTTTACTCTTTTGGAGAAGTCTTTAGATGAGCATAGGTGTTTGATTTTTAGGAGCTCCCAGTTATCGGGTTTCTCTTCATCATTTTTGGTAATGTTTTGTAGTCTGTTTATGCCTTGTATTAGGGCTCCTAATGTTGTCCCTATTTTTTCTTCCATGATCTTTATCGTTTTAGTCTTTATGTTTAGGTCTTTGATCCACTTGGAGTTAGTTTTTGTGCATGGTGTGAGGTATGGGTCCTGTTTCATTCTTTTGCAAATGGATATCCAGTTATGCCAGCACCATTTGTTAAAAAGACTACCTTTTGCCCAATTAACTGACACTGGTCTTTTGTCAAATATCAGCTGCTCATATGTGGATGGATTTATATCTGGGTTCTCAAATCTGTTCCATTGGTCTATGTGCCTGTTGTTGTACCAGTACCAGGCTGTTTTGACTACTGTGGCTGTATAATAGGTTCTGAAATCAGGTAGAGTGAGGCCTCCCACTTTCTTCTTCTTTTTCAGCAATGCTTTGCTTATCTGGGGTTTCTTTCCCTTCTGTATGAAATTGGTGATTTGTTTCTCTATCCCCTTAAAATATGACATTGGAATTTGGATTGGAAGTGCGTTATATGTATAGATGGCTTTTGGTAGAATAGACATTTTTACTATGTTAAGTCTTCCTATCCATGAGCAAGGTATGTTTTTCCACTTAAGTCTGTCCTTTTGAATTTCTTGTAGTAGAGCTTTGTAGTTTTCTTTGTATAGGTCTTTTACATCCTTGGTAAGATTTATTCCTAAGTATTTTATCTTCTTGGGGGCTACTGTGAATGGTATTGATTTGGTTATTTCCTCTTCGGTGTTTTTTTTGTTGATGTAGAGGAATCCAAGTGATTTTTGTATGTTTATTTTATAACCTGAGACTCTGCCAAACTCTTCTATTAGTTTCAGTTAAGCTATACTATTTTTAATTAGTTCATTAATATCTGTAAATTAAAAAAAAAATTTTATGCCTTTGCTAATTTTCTTTTTCTTCCTCAGGTGTGACCTCTCATATTTTAAAGCATGGCTTTAGTTACAATCTATATTTTCAGCACCGGCTCATATTAACAATAATGATGATGGTAATGGCTGACATTTACTGAGTATTAAATATGTTTAGACATTAGGCTAAGGACTTCACCTGCCTTATCTTTGTTTATCCTCCTCGTAGTGCTATGAGATAGACACTATTATGATCCCATTTGGTGTGATTTACCATGACAGACTATTGATACGAATGCATTCTAAAAAATAACAACATGAAAAGTAATCATTAGTAAACCATAATGATTCACTTTCCTGAAGAACTGCACATTAGTTCTAATATTTTAAAATCTAAATACCGATCCATTAAAAAGAAAGTAACAATTCACGATTTGACAGTTAAATTACTTTTGAACTTATACAAAGAAAATTTTTATTTGTAAATTCATCAGGAAATTATAATTTGTAATACGTGAAATTTTAGCAGTCCATGAAATTGAACGTCAACTATTATATATTTGCAATTGTGTGTTTAGCTTTCATCAGCCTCTCAAATAAACCTATGACCTCAAAATTGTTAAATGCCATTAAAGTAGGTTAGTAAAATTGTGTTCCCGAGAGCAGACATTTTGTAAAATGGAAATAATGAAAATCCATTATGTCAAATATTATTATTTTATTCATTTGTTCTTATTGTTGCCTTGTCTTATAAATTAATTTTAATTCACTTTCAATGTCGTGGTAATTTAAAACTCTGTTTTTCTTTTATTTTTTTGTTACTAATTTTACTTTTTTCTTTGAATACATTGCCCCTCAGATTATATTCGGAAATGTGGGGTAGTTATTTCTTTATTATTGGTTAATTGTTTCCTTCATTTTTAATGGTTATATTGTAACAAAACTAGGCTCAGGAGTTCTGGAAAACAAACAGTAAGGCATATTTGCTAAGGAATGGTCACAATTTAAAATACTACCTAAAATGGGAAAGAACAGTATAGAACAATGCTTAATAAATTTCCTCTTATACCGCTAAGTTTTGGGGTAATTTATTACATAGTAGCATAGTAATAGAAACTAAAAACATGTTACATTGTGTCTGATTTTGTGTTAAAACTGTGGAGAGTTTGTCTAGAGATATACACACACGTGCATACACACACATGTGCATACATATATATCAACATCAGGTGGAGGATGCTATGGGATAAATTCATGGTTATATGTAAAGCATTTTAGCATAATGCTTTTAGATAAACACCAGTGCATTATATTTATATTTTCAGTTTAGGTTGTATTCACACCTCATAATTGATCAGCTTTTAAGAGATATCTACCTTAGAATTTTAAAAACAACAGCGACAACAACAACAAAACATTCTTTCTGTTTTTGATCCCTAAAATTTTCCAGAGAAGATCTGGCGATTCGCTTCCGTAAAGATTATTACTCACTCCTATGAGTTGGAATTCCACTCAATGGCAAACTCTATGAGTTGGAATCCCACTCAATGGCAAACTCTATGAGTTGGAATCCACTCAATGGCAAACAACAAAACAAACATTTCCCTGATTCAGGTCATGTATGTCTTGAATCTTCTTCTTTCTATTGTTGTTGTAGATTAATTAATATCTGTCCCTATTAAAATGTGAAATACTTGATTGCTTGTACCACTTTTATAGTTAGTGTAGTGCCGGACACATTTTAGGCACTCAGCAAGTATTTGTGGACTTTTAGAGATAAATTAAAAAAACTGTTATCATGCATTTAAAGTATATCAAGCATATGACTATAAACTAAAGAAGCTAATTCCACAAGCTGTACAAAAATTCCAATTACACTTACACAAATTCCAGCTTGTAGTTGCATGAGTGTTCCACCAATGTATAATTCTCTCTTTTATTTAGTTTGTCATAATTTTATTTAAAAACTACTTAAGAATTATTATGAGAAAATGGCTTTGGTTTCTATACTAGTTGTCATTCAAAATCATGCACCTGTTTTTGGGGTGTGTCTTGGAATACTTCTTCAAATATCTTAGAAGCTACCTTTTGAGTTTATTCTACCCAGGCCTGCTTGGTGGAAGTTAACAAAATTAAAAGTATGCTGTTATTGGATTTCATAGCTAGAATGCAGCCCTGGTGGCACAGTGGATAAGAGCTCATCCACTAACCAAAGCGTTGACAGATCAAATCCACCAGCCACTCCTTGGAAACCCTATGGGGCAGTTCTACTCTGTCCTATAGGGTCACTCTGAGTCAGAATCAACTCGATGGCAACAGGTTAGGGGCTATAGAGTTAATACAAATGGTCTAAACATTCTTTTTATAAAGGAAGGATCTGAGTTCCAGAATCAGTTGATTTGTCTGAGATTAGAGAGCTACAAAGACCCAGAACCTCCTTATGCAACCTCCAATTAAAAGTCTCTTCTTAGCCCAGCACTCTGGGCTACTGCTGCCAAAGCGCTATAGAGACAATAGAAATTTTTTTTTTTTTTTGGTAGATCAGGCCTAGAAGAGCCAGCAGGGATTTGAGAATAACGAAGTATGGAGTCTTAACTCTAGAATGGAGATGTTCCTTTTTTCCCTCCCTTTCACCTTTTCTTTCTTTTTCATTAATATGATTTTTTCTTTTTATCTGAAAATACGTGTTATGTATAGCATCCCTATTTTAGTCCCTATTTAATTAAGATTGTATGAAGTACAATTTTATTGATATCCTGGCTTATTCTTTTCCAGTGGCTCACAGATTCTCAGCCATGTTGTTGCTGTTAGGTGCCGTCGAGTCGGTTCCGACTCACAGTGACCCTGTGCACAACAGAACGAAACACTGCTCGGTCCTGTGCCATCCTTACAATCGTTGTTATGCTTGAGCTCATTGTTGCAACCACTGTGTCAATCCACCTCGTTGAGGGGGTCTTCCTCTTTTCCGGTGACCCTGCACTCTGCGAAGCATGATGTCCTTCTCCAGGGACTGATCCCTCCTGACAACATGTCCAAAGTATGTAAGATGCAGTTTCGCCATCCTTGCCTCTAAGGAGCATTCTGGCCGCACTTCTTCCAAGACAGATTTGTTCATTCTTTAGGCAGTCCATGGTATATCCAATATTCTTCGCCAACACCACAATTCAAAAGCGTCAACTCTTCTTCAGTCTTCCTTATTCATTGTCCAGCTTTCACATGCATATGATGTGATTGAAAATACCATGGCTTGGGTCAGGCACACCTTAGTCTTCAGGGTGACATCTTTGCTCTTCAACACTTTAAAGAGGTCCTTTGCAGCAGATTTGCCCAATGCAATGCGTCTTTTGATTCCTTGACTGCTGCTTCCATGGCTGTTGTTTGTGGATCCCAGTAAAATGAAATCCTTGACAACTTCAATCTTTTCTCTTTTTATCATGATGTTGCTCATTGGTCCAGTTGTGAGGATTTTTATTTTCTTTATGTTGAGGTGCAGTCCATACTGAAGGCTATGGTTTTTGATCTTCATTAGTAAGTGCTTCAAGTCCTCTTCACTTTCAGCAAGCAAGGTTGTGTCATCTTCCTAACACAGGTTGTTAATGAGTCTTCCTGCAATCCTGATGCCCTGTTCTTCTTCATATAGTCCAGCTTCTCAGATTATTTGTTCAGCATACAGATTAAATAGGTATGGTGAAAGGATACAACCCTGATGCACACCTTTCCTGACTTTAAACTAATCAGTGTCCCCTTGTTCTGTCCGAACAACTGGCTCTTGATCTATGTAAAGGTTTCCCATGAGCACAATTAAGTGTTGTGGAATTCCCATTCTTCACAATGTTATCCATAGTTTGTTATGATCCACACAGTTGAATACCTTTGCATAGTCAATAAAACACAGGTAAACATCCTTGTGGTATTTTCTGCTTTCAGCCAGGATCTGTCTGATATCAGCCATAAGACAGTAAAATCACTGTTTTGGTGTAATGCAATCTAGAGTATAAGACGATGGCTATGGACTATAGAAGACTAAGCATGCCATAAAAGTCTTAGTACACAACCACTAATTCTAACAAAAGCCCTGCTATTCAGGTACTTACTAGGATCCTGATTTTGTTGGTAAGGAAACTGGCTCAGAGAGGTCAAGTAGTTTGCCCAAATTTACACAGCTCATAAGCAACAAAGCCAAGTATCTTTAATTCAAAGCCTATGTTTGTGTTTTGTTTTGCTTTTCACCACACTGAACTCCCTCTAGCATTATAAATTATTTTTGTAAACTGTCAGCAATGCACCCATACTACCTGTGGAGTCATTGCTCTATTTGGGCTAACTGTAAGTGGGTTTCTTCTAGGATATCTTTCACCATCTTAACAATAGTTTTGATTTTTAGTCATTTTTTACATTCATATAAATATTTTCTGATTATCAGTTTCAGAGAAAAATCTTTCCATCTAATGTGTATGTTTGTGTTTATTTTCAGTATCTTAACCAAGTGCTTTGTGGTTCTGACCAAAAATATGAACCTCTAACCCGAACAATATCTCCAGTGAGAATATAGCTAATGAATTTATATGTTTTTTCTCTTTATATTTTATATATATGAATATATTAAATATATATTATATATATAAATATATTAAATATATATTTTATATATATAAATATATTAAAGGATTATAATTGTAAAATTCAATTATCTAGACTTTTCTATTTACTAATTTTTTGACATAAGTCAATTCTTTAACCTCTTGGTGCCTTTTGATGGCAGTAACTCCCTTTTAAAGTTTTTCTGGACATCACATGAGGTAATACGTGTAAATCACTGGGCCTAGTGACTTGCCTAGAGTAAATGCTCAATAACTCTTCTAACCAGGTTTTACTTGTCCTGCATGTGGATTGGACAGTTATTATAGCAATACGTCTGGATCTGGGACTAGTGCTATTACATAGTAGATACATTTCATGAATGGTATGAATAAAGGAATCACTTTTTTTCATCCATTCTGCGAGGAGTTTAAGAAGTTTCCAATACCATCTGTCACATTTCCTCTTTAATTCTGACAGGATAGTTGCAGTATTCTAGTCCTGATAATTGTTTGTGATGAAGCACACAAAAGCTTTTGTCAAGGGAGGGGGTCTCAATAGCTACAAGGCAAAACCTAATTTAACAGATCCATCAAAATAATATGAAGACTCATCCACAAACGCCCCTCTCCCTTAGGAGAATCATGTCCAGATTACTGGTTAAAGGCTGAAAGGAACCATATTATGATGAATCGTTGTTGGGATATGATAGATGTGTTCTGTCTCAAGTTACCAGAATGTACACTAGTGTTCTATAGCTTACTTTTTCAATTCTTTTAAGTGTGTATCCACTAGTTCAGCTAAGCTTTGGCAACCTATTTTCCCTACTATTTATTATGTAACAAAAAGGGGGTCATGTCCAGTACATCAGGTAAATTGTCCAGGAGCCCAAAATAGTCTCTATTATATCAGTGAACTGGCATTGAAACCTTTAAGGTATATATAGTAGGCCAAAGCTTTTTCTTTTTCTCTCCTTAATGTGCAGATAAAGCTTTATCTGAAATAGCTACTTCAAAAGTAAAGGTCATTTGTCCACAAGCTTTCCAGCAAGCTTCATAAGCCGACATAAGCCTGAGCTTGTATAAGAACACAGTGCTATGTGAGAATCATCCTATAAAGGACTCTTTCTTTTTATGTAGTAGAACCTTCTCCAGTTCTGAAGAGATCTGAAGTGTACTTTTATAAATGAAACAAGGTCTTCTTTGGATTAAGCTGCCTTTACATGGCTTGTTGTACTTTGTCCAAAGCCTGCATATATTCAATTCAAAAGAGGTAGCAATTAAAATGTCACACATGTACTAAAGACATGTTTTAAGTTCGCTCTACATATATAAATGAGCAATGAATTGATACGTATTTTTTAAGGAAGGTCAATAATAGCCAGTCTTCAGTTTCACACAAGGAGCTCTGATGGCTGAACAGTTAAGTGCTCGGCTGCTAACAGAAAGACTGGGCTTTTGAACCTACCCAGCAGCTCTGTGGGAAGAAAGACCTGGTGATCTGCTCCTGTAAAGACTACAGCCTACAAAATCCTACAGGGCAGTTCTACTCTGTCATATTGGGCCACTATGAGTTGAAATGGACTCCCTGGCACCTAATAACAATGACAACAGTCCTACACATGTAGAGATATGAAACTACCTTGGTTTCTAAAGGACTGATTCCCAAATACTTTGGTCTCAGGACTACGTTAAACTCTTAAAAGTTTTCCATGACCGCCAAAGAGACTTCCTTCATGTAAGTAATATCTATCTGTCATTATTTATTTTAGAAATTAAAAGAGAATTAAAAAATATTTTAGTGAATTCGTTTTTCTCCTGCTGGCTCATTTCTCCCAGATGAGTGAGGGAAGAGCACGGGGAGTAGAGGAGGATAGTAGGGACAGAAAACTCTAGAATTTGTATTTTTTAAATGTTATTCCTGTAGCATGTGTATTTATTTGCAGATATCTGTGTATATTTCTTTAATAGTCCACTGACTAAAATAGTCCCTTCTATTTTAAAGTTTATAATCTAGTGCACATTCCCATATGTATGTATGTGCTTGCAATAATATCTGGTCTTGTGATTTTTTAAAGAAAAATTAATTTCTTAGAATGAGCCATCTTCTGTATAGTCTGCTGGTTAAGGACTCCTTGCAACAAAAAGTGTCACATTAATGTCCATATTCTCTTAGTCAAGCCTAGTTCATAGCCTCTGTTAGCATTTCTTTTTATCCAGGAAAAGTGACTACTGTTGAGATAGCCTCAACTTTTTCATTCTCCAAGGTTGGACTTTATTTCAGCAAAACAGCTGGGACAGTCACCCTACAATTTACGCTGCCAAGAGGGTGGTTCAGGGATCTAGCTACAGGTACTTATCCTTACACCTGTGCCCTGTTCCTTGCAGTTTGCCAGGCCATGCCTGGCTCCATACCAAGGTCTTAGTCATCTAGTGCTGCTATTACAGAAATACCACAAGTGCATGTCTTTAACAAAGAGAAATTTCTTTTCTCACAGTCTAGTAGACTAGAAGTCCAAATTCAGGGTGTCAGCTCCAGGGGAAGGCTTTCTTTCTCTTTTGGCTCTGGAGGAAGATCCGTGTCCTCCATCCTCCCATGGACTGGCAGCTTCTCTATGCAGGAAGCCCGGGTCCAAAGGACATGCTGTGCTCCTGGCACTGCTCTCTTGGTGGTATGAGGCCCCCAACTCTCTGCTTGCTTCCCTTTCATTTTATCTCTTGTAAGATGAAAAGTGGTGCAGGCCACACCCCAGGGAAGCCTCCTTTACATTGGATCAGGGATGCGACCTGAGCAAAGGTGTTATATCCCACCCTAATCTTCTTTAACCGCAGGCAGAGATTATGGTTTATAACACCTAGGCAGATCCCAAAATAGAGGACAGGCACACAATACTGGGAATCATGGCCTAACCAAGTTGACACAAATTTTGGGGGGGACATAATTTAATCCATGACGGTAACTAAAAAACAAATAAACAAACAAACCCACTGCTGTTGAGTCAGTTCAGACTCATAGAATCTATACCTGGCTCTATACCAAAGTAAAACAAATACAAAAACGAAGAAAACACCCTATTGCCATCGAGTCAATTCCTACTCATAGTGACCCTGTATCGATCCTCTAGGACAGAGTAGAACTGCCCCATAGGATTTCCAAGGAGTGGCTTGTGGATTTGAACTGCTGACCTTTTGGTTAGCAGCCAAACAGTTAACCACTGTGCCACCAGAGCTCCTGTATACCAAGGTAGCACACTTTAGTTTCTACATATGGGCACATGCACAGATGATTTGGCTTGCCCTTGCTTCTCTGAGTAGTTTCCAGTTCAGCTTAATGTATTTGGGACTAGTGTTGTAAAGCCATTTATGATTCATATCCTTGAAGATAATTAGTAAATTTTTTTGTACATTTTCCCTTAAGAACAAACTCTCAAATTTAAAAATTATAGGTGTATATCATATTTAGTACTGATACAACAAAGCACATTATAGCAGATATCTTTTGTTTATTTATTATCTCAAAATATTGTCATTCCAATTATTGTAAAGCATGCCTATGAAATGGAAGATAGGAAGTGATGAAATAGGAACATTTTAGAATAGATCTGTCAGTGTGAATTTATCCATCTTGGAATGGAAAAAATAAACAAAGTATGTATGCCATTGTTATTCTTAACAGTATTTCAGCATTCTACTGCAAGGTAACATCTTTTAAAGAAGAAGCAATTTTGATTGTTTTTTCACACAGTTTATTTGGCACCTTTTTGTTCTGTTATATAAATAAAAAATAAAGACTAAGAGATATTCATAAATCTGTTCATAGATGGGTTTTTCTTTATTTTAGTTAGCACCTTTTTATTGTTGTAAATATATATTTAACACGTTTGCCAATTTAATGCTTTTCACATGTACAGTTCAGTGAGATCAATTACATTAATCATGTTGTGCAAAAATTACCAATATCCCTTGCCAGATTTTCTATCACCATAAACAGAAACTCAATGCTTCCTAATCAATGACTTCCCCTCGCCCCTCCCTCCTGCCCCTGGTAACCACTGGTAAACTCTGGTCTCTATACATTTGCCTATTCTAGATATTTCACGTGAGTGAGATCATGACAGTATCTGTCCGTTTGTGACTGATTTCACTCAGCGTAATATCTTCAGATTTCATCCATGTTGTAGCATGTATCAGGACTTCATTTCTCTTTGTAGCTGAGCAGTATTCCATTGTATGCATGTACTGCATATTGTTTATCCGTTCATCTGTTGATGGACATTTGGGTTATTTTCACCCTTTGGCAGTTGTGAATAGTGCTGCAATGAATATTGGTGTCCTTATGTCTATTGCATCACAGCTTTCATGTCTCTTGGGTATATACCTAAGAGTAGAATTGATGGGTCATATGGTAATTCTTTTTTTTTTTTTTTAATCTTTAGGTGAAAGTTTACAGCTTAAGTTAATTTCTCATACAAAAATTTATACACATATTGTTATGTGACACTAGTTGCAATCCCTGTAATGTGATAACACACTCCCCCTTTCCACCCAGGGTTTCCCGTGTCCATCCAACCAGCCCCTGTCCCTTCCTGCCTTCTCATCCTGTCTCCGAACAGGAGCCGCCCATTTAGTCTCATGTATCTGCTTGAACTAAGAAGCACACTCTTCACGAGTATAATTTTATGTTTTATAGTCCAGTCTAATCTTTGTCTGAAGAGTGGGCTTTGGAATGGTTTTAGTTAACAGAACATCCAGGGGCCATGGCTTGGAGGGTTCCTCCAGTCTCAGTCAGGCCATTAAGTCAGGTCTTTTTACATGAATTTGAGTTCTGCTCCACATTTTTCTCCTGTTCCATTAGGTATTCTCTATTTTGTTCCTGGTCAGGGTGGTCATTGGTGGTAGCTGGGCACCATCTAGTTCTTCTGGCCTCAGGCTGGGGGGGACTCTGGTTTATGTGGCCCTTTTGTCTCTTGGGCTAATTTTTTCCCTGTGTCTTTGGCGTTCTTCATTCTCCTTTGCTCCAAGTGGGTTGGGATCGTATGGTAATTCTATGTTTAAAAAAAAAAAAACTTTTTGAGGAGCCCCTAAACTGTTTTCCACAGTGGCTATACCATTTTACATTCCCACTTGCACTGGATAAGGATTCTAATTTCTCCACATCCTTGCCAACATTTTTTTTTTTTATTGTAGCCATCCTAGTGGGTAGTTAGTATGTTTTTGAAATTATGCCTTTAAATTTCAATCCCCTCATAAGTTATCTGGTTGGTTAGTTTCTGTACAACTCAGCTTTCCTGGGATACCATGAAAATAAGTGCCTGGATTGGCTGAAGTAATGCTTTAAGTTCACATCAAACAATGTGATAAAGCTGAAATCTGCAGGCAAACCAATATAGTGACTTATTAGTTAGGGAAGAGATATGAATTGAATGTCTTGAGCAAAGGCAGAATGTGATGAAGTGGCCTAAAGGAGGGACCAGGCCCTGCAGGCACACCCATAACGCTTTCAAGGCAGAGGGTAAGATTACAAATAGAAGTCCATATTCCTTATTTCTAAATATTTTAAAGTTATCAAATGAATAAAATTTTAAATAAAATATGACCCATCAGGTATACCTTTATAACCACAAAATTTAGGGAAAATATGTGTAAAACTATGGTTTTATATTTTCAAGTTGACAAAGATGGCTACATTTAACTACTGTGCCTACCTGAGTGATCTGCTGATAAGCCAACAGTGTTTGCATGAATACTATAATAAAGGCATACATAATTCATAAGTAATGGCACCTTTATTCCTTAAAACTTATTTTTCTTGT
Organism: Elephas maximus indicus; assembly: GCF_024166365.1. Taxonomy (NCBI): domain Eukaryota; kingdom Metazoa; phylum Chordata; class Mammalia; order Proboscidea; family Elephantidae; genus Elephas; species Elephas maximus. The sequence continues at coordinate 55,985,882 of NC_064823.1, forward strand.
TTTAATTCCAGCCAAATTACTATGTTGTTATAATCAAAATCTTTCACGTTTATACTAAAAATTTTTTACATGATTTTCTTGTATTGACAGTAATAATTGAAACTAGGATTATGAAATAAAGTAACTGCATTTAGAGTATACGAAATATGTTTGTATATTCTTCAGTTTTAAATTAATGTAAAAAATTGATTAAAATTATTTTTATGCATGTTTTCAAAAAAGTTATTTTTCTAAAATACTTTAAATTATTTATTAAAATTAAAGACAACTGTGACTTGTTAACTAGTGGAAGTTAACAACTTAAAATATATAGAGCTGAAAGTTTTATTTAATAATATGAAAATGGAATTCTTATTAAATATTTTCATAAAAATGCAAGGACATATAAATTCTAACTTTCAATGTCCATCTAGTTGTCAATATAAAAAAATGACTTCATGTTGCATGTACGTTATGTCAGATATAAATGTGTGTGTGTGTGGGCCTGTGCGCATGCATATGCACGCACATACAGGCATGGTGCGAACAATTAACACGCTCACCTACTAACCAAAAAGTTGGAGGTTCGAGTCTATGCAGAGCTACCTCAGAAAAAAGGCCTGGCAGTCTACTTTGGAAAAACCAGTCATTGAAAACCCTATGGGGCACCGTTGTACTCTCACACTCTTGGGGGTGGCTGTGAGTTGGAGCTGGAGTCTACTCAATGGCAAGTGTTTGTTTATAAATAGATATACATTCTAACTTGACAGCAACGGGCTTTTTAAAATGCATTTTTAAGAGTAATATGAGTTGTTAATACTTGAAGATGTTCTTGGGTCACCATGTGCAACTACTGTGACCAACCAAAAACCAAACCCATTGTTATCAAGTTGGTTCTAACTCACAGCAACCCTATAAGACAGAGCAGGACTGCCCCATAGGGTTTCCAAGGCTGTAATCTTTATGGGAGCAGACTGTCACATCTTTCTCCTGCAGAGTGGCTGGTGGGTTCCAACCACCAACCTTTCACTTAGCAGCCGAATGCTTAACCCCACTAACTTGTGGTACACAAATAGAAGGAAAGAGTTGGTCAGCACTATTGAAAAATGATACCTTATTATTTAAGACTCTATTGTATTCATCCTGAGAGGATGAGTTTGACAATTTATCTTCTTTTACTTCAGCACCTCCACCGCTCAATTTCTCCCCTCACTCTGAAACATGTCTCTGTCTAATGTTGGCAGCAGCACAAATCACAAAACTTCGTGGCATTTGGATGGAGTTGCCTTTTATTTCGAGGGCATAGGGAACCAGATGGGGAGAAATGTTTCCCTGGGGAAAATGATGTTAGTCATAAAAGTGGACTTGTGGTGTTATAGTTCATGGTGTGCCAGTACTGAGCACTGCATTCCAAGTGACCGAGACACCACGAGTTCTTTAACACATTGGCCTTTGTGTGTCTGTGATGTGCAGGGGCTCTAAGCAGAAGGCTTTAGGCAGAGACCCTTCTTCCTGGTTCTATGGGGAGTGCTGAGGAATTGTAACCACTACCTAATGACAGCTAATCTTGTATTTTAAGATAGAAAGCTATGTAACTATTGTGATTGCTACCAAGTGAGCTGTCTTAAAATATAAAATAACAATGAATACTACTTAATAACTAGAGACAAATTTATACATATTCTAGTGACAGTAATAGAGAGTAAAAAAATAAATAAGTAAAAAAATATAGTTATTAGACGCTGATATGTACAATGGAGAAAAATGAAGCATGGAAGGACGATAGAAGTATTAGAGGGTAGAGATGTAATTGTAAATAACATGGTCAGGAAATGGAACTACTGGGCCAAAGTACATCAAACACTGAAACATAATGGCTTATTATTTTCTGGAAAAATTTTACTAATTATGTTCTCATCAACAATATATAGGGGTATATTTTCTGTCCTTAGTAAAAAATAATATTATCAACCTTTAAAAATATAACCTTAATAAACAAAAATCCAAATATTTTAAATTTACTTGATTACTAATGACCCAAACCAAACTTGTTGCCGTCGAGTCAATTCCAACTTATAACGACCCTATATAGGAGAGCAGAACTGCCCCATAGACTTTCTAAGGTGCGCCTGGTGGATTCGAACTGCCAACTTTTTGGTTAGCAGCCGTAGCACTTAACCGCTATGCCACCAGGGTTTCCTGATTACTAATGAAGATGATCTTTATTTTTTCATGAATATTGGATATTTTTATATTTTTAATGTAAACTACAGTTCATATTATTTGCTCCTTGTAGCAATGGCTATAGAGACCCTGCCCATTCCCTTGAGAGATGCCATTTCAGTGAACTCCAGCCCACTTTCAACTGCCAGTATCTGCAGCTCTTTCATTGAGGGTGTTCTCCAAAGCCACAGAGGCCACCCTGCTTTCCCACAAAGCAGACCACAAGTGCTAGGAAGTCACACCCCTCAGGGGCGGTTTTATACCAATGGCTAGCAGCAGTTGGTGATAAATAACTCAGCTCCCTTGCCCCTTCCCCTTGTGTTTATGACTGTTGAAGCCTGTGTCCTATACCATTCCCTGGAGTTTCCCTGTAGATTAAGCTAAAGTCACCCACAGTGGTAGCTGATACGATAATACTCCCTTTTACTGACTCTCTTCCCTCGCCTGTTTCACTTTCCCACTCCCCTGCCATTGCTTCCTGCACATCCCATATAAATTACTTGTACATTAAGTCTTTTCTTAAGGTCAGCTTCTGACACTGAACACCATTTTCAGACACAAAATGTTCTACTTTTTCTCATTAATTTCTACAAGCTCTTAAAATAAGAACATAGGCATTTTGTCTATCATATTACTTAAAGATATTTTTCTAGCCTATCTTTTGTTTATAGAGTTTTCTTGGAGAGAGATTTTACATTTTTATTATGACAAACGCATCGAATATTTTTTCTTTATGATTTCTGGCTTGAGAGTCATATTTACATTTTTTTAAAACCTCACTCTGAAATCTAAAAAATAAAATTATTGATGCTTTGTTAGTATTCCTATTGTTTTTTTTTTTTTAATTTTTCATCTGGAATTATGGTGGAACATGAGAGTGGTAAGAATTCAATGTTCCTTTTTTTTTCATATTTGCAACTATTTGTCTGAACACTGTTCAGACCTGCTTTTGGCTATGTTGTTAAGTAGCAAAATTAGGCACTCAAACCAACTTTCTTTTTCTTTTCTGTGCTGCTATGCGGTTTCCTAATCCCTGAGTCTAACAGAATGAAACACTGCCTGGTTCTGCGCCATCCTCACGGTTGTTGCTATCTTTGAGCTCATTGTTGCGGCTACTGTGTCAGTCCATTTTGTTGAGGGTCACCTTTTTTCTTCCTTTTTGGTGACCCTCTGCTTTAACAAACATGATGTCCTTCTCCAGGGACTGGTCGCTCCTGAGAACATGTCCAAATCATGTGAAAGTAAGTCTCGCTATCCTTACTTCTAAGGAGCATTCTGGCTGTATTTCTTCCAAAACAGTTTTGTTCATTCTTCTGACAGTCCATGGTATGTATATTCAATATTTTTCCCCAGCGCCATAACTTAAAGGCGTCAATTCTTCTTGGGTCTTCCTTATTCATTGTCCAGTTTTCAAATGCGTAGGTGGTGATTGAAAATACCATGGCTTGGGTCAGGTGCACCTTGGTCCTCAAGGTGACATCTTTGCTTTTTAACACTATAGAGAGGTCTTTTGCAGCAAATTTACCCAATGCAATGTGTCATTTGGTTTCTTGACTGCTGCTTTTGTGGGCATTGGTTGTGGATCCAAGTAAAATGAAATCCTTGATAACTTTGATTCTTTCTCCGATTATCATGACATTGCTTATTGGTCCAGTTATGAGGATTTTTGTTTTATGTTCAGGTGTAATTCATAATGAAGGTTGTGGTCTTTGATCTTCATCAGTAAGTGTTTCAAGTCCTCCTCACTTTCACCAAGCAAGATTGTGTTATCTGTGTATCACAGGTTGATAATGGGCCTTTCTCCAATCCTGATGCTATGCTGTTCTTCATATAGTCCAGCTTCTTGGATTATTTGCTCAGCATACAGATTGAATAAATACAGATTCCACATGAACACAATTGTATGTGTGTATATATATCTATATGTAAAATATATATAACCACAGTATGAATTGTGTGACCTTATTACCAATGTCTTCATTTTTGGTTACGTATTTAAATTCAGCTCTTACTGTTGAAAAGTTTGTGTCCTATTACAGGTATATCAAAAACTTGTTGTCGAGTTTGATTCTGACTCATGTTGACCCCATTGTTGCAGAGTAAAACTACTCCATAGGGTTTTATTGGCTGTAATCTTTAGGGAAGCAAATCACCAGGCCTTTCTTCTGTGGCACCCATGGGTGGGTTTGAACTGCCAGCGTTTAGTTTAGTAGTCAAACGCAAACTGTTCATGCCACGCAGGAATCTAAAATACATGAGTATCATTACATTTGAACAACAACAAATCATGACAATTGTGATCATTTTGGTGTTTCTATGTGTAAGGACAACTTAGTAATAATAGTAAACATCGAGTGGTTGAATAATCTACTTAGTTATGGCTGATCTCATCACTGAACATTTTCATGGCTTTTAAGGTTCTCATCCGCTTATGAAACTTCATTTATTGTCTCTACCATTCATTCACTTTTTAATGATGGAAGAATTTCTGCTGTTATTTTATTGTTTTATATGTATATTCGTTATGTCTCTCATGACCTTCTACTATCCTTTAGGGCATAGATTTAATTTTAGTTCTTATTATGTTCCCAATGCACAGTGCCCAGAATGATATAGGAAAATGAATCTATAATTTTTGGATAAAAAATATAAATTTAAAATATTTAAAAACATATGCTTTATTTTGTAAAATATCATGCATTCTAATTAGCTTGTGGATAAGTGCAAAATTGCAGCAATTCCAGCATATTTCTGTTTATTTTCTTAATCCTGAGTAGAGCATTTAGTGGTGAAAGAGATAAAAAAAAAATACTGATGCCATAGGTACACTCTATAAGGAAATAAAATGCTTGACTTTATAGATTCATCAAATTTTCATTTTTTCTCCTTAAAATTTAGAGAATAGTTAAAAATGAAGTAATATGAAAATTCTACTTCTTAGTTTTTTCTCTAAAATTTACTGTAGTTCTATCATTAAAAAAAGAATGATAAGTCAATGTATTTGGAGGACATGGTAGCAATTTTAACGTTCTGTGCTTCACTTTCTTCATTACAATGTGTAAATGGAAATATTTGTCATAAACCTCATAAAACTTTTATCATAAGTGATAGCTCAAGGTCTTTAGATAAAAACTCATTTGGGCTTGAGCAAATTTGTGATAGTAATATTACCATCAGAGAATCCGTTTATCTGCTTAAGACTGTATATTTGTTTTTATTATGTGTCAGGGAATGTAATTCACATTAATAAACATTACCAAAAATTCCACTCAAGATTTTTTTAGCGTCATTGTATTCACAAAATGTGAGTCCTTCCATATGGCAAGCTAATTCCTATGAATTTACTAGGAGTCAGTAAAGAAACTTCAAGCATATTTTATGGTATGCAGTGTCTATTTGTTTTTTTAAATGTGGAAAGTTCTTTTAAATAATGTGAAGCTGTCTCCATTTTCTTTTTCAGATTCAAATTACACTTTCTTAGTCCACACAGCCTTTATCAGTTTGCCCCTAATTTTTCTCATCTTTCACTATTCTATTACCTACATTTTTTGCTTTCAAGCAGTATCTGTAAAACGTTAAAGAGAAGAAAATGTGCTTTTTGCTAGCTGGGAAATAAGTAAGAGTTGACAACGGAAACTAAAATGTAAATTTATCCGATCAAAGTATATTTTATTATGATTTTAAATTCCCTTATCAAACTCTCGTCTACATTATTTCTTTATATTTAACTCAAATTCTACCTTGATATTTTAAATTCAGATGTTCTAGCTAGGCTAATAATATAAATTATACCATCATAATTTATTTAAAAAATTCCTCATTATTAAAAGTTTGGAGCTATTTTACACTTACAATTGATTTTTCATGGTAGCAATTTACCCTATTAAAACTGTGACCCTGAAGTATTTGTAATTATATAGTCTCTCTCACTGATGAGGTTTTTTATTTTCCCCTATACTTTTAGTTCTAGGTATCTCTTCTAAATAAAGAGGCGTAACCAAGAATGTCTACACCACATTAGGAAACTATACTTATCGAACAAGAAATTTTTTATTGACATACTTAGGATTTTCAAACTTGGGATAGTTTTAAGAGTTCTGTGACTCCCATTGTTAGAAAGAAATGATGGGAGCATCTTGTACCTTTTTTATAGACTTTTACATACACACACCAAGCAGGTTTTACTTTATTCTCCTTGGTTCTCTAGAAGGAGGAAATGACACTGAGGTAGGTCTGAAGTGGGCTGTCACAGCCATTTTTTATATTAAATGGTTAAAGCCAAAAAAACCAAACCCACTGCTGTTGAGTCGATTCCAACTCATAGCAACCCTATAGGACAGAGTAGAACTGCCCCATACAGTTTCCAAGGAGCCCCTGACAGATTTGAACTGTCGACCTCTTGGTTAGCAGCTATAGCACTTAACCACTACGCCACCAGGGTTTCCATTAAATGGTTACCTTTGTTAAATCTTTATCCCTTGACAGAGGTCTCTTTCAAATTGTGTACTCAAACATTCTTCGTTAAGCTTCTTCACTTTGTATTGGTGAACGAAGAAAAGCTCTGTGGTTCCCTCTGCTACTCATAGCTTCTACTGGCTACAGATTAATCTTCCAGCTTTAATAACATGCCTCTTGCATATACCCATAATTAAAGCCCTTGTCTTAGTCAGGGTCCTCTATATAAACAGAGCCAGTGGTGGCACAGTGATTAAGCATCTGGCTGCTAACCGAAAGGTTGGCTGTTCAAACCCACCAGTCACTATGTGGCATAAAGATGTGGCAATCTACTTCTTTAAAGATTACAGCCTTGGAAACCCTATAGGGCAGTTCTACCATGTTCTGTAGGGGGTCACTGATCCAGAATCGAATCAACTCGAAGGCAATGAGTTTGGTTTTTGAAGTACATCTCTCTCATATATTTATTCCTCTATCTCTATATCTACATAATGATATAGATATGTGAAAGACAGAGATTTATTTCAAATAATTGCTCACACAATTGTGAGAGGATGGCAATTCCAAAAAAATTCATGGGTCAGACAAATGAGGGAGTGCAGAGAGGAGAAAGCCTGGCCAAGTTGACACATAAAATTAACTATCAGCCTTCAACAAAATGAAATAATAAAATAAGATAATCCTTTTAACTCTTCTTTTGTCCTCAAGGTAGTCTGTGATAGTTAAGCCCATTTCAAATTAAAACCAATTCAATATCAAAGAAAGAGAGGCGTTTTATAAAGCAGAATTACAGAATATCAGCTTTTCCCAGTAAGTGTCAATTTGTAGAAATAGTATAACCTCTTCCCTAAGCTTCTAACCTGATGCAGAGCCCACAGAGTTAAATAATTTTCTAGCTTTTAGAGAAGTACTACGCATACTTAAGATAACACATGTTGACGTTGTTGTTGTCAGGTGCCACCAACATTGTTCTGACTCATAGCGACCCTATGTACAACAGAACGAATCAGTCTGGTCCTGCTGTATCCTCACAATCGTTGCAAACACTGCATCAGTCCATCTTATCGAGGGTCTTACTCTTTACCACTGACCCTCTGCTTTACCAAGCATGATGTCCTTTTCCAGAGACTGGTCCCTCCTGATAATATGTCCAAAGTATGTGAGACGAAGTCTCGCTATCCTCACTTCTAATGAGCTGGCTGTATTTCTTTCTATCCTCACTTCTAATGAGCTGGCTGTATTTGTTCGTTCTTTTGACAGTCCATACTATATTCAATATTCTTCTCCAACACCATAATTCAAAGGCATCACATCTTCTTGTGTGTTCCTTATTGTCCAGCTTTCACATGCATATGAGGTGATTTAAAATACCATGGTTTGGGTCAGGCACACCTTAGTCCTCAAGGGGACATCTTTGCTTTTTGACACTTTAAAGAGGTCTTTTGGAGCAGACTTGCCCAATGCAATATGTCCTTTGATTTCTTGACTGCTCCTTCCATGGGTGTTGATTGTGGATCCAAGTAAAATGAAATCCTTGGCAACTTCAATATCATCTCCATTTATCATGATGTTGCTTATGGTTCAGTTGGGAAGATTTTTGTTTTCTTTATGTAAAGATGTAATCCATACTGAAGGTTGTAGTCTTTGATTTTCATCAGTAAGTTCTTCAAGTCCTCTTTGCTTTCTGCAAGCAAGATTGTGTCATCTGCATATAGCAGGTTGTGAATGAGTCTTCCTCCAATTCTGATGACCTGTTCTTCATATAGTCCAGCTTCTCAGATTACTTGCTCAGCATAATTTTATAGATTGGATAAGTATGGTGAAAGGATACAACACTGACAGACACCATTTCTGACTTTAAACCACGCAGTATCCCCTTGTTCTGTTCGAATGACAGCCTCTTGATCTTTGTACAGTTTCCTTATGAGCACAATTAAGTGTTCTGGAATTCCCATTCTTCACAATGTTATCCATAATTTGTTATGTTCCATGCAGTTGAATGCCTTTGCATAGTCAATAAAACACAGGTAAGCATCTTTCTAGTATTCTTTTCTTTTAGCCAAGATCCATCTGACATCAGCAATGATATCCCTTGTTCCATGTCCTCTTCTGAATCCACCTTGAACTTCTGAAAGTTTCCTGTCAATATACTGCTGTAACCGCTTTTGAATTATATTTAGCATAATTTTACTTGAATGTGATATTAATGATATTGTTTGATAACTTCCACATTCTGATAAATCACCTATCTTTGGAATGTGCATGGATATACATCTCTTCGAGTCGGTTGACTAGATAGCTGTCTTTCAAATTTCTTGGCACAGCAACTGAGCACTTCCAGCACAACATCTGTTTGTTGAAACATCTCAATTGGTATTCCATCAGTTCCTGGAGCCTTGTTTTTCGCAATGCTTTCAGTGCAGCTTGGACTTCATCCTTAAGCACCATTGGTTCTTGACTATATGCTACCTCCTGGAATGATTGAATGTCAACTGATTCTTTTTGATACAGTGACTCTTCATATTCCTTCCATCTTCTTTTGGTGTTTCCTGTGTCATTCAATTTCTGGCCCATAGAACCCTTCATCTTGCAACTTGAGGACTGAATTTTTTCTTCAGTTCTTTCAGCTTTAGAAGTGTCCAGCTTCTTGGATTAATTGCTCAGCATACAGATTGAATTAATATGATTAAAGGATACAACCCTGATGTACACCTTTCCTAATTTCAAACCATGCAGTATCCCCTTGTTGCATTTGAATAACTGCCTTCTGATGCATGTTAATACTATACATTCATAAGAATGATCAGGATGCCTGGTAGATCTGCAGGGTATACACCTAAAAGTGTATTTTTTCTGCATTCCTATTTCCTGAAAGAATTCCCTGACAATTAGCATATGGAAAGGTTCTTTAATTGTATCTAACTTTTAGTTAAAAAAGAAGTTGGAGAGTACTGTGTTTTGAATTATCATTGGGGTAAGCATGCTTTGGGCTCTAAGTATGCTGCAAACTTAGTAACCTGGATTAAAATGGAAAATAAACCAGAATTTGGCTAATTGAAGTCGTGGAAAATTGACCTGAATAATAAGACTTACCTTCCCCAAAAAGGAAAGGCTGACAGTCTAATAAAGCATTATGTTAATAACAACACCAGTAATATCTACTACAACAACAATAATAAGTACTACCTATTTTTTAACTCCCTAGGTGGCACAAACAGTTAAGCCCTTAACTACTAACTGTAAGACTGGTGGTTAGACCCTACCAAGATGGACCTTGGAAGACAGGCCTACGTATCAGCTTCCAAAAGGTCACAGCCTTGAAAACCCTGTAGAGCAGTTTAACTTTGCACACATTGGTTGACATGAGTCGGAATTGACTAGATGACAACTAACAACAACAAAAACAGTTACTGGGCTTTAAAAAAAAAAAAAAAGATAAAACTGGGAACTATTTCTATATACTTTATGTACAGCAACTAACAACAATACTTATTGTTCATTTATTTATTTTTATCAGTCAAGATTTCATGAGTCAAAATCAACTTGATTACAACGGGTTATTTCTATTCACTTTACACACATTATTTTTAATCTCTCATTGACACTGAGACATTATCTTTATTCATGAGAAAATGAATTTTATAGACTCACAGTCTCAGAGAGCAGAAATGATTTATTCATGACTACTCAAATGGTTTTTTTTACTCAAGATGGAAGGAACATAGACCCATAACAAGAGAAGAGATTGAAGAGGTAGTAAAAAAAAAAAAAAAAACTCCCAACAACAACAACAACGAAAAAGCCCTGGCCAGATGGCTTCACTGGAGAATTCTGTCAAGCATTCAGATAAGAGCTTACACTAGTACTACTCAAACTATTTCAGAGCATAGGAAAGGAAGGAATACTCCTGAATTCATTCTATGAAGCCAGCATAACCCTGATATCAAAGCCAGGCAAAAACATCACAAAAAGAAAATTACAGACCAATATAGATCTAAAAATTCTCAACAAAATTCTAGCCAATAGAATTCAGCATCATATCAAAAAAATAGTACACCACGACCAAGTGGAATTCATATGAGTCTTGCAAGGATGGTTCGACATTAGAAAATCAATCAGAGTAATCCACCACATAAATAGAATAAATGAAAAGGATCACATTATCATCTCAATAGATACAGAAAAGGCATTTGATAAAGTCCAAGGCCCATTCCTGATAAAAGCTCTCAATAAAAAAGGAGTGGAAGGGAAATTTCTCAACATAATAAAGGGGATCTATGCAAAATCAATAGACAACATCATTCTCAGTGGAGAGAGACTGAAAGCATTCCCCCTGAGAACAGGAACAAGACAAGGATGCCCTTTATCACCATTCTTGTTTAACATTGTACTGAAATTCCTAGCTAGAGCAATAAAGCAAGAAAAAGAAATAAATGACATCTAAATTGAAAAAGAAGATGTAAAACTATCCCTCTTCACAGATGATATGATACTATACATAGAGAACCCTAAAGGTTCCACGAGAAAACTCCTGGAACTAATAGAAAGATTCAGCAGAGCAGTAAGATACAAAATCAATATACGAAAATCAGTTGAATCCCTATACACCCACAAAGAGAACGTCAAAAAGAAAATCAGGAAAGCAATACCATTTATAATAGCCCCTAAAAATATAAAATTCTTAGGAATAAATCTAACCAGGGATGTAAAGACTTATACAAAAAAAAAAAAAAAACTACAAAACACTATTGCAAGAAACCAAAAGAAGCCTACATAAATGGAAAAACATACCATGCTCATGGATAGAAAGACTCAACATTGTGAGAATGTCAGTTCTACCTAAAGCGATCTACAGATATAATGCATCCTGATCCGTCTCGAAGGCAGTGGGTTTTTTTTTTTTTTTTGATCCAAATACCAACAGCATCCTAAATGAGATGGAGAAACTAATCACCAACTTTATATGGAAAGGAAAGTGGCCCTGGAAAAAAAATCATGACTGAAGAAAAAGAACAAAGTAGGAGACCTCACATTACCTGATCTCAGATCCTACTATACAGCTACAGTAGTCAAAGCAGCCTGGCACTGGTACAACAACAGATAGATAGACCAATGGAATAGAATTGAGAACCCAGATGTAAATCCATCCACCTGTGGTCAGCTGATGTTTGACTAAGGACTAAAGTCCATTAAATGGAGGAAAAGACAGTCTTTTTTAACAAATGGTGTTGTCAAAACTGGATGTCCATCTGTAAAAATGATGAAACACACCCATACCTCACACCATACACAAAAACTCACTCCAAATGGATCAAAGACCTAAGTATAAAACGCAAAACAATGAAGATCATGGAAGAAAAAATAGAGACAATGCTAGGGGCCCTAATAAAAAAGAAAAACCAAACCTATTGCCAATGAGTCAATTCCAACTCATAGACCTATGTCCTAATAGGTCTATGTCCTAATACGTGGTGTAAATACAATACAAACTGTAACTAAAGATGCACAAACACCATAAAACAAACCAGATAACTGGGAGCTCCTAAAAATTAAACACTTATGCTCATCAAAAGTCTTCACTGAAAGATAAAAAGAAAACCTACAGACTGGGAAAAAATTTTTGGCTCTAACATATCCGACAAAGGTGTAATTTCTAAAATCTATAGAATTTACTTCAACACCTCTGCAACAAAAAGACAAATAATTAAAAAATGGGCAAAGGGTATGAACAGACACTTTATCAAAGAAGACATTCAAGCAGCTAAGAGATACATGAAATGCTTGTGATCACTAGCCATTAGAGAACTGAAATCAAAACTACACTGGGATACCATTTCACCCTGACATTACTAGCACTAATCAAAAAAGAAAATAACAAATGTTGGAGAGGTTGTGTGGAGATTGGAACTCTTATACACTGCTGGTAGGAATGCAAAATAGTACAACCTCTATTGAAAATGATATGGTGCCTCCTTAATAAGCTAGAAATAGATATGCCATAGGATCCATAGTTATACTACTATAACTAGGAATATATCCTGGAGATATAAGAGCCGTCACATGAATAGATGTATTCATACCCATGTTCATTGCATCATTATTTACAATGCCAAAAAGATGAAAACAACCTAGGTGCCCATCAACAGCTGAATGGATAAACAAATTATGGTATTTACACATAATGGAATACTACAAAATGACAGAGGACAGTGATGAATTGGGGAAACATGTCACAACATGGCTGAATCTGGAGGGCATTATGCTGAGTGAAATAAGTCAATCACAAAAGGACAAATATTATATGAGACCTGATTTTAAAAATTCATGAAAAGGCTTACATAGGAAAAAAAGAAATCTTTGATGGTTATGAGGGAGAAAAAGGTAGGGAGGGAAAAACACTAACTAGACAATAGATATGTGGTGACTTTGGTAAAGGGTAAGACAGTACACAATACTGGGGAAGTCAGCACAACTTGAGCAAAGTAAAGTCATAGAAGCTTCATACCCATTGCTGTCGAGCCGATTCCGACCCATAGCGACCCTATAGGACAGAGTAGAACTGCTCCACAGGATTTCCAAGGAGCATCTGGTGGATTTGCTGACCTTTTGGTTAGCAGCCGAACTCTTAACCACTATGCCACCAAGGTTAGGATGTATAACATTTTCTTTATGAACTATGTTATGCCAATTGACCTAGTTGTCTCTTGAGACCATGGTCCCCAGCCCTCAGCCCCAGTAACTTAGTCCCTCAAAGTGCTTGGATGAGGTACTGAGTTACTGGGGCTGAGGGCTGGGGACCACGGTTTCAGGGGACAACTAGGTCAACTGGCAGAACATATTTCATAAAGAAAATGTTGTATGTCCTACTTTGGTGAGTAGCATCTGGGGTCTTAAAAGTTTGTGAGTGGCCATCTAAGATACATCTATTGGTCCCATCCCATTCAGAGCAAAGGAGAATGAAGAAAACCAAAGAAAGACACAGGAAGATACTAGTCCAAAGGACTAATGGACCACATGAATCACAGCCTCTGCCAGCCTGAGCCCAGAAGAACTAGGTGGTGTCTGGCTACCACCATCAACTGCTCTGACAGGGGGTCCATTAGAGGGTCCCAGACATAGCAGGAGAAAAACAGAACAAAATTTAAATTCACAAAAAAAGACCCAACTTACTGGTCTGACAGAGACTGGAGGAACCCCTAGATTATAGCCCCTGGACACCCTGCTAACTCAGAAGTAAAGCCACTCCTGAAGTCCACCTTTCAACCAAAGATTAGACAAGCCTATAAAACAAACAATAACACAAGTGAGGAATGTGATTCTTAGTTCAAGTTCAATCAAGTATACAAGACCAAATGGGCAACACCTGCCCAAAAGCAAAGATGAGAAGGCAGAAAGGGACAGGAAAACTGGACAAATGGATATGGGGAACCCAGGGTGAAAAAGGGGAGAGTGCTGACACATTGTGGGGAGCGCGACCAATGTCACAAAACAGTTTGTGTATAAATTTTTGAATGAGAAGCTAATTTGCACACACACACACACACTAAATGAGTTATGTATGCATAATCCTTGCCAGACAGTAAATACCAAATATATGAAGTACATGATAAATGAAAAAAAAAAAAAAAGATGATAGGAACAAAACTAAAACCAAAAAGCCAAAACCAAACCCAGTGCCGTCGAATCGATTCTGACTCATAGCAACCCTATAGGACAGAGTAGAGCTGCCCCATAGAGTTTCCAAGGAGTGCCTGGTGGATTCAAACTGCCGACCCTTTGGTTAGCAGCCTTAGCACTTAACCACTACACCACCAGGGTTTCCAAAAATGAGGGTTTGAATTATGATGTATCTGCCATCAAAACCTATGCTAGTTTTACTAATCCTCTATTTCACTCTTATATTTGAGTGTTCAACATACCTGAAGCATAAAATCTGTTCAAGTAAGCGTTGATACTAAGTAGTCCAAATTTATGGGAATGTAACAGAAAGAAATTTCTTTCTATGCGTACATTCATTCATCCACTCATTCATTCAACAAATACCTGTTGAGTACCTTCTACATGTTGCTGTTAGGTGTCGTCAAGTTGGTTCTGAGTCATAGTCACCTTACGTACAACAAAATGACACACTGCTGGGTCCTGCACCATCCTCACAATTGTTGTCCTGTTTGAACCCACTGTTGCAGCCACTGTGTCAATCCATCTGGTTGAGGGTCTTCCTGTTTTTCACTAACCCTCTACTTTACCAAGCATGATGTCCTTCCCCAGGGATCAATCCCTGTTTCTAAGTACTAAGCTATATTTGAAGATAGATAGATATGAGCATTGTGATACTTTAGGGTTCAGATATTCCAGAAGATGACCAGCCAACGCCTGAGGGATGGGGGAGTGGTGAAATTCCATGAGTTGTCTAGGTAGGACTGATGTTTAACCAACACACACTAGGATGGCATTATCTGTTGTTGAAATATGTCTATATCTGTTGATAAGTATCTTTCGTCTCAAGGGTTCCATCCCCAAGGGCTTCTGCCACCCAGTTGCCCCAGGCTCTCTCTTCAGGCCATTTCAGACCTCTCCAGCATCTAAAGGTTTAATAAACCAAAACCAAACCCATTGCCATCAAGTTGATTCCGACTCAGAGTGAACCAATAGGACAGAGTAGAACTGCCCCATAGAGTTTCTAAGGAGTGGCTGTTGGATCCGAACTACTGACCTTTTCAGTTAGCAGCCAACCGTTAACCACTACACCATCATAGAAACTGTCAGAGCTTTTCTGAGACTGGAAGTTTTTCTGATTGGTCAGTGCCCTTGCTGGTCAAACTCTTAAAAGTCTGCCTTTAGGCAACAAAATGGGTTCTCCCATCCAGTGATCCCCAAGGGTCAGCCCATGTCCTGGTTCATCACCTATCAGTTCCAGGAACCTCAGACTAAACAATGCTCAGAACTAGCAGTTGAGATGCTGAGAGTACAAATTCTTGTTTTCCACTTTCTTAGTTAAATATCACCTCTATTTCATCTACTGTAGGACAGCTCATCACAGGTATTGATAGCATTAATTTTAGCAATAATTTGAGGGCCAGATATCATTCCAACCCATTTGATTCTTTTTCATTAAATAGGCAAGGAAATTGAGGCACTGAGTTATTACTTAAAATTTAAGCGTCAGAGCCAGGGTTTTCACTCTGGCTACGTGCCTATGCTCTTTGTCAGTTTATGCCCCCCTGACCTGACCTAAGGATTATTTTAATCTTGTTAAATAAGTGATTCAAATTTATGGCTGTCTTGTTTTAGTTGATAATAGAAAATTGAGTATGTAAAGATCTGAAACAGGCTAGAAAATTTTTTAATGCAATTGCTATGAATTTATTGGAAGCTGACAGAGTGTTCACACCTATAAACAATGTTGCTGCTTCTCTGAGGAGAAATTCTCTTGACCATCAATAACTATCTTTACTATCTAATAACTATCAATTCAATGGAAGAAATTGTTCGAAAATTTTGACGTAGCTCTCTATGTCAAATCATTGATTAGAGAGATGCATTACTTAACCAAACCAAACCTGCTGCCATCTATTTGATTCCGATCCCTAACAGGGTAGAACTGCCCCATAGGGTTTCTAAGGCTGTAATCTTTATGGAAGCAGACTGCCACATCTTTCCCCTGTAGAGTGGCTGGTGAGTTTGAACTGCCAACATTTTGGTTAGGAGTCAAGCTCTTAACACTACCACCAGGGCTGGCAATATCATTAAGTGTCTAAAAATCAAAATACACGTTTTTGAAATTCTCAGAATAATTTTATGAATAATTTACTTCTTTTATATCACTTTTTATATATATTTGATTTACATAAAGCCTCACAACTTTTTTACTCTGGGAGTGCTTAGTATGGGGAAGAAAACTAATTTTTGAACCAATAGAATATATTATAGATTTCTTCCATGGAATAAAACAAGAGATTATACTCCCCTCACCCCCTAAAAAAATTAAGTGACCTGTTTGGAACCTTAATGAGACTGATAATGAGAAAAGCACATGAGACTCCATTGAGATAGAAATGGTGGGTAGAGGGCTAGAATTTCTCACAATAAATCTGGCTCCTTCCTGCATATAGCCTTGCAGAGTGTGCAAACAAAATTAAAAATTGCTACTTGTCACAATACTTCAAGGACTCTCACAAATCTTCAAAACCACACATTTTAATTTGTGAAAGCATAAAGCTTGTGATTGATTACACATAGTACACAGAGCCATGGACTTTTCCAGTTAAGAAGGATTAGATCAGTCAGCCCAATCTCTTATTAGAAAATGAAGCAACTGAGGCCAGGAGAGAGTGAAATACCCCTGAGCTCAAGAAGTATGTTTGTGGCAGGGCTGGAATTAGAATTTATGTATAATGCAAACATGTTTTCAACTCTCCTGTGTTGATTTTTCACTAAACTAAATAAAGGAGAAAAAATTAAATTATTGATAGTAATAGTTTTTACCTCAGTGATATTTTGCATGACACCTAGGAACAATGTATGTAACTTTAGCAAATTAAGTAAACTGTAACTAATGGAACTTCTGCAGGAACCATGAAGTGGGCCAAAAAGGATTTAAGAAGTGTTCTGAGAAGGATGCCTTCCACCTTGCAGTTTGGTAGTAGGACGTGCCATCTGGCCAATTTCTCAGAACCTGGAAGGAAGGAAACAAAAGGTTGCCAACCCCCTATGATCATAGATGAGAGTCTCTGACAATGCCTATTAATTATGTCATAAAACTAAACAAGCCACATTCAGAGGCCACATGGCAGAGGTGAAAATGCAGCTAGGAAATTCTAAAGATTCAGGAGTATTTGAAACTCAGATAGCTGTTTCACTAACAGCCTAGTTAAAAATCAGTGGCAAAATAAAAAGCCTTCTTGGTATTATTTTATGAGCTCAATAGGCCCCCAGTTTCAAGTCCTTCATCTGAAGAAGAGCTGAACTATTCCCATTCTTGTGTTACTGGTTCCTTTGTTTTCTAGCAATATGCTTTCAGCCCACTCTGTTCAACAGCTGCCTTGTAGCAGAGGCTTTTTCTTGTGAGTGGTGTTTTGTTTTGTTTTGTTTTTTTTAACCATAGCTTTATAAAACAATAGGCCATACTCAGTTCTCCATCTGTCTTTTATGTCCCTCTGGATTGCTTAAAGAGGCAGCAGTTTATTTATAACTCCAGCAATTATACTCTAAATAATATTTGATGAAGGCTAGTTTTTAAAGTTATTATAGAAATTGCATAATTATACCTTTAGGATATGAGAAAAAGCACATTGCAACTCCCTGAGACTTTCCCGATCCTGCTGAGCCATGCAATTTGCTTGTACACTTTATCCAATTTTGAACATGACATTATAGGGAAGAAAAGATGACAGCAGTTCATCCAAAATCTAAAGTTGTATCACAGGCAAAAAGCTTTAAATCTCTTAAACCTGTGCTTGAGAGGAAGGAAACGAAGGGAATTTACCTATCTGGACCAGAGATAAAACTAAACAGACTTTAGGAACTTCAAAACTAAAGGACCAAGTTACTGATCTGCTAATTGCGTTCTGGTAAATCACTTTGGCATCACTTAAAGTGAGAGTCGTGGGCATCATTGCACTCCTCCCATGTGAGGTCAGTTTAATTGAAAACTAGATCAGACTCTGTCCCGATTTCCCGAACTCCCGAGTGTCCAATTTAACCCAGAAGGTACCAGGAGTAATTATAGCCATGTGATGTTTGCTTCTTTCAATTCTCTTATTTTGGTATTTAAAGGTAGGACATATTGACAAGTTGTGGATCAAATAATACACATTCTTCCAGAATAGGGTCCAAATCGTTTGTTGAAGAAAATGATCCATTTGTGGAGTGTTCATTTCTTTCTTTTAAGGTACTTACTTGCTTGGCTGGGGACTAAGAAAGCATAACTCATTTGTCAAAAGCAATGGCACATGAGAGCTAGAATGCTTATTTTCTCCGCAAGTTCTTGTGACAATTTGTGTTTTATTTTCTTTGAAAGCAAAAAGAACTGAGGTATCTTGATGGCTTACATGTTCTAGATGCTTTACAAACATTTTTTCATTTTATTGTCACAACAAATCTGTGAGGCAGGTACTCCTCCTAAATAATGCATAAGAATGACCATATTAAAATTGAGGTAAAGATTATATAAAGCATTGTTTATATTTCATAGATTTTTGAAAATCAGATGATCAAAGGTCACATCAAATAAGTATCACATCCTCTTTAAATTTTATTCTCTTAAGCCACAAGGTGGCAGGACAGGAACTTGGGCGCAGCAGTTTTTTAAGTCTAGATTTGCAGATGCTAAAATCCAAGAGGCTGGAAAGATTGAAAAACACATTTAAAACATATTCGTATACAGTAAAATCTGCAAAAGCAAGAACCTGTCTAAGGCAGAAACCTGTCAGAGAAGGAAAATTCAAGTATTTTCCACTAAATAGAGAGTGATAGAAAAGTGGTGACTGCACCCTGTCAAAGGCAGAAAACTTGTGAGACCTGGAAAACAAGGCAGTCCCATCAAGTTCGGCTGTCACAGGTTTTAGTGTAATATGTTTGAGGTAAATTCAATACGTCTCATCTTCTGGTGATTCCTAGTTTGTGTGGCCGTTTGTATTGTTAGAAAAGAAAATATGCCTGAAAATAAGGTGAGCTTTACCAAAATCATCCTTGGAAAAGAGAGAGTCATCTCAAATAATGATTTTGTACAAATTTTCTTATATTATCAAGCACTGGTGCAATAAAGACCCATTTGGAAAAGACACACTAACCTAATACTAGATATGTATGCTTACAGAGGTTGATGAAAAGAGTTCCATAAAAATACGAGGCAAAGAAATTTAATATTAATAATTTTGGGTGGATAACCTCACAACTATGTGTTTAATGTTGTTGCATACAAATCATTTAAAGTAACAGAAAAACTGTACAGTTAAATGCTTATATTGTGGATATTACTTTTTACAAATGCAGAACGAATGAGGGAAGATACTAATGTACTATGCTATACAGATAAATACGTGTGACCTGGATAATAATTACCAAAACAGCATCATAATTTGTTTCAAAAACTGCTGTACTTTCCTTACATTGAAGTGAGGATAATGCACCCAAGAAAACTAATGTGACTAAAAATGTGGCTTAACAATGACAAAGCTATTAGTGTCCATCTTAGTTACCCAATTTGCTATAACACAAATATCACAAGTGAATGGTTTGAAAGAACAGAGATTTATTTTCTCACAGTTCTGGAGAGTAAAAGTTCAAATCAGGTCTTGGCTGATGGATTCCTTCCTTGTGCCTCTCTCCTAGTTTCTGGTGTCTTCCATTGATCCTTGATTTTCCTCAGCTTGTAGGCAATCCTCACATGTCCTCTGGTCTTTTATACATAAGAAATGATTCGGTTTAGGATCCATCCAATACTGTTATGACCACAGTTGATTGATTGATTACATTATATAACATTGCATTATGGAGAGTGACTATAGTACATTACATTGTTAGGTTCCTTCAAGCCGGCTCCAACTCATAGTGACCTTATTATAACAGAACAAAACGTTGCCCAGTCCTAAGCCATCCTCACAGTCGTTGCTTGTTCGAGCCTATGGTTTAGCCACTGTAGCAATCCGTCTCATTCTCTCTCTTTTCTGCTGACCCTCTACTTTACCAAACATGATATCCTTCTCCAGCACCTGGTTCCTCCTGATGACTTATCCAAAGTAAGTGAGACAAAGTCTTGCTCCTTACTTCTGAGGAGCATTCTGGCTGTATTTCCTCCAGTACAGATTTGTTTGTTCTTCTGACAGTCCGTGATATATTAAATATTCTTCACCAACACCACAGTTTGAATCTGTCAATTCTTCTTTGGTCTTCCTTTTTCATTGTCTGGCTTTTGCATGCATATGAGGTAAATGAGAATACCATGGCTTGGGTCACATGCACCTTAGTCATCAAAGTGACATCTTTGCTTTTTAGCACTTTAAAGAAGTCTTTTGCAATTTGTTATTTGATTTCTTGATTGCTGCTTGCATGGATATTGATTGTTGATAGAGGGAGAATGAAATCTTTTTTTTTTTTTAATTTTTATTAAGCTTCAAGTGAACATTTACCATTCCAATCAGTCTGTCACATGTAGGTTTACATACATCTTACTCCCTTCTCCCACTTGCTCTCCCCCTATTGAGTCAGCCCTTACAGTCTCTCGTTTCGTGCCAATTTTACCATCTTCCCTCTCTCTCTATCTTCCCATCCCCCCTCCAGTCAAGAGTTGCCAACACACTCTCCCGTGTCCACCTGATTTAATTAGCTCACTCTTCATCAGTATCTCTCTCCCCCCCACTGACCAGTCCTTTTCATGCCTGATGATTTGTCTTCAGGGATGGTTCCTGTCCTGTGCCATCAGAAGATCTGGGGAGCATTGTCTCTGGGATTCCTCTAGTCGCAATCATACCATTAGGTGTGGTCTTTTAATGAGAATTTGGGGTCTGTATCCCATTGGTCTCCTGCTCCCTCAGGAGTTGTCTGTTGTGTTCCCTGACAGGGCAGACATCGATTGTGGCCGGGCACCAACTAGTTCTTCTGGTCTCAGGATAATGTAGGTCTCTGGTTCAAGTGGCCCTTTCTGTCTCTTGGGTTCTTAGTTGTCGTCTGACCTTGGTGTTCTTCCTTTGCCTTTGCTCCCGGTGGGTTGAGACCAATTAATGTATTTTAGATGGCCGCTTGTTGGCATTTAGGACCCCAGGCGCCACAATTCAAAGTGGGATGCAGAGTGTTTTCATAATAGAATTGTTTTGCCCATTGACTTAGAAGTCCCCTCAAACCAAGTTCCCCAGACCCCAGCCCCTGCTTCGCTGACCTTTGAAGCTTTCATTTTATCTCGGAAACCTCTTTACTTTTAATCCAGTCCAATTAGTCTGACCTTCCTTGTTTTGAGTGTGGTCTTTCCCTTCACCCAAAGCAGTTCCCATCTACAGATTGATCAATAAAAAGCCCTCTCCCTCCCTCCCTCCCTCCCCCCTTTGTAACCACATGAGTATGTGTTCTTCTCCGTTTTTTCTATTTCTCAAGATCTTATAATAGTGGTCTTATACAATATTTGTCCTTTTGCAACTGACTCATTTCGCTCAGCATAATGCCTTCCAGATTCCTCCATGTTATGAAATGTTTCAGAGATTCGTCACTGTTCTTTATCGATGCGTAGTATTCCATTGTGTGAATATACCACAATTTATTTACCCATTCGTCCGTTGATGGACATCTTGGTTGCTTCCAGCTTTTTGCTATTGTAAACAAAGCTGCAATAAACATGGGTGTGCATATATCTGTTTGTGTGAAGGCTCTTGTATCTTTAGGGTATATTCCGAGGAGTGGGATTTCTGGGTTGTATGGTAGTTCTATTTCTAACTGTTTAAGATAACGCCAGATGGATTTCCAAAGTGGTTGTACCATTTTACAATCCCACCAGCAGTGTATGAGAGTTCCAATCTCTCCGCAGCCTCTCCAACATTTATTATTTTGTGTTTTTTGAATTAATGCCAGTCTAGTTGGTGTCAGATGGAATCTCATCGTAGTTTTAATTTGCATTTCTCTAATGGCTAATGATCGAGAGCATTTTCTCATGTATCTGTTGGCTGCCTGAATATCTTCCTTAGTGAAATGTGTGTTCATATCCTTTGCCCACTTCTTGATTGGGTTGTTTGTCTTTTTGTGGTTGAGTTTTGACAGAGTCATGTAGATTTTAGAGATCAGGCGCTGGTCTGAGATGTCATAGCTGAAAATTCTTTCCCAGTCTGTAGGTGGTCTTTTTACTCTTTTGGTGAAGTCTTTAGATGAGCATAGGTGTTTGATTTTTAGGAGCTCCCAGTTATCTGGTTTCTCTTCATCATTTTTGGTAATGTTTTGTATTCTGTTTATGCCCTGTATTAGGGCTCCTAGGGTAGATCCTATTTTTTCTTCCATGATTTTTATCGTTTTAGTCTTTATGTTTAGGTCTTTGATCCACTTGGAGTTAGTTTTTGTGCATGGTGTGAGGTATGGGTCCTGTTTCATTCTTTTGCAAATGGATATCCAGTTATGCCAGCACCATTTGTTAAAAAGACTATCATTTCCCCAATTGACTGACGCTGGTCCTTTGTCAAATATCAGCTGCTCATACATGGATGGATTTATATCTGGATTCTCAATTCTGTTCCATTGGTCTATGTGCCTGTTGTTGTACCAGTACCAGGCTGTTTTGACTACTGTAGCTATATAATAGGTTCTGAAATCAGGTAGAGTGAGGCCTCCCACTTTCTTCTTCTTTTTCAGTAATGTTTTGCTTATCCGGGGGTTCTTTCCTTTCCATATGAAATTAGTGATTTGTTTCTCTATTCCCTTAAAGTATGACATTGGTATTTGGATTGGAAGTGTGTTATATGTATAAATGGCTTTTGGGAGAATAGCCATTTTTACTATGTTAAGTCTTCCTATCCATGAGCAGGGTATGTTTTTCCACTTAAGTGTGTCCTTTTGAATTTCTTGTAGCAGAGTTTTATAGTTTTCTTTGTATAGGTCTTTTACATCCTTGGTAAGATTTATTCCTAAGTATTTTATCTTCTTGGGGGCTACTGTGAATGGTATTGATTTGGTTATTTCCTCTTCGGTGTTCTTTTTGTTGATGTAGAGGAATCCAAGTGATTTTTGTATGTTTATTTTATAACCTGAGACTCTTCCAAACTCTTCTATTAGTTTCAGTAGTCTTCTGGAGGATTTCTTAGGGTTTTCCATGTATACGATCATGTCATCTGCAAATAGTGATAGCTTTACTTCCTCCTTACCAATCTGGATACCCTTTATTTCTTTGTCTAGCCTAATTGCCCTGGCTAGGACTTCAAGTACGATGTTGAATAAGAGCGGTGATAAAGGGCATCCTTGTCTGGTTCCCGTTCTCAAGGGAAATGCTTTCAGGTTCTCTCCATTTAGAGTGATATTGGCCGTTGGCTTTGCATATGTGCCCTTTATTATGTTGAGGAATTTTCCTTCAATTCCTATTTTGGTTAGAGTTTTTATCATAAATGGGTGTTGAACTTTGTCAAATGCCTTTTCTGCATCTATTGATAAGATCATGTGGTTTTTATCTTTTGTTTTATTTATGTGATGGATTACATTAATGGTTTTTCTGATATTAAACCAGCCTTGCATACCTGGTATAAATCCCACTTGAGCAGGGTGTGTTATTTTTTTGATGTGTTGTTGAATTCCATTGGCTAGAATTTTGTTGAGGATTTTTGCATCTATGTTCATGAGGGATATAGGTCTAAAATTTTCTTTTTTTGTAATGTCTTTACCTGGTTTTGGTATCAGGGAGATGGTGGCTTCATAGAATGAGTTGGGTAGTATTCTGTCTTTTTCTATACTTTGAAATACCTTCAATAGTAATGGTGTTAAGTCTTCTCTGAAGGTTTGGTGGAACTCTGCAGTGAAGCCATCTGGGCCAGGACATTTTTTTGTTGGGAGTTTTTTGATTACCGTTTCAATCTGTTTTTTTGTTATGGGTCTATTTAGTTGTTCTACTTCTGAATGTGTTAGTTTAGGTAAGTAGTATTGTTCCAAGAATTTATCCATTTCTTCTAGGTTTTCAAATTTGTTAGAGTACAATTTTATGTAGTAATCTGATATGATTCTTTTGATTTCATTTGGTTCTGTTGTGATGTGGTCCTTCTCGTTTCTTATTCGGGTTATTTGTTTCCTTTCCTGTATTTCTTTAGTCAGTCTAGCCAATGGTTTATCAATTTTGTTAATTTTTTCAAAGAACCAGCTTTTGGCTTTGTTAATTCTTTCAATTGTTTTTCTGTTCTCTAATTCATTTAGTTCAGCTCTCATTTTTATTATTTGTTTTCTTCGGGTGCCTGATGGATTCTTTTGTTGCTCACTTTCTATTTGTTCAAGTTGTCGGGACAGTTCTCTGATTTTGGCTCTTTCTTCTTTTTGTATGTGTGCATTTATCGATATAAATTGGCCTCTGAGCACTGCCTTTGCTGTGTCCCAGAGGTTTTGATAGGAAGTATTTTCATTCTCGTTGCTTTCTAAGAATTTCCTTATTCCCTCCTTGATGTCTTCTATAACCCAGTCTTTTTTCAGGAAGGTATTGTTCATTTTCCAAGTATTTGATTTCTTTTCCCTAGTTTTTCTGTTATTGATTTCTACTTTTATTGCCTTGTGGTCTGAGAAGATGCTTTGTAATATTTCAATGTTTTGGATTCTGGAAAGATTTGTTTTATGCCCTAATATGTGGTCTATTCTAGAGAATGTTCCATGTGCGCTAGAAAAAAAAGTATATTTTGCAGCATTTGGGTGGAGAGTTCTGTATAAGTCAATGAGGTCAAGTTGGTTGATTGTTGTAAGCAGGTCTTCCGTGTCTCTATTGAGCTTCTTACTGGATGTCCTGTCCTTCTCCGAAAGTGGTGTGTTGAAGTCTCCTACTATAATTATGGAGGTGTCTATCTCACTTTTCAATTCTGTTAAAATTTGATTTATGTATCTTGCAGCCCTGTCATTGGGTGCGTAAATATTTAATATGGTTATGTCTTCCTGATCAATTGTCCCTTTTATCATTATATAGTGTCCTTCTTTATCCTTTGTGGCGGATTTAAGTCTAAAGTCTATTTTGTCAGAAATTAATATTGCTACTCCTCTTCTTTTTTGCTTATTGTTTGCTTGATATATTTTTTTCCATCCTTTGAGTTTTAGTTTGTTTGTGTCTCTAAGTCTAAGGTGTGTCTCTTGTAGGCAGCATATAGATGTATCCAGTCCGTGACTCTCTGTCTCTTTATTGGTGCATTTAGTCCATTTACATTCAGCGTAATTATAGATAAGTAAGTTTTTAGTGCTGTCATTTTGATGCCTTTTCATGTGTGTTGTTGGCCATTTCATTTTTCCACATGCTTTTTTGTGCTGAGACGTTTTTCTTAGTAGCTTGTGAGATCCTCATTTTCATAATGTTTAACTTTGTGTTTATTGAGTCGTTACGTTTTTCTTGGCTTTTTTCTTGAGTTATGGGATTGATATTCCTTTTTGTGGTTACCTTTTTATTTACCCCTATTTTTCTAAGTAAAACCCTAACTTGTATCCTTCTATTTCGCCTTGTATCACTCTCCATCTGGCAGTTCAATGCCTCCTATATTTAGTCCCTCTTTTTGATTATTTTGATCGTTTATCTATTGATTTCCATGATTTCCTGTTGTGTGTATGATTTTGTTTATTTATTTATTTTTTAGAATTAGTCTTAATTTGTTTGTTTTTGTGCTTTCCCTGTTTGAGTTGCGTTGATATCAGGACGTTCTGTTTTGTGACCTTGTATTGTGCTGGTACCTGATATTATTGGTCATCAGGCCAAACAATCTCCTTTAGCATTTCTTGCAGTCTTGGTTTAGTTTTTGCAAATTCTCTAAACTTGTGTTTATCTGTAAATATCTTAATTTCTCCTTCATATTTCAGAGAGAGTTTTGCTGGATATATGATCCTTGGTTGGCAGTTTTTCTCGTTCAGTGCTCTGTATATGTCGTCCCATTCCCTTCTTGCCTGCATGGTTTCTGCTGAGTAGTCTGAACTTATTCTTATTGATTCTCCCTTGAAGGAAACCTTTCTTTTCTCCCTGGCTGCTTTTAAAATTTTCTGTTTGTCTTTGGTTTTGGCAAGTTTGATGATGATATGTCTTGGTGTTTTTC
The DNA here is from genome assembly GCF_024166365.1 of Elephas maximus indicus. Lineage (NCBI taxonomy): Eukaryota > Metazoa > Chordata > Mammalia > Proboscidea > Elephantidae > Elephas > Elephas maximus. Next base: position 56,012,263 of record NC_064823.1, read on the forward strand.
TTTTTGGATCAATCTTAACTGGGGTTCGATGAGCATCTTGGATAGATATCCTTTCGTCTTTCATGGTGTCAGGGAAGTTTTGTGTCAGGAGTTCTTCAACTATTTTCTCTGTGTTTTCTGTCCCCCCTCCCTGTTCTGGGACTCCAATCACTCGCAAGTTATCCTTCTTGATAGAGTCCCACATGATTCTTAGGGTTTCTTCATTTTTTTTAATTCTTTTATCTGATTTTTTTTCAGCTATGTTGGTGTTGTTTCCCTGGTCCTCCAGAAGTCCCAGTCTACATTCTAATTGCTCGAGTCTGCTCCTCTGACTTTCTATTGCGGTGTCAAATTCTGTAATTTTATTGTTAATCTTTTGGATTTCTACATGCTGTCTCTCTATGGATTCTTGCAACTTGTTAATTTTTCCACTATGTTCTTGAATAATCTTTTTGAGTTCTTCAACAGTTTTATCAGTGTGTTCCTTGGCTTTTTCTGCATTTATCCTAATTTCATTTCTGATATCTTTAAGCATTCTGTAAATTAGTTTTTTATATTCTGTATCTGGTAATTCCAGGATTGTATCTTCCTTTGGGAAAGATTTTGATTCTTTTGTTTGGGGGGTTGGAGAATCTGTCATGGTCTGTTTCTTTATGTGGTTTGATATGGACTGCTGTCTCCGAGCCATCACTGGGAAACTAGATTTTCCAAGTAGTCAGCTAAAAAAAAATGCAGTCAGATCCCTATCTGAATTCTCTCTCTGGCTCCGGGTATTCGGATGTTAATGGGGTCGCCTGGGGAGGGTGGGGGAGGGATCTGAGAGCTAGGAGTGTAGCACCACAGAATATAGAGCTGAACACCACGTTCACGCTCTGCCCCCGTTCGCCAGGTCTGGGCTGGACGGGTCCCTGGCTAGAACACTGCTTTCCTTGCTCGGAAACCAGTCACTTCCTCCTGGGGACTTCCTCCAGTGCGCGGCACCGCTCGTGGGCACTGGGTGGGCGTTTCCCGCACGAACGGGTGGGCCCGCCCCCAGGGTCTATTCAGGCGATTATAATTGGGTCCCGCGGTCACGCCCCACCCGTGCGCGTGCCCAAATCCCAGCGGGATGACTTCCGGGTGGAGACGCTGCTTTCCCCGTTCTGGAACCAGTCACTTCCTCCCGGGGACTTCTCCTTCCGGAGCGCCACACCTCTCGCGCGAACTGGGTTGGCGTCACCTGCACGGCCAGGTGGGCCCGCCCCCTAGGTCAATTCAGGGTAATAAAAATGGACCCCACGCTCACGCCCCGCTCGTGCGCGCACCCAAGTCCCAGCAGGATGGCACCCCGTCTGGGACGCTACTTACCGCACTTCGGGACCAATCACTTCCTCCCGGGGACTTCTCCTGCCAGTGTGCCACACCTCTCACGCAAACTGGGAGGGCGTCACTCGCACGACCAGGTGGTCCCGCCCCCTGGGTCAATTCAGGGTAATAAAAATGGACCGCGCGCTCATGCCCCGCCCGCGTGCGCGCGCGCCCAAATCCCAGCGGAATGGCTCCCCGTCTGGGATGCTGCTTTCCCTGCTTTGAGACCAGACACTTCCGGGGATTTCTCCCTCTGGCGTGCCACGCCACACGCGCGGACTGGGTGTGCGTCCTCCCGCACGAACATGTGGGCCCCGCCCTGGTGTCACTTTAGGGAAATATAGTTGACCCCCCCCCGCTCGCGCCCCGTCAGCTTCTCGCCTAACTCCCGGCGGGACGGCACCCCAGCTGGGACGCTGTTCTCCCTCCTCCCAGATCAGTCACTGCCTCCCGGGTGCTTCTCCCTCCGGCTGCGCCTCTACGCCGCCCACGCCAACCTGCTAAACTTCCTCCCGGGATGGGTTCGGGGGGGAAGGGGTGGGCCCCCTTTCTGTGCCGTCTGCCCCCCTGGGCTCTGCCCCAGATCGGGCTCCGAAGGTCACCTGCCTGGTGCGCTGGCTCCTGGTTCTGAAAACAGTCGCTGTCTGCCCGTATTTGTTCGTTTTCCGTCTCTAAGTCTGTGCTTGTTGTTCAGAGTTCGTAGATTGTTATGTATGTGATCGATTCCCTTGTTTTTCCAAGTCTTTGTTGCAAGAGGGATCCGCACGCGGTAGCGTCCACCTAGTCCGCCATCTTGGCCCCGGATCCGAGAATGAAATCTTTGACAACTTCAATTTCTTCACCGTTATTACGATGCTGTTTTTTGGACCAGTTGAAGTGTTACCGGAATAAGGTTCTTGCCTCTTACTGGTCAAGAATGAACAGGTAAGGCACGCAGAATTTCCCACATGAGCGAAACTTTATTGAAGAGGCTTGCAAGTGGAGATGAGGAGGGCCTAAGCAAAGTATACCTACCCCCCCCCGCCCCCGTGTCACAGAACAAAAGACAGGCCTGGGTTTTTTAAAGTTCTTGGGTGGGAAAAGATTTATGTTTATTTACAGGCATAGACAGGGATATGTTAGCTACTGTGTACGTGCAGCATTTTTCCAAGATGGCTTCTGTCCCGGGGGCCTCTGGGATTCGTAGCAGGACTTATTATGGGGTGTCATGCCTGCACAGTCTCTCGGATGCTGCTGCAGCCCCTCACTGCCCCTAGCTGGAGGTCACACAGTGGTCACAGGTGGATGTTCTGCACATGTCCCTGGGGCTAGTTTTCTCTAGCTGCTTCTGAAAGACAACTTTAAAGAAGTTTGCTGGCCATTTTTTGATACCCTGCTCCATTGTCCTGGGGAATGGCTTTATTTCTGTGCACTGGCCCATTTCTTGTTGCTTTGTTTGCAGATTCAGGGGCCCTCTGTTCCCTGTCTTAGAAGGACTTTCATTTTCTTTATGTTCAGATGTAATTCATACTGAAAGATATGGTTGTTTACCTTCATCAGTAAGCACTTCAAGTCCTCCTCACTTTCAGCAAGCAAGGTCCTGTTATTTGTATAGTTCAGGTTGTTAATGAGCCCTCATGCCATATTCTTCTTCAAATAGCCCAGCTTCCTGGATTATTTGTTCCATATATATGTTGAATAAGTAAGGTGAAAGCATACAACAGTGCTGCACACCTTTTCCAATCTTAAACTATGCAATATCCCCTTGTTCTGTTCAAAAGACTGCCTCTTGATTTATGTACAGGTTTCACATGAGCACAATTAAATGTTTTGAAATTCCCTTTCACAATGTTATCCATAATTTGTTAGAATCCACACAGTCAAATGCCTTCATGTAGTCATTAGAACATAGGTAACTATCTTTCTGGTATTCTCTGCTTTTGGCCAAGATCCATCTGATATTAGTAATTATATCCCTCATACATTCTCTTCTGAACCCAGCTTGAATTTCTGGCAGTTCCCTATCAATGTATGGCTGCAGTTGCTTTGAAATATCTTTAGCAAAATTTTGCCAGCATGTGATAATAATGATATCATTCAGTAATTTTCACAATATGTTTGATCATCTTTCTTTGGAATGGACATGAATATGGATTTCTTCTAGACGGTTGGTCAGGTAGCTGTGTTCTAAATTTCTTGACGTAGCTGAATGGTAGAATTCTTGCCTTCCATGTGGGACACCTGGGTTCAGTTCCCTGCCAATACACCTGAGCCACAGCCACGACTCATCTATCTGGAGGTTTTGTGTTGCTGTGATACTGAATAGATTGTGCTTCCAGACTGAGACAGACTAGGAGGAAAGGCCTAGTAATCTACTTCTGAAAATCAGCCAGTGAAAACCCTCTGGATTATAATGGTCTGATCTCATTGCATGTGGGGTTACCATGAGTCAGTGTCCAATGGAAAGGCAGCTAGCAATAACGACAATAACAACATTAGGTAACATTATGAAAGTTAATCTGCTCTACCTAAGGCAAACTAATTTAATTGCATGTAACTACTCTAACTACTCTATGGCAGCAACTAGACTAGTATTTAGCCAAATAACTGGAGTTTTTATAACCTAGCCGAATTGATGTAAAATTCACCTCACAGTGTTTAAAATGCACGTAAAGAGTTGTAATGAAATTGTTTCATGAGGTGGGAGAACAGAACCAAAGACATTTGTCATTAATAATTTATATAACCCGAGTAGAGAATTGAGCTAATTTTGACAATACCTTCAAAAGCCTATGAATTAAAATTGAACAACCTCCTTTATAAAATGATCTCAATAAAATATCTACTAGACTACAAAGTACATGAGGTCACATTCTAGTTTGTCAGGCATATAAAAGGCATTTCGTAAATATTTGTTGAATACTAAAAGAACTAAAAGTTATTTTTATCAGTTCCAGAGAAAAAGGTACAATTGTATAATTTGATTCACCCATTTATTTGTCAAATATTGAATACTACTTTGGTCTAGGTACTTTTCAAATTGTGATTAGTATTGCCATGATTCCGAAAAGTTCTGTTGGTTGTTACCACTTTTGAATTTATTTGACAGTTATTCTCTGCATTTTAATTTTTTTCTTTTCCTTTGATTATTTGTTTCTTTCCTAAAATTTTAATTTGTATGTTTTAGTGTGACTTGAGATGTAACCATGTATCTTAAGAAGAAAGTTTCATATATAACATGAATTTTCTTATACAAAATGATATGTGATTTCTCTTCTTTAATTCAGCACTCCTACATTCACCATTAATAATTGAGCCCAGTAAAATAATTTTATTACATTCAGTAAAATAACTTCAAGTTTTATAATAAACTACATGAAAACAAGTCATGTCGCTTTAATTTTTTCCAGAAAATGTTTTAATATTACAGAAAGTGGGCAGAAAATATTTTTCACGTCTCTGATTCTGAGAAAGTGATTTCATATCTATACTTTTTGTCATGAATATTACTTATAGATCAAAACTTTTAATAATATTCACAAATTTTTAGCAAAATTATATTTATAAATACTTCTAATGGCATTTTCGTAGATATATTTAATATATCTAGCTATATTATCTATATATGTAGGTATAATTAATATATGATAAATATATCAATATATTTATTGCAAAATATGTGATATTAAATATATTAATGCATTCTTCATAAATACTTTATTGATATTTCCTAGATATTAAATACATGACTTATGAAGATTTTTGAGATAATACAGAGGAATTAAAGTATTACATGAGAGCATACTATTTGTATTTTTAATCCTGATTTGAAATTTATATTTCACTAAAAACACTCTGTAAATAGGTACTAATTTATTTTCTGTGGATCTATTTATACTGAGCAGTAAAAGTCATAAACCAAAAAAAAAAAAAAAAAAAAGCCCATTGCCATAACGTCGATTCCAGCTCATAGTGGCCCTAAAGGACAGAGTAGAACTTCCTCAAAAGATTTGCAAGGAGCACCTGATGAATTTGAACTGCTAACCTTTTGCTTAGCAGCCGTGGCTATTAACCACTACACCACAAGGGTCTCTAAGTAAAAGTCATGGGCAAGTCATTCATTCATCATTATTGTCAATAAAATAATTTGGAGGGAAAATAGGCTTATGGTTTATTGGTTGGAGTGTAAATAAGTTAAGTACATAACAAATCCAGGAGAAGAAAGAACTGATGTTATTATTTTATGAATTAAGAATGCTTTTTTTCCAAAAAGATGCTGCCTGTAACTTTGCTATGCCCTATTAGCTCCTACATATTGATGAAAGTGAACTAGTAGGTAGATAAGGAGGAGAGACTAGTAGATATCATTTTATCCTTTAGCAATCATCTCTTATTTCTGAGAAATATAAATAAAGCAATATAATTTGTTGTTTTGAAGACTTTACTGCATTTACTTTTTTTATAAAATAGGTTTGTACAGTGTTAGAAATATTTTTAATTTTGCTCATTTGTACATATGAAAGTTGAAATAAACAAATTTTGGATTTTTATTTTATCTCTTTGTATAAATGCTCTGTTGCCATGGTTATGATAATGTGAAATGGCAAATGTCATTTTATATTAATTATGAATTTTTTTTGCTCCAGACACATAATGTAAATATTAAAACCAGAACTGGTAGATAATGCTCATAATGAGTGTTCATTCATGTGTGTGTGTGTCTGTACACAAACACTCATGAGCTATGATGCATCTTGAATTCTGAAAGGCTGATTCACACTATTAATGTCAGTTATAAATGAATCATTTTATTTTTAATTGTTTGTTGTTAGTATATATAGTCAATTTGTGTATATTGATTTTGAATCTTCCGATTTTACTTAATTCTGCTATTTCTAGCAGTTGTATGTTTCATAGCTTTTTATACATTGATAAGTGTGTTGTCTGCCAAAAGAAAAGTTTTACTTCTTGCTTTGAATATTAAAAAAAAAAAAAAATTTTAATTTCTTTTTTCTTGCTTTATTGCATTTTCTATCACCTCCAGACAATACTAAATAGAAATGGCAAGAGCAAACATTCTTGTCTTTTATCCAATCTAAGAGGTAGATGCCAATATTTCACTTTATGTATAATGTAGGTTTTCATAAATATAGGCTTCATTCTTTAGGTTTTTATAGGTTGTTTTATAAAATGAGCTTCGTTATTCTTTATAATGCATTTTACTGAATGCCGCTTAGTTTGATATTATTTTCCCCTAACTTTTTTTTTTTAATTAACTTTTATTGAGCTTCAAGTGAAAGTTTACAAATCAAGTCAGACTGTCACATATAAGTTTATATACACCTTACTCCATACTCCCACTTGCTCTCCCCCTAATGAGTCAGCCCTTCCAGTCTCTCCTTTCGTGACAATTTTGCCAGCTTCCATCTCTCTCTATCCTCCCATCCCCCCTCCAGATAAGAGTTGCCAACACAGTCTCAAGTGTCCATCTGATATAATTAGCTCACTCTTCATCAACATCTCTCACCTACCCACTGTCCAGTCCCTTTCATGTCTGATGAGTTGTCTTCGGGGATGGTTCCTGTTCTGTGCCAACAGAAGGTTTGGGGACCATGACTGCCGGGATTCCTCTAGTCTCAGTCAGACCATTAAGTATGGTCTTTTTATGAGAATTTGGGGTTTGCATCCCACTGATCTTCTGCTCCCTCAGGGGTCCTCTGCTGTGCTCTCTGTCAGGGCAGTCATCGATTGTGGCTGGGCACCAACTAGTTCTTCTGGTCTCAGGATGATGTAGGTCTCTGGTTCATGTGGCCCTTTCTGTCTCTTGGGCTCTTAGTTGTCGTGTGACCTTGGTGTTCTTCATTCTCCTTTGGTCCAGGTGGGTTGAGACCAATTGATGCATCTTAGTTGGCCGCTCGTTAGCATTTAAGACCCCAGAAGCCACATTTCAAAGTGGGATGCAGAATGTTTTCATAATAGAATTATTTTGCCAATGGACTTAGAAGTCCCCTCAAACCATGTTCCCCAGACCCCCGCCCCTGCTCCGCTGACCTTTGAAGAATTCATTTTATCCCGGAAACTTCTTTGCTTTTGGTCCAGTCCAGTTGAGCTGACCTTCCACGTATTGAGTATTGTCCTTCCCTTCACCCAAAGCAGTTCTTATCTACTAATGAATCAGTAAAAAACCCTCTCCCACCCTCCCTCCCTCCCCCCCTCGTAACCACAGAAGTATGTGTTCTTCTCCGTTTTTTCTATTTCTCAAGATCTTATAATAGTGGTCGTATACAATATTTGTCCTTTTGCCTCTGACTAATTTCGCTCAGCATAATGCCTTCCAGGTTCCTCCATGCTATGAAATGTTTCATAGAATCGTCACTATTCTTTATCGATGTGTAGTATTCCATTGTGTGAATATACCACAATTTATTTAGCCATTCATCCGTTGACGGACACCTTGGTTGCTTCCAGCTTTTTGCTATTGTAAACAGAGCTGCAATAAACATGGGTGTGCATATATCTGTTTGTGTGAAGGCTCTTATTTCTCTAGGGTATATTCCGAGGAGTGGGATTTCTGGGTTGTATTGTAGTTCTATTTCTGTTTCAGATATCGCCAGATAGATATCCAAAGTGGTTGTACCATTTTACATTCCTACCAGCAGTGTATAAGAGTTCCAATCTCTCCGCAGCCTCTCCAACATTTATTATTTTGTGTTTTTTGGATTAATGCCAGCCTTGCTGGAGTGAGATGGAATCTCATCGTGGTTTTAATTTGCATTGCTCTTTTTTTTTTAATGTAATGATCGAGAGCATTTTCTCATGTATCTGTTAGCTGCCTGAATATCTTCTTCAGTGAAGTGTGTTCATATCTTTTGCCCACTTCTTGATTGGGTTGTTTGTCTTTTTGTGGTTGAGTTTTGACAGAATCATGTAGATTTTAGAGATCAGGTGCTGGTCTGAGATGTCATAGCTGAAAATTCTTTCCCAGTCTGTAGGTGGTCTTTGACTCTTTTGGTGAAGTCTTTAGATGAGCATAGGTGTTTGATTTTTAGGAGCTCCCAGTTATCTGGTTTTTCTTCATCATTTTTGGTAATGTTTTGTATTCTGTTTATGCCTTGTATTAGGGCTCCTAAGGTTGTCCCTATTTTTTCTTCCATGATCTTTATTGTTTTAGTCATTATGTTTAGGTCTTTGATCCACTTGGAGTTAGTTTTTGTGCATGGTGTGAGGTATGGGTCCTGTTTCATTCTTTTGCAAATGGATATCCAGTTATGCCAGCACCATTTGTTAAAAAGACTATCTTTTCCCCAATTAACTGACACTGGGCCTTTGTCAAATATCAGCTGCTCATATGTGGATGGATTTATATCTGGATTCTCAATTCTGTTCCACTGGTCTATGTGTCTGTTGTTGTACCAGTACCAGGCTGTTTTGACTACTGTGGCTGTATAATAGGTTCTGAAATCAGGTACAGTGAGGACTCCCACTTTCTTCTTCTTTTTCAGTAATGCTTTGCTTATCCAAGGCTTCTTTCCCTTCCATATGAAGTTGGTGATTTGTTTCTCTATCACCTTAAAAAATGACATTGGAATTTGGATCGGAAGTGCATTCTATGTATAGATGGCTTTTGGTAGAATAGACATTTTTACTATGTTAAGTTTTCCTATCCATGATCAGGGTATGTTTTTCCACTTAAGTATGTCCTTTTTAATTTCTTGTAGTAGAGCTTTGTAGTTTTCTTTGTATAGGTCTTTTACATCCTTGGTAAGATTTATTCCTAAGTATTTTATCTTCTTGGGGGTTACTGTGAATGGTATTAATTTGGTTATTTTCCTCTTCGATGTTCTTTTGTTGATGTAGAGGAATCCAAGTGATTTTTGTGTGTTTATCTTATAACCTGAGACTCTGCCAAACTCTTCTATTAGTTTCAGTAGTTTTCTGGAGGATTCCTTAGGGTTTTCTGTGTATAAAATCATGTCATCTGCAAATAGAGATAATTTTAGTTCCTCTTTGCCAATCCGGATGCCCTTTATTTCTTTGTCTAGCCTAATTGCTCTGGCTAGGACTTCTAGCACAATGTTGAATAAGAGCGGTGATAAAGGGCATCCTTGTCTGGTTCCCATTCTCAAGGGAAATGCTTTCAGGCTCTCTCCATTTAGAGGGATGTTAGCTGTTGGCTTTGCATAGATGCCCTTTATTATGTTGAGGAATTTTCCTTCAATTCCTGTTTTGGTGAGAGTTTTTCTCATGAATGGGTGTTGGACTTTGTCAAATGCCTTTTCTGCATCAATTGATAAGATCATGTGGTTTTTGTCTTTTGTTTTATTTATAGGGTGGATTACATTAATGGTTTTTCTAATATTAAACCAGCCTTGCATTAAAAAAAATTTTTTTTTTTTTTTTTTTTATATTAAACCAGCCTTGTATACCTGGTATAAATCCCAGTTGGTCGTGGTGAATTATTTTTTTTGATATGTTGTTGAGTTCTATTGGCTAGAATTTTGTTGAGGATTTTTGCATCTATGTTCATGAGGGATATAGGTCTATAATTTTCTTTTTTTATGATGTCTTTACCTGATTTTGGTATCAGGGAGATGGTGGCTTCATAGAATGAGTTGGGTAGTATTCCATCATTTTCTATGCTTTGAAATACCTTTAGTAGTAGTGGTGTTAACTCTTCTCTGAAAGTTCGGTAGAACTCTGCAGTAAAGCCATCCGGGCCAGGGCTTTTTTTTCTTGGGAGTTTTTTGATTACCGTTTCAATCTCTTTTTTTGTTATGGGTCTATTTAGTTGTTCTACTTCGGATTGTGTTAGTTTAGGTAGGTAGTGTTTTTCCAGGAATTCATCCATTTCTTCTAGGTTTGCAAATTTTGTTAGAGTACAATTTTTTGTAATAATCTGATATGATTCTTTTAATTTCAGTTGGGTCTGTTGTGATGTGGCCCTTCTCGTTTCTTATTCAGGTTGTTTCCTTTCCTGTATTTCTTTAGTCGGTCTAGCCAATGGTTTATCGATTTTGTTAATTTTTTCAAAGAACCAGCTTTTGGCTTTGTTAATTCTTTCAATTGTTTTTCTGTTCTCTAATTCATTTAGTTCGGCTCTAATTTTTATTATTTATTTTCTTCTGGTGCCTGATGGATTCTTTTGTTGCTCACTTTGTATTTGTTCAAGCTGTCGGGAAAGTTCTATGATTTTGGCTCTGTCTTCTTTTTGTATGTGTGCATTTATCCATATAATTTGGCCTCTGAGCACTGCTTTTGCTGTGTCCCAGAGGTTTTGATAGGAAGTATTTTCATTCTCGTTGCATTCTATGAATTTCCTTATTCCCTCCTTAATGTCTTGTATAACCCAGTCTTTTTTCAGGAAGGTATTGTTCATTTTCCAAGTATTTGATTTCTTTTCCCTGATTTTTCTGTTATTGATTTCTACTTTTATTGCCTTGTGGTCTGAGAAGATGCTTTGTAATATTTCGATGTTTTGGATTTTGCAAAGGTTTGTTTTATGACCTAATATGTGGTCTCTTCTAGAGAATGTTCCATGTGCACTAGAAAAAAAAGTATCTTTTGCAGCAGTTGGGTGGAGAGTTCTGTATAAGTCAATGAGGTCAAGTTGGTTGATCGTTGTAATTAGGTCTTCCGTGTCTCTATTGAGCTTCTTACTGAATGTCCTGACCTTCTCCGAAAGTGGTGTGTTGAAGTCTCGTACTATAATTGTGGAGGTGTCTATCTCACTTTTCAGTTCTGTTAAAATTTGATTTATGTATCTTGAAGCCCTGTCATTGGGTGCGTAAATATTTAATATGGTTATATCTTCCTGATCAGTTGTCCCTTTTATCATTATGTAGTGTCCTTCTTTATCCTTTGTGGTGGATTTAAGTTTAAAGTCTATTTTGTCAGAAATTAATATTGTTACTCCTCTTCTTTTTTTCTTATTGTTTGCTTGATATATTTTTTTCCATCCTTTGAGTTTTAGTTTGTTTGTGTCTCTAAGGTGTGTCTCTTGTAGGCAGCATATAGACGGATCGTGTTTCTTTATCCAGTGCGTGACTCTCTGTCTCTTTATTGGTGCATTTAGTCCATTTACATTCAGCGTAATTATAGATAAATGTTTAGTGTTGTCATTTTGATGCCTTTTTATGTGTGTTGTTGACAATTTCATTTTCCCACTTACTTTTTTGTGCTGAGACGTTTTTCTTTGTAAATTATGAGATCCTCATTTTCATAGTACTTGACTTTATGTTTGTTGAGTTGTTAACGTTTTTCTTGGCTTTTATTTTCAGTTATGGAGTTGTTATACCTCTTTGTGGTTACCTTAATATTTACCCCTATTTTTCTAAGTAAAGACCCAACTTGTATTGTCCTATATCCCCTTGTATCCCTCTCCATATGGCAGTTCTATGCCACCTGTATTTAGTCCCTCTTTTTGATTATTGTAATCTCTTACATATCGACTTCAATGATTCCCTGTTTTGAGCATTTTTTTTTTTTAATTAATCTTAATTTGTTTTTGTGATTTCCCTATTTGAGTTGATATCAGGATGTTCTGTTCTATGACCTTGTGTTGTGCTGGTATCTGATATTATTGGTTTTCTGACCAAACAATTTCCTTTAGTATTTCTTGTAGCTTTGGTTTGGTTTTTGCAAATTCTCTAGAAGCTTGTGTTTATCTGTAAATATCTTAATTTTGCCTTCATATTTCAGAAAGAGTTTTGCTGGATATATGATCCTTGGCTGGCAGTTTTTCTCCTTCAGTGCTCTGTATATGTCATCCCATTCCCTTCTTGCCTGCATGGTTTCTGCTGAGTAGTCTGAACTTATTGATTCAACCTTGAAGGAGACCCTTCTTTTAGCCCTGGCTGCTTTTAAAATTTTCTCTTTATCTTTGGTTTTGGCAAGTTTGATGATAATATGTCTTGGTGTTTTTCTTTTTGGATCAATCTTAAATGGGGTTTGATGAGCATCTTGGATAGATACCCTTTCGTCTTTCATGATGTCAGGGAAGTTTTCTGTCAGCATATCTTCAACTATTTTCTCTGTGTTTTCTGTCCTTCCTCCCTTTTCTGGGGCTCCAATCACCCGCAAGTTATCCTTCTTGATAGAGTCCCACATGATTCTTAGGGTTTCTTCATTTTTTTTAATTCTTTTATCTGATTTTTTTTCAGCTATGTTGGTGTTAATTCCCTGGTCCTCCAGATGTCCCAGTCTGCATTCTAATTGCTCGAGTCTGCTCCTCTGACTTCCTATTGCATTGTCTAATTCTGTAATTTTATTGTTAATCTTTTGGATTTCTACATGCTGTCTCTCTATGGATTCTTGCAACTTATTAATTTTTCCACTATGTTCTTGAATAATCTTTTTGAGTTCTTCAACTGTTTTATCAGTGTGTTCCTTGGCTTTTTGTGCAGTTTGCCTTATTTCATTTCTGAGGTCATCCCTGATGTCTTGAAGCATTCTGTAAATTAGTTTTTTATATTCTGTATCTGATAATTCCAGGATTGTATCTTCATTTGGGAAAGATTTTGATTCTTTTGTTTGGGGGGTTGTAGAAGCTGTCATGGTCTGCTTCTTTATGTGGTTTGATATCGACTGCTGTCTCCGAGCCATCACTAAGATATAAATAGTAGTGATTTATTCTATATTTGCTCACTGAGTCTTATCTTGTTTTGTTTTCTTTCAGTATACGTGGATGGGCTACTAGATTGTGCTATCTTGTTTGTTGTAGCCCTTGACTTACTTATGACCTATTACTAGCTGGTTTGGGCTGTTGCCAGATATATATGCCTGAGTCTATTCACTATTCTTGAGTAGAATCTGAATTTTGGGTCATCAAGTGTGCTGCACCCTAACACCTATCCACCTCGAGAAGTAGTGGTGATAATTGTGTGTACCAGATTCTATTAGCAGCTGGGGTTCACACTCCAGGGGGGGCAGGATGCTGACAGGCTTCCCCCAAGTATCATTGAGGTAGGTTTGTCTGTATTCCTATAGCACCTTGGTGGGTGGGCTCTGCAGCTGTACCTTAAGCCCCCAATGCAAGTACCTCTACTGATTGGTAGGTGTCACCCTCCTTAGACCCCTAAGGCAAGAGGCTAGGTGGTGTGGGGAGAGCTTCAGCCCTCAGTTCCCTGTTGTGGGTCAGTTAGGGCTCTTTTGAATAAGCAGAGATATCAGACCTGGGAAACTTTTTTTTCCAGTAAATCCGCTAAAAAAAATGCAGTCAGATCGCTATCAGAACTGCCTTTGCATTATAACAGCCACCTTGTTCCCCGTAAGGCTGAAAGCCCGAGATTTGGATCATGTATGCTTGGCTGTAGCTGGTTCTGTGTTTTTAGTCCAATTAGGGAAGGATTTTTGGTCCCTGGGTTTTTTGTGGTTCCTTCTCTCAGGCCGGAAGAATGGGTTAGGAAAAGACCAAAAAAAAAAAAAGGGAAAAGCAAAGCCTCGGAACCGGAGCCGTTCTCCCTCTGGCTCAGGAAATTCCAATGTTAATGAAGCCGCCTGGGAATGGGAGGGGAGGGTTCAGAAAAACAGCAGAGAGTAGCACCCCAGAATATAGCCAAAGTTGCTTATCTTGCTTGGGATGACTATTTTATCTGAGATTTCCGAGGGGCGTGTCACCTATGTGTGCTGGCTGTGTGGAGATTGTCCCTGAGGGTCTGGCCCGCTGAAGCCGCGGTCAGATCCTCCGCTGCCAGTCCAAAGCCCAGCGTCAAAGTTCCCCTGCTGGGACGCTGCACTCCCGGCTCCAAAATCAGTCGCTGCCTCCCAGGGACTTCTCGTTCCACGAGCCACGTTGCCGCTGCGCCCCCGCGAACTAGCTGGGCCACCTCCTGGGGTTAGTTCGGGGGAGCAGGGCTGCGCGCCATGTTTGTGCCGTGACCGGATGCCGTGTTCAGCTTCCCTGTGCCCAATCCAAAGCCCGGCACCAGGGTTCTCCGGCTGGGACACTGAACTCCCAGCTCCAAAACCAGTCACTGCCTCCCGGGGACTCCTCCTCCCACCAGCCGTGTGGCCGTGCCGCCTGCGCAGACCAGCTGGGCCCCCTCCCGGGGTCAGTTCAGGTGGGTAGGGCTGCACCCCGTGTTTGCACCGTCACAGATGTTGTGTTCAGCGCCCCTGCGCCCAGTCCTAAGCCCTGCGCCAAGGTTACCTGACTGGGACGCTGGCTCCAGGCTCTGAAAACAGTTGCTGCTTCCCCGTAGTTGTTCGTTCTCTGTCTCTGTCACTCAGGTCAACTCTTTAAATCTGTGTTTGTTGTTCAGGGTTTGTAGATTGTCATGTATGTGATCGATTCACTTGTTTTTCCGAGTCTTTGTTGCAAGAGGGATCTGAGATAGCATCTACCTAGTCAGCCATCTTCTAACTTTGTTTTTAAAACATTTTCTTGATGGTATCTTTGCTGAATATTTCCTATTCTTTTTTTTTGTTTGTTTCACAGGTCGGGGTTAATACATCTTTCCTTTTTATTTGGTTTTGTCTTCCTTCTTGCTTTCTCTTTTGCCTCATTTTGTGTTTGTTTGCTTGTTCTGGCTCTTTAATCTTCCAGGTTACAGTTTTAAAAATTACATAACCTGTTTTTTTAGTCTAATAGTTTTAAAATTAGTTTTGTAGCATAAAATCTTGGAGTATGTATTTGTCAAATTGTCATTATCAAAGATGAAATCATATAATTTATCTTTTTTGAGGTGAATAATTATTAACCTATCCATTAAATATCTACCATATACTCCTTATTGTAGGGGATGTGTATCCTCCTTTACCCATTTTTGGCTTTCAAATTAATTTGAAACTTTAAAATCAGGTTGTTATCAAATATAGGTTTAAGCATTATGCAGCTTTTCTTTTAACAATGAATTTTGACTTTTGCATTTACTTTTTAAATTATAGGCATGTCTGTGATTTAGAATTAGCTTTTATTTTAACTATTTTAATTGCTAATCACTGGTTCTTCTAAGCCATCATTATAACTCTATTTCTTCTTTTTAAAGAGTGTTCATTTTTTCAGGAAAGGTATCTGGCCAATATATCTTCCACGTACATTATATATGAGTATGACTTTTTTGATGTTGTTACTTATCAATGGTGAACTCACTTTTAGGTTTTCTTTTAAAAAGCTGAAGTATAGTCCCTAAATAACCAACTTTTCACATTTTAATAATATACTTTTATGTCTGACTTTATATAATTAATATATTGACAAAAGTACCTGTCTCATTGGGTTGTTGTAAAAATTTAAGGAGTTAATATATGTAAACACTTAGAACAACGTCTATTGCATTGTAAGTGCTAAATAGTGGTTTGCTCCTATTATCTCTGTTGTTACTATTTATTGTAATTGGTTGTTTTATATTTATTATTGTCATCATTATTCTTGAATGTTTACATTTTAATTTGGCCTTTTGGGACTCAATTATTAATATATATTCAAAGATTATAGTGTACATATAATCTTTGAAATATATGTTTCCCCAAATTTATCATCATACCACTAAAGAAAAATCCTTAAATATCCTGGAAAAGTTCAGAATAACTTTCAGTGTTAGATATTGTAAATTTTTAAATGCTTGTATTCCTTTCAACTGTAACATATTATTATGCATTATTTCAAATGGTTGTAGTACCCTAAGTATAAAAGAATACAGCAATATGTTACTAAGGCTTTTGATGTCCTAAGAGTGAATCAGTTTTATTTTTAAAATCTCATGTGTTTTGTTAATAAATGAGGTTTGCATAATTTTTTTTTTTAATCTTACAAGGTTTCTTAAATGTCTTGAATTGCTAAGTGAAAATGGGAAAATACAATTTTCTTTAGATGAATTATGTTTGAAACAACATTCCAAATTTGATGCTTCCAAGTTTTGAATTCAAAAGCTTGGATGTTCTATTAACAATTTTTTTTTTTTGGCTTTTTATTGACTTAATTCTAAATATTAACCAAGAAATTGGGATATTATAGAATTATGAAAACGTATAAGTATGTAGAAGCTAAAAGAAATTTATATATATATTGTATATGGAAACCCTGGTGGCGTAGTGGTTAAGTTCTACGGCTGCTAACCAAAGGGTCGGCAGTTCAAATCCACCAGGCACTCCTTGGAAACTCTATGGGGCAGTTCTACTCTGTCCTATAGGGTCGCTATGAGTTGGGATCAAATATATATATATATACACACATTTTCTTAAACATGTGGGGAAATATCAATTTCTTTCTATCTATTGATTGATCTATCAGTCTATCCATTTATCCATCTATCATCCTCTTCCTTTTAAATATAATATAATTAGAACAATTCTTGGCATATATTAAATATCCAATAAATTCTTGTTAAAGGAATAATAGGTAATTCCTGGGGCCATATCTAATACTTTCAATTATCTGATAGGTTATAAGCTTCTTTACCTTCTTCTGATCACTCTAGCATTTTAGCACTATATTATTGATACAAGCATTGATTCTGTTTTCACATTCTCTCCTGTACTGGAGCACATTGAGCATAAGTTTTATATATCACTGCATCTTTATATTGTCCTTTCTTAGCGTAGAGTCATTTTTAGAACAGCATTTTTATAGGCTTATATTTGTTATGATCTTACTTCATAAAGGACATTGGTTCTCATGAGTCAATAAAGATGTTATATTCTTGCCTTTGAACAACTGAATTTTGTGTGTGTGTATGTATTGTATTTCAGAGCAAGGTCTCAGGCTTATAAAAAAGACTTTTCATTGACACATTTAATTAAGGCATTGAGTCTTAGGTAATTAGATTTCTCCCAAATTATGAGAAAATATATACCCAAATTTAGGATTTTATTGGGTTTTTACTCATATTTTGAGTATTAGCTGGTATTTAGCATTTATTCCTATCTTCTCAATTCATCTTTTCAAAATATAACCATCATCTATTTTATTTTTGACATATCAGTGGAAAACTCAGAAAGAGAAAATAATAAGCATATTAAAATTGCTGTGAAAGTTTAGGAAACCTAAAAGCAAACAAGCAAAAATGCCATGATTGCTTTTGTGTTTTAAGTTTAGCAGTGATTTTAAGAATGGAATGAGATTTGTAGTCACAAAAATAATGACTTATTTTTCATTTTAATTAATATTTCTTGATAGGAATACAAGTCAAGGTGTCAATAAGGAAAAGATTTTGTCTTTCTTCAATGGTTAGATTAAAGTAAAGGCATTTTAATGTTTATCTCCTTTAATTCTACTCTAAATTTATATGATAGACTATGTTAACATATTCTGATTTGGGGTTATGGTTTTGCATATAATAGAATTCAAAATAGGCTTCTGATCTGTTTCTGTCTTTCATTAGAACATTTCATCTATTTTTTCTTATTTCTATTATAAATTGAGGGCTAGCAAAGTAAAAAATAAACAGTCTACTTTTCTCACTGCGCATAGCCTTGCACTGTCAAAAATGTCACAGGTTAATGGTACAGCTCAGCTCCATTTATCTTATTCTGACAACTCAACCAACCTAGCACAGTCTAAGAAAAACATTCTTCCTAGAACAGGTGACATTCTCGGCCTTTATTCCTTTAATATGGTGGTTGTGAAAGCATTTACTGTGTAATAACTTTGTACAGAAACTTTTTGCTTTAGTTTTCTTCAGTATTTTCCATCAAGGGCAGGAATTTTTAGAATTTCAAACTTACCTATCACATATAAATTAGCAGAGTAATCTTTTATTTTGAACTAACCTAAAAATTATCTAAAATCTATAGAGATCTATAAAATATTTATCATTTGAGAGTTGTTAAAAAATTATAGAATATCTTTTTAATTCTTTATCTTTTTCATCATGTGAACTTTTTTTTAACTCTGAAAAAGCTAATTTTAACCTGATTGATTTGAGATCTAGTAAGCATTGTCCAGGTTGCTTGGTAAATGGATCTGAGACTCTTTGAGGAGTATCCCACCATTGTAGAAAATAAATTCTGAAAAAAGGTAAGCAATGCTTTTGGTTTAGGAACAATGTGTACATAAATGTGTGTGTGTGTATATTTTGCTATCATTATCTGAGTTTAAATTTAGTTTTGAGTAGATTAAGAAAGTACTCCAAAAAGTCTTTGCCTCTTGCCTAATAACAGAACCATAAACATTCTATGATGTTCTGTGTTCATTGTTTCTATAAGTCAATTTTATTAATAATTTCATGGTTAATTTTTCATACTAGTAATGTAAATTCTATTAACTCGGGAGAACTTGCATTTTTAAATCAATTTCGTGATGTTATTTTTTTGTTGTATTTTATAAAATTTTTTTTAAGATTACAACAAAACTGACAAACCACATTTGAGTTTGAATAATACCTTCTTTAGTAGCACACTCCTAGTAACTATAAGATTTTTACAATATACTTTTGATGTTTCTGCTTTCAACCCATTAGTTTTACGAAGAAGGCTAGTGTTTATTTTTAATGAAGAGCAAATATGTTTTATTTCTTCCTAATCTGAATTTCAGATTAATGTGCTGATGCGCTAGCCAGATGCAATTTTTGTTTAAATGTATGTACAAATAGTAACAGATGATTGACGAAGTTATTCTCTATAATTGCAATAAAAAATCAGAAGAACATGTCATTGAGCTAAAAAGTAGTCAGTTTTTAACAAAGTTTATAGTAATTCATATTTGTTTTTCTATGTGTGTGTGTTTTAACTAAACTGATTTTTTCCTTACTGAATACTAGCTAATTAAAGTTGCATGATGGTAGCTAAAGCTGCTTCAGGTATACTCTTGAAACAGATTGTTGTTTAGTAAAATAAAGCCAATAGTTTATTTCAGCATTAATAGTACCTCTAAGAGATTAATAAATCAAATCAAATGGAGCCATTAGAAATTTATGTGTTTTGGTGAACCTAAGCATTACTTTGTAGCTCTATAAGAAAACGTTACATATCCTACTGCATCATCATTTTGTGTGTTTAAAATTAGTCAGTAAACCTCATTATTATCTTGCATTGATAAACTGAATTAGTTTTGTCTGGAAAATGCCTACATATTTATATGAATTAGAGACTTGACAGCTGGTGCTTAATATGTGGATAATTATTAATTTATTTTACAGCAACTCAGTGTCAGGGGAGATAGATTCACTGTCTCATTAACAGTGTGATACTGTGTATGGATTGATAGGTATATCAGTTCAACATAAAGGTTTCCAAAGTTTGTGTGCCTTCACAAATTCTGTTTCACTTACAACATTTTCTTCTGTCTTGACCGTGCTCATGATTACTACCATCTTGTTTATTTGGCAATCCTAATTACTTTCATTTCATTACTCCTCTCATATTTCAAGTTTCTGCTGCTTCTCCCAGATCTTACAGATGGAATTATTTTGTAGCCAAATGTATTCATACTATTTTCAATATTACTGTTCTTATAACCCTTCCACTTTTTCAGACATTCATTTAAAAATATTTATGAAATACCTACTCTGTGCAAATTAATATGTTCATGAATTCACTATTGGATTAAATCATTCTGAGAACTTTTTCCTGCCATTTGGTATGAATATTGGCCTTCTTGAAGTCAATGTTCAAAATTCAAAACTGAGTGAGCATTGGAACAAGGCCACTCTTTCCTATCATCTTTATCTTGTGTTGCTTCTCAAGGATTCCACACCTTTCTGTCAAACCTTCTATAGCATGTGGTGGTTTTTGTTTTGTTTCTAGTTTTTTACCTCTATGTTTATCATCACAAATATAATTTATCATTTACAATAATTTATGATTTGTATAAAAATTATATAATTTATATATAGAATTTGTCATTTACTTATTGTTTAAGAAGAAAAGTGGTAACAACTTTTTTTTTGCATTGTTAGTGAGTCATTGATTGTCCTTTTTGCTCTGACAATGTTGCTAATGCTACCTTCATAAAGTAGTTTGTTTTCTTATATAATATTTCCATTTTTAAAGAGTTATTTGGCTTTTTCAACAGCAATTGTTACTGATGGCTTTTCAAGGCTCTTTGTAATATTATTATTATTATATTTGGAACCTGCTGACTTTAATCCATCTTCTAAAATTTCTTTGTGCCTTATGCTATACAAAACAGTATTTAAGGTTGAGCCCTGGTGGTGCAGTGGTTAAGAGCTCAGCTGCTAACCAAAAGATCAGAAGTTCAAATCCGCAAGCCGCTGCTTGGAAACCCCTATGGGGTAGTTCTGCTCTGTCCTGTAGGGCCTCTGTGAGTCAGAATAGACTGTATGGCAACGGATTTTTTTTTTTTTTGACTTACTGAATTAAAGTCCACATATTTTTGAATAAGTGTGGGAGACCAAAACCAGATAACATTATGACATTTAAAGATATAAATGTCTAGGCAGAGACAAAATATGCCCAACATCTTTGCTTTGGAAAGCTTTGTACAAGACTTCCTTTAAGAAATGACGAACAATGGGGATTGCTGTTCTCTGAATATGCACAGATTCTATTTTTCCAAAAAAAAAAAAAAAAACTAGAGGCAACTTGGCAATGAGTGAGAGTATACTGTGAAGATGATTATGAAGAAATTAGTAGGACTTTGAGTTAGAGAGTGAGTGAGCATCAAAAAATGACAAAATCTTCAACCCACTGTTAGTGTTTTCTAAAACAGAATTTTACCTTTGCAATCGTAAATGTGCGCATCTTGATTCTTGAGTAACCTTAGAATGTTGTGTCTTATACTTATCTCCCTAACATGTTGTTTTTGTGTGCTGTCAAGTTGATTCCAACTCATAGCGACCCTCTAGGACAGAGTGAACTGCCTCTTAGGGTTTTCTAGGCTGCCCCTATGAGTTGAAATTGTCCGGACCACAACAGATTTGGGTTTTTTGTTTCATAAAGTTAATGGGAGGAGACTACCAGGCCTTTTTCCCCTGTGGAGTGGCTAATGAGTTAGAACTGCTGATCTTTTAACTGCTGAATTTTAATTAGAAACGATTGTAGATTGAAGTAATTTTTGCTTGTATTTTTAACATGCTAATAGGAGTTCCCGGGTGGCACAAATGGTTAAGCACTCAACTACTAGCTGAATGGTTGGTGGTTCAAATCCACCAAGAGGTGCCTGGGAAGACAGGCCTGGTGATCTACTTCAAAAAGGTCACAGCCTTGAAAACCCTATGGAGTAGTTCTACTCTGCACACATGGATCACCATGAGTTGGAATCGATTTAAGGGCAACTAACAACAACCATAATCAGAAGAATAAAATATCTCATTTTATTTATCCCACTGGAAAATGTTGACTGTTTACATCTTCATCAAAACTTCACAGATTAAAACTTTATGATATGTGATTATAATAACTAGTAAAATTACTATTAGGAAATTTTCTGTATACTTAGAATTTTGGGGAATAAAATAGTTAATGAAGCTTTGGATAATGAACTCAAAGTTTCACTTGTAGGAGCAATGTTTTATGTGTCTTATAAAAATTGAAGGAAGACATTTTCGAGTGAGTATAGATACTAGTTGATTCCTACATTCTTACGTTCAATTTTTGTATATTTGCTTATTATTCATTTATGGGAAATTACAAAGCTTTAACATAATACTGTATGCTCATTACTACCCCTGATACAACTTGTATGCACACGTATGAAAAGTAGTTATGAAAAGAACATTAGGTTTTGACTTTATGCTAATGTCGTTATAACCCCTGGTGCATCACAGAAAAGTTTGTACTGTCTTTGAAACCAAATATTTCAAATTAGTTAGGTATCAAGTTAGATGGTGGCTAAAAGCACAAGCTTTGGCCTTAGTCACATTTGGATTTGAATAAGAAAATCTGTGGTGTTAAACTGGATGACCTGAGACAAGTTGCCTAACTTCTGAGCTTTTGTATCCTTATCTGTAAAGTGGGAATAGTAATAATGACTTATAATGCTATTCTGGAAACCCTGGTGGTGTAGTGGTTAAATGCTGCAACTGTTAACCAAGAGGTTGGCAATTCAAATCTGCCAGGCGCTCCTTGGAAACTCTATGGGGCAGTTCTCCTCTGCCCTATAGGGTCGCTATGAGTCAGATCAATTCGATGGCAGTGGATTTGGTTTTGGTTTGGCTATAATGCTATTCTAAGGAACAAGTGTTTGCGTCAATTATTTATGATTGTATAACAAATTAAATTCTCCAATTAATGGCTTAAAAGGGTAATAATATTTTTATTATTTTATTCTCATATTTCTGTGGATTTACTGGACTTAGCTAAGCCATTCTTGCTTGGATTGGTCTATTATCCAGTTATAATCATATGGTGGGTGGGTCTGGAATCACTCTTAGGGCATCCTCACTCACATGTCTGGCAATTGATGCTGCTGTCAGTAGAGATTTCAGCTGTGGCTTTTGACAACAACATCTACACATGGCTTATGTTCCCTGGGCTTTCACACAGAGTGGTAGTCTGGGTCATGAAGTGAGTACCACAAGAGAACCTGGTGGAGGCTGTGGCACTTTTTAAGACTAGCATTGAAAGTGACACAGGATCATTTCCACTGAAGTCACGGACCCGTCATATTCAAGGGGAGGGAACATATATCTCACTTTTTGTTAGGAGTACTATGAATGGTATGCTGTAAGAAGAACATGTAGAAAGATATATTTTGGGGGCCATCTTTGGAAAGTACAATCTCCTGTAGTGCTTTACCATATTTCATTGAATCTAAGATGCCATCTGTTATAAAATGTACCATTATTTATGTACCACTGAAAACAAACAAACAAAAACGCTACTATTTTAACTATGGTCCTTGGATGATTTGTTGACCAAGGGGTTTTAATTGCTTAGTCATTCCAATAAGAAAAACAACCAAGTTTGTATATGCACAGGCAACCATAACCAAATTTTGACATCTGTTTGGCTAACAGTGGTTTCAAAGACATTAAAATGTGAAAAATTAGTTTCTTAGAATTGATGAAATATAGTAAGCACACAATACCTGATACAAAATAAACATTTAATAAACATTACAGTATTAAATATTTAGAAGTAGGATATACAGGTTGTGTATACATTTGGTTTTCTTTGCTGCAAATTTTAAATTTAATTTTGGCAATATTTATTAACAATTTAGGGTTGTCAACCAGAACTATGTAGTTTAAGCTGTTCACTCTGGCACAGCTTTATTTTCAAGTAAGCTAAATTGGTTGGTGAAAAATGGACTCATGCATGTAATTTATCATCCAGCTTAAAAAAGAGATTTTAAAATGTCTTATTCACCCTCAGAGGGTTCTTATTGATAATCCTGATAAAATCAGGAGCAATATCTTTTGGTGTAAAATACTTAAAGAATAGTGTTTCTCCGACTATAGTACACACCACGCAGAATAAAAAATCTTCTATGTATGCATAAATACTCTATCATTTGAACATTTTTTCATAGTCCATAAAAAGAGAAAGACCCTATTTTGTAAAGTTTTTGCAAATTACAGAATGTCTGTCAACATGTATGCATAAGAGAACCATTCAAGATCTCTGTGTTATATTCCCTATCTATACATTTATTTATTTATTTATTTTTATACTTGCCTTAAATAAAATTTCAGAAAAAAAAAAAACTCTTCTTAGATCAATTCTTTTAAATTTAGCTTAAGTAGGCTAAGTTTTATAGTTTAAATAAGTGGGTTAATATAGAAAAATTGCTTTCCAATTCCTCTTTTAAAAATAATTTTGGAACACTAGATGCCTTACTAAAATAAGTATTTTCCATATACCTAGACTTCCAATTGAAGTTGTACAGTGAATACAAATTTCAAGGGGATGTAAACTTCAACACCTAGAATATTGAAAGATATTGTATATATTCTGACTGAGTAGTAGATGCCTTTATAGATTAACAAATTCTCCAAATACGGACTCTTCAGTTTACCAAACAGATACCCATTTCTTTATATTTTATAATACTTGCTAATTGAAAGTTCTAAGGTAAAATAAAGGGAAAAATGAGAAGGAGGAAAAGAAAGAGGAGGAAGAAGATGATGAGGAGGAACCCAAGACTTTTTTACTAAATAAATTTATTGGGAAGTGTAAGATCCGTAGTAAATATTAGAATATTGGGGATATTTCAAGTCCCAAATTGAATGAGACAGAATTTGTTCTGGAGAAAGTCACAGTAAAATGGGAGACATCCATGTATTGACTAATTACCTGCATACATTATGACATAACAGAGGTGTATACAAAGGGGAAATGTGTATCCAGAAGTGGAGAACACTAATTCTGTTTAGATTGGGAACAGGAGGAAGGTAAGAAAGACTCCAAAAAGAAGATGTACTTTGTTTGAGCTTTGAAGAATAAGTAGGAGTTTACGTGCTGACAAAGAGGATATGTTTCAGATAAGAATAAATGTATAAAGAGTGAAAGAGCATGGGATATGTTGGGGACTGCTAGATTATACTTTGTGAGGAGGGTAGTAGGCTCGAGATAATATTAAGTGAAAGGCATATATGGATAGATGATAGATAGATGATAGGTAGGTAGGTAGATAGATGATAGATGATTGATAGATGATAGGTAGATAGATAGATTGATAGATGATAGATTAGATAGATGATAGATGATAGATAGATAGATAGATAGATAGATAGATAGATAGATAGATAGATAGATAGATAGATAGATAGATAGATAGATAGATAGATAGATAGATAGATAGGTAGATAGATAGGTAGATAGATAGGTAGATAGATAGGTAGATAGATAGGTAGATAGATAGGTAGATAGATAGGTAGATAGATAGGTAGATAGAGGGAGAGATAGAGAGAGAGAGAGAGAGAGAGAGATAGATGATAGATAGATAGGAAGGTAGATAGGTAGATAGATATGCCATCAAATTCACTCCAACTCATGGTGAAATTTTGTTCCACAGAACAAAACATTGCCTGGTTCTGCTTCATCCTTACAAATGCTAGCATGTTTGAGTCAATCTTTTGTGGCTACTGTGACAATCCATCTTACTGAGGTTCTCCTTTGCCTTCACTGGCCCTCTACTTCACCAAACATGATATCCTCCAGTGATTGATCCCTCTTGATGATGTGTCCAAAAACAAGTGAGTCAGATGGTGTTCTGCCGTGATCCATAAGGTTTTCATTGGTTAATTTTCAGATGTATATCCCCAGGCCTTTCTTCCTAGGCTGCCTTCATCTGGAAGCTTTACTGAAACTTGGCTGCCATGGGTAACCCTGCTGGTATTTGAAATATAACTTCTAGCATCACAGTAACATGTAAGCCACCACAGTATGACAAACTGACAGATGGGTGGTGGCTTAGGATTGGCCAGTTATTTCATATACCAAGAATGAGTTCACGTGCAAAGATAAGAAAATCGACTTTACACACCTGTGTCCCAGATTATTATGGCATATCTTCAGAGTGGGTCAATTTTTTCAGAGTGGAAAAATTTCTGGAAAAATAGTTTATAATAATTTTTCTGATGATAACTCATAATTATTTCACATTAAAGCAAATATGTTATATAATGAAGCATAACATTTATGAGATTTCAAATGAATTATACACTTGTGAGTGACCATTTTGCCTATATGATTGACAAAATCTTCTTAGCAATTACAGATAGTTTAATGTCAAATTTTTTTTTAACTTTTATTAAGCTTCAAGTGAACGTTTACAAATCCAATCAGTCTGTCACATATAAGTTTACATACATCTTACTCCGTACTCCCACTTGCTCTCCCCCTATTGAGTCAGCCCTTTCAGTCTCTCCTTTCGTGACAATTTTGCCAGCTTCCATCTCTCTCTATCCTCCCATCCCCCCTCCAGACAAGAGTTGCCAACACACTCTTAAGTGTCCACCTGATATAATTAGCTCACTCTTCATCAGCATCTCTCTCCCACCCACTGACCAGTCCCTTTCATGTCTGATGAGTTGTCTTCAGGGATGGTTCCTGTCCTGTGGCAACAGAAGGTCTGGGGAGCATGGCCACTGGGATTCCTCTAGTCTCAGTCAGACCATTAAGTATGGTCTTTTTATGAGAATTTGGGGTCTGCATCCCACTGATCTCCTGCTCCCTCAGGGGTTCTCTGTTGTGCTCCCTGTCAGGGCAGTCATCGATTGTGGCTGGGCACCAACTAGTTCTTCTGGTCTCAGGATGATGTAGGTCTCTGGTTCATGTGGCCCTTTCTGTCTCTTGGGCTCATAGTTATCATGTGACCTTGGTGTTCTTCATTCTCCTTTGATCCAGGTGGGTTGAGGCCAATTGATGCATCTAAGATGGCCGCTTGTTAGCATTTAAGACCCCAGACGCCACATTTCAAAGTGGGATGCAGAACGTTTTCATAATAGAATTATTTTGCCAATTGACTTAGAAGTCCCCTCAAACCATGTTCCCCAGACCCCCGCCCCTGCTCCACTGACCTTTGAAGCATTCAGTTTATCCTGGAAACTTCTTTGCTTTTGGTCCAGTCCAATTGAGCTGACCTTCCATGTATTGAGTGTTGTCTTTCCCTTCACCCAAAGCAGTTCTTATCTACTGATTAATCAATAAAAACCCTCTTCCTCCCTCCCTCCCTCCCCCCCCTCGTAACCACAAAAGTATGTGTTCTTCTCAGTTTGTACTATTTCTCAAGATCTTATAATAGTGGTCGTATACAATATTTGTCCTTTTGCCTCTGACTAATTTCGCTCAGCATAATGCCTTCCAGGTTCCTCCATGTTATGAAATGTTTCAGAGATTCGTCACTATTCTTTATCGATGCGTAGTATTCCATTGTGTGAATATACCACAATTTATTTAGCCATTCATCCGTTGATGCACACCTTGGTTGCTTCCAGCTTTTTGCTATTGTAAACAGAGCTGCAATAAACATGGGTGTGCATATATCTGTTTGTGTGAAGGCTCTTGTATCTCTAGGGTATATTCCGAGGAGTGGGATTTCTGGGTTGTATGGTAGTTCTATTTCTAACTGTTTAAGATATCGCCAGATAGATTTCCAAGGTGGTTGTACCATTTTACATTCCCACCAGCAGTGTATAAGAGTTCCAATCTCTCCGCAGCCTCTCCAACATTTATTATTTTGTGTTTTTTGGATTAATGCCAGCCTTGTTGGTGTGAGATGGAATCTCATCGTGATTTTAATTTGCATTTCTCTAATGGCTAATGATCGAGAGCATTTTCTCATGTATCTGTTGGCTGCCTGAATATCTTCCTTAGTGAAATGTGTGTTCATATCCTTTGCCCACTTCTTGATTGGGTTGTTTGTCTTTTTGTGGTTGAGTTTTGACAGAATCATGTAGATTTTGGAGATCAGGAGCTGGTCTGAGACGTCATAGCTGAAAATTCTTTCCCAGTCTGTAGGTGGTCTTTTTACTCCTTTGGTGAAGTCTTTAGATGAGCATAGGTGTTTGATTTTTAGGAGCTCCCAGTTATCTGGTTTTTCTTCATCATTTTTGGTAATGTTTTGTATTCTGTTTATGCCTTGTATTAGGGCTCCTAGGGTTGTCCCTATTTTTTCTTCCATGATCTTTATCGTTTTAGTCTTTATGTTTAGGTCTTTGATCCACTTGGAGTTAGTTTTTGTGCATGGTGTGAGGTATGGGTCCTGTTTCATTCTTTTGCAAATGGATATCCAGTTATGCCAGCACCGTTTGTTAAAAAGACTATCTTTTGCCCAATTAACTGACACTGGTCCTTTGTCAAATATCAGCTGCTCATACGTGGATGGATTTATATCTGGGTTCTCAATTCTGTTCCATTGGTCTATGTGCCTGTTGTTGTACCAGTACCAGGCTGTTTTGACTACTGTATAATAGGTTCTGAAATCAGGTAGAGCGAGGCCTCCCACTTTCTTCTTCTTTTTCAGTAATACTTTGCTTATCCGGGGCTTTTTTCCCTTCCATATGAAATTGGTGATTTGTTTCTCTATCCCCTTAAAATATGACATTGGAATTTGGATCTGAAGTGCGTTATATGTATAGATGGCTTTTGGTACAATAGACATTTTTACTATGTTAAGTCTTCCTATCCATGAGCAAGGTATGTTTTTCCACTTAAGTATGTCCTTTTGAATTTCTTGTAGTAGAGCTTTGTAGTTTTCTTTGTATAGGTCTTTTACTTCCTTGGTAAGATTTATTCCTAAGCATTTTATCTTCTTGGGGGCTACTGTGAATGGTATTGATTTGGTTATTTCCTCTTCGGTGTTCTTTTTGTTGATGTAGAGGAATCCAGGTGATTTTTGTATGTTTATTTTATAACCTGAGACTCTTCCAAACTCTTCTATTAGTTTCAGTAGTTTTCTGGAGGATTCCTTAGGGTATTCTGTGTATAAGATCATGTCATCTGCAAATAGTGATAACTTTACTTCCTCTTTGCCAATCTGGATACCATTTATTTCTTTGTCTAGCCTAATTGCCCTGGCTAGGACTTCAGGTACAATGTTGAATAAGAGTGGTAATAAAGGGCATCCTTGTCTGGTTCCCGTTCTCAAGGGAAATGCTTTCAGGTTCTCTCCATTTAGAGTGATATTGGCTGTTGGCTTTGCATAAAATGCCCTTTATTATGTTGAGGAATTTTCCTTCAATTCCTATTTTGGTAAGAGTTTTTATCATGAATGGGTGTTGGACTTTGTCAAATGCCTTTTCTGCATCAATTGATAAGATCATGTGGTTTTTGTCTTTTGTTTTATTTATGTGATGGATTACATTAATGGTTTTTCTGATATTAAACCAGCCTTGCATACCTGGTATAAATCCCACTTGATCATGGGGAATTATTTTTTTGATGTGTTGTTGGATTCTATTGGCTAGAATTTTGTTGAGGATTTTTGCATCTATGTTCATGAGGGATATAGGTCTATAATTTTCTTTTTTGGTAATGTCTTTATCTGGTTTTGGTATCAGGGAGATGGTGGCTTCATAGAATGAGTTGGGTAGTATTCTGTCATTTTCTATGCTTTGAAATACCTTTAGTAGTAGTGGTGTTAACTCTTCTCTGAAAGTTTGGTAGAACTCTGCAGTGAAGCCATCCGGGCCAGGGCTTTTTTTTATTGGGAGTTTTTTGATTACCATTTCAATCTCTTTTTTTGTTATGGGTTTATTTAGTTGTTCTACTTCTGAATGTGTTAGTTTAGGTAGTTAGTGTTTTTCCAAGAATTCATCCATTTCTTCTAGGTTTTCAAATTTGTCGGAGTACAATTTTTCGTAGTAATCTAAAATGATTCTTTTAATTTCGTTTGGTTCTGTTGTGATGTGGTCCTTCTCGTTTCTTATTCGGGTTATTTGTTTCCTTTCCTGTATTTCTTTAGTCAGTCTAGCCAATGGTTTATCAATTTTGTTAATTTTTTCAAAGAACCAGCTTTTGGCTTTGTTAATTCTTTCAGTTGTTTTTCTGTTCTCTAATTCATTTAGTTCAGCTCTAATTTTTATTATTTGTTTTCTTCTGGTGCCTGATGGGTTCTTTTGTTGCTCACTTTCTATTTGTTCAAGCTGTCGGGACAGTTCTATGATTTTGGCTCTTTCTTCTTTTTGTATGTGTGCATTTATCGATATAAACTGGCCTCTGAGCACTGCCTTTGCTGTGTCCCAGAGGTTTTGATAGGAAGTATTTTCATTCTCGTTGCATTCTATGAATTTCCTTATTCCCTCCTTGATGTCTTCTATAACCCAGTCTTTTTTCATGAGAGTATTGTTCATTTTCCAAGTATTTGATTTCTTTTCCCTGATTTTTCTGTTATTGATTTCTACTTTTATTGCCTTGTGGTCTAAGAAGATGCTTTGTAATATTTCGATGTTTTGGACTCTGCGAAGGTTTGTTTTATGACCTAATATGTGGTCTATTCTAGAGAATGTTCCGTGTGCACTAGAAAAAAAAGTATCTTTTGCAGCAGTTGGGTGGAGAGTTCTGTATAAGTCAATGAGGTCAAGTTGGTTGAGTGTTGTCATTAGGTCTTCCGTGTCTCTATTGAGCTTCTTACTGGATGTCCTGTGCTTCTCCGAAAGTGATGTGTTGAAGTCTCCTACTATAATTATGGAGGTGTCTATCTCACTTTTCAATTCTGTTAAAATTTGATTTATGTATCTTGAAGCCCTGTCATTGGGTGCATAAATATTTAATATGGTTATGTCTTCCTGATCAATTGTCCCTTTTATCATTATATAGTGTACTTCTTTATCCTTTGTGGTGGATTTAAGTCTAAAGTCTATTTTGTCAGAAATTAATATTGCTATTCCTCTTCTTTTTTTCTTATTGTTTGCTTGATATATTTTTTTCCATCCTTTGAGTTTTAGTTTGTTTGTGTCTCTAAGTCTAAGATGTGTCTCTTGTAGGCAGCATATAGATGGATCGTGTTTCTTTATCCAGTGCGTGACTCTCTGTCTCTTTATTGGTGCACTTAGTCCATTTACATTCAGCATAATTATAGATAAATAAGTGTTTAGTGCTGTCATTTTGATGCCTTTTCATGTGGGTTGTTGGCCATTTCATTTTTCCACATACTTTTTTGTGTTGAGACGTTTTTCTTAGTAAATTGTGAGATCCTCATTTTCATAGTGTTTGACTTTATGTTAGTTGAGTCGTTACGTTTTTCTTGGCTTTTATCTTGAGTTATGGAGTTGTTATACCTTTTTGTGGTTACCTTATTATTTACCCCTATTTTTCTAAGTAAAAACCTAACTTGTATCATTCTATATCGCCTTGTATCACTCTCCATCTGGCAGTTCAATGCCTCCTGTATTTAGTCCCTCTTTTTGATTATTGTGATCTTTTACCTCTTGACTTCCATGATTCCCTGTTATGTGTATTATTAATATTATTTTTTTAATTAATCTTAATTTGTTTGTTTTTGTGATTTCCCTATTTGAGTTGATATCAGGACGTTCTGTTTTGCGACCTTGTATTGTGCTGGTATCTGATATTATTGGTTTTCTGACCAAACAATATCCTTTAGTATTTCTTGTAGCTTTGGTCTGGTTTTTGCAAATTCTCTAGAAGCTTGTGTTTATCTGTAAATATCTTAATTTCGCCTTCATATTTCAGAGAGAGTTTTGCTGGATATATGATCCTTGGCTGGCAGTTTTTCTCCTTCAGTGCTCTGTATATGTCGTCCCATTCCCTTCTTGCCTGCATGGTTTCTGCTGAGTAGTCTGAACTTATTCTTATTGATTCTCCCTTGAAGGAAACCTTTCTTTTCTCCCTGGCTGCTTTTAAAATTTTCTGTTTATCTTTGGTTTTTGCGAGTTTGATGATAATATGTCTTGGTGTTTTTCTTTTTGGATCAATCTTAACTGGGGTTCGATGAGGATCTTGGATAGATATCCTTTCGTCTTTCATGATGTCAGGGAAGTTTTGTGTCAGGAGTTCTTCAACTATTTTCTCTGTGTTTTCTGTCCCCCCCCCCCGTTCTGGGACTCCAATCACCCGCAAGTTATCCTTCTTGATAGAGTCCCACATGATTCTTAGGGTTTCTTCATTTTTTCAAATTATTTTATCTGATTTTTTTTCAGTTATGTTGGTGTTGATTCCCTGGTCCTCCAGATGTCCCAGTCTGCATTCTAATTGCTCGAGTCTGCTCCTCTGACTTCCTATTGCATTGTCTAATTCTGTAATTTTATTGTTAATCTTTTGGATTTCTACATGCTGTCTCTCTATGGATTCTTGCAACTTATTAATTTTTCCACTATGTTCTTGAATAATCTTTTTGAGTTCTTCAACGGTTTTATCAGTGTGTTCCTTGGCTTTTTCTGCAGTTTGCCTTATTTCGTTTGTGATGTCTTGAAGCATTCTGTAAATTAGTTTTTTATATTCTGTATCTGATAATTCCAGGATTGTATCTTCATTTGGGAAAGATTTTGATTCTTTTGTTTGGGGGGTTGGAGAAGCTGTCATGGTCTGCTTCTTTATGTGGTTTGATATGGACTGCTGTCTCTGAGCCATCACTGGGAAACTAGTTTTTCCAGAAAATCCGCTAAAAAAAATGCAGTCAGATCCCTATCAGAGTTCTCCCTCTGGCTCAGGCTATTCGGATGTTAATGAAGCCGCCTGGGGAGGGTGGGGGAGGGATCAGAGAGATAGGAGAGTAGCACCTCAGAATATAGCCAGAGTTGCTTGTCTTGCTTGGAATGACTATTATATCTGAGATTTCCGCGAGGCGCGTCGCCTATATGTGCTGGCTGTGTGGAGATTGCCCCCGGGGGGTCTGGCCTGCTGGAGTCACGGTCGGAACCTCCGCTGCCAGCCCCACGCCCAACATCAAGTTTCCCCTACTGGGACGGTGCACTCCCGACTCCAAAATCAGTCGCTGCCTCCCGGGGACTCCCTGTCCCACCAGCCACGTCACCGCGCCACCTCCGCAAACCGGCTGGGCACCCCCCGGGGTCAGCTCAGGTGAGCGGAGCAGCTCTCTGCGCCTGCGCTGCGACCGCGTGTCCCGGCTGGGCCGCTGCTCTCCCTGCTCCAAGACCAGTCGCTTCCCCCGGAGACCTCCCCCATGAGCCGCGTCGCCACGCTGCCCGCGCGAACCGGCTGGACCCCTCCCCGGGGCTAGTTCAGGGGGTTGGAGCAGCTCTCCGCTCCTATGCCGTGCCTGCGCCCAGTCAAAATTCCGGCGGGACGGTTCCCGGGCTGGGACGGCGCTCTCCCTGCTCCAAGACCCATCACTGTCTCCTGGGGACTTCTCCCACCGGCTGCGTCGCCGCACTTCCCCCGCTAACTGGCTGGGCCCCCCCCTGGGGTCAGTTAAGGGGGTGGAGCTGCTCCCCGCGCTTACGCTGTGCCCGCGTCCTGCCAAAATCCCGGCGGGATGGTTTCCCAGCTGGGACGCTGCTCTCCCTGCTCCAAGACCTGTCACTGCCTCCCGGGGACTTCTCCCACCGGGTGCGTCACCACGCCGCCCGTGCGAACCAGCTGGGCCCCCTCCCGGGGTTAGTTCAGGGGTGTGGAGGAGCTCCCCACACTTATGCCGTGCCGCTCCCCGCCGAAATCCCGGCGGGACCGCTCCCCGGCTGGGACACTGCTCTCCCCGCTCCAAGACCTGTCACTGCCTCCCGGGGACTTCTCCCACTGGCTGGGCCTCCATGGCGCCCACGCAAACCGGCTGACCCCCCTCCCGGAATGAGTTCGGGGGCCAGGGCTGGGCCCCTTGTTTGTGCCGTCTGCCCCCCTGGGCTCTGCCCCAAATTGGGCGCCGAAGGTCACCTGACTGGTAGGCTGGCTCCAGGCTCTGAAAACAATCGCTGCCTCCCTGTATTTGTCCGTTCTCCGTCTCTAAATCTGTGTTTGTTGTTCAGGGTTCATAGATTGTTATGTATGTGATCGATTCACTTGTTTTTCCGAGTCTTTGTTGCAAGAGGGATCCGCGGTAGCGTCCACCTAGTCCGCCATCTTGGCCCCGCCTCCTTAATGTCAAATTTTAAGAAGCCAAATGTGGGTGATAAGAAGTCATTGAGTAATTTTATACAAGATGTTTATCTACTTCCCAAGGATTATAAAATCATCATTTCACCCAGATCAGCAATATCTGTGGCCCAGAATTTGGATAAGGATGTGTAAAAAATGTCTTCAAATAGTTTAAAACTTAGTGTTTCAGGCTGTGAGAGGCTTGCTCTATGGAGTTACCGTGGATCATAACTCTAGTCATCTCTGTTTTGGCAAGAGAGAAGGGGAACAGGAATCCAGAGCCAAAGACTCGTTCTTGTACATCATTGCCATTCCTATCTCACTGGAGAGAGTGTAGACACATGGACCACATTTATCTGTTTGTTGTTGTTGTTCGGTGCTGTCGAGTTGGTTCCGACTCATAGCAACCCTGTGCACAACAGAACAAAACACTGCCCAGTCCTGCACCATCCTTACAATGGTTGTTATGCTTGAGGCCATTGTTGCAGCAACTGTGTCATTCCACCTCGTTGAGGGTCTTCCTCTTTTATGCTGACCCTGTTTTTCACCAAACATTATGTCCTTCTCCAGGGACTGAACCCTCCTGACAACATATCCAAAGTATGTAAGACCCGTTAGAGAGACTGGAAAATGCAGTCACAGCTTTGTGCCCAAGAAGAAAGGAAGAATAGATTTTGGTGGATACCCTGACATTCAACTACCTGTAAATGATGCAGTGGCAACATAATCAGAGATCAGAAATGTTTGGTTGGAGTAATTTTGACTATCACATTGTATGTATACTCTTCAAAAGTTTGAAGTTGCCTATGTGTCAAGAACTCTGAAGTGTTTGATATTTTATCTTAGTTGTAAGCTAACAAGTTAGCCTGCCACCATTTATGGAAGCTGACAGAAGAGATGAAACGTGAGTCTGAGACCTAAGACAATTTACTACTCACATCAGTAGCAGTAGTTAGAGTACCAGCATTTTCC
Organism: Elephas maximus indicus; assembly: GCF_024166365.1. Lineage (NCBI taxonomy): Eukaryota > Metazoa > Chordata > Mammalia > Proboscidea > Elephantidae > Elephas > Elephas maximus. The sequence goes on from NC_064823.1 coordinate 56,046,874, forward strand.
TCATTTTCCCAAGACGCAGTTCCTGTAAGGTGGTATGAAGAAGTCCAGATGACACTTGCACATACAGAGAGTTGCACTCCAGGGAGGGAGATCAAACTTAAGGAACTCAAATATTCTATATGTAGAAGTAAGCCTGCCTGAACTTTGCCCCAGAGGAAGACATTATCTTTATTATACTGAACAGTAAAAAAAACTTGCCCTTTGCTCTGGAAGGACATGCTATTTCTGTCTTCCAAGGCTGTTCACTATACCAACATGCTTGAAAGATTAGTCCAGAACAGAAGCAGTCTGCCTCTCCTTGTAAGAAGTGAAAGAGACCCAATTTCAAGGCCCACTATAATTTTGTTTTCTTTGAATACTTGTTTATATTTCCTTTTATTTCTCAAAAAGTATTGTTTTATTGTGGCTCATTTTCCTTGTCAAGAACGCTTCCTGCTTTTCCCCTGCTTACTTATAAATTCCTGAAATGGACAAATCCAAACAAAGCTCCCCTTCTTCATGTGAGGAACTGTGCAAGAAATAAGCTTTTAGCCCACTTGCAAAGTAACAAGTTACTCTATTACTGTTTCATGGATGCTGGGAAAAGATATAAGACTCCTGGGTCAGAAACAAAGGACTTTATTAATCACAGCAAAAGCGGTAGCCAGAGCTTCGTGTTCGTTTTTGTTGGTGACCATAACCTCCAAGTTTCATAGAGACAGGCTTGCCAAATTTAGCAAATACAAAATACATGATGCCAATTAAATGTGAATTTTTGATAAGTAACGTCTAAGTTATCTAGTCCTGCTATAACAGAAATACCATAAGTGAATGTCTTTAGCAAACAGGAAATTTATTCTCTCACAGGCTAGGAGGCTAGAAGTCCGAATTCAAGGTACCAGCTCCAGGGGAAGCCTTTTTCTCTCCGTTGACTTTAGGGAAAGGTCCTTGTCATCAATCTTCCCCTGGTCTAGGAGCTTCTCAGTGCAGGGACCCCAGGGAAAGGACACGTTCCCTTCCTGGTTCTTCATTCTTGGTGTTATGAGGTCTCCCTTTTCTCTGCTTGCTTCTCTCTTTTATATCTCAAAAGACTCAAGCTACAATCTAATCTTAGAGATTAAAAAAAAAAAAAAACCTAGTGCCGTCGAGTTGATTCCGACTCATAGTGACTCTATAGGACAGAGTAGAACTGCCCTATAGAGTTTCCAAGGAGCGCCTGGCAGATTCGAACTGCCAACCCTTTGGTTCGCAGCCATAGCACTTAACCACGATGCCACCAGGGTTTCTAATCTTATAGATTAAGTAGATTAAGTCCTGCCTTGTTAACGTAACTGCCTCTAATCCTGCCTCATTAACATCATAGAGGTAAGATTTACAACACATAGGAAAGTCACTTCAGATGACAAAATCATGGACAATCACACAACACTGGAGATCATAGCCTAGCCAAGTTGACACGTTTTGGAGGGATACAATTCTATCCATAACAAATAATAAATATTTTTCAATTATAAGTATGTCCCATGCAGTATTTGACACATACTAAAATTTATCCACTATTTATATGAAATACAAATTTAAATGGGCATCCTGTACTTTACCCTTTAACCATATATGGGAGTGATGCAGGGCCTGTGATGGATGCCTGCACACATAATGTGATATGTTACAGGAGAGAAAACCTGAGCTTGGGAGATGCACTGCTTTTATAGTGAAATAAGTAAGGCTGCTCTTTGGGGAGACACATTATTTCACCCCTCAATGTTGCTCTCTACAAACGAAACCCTAGGAAATGGACTGGGTAAAGAGAGGTAGAGACCTTGCATTGTTGGTATACCCAGCAAAAGCATGCAGGAATGCTCAGGGCCCATGGTCGACTGCCTCTCCCAATACTCTCAAACCTACAGCTTTATACAGCTAAAAAAAAAACAAACAGCTTAAGCCCGCCTTAATTCACATATTTTAGAAACTATGTTTTTTGAAACTTATATCTTTTAGTATTTATGTAGTGTAGCCTAGCTTTGTCTTTTCATTTACTGTCAGCTTAGGGAAACCACAGAGCATGTCCTACTTTTTTCTTTCTTTCTGAATCTTTCACAGCGTCTTATTCAGTGCCCAGACATCAGTGGTACTTAACAAGAATTTATCAGGTAATTAATGCCTTTGGGATGAATACTTTTTAGTTTCTCATTGTCATTTACATTTTTAGGGATAATAGTAAACAATCACAGAATAAATTCATTGAGAAATGTTTTGTCTAAACCTATTTAGAAAAAGCATTTTTTAGCTGAGGGCAGGTTGCCTGGATCTGTGCTAATAGATAACAAATATCTCTTTTACTCCCTTATATTTCTCCTTACCTAATATCTTCTTATATTATTCTTTCATATATATTGGCATGTACAAGAGAGTAAGTGCTTTCATATTTAGGGCTGGATAATCGACTTGACAGCAACTAACAACAAACAACAACAAGAACTGCTTTATGAATCTTGGCTATTTACCATAACGTTAAAGGCTCTAGATAGAACTTCCAGGGGGTGTCCAGTACTACTTCTCTATATTTCCTCCTGGACAAAATGAGAGGGCTTCCCATTTGAATTTTGTTATAATCAGATCCTATAAGTGTTAGATACATATGTTAACATACCCACACACCCTTCATTTTGTTCTTTATCCCATTCATTGGCCACCATTTGAACAAAGATAATGGTGAGTTAATGCTGCATTGGATGCAAAAACAGCTTCTCAAACAATTTTCAATGCTTACTCTTTTATCTACAATAGAAGGGATATGTGCAGTTTTAGGGAACTTGAGACGGAGCATCTGTGAACAGTGGAAGAAATTAGAAAATGAGAAGAGATGACTCCTTAGTCAGGTCTTCTGTCAAATTACCTGTCACTTTTGAACTGATGATTATGTTCTATATCTCTCATATGGATTAAGATAGAAATTTTGGTCCCATTTATTTGTAACACAACATTGTTGATGAATGCCAAATAACAAGTCATAACAATAAAAGGCTTGCTAGTAATGGATGCCATTGCTGCTATCCCATTTACCTAGCAACAAATGAGAATATAAAATGCACAGTAAAACAGCCAACACAGCATGAGTCCTTAAATTGATTCTAGCAAGGAAGCTCCTTGTAGTGAATGAGAACCACTTGATTAACAAGAAAACAGAATTATATTGAAAAATACAGTGCATTTTATAATCCCGTGTTTTTACCTGGGTCACTCATTCAGAGGATATTAAAATTCCATGGATGAACTATTTTCTGATAAAGTAGTACCCTGAAAGAACTCATTTATTCAAGGTTTCTGGTACCCTCAAAGATTTTACATTCTTAATGAGTTAAAAGCACTTTGTTCCCATACTGGTTATCTATTGGTATGTATCAAACCACCCAAATGTTTAGTAGCTGAAAACAAAAGTATTTTAAATCTCTCATGGTTCTATGGGTTAAATGGGTTCAGCTGGGAAGTTCCCAGAGTCTCCCATTGAGTTGTAGTAAGATGTGATCTGGAGCTGCCGTCATCTAAACACTTCACTGCACTGGATGGCTAAGATGGCTCACACTCATGTCTGAAACGATGCTAGCTTCTCAAAGCATGGCAATGGGATTCACAGGGGGAGCTTCACAAAAGAAGCATTCCAAGAGATTCAGGCAGAAGCAATAAGTTTCTTACTACTAGCTTTGGAAGTTAGAAAATGTCCCTTCTGCACATTCTGTTGGTAAGGCAAGTTACAAAAGCCAGCCCAAGTTCAAGGGCAAGGGAATTATACTTTACCTCTTGATGGGTGAGTGCCAAGGTTATATTGCAGAAGAGCATGTTGGATGCTCTTTGGAAAATATATTTGGCTACAGTTCCTTAGAGTTACTTACTCTATCTTGATAAACCAAAACCTGTTGTCCACGAATCAATTCTGACTCATAGCGACCCTACAAGGCAGCATGGAACTACCTCATAGGGTTTCCAAGGAGTGGCTGGTGGATTCAAAATGCTGACCTTTTGGTTTGCAGCCGAACACTGATCCACTGGGCAACCAGGGCTCCCTAGCTTGACAGGCAAGTGAAAATTTTTATATTAAAGATTATTCTCTAGTAATGCTGATTAGACAAAAATGAATGATAACAGATATCTAACCAACATTTCGTAGACTATTATGTGTTATCATCATAAGCTAACTTAAGTTTGCACAGTTTCTAGCATGAATGCCAATTACTCTGACACTCTTTTGTAACACTACCTGGACTGCATCCACTGCTGCTGTCTAATTTACACTTCTCCTTTTGTGGGCCTACTTGAAGGAACTTCCGTGGCTCAGAGAATGGAGGGAAACATCCTACTTATCTTTCATTACTAACAATATGGCGTATCTTCACTGTGTCTAGTTTTCTAGTTACTGGAGAAAAAGAGAGTGCAAAAGAAATTTTGGTGGGGGAAGTTATTTCTACTTTCCCCTCAAATAATATTAATCGACCCTACTAAAGCGGTGAAAATTTATAATCTAAATAAAAGTGTGTTTGTAATGCAAATGAAACTTCTAGAAAAGTACCTATGTATTTCCTGCCAAATGCTAATTCATTTTATGCATTATGGACATATCACCAATTTTAATCCCTTACCGTAAACTTGGCCACAAGAATAAAGCATTTTCTATCTGAGACCTGTTATTTTACATATGAGATCAGAAGTTGTAAAATTAAGTCACAGTCATAGATCAGTTGATTAATATGTACTTTTCTTCCCTTTTATTCCAGAAACGGAGGTAATGATTTCATTTTCTTTCCTTTTATATAATCATTTGCACTGGGCGTGCAACGTTGGAAAAGAGACAAAAACTCTTGTCTTTGTGAACCTTACATTCTAAAGGAGGAAAATGTTTAACCTAAAATATATAGTGTGTATATTTTATCGAAAAAACCCTGGTGGCACAATGGTTAAGAGCTTGGCCGTCTGCTAACTAAAAGGTTGGCAGTTTGAACCCACCAGCAGCTCCGTGGAGGAAGATGTGGCAGCCTGCTTCTGTAAAGATTACAGGCTTGAAAGCTCTATGAGGCAGTTCTACTCTGTCCTATAGGGTTGCTATGAGTCAGAATTGACTTGACGGCAATGGGTAATGGCATATTTTTATCTAAATACTTCCTCCTATCCTTCACTCTTTGCTACAATAAGAACAGAAATAGAATACTTTTTCTAGTAAACCTTGTGACAAAACAAATATAGTATTTAATTTTTTTTTTTTAAACCTGAGAAACTTTGGTGGGATTTACTATGTTTACAATGTTTTCAAGCTTCATGTAGTTAAAGCAATATGCTCCTTCTTTTTCCACAAACAACCATTCTCACCTTGGCTGATTTGAGAGAGTCTTCTGCAGAGGGTATTTATGAATTGGAAATAAACTGGTCCAGTTTTGGCTAAGAGATAGTTTTTTTTAAAGTAACCTGTATTATTGTAAAAATTTAAAATCATTTTTTGGGGAAGGTAATTTAGAGATAACACCTAGTCCAGGCTAAGTTAGCAAATGCTATTCCCCAGGTCGTACTGATATCACCGCTAGTGATGTTTTTGACAAACAGCAAATTAAACAATCAGTCCTCATGCAGTTCTTTGCTCCAGAATAAATGGAGTAGAAACAAATCAATAATGCCAGATAGAAAAAGACAAAAGCAATAATAAAATAAAAATGATTTCCTAGTCTCCAAGAGAATGTCAATGTCACAAATAATGGAAAGATATAACTATGACTCTGAAGCCTTCTTTTGCTTGATAGGTGGAAAATTATGTTATTTCTCAAAATTTGTTATGGATAGTTACTGTCCTACTGCTGCTTTGCCTGTGAAAATAAGACCATAAAAATCAAGGCCTTATAAGAAAAGAAAATGAAAAGTTAGACAGGAAATTATTGATCCTATTCTTTTCCATGCTAATTGAGGTTATATTGCTTAATATTTTTCTTCCTAATATCACTAAAAGGATACAGAAAATAACATGGAATATTTCCAAAGCAAAACATTGAATGGGTATTTTAATCATCATGACTTTTTAAGGTGCCTTTATATTTCTGTATGGTTTTTCCGAATGATCTCATCTTTATATCATCTTCTATTAAAATTGCATGTAAAAATTGGTTGATTTTATCTTACTATTGATGGATATTAAATATCGATTTTTTGGCTAGCTCAGTGGTACAAAGCATGTCATTGTATAACTCACTAGTTATTCCAAAAATTTCTTGGTATCTAGTCGCAGATTGTAAAAATATATATATTTTACCTAACACATGGTATATTATGATAAGGTTGGGGATTTGAAAAATATTATGTTTAAAAGAGTGAATAAAAAAAAATTGTAAGCGGGGAAATTTTATTATGCCAAAAGAATTTCCAAGATACTGGAAATCAGGAAGTAATCCTTTACATATATAAACACCCATACACAACACACACTCACACTCATTTCAACCTAGTTCATTAACCTTGATATTATATTTTATGCTACCGCAATCACCAGCTACAGGCATTTATTAACTATAGCTGTGGTTAGAGTCAGGCCAGCACCCAGATCTTGGTTTTTAAATACTGTTTTCCAATAAAAGAATCCAGGGTTCCTCGGAAAAATGTTTTATTCACGGCTGGGGACAGGGAAAAATAAATACAATGGGAGTCTGGAGCATCGTGTAGTGCCAGAAAATAAGGGCTCAAACAAACAAACAAATGGATGGCAGCATCCCAATGGCCGATGCTTGAAAAATTTGAGTAGTAAAATAAATAACATAGTTTTAGATTATAACCCAAAGTATAAAATAAATATACATCACTTCATACGGACATAAATTAATGATTCAATAAATAAATAAATGGGACAAAAGAGACAAATCTTCCTCAGAGTAAAAAATTAAATAACCTACGTAGGTATCTCCCCACCCCTTCTAAAAGGTACAACATAATTCCTCCAGCACACACTTGAGTGTTGGCTGTACTTGCTGATTCACTTCCAAATAATAAAGTATTGAAAGGGAAAAATAGTAACTTTAGAGCGCAGAAACCTGTCAAGCACTACCTTAGCCAAGTGGTCAAAATTAACGTCACTAGTGGTAAGTCATGTTGATGTCATGTACCTTCTGATGTGATGTCATGATAAAGGCATTTAACCTATGTGGTTTTCTTCCCCAAAACCAGTAAACCCATGTTGTTCTCTGAAAACAACATCAAACAATCACACATTGAAAGCTATTCTACAAAATACCTGACAGGTACTCTTCAAAATTGTCAAGGTCAACTAAAACAAGGAAAAACCGAGAAACTGTGATAGACCAGAGGAAACTAAGAGGCATTATCACTAAATGCAATGTAGTATCCCAGACTGGATCCTGGAACAGGAAAAGGACATTAGAGGAAAAACTGGTGAAAAAGTCTGGAGTGCAGTTAATAGCAATGCCAAAAAAAAAAAAAAAAAATGCAGTCAAGTTGATTTCCACTCATAGCCACCCTATAGGATGGAGTAGAACTGCCCCATAAGGTTTCCAAGGAGCAGCTGGTGGATTCGAACTGCCAACCTTGTGGTTAGGAGCGGAACTCTTAAGTAATAATGAATCAATGTTACTTTCTTACTTTTGTTAAATGTACTATGGTTATGTAAGATGTGAACGCTCAGACACTCGGAAAAACAAGATGAAGGGTACAGAGGAACCTCTGCATGATCTTTGCAACTTTTATGTGAATCTAAAATTATTCCAAAATAAAAAGTTTATTAAGAAATACAGTCAGGCCTGGTAAAAATTCCTCAATATTAATTATTATATAAAAATAACATTTTTCATCAAAATAAATATCTGGCATAACTAATTACTCCAAGTAACATAAAACAATTGATCATTGTTACTTCTGAGTTCTCTTTTTTTCTCCATTAATTTTTGTTTCCTTCTCTATTTAGGTCCATTTGCCTCTATACTTGAGTAGCTGTAATTGAGAAAGAAGGTGTGGCAGATTTTCCTCTGCGTTGATTAAAACCTGTTAGGATTTTTATTCCGTTCTTCTGGGCACACACCTAGGCTTATCTCCTGGTCTCCCTTATAGTTAGATGTGGGCAGGTGACTGAGTTCTGGTCAGTGCAATGTGGTTAGAAGTACTGTGTGTCATTTTCCGACCAGGGCCATAAAACTTCCCCACCTGTACTCACTCTCTTTCCCCACCCGTTGGTTCAAGAGAGAGGATTCCAAAGTTTTAACACCGTTCTTATTCTCAGTACAGCTTATTTGCAAGAAAGTTATAGTGTGAAATGGTCTGAGTATTCACAAAATTGTTGTTGTTAGCTACCGTGGAGTTAAAAAAACAAAAAACCATGACCGTTGAGTTGATTCCAACTCATAGCAACCCTATACGACGAGTAGAACTGCCCTATAGAGTTTCCAAGGAGCACCTGGTGCGTTCAAACTGCCAACATTTTGGCAGCAGCTGTAGCACTGAATCACTAGGCCACCAAGGTTTCTCGCCATGGAGCAGTTCTCCAATAGTGTCTGGAGACCCCATGCTCAACAGAAGGAAACACTGTTCCATCCTGCACCATCCCTGATTGGTTGTAGATCGGACTCTTGTAACCCATAGGGTTTTCATTGGTTGATTTTGAAAAGCCACACCTTTGTTTCTACTTCTTCCTGGACTGAAAGCTCTGCCGAAACACGTTGAGCACCATAGCAACATGCAACCTCCACTGACACACGGGTGGTGGATGTGCATTAGGCGTATCGGCCCATTGAACCCAGCTCGCCTTCATGGAAGGGGAGAGTTCTATCACTGAACCACTAATGCCTCTCATTGGCAAAGTAATTGATGTATATTGCCAAGTTATTTTGTAGAATTGTTATAGCAATTATACTCTAGCCAGTAGTAAGCAAATGAGTGGCTTGGTTTTGCAAAATCTTTATTGTTGAATATCCTGTTTTACTTTTTTTCTTGTTATTTTGATAGGCAAAAGAAATGTTATAGTCTGAGATTTGGTAAATAATGGCAATCTTAAGTGTTTGTTAACCAATTATATTTATTTATTGTGAAGTGTGTAATCAATAGTGTATTAGTGCCATTTTTTAAATTGGGAATCGACTCGACGGCAGTGGGTTGGGATCTTATAGTTACTTTTTCTTTAAGTCCTTAAGATATATTAAGCTTGGTAAGCCATTGCCTATCATGTATTGTGCTAATATTTTATCATAATTTGTTATTTCCATTTTTACTTTTGTTTTTTGTATATGATGTACATAAAGTAATTTCAGAAATTCATTCTTTGTGAGTGCTTCCTCTACTTTTGTTCTTACAAAGACCTTTGATAACCTTAAATTTAATATCCGTTTTTTAATTTCTCTCCATTTTTTAAGTATCTGTCCTTTTTTACATTTAACTATAATGCATATGAAATTTATTTTATTTTCTATTGTGAGGTAAAGATTTAACTTTTACATTAAAGAATAACTAGTAGTCTCATGTTTACTGACTAATTCTTTACCAACTGATTTATAGTATCACCTTTATTAAAGTCTATTTTTTGAAATGCCCTGTTCTTATAATATTACTTTTTGATTTCTTATTTTCTGAAAATTCTCGTTAATTTTTGTCCTTGTTTTTTGTGTATTTCTTTTCCTAATACAGAAATTTAATTTTGTTAAATATAACATTTTGTTATCCATTTGATTAAACATGTATGTGATTTTCCCATTTTTAGCCTAGTGATATATTTTTCTATTATTATACCAAGATTTTAATATTGGAATAAGTTAAGCTTACTCATGATACAGCCTTTTGCTATGAAACATAGGTACTGATTACTAGGATTTTATTTCTTAGCACCTTTGTTTATAAATTAGCTTTATTTGTTGCGTGTATGTGTTGTGTGTTACCATCATCAGCTTTTTTATCATGGTTCTGTAAGTGATGAAATATTGATTTGAAATTTCCCATCCTTTTCTGTGCTCTGGATCTACGATCTCTATACGCTAGGCTATAAGCTCCACAAGGACAGGAGCCAAAATCTCCTTGCCCACCACTTTATGCCCAGTGCCTAGCAGAGTGTCAGCACGTACTAGCAAACACTGAATGAATGAATACATTTACTAAGTTTGGACTGTACCTGCTCTTTGAAACATGAAAATATTTATGACTACAATTCCTCTGAACTAAGAGTTTATTGAAAGCAGAAATTCTATGACAAAAAAAAAATCCTTCATGGAATTTTTATTCACTTTAACAGTTTGGTCATATTTGTACCTCAGAAAATATTCCATTTAATTCAGATTTTCAAATTTATTAGTTTAGATTTGTAAATAGTATTTTCTTATCTCACCTATCTGATTGGAAACTTTAAATTTGTTTACTGTTACTCAGTTTCTCAAGAAATATGCTAACCAAGAAGGTTGGGGGTTCAAGTCCCTGCAGTATTTCAGAAGAGAGGCCTGGTGATCTCCTTCTGAAAACTCATGCACTGAAAATGGTATGGTGCACGCTTCTACCTGGACACACCTGGGGCCCCCCTGAGCTGGAATCGACCTAACAGCAACTGGCTTTTTATCATTTTGTAACTTGCATGTTGTTCTCGCTGTCACCATTGAGTGAAAAGAGTCATATTTGCCGGTCATCAATGTGTCAGTCCTTCTGGTCCACCTCACGAATCCCTGGTTGCTGTCAGGATCTTCTTGTGAGATCCAGAACTAAAAGGCTTTTTGCTATTCAGTCATCATTAATCTAGTGAGCTATGCCGGATTGTGTGATTATGTCAATAAAAATAATTTTCAGGATAATTTGAAGCAATAAAGAAAACTATAGCCCACAGAGTGTACACTCTCCCCATAGCTATTCCTGCCTTCATTCTTCTCTACTACTGACTACTTTCTAGGGTGGAATTTGCTGCTTCCGATCCAGTTCTGTCCTGGGCGGTTTGATTATTGAATTTGTAGTCCCGGTTGTAGTAATGGAGAGCAACAGAGAATGACTTTGAGTCGCTTAGAAAACTGTTCCCATCCGTTAAAATGATGGCTTTTTTGGTTTTACTTAGTACCATGTCTCTGAGGAGGTAAGAATATTCATTAAGATTTGATGGACAGAATTTGTTATCTTTTCCCTAAACATTTTTGCTTAATGATTCCATCTTACCTTTAGTTATTAGAAATTCCCTCTGGAGGCTGGCATATGCTTGGCCATTTATCCTGATATTCATTGCTTTGGTTATGTTATCTCTTTCTTAGTTTTTAATATCTTTCTGTGGGAAAAATTGGAAAGAAAAATTAGGACCTCCTAGCTAGCCAATGGAGCTTTGGTGGGTTAGTGGTTAAGAGCTTGGTGCTAACCAAAAGGTCAGCTGTTCAAGTTCACCAGCTACTCGGGGAAACCCTATGGAGCAGTTCTACTGTGTCCTGTAGGGTCACTATCAGTAGGAACCAACTCGACGGCAACAGGTTTGGTTTTTCGTTTAGTTAGCTGACATTTTAACATGAACCTCTTCAGATTTTTTTTTAACTGAACAATTAGTAATCTTTAAGTAGTTCTATTATATACGTATAGACATATATAATATAGATACATACATGTTTTGCATACATACTTTTGTTACTTTTTCAGTGATAATAAATCAAGATGGAAAAATATATTTGTGACTTTTACTATAAAATCACTTAGGGACAGAGGACAGGGTAGGTTATGAAATGAATGCAAGGCATATATAAGATTAGTTTAAATATAAAATCTAAGATAATATAACCTGATTATACTTATGAACTTCTAAATTTTTAGAGTTTCTTATCATAGAGAAAAAATTTAATTCTAATTTATAAACATATGGAAATTATAACTTTTAGTATTATAAAAGTAATTTTATTATTATTATTATAAGTGCCTTTTTTTTTTTTTTTTTTTACAAAGCACTGAATATATTTCACTAGACAATTGCTATGTGGAAGTAAAACCATAGGCGCTGGGTATAATGTCCTGTCTTTCACATGCTAACTGTAGGACTTTTGAGCCTCTAGTTACTGACCAGTAAACTCAGCATGGTATGATGATAGTTATCCTAGTGGATACTGGCTGTTTTTGTCTGTTTTTCACCTTGTCCATCTTTCTTATGGCAACAGAGCCCTCTGCCCTGAATAGATGGGAAGCTGATCCAGGCCTAGTTAGAGCACTACAGTACCTTGGCTAACATGCTTTATTTAGTGATGACGAAATAACTGGAGAAGGGCTTATCAGATTCTTCCCTGGGGACTTTTTATCTGAAATATTAAAGAAGACTACCTGTTTTCACTAGGGTAGGTAAACTAAGAAGAGGTACGTATAACTATGCTGAGTAAACATGATGTGTGAATTTTCTCTTCCCAACTCTTTAAAATTTAATTGCAGGCAATATTTTCTTACTCCTGCGTAAAAACGTAATCAGGACCATGACTTTCTGCCCACTTTTAGAAAATAGGCAATTCTATTCTGTAGTCAATTTATCCGGAAACCTCGTCTCAAATAAGAAACTAAAATATCCTAGTCCCATGTGCAATTTCAAAGCTGTGAACTTAACTTGGCTGCAGTTGTTTTTCCTTTCTTTCTCTAGCTTGAACCTACAATGTGAAAGAAGGTGTGTGATTGTCTTTTCCTTTCGCTTGAGCTTTTCCTTGCCTCTCCCAGCCCTGCATTCAAATGCCTAGAAGTGTATGTATTTCTAGAATAATCCCAATGTCATAGGTAGGGGTCATATTACAGTTCAGGGAATGCATTTCATATTCTCTGAGTGGTTTTCTTAAGGTCTCCTTCTTAGACTTGCTAGACGGATTCTCCCTCACCCCTTCTCTAAACTGGGGGTGTAGGGGATTCACAGCACAGTGTTAGCTCTTTACACCGATTTCCCATCCTCATTTCTGTGATGCCTTCAGTTTAGCTGGTGAATCCAAGAGTCATGGAATAACTTCTTCATAATTGCTGTTGTAAGTTCTTCGTATCTATACTAATGGTGCCAAGGAGAATCCCAAAGAGAGTGTGAGTGTGACTGTAGAGCGGAAAGCCCTGCCTCCTGCAGCAGAGCCACTGCTGCTGCTCTTGTTGCTATGGCTGCTGTTATTAAGCAGCTGATACAAATTTTAAAAATAATGTTCATGAAATCATGGGCCAAGTAAATACGTTTTTAAAGGAAAATCTCAAAGAAGTTGAGAGCAACCTGTTGGAAGCAAAACCAGAAATCATATCTCTAACTTTTTTCATGTAATTACTTTTCTGTTTCATTATTATTTTATCATGTAGGAGGAAGAGAACTGCAGTTCTGTATCATTATATGTCATATTAATTTTAGCTCATAGTACCAGTACATTTGAAATTTAATTTAATAAGATGCACAACAGTTTCTTATTTCTCTTAGAACTATCTTTGTAAACTGTACTTCTGGAATTAGAGACCTCACTCTTTGCATGCCAGAAAGGTCAGCAGCATCTGTTGAAATGCAAGTACTTTAAAAACATGTATTTTCAAAGATGACGGATAAAATAATATAAAGACTTTTAAAGCTAAGTAAATTGTCACAATTTTTTAAAAATCATGCAATTTTTTTCTCAATAAAAGTAAAATAATGCTAAATTTTAATTTAAAGAATATCTTTCACAAAAGTTGCTATTCTAGAAATAAAATCATCTAGTGATGAATCAGAAGGGTATTATGTTTAATGAGTTATGTTGTTGAGGCACATCCATAAGAGAAAATAACCACAGAGTTTGCATTTAGCTTTGGATTTGATTTGTATATTTATGGTTTTTTTTTTTCCTCTCCCCAATAAAATATTTTTATACTTTTCAATTTTGGCACAGTGTAGCTCACTGATAGTGGGTACTACTTATGGGATTTACAGACAATGTGCAGCCCTAGACAGATCAGCTACCTAACTGCTCAAAGGTTATATTCATATTTGCCTAGGGTATATGTTAAGGACTAAAATAAAATAAAACTTACTTAAAATAGAGTCCATCTTGAAAGCATTGCTACTCTTAAGAACACATACCATGGTGCAGTCAAAGGTCATTCAACAAAATCACAGCCTCAGAATACCATAATGTCAAATATGATGGTACAAGCAAACATTTAAAAAAAAGGACGTCATTGACATTGTGTATTCTGGAAGGTCCTAGACCATTTCAAATCATTCTGAAGGTGAATAGAGCTGTGCTGCTCCTCAAGAGTAATTTGTCTTTCAGTTCTTATCTAGCAATAAAAATTAGACCTAAAAATCTACAGCAGGTGGCTTTATGACACATAAAAAACTCATAACAGTGAAATCGCCATGGCTTTGAATTATTTTTTCAAATGATTCTTTGTGGTATGTTTTGAAATGATATTGAGGAACTTGTACTGGGTTTATTCTTTCTTTTGTATTTTGAACACAGAATTTAGTTTTCTTTTTTTGGTAATAATACAAATAAAATTGAAATCCCTGATTTGCTTCTGATAAATGTTTGAATTAGCTACTAGGATTGAAGCTTGCTAAGTTTATAAATACAATATCTGATTATAGTATAGAAATCGTGATGATGCTATCATAGTTACACACATAGTTGAATTTTCCTATTATCATCAACAATTTACTGTTAAAAAATATATCTTGATATAACACTTTCAAATTACAGTTCATTTCCAAAAAAAATAAATAATTTAGTTGTTAAAATAGCATTAACAGTATATGCCAGCATATTTTATTCAATGCAAAAAGTGCAGATCTTGGAATCATGAGCCAGTTAGTCCCATAAGCTTTTTAAGGCTCTGATATTTACCACTTCTTATAATGTTTCGTGGAGAGATTTAAGTTGAGTGAGACATTGTGTGTAACAAATACGTGAAAACATATTCTAAATTCTAATCTAAATACTTCCAAGGCTATCCAGTTCATCATGTATTGAAGTATTTTTACGTATGTTTTTCACTGAGTTGAATTTTTTTGTTTTTAGAAATTCTTTGTTTTTAAAAAGTTTATTTGATATAGAAGTTTAGATTTCTGTGTCTCTATCATTAGTAAAACCTAAAAAAAAAAAGTAATGGAACACTGATGTTGGTAGCTGGATGATTTATCTCTCTGTTTATAAAGAAAGGACGCAAATCAATACAATTGTCAAACTAAGAAAATGCCAAATGCATACATCACAGAGTTAAGAATACTTCTGAAGGTTTAGTTCTTCAGTGGCTATTTTCAGTTGTTTCAAGCAGTTTAAATGTTAATATAGGGTCTCAGTTCAGCTTTGGCTTATTTTGTAGAGAATAGTAATTTACTCTAAAGTTCTAATTTGTTTATTTTAAAAAGAGGAGGGAAAAGGAGAGGATATTTCCTGCTTGGGGAATACTTAAAGACTACTGTGGAAGTTTTGTCTTTGAAATGGAGAAGGAGAAGGCATATAGCTATGTTCAGATATTTAGTATGTTAAATGTTAGACTATGAGGTAAATCAGAAATTATCTTTACATGGCAGCCAATCCTGGTAGTTAACATATTTAAGTTCTCAAGTATTAATAAATTGCTTTCCTTTTGTATGCTAAAGTCTTATTCCTTTGATTAAGTCTTTGAAAAAAAATAAATCAACTAAACAGAGCATCTATCTTTGGAGAGAACCAGTGAAGATTGGGCTCTTTTTTGTAGACAGCAGAAGGGAAGGGCAGAATTCTAAGAGGATTAGGTCTATTCGCATGATGATTTAACTCTCAGTCAAGTCATGGCCCAAAAGGACATAATTTCATCAAACATTCACATCTGTTCTGAGAGAGAATGCTCAGATCATGCCTTGGAATTAGAGTTTGGAAACTAGGAACCTAAATTGTTGGCACCGCAACATCTTTTACTTCTTTATCTTTCAAGTAGCACTATTTAAATGTCTATTTAGAAGATAGATATTCTATAAAAGATGTTCGATATGTCATTTCCCTCTGGCCAAATTTCTCCCACAGACTGAGAAGTCTTGAAAGGTATGGAACAACCTTCTAGAATATTGATTACTGATTTCTCATTTAGAATACAGTGCTACCCTAGAATAAAACTGAATCCAAAGATAAATATAAGAATTTACCCAGTTTCTTAGCTTGAAGACTTCATTTTATGTCACTACGAAAAATATTTCTCCATTTAAACTTTCAGGAAAGAGAGCATCTTTAATATTAATTTACATTAAACTCTTTAACTCGAGAAATAAACTAATTAGAAATATAACAAAGTTATCAAAATGGTTATGTGTTGGTGAGGTTATGAATTTCTGTTTTCATTTTTCCTTTCTATTTTTTATATGATTTTAATTTTCTAAAATATCAAAAACACTTGCATTTTTTTCACTTAATATATTGTAAATATTTTTTCCACAACAAAACATAGAGCTATAACTTATTTTTTTATATTTCTTTTTTTTTTTTTAATTGTGCTTTAGATGGTTTAAGGGCAAATTAGTTTCTCATTAAATGGTTAATACACATACTGTTTTGTGACATTGGTTGCCAGCTCCACGATGTTTTAACACTCTCCCCTTCTCGACTTTGGGTTGCCCCTTACCAGCTTTCCTCTCCCCTCCTGCCTTCTCATCGTTGCCCCTGGGCTGATGTGCCGATTTAGTCTCGTTTTATTTTATGGTCCTGCCTAATATTTGGGTGAAGGATGAACCTCAGGAGTGACTTCAGTGCTGAGTTAAAAGCGTGTCCAGGAGGTATACTCTCAGGATTTCTCCAGTCTCTGTCAGACCAGTGTCTGGTATTTTTTTGTGAGTTAGAATTTTGTTCCACATTTTTCTCCAGCTCTGTCTGGGACCCTGTATTGTAATCCCTGTGAGAGCAGTTGGTGGTGGTTATGTTTCTTGTATTACCCACTGATTTTTAAGCAAGGTGTTATTTATTTTTCATATAATTGATTTTTTTCCCTTGCATTCCTGTTATTAATTTCTACTTTTACAGCATTGTGATCAGAGAAGATGTTTTGTATTATCTCATTATTTTGGATATCGTTGAGGGTTGCTTTATGGCCTAAGATGTGGTCTATTCTGGAGAATGTTCCATGTGCTTTTGAAAAGAATGTGTACTTTGCTCCTTTTGGGTGGAGTGTTCTATATATGTCTATGAAGTCAAGTTGGTTGGTTGTGGCCTTTAGATCTTCTATATCTTTGTCGAGTTTCTTTCTAGATGTTCTGTCCTTTACAGAGAGTGGTGTGTTGAAGTGTCCTATTATTGCTGTGGAACTGTCGAATTCTCTTTTCAGTGCTCTTCGAGTTTGATTTACATATTTTGGAGCCCTGTCATTGAGTGCATAGATATTTATCATGGTTATGTCCTTATGTTGGATTGTCCCTTTAATCATATAATCTTCTTCGTTGTCTTTTGTGGCGGATTTTGTTTTAAAGTCTATTTTATCTGAAATTAGTATTGCCACTCCTGCTTTTCTTCGGTTGCAGTTTGCTTGATGGAGCCCTGGTGGCACAGTGGTTAAAAGTTTGCTAACCAAAAGGTCAATAGTTTAGAATTCACCAACTGCTCCTTGGAAACCCTGTGAAGCAGTTCTACTCTCTCCTGTAGGGTCTCTATGAGTTGGAATCAACTCAAAGACAACAGATGTGGTTTCTTTTTCTGGTTTACTTGATGTATTTTTTTTCCATCCTTTGATTTATGTCTGTGTTTCTAAGGTGTGTCTCTTGTAGACAGCATATAGATTGGTCCTTTTTTTTTTTTTTTTTTTATCCATTCCTTCACTCTGTGTCTCTTTTGGGTGCATTTAAGCCATTTACATTCAGTGTGATTATTGACAGCTATGATTTTATTGTTATTATTTTATAGTCCTTTTTTTTTTTTTTTTGGTGCTGACATTTTCTTTGTTCCCCTTACTCTCCTGTGCTGAATTTCTTTTGTTTGTGGGTTTTTTTTTTTTTTTCTGTTCCTTTTGTTTTTGTAGGTTTTGTGTTTACCAGGACTTTGTGTTTACTAGGACTTTCTTCTTTATTTTGATGAGTAGGTTAATTTTCTTTGTGGTTACCTTGAAAAAACAAGTCTTTTATTATTTGATATCCCCTTGACTTACTCTGCATTTGAAAGTTCTGTCCTTATGTCATTTATTCCCTTTTTTATTGTTCTGACTTTGTTGTCATTTACTGATTGACTTCTCTGGTACCCTGTTGTAAACATTTTAGTTTTGTTTTATCTTGAGGATTTAGTACCTAGGTTGGTATCTGGCTGATGCTGTCCTGTGTCCCAGATTTGGGTTGTTGTCTGATGTTTGTTGGTTTTCTAACTGAAGGGCTCTCTTTAATAATTCTTGTATGTTTGTTTTGGTTCTTATGTATTTCTTTAATTTCTATTTATCTGGAAACATCCTATTTTCCCCATTATATTTGAGTGAGAGTTTTGAAGGGTATATTGTTCTTGGTTGGCAGTTTTTTTTTTTTTTCTTTCCATGTTCTATATATATCATTCCATTGCCTTCTTGCCTGCATTATTTCTGCTGAGTAATCAGAGTTTAGTCTTATTTTATGTGACTTTTGTTTTTTCTTGAGGTTCTCTCAGGACTCTTTTTTATCTTTTGTTTTTGTGAGTGTCTTAGGCGGAGTTCTCTAGAGAAGCAAAATCAGTAAAGTGTATAAATATGTGTATATATAGATTTATATCAAGGAAATGGATCACATGGTTTTAAAGGCTAGAAACTGAGGTCAGGATAGAGGCTTCTCCTGATTCATGTAGCTGCAGGGGCTGGTGAACCTAAGATCACAGGTCAGAGAGCAGAGCTGTTCCTCACAGGCTGCAAAGATCAATGAGTCCCAAGATTGGCAGACAAGTCCACCAGTAAGCTGCTAACTCAAGTACCAAGAACTGGAGCTTCAGATGAACAGGAACTAGCTGCAAGAACCATTGTGAGCAAAAAGCCCCCTGAGCCTTCCCACAATGTCCGCTTATATTCCATGCAGGCCACATGCCCAAGGAAACTCCCTTTCAACTGATTAGCTACTCATAGCAGATCCCATCATGGGGGTGATCACATATGAAATATAAGCCAGGAAGTGATCACAACATTATACAACTGCCAAAACACTGGAATCATGGCCCAAGCAAGTTGACACGATCCTAACCATCACAGTGAGTGTGATTTTGATATGTCTTGGTGATTTCCTTTTGGGATCTATCCTATATGGGGTTCTTTGAGCTCCTTGAATGGTCAGCTTTTCATCTTTTGTAATATTAAGGAACTTTTCTGTCAGCAAATCTTCAGTGATCCTCTCTGTGTTTTCTGTTTTCTACCCCTGTTCGGGAACACCGGTCACACACAATTTTTTTGCTTTTGATTGTATCCCACGTTGTTCTCAGGGTTTCTTCATTTTCCTTCATTCTTTTCTTTGCGTTTTCCTCAAAAAAAGTGGTATCCAAGGATTTGTCTTCAATTTCATTGATCCTGTCTTCCGTTGTTTCAAATTTGCACCTAAAACCTTCTATGGCACTATTTCTGAAATCTTATTGTTTATCTTTCAGATTTTTAATTGATGTTTTTGTATGATTTCTAGTTTTTTTTTTAAGATTTTGTTCCTGTATTATTTTCCTGAATTATCCATTGCTTTATCTGTGTTTTCCCTGATTTTGTCTGTATTTTGCATAATTTTGTCTATTGTTTCCTTATTTTTGTCTGTGTTTTCCTCCATCTTTCCTAATCTCTTGGAAAGCCCTAAATGTCAGAGTTTCAAATTCCCTATCCAATAGTCCCAGTGCCTTTTCTTCTACTGGAAGGTCATCTGGTGTTTTATTTTATTTGCTTTATGGAACGACCCTGGCCTGTTTTTTGTACGTTTTGTTATTGTCTGCTGTCTCTGGGACATTCAGGAATTATTTTCTTCATTTATTGATTTTAGATTTGTTTGTTTCATTCTGCTTTTTTGTTCTGTTTGGTTATGTCTGGGCAGGTGGGTCTAGGCATGTTTTGGTGCTTGCTTGTCTTTGGGCATGATACTTTCCACTGTCTTGTCCAGATGGGCAGACTAGTCAATCAGCTATGGTGTAGCAGAGCAGGTCCAGCGGGGGGGGGGGGGGGAGGGGTGAGAATGGGTCCTTTGCAGCATGAACTGAGGCTGATGGTGCATGGCTGGGGGGCATTCCAGGGTGAGGTCCAGGGGCCTGGGGTTCTGCACCAGTGCTGTTTGGGAGGATGGGAGAGGATGTTGCATGAGGAGCTAAGTGGATGAGAGAAAGAAGGGAGAGAAACAAGTAAAAAACAAAAAATCTAAAAAGAAGAAAAAAGTAAATAAAATGATGACATGGTAAGATTCAGTAGGTGGGAGAAAAGGAAGACCCAGTGAGGCCATGGGCTGGTGGCTCTCTAGCTGAGCGGTGTGGCTCAGACTGTCAAGATGGGGTGTGGGCAGTGCATGGGGGTAGGTGGATGGGAGTGGGAAAGGAAAAGAGGGAAAGAGAGAGGAAAACAACAAAAAAAAAGTAAATATGCTGGGGGAGTCCGCTGTGGGGGGTGGGGCAGAATTGGGGTGGTTGTAAGCTGATGTTTCTGTCACTGGGCAGTGTAGCATGACACTTCAGGAAGGGGCAGAGGCAGCACAAGGCCTAGGTGGGACAGTGAAAGGAAAGGGAGAAAGGGAAAGATAAAGACAAATAAGAAATACAGTACCGAGGGAGGCATCCTGTGCCAAAGGCTCTGTAGCCACACAGTATAGCACAGCCCATCAAGAAGAGGAGGTGGCATATGGGACAAGGTGGGTGGGACAAAGGAAAAGAAGGAAGGAGGAGAGATGAAATGACCAAAAAAAAAAAAAAGAAAAGAAACAAAAAGACAGTGCTGAGGAAGCCAGTCAGTAACAACAGCACAAATCTGAGTAGGCCTGTGCCAGTGACTCGTTAGGGGAGTGGGGCATCACAGCCCTTCGAGAAGGGGCAAGGATGGTGCAGAGGGGTAGGTGGGTGGTAGAAAGGAAAGGAAGGGAGAGAGAAAGAGAAGAAATAGGAAAAAAAAAAAAAAGAACAAAGCAAACAAACTAAAAAAAATATGGCACTGAGACCGCCAGTTGCTGGGGGTAGCGCAAACTTCAGGAGGCAGTGTGTTGGTGGCTTTCTAGCTGAGTGGTGTGGAAAGGCCCTTCAAGATGGAGCAGGGGTAGTGCTTGGGAGTAAGTGAGACGGAGACAGGAAAGGAAGGAAGGGAGAGAGAAAGACAACAAACAAAAGCAACAAGAGAAAATAAATAATGGGACAACAAATAAATATGGCACTGAGGGAGCCATCTGATGGGGTGGCATGGACTCAGGGAAGCCATGTACCAGTGGCTCCCTAGCTGAGTGGTGCAACACTGCCTACTGAGAAGGGGAGGAGGCACCTCATGGGGCTAGGTGGGTGGGAGATAGGAAAGGAAGGAAGGGGCTAGGTGGGTGGCAGAAAGGAAAGGAAGGAAGGGAGAGAGAGACAAAAAGGCAGTGAGGGAGCCTACATTTAGGGGCCTGCATGGACCTGAGGAGGCTGTGTGTCAGTGGCTCTCTAGCTGAGCAGTGTGGCACAGCCTGTCAAGAAGATGTGGGGATGGCACATGGGTTAACTGGGCTTGAGAAAGGAAAGGAAGGAAGAGAGAGAGAAGAAGCAAACAAACAAAAAGCCTAAAAAACTAACAACAACAACAAAATGATGCTGAAGGAGCCAGCTGGTGGGGGCAGGGCAGACTCAAGTGGCAGTGAGCTGGTTTCTCTCCTGCTGAGATAGTGTCACTGGTTGGAAAGTGGCAGAGTCCACGTGGAGGGAAGAAGGGTAAGGGATGGAAAAACATGCATCCCTGGCTACTGGGTGCTCTGTCTCCTGTTGGGAGCTCCATAAAGTTGCCTTCCTGCACTCTCTGTCTGTGTTCCGTGGTAGCTGTAGTCCAAGATGGCAAATCCATGCCATGTTAGCTGGTAGGGGACCTCCACTCTGTAGCTCTCATTCTCTGTTCTCTGTCAGTTTCTTATCAATTCAGTGCTTGATCTAGTTCTTTATCCCTTCATTTGGCACTTAGCGTTCTAGGATTGACGTTTGTATCTGTCTTACTTAGTTTTTTGGGTCTTTGCTGCATAGAGACGGTATGCTGCTTCTGTCTATAGCACCATTTGCCAGCTATAACTTATTTTTAAAATAACTGTATAGTATTTATGCCTATATATTCATAGGACAGATTCATATTCATTCAATCATTTCCTTATCGTCTCCATATTTTTGTTACATTAGCAATGTTCTTTGTATACCCAATTTATATGCTAAAACTTAATCTTTATGGAGCAATGTCTTAAAAATAGGACTGTTGTTTCAAAATATATGCACTTATTTAATTTCAATAGAAACTGCTACATATCTTTCTCAACAAGTAATATAAATTAATACATCACGAGAAATGTATGAAAATATTTATTCCTCCACAATATGACAAGCAATGGATATTTTTAAATTTTTTATTTTGTCAAGGCAAATAAAAAGTAGAAATTCCTTGCTTGAATTTAAAGTTTTCTTTTTTTTTTTTAAAGTTTTACACCTTTTAAAAATATTATTTATTAGCATTTTCTCTTCAGTAAGTTACACTCATAACTCTGCTCGTTTTTAATTCTTTATTTTTGATCTACAAATGTTAAGGAGCTCATCATATAGTAGAGATACAAAATCAACTCTCCTGATTGTATTTTGACTAATTCTTTCCTTTCTGTCTTTATTTATGGTGTCTTTTGCCATCTGGAAACCCTGGTGGCATACTGGTTAAGTGCTATGTCTGCTAACGAAAGGTCAGCAGTTCGAATCTGCCAGGCGCTCCTTGGAAACTCTATGGGGCAGTTCTACTCTGTCATACAAGGACCATTATGATTGGGAATCGACTCGACAGCAACGGGTTTTACCATCCAGAAAATTTCAATTTTTATACATATAAATTGAGATACACATCATAGTGCCTTAATTTTCTTTAAGAAGACGTCTTTGATTCCAAAGGTATAAAAATGTTTTCCTAAATTTTATTTTATATATTAATAAATTGTTGTTATATCCTTGCTTTATTAGGAGTTCATTTTTGTATGTGATTTGAGGTGCAACTATTTTTTATATAAATAAGCAATTATGCCAAGAGCATGATTAGCCAAGTGATTTCCCCACATTTTTATATGACTTGATTATTATATATAATGTAATCCAATTCATGGAATATGTGTCATTGAATTATTTCTACTTCTGCCACAATATACTTATGTGTACTCCTCTACTCACCTAGATAAGCGCCTGTTAGTAGGAGTGTACACGGAGGCTTGTCCCTGCTCAAAAGAAATAGAATAAAATTATAAACCCCTTTTCCAAAGTGTAAAAACAAAATTAAGAAGATAAATAGAGAGATGCCATTCAACCTTCCATACACCTCAGTTAACATGATGCATGAGTTTTTGCGAAATTAAAGGAAAGCAAAACCAAAACACAAAACAACAACTCTCAATGTGACTATCCTGAAAGCCTGTTGCTTTTTTCCCCATTTCTCCTTTGCTTGTCATTTTATGTATCAGTTTTGTTCTTTATTTCCTCATGCGTAGCAATACCTTTTATAAAGCAAAAATATCATCTTGATATTCAATCTATCTGCTGCATGAGCACTTTTTATGTAGTGTCTGTAACTAGGATTCTGGTAAAGAGATTTATGAACATGACGGTCACACTTTAATAACACTGATAGTAGAAGATTATTTTTGTATTCAAGTCACTCAAATATCCTTAGGTTAGAACTCTTACTTATTCAGCCTTTAAAAAAGTATCCCTCTCATTAGGTCTTTTTTAAGATTGTGGCAAACTACATAGTTGGTTTTATATTTTGCCAGGGTATAGAAAAATTGTGGTCCTACATTGAACAATGATATGTAACAAACCTCCTCTTTTAAGACTTAGATTGATTTTATTTCATCACCCAAAAAACATCAGTGTTTCTCCAAAAGTCCATTACATGTGCTACAATTGTCTTTATCTTTATTTTCAGCTTTTCTTAGGCCATAATACCTTTAATAAAGGTATTAGTCAATTTGTTCTAATGTTTATTCCCCTTGATTCTATAAACCAAAGTCTAAATCAAAATGCAAGAAACATTCATTTTCTATTATTTTATTCTATTTTCATTCCTGTAGTTAGAGACTTTATGATATGTAAAAGCTATTGCTAAGAGATTTAACGTTTTGTTAAACATTCCTGGAAGCCAGTTACTTCCAGGTAATATACATATAACTTGAGAAGTATGTGCCATTTCATGTTAAAGGGTTGTTAGATAGCCCATTCTAACGCCTTGATTTCATTTTATCTAGTAATGATGAAGGAGTCCCTGGGTGGCACAGATGGTTAGTCCTCGACTACTAGTTGAAAGTTGGTGGTTCAAACTCACCCAGAGGATCCTCGGAAGACAAGCCTGGTGATCTGCTTCCAAAAGGTCACTAGCCTTGAAAATCCTGTGAAACGGTTCTACTCTGCACACTGCAGTCACCGTGAGTTGGAATGGACAGCAAGTAACAATGACAAAATAATGATGGTGTAATAACATACTAAAAAAAAAAGAAAAGTGCCATTGAGTCAATTCTGACTCTTAGCAACCCTATAGGACAGAGTAGAACTGCTCTGTAGGATTTCCAAGGAGCAACTGGTGGATTCAAACTGCTATATGCAATAGCAGCCGTAGCATACTGAAAGAAAAAAAAGAAAACCAAATCCATTGCTGTCGAGTCAATTCTGACTCATAGCAACCCTATAGGACAGAGTAGAGCTTCTCCATAGGTTTTCCAAGGAGTGGCTGGTGAATTTGAACTGCCGACCTTTTGGTGAGCAGCCGAATGCTTAACTGCTGTGTCACCAGGGCTCCAAACTAGCTATGATTCATGATTGGTTAGGATAGAATGAGTACCTATCCTTATTCAACAATTTTAGAAATATGGAGTTATCTCATGGCTAACTTTTTAAAATAATATTTTACTATGTTTTTGGTGAAGGTTTACACAGCACTTTAAGTTCCCATTGAACAATTTCTACACAAGTTGTTGAGTGACATTAGTTATAGTCTTCACAGTACGCAAACATTCTCATTATTTCCATTCTGGTTGTTCCACTTTTGTTAATCTAGCTTCCCTCCCCCTTATACATTCTCATCTTTGTTTTAAATTAATTGTTGACTGTTTGGTCTCATACAGGTGTTTTTTTTTTTTTTTAATTTTTATTGTGCTTTAAGTGAAAATTTACAAATCAAGTCAATCTTTCACGCAAAAATTTATATACACCTTGCTCTATACTCCTAGTTGCTCTCCCCCTAATGAGACAGCACACTTCTTCTTTCTACTCTCTATTTTCATGTCCATTCAACCAGCTTCTGACCCCCTCTGCCCTCTCATCTCCCATCCAGACAGCAGCTGCCCACGTAGTCTCATGTGTCTACTTGATCCAAGAAGCTGACTCCTCACCAGTATCATTTTCTACCCAATAGTACAGTCCAATCCCTGCCTGAAGAATTGGCTTTGGGAATGGTTCCTGTCTTGGGCTAACAGAAGGTCTGGGGACCATGACCTCTGAGGTCCTTCTAGTCTCAGTCAGACTATTAAGTCTGGTCTTTTTATGAGAAATTTGAGGTCTGCTTCCTATTACTATCCTGCTCCCTAAGGGATTCTCTGTTGTGTTCACTGTCAGGGTAGTCGTCGATTGTAGCCAGACACCATCTAGTTCTTCTGGACCCAGGCTGGTGTAGTCTCTGGTTTGTGTGGCCCTTTTTGACTCTTAGGCTCGTAATTACCTTGTAGCTTTGGTGTTCTTCGTTTTCCTTTGCTCCAGGTGGGTTGAGACCAATTGATGCATCTTAGATGGGCGCGTGCTAGTGTCTAAGACCCCAGATGCCACTCTCTAGAGTGGGATGCAGAATGTTTTCTTAATAGATTTTATTATGCCAATTGACCTGAATGTCCCTTGAAACCATAGACTCCAAATCCCCGCCCCTGCTACGCTGGCCTTTGAAGCATTCGGTTTATTCAGACAACATCTTTGCTTTTGGTTTAGTCCAGTTGTGCTGACCTCTTCTGTATTGTGTGTTGTCTTTCCCTTCACCTGAAATAGTTCTTGTCTACTATCTAATTAGTGAATACCTTCCTCCCTCCCTTCTTCTCTACTCTTGTAATCATCAAAGAATATTTTCTTCTCTGTTTTAACTATTTCTCGAGTTCTTATAATAGTGGTCTCGTAATATTTGTCCTTTTTCAACTGACTAATTTCACTCAGCATAACGCCCTCCAAATTCCTCCATGTTATGAAATGTTTCATGGATTCATTGTTGTCCTTTATCGATGCGTAGTGTTCCACTGTGTGAATATACCATAATTTATTCATCCATTCATCTGTTCACGGGCCCCTTGGTTGCTTCCATCTTTTTGCTATTGTAAATAGTGCTGCAGTGAACATGGGTGTGCATATATCTGTTCGTGTAAAGGCTCTTATTTCTCTGGGATATATTTTCATTGGCTAACTTTTCAGTCTTTTCCTAATGAAGTGCTTTCCTAGGACACGAGTCACTTTATCTCACTTTGGACACATTATCAAGAGGGATCAGTTCCTGCAGAAGGACATCACGCTTGATGGATGATCTGTGAAAGAGAGGAAGACCCTCAAGGAGATAGATTGACACAGTGGCTACAACCATGGGCTCAAGCACAGCAATGATTATGCAGATAGTGCAGGACTGGGCAGTGTTTCATTCTACTGTATGTAGGGTTATTATGAGTCAAAACCAACTGGACAGCACCTAACAACAAAATAACAATCCCATTAAATAATTATTTTTAGTTACCTTCAAGACAGCTCTGGCTCATGGTGACCAAAACAAATGCCCAGTCCCGCACTGTCTTCAGAGTTGTTGGTCTGCTCAAATCCGTTCTTACGGTCTCGGTGTTTTTTGAGTGACTTCCAGCCTAGGGGACTCATTTTCCTGCAGTATATTGGACAATGCTCTGTTGTGATCCATAGGGTTTTCACTGGCTAGTTTTTGGAAGTAGATTGCCAGGCCTTTCTTCCTAGTCTGGAAGCTCTGCTGAGAGTTGTCCACCATGGGTGACCCAGCTGGTATTTGAAATACCATGCATAGTTTTCAGCATTATAGCAACACACAACCACCACAGGACCACAAACTGACAGATTGGTGGTGGTTAAATAATTAGCTTTAATTAAAAAAAAAAAAAAAACTTATAAATAAGCACTCTCATACTTTTTTATTTATTAGACTTTAAAAGTAAGTAAATACAGTTTCTTATATAATAAATTTAAAAAAAATAAAAGAACTACTGGTATTTGTTTGGGTTCTCAGGCCCCACTATGACAGTGTAATTTTAAAAAAGTGTATCCATTTTTCATGTTATTTCTTTAAGGGTTAATTATATTTTTTAAAGTGGTTACTTTTTTCTATTGCAGTTTTCAATGGCTATTTCTTTTAAATACAATTTACTTATTAGAAGAATATATTTTAATATATATATCCTTTTTATCCACTTCATATTGTTTGAAATTTAGACACTTTATTTAATCACAAATATGATTTTAAGGCCAAGTATTTTCTATTTGTTTGGCATCCAGGGAATGGTAAGCTTAGAGAATTTATTAAAAGTGTAGGTATATATAATCCAGTTGTTAAAAGCACATTTTAAAGCATTTCTTAAGACTTGCAACAAATTGTGCTCTGGAAATCCTAATGTGTATCCTGTGAGAAGGCAACGTGGATTAGCTACCAACATCCTGACTGATGACATTCACAGGATTAATGAGAAGGTTACTTTATGCCTTCTGAGAGAACCATGATTTGGATATTGAAACAAGAAGAGAAAACCAATTTGATTGCAGTGAACCATGGCAGACTGGGGTACAACATGTGCTTGAAAGAAATAAAAGGTACATTTTTCAGGATTTTATCCCCTTATCTCCTCTTTCACATCATTTTTCATCTTCAAGTGTGATGATCTGTGGAAGAATCAGGTTATCCAAAAGGTGTAGCATTTATTTATAACTACAGAATTTCTCAAACTGCTGAAACTTTCTTTTCTTTTATTTTAAAAATTGAACAGGTCAGTTTATGGGCTGACTCACTTGGGAATGATATTATATAACTTGGTCTTCATTATCATGTGAGCTGATTAATGCTAGAGAAAATGGCGCGGCAAATATTCATCCTTTGCTGCCACAGTTACAGTCCTTATGGTATGCATTTACCTATTTTATTTTTCTGGTCTAATTCCAAATCCCAAAGTTTGCTGGTGAAACTTAATTTTTGAAATATAAATGTTACAATTTTATTTCAATTCTATCTTTAAAAATATCCTCATAAATGAATCTGCTCTCTCTTTGGTTTTAAATATTTCTTCACTGTCATACAGTTATTCCACTGAGCTGCGTATTTATCACTTCATCAACTAAATCCAATTCCTTGTTCCTTTGAACTATTTTTGTTCCTGTTCTATGAACAGCTTGCAAGGTTATTTTGTGTGTTTCTGGTACTGAGGTATGTGACTAAACAAAGTGTGTTCCAAATGCAGACTCAGTATAATTGTGTGGTGAAGAATTGCACCTCCTGATTTTGATACGTGGTGACCTGTACTTGTCCTAAAATAGCAATGGCCTATTTTCTTGATGCATTTTAATGTAAATGCAGACAGCAATCAATGTGCTTTTCAGTTTTATCCCTACCTTTTTTTAGGAGAATTATGAGACCAAAACTGCATCATATTTTCTCCTCTAATTTTTTGTCTTTTAGTACTTTATTTAATCTCAGTCAAGTATTTAATCATTAATATTATAAATATATATTATTTCATGATATTACATCTGAATCTTGTATATGAATCAGGCATAACTCCTTAGATGGTTCTTTCACTGTATTTTGCATGTATGCTATAAAAAAAAAATATATAAATTATATGGACTACATGTATTTATTATATGTATACATAACCTACCCAGTGCCGTCGAGTCGATAGACTAAATATAATCACCTAGAATAAGAGTTAGGCCAATCTGGTCTGACACCTGTTTTTGTAAAATAAGTTTGACTGGAATATA
Source organism: Elephas maximus indicus (assembly GCF_024166365.1). Classification (NCBI taxonomy): domain Eukaryota; kingdom Metazoa; phylum Chordata; class Mammalia; order Proboscidea; family Elephantidae; genus Elephas; species Elephas maximus. The sequence continues at coordinate 56,075,916 of NC_064823.1, forward strand.
ACCACATTAATTTTTTAAACATATTGTCTATGGCTATATTTATACACAATTTGAATAGATGCACTGAGATCATGTGATCTATAAAGCTTAAAATATTTGCTATGCAGCTTTTAAAAGAAAAAAATTGCCAACCCCTTACCTAGAACATTGTTTAGATAGTTGTTAAGTACTTAATAAATATTCGTTAAATGAATGAATGATTAAATTAATGTATGAATGAATGAATCTAACAACTGTTAGGTTAAAAATCAATAGTTCATAGATTGGTATTATTAATATTGCTTTTATTACTTTAAAATATATCATTTATGTGTTTCTAATACACAAAGCTACAAGATGTCAGTAAAAATAGGTCATAATCATGGAGCACAATGCTGTCAGTGATAGGTTAATATCCATATACCTACAAGGAAGACCAGTTAATACAGCTATTGTTAAAAATTATTCACCAACCGCTAATGTTAAATATGAAGAAATTGGAGATTTTTATGAACTGCTGCAGTCTGATATTGGTCAAACGTACAAGCACAACATGGAATGTGAAAGTTGGAGACAATAAAGAAGGATCTGTGGTTGGAAAATATGCCCTTGGTGATAGGAATGATGCTGAAGATTGCATAACAGAATTCTGCAACACCAATGACTTATTTATTAGAAATACTTTTTTTTTTCAATAACACAAATAATAACTATACATGTGGACCTTGCTGAATGGAATACACAGGGATTGAATTGACTACATCTGTTAAAGAGGTGATGGAGAAGCTCAATATTATGTCAAGAGAAAGCCAAGGAGCCATCAATTGCTCATATGCAAGTTCAATGTGAAGTTGAGGAAAATCAAAGCAAGCCCAAGAGAGCCAAAGTATGATCTTGAATACATCTGACCTAAAGTTAGAGTCCGTCACAAGAATAGATATGATGCACTGAACACTAATGACTGAAGACCATAAGAGTTATGAGAAGACATCAAGGACATCATACATGAAGAAAATAAAAGGTAATTAAAAGACAAAAGAAAAAAAAGGACAAAATGGATATGAGAAGAGACTCTGAAACTTGCTCTTAAGCACAGTGTAGCTAAAACAAGCAGAAGAAATGATGAAGGAAAAGAGCTGAACAGAAGATTTCTAAGGGCAGCCCAGTAAGGCAAAGTAAAGTATTACAATGAAATGTGCAAAGATTGGAGTTAGAAAACCAAAACAGAATAACATGATTGGCATTTCTCAAGCTGAAAGAACTGAAGAGAAAATTCACGTCTTGAGTTTAGTACTGAAGGATTTAGTGTCCAAAAATTGAATGACATAGAAAGCACCAAAAGAAAATGGAAGGAATATACAGAGTCATTGTTACCAAAAAGAATTGGTCGACAGTCAGCCATTTCAGGAGGTAGCATATGATCAAGAACACTGGTACTGAAGAAAATACAAGCCACACTGAAGGCACTGGTGAAAACAAGCCTTCAGAAATCAATGGAATACCAATTAAGCTGCTTTAACAAACAGATGCAATGCTGAAAGTGCTTTTTCATCTATGTTAAGAAATTTGGAAGACAGCTACCTGGCAAACTGATTGGAAGAGATCTATATTCATACTCATTCCAGAGAAAGGCCATCAACAGAATGCAGAAATGATCAAACAATATCATGAATATCATATGCTAGCAAAATTTTGCTGAAGATAATTCAAAAACAGCTGCAGCTGTACATCAAAAGAGAACTTGTAAAAGTTTAAGCTGAATTCAGAAGAGGGCATGGAAGAAGGGATATCACTGTTGATGTCAGATGCATCTTGGCCGAAAGCTCAGAATACCAGAAAGATTTTTGCCTTTTTTTTATTGACTCTGGGAAGGCATTTGACAGTGTGGATTGTAACAAATTATGAATAATATTACAAAGGATGGGAATTCCAGAACACTTAAGTGTTTTCATGGGGAACTGAACATAGATCAAGACGCTTACATTTGAACAGAACAAGTGGATACTACATGGTTTAAAGCCAAAACAAGTGTGGGCAGGCTTGTCTTCTTTCACCTTATTTAATCTACATGTTGAACAAATGATCTGAGAAGCTGGACTATATGAAAAAGAATGTGGCATCAGGATCGGAGGAAGACTCATTAACAACCTACCATATGCAGATAATAAAACCTTGTTTGCTGTAAGTGAAGAGGACTTGAAGCACTTACTGATGAAGGTAAAAGACTATAACCTTCACTATGAATTACACCTTAACATAAACAAAAATCTTCACAACTGGACCAATAAGCAACAACATGATAAATGAAGAAAAGATTGAAGTTGCCAAGGATTTCATTTTACTTGGATCTACAATGTCCATGGAAACAGCAGTCAAGAAATCAAACAATGGAGCAAATCTGCTGCACAAGACTTCTTTAAAGCATTAAAAATCAGCAGTGTCACTTTGATGACTAATGTGTACCTGACCCAAGCCATGGTATCTTCAATAGCCTCATATGCATATGAAAGTTGGACAATTACAAAGAAAGACAAAAGAAGAGTTGACATGTTTGCATTAGGGTGTTGGAGAAGAATGTTGACTATAGTATGGACTGCCATAAGAACAAACACATCTGTCTTGGTGGAAGTACAACCAGAATGCCCCTTAGAAGTGAGAATGGCGAGATCTCATCTTGCTTCTTTTAGACATGTCATCAGGAGCAACCAGTTGCTGAAGAAAGACATCACGCTTGGTAAAGGTGAGAATCAGAAAAAAGAGGGAGACCGTCAAAGAAATGGATTGACATAGTGGCTACCACAGTGGGCTCTAACATAATGATTTTGAGGCTGGTGCAGAATCAATGTTTTGTTCTGTTAAACAAATGATGTGATTTTTTGCCATCCATATGTATTCTTTGGTGGTGGGTCTGTTCAAGCTCTTGCCATTCTTTTAAATCACCTTTTGTGTTTTCTTATTATTGACATTTTAAATTTTTATTGAGAGACTTGTAGATCAACACGCAGTTTTAAGACACAGTACGCAGAGATCTCATATACCATTATCCCGAGTAACTCCAATAGTAACATTTTACACAACTGTAGTATGGTATCACAACCACTATATTGACGTTGAATCAATCCACCAATTTTAGTCTCATTTTCCCAGTTCAACTTGTACTTGTTTATGTGTGTATATTTAGTTCTATACAATTTTATCATATGTAAAGGTTTGTGTACCTGCTACCACATTCAAAATATTAAATAGATCAAACACATGTTGCCTTTTTATACCCACACCTACCACCTTCCTGCCTCTCCCCAGGCTTAAATCTTGACAACCACTAATCTGTCTTCTAGCTCTAAAATTTTGTCATTTCGAAAAAGGTTATATAAATGGAATCATGTAGTATATAACCTTTAGAAATTAGGTTTCTTCTATGCAGCTATATTTTCTGTGGATACATGTAAATTGCTGCATGTATCAATAGTTTGTTTCTTTTTATTACTCGGAAGTATCCTTTGGTAGATATGGACAACCATTTTTAACCATTCACCTGTTGAAGGACATGTGGACTGTTTCCAGTTCTTTACTATTACGAATAAAGCTGCTACAAACATTTGTGTGAACAAAGTTTTTACTTCTCTGGGATAAGATGCCCAATAATACAATTGTTGGGTCATATATTAATTGCATGATTAGTTTTTATAAGAACTGCCAAATAGTTTTACAGAGTAAATGAGTCATTTTATATTCTCACCAGCAATGTATGAGTGATCCAGATTCTTTGCTTCCTTGCCATCATTTGGTGCTGTCACAATTTTTTTATTTTAGGCATTTTAATAAGTATGTAGTGATATCTCATTGTGATTTTAATTTGCAAATCGCTGATGCCTAATGCTGTTGAACATCTTTTCATGTGTGTTTTTCACCTCTATATACTCTTCACTGAAATATGTCTTCAAATATTTTGCCCATTTGGATTGTTTGATTATTTATTTATTATTTTTTTTGCTGTTGAATTTGAGAGCTCTTTATATAATTAGTTCTTTGTCAGTTATATAGTCTGCAAAAAACGTTTATCTCAGTCTGTAGCTTTTTATATAGGCTTTTGAAGAGAAACAGTTTTTAATTTTGATGAAATACAATTTATAAAGTTTCCCTTTTATAGATTGTAATTTTGTTTTCAAGCCTAAGAACTCTTTGCCTAGGCTTAGTTCTCAAAGATTTCCCCCTATATATTTTTCTAAAAGTTTTATAGATTTACATTTTACATTTTTAGTGTTGGTGATGTTTGTATAAGTTGTGAGATTTAGGTTGAGGTTTATTTATTTGCTTGTGATGTCCAGTTTCGCCAGCACCATTTGTTGAAAAGCCAATCTTTCCTCAATTAAATTTATTTGGCTTGCATCTTTGTCAAAAATCAGCTCAGTATATTTGTGTTTCCACACAAATACATGTCTGGATTATCTCTTCTGTTCCATTTATCTATGTATCTATTTCTCAATACTACACTATCTTGATTAGTATAACTAACTTATGTGCATCAATATAAGGTTAATTGATTCCTCCTACTTTATTCTTCTTTCCAAGACTGCTTTAGCTATTCTTGAATCTATGGAACTTTATAAAAATCTTAAAATAATTTTGCCTATGTCAACAAAAAACCCTACTGGGATGGTGATAGGAATTGCATTATACCTATAAATAGATTTGGGGAGAATTGATATCTTTACCATGTTGAGTCTTGTAATCTATGAACTCTACATTCCTCTGTTTTTTTTAGATCTTCTTTGATTTCTTTCATCAGAATTCTGTAATTTTCAGTATAAAGATCCAGTACCTGTGTTGTTTAGTGCAACATAAGTATTTCATTTTCTTCGAAGTATTATAAATGAACTTGGATTTTTAATTTCAGTTTCTGCTTTTTCATTGTTATTGTACAGAAAGGCAAATCAGTTTTGTGTGTTGATTTTGTATTCTTAGACCTTGATGAACTCACTTATTAATTCAAGGAGATTTTTTCTAGATCCTTTAGGAATTTCTATGTAAAGAGTCATATCATGTACAAATAGAAACAGTTTTTTTTTTTTCCTTCCTTTCCTATCTACATGCCTTTATTTCTTTTTCTTGTGTTATTGCAGTGGCAAGAACTTTCAGTACTATGTTGAACTAAGAGTTATGAGATTGAAAATCCTTGTGTTGTTCCTCATCTTAGAAAGTGTCAGTCTTTCACCATTAAGAATGATATTAGCTGTAGGTTTTTTGCAGCTATTCTTTATCAATGAGGGTAATTCCGCTCTATTCCTAACTTGCTAGAGAGTTCTTACCTTGCATGGGTGTTAAATTTTGTCAAGTGTTTTTTTTTTTTCCAACTGTTGGTTGGTAAGATCATATGTTTTTTCATCTTTAGCTAGCTGACATGGTGGATTACATTGATTGAATTTTGAATGTCAAACCAGTTTTCCATACCTTAAATAAATCCCACTTAGTTGTGGTGCATAATTTTCTTATATATTGTTGGATTCAGTTTGCTAGTATTTTGTTGATGATTTTTATGTTTAAGCTCATGACAGATATTGATCTTTAGTTTTCTTTTTTTGTACTCTATTTGATTTGGGCAGCAGGATAATACTGGTCTCATAAAATTAATTGGGACATACTTTATCTTTTGCTATGTTCTGCAAGAGACTTATAAAATTGGCATTAATTATTCTTTAATATTTGATAGAATACTCTGACGAAACCATCTGTGCCTGTAAAATTTTTTTTACAAAGTTGTTTGGCTAGTCCAGGTCCTCCACGTCCCATGCAAATTTTAAAATCAGCTTCTTAATTTCTAAAAAAGAAAAAAAAAAACTGTTGGTGTTTTTGATTGGCATTGTGTTGACTCTCTAGTTCTACTTGGGAGAATTAACATCTTAACAATATAGAGTCTTTTGACCCATGAACATGATATATCTCTCTAATAGTTTTCTCTAATTTCTTTCATCTGTGTTTTATAAAACATTTCTGTCTACAAGTCTTGCACATTTTTGTCATTAATTCTCGCTAAGTATTTTGTATTTTTTGGTGCTGTTGTAAATGGCAGTTTCTAAAATTTCAATTTCTGATTTTCATTGCTAAAAATATAGAAATTCAATTGATTTTTGTATATTAATCTTGTATCGTGCAATTTTACTAAACTCACTTATTAGTTCTAATAACTTTTTTTAGATTTTGGAAGATTTTCTACATACATGATTATGCTTTCTGTGAATTAAGACAGTTTTACTTCTTCCTTTCCATTAGAAATGTCTTTTTTTTTTTTTTTTCCTGGAGTATTGCATTAGCTAGGGCTTCCTCTAAAATGTTGAATAAATGGTAAAGGCAGAATCCTTGTCTTTATCCTGATCTTAGGGAGAAAGTGTTTTTGGTTTTGCCCCTTCTTTCTGGCAAGAACACATTGATATTTTGTTTCTTTTTCACCAGCCAGGCAATCCAAATGGCCCATTGCAGGAAATTATTCATGTCAAAATCCAGAGTTAGCCATGTAAGCCATTGATTCATGTAGGATGGTTTCCTTTCAGCTAGCCTATCAGTTTACACAAAAACAGCAGGAACTCGTTTAAGCAAAACTATTCCTTAAGTGAAAATTTTTCCCATTTTTTTAAAAAATTGACTTGTTTTACTTAAGCAAAAATATTCCCCAGTTTTGAAAATTGAAGGCTAAGTTGTTGTCCTTTTGAAAAGAGGTTATATCAACTTAATATTGATTAACATCTGTATTATGAGTAGACTAATTCTTGACTTTCTACCACTTTTTGTCATTTTATTGTACTGTGGTGACTTGCCTGATACTATGATGCTGGAAACTATGCCACTGGTATTTCAAATATCATCAGAGTTACCCATAATGGATATGTTTTAGTGGAGCTTCCAGACTAAGGCAGACTAGGAAGAAAGGCCTGGCAATCTACTTCCAAAAATTAGACAGAAAACCTTATGGATTGTAACAGAATATTATTTGATACAGTGCTGGCAAATGAGTCCCCTAGGTTGGAAGGCACTCAAATACACAGTGGCCACAACAATGTATTTGAGCATACCAATGATTATGAAGATGCTGTAGGACTACATAACATTTTATTTTGTTGTATATGGGGTTGCCATGAGTCAGAGCTGACTCTACAATAATGAACCAAAAAAAAAAAAAAAACAAAAAGCCATTGCCATCAAGTCGATTCTGACTCATCAGAACCCTATAGGACAGACTAGAACTGCCCCATAGAGTTTCTAAGGAGTGCCTGGTGGACTCAAACTGCCGACCTTTTGGTTAACAGCTGTAGCTCTTAACACCACCAGGGTTTCCAACAATGTTAACGAACGACTAACAATAATTTCTTGACTTTGCTTCAAGGCTGTAAATGGCCTGTCAGATGACCAATAGCATATAGCTGCTATTCAACTTGTTCCGCATGATTCTAGATAAACCCCTTTCTATGACTGAATTTTTGTGGCTGATAGCAGGGTGGAGCAGGAGCTGGCCACTGTGAAATCTGGTATTCTGGGCTTTTAAACCTCTTTTGCTAGTAGGAGAAATTCTCTTTCAGTCTGTTTGTAGTCCTGACAAGAGACTATGATAGCCTAGATCACCAAATCTACATTCGCTTATGAGTTGGGAAATGATAAGTTCTCAAAAAGCAGCACCACAGTAATAATGTAAGGGAATTTTCATCAGTAATGTGAAGAATTGTATGCTTAAGCAAAAAATATATCCTTAGGGATGTTTCACTGATAAGCATACTGCAGTTTCTCAAACCATCGGGAGATTGTCACATTCTTGTTAATATTTGTCACTTTGTAGACCTTCTTTTCTCCCATTTTATGACAGCTGTTCACACAGCACTGACCTCATTTATCTCTTTGCTGTGCTGTAAATAATACAGGGTTTGCTAGTGATTCAGTTAATCTAAATTTTATATTCAGACAACTTGTAGCATTATTATTGGCATTTGGATGCATTCAATAAATACAGCAGTTAAAAGATGTAATTGTGCCACCAATCAACTTATTATCCTAGACTATGATTTTACTCAGTTTTATATGCTGTTTCAATTTTGACTTTTTCTTTCCTATAATATCTCAAACACATTTTTTTTTCCTGAGAAACAGTAAATAGACCTATTGATGGATGATGAGAAAATAAATTCATGACATAAAAAAAAGACAGTGGTGAGTATAATTAGCGGATGCAAGAAATAGTACATGATGTAAGCAAATTAATTTTTACTGAAATCGTAAAGTAGTATCTTCTACTTATTACTGGATTGGCTTACTTTTGTCTTCATTCCCTGTCATTTTCCCTGAAATTTAGAACTAAGCAAAATTTTCATGTGATGTATTTTGATGTTTATTAGTTTTCCAAGCTTATTTATCCATTAAACTGACTTTCTAGTCCACAAAACTGATTCAGTCTACAATTTGAAAAACACACTGAATAGATATATGTACATTTTTCCCTTCTTAGCAGTTCGTGGTTAAGAAACATTTGAAGAAAATATTGGATCTGAAGTCAAAATATCTGACGTCTTGCAGTTGAGGAAGAGTGCTGGGAAGGGGAGCATGGGGTGGACATGTAGAGGTGGACATGGGGCACAGTCTATGGTTCTAGGAGGCAGGGTCGAATGTAATTGCAGATCCTAGGTAAAAAGAAAATATTTTGAATGTCTAAAGTTTTAGTTAAACAGTTGGTTATAAAATAATAAAAAGGCCAAAAAGAAATAATCATACACTGGGAAGAGAACAAATAGAATAAGTGTGATCCCCAAATAGAAACTGAAAATTCCTAGAGCTACTAGATGTAGGGAAGAGGGACTTACAGCCATGGAGGAAAAGCGCAATAGAATTACAGTTCTTTGGAAGTTTATTCCATCAACAAATGTTTTACAAAATCCATTTTGTGGAATATTGTCTAAGCACGTTATAGGCTTTTTATAAAAGAATTCTGAAAATCTGGTTTCAGGGGATACAGTTGTCCTTCCCAATTTGAATTTTGACTGTAATATGACAGTAATAATTTTCCACTTGGTGAACTCTGAAATTAAATTAAAAAAATTGATGCAGTTAAATTATAAATGTTCTGATAAGGTGCTAGCTATTTAGACCTTATAGTATAATTTGGGTGGGTGGGTAGTATAATTAATAGTTACAAATCATTTTTGAAAGTAAGCTAAGTCCAGATTTATATGAAACTATCACCTTTATTAGTTAATTATAATTAAGTCTACGCTTCTATTGCCTGATCTTTTTAACAGATTTTTTACATTGTTCTTTGTAGCTAGTGAGTTGGGCCAAACATAACTGTTTATTACTACTGTACATGTACAAGTTGTATTATAACTGTAGAGCTGCCCAGATTATCTTTGGCTAATAGGTGATATTGCCAACTGACTAGCACAGTGGGAAAAGCTGAGACTCTGGAGACAGGCCTGGGTTTCAATCTTGGCTACATCATGTAAGAGGACTGTTTGCCCAACCTTATGATCTTTTCACTCTTCGTGGTAATTCTAGAGCAGCATTGCCCAAAAGGACTTTCTGAGATAATAGAAATGTTCCATAATATGTATATATGGAGCAATTAAAGTGTGGTTGGTGTGGCCAAGGAACTAAAATTTTAATTTTATTTAATTTTAACTAAATTTAGATAGCCACATGCGGCTAGTGACTACTATATTAGATAAAACTAAAAACTATATTAGATAGCACACCTCTAAATGTAAAAGTAAAAAAATAAAAAACATTGACCGCCTTTACAATCACACTAAAAATGAACAAATAAGATAAAGGATGAAAAAGTCTTGACTTTTGTCATGGATTGAATTGTGTCCCTGAAAAATATGTGTATCAATTTGGCTAGGCAACAATTACAGTATTGTGTGATTATCCGTCACCATCATCTGATGTGGTTTTCCTATGTGTTGTAAATCCTGTCTCTACGATGTTGATGAGATGGGATTAGCAGCAGTTATGCTAATGACGCAGGACTCAATCTATCTATAAGATTAGGTTTTGTCTAAAGCCAATCTCTTTTGAGATATAAAAGAGAGAATTGAGCAGAGAGTTGGGGAGAACTCCGACCACCAAGAAACAAGAGCCAGAAGAATAGCACATCCTTTGGACCCGGGGTCCCTGTGCTGAGAAGCTCTTTGATTAGGGAAGATTGATGACAAGACCTTTCCCCAGAGCTGACAGACAGCGAAAGCATTCTCCTGGAGCTGGCACCCTGAATTTGGGCTTCTAGCCTCCCAGACTGTGAGAAAATAACTTTCTGTTTGTTAAAGCCATCCACTTGTATTTCTGTTATAGCAGCACCAGAATACGAAGACAACTTTTAATCAAAACTTCTTTGATTAACTATGATATTTACTACAGTCTCTGGGTGGCAAAAATGGTTAAGTGCTGGGCTGATAACCAAAAAGTTAGCGGTCCAAAACCATTTAGTGGTACCTTTGTAGAAAGGCCTGGCGATCTGAAAAGTCACAGCCATGAAGACCCTATAAGAGCACAGTTCTTTGCACCATGAGGCAGAATTGACTCACCTGCAACTGGTTTATATTTTTGGTTGTTGTTAGCTGCCATCTAGTAGATTCTGACTCATAGTGACCCTCGGTACAACACAAAGAAAATACTGCCCAGTCCTGCATCATCCTCACAAACATTGCTATGTGTGAGCCCATTGCTGCAGCCACTGTTTCAATCCATCTCATTTAGGGCTTCCCTCTTTTTTTGCTGACCCTCTATTTTATCAAGCATAATATCCTTCTGTTACTGAAATAATGTCCTTGCCTCTCACTGGTCAAGAATGAACGGGTAAGTCATGCAGAATTTTCCACATCACCAAAGCTTTATTGAAGAGGATTGCAAGTGTAGATGAGGAGGGGCTAAAGCAACGCTTACCCCCGTCTCAAAGAACAAAAGACCTGCCCGGGTTTTTGCAAGTTCTCAGGGGGGGAAAAGATTCATGTTTATTCACAGGCATAGGTGAGGATAATGTTAACTACGGTGCGCATGCAGCAGCTTTCTGAGATGGCTTCTGTCCTAGAGGCCTCTGGGATTCGTAACAGGACTTATTATGGGGTGTCGTGCCTGTGCAGTCTCCCAGCTGCTGCTGCAGCCTCTCACTGCCCCTGGTGGAAGGTCACACAGTGGTCACAGGTGAATGTTCTGTGCACATCCCTGGGGCTGGTTTTCTCTAGCTCCTTCTGAAAAAAAAAAAAAAAAAAATTTTTTTTTTTTTTTTTTTAAAAGACAAAAGAAGTTTGTGGGCTATTTTCTGACACCCTGCCCCATTTTTCTTGGGAATGGCTTTGTTTTTGTGCCCTGGCCCATTTCTTCTTACTTTGTAGATTTGGGGGACCCTCTGTTCCCTGTCTTACTTCTCCAGGGACTGGTCCCTCCTGATAACTTGTCCAAAGTATATGAGACAAAATCTCGTCATCCTTGCTTCTAGTGAGCACTCTGGCTGTACGTTGTCCAAGACAAATTAGTTCCTTCTGCTCTCAGTTCATGGTATATTCAATATTCTTCACCAACACAATAATTCAAAGGCATTAGTCTTCTTCTGAATTCCTTATCCATTGTCCAGATTTCACATGCATATGAGGCTGTTGAAAATATCATGGCTTGGGTCAGGCACAGCTTAGAACTTAAAGAGACATCTTCGCTTTTTAAAACTTTAAAGAGATCTTTTGCAGCAGATTTGCCCAATGCTGTGCATCGTTTGATTTCTTTACTGTGATTTCCATGGGCTTTGATTGGATCCAAGTAAAATGAAATCCTTGACAAGTTCAACCTTTTCTCTCTTTATCACAATGTTGCTTATTGCCCCAGTTGTGAGGAATTTTGTTTTATGTTGAGGTGTAATCCATACTGAAGGCTATGGTCTTCCATATTCATCAGTAAGTGCTTTAAGTTCTCTTCACTTTCAGCAAGCAAGGTTGTGTCACCGGCATATCATAGGTTGTTAATGAGTGTTCCTCCAATTCTGATGCCCCATTCTTCTCCATATAGTCCAGTTTCTTGGATTGTTTGCTCGGCATACAGACTGAATAAGTGTGGTGAAAGGATACAACCCTGACACACACCTTTTTCTGATTTTAAGACACGCAGTATCCTCTTGTTCTATTGGAAGGACTGCTTCTTGATCTATGCACAGGTTCCTCATGAGCACAGTTAAGTGTTCTGGAATTCCCATTATTTGCAATGTTATCCATAATTTGTTATGATACACACAGTTGAATGCTTTTGCATAGTCAATAAAACACAGGTAAACATCTTTCTGGTATTCTCTGCTTTCAGCCATGACCCATCTGACATCAGCAATGATATCCCTGGTTCCACGTCCTCTTCTGTATCCAGCTTGAATTTCTGACAGTTCCTTGTCTATGTACTGTTGTAGCTGCTTTCAGATGATCTTCAGCAAAATCTTACTTGTGTGTGATATTAGTGATATTCTTAGATAATTTCTGAATTCTGTTGGATCTCCTTTCTCTGGAATGAGTACAAACAT